>NC_088795.1:28005059-29303059 GCF_011386835.1 Chrysemys picta bellii | reverse complement strand
CATCAATGTATTTTAAAGCTTTGGTTAGGAAAAAAGGGAAGTAGGCAAGGTGACCATGCTTTTTCGGGATTGTTGCATTAAATAAGATGAACTTTCAAAAGCAGCATTGGATAGGGACTTTGGATACAATGTGGCAGGTAGCAGTGTAATTAGAGCAGCAAACTAGGATGTCATATATGTGAGCAACTAAGAAAAACAAGTATCAGAGGGGTAGCCGTGTTAGTCTGAATCTGTAAAAAGCAACAGAGGGTCCTGTGGCACCTTTGAGACTAACAGAAGTATAGGGAGCATAAGCTTTCATGGGTAAGAACCTCACTTCTTGCATTTGAAGAAGTGAGGTTCTTACCCACGAAAGCTTATGCTCCCTATACTTCTGTTAGTCTCAAAGGTGCCACAGGACCCTCTGTTGCTTTTTAAGAAAAACAATACCTTGGTGGTACGCTAGGAACCAAAAATAGTCCCTTTGAAAACAGACCTCAGTACAGAGACATTTTAGCTCTGTTTTGTAATCACTTTCTGTTGCATTAGCTATTTCAACTTTCAAAGAATATAACTGTTTAGTATAATCACATTTTTAAAACTAGAATAGTTCTGTGCCTCAACAACAACAACAAAAAGGGAGGAGGGGGAGGAATCCTAGAACTCCAGGGCTAGATTGCCTTATTTAGAGACAATATCTGAGTTTTTCTACTTTTTGCTTTTAGTGTTGCTCAAGTACTTTCTTGGGTTGGGCACTCAGAACTGTGCAAGAAGTTCTTGCTTCTGCTTGTTTCACTCAGCCTTTTTGCTAAGTTGCTTGCATTGTTCTGTTCTGGTTAAGCTGGGCACAAACTTTGAGTTGTTTTAGCAGAAACTTACTCAACTCTTTTGTATTCTAGGTAAGGCAGGTCAGATGGCTATAGGGTCTGTAGCACCAGTTGGCCATTTTTGCCCTGTCCGTATGTGTTCTTACCCTTCTGTTGTTGTTTAGGAATAACAAAGAGAATGAGCCTGACCAAAATGTATCTTTGCAGAAACAGAAGTCAGATGAGGCCACAGCACTGCTGCTGTGTGTTTGGGTGAAGTGCTGCTTTCTCAGGAGTCTCCAGCTTAATACGCATAAATTACATCAGTGGCTGGTGTCCACACTAGGGCATCCTATATATAGTTCAGCAGGAGAACTGTGTTTTCTTGCCATTTAAACCTTTCCAGAGGTATGTAGAGCAAGAGCCAGCAGTGTAAATGTAGAGACATGTCAGTCCTGGTTGGAAATGACCCTGGACAACAGCAACTGCAGTAATAGCCTTTGCAGGATGCTGCTGAGATAACCTGTCGCGGTAGCCATCGCCTCTAGCTGTGAGGCTAGGACAGCTCAGAGATCTATTATCAGGTTTTTTAGTCAGCAGATCACACTGGGTTTGGACAGTGTGATGCAATGTTGCTTGCAAACCTTTATCGCTACCCCTCATTTACATAAACACAAGCACTTTTCAACTTGCACCATAACTTCAGGCTTGTGTAAGAAAACAGGAGAGAGCAAAGGGGTTGATGCTCAGCAAGCCACTCTGAATAATTTACTTGACTTCCTTGAAATTTTAGAGGAAGTTGGTTTATTAAGCCCATAATGTACCTGTAAATAATGGGATGAGCTAGCTCATGGTTGGGACATGTGTTTGTATATCTAGGGATAGTATCCCATATATCTCTTTTTATATATGTGACATGTGCAGCTTGTAATCTGCGAAAGGGGCCACTTTCAAACTAATTCATATTAAGAATCAATATGTGATCGCCTACGACTTCATAAGCCTGATATGCAAAACATTATTTATATAGTAGTAGATATACTGTAGCTTACACATTTTTGGTCCTTTCCTATGTTTTCCCATGCAAAGTAGTCTTTAGTGTCATTCTTTACTTAGCCCTCCTTTGGATCTGATTCAAGAACATATTTCAGCAGGGGTTGATTTAGCATATAGATTGTTACTGTACAAATCCAAACATCTAAACCCAAATGAAAATACAAATAGAGGCCTGTATGAGGAGTACTCGGTCCCTGTTCATAGAGTCACAAATCTGAATATATTGCAGGCTGAATATAGTGCAGTGCTTTTTTTAAAAAAATGATTTAATGTACAAAGCTGACAAGATTGAGCTCTGTGTTAATGTAATCAATTCACATTATTACAGAACAATCCTGAAATATGAAATATTCCTGAAATTCAGGTGTAGTCCCTTTTAGGCAGTTTTTACTCTTTAGGACAGCTTAAAAAAACAAAAAGTTCTAGGTATACCCAAGCTGTCTTGACTTAGAATTTGGAATAGCTATAAGTAGAGATGGATATGTACAGGAGCATCCCTAATGAGGAACTGACCAGAGATTTAACAAATCACTAGAAGCATGTGTGTGAAAAATTATGTACACTTTCCAACTATTTGTGGATAATTTGAAATACCCAAGATGCTTTTATTTTCAATTGGACACTTACTGGCTACATTGATAGCAATACATCCGACGGAAAATATTTTATCCCCTTTATATCTGACATAAATTGGAAAGTGGAAACTGAACCGGAAAATATTTGTGATATCTGTAAAGGAGCAGCTATGCGGTTCACTGAGCAGCTGAATTATTTGGGGTATATTTTAGAACACCTCAAGGACCTTGCCCTCTTGTCTTGGATACTCTGTCTCCTCATTATCAGACAAGATTTTGGATCGGACGTGCGTTGTTTGTTGCTGTGCATCAAAAAGTGCCTGTTTGGCAGGGCTCTGTGTGATACTAGCAAGAGGAAGTCTGAAAAACACTAAAGGAATGCAAGAATGGGAAGTCAGACACAGAGGAGAGGCAGCAATTGTTGCTCTAGATAAGCGGTTCAAGCCACTAACAGTGCAAGCCTACCAATGCTGAAAGTTGGATTAGAGTAATGGAAAGAGAGCTGGAGGGAATGGGCAAAATGCAAAATATTAGGAAGTGTCAAGGTTCATGAGTGGCCTTTTACAACAAAAACACCATTCAAGGTGGCAATTGGATCAAGAATCAGAATTTGTTAATCTGGAGACATTATTATTCACTTCAGAAGCAGCCACAAATTATGAATCCTGCCTAACCCATGATAGGGCAGGGCGAAGGAGAGCATTTAAACTAAAGTCTTGGACCATCCAATTCATCACTGCCTTTATCTACTATAGATCTAGCTCCTCCCAGCTGTCAGACCACCTGCAAGCTCTGTCTTGATATAGCCCCATACTCCAGTCTCTGAATTCTCCCATAAACACCCATAAGTACAAATGTCAAAAGACATGGAGACAGTGAGAAATCTTACCTTCAGGCAAGCTGGAGAAATTCTTTTTCAGTGACTTCTATTATGAGTGTATGAAAACACAGGTTTATAACAGAAGCTGAGTTGCAAACTTCACCATAGTTTTTGTTGATGAGAAAGCTATAATACTATATTAGGTTTTCATATTTTGGGCTTTTTACAGTCAAATGTTCTATAATTAAGAGAAAACACTGTTTTGAGGCGCTAGTAGTTTGAACACAAAGTTGACATAGTTAAATATTGTAGCTTATGCAGACCAATATGTTGTATATGCCCTCTCAGGATTGATAAGAAAGCTGATATATTTTTCCAGGGGAAAACAAATGGAAAAAGAGAGCCACAGAAGTTCAGCTCATCACCACCTTAATGTTCTTCAGCATGATGCCTACGCATATTGAAAATGACAATCAGAACAGAAAGTAAATATGGATACACAGTACTGAGATATGCTTTAGGTACCTGTCTTCCCACACTGCTGTTTATTTTTAACCATGTCAAGAAGAATTAGCTCATTTCAATTTAACACAATGAAGTCAAGATTTGTGTCTGGAAAGATAGTGGTTGGGGTTATTCAATCTTTTTGGAAAATTAAGGCCTGGCCCGAACACATACTTCTGTTTTGTTTCCTCTGAGACAGCCAAGATTATAATCATTCCATGAGTTTCAAATCACAAGAGAATCTGAGACTGACTCATTGTTTCCCATTTCAGTAGCTCAGGACAGGATGCAAAGCTCATTAACACATTTTGGGAGTCTTTACAAGACATAAAAGCACATGCACAAGTCTGTAAGCTTCCATATTTAATTTTCCTCCTGAATTGTTGTTTATAACTTCTCTTGCAGCTCTCTAGATTCCCCACCCATAAGCATGCAATTTGGCTTGACGCAGCCAGTCACATTCTCTCCATCACCCTCCCTCCACTGCTGCTGTCAGCATGTCTGAGTCTGTGTCTGATCAGTGATGTGGCAATATTAGCACATCAGTATTAATAGTTCTTCGAAAGTGCAGCTTCTCATGTTACCCAAAACCATCTCCTCCTCCTTTCCTTGTGGTGTTTAGATGGATATTTGTTGTTAACTAACACATTGCCTCTCCAAGTCAGGAATGTGACTTCTGATCAGAAAGGCAAGAGTCAGCCAAGCAGTGGATGGTTTAGTTGCTAAGTAACAACAAAAAAAGCCAAGTTCTGCTCTCAGTCACACCATATAAGTCTGGAGCAGCTACCAAAGCCAGTGAACCAGATCCTCAATTGGAATAGCTCCATTAAAATAATAGAGCTATGCTGATTTACTCCAGCTGAGGGTCTGGCCCAGGGGAGATAAACTACATTTACACCCATGTATCTTTGAGGAAATTTTGATCCTATTTTCTCATAAATAAAGACGCATACATACAAGTCGGTATCAGCTGAAAGTTTAATTGCTACCTCAGAAGTTTGATCAAATGATAAGACCTAGTATTTTACAAACTCTCTATTGGCTTAGGACACAAGCTGGGCAAGGTAATATCTTTTATTGGACCAACTTCCTTTAGTGAGAGAGACAAGTTTTCGAGCCACATGGAACTCTTCTTCAGGTCTGGGACACGAATTCCCAGAGTCACAGCAAAATGCAAGGTGGAACAGATTGTTTAGCATTGTCCCATATTATAAGGGACCATTGAAGGTAGAGTGACCTGTTAACACCTCTGCAGTCATCAGACAAAAAGAGGGGATTAGTGGGTTACAGATTGTTGTAATTAGCCATAAATCCAGTGTCTCTGTTCAGTCCATGATATTAAGGCTATGTCTATACTGTGCAGCTTACAGTGGCACAGCTGTGCCACTACAGCAGTGCTGCAGTAAGATATGCAGTGTAGCTGCTCTTTGTTGGCAGGAGAGAGCTCTCCTGCAGAAAAAATAAAACCACTCCCAATAAGGGGCAGTAGCTTTGTTGGTGGGAGAGCATCTCCTGCCAACAAAGCGCTGTCCACACCAGCACTTTTCATCAGTAAAACTTTTGTTGGTCAGGGTGCGTTTTTTCACACCCCCGAGTGACAAAAATTTTACTGATGAAAGAGCAGAGTAGACATAGCTTTAGTGTCTAGCAGAATCATGAATTTAAACTCCCAGGTTCATCTTTTGATAGGTCAGATATAGAGTTAGCACTTTGTGAAAAGTGTTCACCCACAGGTGATATGTTTTTCTCTATCATTTTTCTGTGTGTGAGTTTGAGAGCGTAGTGACTGGTTTCATCCACCTAGTTGTTGTTGGGGCATGTAGTGCACTGGATGAGGTATACCACTGTGACGGGGTCCTCGGGGTACAACCTGGACTGTGTGACTGCTGAGCCCCCTGTCCCACCAACCTGGGGTATCCCTCTCTCACTGTGATGCTGTTCTCAAGTTACAATCTTCTGATAGGCACTGCATTTACATAAACACCCAACTGTGTTACATGAATGATCTCCCTGCCACTCACGAACCATCAAGAGGGAGACTCCAACCAATTTCCCCCAGCTCCCCATTCTTGCACTCCAGAACTCTGCCATCTTGCAGTGGAGAGAAGCCAGGCCAGTGTAAGTTCATTATCCAGTTTGCTCCTCCCTTGTTGTGGAGAGGACACACACTAGCCTTTGTAAACTGAGCTGAGATTTCCCAAAACACACTCTTTTAGGTAAAATATAAAACAGGTTTACTAACTACAGAAACAAATGGTAAGTGATTAGAAGTAGCAGACGTAGAGATCAGAGTTGGTTACTTAAGAAACAAAAAAATAAATTTGCAGACTCAGTTCTACAAACTAAACAGGACGGGAATCAAGCAGTGTCTCACCCTGACAGATGGTATAAGTAGGTTCCAGATCTTCAATACACAGGCTGGGCCTCTTTCCCAGCCTGGGACCACACTCCTCCAGTTCAAAGTTTTTGTCTTCCAGACATTCCTACAGGTGTTGGGTTGGGGGAGGGAGAGGCCAAGTAATGATGTCACTTCCCCTCTTTTATATGTTCTTCTAGCTTGCTGGGAAGATCTTTTGCTGTGACACGGGGATCAGGCAGTCTCCATTGTATATGTGCTCCCTCTGAGAAGTCTCTGGGATGGCCCTTGGGAGAATGGATTCCATTGTTGTTCCTGACAGGCTGGTTGTGGGTGTTTCCAACCTCACAACATATTTCAGTGACACATACAGCAATACATCATAAATTTCCATATAATGATAGCACACACAATCAAACAGGATATTAATGTTCAACAAATCAAGACTTTTCAAATGATACCCCATAGAGCATGCATTGTACCAAACATATCATAATCATATCATAGTGGTGAATATGGGAGTTCCAGGGTGCTATTTTAAGGTATGGAGTGGCACAGCCACGTGTTGGGATAGGCATGTGTAGGATCCATTGATATTGAAAGGTGTGTTGTGGTGGGGAGGGGGTGATCATGGTAGCAGTGGAGATATGTCTGCAGGCTTTGCATCTGTTGTTCTGGTGGGGTCTGGTGCTGCTTTGAGTTGGTGTGTCATGGTCTGTGAGGAGCTTGCTTCTGATAATGAACATGAAGAGGTTGGGGAGGGGGTTTGAAGGCCAGAAGTCAGGATTCAGGAAATATTTCTTTCAGGTTGGGATCCTCATTGAGTATGGGTTTTAGTTGTTTGATACCCTGCATGGGTTCCAGTGTAGGGTGCTAGGTGACAACTAGGGGTGTGCAGTCATAGAAGGTTTTATTTCTGTATTGAAGCAAGTTCTCTTGGGATATTTGGGTATCCCATTTCATGGTATGATCTACTTCTCCAGTGGAGTGTCTTTGTTTGGTGAAGGCAGTTTTAAGTGTGTTAAGGTGTATATCCCGGATTTTCTCCTTGGAGCATATTATGTGGTAAGTGCTTATGTAAGCAGGGGAATGGTCCCGCTATTGTGGGGAACTTTCCTGGCTTCTATACCACCCCGGTGAAATAGGCTAGCGAAAGGATCTGAGTCCTCGTTCCCACTTCCTTTACCCAGTGATACCAGTCAGCTCTGTGTTCTTGGGGAACCAGGGTGCAGTATCCAGCCTGACTCATGAAAGACATGTCGTTCCCCCACCCCACAGTGTCTGCTTAAACCAAAACCCATCAGAGGGAAAAACTTGCAGAGAGCAGTGAAGGGCATTGGGAGACACACCTAGACCTCTCCTGACAAGGGTGACAAGATTAAGACATCTCCATTAGCATACAGAATGAAGAACAGAGACAACTCCCCTAGCCCCATCTGCATGAAAGATGAGACAGGGAGACATCTCAATTTGCATACAGAACGGAGAACAGAGAACCGCACTGAACTCTGGGACCAGAAAAAGCAGGGAAGCACTGCATCATGGGAATCTCTGCTCCAGATGCTAATGAACCTATGCCTGCACACACCCAGCTCAGCAGTTATCAGACCAATTCTAGTAATGAATCCTTGATCGATATCCAAAATACTGAAGCAGCCTAGTTGTATTGTGAGCTCCCCGGAAGAAAATACTACCCATAGCCAAGAGTGATCAGCTCCTATTGTTTAGCCTAAAAAAAATGCTTGAGTCATCAGTTTACCCATAAACAAATCTAGTGTTCTCCCTTGAACCATTGTATTTTCTCTACAAAAATCCCTACTCTCCCTCCAGTCAGTGTTCTGATGCTTAGATCCAAACTATGCATCAGTTCCACTGGGATTCCATCTTCTCCTGACTGATCGTGCTGGGGGCTCTGCCTGTTTCCATCACTCAGGACCCTGAGCTACCACCATCACCTGGGAACCCCGACCAGTTCAAGCCTCATGGAGTGGGTGAAATCCCCCCCTCTTTCTCTCTCTCTATTGTCCTTTATACCTTAGGTATTAACCTTTAATAATGTATATTATGTTGGTTTAGCCCTCCTTATGTAGTTATCACTATTATTCAATAAATAACTTTTATGGTTAAGTTGGTTGTTTCTCTCTCTTTTGCTGAACTTTACTCTTTTGTGTTTTTATCTTCCCCCATTCACTCTACAGCAATGCTTCTTTTACCTAAGCTAAAGATCCCTGCAGCTCCCAAAATACTGTGGGGTTTGCTCATCAAGTAGGTTACTGCCAGTACAATTGTGATGTGAGAGTGGGGATAGGGATGTGCTGAATCTGGGACGCATAAGGGTAACAGCTCGAAAGTGCTGCTTGACCCAGTCCATGGAGCCCAGGGGCATATAGGGAGAGGCAGCTTGAAAGTGCTGCTTCATCCAGCCCAGTGAGTCCAGAGACATATAACGGGTCAGCTTGACAGTGCTGATTGATTGACCCGGTCCACTCAGAGAGAGAGAGAGAGAGAGAGTGTGTGTGTGTTCATTCATCTGGTTCTGGGGCTGGGGAAACCCAGCCCTCGGGACCCTAGGACCTGCGGGATAGCTCCATTGGGAAGGGACTTGCACAAGGGAGAAGTAGAGCTCCATATGAAAACACAAGTGACACAAGCAGTACATTGATAGAATTACAGAATCCCCTCCCCCAGAAGAGTAATCCAAATAAATAAGCATGCCCCAAAGTAACGGGCAAATCTGGTAACAGCAGAGGCCTCCCTGCCTGTGAGGACTCCCCTTCCACTCTCCCTCTCTGGCAGAGTCCTCATAACCCTGACAAGGCTGGGCCCAGGATTCCTGGGGGGCTGGACCCCCAACCCTGCTGTGGTCACCTAGGACAGGGGCTAGGGTGTCCCCACTCTGGGGTACTCTCTCTGCACTGGGCACTTCCCTGACCCACTGATCATTACATACAATTTAAAGCAAATGCAAGTTATTTAATTAACAATTTTAAAAAGAATAAGGAAAAATGGGAAAGGTTAAAGGAAAACACATCACCCCACTCTGTGGCAGGGAACATTACAAACAGTGTCTCTGGAACATCAGGGCAGTTCACAGTCTATTCCTTGTAGGTCCCAGGCTGCCTTCTCAGGCCCTGGCTGTGCTGCAGGGATGCTGCGGGTTGGACACTTGCTCTGGTGGTGGCCACACACCTCTGGGCTTTGGGTGGTGGGACCCTTCTTCCCAGCGTCAGCCCCCCTGTCAGGTTAAGATCCCCCTCCCAGTCTGGCCTGCAAGGACTCTTGGCTGGGGGTGTTTCTGTGCTGGGCCCTTTGCCCAGGGTCCCCCCTTGGTTGGCCCCAGTTGCTCACTACACCTGGCTCCAGCCTGCTCCAGCTCCACTGTTCTAGCTCCGGCTCCACTTTGCCTCAGCACTGATGCTGCTGCTCTGCCTCCAGCCCCCGGGCTGCTTCTCTGGCCCCTCTGGCTCTGTGGCTGCAGCTCTGCTCCCAGCAGCGGATCTGCTCTCCCTGGGCTGTGTCTCTGGCTCTGCTGACTGGCACGGTTCTGCTCCCCAGCATAGCTCAGGCCCCTGCTTTCTCCTTAGCTCGGCCCTACTCTGTCTGACCCAGGCAATTTCAGCTCACATGGAGAACAGGGCCCCCCGGCCTTCTGATTCCCTGATTAGCCTGCCCGCCCTGTCAATCAGGCTGGAGCATTGGCCTCTCCCCATTGTTCCTGGAGACTGTCAGTCTCAGGGTCAGGGCCAGCTCCCGGCACCAGCATTCCAAGCAGGTGCTTGGGGCGGCAATCTGCAAGGGTGGGCAGTCCGTGTGTTTTTGCCGCTTAAAGCAGCGCGCTGAATTGCCGCCACGGACAGCGGGGGCAGTCCGTGTGCCGTTAGGGCGGCACGTGCGTTTCCGCGGCGCTGGCAATTCGGTGGCAGCTTCTATGTTCAGCTGCCTGCAGCGGCAATTCGGCAGCTTCTGTCTTCCGGCTGAAGACAGAAGCTGCCACCGAATTGCCGCCGCCTTGGAAACACGCTTGCCGCCCTAATGGCACACGCACAGCCCCCGCCGTCCGGGGCAGCAATTCGGTGCGCTGCTTGGAGCAGCAAAAATAGTAGAGCCAGCCCTGCTCAGGGGACTGATTTCTCATCGACCCTTCCCCTTTTAGTACTGGGAGCTAGCAACCAAAATACCCCCATAGAGTACTTGGTCCTGCTAGTGAAGGCAGGAGGCTGGACTTGATGACCTCTCAAGGTCCCTTCCAGTTCTAGGAGATAGGATATCTCCATTAATTTAGGGGGGAGGAATAGCTCAGTGGTTTGAGCATTGGCCTACTAAACCCAGGGTTGTGAGTTTAAGCCTTGAGGGGGCCACTTAGGGATCTGGGGCAAAAATCTGTCTGGGAATTGGTCCTGCTTTGAGCAGAGGGTTGGACTAGATGATCTCCTGAGGTCCCTTCCAAGCTTGATATTCTTGGGGGGAAAAAATAATGTTAGTAAGGAGTCCCCTTACACTTAGGAGTGAGGACTGGGCAGGGCACAAAAACAAGATGATCTGTACTGACTCCCAGGACTTCTAAAATAATCTGAAGTTGCAATATGAGCACTGGAGTATAGTTTTGGTTTTATAAGAGGTCAGTGAAAAAAGATATGAGCACCAAACATGTATGTGTAGAGCCTCTTTCCCCCCACCCCCTTTTCTTGTTTTACCAGCAACAGGAAAAAATTACCCACATATTACTGTATGCTCTGCTGATTGCTGGATCAGGCACTAAATGAGATCAGTTTTTCCTCATGGTTTTCTCTCAGGACTCTGCCAGTCCTATTTTGCTTTTCAGGTTAACATTAGGTGCACCCCAATTCCCAAACCCGCCTTTGAAGAGCATTCCCTTGTACTATCCAGTTCCTGTCACGGGCCACTAACAGGAATAACCTAGTAACAAGACAGTATACACACAGCTGGAAGGTTACAACTCCGGTTTCACACATTTGCTTAATAGCAAAGCACTGAGATGTATTTATCATAAAATGAGAATAAGTTTATTAACAAAGATAGAGATTTAAGCAGTGCTTAATTTGTAACGAAAGACGTGCCGGGGCTCAAGCAATTTTTTTACTTTCATAACTGATGCGACAAACCCAGAGGTGCCAGGGTTATTAACTGTCAAACCTAGAGGTGCCGGGGCTCAGCCCGGGCAAGCCCTGACACAAATTAAGCACTGGATTTAAGTAAGGATAATGGAAACAGAATTGGGTACAAATAAAACAAAAGTATAATACACTTTCTAGAAACTAAATCTTAACAGACCACAATTCTGGTCTAAAGCTGTTTTGTACCCTCATCCTGTCTGCAGAACTTGCTGGTTTTCAGTCAAACCTACAACCAAATGATCAAAAACCCTCCTCCTCCTCCAAGAGTGTTCTGAATAAGTATTGAATAAGAGGGTGTTGTCCTTACACCTTCAGTTATAGTTCAGTAAACCTTTGAAATGCATTCCAGTTGGTTTTTCTCCAGTGTGCTGGCACCATGTTGCCCTCTCATCCCCCTGTTAACTTGTTTTTCCTGTTTACTTCCCTGTAAATGTAGCTCCCAGTTTGTTTGGATCACAATGCTTAATTTACATATGGGAGTGATAATTACCTTCCCTTTAGTCTGGAAGAAATATGTTTCTCCCTTGGATATGTATTTGAAAGTATAATATCAGTAGAAAATATGTAATTCCTCATATAGTGTCAATGCACACATTCCACTATGATATTAATGACCAATGTGTGTCACCACCTTTCATGTGATACCTTACAAGACACTTGCTGGATAAATACTATAAATGGTGTTAGATGTAGTGAGTTTGTCAGTCCTGTTAGGAGTTGCTGACACAGAGTTTACTGAACCCTTTGCCAGCTGGCACCAATGGCTGTATCACAGAACTCCACCAGGGTCTCTTTTGAGAAGGAGGAGGGGAGGTCGAAGTAGAGGAGGACTCTAGCTCATTAGAAAGCTTGGTGGAGAGTTACACTTTTAAGGATATAGTCTCATCACAAAGTGCAGTGAATTAAGATTAGAAATCACTGTACAGCAGAACAAGAATATACCTCATGGTACTATGAGTCAGACTCTGGATGCAGTGATTAGAGCTGGTTTTGAAATTTTCAACATTTTTAGAGAAAATCTGAAGGTTTTTTTAGCCCATTTGTGACCAGCCCTATCAGTAGTGACTGACGAAGAATCATTTGAATGCTGCTGCACTGAGTACAGAATGGGAGTTAGCCAATCTAAGTTTCTCATAGGCAGTCCAAATGCCTCTCCTTATGGCTATGGAATGTGGCTGTTACAATGACTTGCCATTTCATATCAAATGCAGAGTATGACTTACTCAGACTGCATTTCATAATTAGACCTTCCCATCCTGGGACATAACTTCAGGGTAAGGAAAGGGTATTCTGGGTTCATGGTGCATTCCCTTCTCTTTGGAGAGTGCAAAAGACCAGCAGCAATTACCTGTATGCCAGGCCACCTGGTGCTCACTGTTGATTCTGAGTCATCTCTGGCCATGCAGTTGGGATTTCGAGGTTTCCTGTCTTAAATGTTGACATTTATTCAGTTGCAGACTATATTAAATTGCAGTTTGCTCTGTATTTCCATAACTTGCTATAAAATGGCCCTTGTTTGGACTGTCACTATTAATAAATAATTAATAAATATCAATTTTAAAAATATCCCAAAATATGTTACAAAAAAATTGGTCTGATGTACACCATATTCTAAAGAAAGATCTACCTCTGTTTAGAACCTTTCCTGACCTCTGGGCTGAAAAAAACCCAAAATAAAGTATTAACAAAAACACAGTTGACTGCCAAAGGAAATGAGTTCCTGTAAGGACTAAAACAATAAGTCTCCTCTGTACTGAACTCTCAGAGGGAATATGCTGCATTTCCTCCTGTTCTTTATCAGAGTCCCCAAAATAAGTTGGAATGGGCAGTGACTTTGCACAGTCTCTGCACACCTTTTCCACTTACCAATTAGGGCCTGCCTCACAGAGAGAGAACACACCCTGCCTGGCTCTGCAAGGGAATTTCAGTGCGACAGATTACAAGCATGAAGCTGCTTGGAGCTGCCCTTCTCTCCCTGGCTGTGTTCAGCATCTGCACCGCAAATGGTAAGAGTGCACTGTTCTTTGTCACTACTTTGACTTTCTTGGTAAGCAGCTAAGTGCCCTCGGGCACAGTTATCGCTTTATGGGTTTCTGCTAGTGAAGGCTTCACCCCACTGTACTATAGCAGCTCAGTGGTTCATTCCCACATGTATGGGCTGAGTAACTGCATTTGGAGGAAGAGGCACTGCCAGGAGGGCACTGGTTTTTAATCGAATTAAATGTCTATAGTGAAAATAATATAGTGACCAATTGGTTTCTGTGACATATCTCTGTCCAGCTGTCATGAGCCTCCCAAACCTGAGGGATTAAAAGCACCCAGCAAGTGGGAAAAGCCACTTACTCAAAAATGTGTTTCCCCTTCTCCTTTGAAAAATATCTTTTGGGGGACTTTTAAAAGGAATTGAAATGTTTGTCAGATTTGAAAATACCATTTAACACATTAGGGAACTTACAGTGGACTCAGCGTGTCCTAGTGTAACCCTGCTGACTTAATTGGAATTACACCAGCAATGAATTTGGGCAAGTCTGCTTATCAGAAGCCAGTGTATGTTGACCCCAAATACATGTAGTCTTGTAGCATTCCTCCAGTGTAATCCCACAATGCCCAGGGCAGTAATGTCTTGAGTTCTGCAGTGTGAAAAAGTGACTCCCGCCTCCAAATACTTGATGATATTACTAGGTGACATAATGGCCATTGACCTGCTTTTTCTAATGTTTTTCTGCCTAAAAGTTTGTGTACTTTCAAAGCAGAATAAATTACTTTTCACGAGGAGGGAAGCAACTATAACTTAAACTATCATCTCATCATCTTTATCAAGGATTAATTTGAAAACAAAGCTGATTTTCCTCTCTCTCATTTCATTGGCCCATTATGCAGCAGATCTGTAGTCATAGCTTTTACAGATATCATTAGAGCAGATGGCTTTCAATGACTGGCTACTAACCTGGGTACAGAAACTCTGTTATTAAAGGATTAAGTAATTGCAGGCACTGTGTCCTCAAACTTTTACTTGGGTTATGTGTTAGAAATTGACGCACAAATAAACAAATGTGTCTTGTGTGGTGTAACTTGTGTTTTTATTCTGGCTCATTGTTGTTAAAAACGTGATGGACATTGACATGTAATGTTGTTGCTACAGGAAAATTTGCTTTTCAAACCCTGCCAGATTAGTATGAACTCTGAAAGTACGTGTTTGGGCTGCTATTTATGCTCTGTCTGCTGTGGTTAGAATGAGCAGCCTTCTTGCCGTTGTTAAACCTTGAATTCATTGCAGGTCTTTTGAAAAGCAAGGTGGAATTAGTTCGGTAGGCGCAGGCTCAACAGTGCTATTTATAAAAGCCTATTAGAAAGCAACACAGGTTAAAGGAGATGCAAAGGAGAGCTATGATTTCTGTAGAATGCATTTCCTAACACCTCTCCTGCAGCTGAATGGGAATAATTGGGTAGTGCAGTAACAGTTCAGCTCATCATGCTGAATTAGCAAATATCATCAAGTAATGGACATTTGCTTTTAACTATTGTATTCTGTTAAAAAAATCTTAAACTCAAGGCAGACATGCTGAAACTCCATTGATAAAATAATAAGAAAAAATGAAGACCATGTGTGGAAAAATACAAGTCATATGTCTCCATCTCTATCATACAAAAGAAACATGAGTGGAGCTGGAAAACTTCATAAAATTGATAATCTGTGGAGGACAGAAAGGAATCCACTCCTGTTTGACACAATCTTATTTAAAGGGACACTATCAACTTGAAATCTGATCAGTTTCAAAAAATGAGATGAGCAAATTCAGGTACTACACTTGCTACTGAATCCCCCTGCTAGTTTCTGTTATTTTATAATTCCACTTTCCAATTTTTAAAAAATATTTCTCTCTCCTATTGCCCTGTGAAAGACCCACCCAGAGACTATATGGGGAGAGTGAAACTGTTATACACACAAAGTTCTGTCAAATGCTCAAAATGTACAAATTGAGAAAATTGAGGATTATTTTTCCTTTAATTTCATTTGATTACAATAATCCTAGGTGTTCTTTGTAACAACAGCAGGTAAAAAATGTCAGGCAGTAACTTTGATTTAAGTTGACAGTGTCCCTTTAAGTAAAATGCAGTTATGGCAACCTCACTTTTTTTTTTTAAGTCAGGTGACATATGTTCACTACTTTCCCATCTTAGGAACCTAGTAAGTGGCCCTCTCAAAGCTAACTGGCTGCTCCTCTAGTCTCTGAGAGTATGCTTTCGTTGCAGCTAGCAGTGACTTGGGTGGAAAGACTCATGGTGGTGGAGCTCGTGCTAGAGTGGGAAGTTGCAGCTCTGGCAGAAATTCTGGCTAGCCACTCAAGCTCAGATCCAGGGCCTTGAGTTGCAACCCCCATGCTGCTGTTTTTAGCAAGCTAGCTCCAAATCCTCTATCTTGAGTGTCTGCCAGGGGTAGGAGTTTTGCATTCAGCTGCACTTTAGACATACCCTGAAGACTTTCAATGGTCTCCCCTTCTCATATCTTCAGATAATGTATGGCCTTTCACAATTGTCTGGGAGCATTATAAGGTGAGTGGGGAGAGCAAAAATCACCCTCTGAAGCATCGGGTATTGACTACCAATGGATGCAGGAAATGACAGAGCCGCTTTTTGCGTCTCCCTATCCTAATGTGTGTTGGGTGCCTTCAAATGCATCTCAAAACTGTATAGTCCCGTGTGCATCCCTTTTTGTGCAATGGAGTGTAAATATTCCCACATTCTGGCAAAAGACTTCGTCCCACTTTGTAGGAGGCACTGTCACAGTCTCTACGCAAAAGAATAAATGGACACAAATCTGACATCAGGAACCATAACATTCAGAAACCAGTAGGAGATCACTTCAGTCTCTCTGGTCACTCAGTAACAGACTTAAAGGTGGCAATTTTGCAACAGAAAAGCTTCAAAAACAGACTCCAACGAGAAACTGCTGAACTTGAATTAATATGCAAACTAGATAACATCAATTTAGGCTTAAATAGAGACTGGGAATAGCTGAGCCATTACATACATTGAATCTATATCCCCATGTTAAGTATCCTCTTACCTCTTGTCAAACTGTCTGATATGGGCTATCTTGATTGTCACTACAAAAGTTTTTTTTCTCCTGCTGATAATATCTCATCTTAATTAATTAGCCTCTTAGGATTGGTAGGGCAACTCCCACCTTTTCATGTTCTCTGTATGTGTATATATATCTCCTCACTATATGTTCCATTCTATGCATCCGACGAAGTGGGCTGTAGCCCACGAAAGCTGATGCTCAAATAAATTTGTTAGTCTCTAAAGTGCCACAAGTACTTCTGTGCTTTTTGTGGATACAGACTAACACGGCTGCTACTCTGAAACCTGTCATATTTTAGAATTATATTTAGTTGAAATTATAGATTCAGCCAAACCATAGGCTAAGAGGTGAACACTCCCATCCCAACACTATGGAGAAGTTTGGAACTGCATCCAAATTGTGCATCTTGGGCCTGACTCTCGTTGTAATGTTTGCGATTTGTGGATTTGTCTGGAACCTATCCACACACATACAAATACAACTATTATGATCTGCAGTGTTTTTGAATGTTCTCCCCAAAAGGACATGCAGTTGTCATATTCCTTAGCCTGCAGGGGTTAACTGCAGCTTGATGAGTACTGAACTCAACCTCCTGCAAGAAACAAATACAGAGAGAGAGAGAGAGAGAGAGAGAGGTTGGCAGCCCCACAGAACTGGAGAATTTTAGGATTTAAATTCAGTCTGTGAGCTAGCAATATTTTCCCAATATTTTTCCAATAGTTTTGGATATGAAATTCTTTGGACTCTCATGTATTTTGATAGGCAGTCACCCTCCACAAGTGTATTATTGGAGGCTGGATGAATCTAGAGATGTTCAGGATCCAAAATAATAGCCCCAGAAACTTCCTGACAACTCAACTCTAGTCTAAAGACGTCTCTTCAGCCCTCTGATCCCAGACTTCACAGTGGACTTGGGAATTCCTTGATTCTAGAATTAAAGGGCTCTGGCCTAACCACATTTCCCACTATCCCAGTCTCCACCAAAATAAACATATACCGTAGCACAGAAATCCTGGGCTGATTCATCATGCTTCCAACTACCTATTACCTGGGGAAAAGATCTGACTGGTAGGTGGGGCAGCTGGGAGAGAAATTGGGCCAAAGAGATAATTGGGATCATAGAATATCAGGGTTGGAAGGGACCTCAGGAGGTCATCTAATCCAACCCCCTGCTCAAAGCAGGACCAACCCCAATTAAATCATCCCAGCCAGGGCTCTTTGTCAAGCCAGGCCTTAAAAACCTCTAAGGATGGAGATTCCACCACCTCCCTACGTAACCTATTCCAGTGCTTCACCAGCTTTCTAGTGAAATAGTTTTTCCTAATATCCAACCTAGACCTCCCCCACTGCAACTTGAGACCATTGCTCCTTGTTCTATCGTCTGCCACCACTGAGAACAGCCGAGCTCCATCCTCTTTGGAACCCCCCTTCAGGTAGTTGAAGGCTGCTATCAAAACCCCCCTCACTCTTCTCTTCTGTAGACTAAATAACCCCAGTTCCCTCAGCCTCTCCTCATACGTCATGTGCCCCCCTAATCATTTTCGTTGCCCTCCACTGGACTCTTTCCAATTTGTCCACATCCTTTCTGTAGTGGGGGCCCAAAACTGGACGCAATTCCAGTGCTGAATAGCGGGGAATAATCACTTTCCTTGATCTGTTAGCAGTGCTCCTACTAATGCAGCCCAATATGTCGTTAGCCTTCTTGGCAACAAGGGGACACTGTTGACTCATATCCAGCTTCTCATCCACTGAAATCCCCAGGTCCTTTTCTGCAGAACTGCCACTTAGCCAGTCAGTCCCCAGCCTGTAGCAGTACATGGGATTCTTCCATCCTAAGTGCAGGACTCTGCACTTGTCCTTGTTGATCCTAATCAGATTTCTTTTAGCCCAATCCTCTAATTTGTCTAGGTTGCTCTAGATCTTATCCCTACCCTGCAGCATATCTACCTCTCCCCCCAGCTTAGTATCATCTGCAAACTTGCTGAGGGTGCAATTCATCCCATCATCCAGATCACTAATGAAGATGTTGAATAAAACCAACCCCAGGACTGACCCCTGAGGCACTCCGCTTGATACCGGCTGCTAACTGGACATTGAGTTGTTGATCGCTCCCGTTGAACCCGATGATCTAGCCAGCTTTTTATCCACCTTATAGTCCATTCATCCAATCCATACTTTAACTTGCTGGCAAGAATACTGTGGGAGACCATATCAAAAGCATTGCTAGTCAAGATATACAACATCCACCACTTTCCCCATATTCACAGAGCCAGTTATCTCGTCATAGAAGGCAATCAGATTGGTCAGACATGACTTTCCCTTGGTGAATCCATGTTGACTGTTCCTGATCACCTTCCTCTCATCCAACTGCTTCAAAATGGATTCCTTGAGGACCTGTTCCATGATTTTTCCAGGGACTGAGGTGAGGCTGACCGGTCTTTAGTTCCCCGGATTCTCCTCCTTCCCTTTTTTAAAGATGGGCACTATATTTGCCTTTTTCCAATCGTCCAGGACCTCCCCTGATCGCCATGAGTTTTCAAAGATAAAGGCCAATGGCTCTGCAATCATATCAGCCAACTCCCTCAGCACCCTCGGCTGTATTAGATCTGGCCCCATGGACTTGTGCATGTCCAGCTTTTCTAAATAGTCCTTAACCTGTTCTTTCACCACTGAGGGCTGCTCACCTCCTCCCCATACTGTGCTGCCCAGTGCAACAGTCTGGGAGCTGACCTTGTCTGTGAAGACCAAAGCAAAAAAAGCATTGAGTACTTTAGATTTTTCCACATCATCTGTCACTATGTTGCCTCTGCCATTCAGTAAGGGTCCCACACTTTCCCTGACCACCTTCTTCTTGCTAACATACCTTTAGAAACCCTTCTTGTTACCCTTCCCATCCCTTGCTAGGAGCAACTCCAATTGTGCTTTGGCCTTCCTGATTACACCGCTGCATGCTCTAGCAATATTTTTATACTCCTCCCTGGTCATCTGTCCAAATTTCCACTTCTTGTAAGCTTGTTTTTGGGTTTAAGCTCACTGAAGATTTCTCTGTTAAGCCAAGCTGGTCGCCTGCCATATTTGCTATTCTTTCTGCACATCGGGATGGTTTGTTCCTGCACCCTCAATAAGGCTTCTTTAAAATACAGCCAGCTCTCCTGGACTCCTTTCCCGCTCATGTTAGCCTCCCAGGGAATCCTGCTCATAAGTTCCCTAAGGGAGTCTAAGTCTGCTTTTCTGAAGTCCAGGGTCCGTATTCTGCTGCTCTCCTTTCTGCCTTTTGTCAGGATCCTGAACTCACCATCTCATGGTCACTGCTGCCCAGGTTGCCAACCACTTCTACTTCCCCTACCAATTCTTCCCTGTTTGTGAGCAGCAGGTCAAGAGGAGCATGGGCCCTAGTTGGTTCCTCCAACACTTGCACCAGGAATTTGTCCCCAACACTCTCCAAAAACTTCCTGGATTGTCTGTGCACTGCTGTATTGCTCTCCCAGCAGATGTCAGGGTGATTGAAGTCCCTCATGAGAACCAGGGCTTGTGATCTGGAAACTTCTGTTAATTGTCCGAAGAAAGCCTCGTCTACCTCATCCTCCTGGTCTGGTGGTCCATAGCAGACGCCCACCATGACATTACCCTTGTTGCTCTGACCTCTAAACTTAACTCAAAGACTCTCAAGAGGCTTTTCTCCAGTATCATACTGGAGTTCTGAGCAATCATACTGCTCTCTTACATACAGTGCAATTCCTCCACCTTTTCTCCTCTCCCTGTCCTTCCTGAACAGTTTCTACCCATCCATGACAGTGCTCCAGTCATGTGAGTTACCTCACCAAGTCTCTGTTATTCCAATCACATCATAGTTCCTTGACTGTGCCAGGACTTCCAATTCTTCCTGCTTGTTTCCCAGGCTTCTTGTGTTCATGTACATGCGCCTAAGATAACTAGCCAATTGCCCCACTTTCTCAGTATGAATCAGGAGGCCTCCCCTGTTTGCACCCTCCTCCTTGTGTTTCCTCCTGGTATCTCACTTCCTCACTTACCTCCTGGCCTAGGTCACCATCCCCCAGCGAACCTAGTTTAAAGCCCTCCTCACTAGGTTAGCAAGCCTGCCTGCGAAGATGCTCTTCCCTCTCTTCATTAGGTGGATTCCATCTCTTCCTAGCATTCCTTCTTCCTGGAACAACATCCCATGGTCGACGAATCCAAAGCTCTCTCTCTCTCTGACACCACCTGCGTAACCACACATTTACCTGCACAATTTGATGGTCCCTACCTTTGATGATCAAATACAGACACTCCTTCTGAGTCAGCACCAAGGTTTATTTTCCTGAAGAAATAAACCATGACTAAAGTGAAGCTTGTTCTCTAATTTTTTTCAGTGGAGTGTAGGCGTGCTTATAGAATAATACCTAGCACTTCTACAATGCATCTCTTCTTCAAAGCACAGTACATATATTCACTAAGCACCTGATTCTGTGACTTTTCCTGACAGTGAGTAGCACTTTGCCCTCCAAGCACTCCTGTCAAAATCAGGCATTCGAAACAAACAGAAGTACTTGCAGAGAAAGGTACTATTAAATTAGTGTGGGTGGGCAGGTGTGTGGGATGGGGGTGGGGCAGAATTTGGCACTACAGGCCTGATCCAAAGGGCACTGAAGTCATTTGAAGTCTTTCCATTGATTTCATTAGCCTTTGTGTCAAACCCTAAATGAGATGGACCTAAACCAAATCCCCCAGATCTGAACACTACTAAGCTTTGTGGGTCACCCCATCTCTATAACCAGACAAACCAAACTGCCAGATTCCAGCTTTGCAGCTTGAGACAAATGATACTAATTAACAGGAGCACTTTCAAGTGATGGTTGTTTGCATTTCTATTTAGATGTGCTTTAAGTTTGTAAGTATCATTAATGGTAGCCTGAAAAGATAGACAAACTGTTCTCCTCTCCTTACCTCACCCATGTCCCCATATACACAAACCTTCATGTGTTTTAGGAACTAGATGCAAAGGGAACCATTTTTTTTTTGAGCTATTGCAACACTTGAATATGTTTTCTTCCCATTTTGTGTTCCTTTCCCCTCCTGTTTTGGTTGAGTCCTCAAATGCTGTAACAGGTCATCAGTTTAGTTGTGCAAACTCAAGAAATTGAATAGGCTTTGGGTAGTTGGCTGAATTTTGGATGCTTATCTGAACTGAACTTGAACTTGCACTCTAAACATTTTGGGATTTGTCGGTTGTTAGTAGGTGGGGACATCTGAAATCAATTTTGCAAGATGGACATTTTCAAACATCAAATTGCAGTAAATGGAATTTACTCTAGCTTTAATTGAGCTCTAGTTCCTGGGCAGGTGGTTTTCTCCCTCCTGACACATTCCTTTGACTCATTACTACTGTCTCATGTTGGGCCAATAATGGCTTGTGGATTTCAAAGGTAAACTTACGATTTTTGTTTTGTTCCATAGGATGTTTTACTCCCAAACACAAAGTCAGGTTCAACGGGTGGATAAGATCAGGAAACACAAGCTGAGAGTAGAAATTGCTCACTTGACTGGTGAGCAGGGCATGATGTGCAGCCAGAACAAATGGAAGCTGGATCCTTAGGGCATATTAAATTCAGCCACCTCTGGCTGCAAACATGACACTATATAATATTAAAAATACCAAACTAGAGGCTGTCTTGCTTTCATACATTTTCTCACTTGAAATGATTTTGGTGTATTTTTTTCTGTCTCCTATATCTGGACCAAATCCAGAGGCAAAATATCGAGGCAAAATATCCACTGAAGTCAATGAGCTTTTCCTAATTAAAGAATGAGTAAGAAGCTCAGTGTTTGACCTTCTGTTTACCTACATGCTTATCTCCAACCTCTGCAAAAATCTGTAGATACATAAATGACAAAACTCTTTGAGACCTACTGTCTCCTACTAGACTAAAGAAGGTTCTAACTGGTGACATTCTGCCATGAAACTGTCATTATAGCTTAAAGAATGTTCAGACCACAGAGCATCAACTCACAGAGAGATGTTACTGATTTTGTACTGCAGTGAACTTCTGATTTTTCTGCTGAAGCAAATTTAAGACCGATCATCTCCTTTTTATAAATCCCATGTTTAAAAATGTACATGGTCATTGGTTAGTAAAAAGGTCTGTCGGGGTTGGGATGCTATAAAACTATGGCCACTGCTGGAGAAATTCTGCCCTGACTAAAACTCTCGGCAAAACTGTCAACATTCACTAGGATTGCGAGGGCGTCATTTAATGCAGAACTCGGCCCAATGGATATGCAGGAGCTGTTGCTTCCATACAGCAAGTCAGGAATCTAGGCAAGGCTCTAATGCAATCCCATAATCTGCTCTTGGCAAGCCCAGGACCAGGCCAGCATGCAAAGAAACAGGTATCCCATTCTTAAACTGGGGGATTGGAATCCCTGGGCCAGATTTTGGCCTGTGAGATAAGCCATTTGAATTGCTCCAGTAGTGCATAAGGCCCCTTAAAGAGGAAATGGGTCCAGTTCTCCTGTGACTGGTTAGTTCCTTCCCAACTAGGCCTGAGAGAGAGCACCTGGCCTCTATGAAGACTCAAGCAGCAGTTGTGAAAGGGGAATAGGGAAGGAGCAGTAAGTAGCTGGTGACAGTTGCCTGTCAGGAGCTCTATGAGACTCAAGAGAGCAGTAGTTAAGAGCTGCTGGTGAAGAGACCTAGTGCAGAGAGAGAACTGTTGGGAGAGTGCTATGGATAGGAGTTGCTGGAGAGAAATGGCCAGAGTGAGGGAACCCTGCTGCATAGAAAACTTGTGCAGAGAATCCTCGATAAAGGGGAAGAACCAGCTCAGTCAGTGCAGGCTGAGCCCAGGAACCAGAGAGTTGATTCTGGAGGGAGGTTCCCGTGAGCAGAGGTGGGACTCCAAGCAAAGGGGCCCGAGAAGTGGAATGCTGCAGGGAGCCCTCTTGCAGAACAGCTGGAGTTGAGGGCTGTGAGAGAAGAGCTGCAAGAAGCATGGAGAATTGCCAGAGATGTGGAGGCCCTGGAATAGGGGCATAGTAATTGGAGGAATTGTTGACTCGTGGATGTGTGGCTTGGAGATGGGCCCCAGAGTGCAGGGCAGGAGGACCGCTGCATGTTAACCTGCCTTACTTTGGGATCGGAGGGCGGGGGTGAGAATTCTGACTTGGAGGAGCTTGCTGAAGGTGGAATTGTAGTAATTATTCCTGGGTTCAGGTCTAGAAGTGGACTCTAAGAGGGACAATGTTCCTGTTCCAGGAGGGGGACATGACTATTAGTCTAATCTATGGTGAAAAAGATGGGCAGCTTGGTTGGCTCCAGGGACTGTAGGAGAAAACAGACAGGACTCACCTGTATCTCCACAGTCATGCAGGAGGGCAGCCTGGTGGTGGCAGCCCTTTTATACGATACCTTCTTAAACAGTCAACTGGCAATTCACTTTGTCTCAGAGAACTCCTCAGTGGTGTACAGCTGGAGACATAGCAAAGAGTGGACATGCCCAGTAGCAAAAAGGAAACACGTGGGACCGGGCATGTTTAAATATGACACCATCTCTATATCATCTGTTGCTGATCCCTTTTCCAGTATGTCTGGGAAAGGAGAGGGCGTGGCTGGAGAACACTATGATGCCTGGCTGGTATAATGGCCCTTACAGGGCTCACACTGGTTTAGCTTATGGGGCTCGAGCTGAGAGTGCCCTAAATAGTGCCAGGCATGAATCAGCCATTGGCCAGCCACAGGCTTGAGGGGAGAGCAAAAAAAAAAAAAAAAAGGCAAAAGCCATCACTTCCACCCTGAAGTGTACCCCAAATGCTGATCTCATGCATCTGAGGATTCAAGCCCCTAACTATATGTACTCTTCAGCTGCCATGCTAGAATATACTAGTGTACTAAGCATTACATATTGAACTAATAAATATGGGTGGGATTTTCAATGAAGTGCCTCAGGGAGTGAGGCACCTAATTCACATTGACTGTTGAGCCCCTCCCCCCCATCCCTCCCATGTGTTGATAAAGTATTTTCAAAACAACGTTTAATCTCATTTACACTTGCACTAGGACGTTCTGGGGTGTTTGCTGTAGATTGTAGATAGCAGCACACTGCAGGTGGCTGAGAGCAAGAAGCAAATACCAAAGTGGTATTTTCTCATCACATACATAGACTGTAGCCTTTCTGCCTTGCCTTATCATTCTAATGAAATTGTTCATCTTGCCAGCATGGGAGATATACTCCAGCATTGCTAGCCTACAAGATATTTAATCCTTTTAAAGAGCACATTCAGTTTGTATTAACATCTCAAGTGCACAGAGTTGAAGTTTTTTTGAAGAACACTGGTGCAATTCAAGCATTAGGGTTAAGTGAATTGAATCATTGGTTGTCTTAATGAGTTGTTAATTCTTTCTTCTTATCATTTTTAGCAGAATATTAATATACCAAAGGGATCCATATTTGGGCTTGACATGTATGGCTAGTGAGGCAACACTAACTAACATGCCAAAATCCTTGATTTTTAGCTAGTCTGGGAAAAACAGTGGCAGTAAGGTTAGCATCTGCTGCCTTCCTGGCCAAAGAATCTAGCTCTTTTCTATATAATAATTTATATACAATTTTATAATGTAATTACCCTCCTGGTCTGAGATATGAATTTTTTGCTTCATAATGACTAGAAATAATCAGTCTGGCATATCCCAGGACTTCCTGACTGCAGATTTTGCCACGGGTTCACCCCCCAGTACAGAATGTAGACTTTTATTTAAAAAATAAATAAATCTTAGCCTTTAAGGCTGCGACGATATTCTTTGCAGTGTAAACAAATACAGTGATTATATGTCAATGGCTGTAGATATCTCAGATGATTTCAGGCTAAGGGTATTACCCATATTCTCAGCGTGATTGAACACGGACATCAAATAATGTAAACTTGCTAATTGTTTTCCAGCTGGCCATTTAAGTGAAAAGTTGTTGTTAGAAGCAGTGGGAAAGCTAGTTGCTAACAAGGAACTAGAAAGTCAACACCCCCTAATCCCCCAAAATGATCACATCAAACCCTTCAAGAGAAGAAGGGAAAGAGTAGTTTCATCCCTTCAGCTGTGCCTATAGCTTCAACTGTCCTCTGGCCCAATTACTTCCCCAGATGCCAAAAAGCTCCACATATCCCTCTCAGAGCTGACAAAACTTTCAGCTTCCCCCTGACAGCTTCTCCAGTATGGATGTATTGCTAATACAAAATGCTGCAGCACAATGAAAATTGAACGTTCGCGCAATTGAACTGAATATCGAAGTAAATGACACTGGTGATACTTTAATGATGGTGGTTATTCAGTTTCACAGGGGATTCAATAAAAGTTTCAATTTTAAAATTTGCTTGAGGGCTGCCATGGAAATCCGAGTCCTACAGAATCCAGGGCTCCCTGCTGCAGAATTTAGCTCCAGCTTGTAGTGCGGCATGTGAGCCTTGGAAAAATATCACTTTAGTGTTGAAAGGATGGCTGCCCAAACACCCTATTATATTAATGCAACTTCAGAGTGTCTTTTGGGGAATGGTGTTCTTTTAACAGCAGGGTGCTATAGTACATTACTGTATTTGCTGTAGATGCTATCGAGGGCAGAAAATATATTTGCTGAATTACTGGATTTCGTTTGAAGCTGTTGGTTGATGGGGGTTCAAGTGAATATCAAGAGGAAGATCGTTATTAAAATACTTGCAGAATAATGCAGTACTAGAGGTATGCTGCCAATAATTGAAACACTACATATAAGTACCCTGATACACCCCTTTTCATAAGCATGCTAATTTAGTGATGTGGTTGCACCTACTTTGTAATGTCATTGAAATTTAGAGATGAAAGTGACTTAATCTGCTAGTATAATGTTGACAGACCCCGGTTGTAGGTGGGTAGGATTGAACCTGGAACCTCTAAAGCTAAATGCATGAGCCTCTACTGCGTGAGCTAAAAGCCACATGGCTGTTAGCTAAGGCTGTAGCAGATTCATTAATTTCTAAGTGGTCTCGGTGCCACTACATGGGACGGAGCACCGCACCCAAGAGGTGTGTGGGTTACACTAGGACACCTTATCTAGCTGTATCTCTTCCAGCAGACAGTGGCAGTAGTGCCAGGCTCTCTACCTCCTCTGTTTCTTCATTGCCTCTGAACAGCATCCTCTTCTGGATGCTGTGTTGACCTACTGCCTCAACTGTTAGTGACACCCACCTCTCCTCTGCGACATCAAATCACACGAGAAAGATACTTGTTTAGAATCTGAACCCAACTGTACCCTCTGGCTGGTGCAGATTCAAAAACAATGACTAATGAGTGGACCCAGTTAGTCAATATCCATGGTTAGTTAATTCCCCCAGCCATTTGTCTGCGCCCAGTTACAGAAATGAGATATTTTATCCTCTGCATTCACCAGTAGCTAAAGTGATAACAAATACCTAATTTTTGCTTTCTTTAATATTGGGATGTTCTATACCTTCTAGTCCTTGTGGCTTTATTCTAAGCATTGTGGAAAAAGATGAACAGGGACTTAATTCAGTATGGAAGTAAAGTAATTATGAAAGCAATTTCTAACATTCCCACAGAAGTTCATGTGGGAGTCAGGGCTGTATCTGAAGCTCCAAACGCAAATGCTTCCGGAGAAATGTCAGCAGCAGAATGGCAAGTGTGGGTGTGGCTGGAGTGAGTGTATAGCAGATACAGGATATGCTAAAAATACATGCATACTAGGAGCAGCTGCAATGACCCCTTCCTGCATTATACAGTTAGGCCAAGTTGAATCTTACTCTATTAGGGTATGTCTACATTACGAAATTAGGTCCATTTTATAGAAGTTGATTTTTAGAAATCGATTTTATACATTTGATTGTGTATGTCCACACTAAGTGCATTAAGTCGGAGGAGTGTGTCCTCACTACCATGGCTAGCATCAACTTACGGAGCGGTGCACTGTGGGTAGCTATCCCACAGTTCCCGCAGTCTCCGCCACCCATTCGAATTCTGGGTTAAGCTCCCAATGCCTGCAATGGCAGACAATCGTTTCACGCCTTTTTTCCTGGGTTAGCCGTGCAGACGGCATACCACGGCAAGCATGAGCAAGTGCAGAATGGTGGTAGAATGTGCCTTTGGACGTTTAAAAGCTCACTGGCGCTGTTGGTCAGACCTCAGCACAACCAACATTCCCAGTGTTATTGCTGCTGCTGTGTTCTCCATAATATCTGTGAGAGTAAGGGGGAGACATTTATGGCAGGGTGGGAGGTTGTGGCAAATCGCCTGGCGTCCGATTTTGAGCAGCCAGACACCAGGGTGATTAGAAGAGCACAGCAAGGCGTGCTGCGCATCAGAGAGGCTTTGAAAACCAGTTTCATGACTGGCCAGGCTTCGATGTGATAGTTGTGTGTGTTTCTCCTTGATGCAAACCCGCCCCCTTTGTTGATTTTAATTCCCTGTAAGCCAACCACCCTCCCCACTTCGAAATAAAGTAACTATTGTTTTCAAACCATGCATTCTTTCTTTATTAATTTAAAAAAATGAGATAGCGGACAAGGTAGCCCAGGTGGGGTGGGGGAGGAGGGAGGGACAAGGCCACATTGATTATTGTAGCCACACTAAAAATCAAACTGTTTGAATGACAGTCTTCTGTTGCTTGGGCCATCCTCTGGAGTGGAGCAGCTGGGTTCCCTCCCCTCCTCCCCCCGCGTTTTTGGGCGTCTGGGTGAGGAGGCTATGGAACATGGGGAGGAGGGTAGGCAGTTATACAGTGGATGCAGGGGGGGGTCTGTGTTCTTGTTGGCTTTTCTGCAGCTCCAACAGACTCTTCATCATGTCCGTTTGCTCCCCCATTAGCCTCAGCATCGCGTCCTGCCTCCACTCTCCACTATTCTTTCCTGGCCTCTGCCACTGAATGCCTCCATGCATTAAGCTGTGCCCTATCAGTGCGGGAGGACTGCATGAGCTCAGAAAACATGTCATCGCGAGTGCATTTTTTTCGCCTTCTAATCTATTGTTGTTATATCATCTCAGGGATGGAGATGATAGGGAGAGCTTAGAAACATTCTACGCTCTACGATTCTGGGGGGACTGCATGGTCACCTGTGCTGCTGAGTCCACCACGCTGACCAAACAGGAAATGAAATTCAAAAGTTCCCGGGCTTTTCCTGTGTACCTGGCTAGTGCATCGGAGTTCAAAGTGCTGTCCAGAGCAGTCAAAATAGAGCACTCTGGGATAGCTCCCAGAGGCCAATACCATCGATTTGCATCCACACTACCCCAAATTCGACCCAGCAAGGTCGATTTTAGCACTACTCCCCTCGCTGGGGAGAAGTACAGAAGTTGATTTTAAGAGCCCTTTAGGTTGACGGAATAGGGTTGCTTGTGTAGACGCAGTCATTATAAAATCGACCTAACAAGGCTAAATTTAACCTAACCCTGTAGTGTAGACCAGGGCTTAGAGCTAGCCACAAACCCATGATTTTACTGCATGCTACAGCGACAGTGCATGACAGAAGATAACTACCAGTTGACTCATACTCAGGTTCTCCTTTGTCCCTTATTTTCATACACAAAATTTACTGATTTGGGGGAAGCAAAAAAAGTACGGTAATAAATCTATGTAGGACTTCATAGTTGTCACACTGGTGTGCATCTTGACCACCTGGTATTTCCAGGCAATAGAAAGAATAGAATTAAGATCTTTGTGCTCTAAAAGAACAGGCCCTCCCCTCCAATGCAGAATCTCAATAAGCTGTTAGCAGTATAGAGCCCATGGCAAACAGCTAAGTGGTTCTGAATCCATCCGATGCAGGGCAGTGGTATTAGCCCATTCTCAGTAATGATTAACTCCTTTCCCTTCACATTCTTAAAATGTTTTAGGGTAAAAACTTTGAAAAGCACCTAAGTAATTTAGAGGCCCAAGTCACATTGACTTTCACTAAGTCACTTAGGTGCTTTTGAAAAATCTTACCCTCGCTATCAAAAGCTGAGCAAGAGATCCGGTTTAGTGACTGTATGACAACTGCCTGTAAAACAACGAAGGCAGCTTTATACTTGTCTGTACATTTGGCAAACTTTTTAATTGAATATGATAAGTGCATCAGTATACGAGTCCTATTCCATGTTGTCAACCCTGTACACTACCCCAAAAAAGCAGAATGTACTTAATCTTAACAGATTCTGCTTTTTTGGGAAATGTGCAGGGCTGAGTACATTGTGCTAAACAAACTAACTATAATAAAATACCCTGTTTGTTTTAAAATGGCTGTTTCCTTTTATAGGTTAAGATCTTCTAGGGCTTCCATTTTATCTCCTTAAAAATATGGTCCAGGATTAAACTTGGCAATTAAGGTCTCAACATAATAGCAATTAAGCATAATTCAGAGTGCTATAGCCTTCTCTCAGGTATTGGGTGGGGTGAGTTGGAAGGGGATCAATATTCCCACGCTTGATTCTTGTGAGGGATAAGGGTTTTCACTTTGTTCTCTCTCTTACTCCTCCATATGGTGCACAGGAGGAGCCTGAGGCCTTGTCTACACACAAACGTGCACCAGTTTATTCAAAACCATATTTTAAAATTGATTTAGTTAAACCAGCCCAAGTTTGTGGGCAGATCATCCCTTAGTGACTCCTGCAATTCCTCCTTCCTCCCTTCCCCTCCCCGCCCAAAGGAGAAGGGAGGGAGATGGTCTGGAGCAGTCACTCTCATCCTTTGCAGACTACTCTACCTCTTTCAGGAGTCTGATTTATCTTGCATTTCCCCAAGTTTTAACTCACTTAAAAACTACTTGCTCACAAAATCAGATATAAAAATACAAAAGTGTCACAGTTTATACCGGTAAAACTCATGCTTTTGCCAGTATGGCTTATCTCAGCTCCAGCCCCTGAGTGAAAAAAGCTATACCAGCAAAAGCTCATCTACATTAGGGGCTTTTGCTAATATGGCTATGCTGGCCAGGGACCGCATCTCATCACTCCCCTGACAGCTATGCTGGCTGAAGTTTGTAGTGTAGAGCTTCCCATAGGCACACAGAGTTCATTGGAAATGCAAAGGTGGAGATACTGCAGTAGGTAGTTTTGATTGGTTTTTGCCTGACTATACAGGGGGATCAGTGAAACTGACTAGACTTTGTCAGAGCACAAAGTCTGAAAACTGTACAGCTAGTGACAGAAATGCTTTTTCTTTAGTCCATTAGTTATTTTTAAGTACTATTTATGACAATGGGTAAAAATATTTAGGCAAAAGTTTGATTCATAAGCTGACAATATGCCATTAACTATCTTAAGCCACTTTGCCAGTAGTTATTCACTATTATTCTGTTCATTCTGCTCTATAGTATTTTGTGTAGGAACAGTTTTCTGTGCACTTTGCATATAAATAGCTTTTATGGACTGTTTGTCTGGTGCACAGGGAGTGGTACCCATGTGTTCTGGGAAGGGGAAGAAGAAGTATCAACACCAGCGTTTCACTTCCTGCTGCTCTTTGTTCTCTTGTAGAGAAATTGCATCAGGTTCCACTGCTTCCACCCCTGTCTTCCTTTGGTCACTCCCAGCTGTCATGGTGAGAGGCCTCCTGTTCTGTGTGGCTTAGATTCCCTCTCAGCAGCACCATTACCCCCTTCTCCTTTCGCATTGCTATAGCTTGGGCTCTGGTTCTTATCTACTCATTGCCCTTCCCTCCTCTTATTCCCAGCTGCTTCTACTCCCTTCGCTTCCCACATCAAAGCAGGGAGCTGCCCTACCCTCAACCGGTCATAATAGGACTGCCCTTCTGCGACACTCTGGCCTTGCTAGCTTCCCTTAAGGCCTGAATGTCCCCCTGCTGTGGGAGTGGATGTCTCCATTCTTCATGCTTCTGGAAGAGGGGTCTGCAACTCTGAGTGTGTTTAAAAACTGAGGTTTAATTTGCCCTTTATGAGGGATGGTGTTTGAAGGGGAGGGTGTCTGTTTGGCAAACTGAAATGAGGGTGGGCCATTGCTTTACGCTGCTCTGCACCTAAGCCTAAAGACATTGGCACGTCTCCTTGGCTTACACTTTTTAGCCTAGTCTGTACTAGAAAAATCCCCCTTACAACTTGCAATGGGGCAATTAAACCTGACTGTTGTGAATCTGTTCTGCCTGTCCATATAACCAGGGGTTTTCAGCCTTTTGCTTGCTGAGACCCACTGCAATATGCTATAAAAACTCCACGGCCCACCTGTGCCACAACAACTCATTTTCTGCGTATAAAAGCCAGGGCCTGTGTTAGGGGATAGCAAGCAAGCCAATTGCCTGGGGCCCCATGCCACAGGGGCCCCCACGAAGCTACATTACTCAGGCTTTGGCTTCAGTCCTGCGTGGCAGAGCTCAGGGCCCCAGGCTTCAGCCCCATGTGATGGGGTTTTGGCTTTCTGCCCTGGGCCCCAGCTAATCGAACGCTGGCCCTACTTGGCGGACTCCCTGAAACCTGCTCGCTGCCCCCCAAGGAGCCCCAGACCCCTGGTTGAGAACCACTATATATAACCACTCCCTTCAATCATTGCACTGCGGCTTCCAAAACAGAAAACTTGTATGAATAAAATCACTGAAACTGCAGTAGCTCAAAGCTAGAAACAAACAGGAATACAAGAGACAGTGCACAGAGTAGTCACAGAAAGGGTTGCACGAGCATTAGGGACTGTGCTGAGAAGACCACTTGCAATGGTGCCCCTGCAGCGCCAGCATTTTCTATCCACACTAGCACTAGAATGACATTGTGTGTGCCAGCGTAAGGTAGACTGGTGATAGGCAAATGCAATTTCAAATTGGCTGGTAATATTTGTTTACCTTTGCAAGCACTTTTGAATGTGTGCATGAAGTATGTTATAACTGCTCCACAAGCTTGTGGCTGAAATATAAACAAACTGGGAGGCAGTTTGTCTTTTGCCTGATGAAATTAACAAATGGCTACATTTAGTGTAATTTTATTACAAGTCTTGCAGTATTTGGTGTTTCTCCTAAAGCTCCTGCCCCTGGGTTCAACACATGAGAACCTCAGCTTTTACGATTTTTTAAAAAATTAGTTTTTAGTCCTCATGGGTACAGAGGAAAGTGAAAGAAAATGTGAAAATGTGAACCCAAAGGGCTCCAAACACCAGAAGACAACCCTCCCCACCCCAAGCTTATTACTTTTAAAAACTCATGAGTTTTATTCTAATCTCATGATTTTTGAATGCCTAGGTTGGAAATAGTGACCATACTTGATTTTAAAGAGACACTATTAAAGTTAGGTTTAAACCTCCTGATAGTGCATTCTGTTTGGGATATAAATCCTTTTCCCCAGAATTTCTGTGGTGCCCACTGATCTTTTTGATATGTATAGTATGGTATAACAGCATTTACTCAAACACCACTTAACTGACACACCATGGCTACATTTCAGCATTGTCTTGCAGCATATGTAACTTTCAGGTTACTCCTGATTAACTGAACCATCATTTCTTTAACTGTTTTCAATGTCTCAGAAATATTTTGAATAACTAGAATTCTAATCATTGGTATGTTTGTGTGTACTGCACCTAACACAATGGGGCCTTGATGTGGTTGGCCTCTAGGCATTACTGTCTAAATGTTAAATAATAATAAATTACTAATGCTGTGCAATCAAGATCGTAATATAAGAGCCTTGTACAGGCAAAATGTGACTTCGCCATGGCTTGTCACCCCTGTTGCTGTTTGACTGGCATACAGTGGGGTTAAAGACTTCAGTCTTAATGGTGTACAGTAACTCCTCACTTAAAGTCTTCCCGGTTAACATTGTTTCGTTGTTATGTTGCTGATTAATTAGGGAACATGCTCATTTAAAGTTGTGTAATGCTCCCTTCCAGGGCTGGCTCCAGGGTTTTTGCCGCCCCAAGCGGCAACAAAAAAAAAAAAAAGCCGCAATCGCGATCTGCGGCGGCAATTCGGCAGGAGGTCCTTCGCTCCAAGTGGGAGTGAGGGACCGTCCGCCGAATTGCCGGACGTGCCGCCCCTCTCCGGAGTGGCTGCCCCAAGCACCTGCTTGGCAAGCTGGTGCCTGGAGCCGGCCCTGCTCCCTTCTAACGTCGTTTGGCAGCTGCCTGCTTTGTCTACTGCTTGCAGGAAGAGCAGCCCGTTGCAGCTAGCTGGTGGGGGCTTGGAACCAGGGTGGACCAGCAGCCCCCTTATCAGCTCCCCACTCCCCTAAGTTCCCTGTGCAGCAGCTGCCCAGCAGTTCAGCTGTGTCCCTCCCCCACTGCCATGTGCTGCTCCTGCCCTCTGCCTTGGAGCTGCTCCCTGAGACACCTGCTTTCTGTGTGGTGGAAGGAAAGGAAGAGGGGGGCTAATGTTAGGGTGTCCCCCTCCTTCCTGCTCCTGCATCCCACTTACCCCATCTTCCATAGAGCAGGGCTCAGGACGGAGGGAGCTTGCAGCAGCTGCCCTCTCAGCAAGCTGATCTAATTAAGGCAGTATACTTAAGGGAAATACGCATATCTCCCTCCATTCCTGCTGCCTTGTGTAGAGAGAGAGTTAACCCTTGAGGGCTCAGCCAATTGTTAGTTCATCATTTAGCAGTAAGGGAAATATCCCACCTTCTGACTCCTCCATCTCAACCAAGCTTCACAATCATCATCACTGTGTACAAGTATTAAATTGTTTGTTTAAAACTTATACTGTGTGTGTGTGTGTGTATATGTGTGTCTTTTGTCTGGTGAAAAAAATTTCCGTGGAACCTAACCCCCTCATTTACATTAATTCTTATGAGGAAATTGGATTCGCTTAACATTGTTTCGCTTAAAGTCGCATTTTTCAGGAACATAACTACGTTAAGTGAGGAGTTACTGTACTTTACAGGAAACTCAAAAGTATTATAGGGAGGGTTATACTGAGTTGTTAGTTTTGTACCCAAAGATCAAAACCACTCTGCCCTTAAGAGTATCTGGAATTTTTGACCCTGCTGATTAATGGTAGTGAACTGCTCATGGAACTAGTTGACTCTCTGAATTGCAGTGAGCAACAAAAGTCACATCTGATGGAAATGAACTAGCCATATACAGTGCATTGCCTACTGGAGAGAAGGGGCTAGAAGAATTCCTTTAATGAATTCACTCCTTGTCATTATCCTGGTTGCTTTTAAAATGTCATTCCTTACATAATATTGAAAAGGCTGTAGTAAAATGTGATCCATTTCCACTCCTCCCATTCAAATTCATTTAACACTCGGTGTATGTCAAAACTGCAATGTAAACCCAGGGTTAGTAGGACTTGAGTTAGCAGACCATGGGTTTGTTAATCTAGGGTTTGAGCATCTACCCTAATTTGTAACCCCAGGTTAGGAACTGGGTCCCAACCTGAAGCTCCGACATCTATATTGCATAAAGTGGGCCCAAGTCCAACCACCCATATCCCAGACTTCCTTTGTTTGTGGTGCATTGTGGGAAAACTTGACTGTCCACCAAACTTCACCATACAGAGGACAAAAAGTCAGCCCATGGGATTGTGGGATACTTTTGGCAGAGTCCCAGAGCACTGCATCGACACTGCAAAGCAATAGGGCTCGAACCTTGGGTCCCAGCTTGCCTCATGCTCGGCCCCTCTATCCCTGCCTGCGTCCAAGCCCTGCATTAGTGTGATTTGTGTGTAGTTGGAAGGAGGATTAGGTTTGAGCCTGAGTTTGAACCCTGGGCTTACATTGTTAGGAATAACTGTACAGGAAAGATGAGAAATCCAAATAGAGGAGTAATTGAAGAGGCAAATTTCCCTCATGGCTCCTCTTCTATCCTATCATCTGAATCACTCCTTATGCGCACATTTTCTTTCCAACAATGAACTGTCCACAATTATTATTATCTACATTATTCAATTGAACATGAGGTGTACTGAGAGGAAATTACACTGAAAAGATTCTGTGATCGGTACTGACTCAATGAATACTTTTTGGGTAATATCTTTAGAGATGGCTCTGCTCCAAAAATAAGGCTCCAAACAACTCCAGACTTCCAGAATTGAGATCAGCCTTTCAATACTGATGACCCATGCATCTGAGCTTGGGTGGGAAGCCTGAGCCTCTGCCAGTGCCACAACGTCCACATGGCTATTTTTAAATCATGCCACGCCTGCATGAGTCTGTCTACCGGGGCTGGGTGGCTCACTGCAGTGTAGACATACATTGATCGGTTAATTTAGAGTAACCTGTGGATATAGAGAACAATTGATCACAGTCGTAGTTATAACAGTGCTTAGCATATTTGAAAACTTATCAAGTTTCCCTCTTCCCCCATCTTCTTTTCTCAAGATTAAACATATCTAGGTTTTTTTAACCTGTCTTTATAGATCAGATTTTCCAAACATTTTCATTTTTGTTGCTTTCTTCTGGACTCTCTACAATTTGTCCAATGTGGAACCCAAAACTAGACACACTACTCCAGCTGAGCTCACCAGTGCTGGCAGGACAATTACCTCCTGTGTCTTATATACAATGCTCTTGTTAATACACCCCAGAATATTTGCCTTTTCCACAATTGCATCATATTGTCAGCTCATATTCAAGTTGTGATCCACTATAAACCCCAGATCCTTTTCTGCAGTACTACCACCTCACCAGTTATTCCCCATTTTGTATTTGTGCATTTGATTTTTCCTTCCTAAGTGAAATACTTTGCACTTGTCTTTGTTTAATTTCATCTTGTTGATTTCAGACCAATTCTCAATTTGTTGGGGTCATTTTGAATTCTTATCCTGTTCGCCAAAGTGCTTGCAACCCTACCCATCTTAGTGTCATCTGACAATTTTATAAGCATACTCTCCATTTCATTATCCAAGTCATTAATGAAAATGTTGAATAATACTGGACCCAGGACAGAGCCCTGTGGGACCTCATTAGTTACCTCCTCCCAGTGTGACAGTGAACCATTGATAACTGCTTTTTGAGTGTGGTCTTTCAACCAATTGTGCACCCACATTATAGTGATTTAATCCAGCCCACGTATCCCTATAGTTTGCTTATGAGAGTGTGCAAACTAGACTCTGTCAACAGCTTTACTACAATCAAGGTATATCATGTTTCCTGCTTCCCCCCCATCCACTGGGCCAGTAACACTGTAAACTGAAGAAAGTAGTTTGGTTGTGCATGATTTATTCTTGACAAATCCATGTTGGTGGTTATCCTCTCTGTGCTTACAAATTGATCGGTTAATAATTTGTTCTAGTATCTTTCCAGGTATCAAAGTTAGCCTGACTGGTCTATAATTCTGCAGGGTCTCTTTGTTTCCCTTTTTAAAGATAGGTCCTATGTTTGCTCTTCCCCAGTACCCCATGAGTTCTCAAAGATAATTGCTAATGGTTCTGGGATGGCTTCAGCTAATTCTTTAAATACCGTAGGGTGAATTTTGTCAGGCCCTGCCGACTTGAATACATCTAACTTCTCTAAATACTCTTTAACCTGTTTGTTCCCTACTTTGGCTTGTGTTCATTCCCCCTTGTTGTTAATATTATGTCAAGTATCTGTCACAATTTATTTTTTTAGTGAAGATTGAAGCAAAATGGAGAGAATATTTTTAAGACAATAGGGCTCCACACCCAGGGGTGGTAGGTTGAACCCCATACTGGAATTTGTGTTTACTTTATGCTTGTGAAAGTATTTTACTTTCTTATTTTATAATAAGCACATGAGGAAGAAATCTTGTTGATTTACAACTGTTTATTTCTGCTGAGTTGTTCCATCACTGTATACAATGGTTCCTAACTATTTTTGCAGAAGCCCCTTTGGCTTGTTTTGGCAGATGGGTGTTCCCATTCCCTTCACATCCCTTTGCATCATGTCCCAACACAGTTCCGTTGCATCTCCTTTCCTCTGTTCTTTACTCTACCTCTCCTGTCCTTCCTCTGTCCTCTTTTACCATCCTGTTATTTCCCCCTCATTATGTTTTATTTTTAGTCCTTTTGGCTCTTTCATTATTTTTTTGACTCCCCAACATAGTAGCTCTATCTTCTCTATTCTTTACTTGACAGAAGTTACAAGCTGCTCAGGGACCATGCTATGAACATGCTGCCCAGGCTTGAGAATTCCATAGTCATAGATCACATGGCTGCATTTAGTGGCAGGGGAACAAAAACAAGAGAGGTTTCAGAGTAGAGAAGCTTGAGTGAGGAAGTTGCTGCCCTGTAAGCATCAGATGCTCCCACCGCTGGCTATATTAGGGATTACTGCTGACATGGGGAGGACAGGTAAGCATTTTCAAAGAGCTGACATGTGCTTACCTCCAGTTGTAGGAGCATGCATGTTTGGGGGTATGATGAATCTGAAGTCAAGCATGAATTCATCCCTAAGGCCAGGTCATTCATTTGCATCTGCTACTTTTGGGTATATAAAAAGTCCAGCAATGGAGTAGTCCTCTGAGGCAAGGGGATCCCGGCGTCCCCTTGGGTCAGGGTCTCGTGGTCCAGCCCCTTCTGTTTTCAAGGCCTTCCCTCAACTATATTTTTCCACACCAAGGGTAGACTCTTGTCTTTGGCACTCCCTAGGTAGTGGTACGTGAACCCAGGCCCAGCCTCTCCACCAGGTTCCATTCAAGGGCCAGTGATAAGCAGCTAAATCCTGCACCCCAAAGTGCTATACTTCTGCCTCCCTGGATCACTTCCTACCAGCCTCTCTCCTCCCAATAGATAAAGTCATTTATTAGCTGAACTCAAAGATAAAGTCCTTTGAAAAGGTGTGACTTCCTCCTTCAAGGAGTTGACCAAGTCCCTATAAACAGACGTCAGGAACTCCTGCCGTGCTCCTTCGCAGGAGCTCCGAATATAAATCTCTTAACCTCCACTGTCTGCCTCCTCCTGAGCTGCTCTGCTCCCCTTTTCATGGAATCATAAACTCATAGAATATCAGGGTTGGAAGGGACCTCTGGAGTCATCTGGTCCAATTCCCTGCTCAAAGCAGGACCAATCCCCAACTGAATCATCCCAGCCAGGGCTTTTTCAAGCCTGACCTTAAAAATCTCTAAAGAAGGAGATTCCACCACCTCCCTAGGTAACTCATTACAGTGCTTCACCACCCTCCTAGTGAAAAAGTTTATCCTAATATCCAACCTAAACCTCCTCCACTGCAACTTGAGACCATTGCTCCTTGTTCTGTCATCTGTCACCACTGAGAACAGTCTAGATCCATCCTCTTTGGAACTCCCTTTCAGGTAGTTGAAAGCAGCTATCAAATCCCCCCTCATTCTTCTCTTCTGCAGACTAAATAATCCCAGTTCCCTCAGCCTCTCCTCATAAGTCATGTGCTCCAACTCCCTAATCATTTTTGTTGCCCTCCGCTGGACTCTTTCCAATTTTTCCACATTGTTCTTGTAGTGTGGGGCCCAAAACTGGACACAGTACTCCAGATGAGGCCTCACCAATGCCAAATAGAGGGGAATGATCACATCCCTCAATCTGCTGGCAATGCTCCCACTTATACAGCCCAAAATGTCGTTAGCCTTCTTGGCAACAAGGACACACTGTTGACTCACATCCAGCTTCTCGTCCACTGTCACCCGTAGGTCCTTTTCTGCAGAACTTCTGCCTAGCCACTCAGTCCCTAGTCGGTGGCAGTGCATAGGATTCTTCCGTCCTTAGTGTCCTTGTCCTTGTTAAACCTCATCAGATTTCTTTTGGCTCAATCCCCTAATTTGTCTAGGTCCCTCTGTATCCTATCCCTACCCTCCAGCGTATCTACCCCTCCTCCCAGTTTAGTGTCATCTGCAAACTTGCTGAGGGTACAATCCACGCCATCCTCCAGATCATTAATGAAGATATTGAACAAAACCAGCCCCAGGACCGACCCTTGCGGCACTCCGCTTGATACCGGCTGCCAACTAGACATGGAGCCATTGATCACTACCCGTTGAGCCCGACGATCTAGCCAGCTTTCTATCCACCTTATAGTCCTGTCTTTCAGCCCATACTTCTTTAACTTACTGGCAAGAATACTGTGGGAGACCATATCAAAAGCTTTGCTAAAGTCAAGGAATAACACGTCCACCGCTTTCCCCTCATCCACAGAGCCAGTTATCTCGTCATAGAAGGCAATTAAGTTAGTCAGGCATGACTTGCCCTTGGTGAATCCATGCTGACTGTTCCTGTTCACTTTCCTCTCCTCTAATTTCTTCAGAATTGATTCCTTGAGGATCTGCTCCATGATTTTTCCAGGGACTGAGGTGAGGCTGACTGGCCTGTAGTTCCCCGGATCCTCCTCCTTTCCTTTTTAAAAGATAGGCACTATATTAGCCCTTTTCCAGTCATCCGGGACCTCCCCCAATCATCATGAGTTTTCAAAGATAATGGCCAATGGCTCTGCAATCTCATCCGCCAACTCCTTTAGCACCCTCGGATGCAGTGCATCTGGCCTCATGGACCTGTGCATGTCCAGCTTTTCTAAATAGTCCTGAACCACTTCTTTCTTCACAGAGGACTGGTCACCTCCTCCCCATACTGTGCTGCCCAGTGCAGTAGTCTGGGAACTGACCTTATTCATAAAGACAGAGGCAAAGAAAAGCAATGTGTACATTAGCTTTTTCCACATCCCCTGTCACTAGGTTGCCTCCCTCATTCAGTAAGGGACCCACACTTTCCTTGACCACCTTCTTGTTGCTAACATACCTAAAGAAACCCTTCTTGTTACTCTTAACATCCGTTGCTAGCTGCAATTCCAAGTGTGATTTGGGCTTCCTGATTTCACTCCTGTATGCCTGAGCAATATTTTTATACTCCTCCCTGGTCATTTGTCCAATCTTCTACTTCTTGTAAGCTTCTTTTTTGTGTTTAAGATCAGCAAGGATTTCACTGTTAAGCCAGGCTGGTCGCCTGCCATATTTACTATTCTTTCTACACATCGGGATGGTTTGTTTCTGCAACCTCAATAAGGATTCTTTAAAATACAGCCAGCTCTCCTGGACTCCTTTTCCCCTTCATGTTATTCTCCTAGGGGATCTTGCCCATCTGTTCCCTGAGAAAGTCAAGTGCCTTCTCCAGGCTGTGCATATTTTGCAGGTGTGGTGGGACCAGAGCAGCTTTTTAACCACTTCCTTTCCAGTGTGGGGTTTGTATGCCCTATCACAGTGAGATATAGGATACTGGGCTAGATAGTCCTTTGTTCTATATCAGTGTGGCAATATTTAAATTATATTCTTAAATCAGTTTGTTACCACTGATACTATCAACACATTAGGATTCCTATACTCAAAACATGCGAGCTCAGAAACGTGTATACATCTATCTTTTAGCCTCGTATGTAAAATCAAGCTTCTTAAATCCTATGTCAAGACTGTTCATAAGGACCTAATTCCTCTTTGGCTTTCAGTGAGAAGTACAGTATGCACAAGGCCAAACTACTGTTGTACTAGACAACTCACTTCACTGATGTATTTTTAACGAACAGCAAAATGGTCATCATATGTCTCAATGATGCTTCTAATTGTAGGCATAAATCTGGAAACCTGTATTAATAGGGCTAGATACCTATTTTTCTGTTTTATATATTCTTAAACCTGTTTGGATTCTTGTATAATAGTATTCAGTTGTCCTCCTACTCAGTTTTTTTAAAATAATGGTGATGTAGCAAAGTGAAATAAATTTATCTTGCCACAGTTCCATTGCTGACTTCAGCAAGTCTGTTTTATTCACTCATGAGAACATACCACAGCAAGCGACTAGAGAAAGAGTTTAGATCCACTGTTGTTAGTTATTTAGTATTTTTAAAAAAACATTGAGGTTTGTGATGAACTGTTCTGACCCCACCCAGAAGTTCAGGAGGGAAGGCGTTAATATGTCATTCTAATTAAACGAGATCACAAGTATCTGCCTTTAGTGTGGGGACCTGTAAAGTATCAAGGCAGAGCCAACGGTAGGCAAGCAATGAGTCACCCTAGAAAAGGGATGTGCCATGGGAAGTCAGGGGCTGGGCACTGACTAACTATATTTAGTCAGAGAGAAGGTGGGGTGGAGAGGAACGTGGGCAGGATGAGCTGCTCTGTACATTTGGGAGTTGGCTGAAGCAAGCAACCACTTAAATGTTATTTTAACTAAAGAAAGCTGGGATTGCATTTATGTGTAGCGCTTAAAGTGGTGGTACACTTTTAATGCTAGTACTGATCTGCAATAAATTGCACAGTGGTATTGTCTAAACTGTATATTGAGGTGTAGACTTTCTTTTTTTAAATGGCCTTCCCCTGACTGCCATATCCCCAGAGCATTGTGGTAATTTAAGGGTAGTGACTACACTAAATGTTTATAGTTTTTATAGTGGGTATATTTTAATATGCTGTTTCATCTTTGTATATCTTCTCATTGTAATCCTTTTTTAATAGTGATTATGTTGTATCACATAGAGACCCTTTCCTGGAGATGGATCCCAGGGCATTTTACAAACTATAGTTTCTGTATAAATTATTAGATTAATTCTACCCTTAGATACAGACTGACAGACACATGCACACACTCCTATTAAGAACGGGTGCGGGGCGGGGCGGGGATTGTTTGATTGTTGATTATTCCTTTGACAGACATCTGTTCAGAACAGTGGTTAACTGACTAATAGTGTTTCTTTTATCAAAATATCAGCACAAGAAAATTCATCTATGACTCCAACATCCAAGAACATTCAGTCAACTACAGGTAAGACTACATCCTTTTATAATTTTATTTATAATCTGCTTAGAACAGACACATTAATCGATGATGTTTCATTAGATCTTTTAGTCTGACCGAGTATATAGTAAAGGCCAATGAATTTCATTCAGCTACCCCTGTATAGAGTCCAATCACTTGTCTTTGGCTAAAGCATATTCTCCAGAAAAGCATCTAGTCTCGATCTGAAGACATCAATAGATGCTTCCTTTGGTAGCTTGTTCCAATGATTAATCACCCTTACTGTTTAAAAATGTGTGCCTTATTTCTCATTTGAATTTTGTCTGGCTTCAGCTTCCAGCCTTTGGTTTTCCTTATGCCTTTCTCTGCTAAATTAAAGAACCTTTAGTACCTGGTATTTTCTTCCCGTGAAGGCGATTACACACTATAATCAAGTCACCACACAACCTTCTTTTTAATAAGCTCTTTAAATCTCTCACTTTAAGGCATTTCCTCCAGCCCTCAAACCATTTCTGTGGCTTTGTTATGCACCCTTTCCATTTTTCCAATCTTTTTTACAATGTGGACACCCAAACTGTGTATATTATTCCAGTATTTTTCTCACCAATGCAGTATTCATAAGTAAAATCACTTCCCTACTTACTGCTCCCGTGTTTATACATCCAAGGATCGCATTAGCCCTTTTTACCATGGCATCATACTTGGAGATCATGTTGAGTTGCTTGACCACTATGACCCTTAAACCTTAATAAATCCTTTTCTACATTGTTGCTTTTTACGATACAGACCCCCATTCTGTAGACATGGCCTGTATTGCTTGTTCCTAGGTGTGTAACTTTTCATTTGGTTATATTAAAATGCACTTTATCCGAATGGACCCAGTATACCATGTGATCCAAATAGCTCTGCATGACTGCCCTGGGCCCCATCATAACACCAATCTTTGTGTCCACAAATTGTGTCAGCTGTGATGATGAAAATGTTGAATAGTATCAGGTCTCGTACTGATCCATGGGGAACTCCATGATAAATGCCCTATTTGATGATGATTCCCCATTGACAACTAATTTTTTAGATCAGTCATTTAGCTACTTATCACATGCTTTATTGGTATTCTATAGTACAATTTTTTTAATCGGAATGTTGTGCCTAACAAAAGTCTAAGGGCTTATCTACACATGAAAGTTTAGTTTGGAAGCAGGCAGGTTATGTATTTAAAGCCAATTAACTATTCCTGACTATTTCCAGGTATGGATGCTTTTATGCCAGAATAAGAGTGCTTAATTTCAATTTAGTTTAATCCATGTGATAAACTAATTTGAATAAAGCATTCTTATTCTGGAAAAAGAGTGTCCACACTTGGAGTTGATCAGGAATAGTTAATCAGGAATAGCTTTTCCAGATTAACCAAACTTGTAATTTCAACAAAGAATGAAATCTTTCTCTGTTTTGTGACGCTTTGCTGTGAATTTGGTTTTGCTGTTGCCAAGCAGACAGAAATCTTTTCTGCAGAAGAACCCCAAAATCAACTGACTGAGTAGATATTTGATGAGTTACTGCTGTAATGTGGAAAGGGCTGAACTGTATCACTGAGTGACCAAGAGGAAAATGTCAGGGGAAATCAGAGAATATTGACACAGTGACTGCATCTAACAAATTATAGTTTCTATATAAATTATTAGACTAATTCTACGCTTAGATACAGACTGATGGATACATGCACACACTCCTATTAAGAAAGACGTGTGTGTGTGTGTGTGTGTGTGTGTGTGTGTGTGTGTGTGTGTGTGTGTGTGTGTGTGTGTGTGTGTGTGTGTTTGAGGGCAGAATTTGGCCTTATGTACTGTCATTGAAAGCAGTCAATTTTTTGGTGAAACGTGCTAAATCTTTCCCAAACATATTGTAAAATTACACAACATCTCAATTTTAGGAGAGGAAGAGAAGAATGTGATATTGAATGAAAGAGGGAATTTCAGGTAGGCAGATTATATCTACCTTGGGATCTGGCCAGAATGCTGATGTTAGCTTAATATCCTTGCCCTCCTGAAGAGTGCTGTGAGATTTTTCACTACTTAACGTTTTACATCTCATTTGAATGATGATAATTCCAGCAGCATAGTGCCAGTTTGCACCCTACTGGGATGTTGTTCAAAGAGAAGAGTCTGGCAAATAAAGAGTTTCCTTCTGAATGCTTCCTATGTGGCTTTTCCCAAGGACTCTAATTCGATTACTTATCTGGCCATAATACAAGAAGCCAAGCTTCTCCACCCAGAAGTCCACTTAGAGCAGATCAAGGTATGCCCAGGATATCATCAGAAAAAGAAAATCTGCCACCAAAAAGTGTAGCAAAAGCTATGAAGGTAACTTTTCAAACTCCTATTCACTTAGAGCAGATGAAGATATCCCAGGACTACATATTCAACACCCCATGGTTAGTTGCTACAATTTTAGTAGTTTAGTAGCTGTTACACAAATGCAACTATGACATTTTAAAAGAAAAGATATGAGGTCAAAGTTTGAAACAAACTTCTTAATTATGCAAGCAAAATTTGCAGAGGCATCTCTTCAGAGGTCACTGAATGCACAAAATAGATGCACTTGCAAAATTTGCAGGAGTATTTAAGGAGGCTGTTAGAAAACAAACCCTAAAAGAGATCACAATGTTTCTTGGAATCACAAAATGCACAAAAAAATAGGTAGTTTTTAAAAAAGATGGTTAATCCATAAACCATCAAAGGAAAGTATTACTACCTGCTCAAAGAGAGCGCCTCTCAGAATGACCACTTTTCCTCCCTTGTTTGTTTGTTGATCATTCCTTTGACAGACATCTGTTCAGAACAGTGGTTAACTGACTAATAGTGTTTCATTTATCAAAATATCAGCACAAGAAAATTCATCTATGACTCCAACATCCAAGAACATTCAGTCAACTACAGGTAAGACTACATCCTTTTATAATCTTATTTATAGTCTGTTTAGAACAGACATATTAATCAATGATGTTTCATTGATTCCTGAAGTTGAAGGCAACAAAGGACCATTAGCTCTTTTAATCTGACCGAGTGTATAGTAAAGGCCACTGAATTTCATTCAGCTACCCCTGTATTGAATCCAATCATTTGTGTTTGGCTAAAGCATATTCTCCAGAAAAGCATCCAGTCTTGATCTGAAGACATCAATAGATGCTTCCTTTGGTAGTTTGTTCCAATGATTAATCACTCTTATTGTTTAAAAATGTGTGCCTTATTTCTCATTTGAATTTTGTCTGGCTTCAGCTTCCAGTCTTTGGTTCTCTTTATGCCTTTCTCTGCTAGATTAAAGAACCTTTAGTACCTGTATTTCTTCCCGTGAAGGCGTTTACACAGTATAATCAAGTCACCACATAACCTTCTTTTAAATAAACTCTTTAAATCTCTCACTTTAAGTCATTTTCTCCAGCCCTCAAACCATTTCTGTGGCTTTGTAATGCACCCTTTCCAATTTATTAATAACTTTTTTTACAATGTGGACACCAGAACTACGTATACTGTTCCAATATTGGTCTCACCAATGCTGTATTCAAAAGTAAAATCACTTCCCTACTTACTACTTCCCTGTTTATACATCCAAGGCCTTTTTACCGTGGCATCATACGTGGAGTTCATGTGGTGTTGCTTGATCACTATGTCCCATAAATCCTTTTCTAAGTTATTGCTTTCTAGGATACAGACCCCCATTCTGTAGACATGGCCTGTATTGCTTGTTCCTAGGTTTACAACTTTTCATTTGGTTATATTAAAATGCATTTTATCTGAATGGACCCAGTTTATCATGTGATCCAAGTAGCTCTGTATGACTGCGCTGGCCCCATCATACCACCAATTGCTGTGTCATCCACAAATTCTATCAGCTGTGATGATATATCTACTTTCAGATCATTGATCAAAATACTGCATAGTATCAGGCCTAGAACTGATCCATGTGGAACCCATGATAAACACACCATTTGATGATGATTCCCCATTGAGAACTAATTTTTTAGATCAGTAATGTATCAGTGGGAAGGGCAGTATTGTTTCACTTAATGACCAAGAGGAAAATGTCAAAGGAAATCAGAGAATATTGACACAGTGACTGCATATAACAGAGTGTTTTACCCTGCACTTTCAAAGAGGTGCATAGATATTATACTATTTGATTCTGTTAACATCAAGAGTAGTTGCTAGGCTACAAAGCCTGTGCACTATGTTGAAAGTTTAGTGGTTAGACTTCACTTATTGCCTTGCAGCTCAGGTTAAAGAATTTGTGCATAGCAAGGTAATGCAATGAGCTAGCACCATATGCTGAAGCTTGAACCTAGTCACTAAATGGTAAGCACATGGAGGTGCCGGAGAGGACTGTGAGGCTCAAGGGTTTGTAGAATACAGAGTTTTTTATTTCTAGCCCACCAATTCAGATATGGCCAGATATCACTAATAGTGGGGGGGGGAGGGGGGAGAGAAGGAACCACCTCTTAAGACCACACAATGAGCTGGATTCCCCACTGACTTGTGTCACCATTTTCAGCTGTGCCAAGTAGGCATGAAATATTACTAAATCATACTTTATCATTTTGCATGCATTTGGCACAAAGTAAATGATAAAATAAGGTGAAAAATTAAGCTCTCCCTATATTTTTAAACCCCCCGTATCTGACCTCCCTCCCTCCAAGATTTCTGAGGCTGTTTCCATACTCCAGCTTGCTTGATAATTGTCTCCATAAAGTGAAAGGATGCACTTCTGGCTATGAAAAAATTGGGGGAATAGGAACCTTTCTTCAGAAGGAGTCATTGATTGGATACCTTCCCCATGGAAAAGAAAAACCGAGATTAGCATCTTGCAGGAATGTGAATTGGGGACCATAGCTTTCTTCAAGCAGATTGTCTTAGCAAATTATCAATATACTTCATGTCATATACTGCATATTTTACAAAGCAAAGACTAGATTAATAGAAAAGGAGGTGTCAAAACAGAGTTTTGTTGCCCTAGTATGAAATATGGCCTAGGAAAGAATGACTCTGCCATTTTAGGCCACCTTTGTTCATGTACCTTTCTCAGATCTATAGTATGGTATAGCGCACACAGATTCCTCTGGTTTCTAATCAGCTAATACTTTACAGGTCATATCTCAGCTCTCTCAATCTGGCTGATCTCCGAAATGCTAACGTGAGTGCAGTGTGCTGAGCAAAGGGAACAAAGCTGACTGCTCTACCCAGCAGCCAATACAGGGGCATGACATGAGAGTACTATGAATGGAGTCACATCATAATAGCAGTGTGCTGGTCTATGTCTACACCATAGGGTGTTAATACATCACGACAATATGTCATGATGCAAAGCCAAACGTCAGCATGCCACACTATGTGATGATTTTGTGCCTCTCTGCTGATTCTATTCACTAATGAAGCTGATCTCTTCCTCCTCAGACTTGATTATCATGGCCCTGATTGTCTGCCGCCCTGCATCTTGTGCAGTCATTGGCAGCAGTATGGGGTGGGTGTAAAAAAGTAGTGTTTTACACCCTCTGTGCTGTCACATTGCCAGCCCCAGCATGCAAAAATCATCACACAAGCAAAAAAAAACAAACAAAAAGGATTTAAAAATCAGAAGATTTTTAAAAATATATAAATTTGGGGGTTCTTTAAATTTGTCTTCTAATTTCTGAGCCTTTAGTGTGCACTTGGGTCATGTTCTCAGATCTTTTCTCCACAACCATGAAGGCTAGAACTTTTTGTGATAAAAGCTAAGATTTTCACAAAATTTAAAAAAAGCACCATTTATTGTGATAATCTCCCAAGAGTTGGCTCTGCACTGGTGTAGATGATGACACAAGATACCTTGAACATGCTGCACGCCCATGCATTGTTGTTTCTCCCATTCCTTTGACCGTGCTCCAAACAACAAATCATGGACTGTTTATGAGACTAAGGCTGGCCTATACCTAAAATTTCTTCTAGTGTAATTATATGGATTAGGAGTTTGACTAGTGTAACAACAGTTACCTTTACCATTAGAGCTTATTTTGGTTGGGGAGCTGGTATAAACCGTACCAGCAAGAGAACACTTTTGCCAGTCTAAACTGTGTCTTCACTAGGTCTTTCAAACATAGACAAGGCCTACAGTTGGTGTAGCTCTCACTCCCTTGTGAGTTAGAGCATGAACAATTGAATAAGAAGTGGAGGGCTGTCTTCAGGAGAAATTAGCAAATCAGTGGTTCACCAGATACATTCTCTCTATACCACCAAGGATTACAGCAGAAACCCCTATGCTTTCCATGTGATTTAGCCATGCAACTCCCACTAATTTCAGTTTGGTGTGAATGTAAGTGGTATAGCTAAATCCTGCACATCTTTGGAAACCGAAGGGAAAGCATTAGGATCCTAAATGTTACAAATGCTTTGTATGCACATTATTAACTTTCATATTTTAGCACCAAACAGACCTGGACGATGTCTGCATTAACACAATCCTTTATATTACTTTTCAGTTTCCAGTGATTCAACCTTTACTATAAGGAGTAGTACAAATGTCTCAGGTAAGCTCTCAATGTTTTCACTTTGCCTGGGATTCAGAGGTCTCTGTCACCTGCTTTGCATGTAAGACAATGAGAGAGATTCTCTACACCACAAACTTGGGCATGCATTTAAAGAAGACTTTTTTTGGTTTTGGAATATAAATGTCAGTAGAAAATTGTGCTGAACTCCTCCAAGCTGCCTGTGCAACCTTAATTCATAGAATCATAGACTTCAAGGTCAGAAGGGACCATTATGTCTGACTTTCTGCATTTCGCAGGCCACAGAAGCTCACCCAGCCACTCCTGTATCAAACCCCTAACCTATGTCTGAGTTATTGAAGTCCTCAAATCGTGGTTTAAAGACTTCAAGGTGCAGAGAATCCTCCAGGAATGACCCGTGCCCCACGCTGCAGAGGAAGGCGAAAAACCCTCAGGGCCTCTGCCAGTCTGCCCTGGAGGAAAATTCCTTCCTGACCCCAAATATGGCGATCAACTAAACCTTGAGCATGTGAGCAAGACTCACCAACCAGACACCCAGGAAAGAATTCACTGTAGTAACTCAGATCCCACCCCATCTAACATCCCATCACAGGCCACTGGGCATATTTACCGCTAATAGTCAAAGATCAATTAATTGCCAAAATTAGGCTATCCCGTCATACCACCCCCTCCATAAATTTATCAAGCTGAGTCTTGAAGCCAGATATGTTGTCTCTTGCCCCCACTGCTCCCCTTGGAAGGCTGTTCCAGAACTTCACTCCTCTGATGGTTAGAAACCTTCATCTAATTTCAAGTCTAAACTTCCTGATGGCCAATTTATATCCATTTATTCTTGTGTCCACATTGGTACTGAGCTTAAATAATTCCTCTCCCTCCCTGGTATTTATTCCTCTGATATGTATATATAGAGAGCAATCATATCTCCCCTGCGCCTTCTTTTGGTTAGGCTAAACAAGCCAAGCTCTTTGAGTCTCCTTTCGTAAGACAGGTTTTCCATTCCTCGGATCATCCTAGCAGCCCTCCTCTGTACCTGTTCCAGTTTGAATTCATCCTTTTTAAACATGGGAGACCAGAACTGCACACAGTAGTCCAGATGAGGTCTCACCAGTGCCTTGTGTAATGGTACTAACACCTCCCTATCTCTACTGGATATACCTCACCTGATGCATCCCAAGACCTCATTAGCTTTTTTCACGGCCATATCACATTGGCGGCTCATAGTCATCCTGTGATCAACCAATATGCCGAGGTCCTTCTCCTCCTCTGTTACTTCCAACTGATGTGTCCCCAGCTTATAACAAAAATTCTTGTTATTAATCCCTAAATGCATGACCTTGCACTTTTCACTATTAAATTCCATCCTGTTACTTTCCCCCATGAAAGCTCATGCTCCAATACATCCGTTAGTCTATAAGGTGCCACCGGACTCTTTGCTGCTTTTACAGATCCAGACTAACACGGCTACCCCTTTGATACTTGACATCCTATTACTATTACTCCAGTTTACAAGGTCATCCAGATCTTCTTTTATGATATCCTGGTCCTTCTCTGTATTGGCAATACCTCCCAGCTTTGTGTCATCACAAACTTTATTAGCACATTCCCACTTTTTTGCCAAGGTAAGTAATAAAAAGATTAAATAAGATTGGTCCCAAAACTGATCCCTGAGGAACTCCATTAATAACCTCCCTCCAGCCTGACAGTTCAGCTTTCAGTACGACCCGTTGTAGTCTCCCCTTTAACCAGTTCCTTATCCACCTTTCAGTTTTCATATTGATCCCCATCTTTTCCAATTTAGCTAATAATTCCCCATGTGGAACTGTATCAAATGCCTTACTGAAATTGAGGTAAATTAGATCCACTGCATTTCCTTTGTCTAAAAAAATCTGTTACCTTCTCAAAGAAGGAGATCAGGTTGGTTTGGCATGATCTGCCTTTTGTAAAACCATGTTGTATTTTGTCTCAATTACCATTGACCTCAATGTCCTTAACTACTTTCTCCTTCAAAAATTTTTCCAAAACCTTGCATACTGCACATGTCAAACTAACAGGCCTGTGGTTACCTGGATCCTTTCTTTTTTCCTTTCTTAAAAATAGGAACTATGTTAGCAATTCTCCAGTCATATGATACAACCCCTGAGTTTACACATTCATTAAAAATTCTTGCTAATGGGCTTGCAATTTCATGTGCCAGTTCCTTTAATATTCTTGTATGAAGATTATCTGAGCCCCCCTATTTAGTTCCATTAAGCTGTTTGAGTTTGGCTTCTAACTCGGCTGTGGTAATATCTACCTCCATATTCTCATTCTCATTTGTCATCCTACCATTATCCCTAAGCTCCTCATTAAAGACTGAGGCAAAGTATTTTTTTAGATATTGGGCCATGCCTAGATTATTCTTAACCTCCACTCCATCTTCAGTGTTTAGCAGTCCCACTTCTTCTTTCTTTGTGTTCTTATTTATATGGCTATAGAACCTTTTACTATTGGTTTTAATTCCCTTTGCAAGGTCCAATTCTACATGGCTTTTGGCCTTTCTCACTTTATCCCTACATGTTCTCTGACCTCAATAAGGTAGCTTTTCTTGCTGATCACTCTCATCTTCCACTCCTTGTAGGCTTTCTGCTTTTTCTTAATCACCTCTCTAAGATGCTTGCTAATCCAGCTTGATCTACAATTCCTGCCTATGAATTTTTCCCCCTTTCTTGGGATGCAGGCTTCTGATAGTTTCTGCAACTTTGACTTGAAGTAATTCCAGGTCTTCAAGTTCTTCAGTCCAATCCACTTCCCTAACTAATTTCCTTAAATTTTTGAAGTTAGCCCTTCACTAACACAATCCTTTATACAACTTTTCAGTTTCCAGTGATTCAACTATTACTATAAGCAGTAGTACAAGTGTCTCAGGTAAGCTCTCAAGGTTTTCACTGTGCAACCTTAATTCAGCCCCATTGTGCGTATGTGTTATGATATAGTCTTTAATTACATGATTGCATACTGTTTTTTTCCACTGGATCCCTGCCTCGTTTGTTGCACAGGATGGATATTGCTCAATTTATGAGCGGTTGTTCAATATTTTCTTTTATCATCATTGATCAATGTATGGCCCCATGCACACTGTTGAAATCATGCTCTGAAGACAGAATTATTAATTTCCTTATAGGCTTTTCTCTGGCAATCTGAGAACTTATAGTATCTGAGGGCTTCGCAATCATTTATTCATCTCTCTTTACAACTGTTATGTGAGATGAGGGGGTGTTATTATTCGTATATAACTGATGGGGAACTGAGGCACAGAGGGATTAAGATCAAAATATCCACTAATTTTGGGTACCCAATTTGAGCTGTCTAGGACATGAACTTTCAGAGTTCTTAATATTATGTAGCACTTCGTATGTCTGAGCACAGCTCCCACTGAATTCAGTTGCAGCTGTGAGCACTCAGCGCTTCTGCAAATTGGACTACAGGGTCTCGAGTTGGGCAGCCAGTAAATGAGAAACACACAATTAGTGACCACCTATAAAAAGTTTAGTTTAAGGGATTTGCCTGCCGTCACACAAGAACTCTGGCAGAGACGGGGATAGAATCAAGTTTCCAGAGCAATATTCAGCTGTCTTAACCATGGGACCATCCTTTCTCTTCCTGCAAATGCTTGCTTCATCCACTACACACCTTCCAACTTCTGCAACAAATGAAGCAGGGGTCCCACGGACAACAGTTTCCTTCACTACACAACTCTGATTTGTCCCTAGCACAAGTCTAGCATATGCACTGAATGACGCAGGAGTTCTGTGGAAAAAATACTATGTGATCATGCAGTTAAAGACTGTGTCATAATGCATATGCACAAGGAGGGCTGAATTAAGGTTGTATTGGCAACCTTAATTTTGGCATTTCCTAACTTTTGAGGGCTTAATTTTGCAATCCTAATAACGTTCTTTTAATGTAGGGTTTTTTAATGCAATTTCCTAGGTTTTTAAAAAAAGCAAACTGAAAAAACAAATTCTGTCATCCCTAGAAGCTGTGAGGGGATGGGGTATCTAGTGAGGATGGAATTTTCAGAGATTTTAGCTGCTAAATCTGAAGAAGTCTCTATTAAGCATGTGTGAACTGTGATTTTTTTCAAAGGCCAAGTTTTGGTGAATTTTCATGAGGATGGAAAAAGGCACATCCTTGAGAAAACAGCCATTCCCTGCTAAATTTCAAGTCCTTGCTCTGAAGATTAAGGGTGCTACAGCTGATTAAAGAAAACATTACCAGAATTTTTTAACATGAGCAAAACAACATATATTTCCCTAGCCTTATTCTTGGAAATGGCTGAACATTTTCACTAAACTTTCCCTCCTCCGCTCAGAAAAATTCAGCCTGCTGAAGACATCCAACATTACTGGTCAGTAGTCAGACTGACCAATGCAACCTACTGAGTTCATTTTACTAATTAGCTCTGACTATTTATGTTGCCAAATTGAGCATCCTGTCAATCAGTCCTGCAGATTTCAAATAGGACAAAGGACTACTGACTTGCTCATCTGATCCTACCACCCACTTGACCAGAGCTATTCTTAATTCCAAAGTTGGTTTTGTTTTGTTTTTCTCTAGGGAAAGAAATCCCAGAATCTCCAAAGAATAAAAATAAACCACTCCTCCAGATAATGTCTTATCTATTAACATGGGTGCAAACACTGGGTCTAATTCTGCCCTCCCACCAATGTAAATCAAAATCATATCTCCATTGAAGCAAATAGTTACTTCTAATTTACACCAGTGTGTTGAGTTGCTTGACCACTATGACCCATGAATCCTTTTCTGTTATTGCTTTCTAGGATACAGACCCCCCATTCAGTAGACATGGCCTGTAGTTTTTTTTCCTAGGTGTATAACTTTTCATTTGGTTATCTTATAATGCATTTTATCCAAACGGACCCAGTTTATCATGTGATCAAATAGCTCTGTATGATTGCCCTGGCCCCATCATAACACCAATCTTTGTGTAGTCCACAAATTGTAGGAGCTGTGATGATATATCTGCTTTCGGATCATGAAAATGTTGAAGAGTATCAGGACTCGTACTAACCCATGTGGAACCCCATGATAAACACATCATTTGATGATGATTCCCCATTGAGAACTAATATTTTAGACCAGTCATTTAGCTATTTATCACAGGCTTTATTGGTATTCTATAATGCTAATTTTTTAATCGGAATGTTGTGCGGTACTAAGTCAAATGCCTTACAAAAGTCTAAGGGCTTATCTACGCATGAACATTTACTTTGGAAGATGGCGGGGTATGTATTTAAAGCCAATTAACTATTCCTGACTATTTCCAAGTGTGGATTTTTTATGCCAGAATAAGAGTGCCTTATTTCAATTTAGTTTAATCCATGTAGTAAACCAATTTGAATAAAGCACTCTTCTTCTGGAATAAGAGTGTCCACACTTGGAGTTGATCAGGAATAGTTAATCAGGAATAGCTTTTACAGATAAACCAAACTTGTAATTTCAGCAAAGAATGAAATCAGGTTTGTTTGACATTGTTCTGTACAGCAGCCTCTTTCTCTGTTTTGTGATGCTTTGCTGTAAATTCGGTTCTGCTGTTGCCAAGCAGACAAAAATCTTTTCTGCAGAAGAACCCCAAAGTCAACTGACTGAGTAGCTATTTGGTGAATTACTGCAGTAATATATCAGTGGGAAGGGCTGAACTGTATCACTAAGTGACCAAGAGGAAAATGTCAGGGGAAATCAGAGAATATTGACACAGTGACTGCATCTAACAAATTATAGTTTCTATATAAATTATTGGACTAAGTCTACCCTTAGATACAGACTGAAGGACACATGCTAACATTCCTATTAAAAAGAGGTGTGTGGGGGGGTGTCTGAGGGAGGAATTTGGCCTTATGTCCTGTCATTGAAAGGCAGACATTTTTTTTTGGTGAAACGTGCTAAATGTTTCCTAAGCATATCGTAAAACTTCACAATATCTCAATTTTAAGAGAGGAAGAGAAGAATGTGATATTGAATGCAAGAGGGAATTTCAGGTAGGCAGATTATATCCACCTTGGGATTTGGACAGAATGCTGAAGTTAGGTTAATAGATGCATTTGCAAAATTTGCAAGAGTATTTAAGGAGGCTGTTAGAAAACACACTCCAAAAGAGATCAAAATGTTTCTTGGAATCACAAAATGCACAAAACAATTGGCCGTTTTTAAAAGATAAGCTTAATCCATAAACCTTCAAAGGAAAGTTTTACCAGCTGCTCAAAGAGAGCTCCTCTGCAGAATGACCACTTTTCCTCCCTTGTTTGATTGTTGATTATTCCTTTGACAGACATCTGTTCAGAACAGTGGTTAACTGACTAATAGTGTTTCTTTTATCAAAATATCAGCACAAGAAAATTCATCTATGACTCCAACATCCAAGAACATTCAGTCAATTACAGGTAAGACTACATCCTTTTATAATTTTATTTATAATCTGTTTAGAACAGACATATTAATCAATGATGTTTCATTGATTCCTGAAGTTGAAGGCAACAAAGGACCATTAGCTCTTTTAATCTGACCGAGTGTATAGTAAAGGCCATTACGTTTCATTCAGCTATCCCTGTATTGAGTCCAATCATTTGTGTTTGGCTAAAGCATATTATCCAGAAAAGCATCCAGTCTTGATCTAAAGACATCAATAGATGTTTCCTTTGGTAGCTTGTTCCAATGATTAATCACCCTTATCGTTTAAAAATGTGTGCCTTATTTCTCATTTGAATTTTGTCTCGTTTCACCTTTCAGGCTTTGATTCTCTTTATGCCTTTCTCTGATAGATTAAAGAACCCTTTAGTACCTGGTATTTTCTTCCCATGACGGTATTTACACACTATAATCAAGTTACCACACAACCTTCTTTTTAAAAAGCTCTTTAAATCTCTCACTTTAAGGCATTTCCTCCACCCCTCGAACCATTTCTGTGGCTTTGTAATACACACTTTCCAATTTATTAATAACTTTTTTACAATGTAGACACCCAAACTAGATATACTATTCCAGTATTGGTCTCACCAATGCTGTATTCAGAAGAAAAATCACTTTCCTACTTACTACTCCCGTTTATACATTCAAGGATCGCATTAGCCCTTTTTACCATGGCATCACACTTGGAGCTCATGTGGAATTGCTTGACCACTATGACCCATAAATCCTTCATAAATCCTTTTCTAAGTTATTGCTTTCTAGGATACAGGACCCCATTCTGTAGACATGGTCTGTATTGCTTGTTCCTTGGTGTGTAACTTTTCATTTGGTTATATTAAAATGCATTTTATCTGAATGGACCCAGCTTATCATGTGATCAAATAGCTCTGTATGATTGCCCTGGCCCCATCATAATACCAATCTTTGTGTCATCCACAAATTCTATCAGCTGTGATGATATATCTGCTTTCAGATCATTCATGAAAATGTTGAATAATATCAGGTCTTGTACTAATCCACATGGAACCACATGATAAACACATCATTTGATGATGATTCTGCATTGAGAACTAATTTTTAGACCAATCATTTAGATACTTACCACATGCTTTATTGGTATTCTATAGTGCTAATTTTTTAATCGGAATGTTGTGCGGTACTAAGTCAAATGCCTTACAAAAGTCTCAGGGCTTATCTACGCATGAAAGTTTACTTTGGAAGATGGCGGGGTATGTATTTAAAGCCAATTAACTATTCCTGACTATTTCCAAGTGTGGATGCTTTTATGCCAGAATAAGAGTGCCTTATTTCAATTTAGTTTAATCCATGTAGTAAACTAATTTGAATAAAGCACTCTTCTTCTGGAATAAGAGTGTCCACACTTGGAGTTGATCAGGAATAGATTTTTCAGATTAACCAAATTTGTAATTTCAGCAAAGAATGAAATCAGGTTTGTTTGACATTGTTCTGTACAGCAGCCTCTTTCTCTGTTTTGTGATGCTTTGCTGTACATTCGGTTCTGCTGTTGCAAAGCAGAAAGAAATCTTTTCTGCAGAAGAACCCCAAAGTCAACTGACTGAGTAGATACTTGATGAATTACTGCAGTAAAGTATCAGTGGGAAGGGCTGAACTGTATCACTGAGTGACCAAGAGGAAAATGTCAGGGGAAATCAGAGAATATTGACACAGTGACTGCATCTAACAAATTATAGTTTCTATATAAATTATTGGACTAATTCTGCTCTTAGATATATACAGATGGACACATGCACACACTCGTATTAAAAGGGTGTGTGTGCGTATGTGTGTGTGTATCTGAGGACAGAATTTGGCCTTATGTACTGTCATTGAAAGGCAATCATTTTTTTGGTGAAACGTGCTAAATGTTTCCCAAGCATATTGTAAAACTACACAACATCTCAATTTTAGGAGAGGAAGAGAAGAATGTGATATTGAATGAAAGAGGGAATTTCAGGTAGGCAGATTATATCCATTTTGGGAACTGGCCAAAATGCTGCGGTTGGGTTAATATCCTTGCCCTCCTGAAGAGTGCCGTGAGATTTTTCACTACTTAATGTTTTAAATCTTATTTGAATGATGATAATTCCAGCAGCATAGTGTCAGTGTGCACCGTACTGGGATGTCATTCAAAGAGAAAAGTCCAGCAAATAGAGAGTTTCCTTCTGAATGCTTCCTACATGGCTTTTCCCAAGGACTCTAATTCAATTACTTATCTGACCATAATACAAGGAGCCAAGCTTCTCCACCCAGAAGTCCACTTAGAGCAGATCAAGGTATGCCCAGGATATCATCAGAAAAAGAAAATCTGCCACCAAAAAGTGTAGCAAAAGCTATGGAGGTAACTTTTCAAACTCCTATGCGGGATCCTCAGACTCACAGAATCTTGAGTCCTAGTATGGAAAACAAACTTGAGACTACTTTCACACTAGATGATTGTACTGAAGTAACCCCATAGTTAGTTGCTATAATTATAGTTTAGTAGCTGTTACACACTATGACATTTTAAAAGAAAAGATATGTGGTCAATTTTGAAATACACTTCTTAACTATGCAAGCAAAATTTGCAGCGGTACCTCTTCACAGGTTCCTGAATGCACAAAATAGATGCACTTGCAAAATTTGCAGGAGTATTTAAGGAGGCTGTTAGAAAACACACTACAAAAGAGATCAAAATGTTTCTTGGAATCACAAAATGCACAAAACAATTGGCCGTTTTTAAAAGATAAGGTTAATCTATGAACCATCAAAGGAAAGTTTTACCAGCTGCTCAAAGAGAGCTCCTCTGCAGAATGACCACTTTTCCTCCCTTGTTTGATTGTTGATTATTCCATTGACAGACATCTGTTCAGAACAGTGGTTAACTGACTAATAGTGTTTCTTTTATCAAAATATCAGCACAAGAAAATTCATCTATGACTCCACCATCCAAGAACAGTCAGTCAACTACAGGTAAGACTACATCCTTTTATAATCTTATTTATAGTCTGTTTAGAACAGACACATTAATCGATGATGTTTCATAGATTCTTGAAGTTTAAGGCAAAAAAGGACGATTAGATCTTTTTATCTGACTGAGTGTATAGCAAAGGCCATTACGTTTCATTCAGCTATCCCTGTATTGAGTCCAATCATTTGTATTTGGCTAAAGCATATTATCCAGAAAAGCATCCAGTCTTGATCTGAAGACATCAATAGATGCTTCCTTTGGTAGCTTGTTCCAATTAATAATCACCCTTATCGTTTAAAAATGTGTGCCTTATTTCTAATTTGAATTTTGTCTGGTTTCACCTTCCAGGCTTTGATTCTCTTTATGCCTTTCTCTGATAGATTAAAGAACCCTTTAGTACCTGGTATTTTCTTCCCATGAAGGTGTTTACACACTATAATCAAGTCACCACACAACCTTCTTTTTAAAAAGCTCTTTAAATCTCTCACTTTAAGGCATTTTCTCCAGCCCTTGAACCATTTCTGTGGCTTTGTAATGCACCCTTTCCAATTTTTCAATATCTTTTTTATATTGTGGACACAGGAACTATATATACTGTTCCAGTATTGGTCTCACCAATGCTGTATTCAGAAGCAAAATCACTTCCCTACTTACTACTCCCCTGTTTATATATCCAAGGATCACAATAGTCCTTTTTATAATGGTGTCACACTGGGAGCTCATGTGGAGTTGCTTGACCACTATGACCAATAAATTCTTTTCTATGTTATTGCTTTCTAGGATACAGACCCCCATTCTGTAGACATGGTCTGTATTGCTTGTTCCTTGGTGTGTAACTTTTCATTTGGTTATATTAAAATGCATTTTATCTGAATGGACCCAGCTTATCATGTGATCAAATAGCTCTGTATGACTGCCCTGGCCCCATCATAACACCAATCTTTGTGTCATCCACAAATTCTATCAGCTGTGATGATATATCTGCTTTTGGATCATTCATGAAAATGTTGAATAATATCAGGCCTTGTACTAATCGATGGGGAACCCCATGATAAACACATCATTTGATGATGATTCCCCATTGAGAACTAATTTTTTAGACCAGTCATTTAGCTACTTATCACAGGCTTTATTGGTATTCTATAGTGCTAATTTTTTAACCGGAATGTTGTGCGGTACTAAGTCAAATACCTTACAAAAGTTTACTTTGGAAGAAGGCGGGGTATGTATTTAAAGACAATTAACTATTCCTGACTATTTCCAAGTGTGGATGCTTTTATGCCAGAATAAGAGTGCCTTATTTCAATTTAGTTTAATCCATGTAGTAAACTAATTTGAATAAAGCACTCTTCTTCTGGAATAAGAGTGTCCACACTTGGAGTAGCTCAGGTATAGTTAATCAGGAATAGATTTTCCCAATTAACCAAACTTGTAATTTCAGCCAAAAATTAAATCAGGTTTGTTTGACATTGTTCTGTACAGCAGCCTTTTTCTCTGTTTTGTGATGCTTTGCTGTAAATTCGGTTCTGCTGTTGCCAAGCAGACAAAAATCTTTTCTGCAGAAGAACCCCAAAGTCAACTGACTGAGTAGCTATTTGGTGAATTACTGCAGTAATATATCAGTGGGAAGGGCTGAACTGTATCACTAAGTGACCAAGAGGAAAATGTCAGGGGAAATCAGAGAATATTGACACAGTGACTGCATCTAACAAATTATAGTTTCTGTATAAATTATTAGACTAATTCTATCCTTAGGTACAGACTGACAGACACAAGCACACACTACTATTAAGAAAGTGGTGTGTCTCGGGGGAGAGGAGGCAGAATTTGGCCTTATGTACTGTCATTGAAAGGCAATCATTTTTTTGGTGAAACGTGCTAAATGTTTCCCAAGCATATTGTAAAACTACACAACATCTCAATTTTAGGAGAGGAAGAGAAGAATGTGATATTGAATGAAAGAGGGAATTTCAGGTAGGCAGATTATATCCATTTTGGGAATTGGCCAGAATGCTGATGTTGGGTTAATATCCTTGCCCTCCTGAAGAGTGCTTTGAGATTTTTCACTACTTAACGTTTTACATCTCATTTGAATGATGATAATTCCAGCAGCATAGTGCCAGTTTGCACCCTACTGGGATGTTGTTCAAAGAGAAGAGTCCAGCAAATAAAGAGTTTCCTTCTGAATGCTTCCTACGTGGCTTTTCCCAAGGACTCTAATTCGATTACTTATCTGGCCATAATACAAGAAACCAAGCTGCTCCACCCAGAATGGAATCCAGGAATATAGCCCATTTAGAGCAGGTCAAGATATGCCCAGGACTACATATATTCAACACCCCGTAGTTAGTTGCTATAATTTTAATAGTTTAGTAGCTGTTACACAAACGAACACAATCTTTACACAAACCTTTTAAAAGAAAAGATATGAGGTCAAAGTTTGAAACAAACTTCTTAATTATGCAAGCAAAATTTGCAGAGGTATCTCTTCACAGGTCACTGAATGCACAAAATAGACGCACTTGCAAAATTTGCAAGAGTATTTAAGGAGACTGTTAGAAAACACACTACAAAAGAGATCAAACAGTTTTTTGGAATCACAAAATGCACAAAACAATTGGCAGTTTTTAAAAGATAAGGTTAATCCATAAACCATCAAAGGAAAGCATTACCAGCTGCTCAAAGAGAGCTCCTCTGCAGAATGACTACCACTTTTCCTCCCTTGTTTGATTGTTGATTATTCCTTTGACAGACATCTGTTCAGAACAGTGGTTAACTGACTAATAGTGTTTCATTTATCAAAATATCAGCACAAGAAAATTCATCTATGACTCCAACATCCAAGAACATTCAGTCAACTACAGGTAAGACTACATCCTTTTATAATCTTATTTATAGTCTGTTTAGAACAGACACATTAATCGATGATGTTTCATAGATTCTTGAAGTTTAAGGCAACAAGGGACCATTAGATGTTTTAATCTGACCTCATGTATAGTACATGCCATTGCATTTCATTTAGCTCCACCTGTATTGAGTCCAATCCCTTGTGTTTGGCTAAAGCATATTATCCTGAAAAGCATCCAGTCTTGATCTAAGGACATCAATAGATGTTTCCTTTGATAGCTTGTTCCAATGATTAATCACCCTTACTGTTTAAAAATGCGTGGCTTATTTCTCATTTGAATTTTGTCTGGCTTCAGGTTCCATAGAATAATAGAATCATAGAATATCAGGGTTGGAAGGGACCTCTGGAGTCATCTAGTCCAACTCCCTGATCAAAGCAGAACCAATCCCCAACTAAATCATCCGAGCCAAGGCTTTGTCAAGCCTGACCTTAAAAACCTCTAAGGAAGGAGATTCCACCACCTCCCTAGGTAACCCATTCCAGTGCTTCACCACCCTCCTAGTGAAAAAGTTTTTCCTAATATCCAACCTAAACCTCCCCAACTGCAACTTGAGACCATTACTCCTTGTTCTGTCATCTGCTACCACTGAGAACAGTCTAGATCCATCCTCTTTGGAACCCCCTTTCAGGTAGTTGAAAGTAGCTATCAAATCCCCCCTGAGTCTTCTCTTCTGCTGACTAAACAATCCCAGTTCCCTCAGCCTCTCCTCATAAGTCATGTGTTCCAACCCCCTAATCATTTTTGTTGCCCTCCGCTGGACTCTTTCCAATTTTTCCACATCCTTGTAGTGTGGGGCCCAAAACTGGACACCGTACTGCAGATGAGGTCTCACCAATGCCAAATAGAGGCGAACAATCATGTCCCTCGATCTGCTGGCAATGTTCCTACTTATACAGCCCCAAATGCTGTTAGCCTTTCTGGCAACAAGGGCACACTGTTGACTCATATCCAGCTTCTAGTCCACTGTAACCCCTGGGCCCTTTTCTACAGAACTGCTGCCTAGTCTGTAGCAGTGAATGGGATTCTTCCATCCCAAGTGCAGGACTCTGCACTTGTCCTTGTTGAACCTCATCAGATTTCTTTTGGCCCAATCCTCTAATTTGTCTAGGTCCCTCTGTTTCCTATCCCTACCCTCCAGTGTATCTACCACTCCTCCCAGTTTAGTGTCATCTGCAAACTTGCTGAGGGTGCAGTTCATGCCATCCTCCAGATCATTAATGAAGATATTGAACAAAACCGGCCTCAGGACCAGCCCTTGTGGCACTCCGCTTGATACCGGCTGCCAACTAGACATGGAGCCATTGATCACTACCCGTTGAGCCCGACGATCTAGCCAGCTTTCTGTCCACCTTATAGTCCATTCTTTCAGCCCATACTTCTTTAACTTATTGGCAAGAATACTGTGGAAGACCGTATCAAAAGCTGTGCTAAAGTCAAGGAATAACACGTCCACCGCTTTCCCCTCATCCACCAAGCCAGTATCTCGTCATAGAAGGCAATTAGGTTAGTCAGGCATGACTTGCCCTTGGTGAATCCATGCTGACTGTTCCTGTTCACTTTCCTCTCCTCTAAGTGCTTCAGAATTGATTCCTTGAGGACCTGCTCCATGATTTTTCCAGGAACTGAGGTGAGGCTAAGTGGCCTGTAGTTCCCCAGATCCTCCTCCTTCCCTTTTTTAAAGATGGGCACTATATTAGCCTTTTTCCAGTCATCCAGGGTGTCCCCCAATCACCATGAGTTTTCAAAGATAATGGCCAATGGCAATCACATCCGCCAACTCCTTTAGCACCCTTGGCTGCAGTGCATCTGGCCCCATGGACTTGTGCATGTCCAGTTTTTCTAAATAGTTCTGAACCACTTCTTTCTCCACAGAGGGCTGGTCACCTTCTCCCCATATTGTGCTGCCCAGTGCAGCAGTCTGGGAGCTGACCTTGTTCGTGAAGACAGAGGCAAAAAAAGCATTGAGTACATTAGCTTTTTCCACATCCTCTGTCACTAGGTTGCCTCCCTCATTCAGTAAGGGGCCACACTTTCCTTGACTTTCTTCTTGTTGCTAACATACCTGAAGAAACCCTTCTTGTTATTCTTACATCTCTTGCTAGCTGCAACTCTAAGTGTGATTTGGCCTTCCTGATTTCACTCCTGTATGCCTGAAAAATATTTTTATACTCCTCCCTGGTCATTTGTCCAATCTTCCACTTCTTGTAAGCTTCTTTTTTGTGTTTAAGATCAGCAAGGATTTCACTGTTAAGCCAGGCTGGTTACCTGCCATATTTACTATTCTTTCTACACATCGGGATGGTTTGTTCCAGCCTTTGGGTCTCCTTATGCCTTTCTCTGATAGATTAAAGAACCCTTTAGTACTTGGTATTTTCTTCCCATGAAGGCATTTACACACTATAATCAAGTCAGCACACAAGCTTCTTTTTAATAAGCTCTTTAAATCTCTCACTTTAAGGCATTTTCTCCAGCCCTCGAACCATTTCTGTGGCTTTGTAATGCACCCTTTCCGATTTTTCAATATCTTTTTTACATTGTGGACACAAGAACTATATATACTGTTCCAGTATTGGTCTCACCAATGCTGTATTCAGAAGTAAAATCACTTCCCTACTTACTACTCCCCTGTTTATACATCCAAGAATCTCATTAGCCCTTTTTACCATAGCATCGCACTGGGAGCTTGACCACTATGTGGAGTTGCTTGACCACTATGACCCATATATAAATCCTTCATAAATCCTTTTCTAAGTTATTGCTTTCTAGGATACAGACCCCCATTCTGTAGACATGGCCTGTATTGCTTGTTCCTAGGTGTAAAACTTTTCATTTGGTTATATTAAAATGCATTTTATCCCAGTGGACCCAGTTTATCATGTGATCAAATAGCTCTGTATGATTGCCCTGACCCCATCATAACACCAATCTTTGTGTCCACAAATTGTATCAGCTGTGATGATATATCTGCCTTTGGATCATTCATGAAAATGTTGAATAGTATCAGGTCTAGTTCTGATCCATGTGGAACCCCATGATAAACTCACCATTTGATGATGATTCCCAATCAAGAACTAATTTTTTAGATTAGTAATGTATCAGTGGGAAGGGCAGAACTGTTTCACTTAGTGACCAAGAGGAAAATGTCATGAGAAATCAGAGAATATTGACACAGTGACTGCATATAACATAGAGTGCTTTGCCTTGCACTTTCAAAGATATTATGCTATTTTTTCCTGTTAACATCAAGCGTAGTTGCTAGGCTACAAAGCCTGTGCACTATGTTGAAAGTTTAGTGGTTAGACTTCACTTATTGCCTTGCAGCTCAGATTAAAGAATTTGTGCATAGCAAGGTAATGCAATGAGCTAGCACCATATGCTGCAACTTGAACCTAGTCACTAAATGGTAAGCACATGGAGGTGCAGGAGAGGACTGTGAGGCTCAAGGGTTTGTAGAATACAGAGTTTTTTATTTCTAGCCCACCAATTCAGATATGGTCAGATATCACTAATAGTAGGGAGAGGGAGGAGAGAGAGAAGGAACCACCTCTTAAGACCACACAATGAGCTGGATTCCCCACTGCCTTGTGTCACCATTTACAGCTGTGCCAAGTAGGCATGAAATATTACTAAATCATACTTTATCATTTTGCATGCATTTGGCACAAAGTAAATGATAAAATAAGGTGAAAAATTAAGCTCTCCCTATATTTTTAAAACCCCCGTATCTGACCTCCCTCCCTCCAAGATCTCTGAGGCTGTTTCCATACTCCAGCTTGCTTGATAGTTGTCTCCATAAAGTGAAAGGATGCACTTCTGGCTATGAAAAAATTGGGGGAATAGGAACCTTTCTTCAGAAGGAGTCATTGATTGGATACCTTCCCCATGGAAAAGAAAAACTGAGATTAGCATCCTCCAGAAATGTGAATTGGTGACCATGGCTTTCTTCAAGCAGAGTGTCTTAGCGAATTATCAATATACTTCATGCCATATACTGCATATTTTACAAAGCAAAGACTAGATTAATAGAAAAGGGGGTGTCAAAATAGAGCCATGTTGCCCTAGTACTGGGTTTCTCAAACAGGGGTCGCCGCTTGTGTAGGGAAAGCCTCTGGTGGGCTGGGCAAGTTTGTTTACCTGCCCCGTCCGCAGATCCAGCCGATTGGGGGTACCACTGGCCGCGGATCACTGCTCCAGGCCAATGGGAGCTGCTGAAAGCGGCGCGGGCCAAGGGACTTACAGGCTGCCGCTTACTCCCATTGGCAGCTCCCATTGGCCCGAAGCAGCGATCCACAGTCAGTGGGAGCCGCGATTGGCCGGACCAGTAGTGGGGGCAGGTAAACAAACCTGCCCAGCCCGCCAGGAGCTTTCCCTACACAAGCGGCGACCCCTGTTTGAGAAACCCTGCCCTAGTATGAAAGTTGGGCAAGGAAAGAATGACTCTGCCATTTTAGGCCACCTTTGTTCATGTACCTAGCTCAGATCTATAGTATGGTATAGCGCACACAGATTCCTCTGGTTTCTAATCAGCTAATACTTTACAGGTCATATCTCAGCTCTCTCAATCTGGCTGATCTCAGAAATGCTAATGCGAGTGCAGTGTGCTGAGCAAAGGGAACAAAGCTGACTGCTCTACCCAGCAGCCAATACAGGGGGACGACATGAGAGTACCATGAATGGAGTCACATCATAATAGCAGTGTACTGGTCTATGTCTACACCATAGGGTGTTAATACATCACGACAATATGTCATGATGCAAAGCCAAATGTCAGCATGTCACACTATGTGATGATTTTGTGCTGCTCTGCTGATTCTATTCACTAATGAAGCTGATCTCTTCCTCCTCAAACTTGATTATCATAGCCCTGATTGTCTGCCGCCCTGCATCTTGTGCAGTCATTGGCAGCAGTATGGGGTGGGTGTAAAAAAGTAGTGTTTTACACGCTCTGTGCTGTCACATTGCCAGCCCCAGCATGCAAAAATCATCACACAAGCAAAAAAAAAAAAAAAGGATTTAAAAATCGTAAGTTTTTAAAAAATATATAAATTTGGTGGTTCTTTAAGTTTGTCTTCTAATTTCTGAGCCTTTAGTGTGCACTTGGGTCATGTTCTCAGAACTTTATTCCACTTTTTGTGATGAAATCTGAGATTTTCACAAAATTACCTGGTTCCAGCCATTGGTGCTTTAAAAAAAGCACCATTAATTGTGATAATCTCCCAAGAGTTGGCTTTGCACTGGTGTAGATGATGACACAAGATACCTTGAACATGCTGCACGCCCATGCATTGTTGTTTCTTCCATTCCTTTGACTGTGCTCTAAACAACAAATCATGGACTGTTTATGAGACTAAGGCTGGCCTATACCTAAAATTTCTGCTAGTGTAATTATATGGGTTAGGAGTTTGACTAGTGTAACAACAGTTACCTTTACCATTAGAGCTTATTTTGGTTGGGGAGCTGATATAAACCGTACCAGCAAGAGAACACTTTTGCCAGTCTAAACTGTGTCTTCACTAGGTCTTTCAAACATAGACAAGGCCTACAGTTGATGTAGCTCTCACTCCATTGTGAGTTAGAGCATGAACAATTGAATAAGAAGTGGTGGGCCAAGGTCATACTCTGGTAAAACTGCAGTAGTCTGAAAAATTTGGGCACCTCTGTTCTAATCCCTACAGTTTATATTCATCTTTTTTATACATCTTCAGGAGAAATTAGCAAATCATTGATTCACCAGATAAATTCTCTCTATACCGCCAAGGATTACAACAGAAACCCCTATCCTTTCCATGTGATTTAGCCATGCAGCTCCCACTAATTTCAGTTTGGTGTGAATGCAAGTGGTATAGCTAAATCCTGCACATCTTTGGAAACATAAGGGAAAGCATTAGGATCCTAAATGTTACAAATGCTTTGTATGCACATTATTAATTTTCATATTTTAGCACCAAACAGACCTGGCAGATGTCTGCACTAACACAATCCTTTATATTACTTTTCAGTTTCCAGTGATTCAGCCATTACTATAAGCAGTAGTACAAATGTCTCAGGTAAGCTCTCAATGTTTTCACTTTGCCTGGGATTCACAGGTCTCTGTCACCTGCTGTGCATATAAGACAATGAGAGTGATTCTCTACACCACAAACTTGGGCATGCATTTAAAGAAGACTTTTTTTGGTTTTGGAATATAAATGTCAGTAGAAAATTGTGCTGAACTCCTCTGAGCTGCCTGTGCAACCTTAATTGTGCGTATGCATTATTATAGTCTTTAATTACATGATTGCATACTATTTTTTCCACTGGATCCCTGCCTCATTTGTTGCACTGGATGGATATTGCTCAATTGATGAGTAGTTATTCAATATTTTCTTTTATCCTCATTGATCAATGTATGGCCCCATGCACACTGTTGAAATCATGCTCTGAAGACAGAATTATTAATTTCCTTATGGGTTTTTCTCTGGCAATCTGAGAACTTATGGTATCTGAGGGCTTCACAATCATTTATTCATCTCTCTTTACAACTGTTATGTGAGATGAGGGGCTGTTATTATTCGTATTTTACTGATGGGGAACTGAGGCACAGAGAGATTAAGATCACCCTTCCTCTCAGAAAAATTCAGCCTGCAGAAGACATTCAACATTATTGGTCAGTAGTCAGACTGACCGAATCAACCTACTGAGTTCATTTTACTAATTATCTCTGACTACACCTCTACCCCGATATAACGCGACCCAATACAACACAAATTCAGATATAATGCAGTAAAGCAGCGCTGCGGGGGGCGGGGCTGCGCACTCTGGCAGATCAAAGCAAGTTCGATATAACGCAGTTTCACCTATAACGCGGTAAGATTTTTTTGGCTCCCGAGGACAGCATTCTATTAGGGTAGAGGTGTATTTATGTTGCCGAATTGAGTATCCTGTTAATCAGTCCTGTGGATTTCAAATAGGACAAAGGACACTTGACTGGCTCATCTGATTAGGGCCGCTCTAACTTTTTTGCCGCCCCACGCAAAGAAAAAGAGCGCCACCCCGCCATAACACCCCACCTCCAGCGCCGCGCCACCGAACCCCCCCCCCCCCAAGTGCCACACTACGTCGCCGAAACAAAAACAAACCACCCCTCCAAGCGGCACCCGGTCGAAATAAAAACAACAACAAAAACCTCAAGCGCTGCCCCGCCAAAACAAAAAAACAAACAAAAGAAAAACCGAGCACCCACCACCACCCCAAGATTGGCCGCCCCTTACAAGGTGCCGCCCCAAGTACATGCTTGGTCAGCTGGTGCCTGGAGCTGGCCCTGCATCTGATCCTACCACCCACGTGACCAGAGCTCTTTTTAATTCCAAAGTTGGTTTTGTTTTGTTTTTCCCTAGGGTAAGAAATCCCAGAATCTCCAAAGAATAAATATTAACTACTCCTCCAGATGATGTCTTATCTATTAATGTGTGAGCAAACACTGGGTCTAATTCTGCTCTCTCAACAATATAAATCAAAAGTCATATCTCCACTGAAGCAAATAGTTACTTCTGATTTACACCAGTGTCAGTGAGAGCAGAACTCCCCCCCCTCACCCCCCCAGAAACATACTGCTTTTCATTTTAACCTATTTTAACATATATCCTTTTTCCTTTTTACTTGGAATCTTTCCAAATGCAGGGTCCACTCCTGAAGTCTCTATTCAGTCCCTAGTCAGCTAAAACTATCAATGAGATGCATTCTTATTGAAATTTTGCCTAAGGGCTTCAGGATTGGACCCCCTATGAGGAAAATTTCTCAGATTGTAAAATCCAGTACAGTTGGCAGTCTGTGTTCCAGAGAGACCTAAGGTTGAAATAACAGGTGGTAATGTAGCTAGCTGGAGTTGAGTTACATTGGCAGAGTTACAGTCTGCAATATGCCTTGCCCTAGCCAACTGTAAGTCTTTCACTTCAGTAAACATCAAGGGCCTGATTCTAATCATGAGCAGCTGCAATGAATTCTGCGGTGTTGCATTAGGTGTAAAATCAGTGTAAGTGTCGCAGGGTGGGCTCTTCACCCTGGATTTCCCTTTGCAAGCAGTCCTCACACACACTTATGTAAATTCACCATAGTGTACTTCATTTATGTCTTATGCAGCTTCGTGTCCCATCACCTTAAGGGTTTTTCCAAGCTTCAACATACCCCGGTGGCACAGGGTGAGGAAATAAGAGGTCTCACCTCTCTGAGATCCTGAGCTTCTTAGCCCTTTTTCCAGCCTCCCTCTCTCCCATTTAACAGTCCCAACAGCCGATGACCTGAATCCCTTTAACTGATTAATCATCCAGTCCTAATAAATTATCTCCCAATTTGGCTCATGTGAGCCAGTCGTAGGCTACTCCCATTCTGTCATTTACCTTCCCTCCCCCCGTTTAAAAAATGTGTTTCCTCCCTGGGCCCTTTCTTTCCTCTAGGGGCTGCTGTCCCCTCCCATGTGCAAGATTTCTTTAAACTGGCTCTCTAAAATCTTTATAGGCGCCCTCTCCATTTTCCATCTGTAAAAGGTACATTCTGATGGAGGGGTAGCCTCTTCCTCTGAGTGTCTGCCCATCTGTCTTCACATCATGGGCAACCTTTTGCAGCATCAGACTTTTTGCCCACTTTTGAAGTCTCCCCATCTACAATATCACCCACCTTACCCTGGATTTCAATAAGCTGTTGCCCTTGCTTCTGGATCTCTCCGGCCCTCAACCTTTTCACCTTGCCTTTCGCCGTCTTCATCTAACTCATCTGCTTCTACTTCTTCCTCCTTTTCATACCCTTTTACACTGGGATTCTTCCCCAGAAATTTGGTTCTTAGCTTGTCTCTTGTCTAGTCTGTTCAGTTTCTTCCTTTGGCTTCTTGGCCTCTTTCTTGTCTCACCTGCTCCAGTTCTTCCCTTGCTAGCCATTTGCTTCTTTGGGCATGTCTCTTCTTCCTCAAAGGAAAAGGGCTCAAATGTATTGCAGTTAGCACAGGTTTGGGCCATGTCCTGACCATCTGCCCTTGCTTCCACCAAAATGTTCCCCAAATCTCCAGAGACATCCTGGCTACTGGACAGACTTTCCCTTCCCCATGAACATAAGAACATAAGAAAGGCCATACTGGGTCAGACCAAAGGTCCATCTAGCCCAGTATCCTGTCTACCGACAGTGGCCAATGCCAGGTGCCCCAGAGGGAGTGAACCTAACAGGCAATGATCAAGTGATCTCTCTCCAGCCATCCATCTCCATCCTCTGACAGACAGAGGCTAGAGACACCATTCCTTACCCGTCCTGGTTAATAGCCATTAATGGACTTAACCACCATGAATTTATCCAGTTCTCTTTTAAACTCTGTTATAGTCCTAGCCTTCACAACCTTCTCAGGTAAGGAGTTCCACAAGTTGACTGTGCGCTGCGTGAAGAAGAACTTCCTTTTATTTGTTTTAAACCTGTTTTTTGTTTTAAATGAATGCACATTAGTTTCAGTCTTTCCCCTGGCTTCATCCAGTAGGGCTTCATCCCGTCTCTCCTAACCAATGAGCACCAATGTGTCAGAATCTACCAGGCCTTGTCCCTCATTGCCCCCCTCCCCCAAATCTCATGGAGCCAGTGGGCATTTGTTTTGACTGCTTCCCAAAGGTTCCATCCACCCACAGAACTCAGCAAGATTACAGTCCATGTAGGGGCAGTCCCTCTTCAGATGTCTTGAGCCCCAACACTGGTAACAAACAATTTGACAGTTTGTGGGCAGGGTTTCCTTCCTCCCCCCTCTTATAGTTAGTTGTTCCCCACTTTTCCACTCTAGGTCATGCCCTTTACATGGACAGTTTGTTTTACTAGGGACAACAGCCTCCATGAACTCCACAGTGAGTTTAATGGCAACTTCTAAAGTAGCGGGTTGGTGCCTCTGCATCAAACTCTGGTGACCTCAGGGAGACTGTGCAACAGCTGTTCCAAAATCTCCCCCCCCCCCCCCACCCACTCTTTGGTCACCTGGCCTCATCCACCTAGTGGCCCAGTCTAATAACTTTTGTGCAATGCAACTTACTGCTTGAAACCTTTGCCTGTTTCATTCTGCCAACAGACTCATATGACCTAAAATGGCTGCCTTTATGGTATCCTAATCCACAGCTTGTTCAGCACCATGTAGGCAGCCTGAGCTTCTCCTGAGAGATAGGGAGCTAATTGGAAGCCCCTTGCTGTCTTTTCCCAGCCTGCTCCCAAAGCCACCTTCTCAAACATCAACAAAAAGCCATTGGGATCATTCACTAGGCCCATTTTGCCCAAGCCTGTGCCCATCACTTAGATATCACTCCCTATTGAGGGACTCAACAGCTTCTCTGGGAGCTGTTGCTGCACCTGCAATTGGCCTGCAATAAAATGCTGTAGGCTTTTTTGTTTTGCTGGCCAGGAAAACGAGGATTATCTCTCAGTGCACTGGGTCATCTGAAACTCCTGAAGGGATTTCTTTAACTCCATTTGTTGCTCAACTACTCGGCACAGGAACATCTCCATATTGCCCAATCTGCCACTCCTTATCATCATCTTCTCTCTCCAGTTCTTTGCCTACACCAGAGTGGGAAATCCCAGATAAACCCCCAAATGTCACAGGGGCACTCTTGGCAAGCAACCCTCATATGCTGCCAAGTTAATGGGTGAAATCCAGACCCCTTTGAAATCAATGGTAGTTTTGCCATTGTCTTCAGTGGAGCTAGGATTTTACCCCGTGTATTTAGATAGGCTTTTCCTTAGTGGAGTGAGTTATTGGGGACTGGGAGCATGGGTGGTGTATTCTGGTTTGCTGGTTTTCTGTGTGGAGAGGGGAGTTCTTTCAGTATTTCTGATGTCAATTTAGATGAATTATGGTGTTTTAAAAAAGATATTAATGCAAGTGGGCCTAGAGATATGTGATAGAGATGCTACATGTACTGGGGTGGGGGAGTGGAGAGAATAGGTAAAATAAAGAACTTGAATGTTCTTTCTTTCAGTCGTTTCAAATGTTACCTGGGAACCAGTTTCCCAGACCAGCTCTTCACAACAACCAACACAGGTCACTACATCACCATCATCAATAACAGAAGCAAGTGACAAAACTAGTAGTGATAAGTGATAACTTTTGCTGACCAGCTGTTGAACCCACTGGAGGCTGCATTTCTAAACAATAGTGTGGAACAGTAGAGAGCACAAACAATGTAGTTCTGGCAGTAAAATTAGGGATTTGAGAGCAAGTGTTCTCTTAGCTATTAAGTTTACTTCTCAGATACTTCATTCCACAGTAAACCTCTCCATAATGAAGTCCTACTCCAGTGGCTCAGACACTAAAATGTTTCATTTTTTATGAGAGAGATGGCTTTGAACCAATGCACTGGATTTGAACAACCTTGTAATTTGAGGAGGTGGGATGACAAGGTCTTTGGTTTGTCTGTTTTTTAAAAGAAAGTGGATAATCAAGACATGACCATATAAAGTGATCAGAGTGGTCCCAGAACAGCATTCCCATATATAAACAATAAAGCCCAGATTTTACACAGTTCTAGTACTGGATCAAAACAGATCAGTGTGGCATTTATTAAGGAGCTTTGAGAGGAAAATGGAGGCAGGGTGCTACAGAGCTGACCGTGTTACAAACAAGCAGGAATAGAAGCCAGCTGCATCTCCCTCGGCTGTGTTAACTGAAAAGGGAGTTAAATTTAGTACAAACGTTTGTCCCTAAAGTAAATAGATGTGACTCTGAGCAGATCTGTTGAGTAAGAAGGTGCCATTTTCACCATTTTACTTTTCAAAGCTAGAATAATACTTTGGCCCCGTTTCAGCAAAACACTGAAGGATGCACTTTTTACATATGCTTTGATGCTTTACCAAATAGGAAAGGACTTCACCATATAGCTTGCTTAAGTGCTTCACTGAATTGGGGCCTTTAAAATATTCATTTTTTAAGTTATCATAGAACTTAAGGATGGAAATAATTATTTGGTTATGTAGTCCAGCACCCTAATAGTGCATGATGGCTTCCCAGCATATTTTCCAAAATCTTGTCGAGTCTAGTTTTAAATGGTATAAGTCACCAAGGTTTCTTTTTCTTTCCTTAAATCTGTTTTCTATAATCTAATGGATTTAACTACTTCAAAGTGAGCACAGGATAATTTAGGCTAGGGAAGAGTAACAGTTTTAACATTATTAACAATAGTAACAATATTACTCCCAGTCCCCACCCTTTGGGCCTGAAAATTAGTCCTCTCTTTTACTTGTCAGTTACACCTTCAAATTCTGTACGCATCAAAATTCAGGCTTTGCCTTTGTATTGAACAGTCTAATGTGTTTGGTCCTCCTTCTCCACTGTATTTTGACCAGCATTCAGGTTCTGTTATTGCAGAAAGCATGGGTGAACAACAGGCTAAAATATCCCCAATGAAAAAGCTGTTGAAGTGTGGGAGAAAGTGTCAAAAGCCCTAAGCAAAAATCACTAATGTGGCTCCTTTCGGTTTGATAGAGGTTCCTGACTCAAGGGTATTAGTGCAGGACAGCCATCTGGAACTAAAACATACCGACAGGTAGGGCTCCTGGCATGTGAAGAAATGCTGATGAGGAAAAGCATGCCTGTCTGTGCAGCTTAGTTCCAGGTGGTGGTCAGTATTGATATGCTGGAGTAGGCCAGGCTTGGAAACCTCTTTAATATTTTGAAGCAATAGGGAAGAAATAAAGTGGGGGAAGTCTGGTGAGTGGTATATTCCATAAGCAAAACATACATTAATACATAGAGATGGCCTTGAGCTGGAAAAGGCCCAAAGATATAGGGCCTCAAAATTTGTGGGTATTTGAATTGAAATGGATGCTGACATTTTAATTCAGGACCATTTCAATTGATATGATTTTCCCTGTCCACCCAACGCACCCTCAGCCTGTCTGCATCTTAATGGGTGGTGCTTATTATGTGATCTTACTTACTTACCTGCCACTTGGAGTAAGAAATTAAAATGTTCGATTTAACCAACTAATTCCCATTTATAGACTACTACCAAAGAAACAAATGTTCCCTGATTATATTTGCAGTCCTTACCCAACCTTTACTCTCTTTAAATCAATGGGAGCTTTGATTAAGGACTGTGGGATTTAGCCCCATAATCAAAGTAGGGTAATTTCAATTTTCATTCACTGTTAAGGTTTTGATTGGAAACAACATGAAGGGTGGCCTTTCTTGCATGCCCATCTCCCCGCCCTCCAACTGCATCTGCAAATTAATAAGACAGTATATAGCTGTCTCTGGAGGGCAAGGGTAGTGTTGGATTTTTAAAAAAATCAACACATTTTTTTCAATCCCAAAATGCAATTTCATCAAAGCCAGAATGTTTTGCAGAAATGTAACAGTTTTGACAAAAAATATTGTTGGGAAGGTTTTTTAAGTCCAGGATGGAATTTCTGATGAAAGCGATACTGCAGAATAGCAAGACTGGTAGGTCGCTTACCTTGAATGGGGGAGGGGGACCCAATTTAAAATCACTATTCTGCCTGATTAACAGCAGGAATTTGAACCTAGGTTTCCTGCATCCCAAATGTTCAATTGGCTATTCTGGGGTGAGTCACTCTTGTTTTGATGCAGAATGGAAACAAATTTTGAAACCTCATAATTTTTCACGAAAGGTGATCATGGCTTCATTACCTGCATTCCACCATCTTTATTTGCACACTGGAGGGATGGCGGGGGGAGTTACCTTTGTCCTCGTTTCCCTCTGTGACAAGTACACATGACAGACCAGAATTTTCCCCATAAAATGGAGACTAGTCTATTAGAATATTGGCCACTACCTTTCTTTTTCAATTACTCTTCATTCCCTCCCACCAGCCCATCTTCAGTGTGTCTCAGAGTACAAATGACAATAATTCAAGATTGCCTAATGAAATTTTAAATTTCACCTTAAAAAAACCACTAGGCTGGATCTATAATAAAAATTAGGACTTTCTGCAAAAGAACATATATATTGCTTTTTAACTGGGAAAATCACTTTCCCCACGCCAACCCCTGGTAAAAGCTTCAGAAGATGATCCCATCCACACAGCAGAGATTTGACAGCTCTCCCCATCTCTGCTACTATTTCTATTGCTGCTGTGTGCTTTGTGAAAGAATGAAATAGCCTCTTTTCTCAGTCTACCATATTTCTTCCCCTCCACAGGCACTCTTTCCCTCTCCCTCTGTTTATTGATATATTAGGCCAAACATATTAGGCCACTGTCCTTTGTCTTTTATTAATATTTGAGGACAACCCCAGTAGCTTTTACTAAATCAAAACTACTGCATCTGACCTGCAGTCCACAGCCCCAAACAAGAGCTGTGTGTAAGATCCAGAGCTTGTTTCTCTCACCAGCAAAAGTTAGTCCAATAAAATATATTACCTCACCCGCTTTGTCTCTCTGGTATTTTTGTTTGTAGTAAACTACAGATGCAAAAGACCAGACACAATCAAGTGTGTATATAAATATTCGAATTCTATAATTAATATAATTTAGACCTCTGACTACCAGGGGCACAATCAAGTAGACATTTACTGTGAGGTTTTCAAAGCTGTCTTGATTATTTGAACAATGATTTACCATTAATTTGAATGGGGATTGGGCATCCCAATCCCTGAGGATTTTGATGTTGCACTATGCCCTAGTGGATAGAGCACTGGACTGGAACTCGGGAGACCTGGTTCTTACCATTCGCCTGCTGGGTAACCTTGGAAAAGTCACTTCCTTGCTCTGTGCCTCAGATTCCTCATCTGTTAAATGGGGATAATGATGCTGACTTCCTTTATAACGTGCTTTTGAGTTGTGCTGATAAGAGCTGGGTTTTATTCACATCTGCAAGCAGCTGCATGTGCTGTTGACTATAGGTGCGAAATTAGAGGCCTGAGTAAATCCTCTTAGAAAATTTGGTCCTCTGTGTGTGTATGTGTAAGGTATAAGCTCCACAGAAATCACTTCGTTTTCCACTTAAAATCTCTTACGGGAAATAGAAAGATTTTGACTGGAAATGCACACTGTTTCTTTTGGCCTGAAAGATGCTTAACCAAAGTAGCCTCAATTTTTGAAGTGTGTCTATGAATTACTAAGATGGTTGACTATACATCATTTTTTACACACAGATAATTTTGGTTTTGATGTTCTCTACACTTCACAATCATTTTTGACTTATCTGATGTGGTTCTAATATCAAAACTAGTTAGCTAGCAGCCTGTGGGGAGGGAAATTAAGAGCACTATGTGGAAAAACTGAAATGTATGTGGATTGTATATAAGATAAGTGGTAATTCACCCTGAGATCAAGAGAGGATATATGTAAAATTTCAGTTCATTAAAAGAAAATGAAGGGCTGTTGGACACAAGTAGTAGGCAAAACCTGATGCTCAGACAGCAGATTTACCAGAACAGCTCCAGTTTTCCCCCCTTGCTTTCCTGCTGATTATTCCTTTGACAAATATGCGTTGAGAACAGTGGTTAACATACTGTCATTTATCCTACCAAAATATCAGCAGGGAAAACTGAATCACTGCCAGGGAGTTCTGTGATGGCAGCATCAGACTCCACTAGGATGACGGCTGGTAAGGCATCCCTTTAAAATCTTATTTATAATCAACTGTTGACAACAGACCCCTTAAACAATGATGTGACTCTGTTTTACAGCAGCAACCTGCTTTCTCTGCTGTGATGCTTTGCTGTGAATGCAGCATCCTCCTGTTAAGCATGCAGAAATCTTTTCTGCAGCCGGCGGAATAGGCACATAATGAATTACTGCAGTGATGTGTCAGTGGGAAGGGCAGATCTGGATCACTGAGTGCCCAAGAGGAACCAGCAGGGGATTCTATTACAGAACACTGGCATTGTAATAAGCAGAGAACTCAGATTTACACTGTCTCCTTCTACTTCCTACATCAAATTAAGTCTCTTGAAGATCTGAGTTATGGGTTTTATCAAAACCCAAATCTCTAGCAGGCTCAGTGCAGCTCTTCCATTTATAAGCACTGGCTATATCTGAATGAGTCAGCCTCTTTAGAGAATTGACACCAGAACTGCTCCATCTACTTAGGAGATCCAAATACTGTGTATTAGACACAAGGCTTAGATACTACTGAAGGCCCCAAATCAGTTGTTGAGATTTAACTGTAAAGGATAGAATTACAGATAGAATTAAGAGAATCTCCGCATTAGGTTGCCTCTTTAAGCTCACATGGAGTCCAATGCAGAGGGCCTGTGCACAACTTTGTGCCCACTTCAGCCCTCAATATAGGGCTTAAGGGCCTGATCCAAAGCCCATTGAAGTTAATGGGATTCTTTCTAAATAACTGCAATGGGCTTTACATCAGGTTTTAAGTAAGGCATAAGTAGTACTGTTACCCCTTCTGACTAGGGATGTAAATATTGTTTAAATAGCTAACTATTTAAACGATAAAAATTATACCATTTAACTGGTTAACCGATTAAAGGGAGAGGGGCTGGAGCTGCTCCAGCCGGCACGCCGGGGTTTAACATTTAGGGTGGGTTAATGGTAAGACTAACACTTACCGGATAACAGTTTAACCATTTGATATTTTACATCCCTACTTCTGACCTGAGCAGCTAGCCAAAAACTCAGGGTCTAATAGGTCTTTCCAGTTCAGAGGAAAAATTGGTGACACTAAGGCCTGATCTACATTAGGAACTTACATCGGCATAGCTACATCTTTCAGGGGTGTGAAAATCCACGTCCCTGAAAGATGTAGCTAGACTGACCTAACCCCCGGTGTAGACAGTGCTAGGTCAACAAAGGAATTCTTCCATTGTCCTAGCTACCACCTCTCGGGGAGGTGGATTACCTATGCCAATGCAAATACCCCTCCCATCGGCATAAGTACTGTCCATGCTGAAATGCTACAGTGGCGCAGCTGCAGTGTTTTGAATGTAAATATACCCAACACACGCACATACTTACCCAGACAATGCTCAGCAAAACACCTCTGCCCAAAACTCCTGGGCAGGATGAGAACCACTTTTGTCTTGGGTGGAGGGAGCTTGTGATTAACTTATCCTGACAGTATTGGCAATTGAAGGGTGTGTTCATGCCCAATCTCAAGGAGCTTTTAACTCTGTTTCACCCAGCTCATAACAGTACCTTGGCCATCCCTCTGTACAGGACGGAATTTCGCCCACGCTGAATAAATTGTATCAAAAAAGATAAATGAAGATTATGTTCTCTCACTGATCCTCCACTGTGGAATATACATGTTCCCCAGAACAATCTGTTCTCACAGCAACTAAATATGAGTAGAGTACTTAGACCTGGGTTGCTGCCAGTAGGGAGGTGACTCTTGGAGCATGTGCTCCCTGTGGGATTACAGCCATATGTGGGCCCTGGAGCCATCCTTAGCTAAATAGGCAAGTGGACTGCATGTCGCTGTAACCCCAAAACAACTGGCTGGTGTGGAGGTTTCATCTTTGAATCATTAGGTACTGGCCATGGCTGAAGGTAGATGACAGACTAGATGGACAGTGGTTTGTTGTGGTCTGGTGAGTCTAGTGTTTCTGTCTGGTTTACATTTGCTGTCTGTTGAGGAATCACAAACTACCTATTTGGGTTTCTTTTAATGCCTACTGGTCCAAATTTTGCTATCTTTTACACCCTGTACAAGTCCACTAAAGATGATGGTTTTGCTTGCATGTAAATTAAGAGGAAAATTTGGCCCACAAACTTTAACACCAAAGATTAATGAAGAAAAAAATCATACAAGAGTCCAAGATCAATCCAGACTGCTGTCTGTAGCAGCTGTCGGCACAGTTCAAAATCAGCTCTCTTAGGCCTGGTCTACACTACGAGTTTAGGTCCAATTTAGCAGCGTTAAATCAAATTAAGCCTGGATACGTCCACAAGACGAAGCCCTTTTTTTCGATTTAAAGGGCCCTTTAAACCAGTTTCTTTACTCCACCTCCAACGAGGGGATTAGCGCTGAAATTGGCCTTTCTGGGTCGGATTTGGGGTAGTGTGGACGGAATTCGACCATATTGGCCTCCGGGAGCTATCCCAGAGTGCTTCATTGTGACCGCTCTGGACAGCACTCTCAACTCAGATGCACTGACCAGGTAGACAGGAAAAGCCCTGTGAACTTTTGAATTTCATTTCCTGTTTGCCCAGCATGGAGAGCACAGGTGACCACACAGAGCTCATCAGCTCATCAGGTAACCATGATGGAGTCCCAGGATCGCAAAAGAGCTCCAGCATGGACCGAACGGGAGGTACGGGATCTGCTCGCCATATGGGGAGACGAATCAGTGCTAGCTGAACTCCATAGCAGTAAACGAAATGGCAAAATATTAGAAAAAGTCTCAAAGGCCATGAAGGACAGAGGCCATAACAGGGACGCACAGCAGTGCTGCATGAAAATTAAAGAGCTAAGGCAAGCCTACCACAAAGCCAGAGAGGCAAACAGAAGGTCCGGGGCAGAGCCGCAGACATGCCGCTTCTACGCGGAGCTGTATGCCATGCTAGGGGGTGCAGCCACCACTACCCCAACCCTGTGCTTTGACTCCATCAATGGAGAATCACGCAACAGGGAAGCGGGTTCGGGGTACGAGGAAGATGATGATGAAGACAATGAAGATAGCTCACAGCAAGGAAGCGGAGAAACTGGTTTCCCCAACAGCCAGGATATGTTTATCACCCTGGACCTGGAATCAGTAACCCCCGGACTCACCCAAGGCGTGCTCCCAGACCCTGAGGGCACAAGGGACCTCTGGTGAGTGTACCTTTGTAAATATTACACATGATTTAAAAGCAAGCGTTTTTAATGATTAATTTGCCCTGGCTATCGTGGCCAGTACAGCTACTGGAAAAGTCTGTTAACATGTATGGGGATGGAGCTGAAATCCTCCAGGGACATCCCCAGAAAGCTCTCCTTGATGTACTCCCAAAGCCTTTGCAAAAGGTTTCTGGGGAGGGCTGCCTTATCCCGTCCGCCATGGTAGGACACTTTACCATGCCAGGCCAGTAGCATGTAGTCTGGAATCATTGCATAACAAAGCATGGCAGCGTATGGTCCCGGTGCTTGCTGGCATGCAGACAACATCCATTCCTTATCTCTCTTTGTTATCCTCAGGAGAGTGATATCATTCACGGTCACCTGGTTGAAATGGGGTGATTTTATTAAGGGGACATTCAGAGGTGCCCTTTCCTGCTTGGCTGAACAGAAATATTCCCCAATGTTAGCCACACGGTGGGGGGGAGGGGTGAAGTGATCATCCCAGAGAATTGGGTGGGCGGGGTAGGAGGGTTAGTTGGGTTTGTGCTGCATGTTAACCCGGAAACCGCAGCCCCTCCTTTTACATTGCAAACCCATTTTAAATGGCCAACCCAATGGATGCTTGGTATGGGAAATGAGGGCGCTACTGTTTGAAACCATTTCCCATGTTATGAAGGTTAAAAAAGCCAAAAGACTGTGGCTTACCATGGCTGCCTGCAAGCCGAATTCTGTTGCCTGGCTCTACATGAGTGATCTCTCACACCAAACCAGCAGGCCCTCAATATAAGAGGAAAAATGAGACCTTGTAACGAAAGCACATGTGCTGTGTAATGTGACCAGCAAAATTTAACATTAAAGAGTGTACCCATTGTTCTCTAAAATGTGTCTTTTTTAACCACCTTTCCCTTCTCCTCCACCAGCTGCAAATGTTTCTAGTGAAGATTAGAAGGAGAAAACGGCGGACTCGGGATGATATGTTCTCGGAGCTCCAGATGTCCTCCCATGCTGACAGAGCACAGCAGAATGTGTGGAGGCAGTCAATGTCAGAGTGCAGAAAAGCACAATATGAACGAGAGGAGAGGTGGCGAGCTGAATCGCGGGCTGAAGAGAGCAAGTGGTGGGCTGAAGAGGATAGGTGGCGTCAGATTGCTGACAGAAGGCAAGAGTCGATGCTCCGGCTGCTGGAGCATCAAACTGATATGCTCCAGCGTATGGTTGAGCTGCAGGAAAGGCAGCAGGAGCAGAGACCACCGCTACAGCCCCTGTGTAACCAACAGCCCTCCTCCCCAAGTTCCATAGCCTCCTCAACCAGGCACCCAAGAATGCAGTGGAGGGGCCTCCGGCCATCCGGCCACTCCACCCCAGATGATTGCCCAAGCATCAGAAGGCTGGCCTTCAATAAGAGTTAAAGTTTTAAAGTTTTAAACTGCAGTGTGTCCTTGTCCTTCATTCCTCCCCCACCCCTCCCGGGCTACCTTGGCAGTTATCCCCCTAGTTGTGTGATGAATTAATAAAGAATGCATGAATGTGAAGTAACAATGACTTTATTGCCTCTGCAAGCGGTGCTCAAAGGGGGGAGGGGAGGGTGGTTAGCTTACAGGGAAGTAGAGTGAACCCGGAGGGGGGGGCGGTTCATCAAGGAGAAACAAACAGAAGTTTCACACCGTAGCCTGGCCAGTCACAAAACGGGTTTTCAAAGCTTCTCTGATGCACACCGTTGCTGTACTCTTCTAACCGCCCTGGTGTCTGGCTGCGCATAATCAGCGGCCAGGCGATTTGCCTCAACCTCCCACCTGCCATAAATGTCTCCCCCTTACTCTCACAGATATTGTGGAGTGCACAGCAAGCAGCAATAACAATGGGGATATTGGTTTCGCTGAGGTCTATCCGAGTCAGTAAACTGCGCCAGCGCACTTTTAAAGGTCCAAATGCACATTCTACCACCATTCTGCACTTGCTCAGCCTATAGTTGAACAGGTCCTGACTACTGTCCAGGCTGCCTGTGTATGGCCTCATGAGCCATGGCATTAAGGGGTAGGCTGGGTCCCCAAGGATAACTATAGGCATTTCAACATCCCCAACGGTTATTTTCTGGTCCGGGAAGAAAGTTCGTTCCTTCCAGCTTTTGAAACAGACCAGAGTTCCTGAAGACGCGAGCATCATGTACCTTTCCCGGCCATCCCACGTTGATGTTAGTGAAATGTCCCTTGTGATCCACCAGGGCTTGCAGCAGCATTGAAAAGTACCCTTTTCGGTTTATGTACTCGGTGGCTTGGTGCTCCGGTGACAAGATAGGGATATGGGTTCCGTCTATTGCCCAACCACAGTTAGGGAATCCCATTGCAGCAAAGCCATCCACTATGACCTGCACATTTCCAGAGTCACTACCCTTGATATCAGCAGGTCTTTGATTGCGTTGGCTACTTGGATCACAGCAGCCCCCACCATAGATTTGCCCACTCCAAATTGATTCACGACTGACCGGTAGCTGTCTGGCGTTGCAAGCTTCCACAGGGCTATCGCCACTCGCTTCTCAACTGTGAGGGCTGCTCTCATCCTGATATTCTGGTACTTCAGGGCAGGGGAAAACAAGTCACAAAGTTCCATGAAAGTGCCCTTACACATGTGAAAGTTTTGCAGCCACTGGGAATCGTCCCACACCTGCAACACGATGTGGTCCCATCAGTCTGTGCTTATTTCCCGGGCCCAGAATCGGCGTTCCATGGCATGAACCTGCCCCAGTAACACCATGATTTGCACATTGCTGGGGCCCGTACTTTGTGAGAGGTCTAATTCCATGTCAATTTCTTCATCACTCTCTGCAATCGCCTCCTCGCCTGGTTTTGCTTTGGCATGTTCTGGCTCTGCATATACTCCAGGACAATGCATGGTGTTCATAGTGCTCATAATTGCCGCGGTGACCTGAGCGGGCTCCATGATCCCAGTGCTATGGCGTCTGGGCTGAAAAAAGGCACGAAACTATTGTCTGACGGAAGGAGGGAGGGGCGAGTGACGACATGGCTTACAGGGAATTAAAATCAACAAAGGTGGCTGTGCATCAGGGAGAAACACAAACAACTGTCTCACAGAATGGCCCCCCCCCAAAGATTGAATTCAAAACCCTGGGTTTAGCAGGCCATTGATTTCACGGAGGGAGGGGGAAGCAAATGAATACAGAACAAATCTGGTCCATCTATCTTTTACATCTTAGGCTGGCAGCAGACAGTGCAGCATGACTGATAGCCATCAGCATCTTCTGGGTGCTTGGCAGAAAATGGTGCATTACGACTGCTAGCCATCATTGTCAAGACGGTGCAATAGGACTGCCGGCAGGACTGAGTCTCCAGGCGACAAAGCATGTCTGCCCAGGCGCCTCTGACCGAACTCACTGAGGAGTACGACAATGATGGATACCAATCGTATTACACCATCTACTGCCAAAAGGCAAGGAGCTCCTGCTGTATAGCAATGCAGTCCCACATCTGCCGGCACCCAGATGACATATGGTGACGCTGAGCTGAGCTGAGCTGAGCGGGCTCCATGCTTGCTGTGGTATGTTGTCTGCACAGGTAACCCAGGAAAAAAGGTGCGAAACGATTGTCTGCCGTTGCTCTCACGGGGGGGAGGGGGCTGATGACATGTACCCAGAATGCCCCGCGACACTGTTTTTGCCTCATCAGGCATTGGGATCTCAACCCAGAATTCCAATGGGTGGTGGAGACTGCGGGAACTGTGGATAGCTACCCACAGTGCAACGCTCCAGAAGTAGACGCTAGCCTCGGTACTGTGGACGCGGTCCGCCGACTTAATGAACTTAGAGCATTTTATGTGGACACACACACAATCAACTGTATAAAAACGATTTCTATAAAACCGGCTTCTATAAATTCAACCTAATTTCGTAGTGTAGACATACCCTTAGAGGCGAGCAGACACTATTACCTAACCTTATACACTTCCATCAGAAAATGGTTCTAACTCAGACTAGATTCTCCAAGAAATATAACAGCTGATGTGAGCTCCAGCTTAACACAGATGCATATGTTTCAGATCTCAGCAACCCTTCAGCATCTGTTCAAAGCAGATGGATCACCACATAGATGGATGCTAGGAACTGATCTGCTAAAAGTTGTTTAACTGTAGCTTTGGAGATGAGTGCTGCTAGCTTTCCATAGTACCTACTGCAGAGTAAGATGTAAGAGCCACCACTTGCTCTCTTTCCTTGGAAATGGGAAAGTCCTATCCTTTGAGCGGCTGATAAAACTTTATTAAAAATGATGGCAAACTGATAATGAAAACTGGAAAGTGACACTGGATTTTCAAATTGCAACAAAATATGGATGAAATCTTGAACTTTGGCTAGAGATGGAGGAGTGGTAGTATTTGCCAGGAAGAGTAGCTAACACCTTTGAGCTCTCCCATAAATGGCTTATTCTCTGGTTGGAGCCCTATCAAGTATATCTGTTGAGAGAGATGCATCAACTGAGCATGAAACTAAGTTATGAGCCCATTGTAGCTCTTTGATGTGATTAGATTAAACACGATGAACTTCATTCACCACTGCATTATTCCTGTCTTATTCCAGTGTGACTCTGCTATACACGGGTATAAAACTGGAGTAAACACACAGTACTTCATCTTGTCCAATGTTTCTATACAATGAAATATTTACGTGGTCACTAAAAGAAAATGTATAATCATCAACCTTTTAGCAAGGATGTTTTTGGTCATTTTTAAAGGACCTTATCCAAGGTCCATTGAAATCCCTGGGAGTCTTCATTAATTTCAGTGGGTTTCAGTTTACTCCCCATGTAAGTATTCTCACACTTCTTATCAAACTGTCTGTACTGGGCTATCTTGATTATCACTTAAAAAGTTTTTTTTCTCTTACTTAATTGGCCTCTCAGAGTTGGTAAGACAACTCCCACCTTTTCATGCTCTCTGTATGTGTATATATATCTCCTCAATATATATTCCATTCTATGCAGCCGAAGAAGTGGGCCGTAGCCCACGAAAGCTTATGCTCAAATAAGTTTGTTAGTCTCTAAGGTGCCACAAGTACTCCTGTTCTTTTAACAATTATGTGAATTTACAGTTAATAATCTAGTGCCCCTCTAGTGCTAAAACAAATGCTGTTTATCTCATTGAGAAGCTGAGGGTCTCCATTTCCAGTGATATAAGGCTTCAGGCCCCCATTCTCCAATAGGGGCCAGACTCTCTGGTTGGACTACATCTCCCATAATGTACTGTTGCAGTTCAAGCAAATGGGAGACTGCAATGCATCATGGGCAATGTAGTCTAACCCAGGAGAATGGGCAGTTCAGGTGGACAAACATAATATCAAATTGATCCAAAATAAAATATTAAGATTTGGTCTGACCAACCAAAATAGTTTGATTTAGCTTTACTCAACTTGAAACAAAATATTTGTTGTTTTGATTTTTCCCAACAGGACATGGAACAAATTTCTGCAAACTTGAAATTTTCCCATTGAAAGTATTTTTGCAGAAACTACATTTTCTTCATGGCTTCCAGCTAGCTCTCCCAGAAAGCTTAGGCAGTGGGAGGCGCATCTGAGAGAGTTGGAAAGCAGCTGAAATGAGTGGGGGAGCCTATATAAAAACTTCAAGGAATATCAGAGACCAATAATACTGTAATGTAATGACTAAAGTAGATTGAAACAGCCAACCCAGGAGGATGAGGGCTCTGTGATAGTTCTGCTTACCCAAGCCAGCAAGAGGCAGGGGAGCTCCCACCGGCTTTTAGCAAAAGAGAGCAAGCTGCATTCTTGCCCCCACTTGCACACATTCGCCTTACTTTAACCCTTCCTCATAATATACATATTAATAGACAAATGGTACATTCTGAGATGGCTCCAGCTGAGCAAATGAGCAAACACTGCTATTTATTCTTCTGTTTTTAAGCAGATGAAGGATATTTATGGGGTGGATTAGAATCCAGTTGAATATGAGCAATACTAGATAGTGTGCCATTTTATTTTTTTATTTTAAACAACAAAGGATGCATGAGATGGTTCATGAAGGATTCATGGACTCCGTAGGTTAAGGCAATATGAGGGTAGATCTATCAAGCAGGATGTTAGGATTAAGTGATCCCTACTATAGGCTGATTTAAGCTATAGTCAAATGAATTGACCCCCTACAACTATGGGTATCTTCATTGTACAGATCAGACCAAATCCCACTCACTTAAATCACAGGAGTAATCTCCCTAAAGCCAACAGGACAGCTCATGCGAGTGAGGCCACAAGGGTTTGATCCTTCATGTACACAAGCAAACAACTATATAGAAACTCTGACCAGAGTTTTTATCTTCATGCTACTGCAGTGGCTGCAGCTTCTGAGCAACAAGATGCATGTGACAATCAATTGAGGAGATTGGGACATGTCAAATGTGGCAAAGTTTTGTTTTACATAATTATAGATCTAGACAGAAAAGTATGGTCAGTCCAATGAGGAATTTATAAGACTCTCTGTTCTACTCTGATTTATATTGCAATAATCCCCTCTGAGAAATCTGCCAGGTTTGTATTTTAAGCATTTGTTTTGCTTGTGTATCAGTTTCATGTGGCTGCCCTCCAAAATTGAAGAAGTAAACTACAGGCTATTGAGGCTATTTAGGTAGAGGACCTTTGAGAATACAATGGAAGGAGGTTAGTTATTGGTCTCTTTCACCATCTGTCAATCCTCTAACCATCTCTGAATTGATTGAGTCAGGTATTTTCAAACCAAACTGTGGTCAGTTGTGCCAAAAAAATTGTTTTGTTCACCACCCAACAAGGATTTAGTGCAGCCAATGTTGTACACTTCACTTTTCAATGATGAATCTGGAAGTCTTCCCAGATTATTTATACAGAGCATCTGCCCCTCTAACTTACAGCCCTAAAGGATGAGGTTGACTAGGAACAGACAGAACAACTACAGAATCTGTTACTCCTGCCTTTCTTCCCATCTCTCTTTCTGTAAAACAGCTGTGCATGACCCACCTCCAAACACCTATCTGTTGGCTGGATATTTAGAGAATACAAACTGAAAACATTTACTGTGTTGGCCGCCTGAACATGTGGGTTTATATACCACTGCTGAGCCACCTCCAGAACAAACAGGCCAGTTGTTTGACTGGATACTTGAGATGGAAGGAAAAGAGAGAGGGTAGGGATCCCAGATCCCAATCCTTTTTCCCCCCCCTTCTCTTCATTAGTCTCTATTTTCTTTTTTCTATTTTGGTAGACTGCAGATTACATCTGGAAAAGATACTTCATACTTGTGCAGCTTTAATAATGGTCATAAGTTAGGTGACTTTTGTAATCCCCAGATAAGATGGGCTGCTAAAGTGGGTAGTATCCCTTTAAATAGTTTGAGAGTCCTCTAATGGCCTTCACGGTCTGTCTCTAAAGTGACCAGAGATCTGTCAGAACAGCAGTGTGCATTATTCATAGATTCCAAAGCCAGAAGGGACCATTGTGATTATCTAGTCTGACCTCCCACATAGCACAGATCAAAGAACTTCCCCCAAAATAATTCCGAGAATGTGTCTTTTAGAAAAACATCTGATCTCGATTTAAAAATTGCCAGTGAAGGAGAATCCACCACGGCCGTTGATAAGTTGTTCCAATGGTTAATTAAGCTCATTTAAAAAAAAAAACACGTCTTCCAGTCTGAATTTGTCTAGTTTCAACTTTCAGCCATTAGATCATGTTATACCTTTCTCTGGTAGACTGAAGAGCCCATTGTTAAATATTTGTTTCCCAGGTAGATACTTACCAGACTGTAATCAAGTCAGGGCTGCCCAGAGGGAAGGGCAAGTGAGGCAATTTGCCCCGGGCCCCACAGGGGCCCCATGAGCCCTGGCCCGGTGGCGATCCGGGTCTTTGGTGGCGGGGGGCCCTTCAGTGCTGCTGAAGACGCGAAGCGACTGAAGGGCCCCCTGCCGCCGAAATGCCCCGCGAGCCCTGGCCCGGCAGCGGTCCGGGACTTCGGCGGCATTTCGGCGGCGGGGGGCCCTTCAGTGCTGCCGAAGACGCGGAGCGAATGAAGGGTCCCTCGCCGCCGAAATGCCACCGAAGACCCCCTGAATCCTCTGGGCGACCCTGAATAAAGTCACCCCTTAACCATCTCTGTGTTAAGCTAAATAGATAGAGCCTGGTGCCCAGGCAGCATGCAGCAGAGATCTTTGTGATGGATCTCAAGGTTCCAACCTTTCTGCTGAACCCTGTGGGTGTCAATATGAGGCCACATGATGGGATTTCTCTTTTTTTCAAGTTGCTTTTTTAAAAACCTAGGAAATTACACACAAAAACTGCATATGTACAAGGAGGCCAAATTAAGGTTGTATTTCCTGACTCCTGTGTGCTAGGCTTTGCAACTTTAGTAATGTTCTTTTAAAGTAGGGTTTAAAAGATCTGTATGTTTATTTTGATCCCACTCTTCCCATATGATTCCTTCATACTACATTTGTGATGTAGAGACAAACACACAACAGCAGTCATTCTATGTTTTAGGGAGCATATTCTGGCTACTAATACTAATGTTTATAACCAATAGCACTTAGGTAGTGTTTCAGACATTAGGTAAATAAATCTCACACTGCTTGTATGGTAAGTAATATCTTCATTTTATAGAGGGGCAGTGTAGAACACCAGAGGATGAGTGAAGTGTTCAAGATTACAATTGGAGTAATTCACCATTATGCAGAGGGCCAGCACATGGGCAAAAGTGACTTTACACACCTCTAGGATTCTGGTCTGCTCCAGGGGCTGATTTAGCCCCTGGTATCAATTAGAGTAGCCAGAGGGCTGCTCTGAATTATGGCAGCTTTCCCTCAAGCAGCATTTGGGCTGCTTCACCATCCAGAAAAGCTGGAGTGCCGAGCACGTGCCAGTCTCTCTTGCAGAGTTGTAGTCTACCTCTCTTTACAGATTCCCCCAAAATAAAATCAGAGAACTGCAGTCCCCACTATCATCCTGCAACGAAAGAGCCCTACAAAAATAGACAGGCCTTTCACTAGACACAATATTGCCTGGTTCTGTCAGACAATTGGAGGAAGAGAATTCCAGAGCTCAGAGCTCACCAGAGCCCTGCCTTTGAACCCCAAACAATCCTAGTTAGAGGCTGTTAGCAAAAACATCCTAGCTTCTCTCAACTGCCAGGGTAGCACATGAGGAAAGAGGCAGATTCTAAGGAAGCCAGGCAAACTCATGTAGGACTTTTATGATCAAAATTTAACACATTGAATTGCACCCAGGTGCAAAGTGGAAGATTCTAAAAGCTTTGGAGAACAGCTGCTATCTGGTTGTTAAGGAGTCTTTGTGGCACTTTAGAGACTAACAAATTTATTTGGGCATAAGCTTTCATGGGATAAAACCCACTTCATCAGATACATGGAGTGAAAAATACAGTAAATAATATAAATATTACAGCACATGAAAAGATGAGAGTTGCCTTATCAAGTGGGGGGGGGGAGGTCACTGCTAACAAGGTCAATTCAATTAAGGTGGAAGTGGCCCATTCTCAACAGTTGACAAGAAGGGGTGAATATCAAGAGAGGGAAAATTACTTTTGTAGTGCTAACGAGGCCAATGCAATCAAGGTGGACGTTGCCCATTTCCAACAGTTGACAAAAAGGTGTGAGAATCAGCAAAGGGAAAATTACTTTTTGTAGTGACCCATCCACTCCCAGTCTTTATTCAGGCCTAATTTAACGGTGTCCTGTTTGCAAATTAATTCCAGTTCTGCCATTTCTCGTTGAAGTCTGTTTCTGAAGTTTTTTTGTTGAAGAATTGCCACTTTTAAGTCTGTTATTGAGTGTCCAGGGAGATTGAAGTGTTCTCCTACTGGTTTTTGAATGTTACAATTCTTGATGTCTTATTTGTGTCCATTTATTCTTTTGTGTTGAGACTGTCCGGTTTGGCCAATGTACATGGCAGAGGGGCATTGCTGGTACCTGATGGCATTTATCACATTGGTAGATGTGCAGGTGAATGAGCCCCTGATGGTGTGGCTGATGTGGTTCGGTCCTATGATGGTGTCCCTTGAATAGATATGCAGACAGAGTTGGCAACGCAGTTTGTTACAGGGACTGGTTCCTGGGTTAGTGTTTCTGTTCTGTGGTGTGTAGTTGCTGGTATTTGCTTCAGGTTGGGGGGCTGTCTGTAAGTGAGGACTGGTTGTTGTTTTTCACACCACTAATTTATCAAGCCTCACATCCTGCACCAGCTGTAGCTTCTGAATATTTGTTAAAGGTAGCCCCCTTTCAATAAGCCAGTTTGAAGACCACCAAGACAAGGATGATGACAATGAGGTGCACACCAGATAGAAACAGTCACAGTCAGCTAGCCCATGTTGGGGAAGCCTGTGTCACACTGAAGGTCAGCATTCCACTGCCAGTATATAAAAGGGGAGAGTTTCAAAGAAGAGTTTGGTGCCCAACTCCCATTGACTTGCACAATGCACATGTGAGAGGGTTTAACAGTGTGTCATAAAGACCACGGTTGGGTGTGATGACAATCTGTGGCTCCAAATCTGAAATATTCATTAGCTTTCTTAATTTCCAAAGATGTTCTAGTCTAGACATGGCACAGCAGCGTTCTAACAAGAATAGGAATTACTGTACCGCACAATTACTGGAGTAAATGTTGCATCTGACAGTAATAGGTTAGTAAGCATTATGCATGATGCATTTTAAGGTCCATTTCTTCTTCATTAATGATGCACATTACTCCTGCTGCTCTGCAGACTACTAGCCAAAATCACTAAGATAATTAATGAATATCCATTTTTTAAAGGGTTTGTGACACTTGAGGGTCTGAGGTAACTCGTTACCTGTCACAATGAGGCACTGAAAACACTTGAGATGTTTGCTAGTTAAATGCCAGCTATCTACTGAAAGGCACATACTCAATTTGTAGTCTCAGAACTTTTTAGGAATATATTAGTTGCAGCAAATAGGCCCGTGGCTATAGCCAAATGGCACATAGCACCAGTGGCTTTACACTTCTCTGATCCTGCTGATGCTGTGCAAGGTCACTTCCACCCCCACCCAGTCCCATAAGCATAGGAGATCTGTTATTGTCACACCAGCTAGGAGTCAGTTAGCAGTTATGGAGAGGATGGGGCAAGGAAGAACGAGGGTTACAGCAATATGGTCACATAAGATGGTCAGAGGTGGACAGGAGCTCTTACATCACTGAGAACATAATGATTAAACTCTTACTGCTCTTGCTCTTAGGCTAAGATTAAGCAATTAGAACTGTTTTCTTTTTTTTTAAAAAACTGCATTGTTCACAGTGCCTAATATTATCTTCTAAAAACAAGTCTGAGGGCTAAATCTTCTGAGGAACAGAGCAGACTGAAAGCCCTCAGCAGCTCCATACCGTGCTGGTTCATAACATGGCTAGAAAGCAGAGTCGCTGGGCCCAGGAGGGGCAAGTATTGCTGTTTCTAAAAGTTTCACTACGCAGATTGTAGGTAGCAGAAACATAGAGGAAGAAGTGGGGGACAAAAGTGAAGGTGGGGGCTATTTGTTTTTTATTTAGATACTAAGAATCGTGTGGCAACTTATAGACTAACAGATGTATTGGAGCATAAGCTTCCGTGGGTGAATACCCACTTCGTCAGACGCATGTAATGGCTACCCCTCTGATATTTAGATACTGTTCTTTTTCAAATGTACATGCTTTTATATTTTGCTTCCCCTTTTTTGCTACTGCTCCAGTGTATTCTGTTGCAATACAGACTTAACCTGAAAGACAGGTTGTAACAGGGTAATTCTAACAATAAGTAACCTCCGTGTATTCTGAACAACTTTGCGCTAAGGATCTAAACTCTCTTAAAACAAGAGGTTGAAATTCACACCCTGTACTATGGGTGAATCCAAAGCCTATGTACTACTTAAATCCTCAAAATAGGCCTGGTGCTGGCCTCTGCATAGGGTGAATTTCATCCTTAGGGAAATCTTACCTACCCCCATGTATCTTCTGGGCCCCACATGAATTCTTTGTAGAATCCATTGGTCTGACCAGAGCTCCCTTTGCTGAGTCTTGAAAGAAGAGAGAAGCTATCATATTGAACAGAATCGAAGAGAGTCACAAAGTAGCCAAACCTTACATCTCAGCACTGCTTTGTGTTACTGCAGTGATCATGGTGATGTGGACCCATGATGCTGCACAAATAGCAATGCAATACTGGGAGAGTCTACTCCAATTACTTTGTAGCTCACGCCCATGCCATTCACTGAATAAGTGGCTATCTAGCTCCTCATGGATAAGTCCTACTGATTTAGTATCTTTCTAGTTGTAGCTTTCTAACCATCATGCAAAAAAGCTTCACCCTTAGTGAAAAATGTTCACTGCAGCTGGGACGGGCATTAAATTTAAAACCTGTTCCTCCATCATATAACAAAGAGTTTTTAAATGCAAAACTTTTTCAAACAAAGTAAGTTTCAAATTCTTTAAAGCAACACCAGCTTTTGGGGTTTAATAGTTTCTAAGGCATGCAAGCAGTTTCCTCCAAGTATCTGCACAGTACAGTGCCCCTAATCTTAAAGCAACTGCTAACCATAGTGTTCTTTTTGTCTTTTTTATAGGCTCCCACTGGACATCAACATTAACACCAAGTAAGAGTGAGAAAAGGACCTAGTCCTTACACGTTCATTAAAGGGAATTGAATGCAGGGAGGGGAGAACCGAATGACAGAGGAAGCATACATATAAAGGAAGCTCCAGGGAGAGAGAATGAGTTCGAAGTATAGCACTAAAATGGAGAGGAGACATATATTTGTTGCTTTAAGAAATAGTTTCTCCTGATAATTCAACTGAACATAATATTACAGCAGGAGACACTGAAAACATACAGGGTACAGGCACAAAATTAAAGCTATCTAAAAAGGCTAAAGAGAGATTCGGTTGCAGTGGAAAATCGATACAAGAATAAAATATTTGCCAAGATATTCTAAGATGCTTATTATAGTCACTGTTAATTCTTGTATCACTTTTCTTTTAATTAGCAAGTACTGGCAGATCTCAGGGGGCAATGGTTTTCTGTGCCAGTCGCTCAGCTAGTATTGTCCTTTCAACCGCTCTTTGGAGTTATCAGAGAGCAGGCTCTTCTGTACTCTGTTCTTTTGTCTCTTCCAGCTCTTTCTAGAACTTCCCCTCCTGTAACCAGGAGGACTAACCCTCTCCCTATACTCCAAGACTTGCATAGATCATTTTCTGTTTGTTAAACATCTTCCAAATTCACATTCAGGATGGGGAGTATAGGTGGGTGGGCCTGGTGTGGGGGAGAATTTTAGCTAATAAAACTGGTAACTGAGTACCAGTTTGTATTCCTTTACCCATTTTATCTTTTTAATAGAGATTCCTTTTAACTGTTGCAGTTTTCATTGAGAGTCTCATATATAAAAAATGCCATGTGATTTATCCTACTGGTTCCTGTAAATGGTTTATTCTTCAGTCAGTCAGTCACATAAGTGGGTGTTTCTATGCATCATTTAATGAAGTGAGCTAGAAAAAAACACAAGAATGAATTAAAATCCTTAGCTTCTCACCTGCTAGAGTTGAACACGCATGCCGAGTTCTGGGGACCACGTTTATTGTGACAAGCCTTTCTGTTTAATTTGTTTCTGTTACTGGATTTAAACAGTATCCATGATCAGTTGAATTTGTGCTTTCTGTTTGCTTGCCTAATTCTTGCTATAGCAAGTACAGGTAATGTAATGAATGTTTTGATAATATTCCTCTGAGAAATCTGAAGAGATAGCACTGAATTATGAAAGTTATTAGAATTATCTCAGGCTCTTTATGATGGCTTATGAATTCCATTCCCACATTTTCACTTCCCAGCAGACAGACACCCCAGAAGAGGTAACTTGTACTTTGCAGTGATAAGGGCCCTGGACGATGATTATCTATATTATATTATATTATAGCATTTAAAGATGCCAATCAAAATCAGGGCCCCGTTGTGCTAAGCACTGTACCAATAATGTAGTGCCCATCTTTAAAAAAGGGAAGGAGGAGGATCCGGGGAACTACAGGCCAGTCAGCCTCACCTCAGTCCCTGGAAAAATCATGGAGCAGGTCCTCAAGGAATCAATTCTGAAGCACTTAGATTAGAGGAAAGTGATCAGGAACAGTCAGCATGGATTCACCAAGGGCAAGTCATGCCTAACTACCCTAATTGCCTTCTATGAGGAGATAACTGGATCTGTGGATGAGGGGAAAGCAGTGGATGTGTTATTCCTTAACTTTAGCAAAGCTTTTGATACGGTCTCCCACAGTATTCTTGCCACCGAGTTAAAGAGGTATGGGATGGATGAATGGACTATAAGGTGGATAGAAAGCTGGCTAGATCGTCGGGCTCAACGGGTAGTGATCAATGGCTCCATGTCTAGTTGGCAGCCGGTTTCAAGTGGAGTGCCCCAGGGGTCAGTCCTGGGGCCGGTTTTGTTCAATATCTTCATTAATGATCTGGAGGATGGCGTGGACTGCACTCTCAGCAAGTTTGCAGATGACACAAACTGGGAGGAGTGATAGATACACTGGAGGGTAGGGATAGGATACAGAGGGACCTAGACAAATTAGAGGATTGTGTCAAAAGAAACCTGATGAGGTTCAACAAGGACAAGTGCAGAGTCCTGCACTTAGTACGGAAGAATCCCATGCACTGTTACAGACTAGGGACCGAATGGCTAGGAAGCAGTTCTGCAGAAAAGGACCTACGGGTTACAGTGGATGAGAAGCTGGATATGAGTCAACAGTGTGCCCTTGTTGCCAAGAAGGCTAACGGCATTTTGGGCTGTATAAGTAGGGGCATTGCCACCAGATTGAGGGACGTGATCATTCCCCTCTATTTGACATTGGTGAGGCTTCATCTGGAGTACTGTGTCCAGTTTTGGGCCCCACACTACAAGAAGGATGTGGAAAAATTGGAAAGAGTCAAGCGGAGGGCAACAAAAATGATTAGGTGGCTGGAGCACATGACTTATGAGGAGAGTCTGAGGGAACTGGGATTGTTAGGCTGCAGAAGAGAAGAATGAGGGGGGATTTGATAGCTGCTTTCAACTACCTGAAAGGGGGTTCCAAAGAGGATGGATCTAGGCTGTTCTCAGTGGTAGCAGATGACAGAACAAGGAGTAATGGTCTCAAGTTGCAGTTGGGGAGGTTTAGGTTGGATATTAGGAAAAACTTTTTCACTAGGAGGGTGGTGAAGCACTTGAATGGGTTACCTAGGGAGGTGGTGGAATCTCCTTCCTTAGAGGTTTTTAAGGTCAGGCTTGACAAAGCCCTGGCTGGGATGATTTAGTTGGAAATTGGTCCTGCTTTGAGCAGGGGGTTGGACTAGATGACCTCCTGAGGTCCCTTCCAACCCTGATATTCTATGATTCTATGATTCTATGAATAGTAAGCAATAATCCCTGCCAGAAAGCTCTTAAAATCCTAGACAAGGCAAAAATGGGATAGGAAGGGAAACAGCGAGATGAAGTGACTTTTCCAAGGTCGCAGAGCCAATATGTAGCAGAGCTGGGAATAAAATCCAGATCTCATGACTCCCAGTCTAGTTGCTTCCAACCAGACATGTTGCATGATAAACATTCCCGTGAGTACCTGTTGTTTCTAGTTATCTGGAAAATGCAACAAACCTGTAATATCCAGCAAGCCTGTAGAGAAGCAATCCTGCTCCTTCTCCTCCTCTTCAGCTGTAGGCAAGGTATTATTTTATAGTTGAGCAGATCGGTATGCAGGGCCGGCTCTGGCTTTTTTGCCACCCCAGGCAAAAAAGCCTCCAGCCGGTTCCCCCCCCCCCCCCAGCACGGCATGGGAGGGCGGCCGGAGCCCCGGGGGGAGGACGGCAAGCCCCGGTCGGGGCTCCTCTCTCCCCGGCGGCCAGAGCGCCGGGGGGAGCGCGGTGGGCAGCGAACCCGCCGCGGCTCCGCTGTCCCCGACGGCCAGAGCGCCGGGGGGAGGGCAGTGAGCCCGCCGCGGCTCCGCTCTCCCCGGCGGCCAGAGCGCCGGGGGGGGAGGGCATGGAGCCCGCCGCAGCTCCGCTCTCCCCGGCGGCCAGAGCGCCGGGGGGAGGGCGGCGAGCCCGCCGCGGCTCCGCTGTCCCCGACGGCCAGAGCGCCGGGGGGAGGGCGGCAAGCCCCGGCCGTGGCCCTGCTCTCCCCGACGGCCGGAGCCGGAGCACCACGCCGCCCCCCTCCAGGTGCCGCCCCAAGCACAAGCTTGGTGGGCTGGTGCCTGGAGCCGGCCCTGTCGGTATGTTATAAACACAGGGTTATGGGCAAAGTAAGAAGAATAGACTAAAAACTGAAGCTTCTCTCAAGATTGTCCTTGAGTTCAAAATTAGTACAGCAGGGGACAGCCCATGCTCTAAGGCTTAGCTGGGTCTCACGCTCAGTTTGTTACTACAATTATATGCTATCCCTACATATTTACAGTACCGATATAAGAAAATGATAGTCTAGAGTTTAAGGCACTGGACTGGGCCGCAGGAGCTTTGAGTTCAATTTCTGGCTCTGCCACAGATTTCCTCCGACCTTGGGAAAGTGACTTAATCTCTGTGTGTGCCTCAATTTCCATCTGTAAAATGGGGCTTTCCTTTTTCTCACTCTATTTAGATTATAAGCACTTTGGGATGGGGACTGTCATGTGTGTGTGTGTGTGTGTGTGTGTGTGTGTTGTGCATGCACAGTCTGTGGTACAGTGGGATTCCATCTTGAGCCTCTAGGGGCTACCATAACATAAATAAAAAAGTAATAACTATACATAACACTACTATATACTCTGCCTGTGGTACATAATAGGCTAGTCTCCTGTGGGCTGTGTAATACCTTGGTCTACTTTTAGTTATTGGGTTTAGTGTGAGAGTGGTGTTGGTGGCCTGTGATATACAGATGAGACGATCTATTGGTCCTTTCTGGCCTTCAGCTCTATGACTCTATGTGCTATTAGCTCTCTTGAATCCACCTTTCTCTTTTTTTTACTCCATTGTAGGAGAGCTATTTCTTATATTGTATCTGTTTGTAAATACTATGCCTTACTATTGTTTTATTATTGTTAGGCACCTAACACTTTGTTTACACGGGCCATTTGCCCAGTTTGTATGCTCAGTTGCAGTAATTGCACATGCAGTTCTAGGTGCACAATACCACATCTTGTGTGACTTAGACTTCTTTTTTTTTTTTAAATGTAGTCGTGTGTGCAGTGAAATGTAAGCACGGAAGCACAGGTGTTTGCTTTTTCTTTCAAATTCAGTGATTTCGTTTTTCTTTAACCTTTCTGCAGTGAGATAATAAACTACTTGGGTAATTGATACCTGACTCAGATTCAGATTAGTGCCCAAAGGTAGAAAACAGTGCTTAGAAAACAGATCCTGGAAAATCCCTAGAGAACTCCTAGTGCTGATTAAACTAACCAACCATTTCTGTCTATAAACACAGCAGAGAGAGCATTCATCTCCCACGAAAACACTTGACTTGCAAGAAAGTGGTTAAAGTTCTGAAGTTTCAGCCTGTTGTGTTCTTTCATTTATTATTGGTTTCTGCCTCTGGATTCTTTTAGTCAGACTTATCATCATTACTCTTTTCGATGCATGTCTAATCTTCACCCAAAATTTTATTTATTTATTTTTTGCATGGCAGGAAATATCTGTACTGAAACACTGAACAGTACTGGAACTTCCTACCATTGAAAACAGTATGGAGTGCACACTCAGAGTGTGTGTGTTTGAGAGAGAGAGAGAGAGAGAGAGAGAGAGAGAGAGAGAGAGAGAGAGAGCACAGATGGTCCCAGGGCTGGATGCTATGCTACATTCACAGGACACAGTGCACATTCCTGATGAGTATTTTCTCCTAGCCCACAGCAGATTCCCCCCCTCCTCCCCATTGCAGAGCCCAGGTCACCAAAGCAATTTGTCAGCCCAAATGATACCTTCTCTGTTCTTTAGAACACATATGTCAGTGGTGGCGAGGGAGGGAAGGAGCTGGTTGCATAAAATTAAAGAGGAGGGTGCTATTACAAAACAAGGTCTGAATTAACCTGAGAGATAATTAGTTTCTTTGCCAATAGGTCATGGCAGTCCCGGTAGCAATGACAAACAAGCGGATAATGACCAGTATTCCAGTGAGTACATATGTTTCTTCAATCTCTGTCTTTTGAATTTGCTGGTAAAAACTGTTTGGTTTTAGGTGAGTGAACAGCAATGGTCCTGCTAATGAAGGTCGGGGGCTGGACTCGATGACCTTTCAAGGTCCCTTCCAGTTCTAGGAGATGGGATATCTCCATTAATTATTTATAATCAGAAACAAGAAGCCTTATCTCAGTCCTTCCTGGATCATGGACCCCATTACGAAACCGATTGAACTGTCTCTGTTATAAGGCTTTACTCATAGAGAAGCAGGGCTTAACGAGCACTGAGCTAACACTACTCTCAACTCAAAGCAGTGCAATTATTCCCAGGGACTGAGGGCAATGGGACATGAGTGAAAAACTTCAACTCAGTCGCTCCACTGAGTGATGACCTGGGGAAATGCAGGACTAAATTGCTTACCTTTCACAAACCTTTAATTTGGCACTGAGAGAGCCAGTCAAGGCACAGGGGAAATGTGTGCAGTCCTAGGTTCTAGTCTCCAAACTTCTTCAAGCAGTTGGTCTGAGGGTGCTACTCCCTTTCTTGTATATGATAAAACATGTGTACATCTTGTGGGGAAGTGTTATTGCAGGTCTGCTTTCTAATACCCTTTCTAATATTTGCTCAGCTATATACACATTCAGTTTTCTCTAAGATCTAAACTTAGCTGCAGTGCAGATATAGCTATATTTTAAATCACCTCAAGAAACTTTTTGGAAAGGATCAACTCCATCCTTGGTGGAGCCATGAAGATGCTACTTCCCCATTTTATCCGCGTACCATGGAGGCCCTTCTAAGTGGCCACCATTTTTTTTTTAACTAGATCAGCTCTTCCTTTGGATCCAAGTAGTATCACTGCTAGTGCTTCGCCTGTCAGAAAGACTGCTATTGAATAATGCAAAGTATCCCCCCACTGCTCTTCCCCAGAGTCTGAACCTATTGCTTCTTCATCACTCTTAGCCTGGAGAGAGCTGGCGGTGTTCTGGGAAATAAAGCTAGGTTTCCCAGAATCCAGACAATACCACTGTTTAGACAGTGAGAGAAGGTTGCTGTTGAATTGATGCAGTGCTCTATCAGCTTGGGGAGTGCTAGTGTATGTCTGGGAATCTCCCATGTTGCAGGGCAAAGAACCCTCCTTTAGGCCACCAGGCTAGTCTGTTAAACTTGAACCTGAAGGATGGAGCCATGAAAAATTATAATTAGAGAGAAACTGGGCCATTTTCCAGAAAGTGTCTCTTATTACATAAATCTTTCCTTGTACGTGTTCTTACTACTTGGCTGGGAAACACCTGTCAGGAAACAACAGATGGTGGGAAATAATAAAAGGAGACAAACTGCCTCATTTTTAAAAGAAATCTTTCTTTTTGTATCTCTGGTCATAGGTATTGTGCAGAATGTTACTAAATTGTGTAACTCCTACATGCCTTTCTGTGATTACCATATTAAAAAAGAAATAATCACTTTAGTCACTGAATTTCAAATCTGCCTTGTTTTGCAGTACATGATTTTTTTTTTAATTGTTCCTGGAACATGGGTGCTGAAAATGTATATTGGGGCTATTAACTCTCAAGGTGAACATTTTGTATTTTTATCACGATTAGAGTATTCCCATGTGGGGAGAAATTATAATCTTAATGGCCTAAAGACATGTTCATGAGAACACACTCTGTATTGTTAGGAGTCTGATATTTAAGACAGAGATTCCAGAATGATGAGGGATGGGGGAGGAAGCCACTAAATCTTCCTTTGTTGCCTAAAGCCCTGGTTTTCAAAAAGGCTGCAAGCCTGACACCTAGTGAATGCATGAGGAGTAACAAATGTAACAAGCTTCAAGAGAAATTAATAGCTTCAGCTGTACTGATTGTGGAGGGACTAAGAGAACACATGAATTTGTTTGATATTTATATATGTTTAAAGTTATGCCAGTGGAATGTAGTTGGTAAAATAATTTTCTCCACTTTTTGCAGGTATTATTTTGCCAGTTGTGATTGCCTTGATAGTAATAACCCTTTCTGTGTTCATTCTGGTGGCTTTGTACAGAATGTGCCGGAGGACAACCACAGGTATTTGTTCAACATTTTTCTGCAGCCAGGAAGGCTTCGATATATTATTCATTATGAAAGGAATACTGCAAATGTTTGTATTAAAATCTGACCTAGCATACAAATTTTATTGTATTCGGATAAATAACCGTGCTGATTTTAAAATATTTAGTCAAAAAAGGAATTAACACTTCTTTATTAAGATTACTATGGGGTATATGTAGGGGAGGAAACAACACCTCTTGTAGAGAACACAAATCCAATATGTTTAATGCTCTCTCTTCTTTAGCAGTTACCTAACAAACAGCTGTGCTGACACTGCCAATGACTCTAGTCTGCAGAGAGAAATTGCTTGGAAAAGCATGGGGCAAAATAAGTTGCATTTGTTGTTAAAATCAGCTGTGTTCATTTTAGCTCTGTTCAAAACGCAAGGAAAAAAATCAATTTTTCGTTTTTTTGGAGCGATCCCATGTTTATATTTTTCCTTGTCCACATAAAATCCCAGGGAATGCAGTAATTTCATCAATAAGCAGCGATTTGGACAGAGCAGTCTGCCACCTTTTCCAGTATTGCCCATAAAATATTGAGGCTCACAGGGGGAAATAACTTTACTACATCAATTTTGCCAAACGTATTGGGGAGTGAGCTTAGTGGGCTAGAGGCAAATGCAGTGCGTTACTAAGTAGGAGACACAAATTTGAATCCATAATGTGGTCTCTCTGCTTTCAAGCTGGCAAGAGCTGGGAGCTCTGTGCAGCGATTTAGCTGTGAAATTCCTGGGGGCTGGAAATGTGAAGTCATAACAAGGCCTTGAAGCTACAGGCCAAGGTAAATAGCATGTTGTAATAACTTTTGCAAATGACAATGCAAACCGCAAAAACATAGAAGGGAAATGATTCCTTGCCTGGAAAATTACTGAATCTTCATTGCCAAGGAGTGAAGATTTTAGGTGGAGAAAATTTCTCTGGCTTTCCCCCTGCAAATACAAACTCAATCAAAGCAAATTCATTTTAAAATTGTAATGAATATTTGTGGATATCTTTTGAAGTATTTGCCTAGCTCTAGCTCACTAAACATCCACACCCTTAAAACCAGTGCTGTAGAAATATATCTAATCTAACCCCCACCCACCCACCTACCCACAGGACAAGAATAAAGAATGTGGAATACATAGCATGCATAATTCATTATTTGGGGGTGTCCACTTCTTGTCTAGAAGTCTAGAGACTGCAACATGGTAACTTTGGAGTGTTACAGATATGTAAAGGAAGAGAAAACTTTTGTGTCTCAAATCACACCACGATGATACTGTCATCACATTGTACTCTGATGTTATGTGTTGATCCAATGCCATGAAATTAGGATCAATGTGAAAACACTGATGCATGAGAAGCCCCAAACAAAAAGTTCAGGCCTCTAACTGTCCTTGGTATGTGGGGACAGTGGGAGTTCCAAACATGACATGGCTGCAAAATTAAGCTTGCAAGATCTGGAACAAACCCATGAAAACTGGGATTATTCTATGATGGGCACTGATTGTAACTTGGACAATCTATACAGGAAAAACCATGCAGCAGTTTCCTTTAGCTTCATGGTCTTGTTGTGTGACCTTTTGTGCGTCATTTAATCCTTGTTCCTGAGTTTCTGTAAAAATTATGATAATTATACTTGTCCACCTTTACAAATCATGTTGATCCTGCATGATAAGTACAAGTTGTTATTCCTGTTTATTTATTATTTTATTAATATTTGATGCAGAGCTACAAAATCTCAAAATAGGCTTATGCTAGTCATGGCTGTGTTTGAGCCTATTATTTAGCCCACATCTAGGCAATCAGAATAACATAAATTTGTTTCTTCTTCTAGAGGGACAAGAGAATGGAACTGAACAGTAAGTTAAACTATGCCCCTGCATTCCTTTAAGTCTAGTCACGTGGCTCTTATGAAGACAGCAATTTTGCATGTTCTTAATTTTCTCCACTGAAATATAATAAACTGTTAACACCCATAAAAATACCCAAAAGGGGGAAATGCCATTTTGAGAGTGTCTCTCAGGGCACAGTTGTGCCTCTTTGTTTTTTTCTGTCCGTTTCCTCTTTCTCTCCTTTTCTTTCCCATCTCCCTTCTTTTTTCTCTGGTTTCTCTTTTATTGTTTTTTATTTTTGTATTTCTTTTTTTTTCTTTTGCTCTCCTCCCCATTCCCTAACTCACTAATTCACTTCAATTCAATTAGACTGCATTGGCATGATGAGCTGTACACGTGTTGCCACAGAGTAAAATTGAGACAGATCCATCAGACTACATGCTTCTCGGGATGGCTGGAGGGTCCGCTGCTGACTCAGTGGGGCCGAGACATGTATCCATGAAGTTGAACTGTGTTTTGAGTGAAGAAACCCAAAGCTTGGCTGGCGAGCTGCTTCTTGTACCTGTAGCCCTGTATGCTTGAGCTGCTTCTGTGGCCAGGTGTATTAGGAGCAGAAAAGGAAGCTTCTCTCGTCCCACAGCAGCTTCTCCCATTAGCCCTCTCCTCTGCACACCCACTTTGAGAAATGTTGGTTTAGGCCCTACAATCAGAGTGATGCAAGAAGACCTTTGTACCCATGCAAAGCCCTACTGAAGTCAGTGGGGATTCCCAACATGGCAGACTCCACCAGGATGGATCCTGTTACAGGATCATACCCTTAGTACTTTCTGCACTGACAAATATGCAGAAGTCTGATGCTAATTGTCTGTTCAAATGTCTCCCAACTAAAACAGAGCCACAACAGATAAAGAGGGTGTCAAACTTCTTTCTGTAAAGACAACTTCTCCTGAGACTGGTAAGTGGATGCTTTTCTTTGACCAAATTGGCTGAGGAGAAGAAGAGTTTGGATGTCAATTGATTTTTACACTGCCCCCGCCCCCTAAAAAATCACAACATGATTCCTTAGTAGCAGCCAAATACTGACTTGAAGTAAATGCAGACTCTGTCTTTAATGAAAGTTGGGGGGAAATTACTCTTGTCTGAGGAGATTAAAGCTATGTTTATAGCCCAAACCTAGAAACAATCATAATGACATTTAGTATTATGAATTTGCTCCATACTAGGAGCAAGTTCAGTATTCCCCTGGAGTAGCCAATTTTCCTGAGTAGAACTCCAACTGACCCAATAGTGTAGACAGAAGTACTTTCACGCTGTCAGGACGCTACATATGGAATAAGGACCTAAAATGCAAGTACTCAAGGACAACGGTTGCAGAGCAGCTGCCCCACTCAATAAACGGTGGTCTGCAATATTTGCAGCCTAAGCATTGCGGCATTGAGAAGCTGACTTCACTGATTCTCATTGTCCCAGCTGAGAGAAATGCCAAATGGATGTAAAAGGTCTGATCTAAAGCCCATTGAAGTCAATGGGAGTCTCTTCAATAGGCTTTGGATCAGACCCAAACATTATAGTGAAAATAAATGTTTTTTTCAAAATTTGTTCAAATTCAATTTTTAAAACATGATTTTTTAAGTTTTTGTTGTCCCTTTAAACACAAGTCATTGATAAGAGCCCAAATCAAGGAAACGTAGTAAGTCTGGATAATTGATTCTTGTGACTTCACAAGAACACTTCTTTATTTTATCTATCTATCTATTTATTTATTTATTTGTGTGGGGGACTTGCATTCTTACGTAGAGCAGGGTGAACCATTAACAACATATTTGACAAATAATCCCGTTCTTCTGTTAGCAAATGATCTGTGAACAGACTTTGTTCATTATTTACAAAATTGTTCATTATTCACAATTCTTCAGCAAATGGTTGCTTGCAAACTACTTGCTAATGTACTTCTAGTATTTGCTGTTTATAATCTACTGTTCAAGTTATGTACAGTCAGCTATGTTTCTATCTTGTATGACTCCCATCCCCGCAAAGACCTTGGCTTTTAAGATGACCCAGGAAACATTTCCAGGAGTGTAATCATGTGTGACCCATTATGCAGATATTTTTGAGAACAAAACTTGCCTGATTATGAGTATTTGCAGAAAGCAAATAAAAGGAGTTGCAAATACTGTCTCCAAAATTCCTGCTTTTGGTTTGAATTAATGTGTGCAATTATTTTTTGCAGTATTCACCCAGCTCTGCTTCTATCACTCAGCAGTCTCTTTTGTTACAAAATACTGCCCTCATTACAGATTTACATTACAATTTACTCTGTCATGCACTAACTTGATGTTGTTTATTGTAAATTATTTACATCATAAAATCTGAAGGAGGAAACAGAGGATATATATAATGTTTGTGAAAGGAATTAAACCTTCCTCATTTTAAGCATAATAAAATAATGTCCCTACAGAACTGGAGGGGGAACTGGAGGTGGAACTAGAAGCTGCAAGAAAATGTTGTGAAATGCAGGAGGACTGAGATAGTGATGTTTAGATCAAGACTCAGACCATGCTAATCTGAATCCCAGTTACTGCACCAAAAAAAGCAAAACCTCTCATGAGAACAACTGTCCTCATGATATTTGAGATTTCACTCCCTCCCCATCCCAATACAGGACCCTTCCTGACCTACATAGGCCCTTCCCCACTACAGCTGTAGGCACTCGCCATCACAAATCTGTAGGGAAAGAGTTCCTCAAGTCTCCACCCTTCTTCTTCCTCTTCCTGGAGTCTTTAATGGGTCCTGGCTGGCTGCTTCCCCCCAGTGGCAGTTTCAAGGGGCTGCTACATAGCTGCTGCACCCTCCCCTCAAAATCCTATGTGATCTTCTGGGGCCTGATAGCTAACCCAAACCACCTCACACATATAGCAGTAAGGAGTGGTACAGTCTGTGGTCTACTGGCTGCATTGCAAATCCCGCCACTCCCGTTGGCCCGCCTTGGAAGCTGTTGCAGTCAAAAAGATCAGGCTCCAAATGCTTCGCCTGGCTGGAGCAGTACCCATTTATCTTAGGTTGGATGCAGAGCCACATTCCTTCACTCTCTAACTGACCCTGGCCTGGTGTTGCAAGACAAATGGAATCCAGGTCTTAGAAAACACAACATTGAATTCCGGGGTTTGCTTGGATTTTTAAAAATGCATTACACCTCTACCCCAATATAACACAAATTAGGATATAACGTGATAAAGCAGCGCTCCGGGGGGGCGGGGCTGTGTGCTCCGGCGAATCAAAGCAAGTTCGATATAATGCGGTTTCACCTATAACACGGTAAGATTTTTTGGTTCCCGAGGACAGCATTATATCGGGGTAGAGGTGTATTTGGAAACTGAGATCATAGGTGTATTTTAAGTGGGTTGGAGGAGTGTGTGTGTGTGTTTGTGTTTGTAAAATTGCAGTATTTCTTTAAAAAACTGCATAAAGTTTCTGGTAGTTACTAGATTTCTTGGACACCTACAGGACCTGATTCTTCCCTCTCACCAATTTTAACACTGGAGTAACTCCATTGATTTCAGTGAGTTACTCCTGTTTTGAATCAGTTAAATGAGAAGAGAATCAGGTGCATGTGTTTTACAAGATGGGGCCTGAGGTCTTTTTAATCAGCTTCTAGATCATAGGTTGGCTATCTGAACTCTTTCTGTGGAGAGAATGCTTAATATTCTCTTTTACTGAGGTATACTGTATGTTTGCTATATTTGGAAGATATGAGTCATAACCACTTAGGGAACATGAATTTCCCCCCTGGTTAATGCTATTCATATTTAATACACCTAACTCTTTTACTGATGAAATTCTACATTTTAATAAATGCTGAAATTAAACACATATCCACAGGTATAAAGGCCATTTTTCTTCTAAGTTTCCTAAAATCATTTAATTAAATTAAATTAAATTTTAAAAAAATATGAAAAAGGGTCCATTCATATTAAAAACGTGATGAAAATATTCCTTACTCACACAAGTCCTAACACCTCAAGGTATCTATTCATGTAAGAGAGATTTACTCACTTGAATCAGGCCCCAGAAGATCACATAGGATTTTGAGGGGAGGGTGCAGCAGCTAGGTTGCAGATTTGGGCCCAAAGACAGTCATTTCATAATAGCATAAATACACAGAAACATATAGAGTGTCAGACTAATTTAGTGAGTATACTAAAAACAATTACATTGTGAAAAAGTTATTCTGGAGCAATGTAAACTGTCGCAGTGCACCTGCATTCCCCCTCCGTGATCCAGCAGTGGCACCCACGTTTATGCTCCCAGCTTCTCAGCCATCAACTCTCTTGGGAAGAGACCCACATCTTTCTCCCTGGTGATGGAGTGTTTTACCACGCTGCCTAAATGGCCTGCGTCTGCATTTTGCTTTCTCCTCAGAGGCTATAAACAGTGTAATTGTCCACAGTTATAGGTTACCACACAGTTCATTCTAAGCATGTACATTCATGTGAGAGCATCACAGAGAAACCATATTAAAACACAATAAAAGAACTTACACACATGCTAATAGGTTTACCAGAGATCACCCCTCAACTCCAAAAAGGGCTCTGGCAAGTGATCCGTCTTTTGAATTCCACCAAGGGGTTTTCCTGTGGTTAAAAGTTCATAACAGCTGCTGGCTCAGAACAATCACCTCCATGAATCTGAGAGTCACCCCTTTGTAAAGCTTGGGCCTTTGACCTTTAGATACCAGGAACAGGTAATCAGCAGACAAAGGTGCCCTCCTCAGGGTGTAGTTTCCAAAGGCTGAGTTTTTGCATAATTGAAGGTGATACCTTTGTGCACACCTCCCCCTAGAGATTTCCTGGGAAACGCACTTAACTTTGTCCCAAAATTCATTCTTGTATGGCACATTGTTTCAAATAGTCCTTTGAAGCTCATAATCCTTCCCAGTGTTTACATTGGCCACATCTCCCCCATAGAGACATACAAACCCACATAGCACATCAACTTTGCATCTATAATACAATGGACTGCAAAGCTATTTAAGCTTAATTCAATCAGATCTCTCAAAGATATTGCAGGAAATTGCCATATCTGTCATATAAACTTTTATATGCATTCCTTTTTTAAACTAGATTCAGGAAAAGCAATTCAATTAAAAGAGGAAATCATAGTATAAGCAGCTTCATTTTCACAAACAGCATTGAAAGGACTTCACTTTGTCTGCCATTGACTCTATTATTATTTTTATTGTGGTGCACATGTAATCTGCAAAAAGTTGAGGGTCTTAATCCAGGAAAGCAGCTAAAAACGTACATGTGTGAGTAGTTCTATCAAAGTCAATGGAGCTATTCAGTTTGTTAGTTAAACACATGCTTAAATGTTTTCCTGTATCTTAATCATCTCTCAATGGTTTTAGATGTGTCTTGCCCTCCAGGTGTATATTCAACCAATGGTAATGCTTCTGTTGTTTCACTGATTGGGTATGTTGTCACTCAATATTCCATGGAGGTGGAGTGCTTTGGGAAGTTTACATGAATGGCTAATCTTGATCTTGTATTTTAAGTAAGCTTTGTCAATAAGCACAGTTGGTGTTTTTGAATTTATCCACAGCAATTTGGTGATGAGGAAGGAACAATGACTTTTTAGAAAAGCAAATGAAACTACCAGGAAACATTCTGCCCTGACATGCAACCCTGGAAACTCACTGTCTTCAATGAGGTTGCATGGATGGGATGTGTGTCAAGGCAGAATTTTGCATCTGGTCTCTAGCAATAGAGAACAAAGGACACTAGCCTATTTCAGCAGTGCATTTGGATCATACTTTAAAGAAGTAACGAAGAATTTTAGAACATATGGAGGGATATCTACAAATAATATTGAAGAAGTGCACAAAATGTCTTCCAATCAAAGAGTTGGCCCAAATACATTTGTTCTGCTGATGGACCTTATGACACTAGGAAAACCATGTAAAACCAAGTTTAATGTTCTCATCGTTTTAGAAACAAATAAGAAAAATGTGTGTGCTGAAGGATATATGTCTATAAGGTTTGGATTTCATGTGAGAGTTTAGTAGTACATTAGAACACCTGAGAAGTGAGATTAAAGCATAAGTGCAGCCTGTGGTGAAAATTTGACTTGGACAAGAACTTTGGATACTGAGTATAATTTGGAAACGCCTTACATGGAGCATGCAGAGATATAACTTTGCCACTCCAGACTGTCTATGTGGCATGTGAAGGGCTCTGCTTGCTAGCAACAAGAAGTCATCACACACTGCATCACAACAGTCAGCCAGGAAAATGGGTGAATATATGAGCTTATGTTGGGTTTTCCTGTTCTAGGACTGAGCATTCACCACAGAGTTCTATATATGACATTTCAACTTTAGGCATGTTTCCAAAGAATGCATGATAATGCAGGATTTTCTGTGACAAGCGAGAGACAAGTACAGTCATCACCCAGATATAGTTGTCTAACATCTTAAAAACCCAACATGACATCCTAGCTACCTCCTTTTGTAGTGGGAGCTGGGTTCTCATATACTTCGTTGTAGACTGTGTATTTATTAACCTCCTAAAAGGCAATTGAAAGAAGTGGATCTGTAGAAAGCACTGAGGCATAGTATTTGGAGTGAGGATGTCCCATAAATATGAACTGCACATGGTAGAACTGTACTGATACATAGATAATGGATCATAAATCATCACTTTGGAACCAAGACTGGAGTAGCTGCACTAGCAGCTGTCTGACTGTAGCAATGGTCCTTGATATTGTTATCACACCAGTATGATATTTAATATAAAGTCTCCTGAGAATGTGGCAATATAGAAGTTATTGCAAAGATGCCTAGAGAAATCCAGACACCTGAATGTACTCTGATACACCAGGTGTCATTCCTTCCAAAATAACCTGTGGTGCACAGAGAGAGAGAGAGTACAGAGTAGGATGTATGACAGACATTGGAATATGTGCACATTGTGGCACTTACACAGCTTTCAGAGCAAATGCCTATGCAACTGTATTTGGGATCGATGATTTTCCATCGTTTCACAATTAGGGCATGCCCCCATCTTCTCTCCCCTGGAGAGTCAATGTTTTGTTTAAGCAATTTGTTCTGTCAAACACATTTAACCACAAATATGTCCTGAGACATGATGCCCTCATGCTGTTGTTGGAACCATGTCGGAGGAAGACAAGGAATTATCCCTCCATCTACAGGCCCAGAGATCGGGCGTCTTCTGTGATGAGCACATGCACATCTGGGTGATGGGGCTTAAGGAGGTAAGGCACCTGTTTGTTTTTTGAGGTTTTCAATGTCTGTTTGACCTAGCGGGAGCTCAATCCTGGGGGCCCTGCTCATGCCAAAGGGAGTTTGGCTATGGGGAATGGTTCTACATTAGACCCCATTTTTCAATTTGCACTAGTGGTTTCATTCTCTCTCATTTCCTTCATTTCTTCTAGGATCTACAGGGAGGAATCCAGGGTCACCTAAAAGTGCAAGCCCCTCTGATGTAGGAAGTGCTTTCTATTCCCTCTTTCTCTTATGAGGAGACCTCCAATGCAGGTCAGCAGGCAGCAGACCACTGGCATGCTCAATGCCTGGAAAGGGTAAAGGCATTCCTATGTACTTGAAGTGGTGACTTTGGCTACCTAATAAATCTTTGCTTCTGTTATTGTGAACTGTGCTTTCAATGCCTTTTTTTGTTTGTTTTTCTCCTTGAAGGTGGATAGTATTGGAGCTGCTTCATGCAAAGTCGTCCCCCTGGGAGGAATCATAGAGTATTAGGGTTGGAAGAGACCTCAGGAGGTCATCTAGTCCAATCCCCTGCTCAAAGCAGGACCAACCCCAACTAAATCATCTCTGCCAGGGCTTTGTCAAGGCAGGCCCTAAGTACTCCTTTTCTTTCTGTCTGATTTTTCTCTCACCCTCTCTTAGTTTGTCTCTTATTTTATAATGACCTGTCACTGTTGTTTCCTCATAGAAATTGAAAAATAAACTCCCCACATGGTCTTCCAGGCAGCGACTGTCTTTTATTTTGTCTGTACAGCACCCACCACACAATTCTGACTGAGGCCTCTGAGTGCTACTATCTAGTACAATTACACATTTTTCTGCACATCTCTGTGGCTGTGTTTTTAATGAGTGTTATTTTGTTGTTTGTTATTTCTGTGTCCTGTATGTGTTTCCAAGAGTTTTTTAAAGCAAAGTCTACCCCAGCCACTGAGGAGAACTCTTGGGACTGCTAAGGGATCACAGCATTGGGGAATGATGTATGCACCTGAATTTTCGGGATACTTGGTTTGCCAGCTGTACCCTGAGACCTCCTCCTCTCAGGGGAATTGCCTCTTTCTGCATCTTTCACTGGTTGGCTATTGAGCAGTGGATAGCTACTTATCCCTTATCTTTCTATTCCATTGTGCCCCATAACTGACATTGTTGTCTGGGTAGGTACCTCTGTCCTGTTGCTTGTGAGAAGGAACTATTTGTTCGTTAGGCCCAGTGTGGCCAGATCAGCATTGAGTTGGGTTCAAGTGAGAGCTACCTGTGCCCTGATTTTCCCCTACTATTACCTGCCTCAGACTGTCTCCTATTTCCTAGTGTATTACTGTGAATATTACTAGCTGAACGGGGCACAATCAACTGTGTAGTCATCACTGAATTTATTTTTGCGCTCCCTCGTTTTGCTGTGGCTGCATTTTCAGTCCAGCACAGTTCTATTTTCAAGCATTATTTACACTCCCTCCCTTTTTAATTTTAGTTTTATAGAGAAAAACATACAACTTCTGGTCTCCACAGATGCCTTTTGCACTTTTATGAAAAATTAGCCTCTATTGTTACATTTTTGTCAGAGCAATAGACACACTGCAATTGCTTTATACCAAAATGATTGTTATATATGCCGGGTTTTTTGCTGATAGATGTTGTCGTGGAGTGACAACGGAGCACACTTGGTCTCATTAATAACATGCCCATAGAAATCTAACACAAAATACAGCTTCTTATTTTTGATGGCCTACATTGCTTACTTGGGCAGCACTCCTATTAAATTTGAAGAGCTCCTTGTGCTTGTCTCTGCAGTATAAAGGCCTCTGGACGACCTATCCTTAGGACAGCTGCTGTTACTCCTCATGCTTCTCTGGTTATGTCCTGCATGTGTATTGTGCTTGGGATTATCACTGTTCAAGGCAACTCCACATGTATTCCCCTTCTGTGGCCCAGAAAGGGCACCCACTCTGGGCTTCCATCTCCCTAGACATTGTCTGTCTGGGGTGGAGACACACAGCTCTCTCCCTTCTGAGGAGGGTATTTCCAGACGTCATGATCCCCTGACTATGCTGTGGCATCCCCAGAAAAAGACAGGCTGCCAAAGCAGGCTTCTTTTGTCTTCTCTTCAGAGACTGATAACAGAATAATTGCCAACAGTTATAAATTACACACAGTTCCTTCTAAGCAAGCATATTTATTTTAAGATATAAAGCATTGCACATAAAACATTAAAAACAATAAAAGAATCTGCATGCAGGCTAATAAGCTTACCAAGGATTACCCCAACACCAACATGGGCTTTGGCAGGTGAGCAGTGCTTCAAACCCCACACAGGGTTTCAAGTTCATAACACCCTTTGCTCAGAACAAGAACCTTCATGCCTCCTGTGAGTCACTCATTTAGCCAGGTTTCAGAGTAGCAGCTGTGTTAGTCTGTATCAGCAAAAAGAACGAGGCGTACTTGTGGCACCTTAGAGACTAACAAATTTATTTGAGCATAAGCTTTTGTGGGCTAAAACCCACTTCATCGGATGCATGCAGTGGAAAATACAGTAGGAATATATATATACACAGAGAACATGAAAAAATGGGTGTTGCCATACCAACTCTAACAAGAGTAATTAAGGCAGGCTATTATCAGCAGGAGAAAAAAACTTTTGTAGTGATAATCATTTTTTCATGTTCTCTGTGTATATATATCTTCCTACTGTATTTTCCACTGCATGCATCCGATGAAGTGGGTTTTAGCCCATGAAAGCTTATGCTCAAATAAATTTGTTAGTCTCTAAGGTGCCATAAGTACTCCTCGTTCTTTTCATTTAGCCAGTTTGCTTTGAAGAGAGCTTGAATAGCTCATCAGCCTGACAATGGCTTTCTGCTCAAGGAGAAGCATTAAAAAAATGCAATCCTCTGTGGGTCATTTGCATTCACTTCCCTGCAAGTGTTTCCTAGGAAATGCACATCACATGTAGTGTCCCAAAAATTCCTTTGAAGTTCCTAACACGTCCCAGAGATTGCATTAATCCTGTCTTCCTCCTGAAGAAATTCTGTACAATACCACAATAGTACATGCAAGTTTGCCTTTTTAACACAATGGACTCCTAAAATACTTAATTCAATAAGGTTTAACTTAGTTCTATAAATTTTGTCCAGGATATTGTTATATCTGTCCCCGGGGTAACAACATTAGCATCCTGAGTCAAATTGGAAACCTAACATCTCTATTATAAATTTCAAGTACCTGAATAAATATAGAACAGAGAAATGTCTATTTCAGACCCCAAAATGCCCTGTAGAGCAAAGAGTCACAGTACACTCAACCAGTGATACACAAGTCAGCAGCATAACAGTGTCAGAATAAATGTTCAAGCGCTGATCTGTTAGGACACTGTGTATGGCAGCAACTTGCAAGAACTAATTAACATGTTCGTGGGTGTTACGTATGCCATATGTTCCCCACCCAAGTGAAAGTTTCATTCAACAAATAAAAACTGCTTCACTGAATACAATATTTTCCCCTTCATATCATCAATTTATTTAGTACTGTGTACTTTTTAGTACATTAGGTGTAATAGCTGGAGACTCCTGGCTTGCTGCAGATTAATGGTTTTATTCAATAACAACACTTAAGTTTTTAGCTGTGCTATTACTGAAAAGATGTCAACCTGACACTGTCACTCTGGACTCTGCGAAATCTTTTTTGCAATTAGCTAGCGTCTGAGCTACATTTCCCATTTATTTCAAGTAAATACATTATTGAATCAACAACTGTATTTACCTTCACATGATAACCAAGTTCTGCTCTTTATCTCCTCCATCCCCATTCTGATTAAGGATGACAACTGGCTGCAGAAGGAAGGAAACTGCATATCAGATTATAGTCTGGTGCCTGAATTTCACTTGATGACTTTGATAAGAGTATCTGAATGGCTAGGCTGCAAAAAACAATTTTTCATAAGTGCCATAATAACTTGCTGACCATATCAAAGACCAATGCTGAATTACAGTAGCTCCTTGTGAAGCTATCCTAGTTTTAACATTATTGTTGTTTGTGTGTATTTGTATTAGAGCAATGCTTAGAGGCACAAACCAGGATCAAGGCCCCACTGTGCTAGGCCCTGTACATGTTACATTACCCTTGCTTTGAGAAGTTTACAATCCATTTTAAGACAAAACACAGCAAGTGAGTGTAACAACTAATACAAGAGAATGAGAGAGAGGGAGGATGCAAGTAATAGGAATAAGATCTTAAGATTTCAGTAAGGCTTTATGGTTAGTTGTCAAATAAAATTTCCGGGCTAGTATCTGTGTAATTCCATTATCCTAATACTGTACCTCAGGCCTCTTTCTTAATCTGTGCATCATTTCTTTCAGTTTTTGTAGCTGTGCATGATTTATGTGCAGTTGGCTTCTCACTGCCCTCTGCCAATCTATATGAGATAATTCCTACTCCAACTGGAGAGGTGTCGCAAGTCAAGATCACAGGTAAAGTGGGGTCCCATTGCACTTACACCTGTGCAACTGACAACATGTGTTTAACTGCATCCATTTTTTTCTGTCAATACCTCCTAATTCCCACATTTTCACCTTTTTATAATAATTCCATCAGTGATTTTAACAGAGTAGACAATCATGAAATGAATTTTCCACAGTAATTAACTGGCACCGGGAAAATTCATTAGTATTATTACACTATTATGTATATGTTCCAATTGAGACTGGGGCCCCATTGTGCTAGGTGCTGTACATACAGACAGTGAGAGGCAGCTCTGTGTCAGTTGTCACCGATGATCTCACACTCTTTTATATAGTCCTTCAGTATTTTCCATCTACTACGCCAATGGTGGAATTTCTTAAATATGCTGCTTAGCTTTGACTAGGGTAGACAATCTTGAATCAGCTAAAGGAAACAAAAACCTGTTTCTCACTGATTTTGAAGGCTACCTATTTTGGTGTTTCTGGTGATTTGTGTATCATGTCCTTTCTCTGAACAACAGTCCCCCAAGGTGCCCATATAATCTATCTAGACTGCTTGAGAACAGCAATATTTTTGCATTCTTTGTCCAGACTTTCAAAATGATTCACCATATTCAGAGATTTTGGCCAAGATAACTTTCCCCCGTAAGCCACACTTAGCAAAGTGCTGCACAGTTTAGTGCTAAATAATTCTGCAAGTAAATTGAAATCTCAGATGTTCTAACATGCACATGGAAACCAAACCTTTCAACTTGCTATAAAATACACGGGTCAAAACTTGTTTTTTTACAGTCTTGGGAACAATATCTTTCAGTTTTGGATTAATAAAAATCTCTTCACACTTAAATAAGAACATTCAAATTAGTTGCTTCTGGTTTTTTTTTTCCTGGTGCCCCAAGATATTCAGCAGAGCAAACATCTTGGATCCAACAATTGTAATACTGCTCCCTTTCCTGCTTTCCAATATCCCATTTGTAGGCTTGTTCAGGTGCTCCATGTATATGCTAAAATTCTCTATAGCCTCTTTGAGGCATAATCCGATCTTATTTCTGAAACAGTCCATTTATTGCCTTAGTTTCTTTTGTTCAGAGACTTCCTGTGTTCCCTTTTCTATTCTGAAATTCTATTCTATTCTGTCCTCCTCACTAAATTATTGGTTTGGAGTAGTAGATATAGACTCTAATACTGTGTTTATTAAAACAACAAGGAGTCTGGTGGCACCTTAAAGACTAACAGATTTATTTGGGCATAAGCTTTCGTGGGTAAAAACCTCACTGTAATCCAAATATGTGAGCAAAGATGGAGCAGGCATTGTTATGGTTTATTCTAGAATTCTACCCACAAAGCTCCCCACCAGGTGATATGTTAACACAGACAACCAATTAAAAAAAACCATAGAGGCATTGCACTGTCAGATCAAATTCTCAGTGGCTGCTCATTGATCTTGCAAAGAGGACATTGACCCCTAGCAATTTTTGAGTGGATCAGTCCTTCTATGGGTGTCACATACATCACACTGGACTCTCTAACTAGATCATGTGTTAGGCAGGGTGCCTGGCCTAAATGTCTCTGCCATCTAGGGAGAGACTAATGTAATCCTGTGTTCCCTGGACCTTAAAGAAAGTAAATTCACTACTCCTGGAGGGATGAGTCTGGGTACTCAGCTTTCTGAAGCAGTCATTATTGCTAGCTCTAAGAAACACACCTCATTTTAGATCCTGAGCAAAAGATCATTCGCATCAAGGGGAGCCTTTACACTGACATCAACAGCTTTGGATCAAGGCTTTAGAACTGTCCTGTTTCAGTGGGGGCATTGTGATTCTTTTATAAAGTCTTCATGATGGGTAACAGGGATGGGGAAAATACCTTTGGCAGAAGAGCTGATCAGAAAATCTTGAAAAATTTGAAACTCTACAAAAAAAATCTTGGCAAATTTTGTTGTGGAATTCCTCCCCTTCCCCATTTTTTCAACCAGTTCTATTTGTTGTCTTCCCCTCTACTCCCTATCTTTCCCCAGTCCCTCTATTTCTTAATGCTGTACAGATGACCGAAAGTGGAGCAAGGTTAAAACATGCAGGTGAAGAAAAAATGAGTTGGGCGGGGGGACTGTTATCACCCATAAAGATGTCAGGGAGGGTCCCTAAAAATCTGTGCAGTTGGTTGGGACAAAACTGTATTGCATCTAGAGTTGGTTGACATTTCTGGCATTTGTCTGAAAACAAAAATTGTCGGAAAATATTTTGATATTGTTGAACTGCTCCATTTTTCACCAAAAAACCCTGGACTTTTTTTTTCTAATATTTCCTCTTCCCCTTCCCTTCCCTCCGCCCTTCCCCCTCCCCCAAATCTGTATAGTAAAAAGCTACTGAACTGGTTCCTGATATTTTTTGTTTAGTAAAAACTGGGATGGGGGACTGGTAAGCAAACATGTGTTGATAACCATTTCAATAACTTTGTTGATGTTTTTGATAGACATTTTGAACTTTTAAAAAATATTCAAATAAACACACACAAAAAACGGTTCCATTTTAAACACTTTGAAATCAAAACAGTCAATTTTTATTGTAAAATTACTTTTGGATATTTCAACTAGTTCTAATAGAATCCCAGTGGATAGCAAGGTCTCTCTCCGCTGAACTCTGAAGATTGCACTGTATTGTAGGGCATAGATCGCTGCCCATGGAAGGGTCACTTGAGACCATTAGTTATTCATTTAAAATAAATAGCTACAATTTAGTTTTCAGTTGAATAGAACATAGTGGATTCGCTGCACCTCTGATTTGTATTGACTTGTATGTTTATACAGTATGTAATCATGATAAATATGATACATTTTTACCAGGATGTTTCAAACTTTATTGTCATTTAACTATATATACCTCTTAATTTAGTCTCATTCATGTACAGTATTAGTGAGAAATTCCCTTTGAGAAGTGGACAGAAAGGCACTCAGTTTATGTTTCTGTGTTTCACAAGACCAGTTTTGGGTTATTTTCAGCCCCACACAGATCTTGACTCCAATATTCTGCTCCACCTACAAGCATAGAACTCCCATTGATATTAACAGAAATAACATGGGAAATAGGGTGTTCTGGAAAAACAGATATATATGGAACTTATGAGCACTTAGGCCACAGTTCAGGAAAGCCTTAAGTGCATGCTTAAGTCCATCCCAGTTTTTCTAAATTGAAGCTACAGAGAATACAGAATAGCCAAGTCAAGATCCACTGTGTGGAGTGGAATGGAGAATGTTGCATGCAGTGTAATTCTGACAGGGAAACTGGGCTAATTTTGCAAAGCAGCCTGTGATGTATTCTTGCTGCACTTGTTTCTCATTATGTTTCTATGCCTAATTAATCAAAATGTACCTTCTCTTCGTTAGGTGAACACTCCTCTCAGGGAAAGAATAGAACTCACCAACATGATGAATCCTCCTCACACCTGGGCAATAAATATGTATGTTTACTCTTTTATTCTGTTTTCTGTAACTGTCATTAATATCTGTTATCATTAGCGTGGTTCAGTTAAGCTAAAACAAAAAGAAAAGAACCGTAAGCAGAAAAAAACTAATGACTTCTGTCAGTAAGAAGCTTAAGGCCATTTTGCTTAAACTTTCATGAACTAGAATCACAAATTAGCTGGGGTTTTTTCCCATGTTGCAAAAGCAATATTAGAATTTTGCTCCATTGCTCTGGCCTGATATTTTGCCACTCATGTACTCAAAAAGTTAAGATTTCTATATGGGCTACAGCTGATATCATGCGGTAGCATTCTACTAAAATAAGAGTCAATCCTGCACTATGCTGAAATAATTCTAAGAGGTGCTATTTTCTCAATATCTATTGAAGTCAATAAAAATGGAGGTACCCTGTACCTTGCGGGATGGGGCCTAACGTGTGCATTTCCTTGCTTTGACTGTTGACTATTATTTCCTATTGGGTGGAGCTTTACATTTTTGATTGTGAACCTGAACTAAACATATGTTTACCCTCTGAGTCCAGTGTCTGAAGTCATGTGCCTAAATAAAAGCAGCCAGATTTACAGGAGCGCTAAGCCCTCAACCCCATTGGCTTCACAGGAAGTTGTGTACACTTCAGACCTCTGCATATTAGGCCATTTTTATTTAGGTGCTTCCATGTGGATTAAGGTGCTTGATTTCAGTCATCTTAAATTTGAAAATGTTGTCCCAGGTTTTTGAATATAGGAAGGCAGGGGTCTCTAGAGAATCCATCCAGGTCAAAACTTGAAACCCATCAAGGTCTCTGTGTTGTTCTTCAAATATAAAGTATTTTCAGGCAGTCATGTCTTTTCATCTTTTCCCCCTATGGTTGCACCCTTGCCCCTCTTTTCACAGTAGCCACTTGTCATAGCTTTTATTATTATTTTATTATATTATTTTATTTTATTTACTTTTTATTAAGGCAAAGTTATAATAAAATGTTAACATACTACTCCATACATTACTTGTTACTCAGGATCCAGTTAATATTCAAAGAACCTTGCTAAAGATTCTGGCTGGCTGGCTAGGAAGATCTCCTACTCTGGGTACACTACAAAGGGTACCCAAATTTCTAAAAATCTATCCTCTTTTTGGCATTTCTCTTGTGTATAAACTTGGTGTGAAAGCTTTGCCATGACAAGGACAGTCCATATTTTACTATACCAAAATTCCATAGGATGCGGAGTCGCCTTTTACCAGTAATGTGAAAAACAAAGTTTAGCTGCTTGCAAGAAAAAAATAAATGTATTTGTCATGCTGTTTAAATACAGATCTTTTACTAGAGCACTAAGTCAGCAGTCAGTGGATCTCTTAATAATTTCCTCCCCAAACTCTCCAGTTCCTGGACATAGCCACCAGATGTGCAAGTATGTTCCTCTTTCACCACAACCCCGCCAACATAGCACTTCTCTATTGGCAAAAATATAACGGAGTCAAATGCCATCTATATAGTAATTTATAAAAAAAATTCTTTATGAGCTACACAATTTGGAGATGTATAACCCCTTTCCTACATGGACACCCAGTCATCCAGATCAGTTTCTTTGTCCAAATTCCTCCCCATCTTTTCATCTGGGTTGTTTTCTTATCAACATTTTTTTTCCAGTCAAAATTGTATACATCTTAGAAATTAAATCTTTTATTTGTTGATTTTAGTTGCTCCTGGACCAACTCTTCCAATGTGGTTCAAGGTCTAGATAGAGCTGCCTTGTGTCCAGTTTTCACAATAAAACATCTGAGTTGTAAATATTGAAAATATGGGATCTTCATATTGGTATGATTTCAAATCAGGCCCCAGGAACAGTTGTGAGAATTGAGTAATCTCAGCTCATATCCACATTTAATAGTCACTTTATTTCCTAGGGATAAATTCCTGATTATTAATGAAAGTAGATAAAGGAGAGGGCCTAAGCAACAGGAGTTTACTAAATTTCTCCAAAGCTGCTAAGGATGTCTGGTTGAATGGGTGATTTTATTTTTTTTATTTTTTGGTGACCTACATTTCTTTTTAACCCAACAATTACTGGGAATATCTATATTTGGGCTTCTGTTTTGTTTGAGTTTTTACCCAGTGTTTGGATGCTCTATTGTTAACTTGAATCATGTCTTTTAAAGGTGATGCATAATAATAATAAGCTAAATTTGGGAAAGCGAGTTCATCCCACATTGTAGGCCTTAGAAGCTTAGAACTCACCTTTTGTTTTTTATGTTTCCATACAAATGTTAATAGTGCATTGTCATGCTGTCTAGAATGGCTCAATGACCATGAGTGCTCACCTCAGGGCAGACACCCCAAACTGGTAGTGTGCTCTACAATTGTTTCTCCACAATATTGGAGAACTCTTTAAAATATTTAGGATTCCTTTACCCATTTAAATTTATATAGCTGATAACAATTTACTTTGATCCTTTTGGGAATATTTCCTAAAATTTCAGATTTATAACGGTTTATTTTGAAGCCTGATAGCTGTCCAAATTCCAAAGTCAATTGTTCTGTAGTTTCTAGCTAGGCTTCTGGATCCTGCAATATAACAAGATGTTGTCAGAATACAAACTTATTTTGTGTTCTAATCCAAGAAGGCGTTTTGATGCTCTTTATCAAGGGGCTGCTTCTAAACATTTACTGTAAATGGCTCCATTGCCAAAGCAAACAACATGGGAGATAACTGGCAACCCTGTTTCAGACTTCTAGACAAATTAAAAGGAAGGGATTGATGACCATTAACCAAAGCAGATGTGCGAGGATGAGTATATAGGGGCAAAATGCCCCTATAAAACTGATTTCCAAAATGAAACTTTACCAAAATCTGTCTGAGGTACTCCCACTCCAGCCAGTCAAAGGCTTTCTCAGTGTCCAAAAACGAAGTGCTTGGGAAGAATTGCTCGAATGCCCATTACGGATCGAATTCAGAGTTCTGAATCTATTATCAGACAGATGCCTGTCAACAAACCAACACTGGTCAGGGTGCATATATTTGTACACGATAACACCCAATCTGTTTGCTAGCACCTTGGCATAAATTTTAGCATCCACTTTAATTAAAGAAATAGGTCTGAATGAATTTCACTTGGTAAGGTCTTTACTTTCTTTAGGAATGACCACAATATTTGCCTCTTTTTCAGTGAATCTGAAATATCATTCCCCTGCAATATTATTAAACTATTAAACAGTTCAGTTAAAATAAGGACCAACAATTGCATTAGAACTCTATAATACTCCCCAGAAAATCCATTGGGGCCTGCAGCTTTATTGGATTTTAAATTCTTAATTACAACTTCAACTTCCTCTGCAGCAATTTGCCTATCAAGAGCTGCCCCATCGTCCTCTGAGAGCTGAGGCATTTTCATACTTCTCAAATATCTACTTATAAGTTCAGGATTTGGATGTTCTGAAGTATACCAAGTATGGAAAAGGTTAGCAAACATTTCTGAGATCTGTTTGATGCCAGTTACTAATCTCCCTTTTTATTTCTAATCAGAGGGATGGATGATTTATTCTGTTCCTTTGTTAAATTTCTGGCTAAAACCATATCAGCTTTATTGCCCTTTTCATAATATTTTTGTTTAATATATGTGTTTGCTCAGCTTTTCGTCTTTGTAACAGATTAATCTTCCCTCTTATCTCATTTATTTTCTTATACACTCTTTTTTAGATCCTGTAGAGTTATGTTTACTTTCCAAAACAGAAAGTTCTTTAACCAATCTCTCTTCTTCAAGAGTTCTCAACTTTTTGAGGTATGATGCTATATTTGTAAGTATCCCTCTCATTACTGCCTTTCCAGCATCCCAAAAACACTTATTGATCCTTTCCTTATAATTTTTTTCTATATATTGCTGAAAATTTTAAGGGGGTCATACAACAAAGTTCTATTGTACTGTCAGGCCCTTTGTTTTTCCACTGAGTCCCAATCTTTTAAATTAATATATGCAGGGAGCATGATCAGACCAAGTTATAATTTCTGGGTTAGGATTTTTGACCAAATTAGCCTAGAACATTTAAATCATATAATTCCTAGAATCCATGAGTAGTAGACATCCAGTTTCTTTTCCCACCAGACATACACCCAGGTCCTCATTTTCTCAATGATGCAACAAATTTGCATTTGCTGCTCTCACATGCCCTCTGTGTACATTTCATTGATCTAAAGTGGGATTAAGTACTTTCTTATAATCCCCCTAGAATAATATCCCCTTCCCTAAACCTTCTGAAATCCCTAAAAAAAAGGATCATAAAAAGAAGCTTGCCCTTGATTGGGAGTTTACTTTTGAAGGCGCCCTTAATTTAAATTATATCTGCTCTCTGTGTCTATTATAATTTCATTTTTTTAAATATCTCTAGCAAACTTGGAACTCTTCCCTCATCAACTTTATTCATCTTTCTGATTTCTAAACAGTGGGTCTTTCAAGTCAGCCTCAGTAACTGGGGCTTCTCCACCCACATCTATAGTTTGTTTACTGAAGGGGGAGTTACTTTCTTTTGTGGCCATGTCTTGGTTTTGTGGTGGATAGATCTTTGTACCGGAGAATTTCTTTCCTTTCAAGACATCTAGATCTTCTTATCTTAAAGCCTTGTTTGTTGCACCTCTCCCAAGATGGCTGCTGCTGCTGCCACACTTTCCCTTTGTTTGTCTGACCTTTCCGAAAGGGCCACTGCCACATTTCCTCCCCCACAGACACAAGCACACAATTTTAATTAACTGGTTGGTTGTTGGCTTTTAATATCTCTTTACCCCTCTCTGCAGGATGCAGACCGGCCTTTTGAAGTGGGAGGGGGAAGATAAGGGCCTGAGTACACACAGCTATTTGGCATTTAAGACTCTGCTACCTTAACTAGAAGTCATAACAGCTTCCGCTGGAAGCAGTAATGAGCAGCAGTTCTGTAGCACTGAAAAGAAACCTGGTTGCCGCCGTGAATGAATGAAGCTGCTAAGTTAAAAGTAATATTAATATTTTCAGAGGCATTTAAGTGGCTTTTGTAGTGTACAGAGAGCTTGATCACTATTACCACGCAAAAAAGTTATATTTTCTTTCTATAATTCATGTATATAATGCAAACATATTTGATATTCATACAGCACGTTTTACTACACTGAGCTTTATATAGCAGGACCATAATCCTGCAAGCTGATCCACATGAGTGATTCACTGGTGCTCCAAATATGCGCAGAGGTCTAACTGCATGGGTCTGATCGCAGGAATAGGACTCAAACAGTCAACAGCACTGAAACGCAGCCATTCCGGGGCTCAGGCCGGCAGCCAATCAACGAGCAGCATGCTGCACAACATTAGGATAGATGGGAATTAGCACTATAGGCACAGAGAGCTAAAGTCAAATAATATTTAAAAATATACTTCCCAAACGGGCAATATACAATTCTGGGGAATATAGGATGCATAGACTACCAAGCAATACGTGCCAAGGCAAAGGCACCAAAGCCTGCATGAAGATATGGATAGCAAGCAGACAGAATCAGACAAAATGAACCTTTAAATAGAATTAGAAAGACTATGTACATTTAGATAAAAAGTGTTCAGATCAAAATGCATACGTAAGAAGCAGTTTCGATCTCTAGTAGATAAAAAGAAAGCATTTAAATTACAGTACCTACTGGTGAAGAATATAGTAATGAGGCACCATTTCTGGGGAAGAACCCATGGTCCTGCAAAGTTCCTCATGGGAGGAAGTAGGGTTCTCAACTCCTTTTGAAGCCAATGTGAGTTGGTGCTCAGCACATCACAGGGTAGGGCCCAGAGTGAGTATGGCTAAGAAACAACAAATGAGAAATGCACAGAAGGCTCTATCCTGCTGGCACTGAAGGAAGTGGCAAAACTCCCATTGGCTTCCATGAGTGCAGCAGGAGCAGCTCCTAAACAATGCATTCACTCAATGTTTTTACTGGTCATTTTGGTGGCGGGGGGGGAATCTGATTGTACAAATGGCCAAACTTGCCTCTGTCCTTCATTCTAAGGCCTTTTGGAGAATAATAGTAAATTCATAAGATCAGTCTTTGTATGGGCATAGTGGGAAATTTGGTCACTGTGCTCTTATAAGCTGGGGCTCTGCTTGGTGCTCCGTTCGACTTCACCAATGTGCCCCTGATGTTGGCAAATGAATTAAAGGAGCAAGTTTTCTTTCATGAATTTGCACATTCAGTGACCAGACAGATTTGGTGAGAAATTACTGCTCAATTGAAATCAATTAATATTTTATAAACTGAGGCAAGTCCTTGTTCTCAGGTGAGGCCTTTCATCAAATATTGCCCTGGGAGAACAAATAATGTGAATTCCTACAGATGTAAGCAATTGAGAATAAACATTCCATCTATAATTCCAATAGTTTTCTTTTGATTTTGGCACCATAACAACAAGCTTGTTTGTATGCCAATAGTTGATACTGACTAATCTGAATAGGGATGATAATCTTGAGATTTTTATTGCCATTTCAGATGTGAAGCTGCTTCTTTTGCCACATTATACAGGAACTGCCCTCTGAAGTTACAGTTCCACGGGGGACATGTGGATCAGCTGCAGCTTCCTACAGACAGGCAGGACATTTGTGTTAATTGTTCTATGATTAGCTCTTAATTTCCATACTTTAAATGCCTCCTGTTTTCTGCTGGAAAGACTCTTGTGTTTTCTTAATGGCTACATAACTGATGTACTGTACATATTTATTATTTCTACATATATTAAAGCAGAGAAACTTTCAGGAATGATAAAGGTATTGTAAAAATCTGGTGGTGTGTGACTAATAATGATGTCTTTCTTGTATATAGAAATGTTTTCTTCCCATACAGGAAGGAATATGTTAATATATTTTCTTATATGCTCAATAAATAGTCTTCTGAAATCTCATGTAGTAGATGGCAAACTTGGGGCCTGATCTTTCAAACACTAGTATGCAAAATTATCATTACCACAAGTACGTCCATTGACTTCTGTGGGGCTACTCATAGTAGTAAGCACTTCACCAGGATGGGGCACTTGGAGATAATATCAAAAGTGGTTTTGTTTTTGTTTGTTTCCATGAAAGGGGCGATTTTACTAATTACGTTTTACATTAGATTTTTTTAAAACACTGTAAATTGCTGCACATGGTCCTTAAAATGCAAACTAATTACAAACAAATATTATAGGGTTTGTTTTTTTTTTTTTACTGTTCCTTGGGTAGTCACTTTGTTATATATGCTGTAAGAATATTTCTCCAGATTTAATCTGCATTATACAGTGAGGACTCAAAAGGCATTTTACAATACTACAGGCTGCATTTGTCAAAGGAATAACAGCAGTGATAGACTTTGTTTCTCAAATTTTGAGTAATGCATGGAATTCCTATTTATCAACTCAGGAAATTTAATGATTCCTTCCAGTGATAACTGCAGAATATCTCAATTTATAAAGCACTTATGTAAATATCTACATAGTGCTGCTATCTCCATGTGTTCTGCTTTTCTAGATATATAAACCTTTGGAAATTATAATAATTTGATCAATCTCCATCTGTTGATTCAAGTTTCATTTATTTGCTAAAATATGAAAATGAGACACAGGAGTCTCATTAGTGGTCTAAACACAGGATTGAGAACCAAGAATTCTAATCCTAGTTCTTTCCACTGTGCATTTGGGCAAGTCACTTAGCTCCTCTTTCTAGTTTTGCTGCTCTGCAAAGTGGCAACAATAACACCTACCTACCAGTCTCACAGGGCTATTGTGCAGATTAATTAGTTAATGTTTGTACAGTACTTTGAAGATGAAAAGTGCTCTTCCGGTGGTAGGCATTATCAGCTCTCTTGTTTTCTGTTTGATGGGTCTTATCCTGTATCTAAGGCCTTGGCTACACTGGCAGTGTACAACGCTGCAACTTGCTGCGCTCAGGGGTGTGAAAAAACACACCCCTGAGCGCAGCGAGTACAGCGCTGTAAGGCGCCAATGTAATCAAAGCCGGCAGCGCTGCAAGCTATTCCCCTCGGAGAGGTGGAGTACATACAGCCGCGGCAGCGCTGTGAAGTCCCGAGTGTAGCCAAGACCTAAGAGACTCAACGGAAAACTTTTCTATGAAGCACTGTGAAAGCTGGGCACCAAGTCCACAACCAGTGTGCTACAGACTGCAGCTGAACTTTTATGCTTAGATAAAGCATTCTTTGTGCTAGATCATCTGAGTGACTCGGGGGAGTTTGGTTGAGCAAAAGCATCATGATGTCTGTACTTCCAAAAGGTGAGGCCATCTAAAACGTGCAATTCAAGAGTTTATATAAAATATTATACCCACTTCAGCTTCCTGACTGCTGAGGATTCCCAATGGAAAGAAGAATCTATGCCCAAGTTTTCATGTAAATGTAAAATAGGTGTTTCGGCACACATTCTTTATAGGGCAGTTTGAAAGAGCTGAGAAATGTGAACGTGGAAGATTAATATCAAGATTATGTAAGATTTGTGCAGAAACTGTCATTAAGTGTCCAGATAATGTTAATCTTACAATAAAACTTTGTATCTGTATTAAGAGCCTCTCTTCTCTCTCTCTGCAAATACACAATATATAATCCACACCAAATACAAATACTGGACCTGATCCTGTTTTCCTGCTGCACATTGCATGCGGCAGGCCTCAGGTTCAAATGTTACCCTGTTTCTGCAGCGAAGCATTCTTGGCATTGTGGCTCCAAGGGACACCAGCGAGTTTTAGGCCTTGCGGCAAAGCATGCTGGGGATATAAAGAGCTCTCTTCCTCAGTGTAGGAGAGAGAGGGGCAGGAGCCGGGCTCAGCAGCAAGAGAGAGACTAGGAAAGGAGAAGGCGCTCTGTCTCTCTCCTGTCAAAAGGCCTGGGAAGAGGCTTCAGAAGACAGCCAGGCTAATTTCACAGGCTAAGTTACCCCAAGAAGTGAATGTTTGTAGTAGAACACAGGAAATATTCTCAGTGGGACAAGCTAGTGGTCAGACCTGCCCCTGCTTCATTTTTGAGGGGCCAAAGCTTTCTCTCTGGATGACCAGTAAGGGGTACTTGAGTTGTACGGTTGAGAAGATTGACAGATGCTTAAGGAAGTGCTGTGACCCAGGGAAAGAGATTAGAAGAGTCCCTTTTGGGACTCTGTGACCCCAAAAGGGTCACATTTAATGGTCTAGCTGGAGGACAAACTACCCACCAAGGAGAGAAACTAGGCCTTTAGCTTAACAGAAAGGTAAACAGTTACACACATAAAACACTCATGGGATCTCTAGGTGAGATGCAAAATCAAGCCCAGTGAGATGTGTCCTAGTGGATCCAGTTTGATACCTGTCAGTAAAACATGACTGAAATAGAAACTAGGCCCGAAGGGACCATTAGGTCATCTAGTCTGACCTTCTGTGTAACCAAGAGCTAGATCCAAGGCATGAATCTTGCCTGTATTTGTTCTATGTGGCAATATGAACCAAATTCAAAAATTTCAACAGTCTGAATATAATCAGAAGGTAATTAATGTGCATTGTTGCAATTCAGGAATAAAGGACATTTTTGGCCGGCAAACAATTTATGTTCAGCTCCTTCAAAGATGTATTGAGTCTTGAGTCATGATTAATAAAGCACTTGTCAAGTTTGTCCGGGAGAAGAATGCTCGGTGTTTGTATTATGCAGCATTCAGCTTGAGTCCAAGTGCTTATCCATATAGTGTCTACATTTCATATGGTGTCTGCATTTCTTTGGGTTTGTTCCTGCCCAGACTTACAGAAGATTTGGCAGCCTTGTAAGAAGTATTTTTTCTAATGTTGACTTGAAAGTTCTGGCTAATCCTGCCTTTTAGAGTTTATGCTCATTTTTAGAAACTCTTTGGTTAACACATTTTAACAGATCCCGCTTTAGAATGTTGATTTATTATTGAGCTGTGCTGGCTTGCTGGAAGGATGGGCCATAACTTAGTAGTGTTAAACAGTTGTATGTGGTTTACCAGATATAGGCACTGTCTTGGGTTGGAGATGGTGCAGAGATATACAGCCCCAGCAGGAGCTCTGGGAGACATTATGGCCCAGATTTTCAAAGGTATTTAGTAAACTAACTTGCATTGAAATCAACTGGAGTTAGGCACCTATATATATATTTTTGAGGATCTGGCACTGTGCTACAATGAATGCAGGGAGAAAGCCACCCTGCAAAATGTACTCCATTCAAGGCAAGTGATAGCCCAGCCACCTCTCTGTCCTTCCTAGTATGTGTCCACACTTACACTTGCCTGAATGCCAAACTGGGATTGTGTTCAGTCCCTGCATGGGGAAGGTTCCTTGCACTCTCTCTCTCCCCCATTTGCACACTGATGCCAGGACACAAATCAGTCTTTAAACCTCTCATTTCATTCAGTCCATATGTGAGCACAGATCACACCTGCACCTCTGTGTAATGCCCCCTTCTTTACATAAACATACCCCTCTCATTCCCCTTAATCCTACCCTCCTCTCTTTATGCTTACTACTAGTAGCATTTCTCCCTATAAGAGACTTTCTTCCTCATCTATGATCTTGTTGCTATGGAAAGAAAACAAACCAAGAATTCTCAAACTCTCCCTCTCTCTCTCCTTAGTAGTTTTAATTTGTGCTGTATAGTCATGTCTGTGCTGGAGAATAACAATCTGTATTCCAGTTTCATTCAAGACCTGCCGTACCGTTATCTTTACAACAGCCTTTTTGTACCTATTGAAAACATAAAGGGCCAGACGTCAGGCTGTGCTAGTGCCAGCCTGCCAATGCAAAGTTTATTTGTCCCCTGGAAAATGCCCCCCCTCTCTATGAGAGGGGGGATTCCTCAAATAACATAGAGCTACCATAGCAATGCCGGTACAATGGGCCTGGTTGGCGTGTGTCTGTCCACCAAAGATCCCCAGCTGCTGTTATGAGTTCCTGGGGCCATAGGCAGCTGGTACAAGTTAGAGCAGCACTCAGGGGACTGGCACTGCACAGAGCAGTCTCAGAACTGAGGGAATACAAAGGGAGCTCAACGTTTCTTTTACAGCAGAGGATCTGACTCAAAATTCTAAAAAGAAAAAAAGTAAACCTACTGTAGAGAACAATTCTATGCTGGCAGGCATGGGGGCTAGATGATTTTTTTCATTTCTAATTTCAATTATTCTTTACAATTTTTCCAGATGTGGCTCTATTCGATAGAGAAATGACTATGCTAATACTGTTGTTGCTGTTATTAACATCTTGTAGCTCTCTGATTAGATCAGTGGGACATTTCTCTGTTCACTACTGTGTTCTTTAACTGATGTGATTTGTCATTTGTCTTCCCTCCCCACTTTCTTTTATTACTTAGCCAAATCCACCACCCCTGCTTGAAGTTCTTGGGGAGCTAAACACACAACTAAAATACAATGCCATTTATAACACACCACAAAAAGAAGAGCATAAAATAGCAACAAGCCAACTGAGCAGAACATGATGTGGATTGACTACATCTGGATCAAAGACTGACTCTCAGCCTTCTGATGTAGGCAAATCTGTGATTTTGTTTTTCTGTTTTGTTTTTAAAGAAAAGTAATAATTGAAGCCATTTTGCATGCAGGGTAAGACCTGGTTGTAAATGACTCAAAAGCAGCTTCAAAGCACATTGCAATAGAATTAGATGAAAGTGGTGCTGAGAAATTAAAACAAATGTATGTGACCCATCGCATGTTGATGTATAATAGCTGCTGTTCTTCAGGGGCTCCGTAAGCTTTACAGTTAAGGCCTTTTTTAGTACCTCTGCTTCTGAACTCTCTTTTGCAGGCTCTTGTGCAAGAGGTGGGGCCCTTGAATTCAGCTGTTAAAATTGAAACAGTGAGGATTAGGGCTGGGGACCTTAGGGAAGTTACAATCAGGCTCTGAACTCTGCAGCTCAAACCCATCTCTAGGGTGGACAGTTGTGCAGCAAAGTAGAATGTTACCCTGTCCCTTGGGGCTATGAAAAGTGATACGTACTCTTCCTGAGTTAACAATTAAACGCCGTGACACCAGCCACCTCTGAGAGCGCTACACCTAAATAAGGACTGGGGGAGTTGATCTTGCTGGATTTTGATCATCCTCATCAGCCTTTGTCTTATTTTCCAGTGATCTTCTTCTAAGTCTTACTTAAAGGAAAGGAACACTGGGAACACATTAGTGTAATCCCTAAAGCTTTATCTTTCAAAAGACTCAGTACTTGGGCTTCAGCTCATTTTGTTTTTCAGTGGAAGTAGTATACTGCCAAGAATCCAAAATTTGGAAGGATTCCCCAAGCCAAGCCTTGTATTTAATGGATTATTTTAGTGAAACCAAGCCCTATTTAAGAGACGATCTCAAAGAAGAAAATCAGGCAGACGAAGTAATAACAAAATTAATTAACTACTTAGTTTCCGTCAGTCAATATGTCAATTTCTGGCACCAGGTGCTTGAACTTTCAGGTCAAATAAGCAGGGCTATGTGGAGTAAATTCACTTCCAAATTCAAAACCTTCTTAGGCATGCCTTCATACAGAAGCCAGTGCTCTTGTCTGGTACAGGTGGGGAAAAAGGCTGGACCTGGGTAAGGTGGTGAGTGTTGGATATCCCAGCCCAGAAAAGATGGTTTGGCCACTGCTACACATATAATACGCATCTGTCTCATGCCTTGTCTGTAGCGATGGGATGAGACAGCTAACAATAGCAGCTTCCCTGATGTGCAGGTGGTAGCATGCTATGGAATGGTGATATTTTCTAGCATGTACGGGTCATTGCACAGGACTGACTTAAGACTAATGCCCATACGAGGATGAAAACAGGTGTTCCCTGCCCATTCACCCCCATTCTCTGTCAGGATTGTCGTTTGTGGGTGTACACACTCATGCAGAATAGACAGTGAGTTGGCAGGCCCATACTGCCAGGTTGACATGGAGGTGGACTAATGATTTGTATGAAGTACAACTTGGCTTCTAATACATCGGTGCATGTGCCACAAACTTACGGACAAGACCTCTGTGGAGACATTTTTGGCAAGCTGCAATTGGAGATTGGCTGCCAGGCAACACACTGCCACTGGACCACGTGCCAGGGAGATGCATCATCAGGCAGGCATCATCACCAGCAACAGGCATCATCCCTCTGACTTCCCAAGTTGCTGTCTGCATGGGATACATAGCAGAGTACTTTATTGGGATTTTTATAGTGAATGCAAAAAGCAATGACTTCATCTTACTGCATAACTGAGGTTTTGCTGAGCACTCTGGGCAAAAGTACTGAATTAGGCCCATTGGGGATTCAGATAAAATGGGACCCAGATGTGAACCACCCCTAATGCTAGCTTTGCAAAACCACCCTGAGCTTTAACTATCTCTAGCAATATCCTGTTTTACTGAGTGAATTAAAATATAGCATTTAGTCCAAGAAGATATTAGAGAAGAAAGTTATGGTTGAAGAAAACTGGGCTTCCATTATCCCTTTTCTAATCTATTCAGGTTCTTATATTGCTCCTATCACCATGGTTACTGAACACCTTCTGGACAATGCATTAAGCAAAGTGACTAGTATCTGTCCCATGTGGTTTTTCCTCCATTCCTCTTCCCAAGTAGAAAATTGTGGGTGGGTTTGTGTTTTTATTTTTTGTCCCTTTGGTTTGTTTTTGTTTTTTTCCCTGGGGCTAAGTGCTCTTATTTATGAAGGCCAGGTTGAAGAAGTGCATCATGCACTGGTCTGGAAGATGGCAAGCTTTGAGCCAGTTCCCACTTCCTGCAGGAGTCCCCAAGAATACTCTATCTCCTGCACAGGTGAGCTTCATCCTTGCAGTAGTAAATGTAATGTACAGAGATGTGAAATAGACACTAGTCCTGACTTGCACTGCTGGGAGAACAGAATTAGGCTCCAAGATTCTCAGTCTTTCTCTAGGCAAGACGCACAGTAATGCCTGCAATACTTACTGAACATTATTTGATTGGGATATGGAAAAATAAATGACTCTAAAATCCATGTTAAAGCACTTTATTTTATTTTTTTTAAAGAAAATGCCAAGTCTTTGCTTATACAAATTTAGTTTGCTGCATATTTACATCACATCTCAGCATACCATTTCCCAAAATGCATCATATTTCATGGCTATGTTGGATCTGTATCATGCAACAAATAAGAGTGGCAGAGCAGTATTTTTAAGGCACTGCAGTAAGTGTTATGTGACAAGATTCATTGCTGTCTATGAAACTGGTTGTTGTGGTAGGGCTACAGGCTTTCACTTTCTCTGCTATAGCAATATTAGCCTTGGAGCCTTGATGCAAAACTAAAATAGAATGTACAGTTTATTTATTGCTACCTCTATTCCCTTCCGTTATTTCCTCTGTCTAGTTCACCATGCTCCCAATCCAAACCTGCTGAAGAACTACAGACCCAGCTTATATATCTTCCTCATACATTCCACTCCCAATCAACACACCTAAAAAAGCCTATTGTCAATTTCAATAATGAATCAATTAGTAGTTTGCTATCTCCACTGAGTTATTGTCAAGCAAAGCAGTTTGTAGTGGCTTAAGCATGTTTTCTGGTTAGTTATTCCCACCCCACATCGAGGGCCAGCTTTAGCAGGTGCGGGGGCCCCACGAGAGGACGCAAATTGTCTCGCTCCCCCCCGCCCCAACTCCGCCCTGGCCCCGCCCCCTACCTGCCCCATTGGATCCCTCCCCAAATCCCTGCCCTGGCCCCGCGTCTTCCCCAAGCACTCCGCATTCCTCCTCCTCACCCCTCCCTCCCAGGCTTGCGCTGATCAGCTATATGGCAGCACAAGCACTGGAGGGAGCGGGGAGAAGCAGGATGCGGCTTTTTTTTTTTCCCGCTCCGCCGGCAGCCCCAGACGTTGCGGGGCCCTCTTAGGCGCAGGGCCCCATTCCGGGGAATCGACTTAAAGCTGGCCCTGCCCCCACCCCTGCCTTGGCTTCTCAATTTATGGAACTCAGATTTGTACCAGACAATCTGTATTCATCTGAGAACACCAATGTTCAGTTAATGTTTATATCAGATGATCAACAGCCTTTCTGAACATCCTCTGAGAAGCCCGTTCACACCAATAAGCCTCATGTATCATTTGTTGTTGACCACTAGATGGGTCAATTTAAAGGTTTTTTTGCCCCATATCATGTAGAAATGTTTCAGAGGAGTAGCCGTGTTAGTCTGTATCAGTAAAAACAATGAGGAGTCCTTGTGGCACCTTAGAGACTAACAAATGTATTTGGGCATAAGCTTTTGTGGGCTAGAACCCACTTCATCAGATGCATGGAGTGAAAAAGACAGTAGATAGGTATAAATATACAGCACATGAAACGATGGTAACGTAGAAATGGTAACTCAGTTCGGTTTGAGAAGGTTATTACTGTTTCTAGCCTCTGTTGTAGTTTCCTTTAACACACATTCCTTCTGTCACATGAGCTGAAAAGCAGCCACACACATCCCTATACACCCTTTAGGACAGCGAAGTGTACAGTTATGCATAATGATTACAGATTCACTGTGAAAGTGATGCTGCTAAATAAAGAGAAACTTAGGTTTGAGGCCTGATTCTCCACTCTCTTTATCCCTGTTTTCCAACAATATAATAGAGGTGTGATGGAGCTGAGGATAAGCCTCATTCTTTTAAAGTGTTTTCTCAAAATTGAACATGAATAGAAATGTTTATGATTTTTAAACCTTTCAAAGAGAGGATTTTTAAAATATTCCTCTGTAGTTTTGCAAGCTCAGCTCAGCAGCATTGTGAATGAACACAAGAAGGTGAACTTGACTGGCTGATTTTTATTATCCAAGCTGAGTGCCATGCAAAAAGTAAGCAAACAGAAGAAATAAGTACAAGTAAACTTGATTTTCTTTTTTAATTCTGATGCTTCAAACAATCTACATTGGTAACTAAGATAAGGAATATGCTTGTTAAATAAGAGTCTTACTTCAACTGCATCCCTATTGTCAGATCTTCTTAATTTATTGAACTGCTATTTTAATATTAGTAATAAGTTCAAACTGATCCAAATAGAAGCTGGGAGAAAACATCATCGCCCTCAGCAAATATGCACCATCATACCAATGAGGCCCTCTGTATCAATCATATTTTACCAAGGGTTGTATTTCAGTTCAGCTATTTTAGTTCTTGTAATTTTTATAACAGTTATGGAAAGAATTTCCCCATGACTATAGCCAATCGATTAAACGAGTTGTCTTAGGGCAAGCTCTTGATCAGGTATCTGCCATATACCCTTGCAGAGATCCATTTCATAGAGCTTCTATTGCAGCAATCTCAGTAACGTCTGTCGCAAAGTTGATGACAATTTGCTTTGCCTGGTGGCTTCCTCATGAGGATTTCTAAGGATCCGTGGTTTGTTCCTGCTTTGACTGCAACATAGTTTGTTGGGTTTTTTTGTTTTGTTTTGGTACTGCAAACTGAATAAAAAGCTTAAAAGAAAATGCAGTTGACCTGTGATGTCTTTGTGGTGTTGGCATTGATTTGTTTATGAAGGAATGCAAAGGAGGTGTTTATTCACGGGCATTTTTTTCTTAGAAAGGTCCTGCTGTGTCTCTCTTCAAAGGGAATTGTTATGATGAGGTGATCATAAGCAAATACCTTATGAACTGCCTAGTATAGACATAGTTAATAATACTCACCTAATAGGCATGTCTTAATAAATCTTGTTAGTCCCATGACTTTGGTAGAAGGATAATTGATTGAACTTTCTCTGGTTTTAAAGACACCCACGCAGGTCATACTGCATTCTAAGTATGCAAAAATTAAAAGCTTTCAGGCAACATTCGGATTGAAAAATGAAGCACTCAGATGTCAAGCAATGTAAAATGAAAATTGAAAACTCAATCAAATCTGTGTTTCTTGTGGATATGTTATAAAATATAAATAGACTTTTATAAGGAGAGACAATTACAGTATAAAGTATACATATACTCTACGTACTATGCTGCAGTATTGGGTAAAACAGACTCTACCTTTATGACAACTTAGATGAGCAATAGTTAAATTTTATTTTTTTAAAAATTCATTCTTCATCTTAATTGTTGTTTTGTTGCTGTTTCATGATAGTCACCTGTTCTGAGGCCGTCAAGGATATTAACATAATTATAGGTAAAGTTGTGCTTGAATTAATTAGCCTGTTCATTCTCCCTTCAAATGGCAAAACTGCCACCTGCTTAAACAGAACATGATTGAAGATGGTGTGTAGAAAATCTCAACCAAGCTCCTTTTGGCTGAAAGAGTTAAGTTACTCACTCTTTTTCAGTTGCTTTTAATAGTATTTAACCCATTCCTGCTGGGGTTTCTCTGTCTCTCTACAACACAAACAGGGAGGACCTTGTTTTCAAAAAGACTTAGCAGCTCTGTCCACTTGCTTAGCTGCCTTCTTGAGCTGAACCTTCCAAGATCTCAATCCTTGCAAGAAGCCAAGACACCTTATACAGAATGGAAGAGAATGCAAAACCCCCACTGATTTCAGTAGGACCACAATTTCATCCTGTGGGTGTATAATAAATAGGTAATTGGATCCAAAATAGTTTATGCCCTAAAAGCTACAGTGAAATGCTCATAATCATAACAAGTTATTGAAATAAGCAATTGGATAGTGTTCCACCGGGGTTTTTTTGGGGGGGGGGCGGATTCAAAATCTTTTTAGCCCCATAAATACAGCTGAGCTCAAGCCATAAAATTCAGATCTGAATTTCAAGCATCTCAAAGCTCAGGGTTGGTGTGGTAGATTCAAATCCACAGTTTTAAGACCAGTCCAAAAGAGAGATCCGAACTTTAATATTCAGTTCCAATTCCACCCTCAGTGCTCAGAATGGCACAGTCGTATTGGAGTTGGGTCCAAACCAAAATCCTGGAGCAGAACACTGCTGAAATTTGAGGAAGTGCAGATCTGAATTAGGATCCAATGTTAACTGCCTGCATCTGTCTTTCTATGGTCTCTACCAGAAGCCTCAATCCAAATGGCTTATCTCCATTTTTAATTTACTTATTGCTAGATCATTTAAATTGTTCAAAACCAAAATTGAACCCAGCTTTTGAGTATTGGCTTTTCTGCCTCACGCTTTTCCATGTGCCATTCTCTCTCCATTGAAAACAAACAAACAAAACCAAAAACCACTATTCTTGCTGGCTCGGGGTTCTCAAACTTCATTGCTCCGTGACCCCCTTCTGACAACAAAAATTACTGCATGACCCCAAGAGAGGGGACTGAAGCCCGAGCCCGCCCAAGCCCTGCTGAGGCGCTGTCCCAGGTGGGGGGCTAAAGCCGAAGCCCCGCTGCCCAGGGCTGAAACTGAAGCCTGAGCCCCGTCCCAGGGCTAATGCCCTTGGGCTTTGGCCCTAGTCCCCAGCAAGTCTAATGCCAGCCCTGATGACCCCATTAAAATGGGGTCCCGACCCACTTTGGGATCCTGACCCACAGATTGAGAACCGCTGTGGCTTGTTCCATATGTGTAGAAATTCACAGTCTTCAAAGCAAGAATAGCTCTCTTGCAAGCCTAAATGACACCTGGCTATTAGCAAATTTAAATCCAAAAGGAGGCAGCTATCCCCATAGTGTGGAAATATGAGTGTGGTCAGAGAAACAGCCTCAGAAAGATAAACAGGCTCCACAAGTGTGATTGTGATACATAAGCTATTCCTGTTGCAATATTGGTGTTGAGCTCAACCACCACAAAGGTTTGTTACTTGCTTTTCATGATACACTCCAATGGGCTAGAGGAGTAATGTGTTACACCTACTTATATTTGCTTTCCAAACAATGGAGTTACACCGGTGATGAAAATGGCCTGGAAGATGCCCCTTACCTAAGTGTAACATAAAGTCTCTGAATTTGGCTCTTACGCCATTTTCATAAAGCGTGAATGTTTTACAATTTATTGCTACTGCTATACTGCTCCCAGAATAGCAAAGCAGCATAGTTCTATTGCACAGCTGCCATAAGAATTCTAACGGCCTGTGGTCACATGGCTTTAGTTGATGAGAACCTGGGGATCAGTTCTCTTCTGGGCATCACTGCTCAGTGCAAGCTGGGCCTTCAGAACAACTGGTGTAGGCCCCTGTCAGAGCCAAAAAGCCAGAGTAGCTAAAGCAGTTTGGCAATGCCAATGTTCTCATATTAAGGGCTACTCTGTTTAGGGGCATTAATAATTTGGGACACTTTTTAGGATCAGCATACGGAGCACTTACTTCTCCGTTCAAGATGCAAATACTGACAACATTCAGGCCTCACCAACTATTAAATGTCGAGCTGGCACATGCAGAAGGGAGAGAATGTAGGGTATGAGCTCATTCGAAGGAGGATTTACAATAAGCCCTTTTCCACAATTGCAAAACTAAACAGATTTAAAACTCAACCCAAAAGGCACCAGTAGGCACTAACTTGTTTGATGAAAGACAAGATAAAACAGGACATAAGTTTCCATGCAAAGGGAGGGAAAAGAAACTTTTTTTAAAAAAGCAAAACTTGAAAAAGAAAAGAATTGACAGCCCAGAAAAAGCTACTGTAACTGAGGGCTTGAATGAGCAGGTCTCTATTCACATGAGCAGGGGCTTGCAGGATATGGTCCTTGAGGTCCTTTTTTTCCAGTACAGGTTGTTGATTTCATTCTCTCCTATAGAATATTTCATAGTAGTGCATCATTTGCAAACAAACCTACCTAACTTTCCCATTTTAGTGGTGGTGGCATAAATAGGACATATGCTTAAAAAGCACACACATTTATTTGGATATGCAGAACATCTTGTGAAATGAGGACTGATAGTAGTAGGCCATTGGACAAAGCTGCACTGGGGAGCAGTGTGTAGATCTAAGAAAATGCTATAAGCCCTCCTGGTGCATTCAGGCCATGTAGAGCTTTACAAGCAGAACAACAACCGAATCAAAACGCTCACTTCCTGGAGTTCCTAAGTTATTTGAATTGCACTTCATAGGCCCTCAGAAAATAAAGGAAACCAAATACTAAAGGGTCAGATTATGCTTGGGGTGGGTGTGCTGAGACAGGGGTGGAGGACAGGGCACAAGGAACTCCCTCATGATTCCTCCTCCAGTCTTCTCCAGTGCACAGACAGTTTGGCTTCTGCATTCTAGTGCCCTCAAAGCAGCCAGGGCTGGGTAGAGAAAAGGTTGGGGCCTCTGGCCTGGCCCCTGGGCCAGAGCCATAAGTAGGCATTTTAGCGCCCCAGGCAAGCAAGCATATTTGAGCCCTCTATGGTTTTTGCCCATCATTTTTCTACCCAGAGGTGACAGGTGGGCAGGGGGTGGAGCATGCAGGGTCAGGTCCCCCCCTCACCCCCAGATATTTTGGTTACACTCCTACAACCCAGACAGGCTGGGTGGGTGGGCTGCTGAGGTGAGTTGAGGGTGGAAGAGGCGTGCCCTCCCAGAGCCCTGCCATGTAGGGCTGGCCTGACCAACCCCTGTCACATGGGGTTTTATATGACACCTTTGTTTCCATCCCATTTTTCTGCCATCCCCCACGGTTTTGCATCCTGGGTGGCTGCCGTCCTTGCCCTGCCCTGGTTATGGCTCTGCCGAGGGCACAAGGATAGCTATGCTGAGCGCAGAGCTATACCTTTTAAAATTTGTCTCCTGTGCAGCCTCTCACTGCACTCTTCCAGCAGCTCAGGTGGCATTAAATCTTACATAGGCACTCCGGGTCTGGTTCTCCCTTGTACTGTGCCGTGTGTGGTCATTTACACCTCTGCAAAGTGAGTGTAAAACACTGCCAGATAATAGTGGCAGCACGCTACACTCCCTTTGCACAGGTACAGAGATGACATGAGTTGCAGAGGAGGGAAGAATCAGGCCCAATGACTCATTCAGATGTTACACTTCCTCTACATCCCAGTACTGAGGCATAATTTAACCCTAAAATCATATGGGGTAAAATCCTGGCACCACTGAAGTCAATGGGAATGTTGACATCAGTGAGGCCTAGATTGTATCCATGGTTCTCTACATCTCAGTACAAAAATGGGAGCACTTTGAAACTGACAGATGCAAAGAGTTGTTAGTAACAACAGGCATCCAGATGGAGTCAAACTATTGCATTTGGCCCTTGTTATGGGGTGACTACCCCCTCTCAGGACTGAAAGGGGTTAAGGTGGCCAGGCAGGCCAGTTAACTCCACAGGGTGCACCTGGAGGAGGAGCAGAACATGCCACTAATTAGAAGTAGGCTCAGCTGGGCAGGAACAGGTGGGGGCCAATATAAAGCCCAGTAGTGGTAACCAGCAAGGGGTTGCTAGGCCAGGCTATAGAAAAGCAGGTAGTAGTTGTTCCCTGGAATTAGGGTTTTGGAGCTGATACACCTGGAGAGGGGGAACTGGTGTGGTAGGAAACAGTCCAGGGAAAGAGCTGTGAGGATTAAGAGAAGAAAGCCCACAAGTGCTGAGTTGAGGGTCCCTGGACTGGAACCCAGAGTAGAGGACTCCTGTAGCAGTCACTGAGAGAGTGGAAGGGAGGATTACCTAGAACTGCTAGGGAGTAGGGACTCTGCTGAGTGACCTGGCTGGAGGGCTGAGTCACAAAGAGGATGCTGTGGTTCCTGGGTTGATAGAGGAGCTGCAGACCTGTGAGAGATGGAATAATAGTGTGCAAGCTGCATAAGGGGGTGTTGACCAGGGCCAGCTCCAGGGTTTTGGCCGCCCCAAGTAGCCAAAAAAAAAAAAAAGCCAGGATCATGATCTGCAGCGGCAATTCAGCGGGAGGTCCTTCGCTCTGAGCCGGAGTGAGGGACCATCCGCCGAATTGCTGCCGAATAGCTGGATGTATCACCCCCCCCTCTGGAGTGGCCACCCCAAGAACCTGCTTGCCAGGCTGGTGCCTGGAGCCGGCCCTGGTGTTGACTGAGCTCAATAGTTCCTCTTCAGAGTGACCAGGAGGAAATGCCAGACCAGTGGTGAGTGCTGTACCCCATGACAGCTCTCTCTATTTTTTTTAGAAGTCATATTAGTCAGTTTTGGGATTGTAGCACTTAGGCGGGGTAAGAGCAAGGACAGCAATGTGATGACCAGGAGAGAGAGAAAAGCAGAAAGATGGGACATTGCTGTACCCAAATAAGAGTTGTCTAAATAAATCTAGGATAGTAGAGATTTGTTGTGGATTTCAATATAGGGATGATCTCTGGAGATATAAATGCTTCACTAATCATGTTCAGGACCTCTTACATTATGCTAAACTAGGGCTCCTGACTAAGCCTGTTTACTGAAACAATTTCAGGAGCATGATAATTAGTTTGATATTGTTGTGTGAAGGATAAATTTTAAGTTTAACTGAGTAGAAGCCATTATGCAAATATGTTCCTCCTTTGCTTAGGCTGGTCTGATGTGTAAAACCTGCTATCTTACCAGCATGTTTCTGAAGCAATAGGAATTATTATAGAATACATACAAAGACCACATATCTGACTAATGAAATAAGGAAAAGTTAATGGATGGTGTAAGGGGACTGAACATGCTGGATGCTGAAATCTATCTTCTCCTAAGATTAATGTGGGAAGAAGAATTGGGAGCTTTAATTATACTAGATAAAAGAATTTCCCCACATGCAGGGATCCACCTCAAACAGAGAATAACACTTAGCATTTGAATAGTAAGTTTCATCCATAGAAATCAAAGTGCTTTCTAAAGATGAGACTCCTATTATCTCCAATTCCTGACAGGGAAGACTGGAAACCAGAAGTGCAGTGACTTGCCCCAACCACACAATGTATCTGTGACAGAGTCTAAAATAGAATCTAAGGCCTGACCTACACTAGGAAACGAGGGAAGTATAACTACATTGCTCAGGAGCATGAAAAATCATACCCCTGAGTGACACAGTTAAACAGACCTAACTCCTGATGTAGGCCACTCTGGGTCAACAGGGAAACTTTCCTGTCAACCTCTCAGGGAGGTGGAGTGCCTAGGCTGACAGGAGAACCCCTCCCAGCTGCATAGGTAGTGTTTTCACTGAAGCGTTACAGTGACACAATTGCGCTGCTGTAGTGTTTTAAGTGTAGACAAGCCCTAAATCTCCTTACAATTCTGTGCCTTATCCACTTAGACCATGCTGCCTCCTAGCTGTACCTACATGAACAATTAGGTCTTGACCCTGCAATCTTAGCATATGCTAAATGCCCGTTAGTGTTTTTCAGAGGGTCTGTGCACCTACAACTGTAACTGAAATCAATGAGTTGTGGGTACTAGTCACCTTTTTTTAAAAAAGAATCAGGCCACTTATGACTCTCACTCTCAGCTTTTGGTTTTAGAGTTTAAAATCACACTAATTAAACTGTCAGTGATTTTTAGCAGAAATATCCAGCAATGATTGTCAACCTACAATCCCAACTGCATCCTTTAGTATCAAAACACCCAGATATCTCAGACCAAACTGCCAAGCCTTCCAACTTCACTCACTCCTTGGAACAGCCTTTGCATGTGGAATGAACTGAATTGGTATGAAATTAAATTTAATATCAGTATTTCTTCTATTATTCATTTCATATTTGATTTAAATCCAGCTTTTGGAAAATAAATTAAATGAAGCAGCCACAAAATTTCCAGTCTGCTAAATAAGAGTGCCACAGAAACCAGAGACCTTTCTGTAGACTTTAGGTCTAGATGCTTATAGATAGGAACATTTGATGTCCTGTGTTCAATCCTCATCAGCTCTAAAGCAAAAATGACTCTATCAAACTTCTCCCTGTGACAGAGTGGTGAGCCAGCCTTAAGCTACTCTCAGGCTGTCACCACTCTGGAAACTGGGTAAGCATCTCCACATGCACCAGAATAGGGAAATAATTGATTAAAAAGTGAACTGTTAACCAATTACCAGGGTGGCTCAGATCATCAGCTGAGGACAGCTAACAGAGGTAGGGAATAGGCAAGGCTGGAAGGAAGGGCTAGAGAAGCCCAAGATCTCAGGGAGCTGAGATCTCTGTTCACCCACCCTGTGCCTAGGGGGACAGAAGGTAAGAACCTTGAGCTGTGGGGAACTGATGTTCCCACTGTAAATAGAGCAGTAGGTGTTGAACCTCCCACAAGTGCTGTGTGAGCACCATTTGCAATAAAGGAATCCAGGGTTTGGGAGCCCAGTCTAATGACATTGCTTATCTTGTTAGGAAAACAGTAGGGTTAGCAGAAGCTCAGGTTTTTATAAAATTGAATGTTACCTTTATTTTTGTATTATGGTGCCCTATAAATACTAAAAAGTAACTGGACAATTACCATAATGAAAGATGACTAGTGGGGTTATTCATCTTTACAACAACTGCAAGCCTTTTGGTTCGCAGTACTATTGATCTTTGTGAAAGTAGTTTTCAATTAAATTTAAAACTCCAGGCTTGGATGCTGATCCAAAAGAAAATTTCTGGAGTCTGATGGTGCAGATATTTTTTTCAGACAGTTTTATGCTTTTTGACTTATGGCCAAGGTTTATCCAAAGGCTGATCGCTGGTCTGTGGTAGAAGCACCCTCCAGACAACTCATTCCCAATCAGGCTTCAAAACTGGCCTCGATAACTAGTTCTTTCAGGAATCCATAGGGAGTTATGAATGTGTGTTGACAGGAATCCTTTAGCACTACCTTTTGCTACTTGATTTTTTTTTTCAACAGCATCTACCCTGGGGTCCTGCTTAATAGAAAAGAATAAATTAACAAAAATTAAGTCAATATATTATGTGCCAATGCTCCATTAAAGTGTTAATTCTTAATATTAAAAAAAGCAAGTAACTTGTTTCATGGTGGTATTTCCTAGTCCTAGCCCTGTCAGCAGAGTTAATGAGAGGTCAGGACAGAGTATTGTGCATGTGTGACAAAAAGGGGCTGCCCCGCCAGCAGCTCAATGGCATAGTATCCTAGCAGATGTGATCACTGGAATTTTCTTTAATGTGAGTAGCTCAGCTTTAATTGCAGCAGTTCTGGATGAATGTGCGCATGTATCAAACGACATCATCTATGTATAGGGCCCTACCAAATTCACCAGTTTCACAGTCATAGGATTTAAAAAATCATAAATCTCATGATTTCAGCTATTTAAACCTGAAATTTCATGGTGTTGTGATTGTAGGGGTTCCTGACCCAAAACGGAGTTTTGTGTGTGTGGGGGGGGGGATTGCAAGATTATTGTGTGTGGGGGGGGGGGAGGTTGAGGTACTGCTACCCTTACTTCTGCATGGCTGCTGGCAGTAGTTTTGCCTTCAGAGCTGGGCAGCTGGAGAGCAGCAACTGCTTGCTGGGATCCCAGCTCTGAAGGCAGAGCCGCTGCCAGCAGCAGCACAGACGTAAGGATGGCATGGTATGGTATTACCACCCTGAGTTCTGCGCTGCTGCCTGCAGAACTGGGCCCTCAGTCAGCAGCCACCACTTTCTAGCCACCTAGCTCTGAAGGCAGCAGCGCAGAAGTAAGGGTGACCTGGTCTGCTATTGCCACTCTAACTGCTGCTGGTGGGGCACTGCCTTCAGAGCTGGGTGCCTGGCCAACAGCTGCTGCTCTCCAGCCGCCCAACTGTGAGAGCAGCACAGAAGTAAGGGTGGCAATACTGCAACCTCCCCTAAAATAACCTTGTGACTCCTTTTTGGGTCAGGACCCCCAATTTGAGAAACGCTGGTCTCTCCCATGAAATCTGTATAGCATAGGGTAAAAGCGCACACAAGACCAGATTTCATGGTCCATGATGTTTTTCATGGCTGTGAATTTGGTAGGGCCCTATCTATGTATATTGCCATATCAAGAGTGTCCTTGTGTGTATCTGGGGGACTTTAGTGGAAGAGCATCAGAGGAGATCCTGTTGGTTTGCCAAGAGACATAGCGCTGTGATTATTTCTATCAGCCATTCAATTGTTCAATGCATAAAATTACTTGCTGTCAAAATTAAGCCAAGTAATATAAAAAAAATCTTCATGAAGTAGATGCTTCTCGACTAGTTATTTTTTAAGGTAGTTTGCATGAGTACAGCAAAAACCTGATTTGTTGATGTGTTAGAATGACTTCTAATTGTATAACCTCCATGGCACTGGATTGTTCTCCTCCATATAAAGAGTATTATAGATCCAATTTTGCAAAAACTATCCATGCAGAATTGTCACTGCAATCGATGGAAGTCTTGTGGGCTCAGGACTCTATAACAGGGTCAGGGCTTATATTTGTCATATCCTTTTGGTTTATGTTCTGTTTTTTGCTTGGCATTGTCTCAGTTCTGTGTTATGGTGCAGTGGTTGTGTTGAGAATGTGTCTTGCATAGAAGTCAATGAGAACTTTCCACGAGCAAATTCTAACATACAAAATAAGAGAGGACCTGTAGAAGTGATTTGGGATTAGAATTCCAGAGCTGCTGATTACAGCCATATTATATGTCTGCAGGTGGAGGTGAGCTATTGGTATTTCTGATACTGTAGCTACATTTCTGATTCATGAAGCTTCATTGCTTTTGTTTTTAGCTTTCTTATTATTTTAGTTTTTTAGTAACTGAGAGTCCTTTAGGCATGATCACCACAGAATTAGAGGCAAGTTTTGTTTATTATGAATGACTGTCTAATAGGAGGAAACTTATAAGAACAGACCATAAAATGAACTACAGAGAAAAGGTTGGATTTTTGTTCATGTAGGGAACAGAGGGTGCATTGGTAGACAATGTTAAAATTTAAAAGTGATCAGAGAAGCAACATCAGCTGTCCAGAGTTCCACCCGTGGCAAGATCAGTTTGTGAGCAAACTGAGTCCTATCCATGATTCCAGAATGTGCAGACCAGAGATAAGAACTTCAGATGGTAAAAACTCTAGAGGCCTAATTCTGATCTTGCTTACATCCATGAAATGAGAGCTGATTGATACTGAAGTCAATAGAGTAATACTTTTTTAAAAGTTCAGAACTGTGCCCTAAGTGTCCAGGGAACAGTACAGCAGATTTATCTAAAGGAATGAACATCTAGCTGAGTAGCTACCTAATGAAATACACTGCAATGTAATAGCAAGAAGTCATTTTAGGGGGTCAGGTTAGAATGTGAATCTAGCAACACTCAAAAGCAATCACAACTTGGCAAATATATATTAAACATAGGCATAAAACATAGGTAGAGATTGGTTATGAAGAGCACGGCATCTGAATGTTACTGTCTCCCCTGTTTTGAACTTCCCTAGACTGGGTTTATAAAGAGTCTACATACCAACACTTTTCTTGCCTGCCTTTCACTATCCTTCAGGGATTAAAGGGCATTCTGGCTTTAAATAGCCTCATCCTTCTTGAATTTGCCATAAATTCTGTGGATTTCTGAGAGGCATTAATGATAGCTGAGCTACTTAAAAAAATCTGATGCACTTTCCATCCAAGATCTTAAAACTAATTTGATACATTTTGGTACAAAGCACAAATAACCCCTTGCCCCCAGTGCAGAGATTTGTCCTTCAAGCCAGAGACCAGTGCGAGGCTAACAATAATCGCCTGTCAATTTGCTGTAAGGTTGTGGAGTACTATAAAAATAGCACAGTTAAATTTGGCAATAAGACCCACGTGTTGCAACAAGTGGGTTCAGGTTCCCCACCCCACCCCCAGGCTTCCCACAGCTTTAGTAGGCCTCTAATAATTGGACTGATCATGAACTACCAGCAGACACCTCTCCCCTCTCTGTGGTAAACAAGCAAGTGATAAACCAAGGTGCAAATTGCAGAAGCAGTAGAAGTTTTTATTTCACTATGACTGTAAGCTCCACTCTGACTCAGGGATCAGGCCCCGTTTTAATAAGCAGTGTAAATTTCACAATAGAAGAAATAAGATAGATAATAGTGCATTGTGATTCTTTAATACGTGCCATTTCCAGTGTTGGGTAACAGACGCCTGAAGATGCTAGTAGCTGCTGTCGTTGCTGCACCAGTTGGCTGGACAGGTAGGAAGCCCTCTGGTGCTCCACCATACAAAATAACATTCCTCAAGTATTTCCCCAAGCACAGCGATTTATACTTGAGTCTAAATATCAAACTTCAGCAGTACAGTCAGCACAGCAACTGTTAGGAATTTTTTTCTTTGGCCATTAATAAAATGTTACTATGCTTAATTTTGGCTATCTGATGCATCCTCTCTCCAGAGACTGCATCTACCACTAGCCCGGGAACAGACTTCATGATCTATAAGTCTTTTCCATACTTTCATAGGGTTCAAGGCCAGAAGGGACCACTAGATCATCCAGTTGAACCACCTGTATGTCACAGGCCATTAATTTTCACCCAGATACCCCTATACCTGGATCGCAAAATTCCATGGTCTTATTAGTCTCCCTCTCTTTGAAGGGAGGGAGGGAGCCATGTTGCTTTTCTCAAGGCACTGTTTTGAACCACAGCCTTGGATGGTAGTAGGTTCATTTTCACATGTTCAGTGTCTAGCTTGAAATGGTGAGGAGCCTCCGTTATCCTGCTGTGCTAAGCAGCCTCCCCGATGGCTGGCATAGTACTCTTCTGCTGTGCAATATATCTTCTTGCTTGATGTGCAACTGCATGCCAAGGACTGAGATTGGAAGAATATAGGGGGTGAAAAGGTCTGTGGAGAAGTGCCCTAACAGACTCTCTAAAGTTAATGTAAGTCTTTTACAGGAAGCCAGGAAACCTCAACAGAATTAATAGAGAAATTTATGAGATTAGAACCAAATATAAAACTATGGGGCCATATTCTCCTCTGTTACTATTGCAACCTCATTCATATCACAGACTTCATGCATACAGACTGGGCTGAGTTTGACTAGAAGCACCACCACTATCTGTTTTTACCTAGAAGATGGCTGGTTTCCCTGAGGTGATTGGAAAAAGATGCCTCATTTTGAGAATGTCCTCTGCTCATTTGGGAGTTTTTGTTGACAATACATTTATCTTGTGCCTCCCTACTGCAAGACAAGATCTTAAAGTTTCAGCCAAGAATTACACATAAAAGGTACATCCAGCTCTGGTCTTAGCAGGTGTAACTCAGCTGGTTAGGAGCGCTACTTGCAGTAATGCTAAGGCTGAGCTTGGCCAGGGTCTTTACTCTCAAATATACTCTTGAAGTGCATATCTAGCTCTGCTTATAAGAAACAAGTGAGGCCAACAGCCTTCTGTGGGAAATGTTTTTCATCCTCTGACCTTAACTCATATGCACTAGCAGGCTGTGAGCAATTCACAGACTAGTGGAGAAGTATACAGCTATGTGTATAGTTGCATCAGCTGACATTGCCTCCCTGAATTTCCTTATGCCTGTGGTCACAACCTCATTCTACCTTCAGAGAAGTAGACACCCAGGTGGTGACCCTTGCTGACCATTTTTGCAAGGTTTTTTTGCTTCTACCACTGCCTAGCACAACAATTAATTTTAATCTGAGCACCTTGAAGCTGCATAGTTAGGCTTGAACTGCATATTGTATTGCGTGATGTGAGGTAGGATGTTTTCATTTGGCCACATGGAGAAGTACTGATTAACAGGAGACCTAGGGCTTGCAGAGAATTTTGCCTGGGCAGTACTAGCTTCAGACAAACTGGTTTGTTGCTAACGATAGATATAACTGCAAAGAATTTCTGATCCTCCTTATATCTGAAATGCATATTAATATTTACTGATATTCTGATTGCAAGTATGGACCCCAACCAAGATCAGGGCTCCTTTGTGTTAGGCACTGTACAGAGTAGTAGATGGTCACTGTAATGAAGAATGTACACTCCTCTAAATAGACAAGATAGACACAGGGTTGGGAAAACACACCATTAACAATCTTTTTTTTAAAACTCTTCTTTAAAGATAAAGAAAAGAAGGAAAAACAGTTAAAACATTAGAAATGTTAAGTATTAAATAGTTTTCATTTTAATTTTTTTGTTCCCTTTCCCTGTAGCTGGAGAGAATTTTAGAAGGACCCCCCCCCCCCCCTTGTTTGACAGCGTCTTACAGTAGCAAAGAATGTAATAGCTGTCGTCCTAGGTGGTGGTTGGGATTCAGCTGGCATTGGTTGGGCTGGTGATGTCATCTGGACCAGAATGATGAAGGCTTGGGGTGTAAGGAAATGGTGGCAGTGGCAGACATGAAGGAAAGTGACCTGTATGTTCTGTGTCTTCTCTCTCGTTTTCCATTTCTTTTTAAGGATCCCAAAATGGAGTGATGGGTAGAATAGCCCATCCCCTCATTTTGTCCACCAATTAGGCCTAATAGCTGACATACCCATTTTGGCTTATTAACTTCCAGCTACACATCTTCTGTTTTTAACAAGCATCATTTCAGCACAGTCCTTGAATCATATCAACTTGACCTTTGTTTAGATTAATTCAGTGAGTCTGTCTCCTTTTGTACCTTTTCCCACCCATGTTTGTTATAGGTTATTGTAACACTTTAAGAACTTTTTACAGTTAAGCTCACAATTCAGGTGAATCTGTAGGCCCAATGGTCACAGCAGGTGGGACCTTTAAGACTGTGGATCAGTATCCAGAATTATATTGTCTGTTCCAGAGATTGTCCTGCAAAGTCAGACCCCATAGACACAGGAAACAACCAATGAGAGAAGTGGTAGTCCTGGGGTGGCAGTTGGCAGTCACAGAAAATCCAGAATGCAACTTTCTAGGGCAGGGGTAGGCAACCTATGGTACATGTGCCGAAGGCGGCACACAAGCTGATTTTCAGTGGCACTCACACTGCCCAGGTCCTGGCCACTGGTCCGGGGGACTCTGCATTTTAATTTAATTTTAAATGAAGCTCCTTAAACATTTTTAAAACCTTATTTACTTTACATACAATAATAGTTTAGTTATATATTGTAGACTTAGAGAAAGAGACCTTCTAAAAATGTTAAAATGTATTACTGGCATGCGAAACCTTAAATTAGAGTGAACAAATGAAGATTTAGCACACCACTTCTGAAAGGTTGCCAACCCCTGGTCTAGGGTGTGGAACCAGAGCCCTAAGAATTGGATGGGTCCAGGCTCCTCCTCCTTCTGTCAACCAGAAGGAATCCTGCAAAGCTGTTCTTGGGACTCAGGGAATTTGTGGGCCTCCACATCACGGCATGTTAAGAAGGGGGTATAAGCCACCTCCTCCCTTAGAACAGAGAGACAGTGGAGGGAGCTGGAGTAATTGGCCATCTCTCTCAGCAAGATTTACCTGTCTGGTTTGCACTTCGACTGCCAGATGGGAGAGATTAAAAACTACAAGATGGTAATTAATGTTTTCTAGACTACAAATCAATGAGGGTTAGGCTCACTCCCAGTGGCAGTGTAGACATTCTGCACTGGTCGACAGACTCACGCTAGCAGGACTTGAGCTAGTGCATTAAAATAGCAGTGCGGCTTGTCTGTCAGAGCTGCAATATCAACACTGCCATTTTTAGATGGCTTACTCCCAGCTGTAGTATAGGCATAGCCTAAGACTAGTGGAGCTCCATCTATACACTTCATTGGAGAGCAGTTGAAGAGGCTATTGAATGGTGGTGTACAGAAGTACCTACGCAGAAAGATATCAGAGATGCAAATTTTTAATGGTGACAGTAATTGGAACAGATTGCCAAGGAATATAGTAAATTGTCTATTTCTGGGGGTCTTTAATCAAGGCCAATGTCTTTCTAAAAGATAAACTCAAGTTTAGCCACATGTTGTTGTGTTTAATGCAAGAATTAGTGGGTGAAATTCTACACACTGTGCTATGCAGAAAGTTAGACTAGAGGCCATAGAAGTCTTTACTGGCCTTGATTTCCCCCCCTTGTTCCAGAGGGCAAGGAAGTAATCTGCTCCCTATGTCTAGCACAGATTACTTCTTCCATGATGACTCAGCTGCATTGACCGGTCCCTTCACTGGCAGAGCCAAAGATCTGTTCCCTCCCCATCCCTGCTTGCTGTTTTCCCTCCCGTGTATAGCAATATGAATAGGCTGTGCAGGGACATGAGGTGCTTTATACCTTTTATTCCCTATGTGGGTCACACTTGTGCCCCGAATTATTTAAATGCAAGTATTTCAGTGCTGAGTTACTTGGTAAGACCTCACCTGATCCCATCCCCCTTTAAATATTTTAAATTATTTTTAGCTACTAGGTTGTCAACTGTGTATTCTGAGATACTTATCAATATAGCAATGGCTCTCAAGCTGTGGGTCAGGACCCCAGGGATGGTTAAGACTTGCTGGGATCTGGGGCTGAAGCCCAAGCCCCACTGCCTGGGGCCAAAGCCCGAGGGCTTCAGCTTTGCACCCCCCTCCCCCCCCCCGCCCGGGGCGATGGAGCTCGGGCTTTGGCCCCTTCACCTAGACCAGCAAGGCTCAGGTTTTGGTTCCTCCTCCTGGGGTCATGTAGTAACTTTCTTTATCAGAAGGGGGTCACAGTGCAGTGAAGTTTGAGAACCCCTGCTTTGAATAGAGTACATAGACTCTGGGCTTGGATAACAGGCACAGGCCTACAAGAGCAACTGAGGGTGCAAATGCAGCTTGTGGGCAGTGAGTAAGATCAGTTCATATTCAAGAATAAGAAACACATTGTGCAACAGCTCACATGTAAATCAGTTTTTTAATGGTCTTTAATACTGAGCTTGTAAAAGTAGAGTACAGTGAAAAGCCTACACAATGATAATTGGATTTAACTACAATGCTAAAATGATAGATGCAAAGTAATTACTTTGCAACACAAACATGAAATGAACTAGTGAAGGATTAGTCATGTTTATAGGGTGAGCTGCTGGTGATATCTTTGTCATTTGTTATCCCTGCATTAACTGGTTCATTGCTCACAGGACAGTGGGAGTGTCGGGGGAGGGGATCTTCCTGGCGGGACAGTCTGTGGAGTGGCTTCTCACCACATTGCCTAATGTAGTTATCTCATATTAAATGGAGTAATGACATCAAGAGGATCCTCTGCACAGTGTCCCTGATGGGAGTGGCCTTTGCTAGACAAATGACTTGCTGTATGTCTGGCTAAAATGGAAGTTGCTTCCCTCTTGCATTGCTAGCTTTTTTGTGTGTGTGTGGTTTCTGGAGAAGTTTAGCGGAGTTGAAGGTTGGATTTGAGGTGCAGAAGCCTTTAAAGTGGAAAGCAATCGTTTTGTTTCTCTTCACGCAACTATTTTTGCTAGTGTGGATTGTTGCCCGGCCCTTCTCGTGATCAGCTTCAAATGCTGCCAAAGTGACAGATATAGAAGGGATCTAAAGTGCATCTAGCAACTTGCTCTCAGATAGTGTTACAGTTGTAGAAATAGCTGCAGAATTTAGCAGGTACTTTTTTTGGCGCCCTTTCCCAGCCAAAAGGAACATGGATTGTTAGATCTTAATTTTGCATAATACAGCAACAAAGTCAAATCTTGGCCCAGTTAAAGCCAATAGGTGTCTTGTCATTGACACTAATAGAATCAGGATTTAGGCTGCAGTTCATAATCCAGTTAATTGGTTTGGAACATTGCACAGACCATCAGAGCCACAGGTCACTGACCAAGGAAAACAGCATCCAGGAGGAAGAACATAATAAGGTCCAGTCAATGGGGGTATGCAGAGCTTGGCAAGCTTGATGCCAATGATTGTCTTTGGCTTTATGTTGGTGCAACTCCACTGAAGTCCATGGGGATTCCCTGATTTAAAACAGCAAAAGTGGATCAGAATCAATTACACAGTTTTCAGCTGCTGCATATATGTAAAATGATGCCAATTAAAATTTTGCAAATACACACAGAAATCCAATATGGTGAGATCCTGTGTGCGCATCCTTCACTGCAGCAGAATTATGTAATAGCTACTTGACAGTATAGAGGCTGAGAACTTTAGTGCCCAGCACTGCAAAGCAAGAAAACCTGATGCATAATTACATGCCAAGAGCTTGGTTAATCTAAATCCAGTCCTCCATTTTGGTACTCCAAACAGGCTCAAGGTGTCCATCGACAGAATTAAAATTCAGAAGTGCTCTGCTCCTGAGAGTACTTTGCACAAGTGCCGTCACTCTTTCCTCTCATTCATTCAGCACCTACCACCTGCTCTGTGCTCAAACATAAAGTTGGTCTTTGCCCAGGGAGCTTGCATTTTAAAGGCACTATAGATATTGTACAGTCGTTCCCATGTACATGATGTATTATGGAGGGATAGTAACTGCTCCATAGGAATGATTATGACCAACTTATTGTTCTTGACACCCTACACTAACTTTGCCAAAAATGGATTAAACTGGCTGAGGTTATTGCAGAGGCAAAGATTTCCATCATATGAGTGTTTCTCAAGAATAAGAATAGTGACAATCTCTCTCCCTCCCTTCCCTACTGGTATCAGGCAAGGTCAGGGTTCGTTTTGACTTTGATTTCTGTTGCATAGAGGGGACTGAGAGTCAGGGTATTGTAGGAAAGCTTGAGTTAAGAGTTGTTTTGCATATTCTGAACACTGAGACTTCTGTGAAATTTCTTAAGTGCCAGAATATAACTTTTTTATTTATTTATTTATTTTGGAGGACTCCAGGAGAATCAGACCAGAAATTTATAAGCAGTAGGACACTTTGGAAAAATCAGGTGCTCTCTGAAAACTGTTCAGTTTTTTATAGTTTGTCTCCTTTCAGAAATGGCTTGGGCTGGAAACTCCAAGTGTGGTGATTTTGTGTGTGTGTGTGTGTGTGTGTGTGTGTGTGTCCTCAGTGAGGACTAGTGACATCAAAATATTGGAGCAATTAGGGAGTTAGTTTAAGTTATGGGATCCGTTTTTTGGCAACACAGGCAGCTCTGAGGTCTCATGCATGTGGCTTTATTCTAGTGGAGGCTGGGCCTTTCTATTTTCTAAAGTACAACTTGCAGAAATTTTTAATGGCCATGAATCCAAATAGCTGAAGTCTGGAGCTCTGGCACAAGACAGGAAGGAGGAGATGCAGGGAGGACTTTAAGCATGGGAAGGATATTCCATTCACTGCACCTGATGCAGGCATTCTGATTTACATGAGGTTTAAGATGTAATTTCCATGAGGTCTGACATGTAGCAGAGGTTGCACATTTGGACACTGTAATGCTTATGAGCTTGGCTAAGAGTAGTCTGGGAAGCCTCAAAATGGGGGCAGGAAACAAACAAAAGACTCCAAACAGCAGGAAAGAATGGACATCTCAATGCACACATGATCTGTGTGGTTTGGTGTTCATACTGTAGTGATACAGGCATAACAGCAGATGCAGGATAGTATAAATCTGAATCTATTACAAGATGCTCACCACATTGTGCATTTTCCATGACAGGTCTATAGGGATTGATTACTTTTCAATTTGTGGTCACTTCCATCTCTGTCCTGTCTGCAATATGTAGCTAAAACCTGCCTCTTAGAACTGGGCAAATGAACCTATTTGTTCAAATTGAAAAATGAGTTAACTCTGGCATATGGCTGTCTAGTGCAATTAGGGGTGCTCGTGTTCTAATGCCTTCCTTGTTTGCAATGTGGATGGGGAATTCTGTCAAAACTTGTTACAGCTTAGGTCATAGGCTCTTAGTGTCAGTTTCAAAGGAACTTTTATATTATCAATGCAGTATCCAATGTAAGAGTAATACCACTATCTTTAAAAAAAAAAAAAAAAAAAACTAAACAAACCTAGATTTTGTAAGCAATGCTACAGTAGTGTAAAGGATTAATTTAAGACCACAATAGCATAATTAAGACTACATTTTAATATTCCATTCACTCAATTGTATTTAATTACTTTGTTTGTAAAATTCAGTCCCTCTGTGAATGTCAGACCCCAAATGTAGTAGCATTACCATCAGATTAGATCTCAAATTGTTACCTTTCCATTTTATAGGAGTTTGACAGCAGTACAAATTGTGCTGTGTTCCTCTATCAACTACTGTATGTCTCTCATATACTAATAACCTTACAGACCAATGAAGGTAGTATTGAGAGGGAAGAGCTAATTACAGCTATGTAGAATAGTGAACTGCTGAATTACAATTTTGGGCTTTATGTTGGGAACTCATTGAGGATTGGTTGGCTTATTTTGTAGTTAAGAACTCTGTGAACTTAATCTGATATTAAACTAGCCCCAGAAAGGGGTGTTGTGAGCCTTAAGAGTGCTTAAGGGGCCTGGAAGAGGGAGCTAAGCTAACCAGGGCAGGGTGCCTTAATTGTAAGGATCCCACTAATTCCGTGAATGCAGCTACCTCTGGGGAAAAAACAGCACAGAATAGCAAAAAAGGCAACTAAAATTTCAGCCAAGTAGACTAGGGCAAACTCCTACAAAACGTGCTCTGTGATCTTTAAAGTCCTCAGATAAGAGACAGGAACTTGATTTTAAGGCCTCACTAAAACAATTGTTTGTTATTTGAGAGAAGCTCCAACACATGTGAGGTTTGAATGGGGCCAAGCAGAGAGCTGGACATTTGCTATGCCCCCAATGGGATCAAAGGTAAAGCAATAAAGTGGGCTTTTATGGGTATAGGGGAGAATTCATGGGAGAATAGTGGAGGCTACAGTGCCCTTGAAGGGCAGTGGGTTATAGTAGTGACTAGCAAGTCTTCAAATTACTAGAAGTGTAGTTCAGACAAGCAACCCAAGATGAGTTAAGTTCTTGAAGGCTCTCTGTCATGACTTACCCTTCCCTCCACTCCAATGTTTGTTGTGAGGAGCTTTCTACCCTGACTGCAACTGCTTTAAAGGAAAGCCAGGTATCCCTTTTCCCTCATGAAAGGGGAAACTTTTAGCAGGAGGTTCCGAAACTCTTCCCCTGACCCCAGTCAGCTTAGTTGGGCCTTCTGATGCCGATCTTTAATGCTTCCCTGTCCATGAGTACCAAAAGTGCACAGCAGTGCTAGAGCCATTCTACTGGAAGCCTCAGACAAGAGCAGCAGCAGGCTGAGATCCTACCTATAATAGGATAAAAGGGGAGGCTCATTGAACATCAAAACTTGAGACCAAGGCTAGTTGTTCTGGAGAATCCATTCATCCCTAGTTATGAACCCATCTTTATTAAAAGTTTCCATGGGATTCTACAGTAATAACTTCAAAACTCTGTAGTCAGACTCCTGTAAAGGAAGTCTGGATTGTTGCCATGGAAGGAACAGTGTGGTATGTTGAGTAAGGTATTGACATCTCTCAATGGAGAGCAAGTATTAAATGAGCATTGGGAGTGTGAACCATACCTAGTGGAAATTCCTCCTAAGGACTATGACACGTTGGCCTTGATGCTGCACTAACTGAAGTCAATTGCTTCTATAGTGCAGGATCAGACTCACTGGCCGGTGCTGGGTGTAGGGTTGCCAACCCTCCAGGATTGTCCTGTCGTATCCAGGAATTAAATATTATGTTGTGATGAAATCTCCAGGAATACATCCAAGTAAAATGGGCAACCCAGCGCTGCTGCATGTATTGTAATAATACTGGGGTTCAGAGGAATTCTGATCTAGATCCTCAATGGTATTTGGGCACCTAACTCCCATTGATTTAGGCATCTAAATACTTTAGACTCTAGGATCTGGGCCTCTGTCCCCAAGCTGTCAATTTGGTACCTTTTTTAACAAACACTAACCTCGCTTTAAACCATGTAATGGGTACAGAAAGAGAACAGAGAGAAATGTTATGATGCTTAGTATAGTTAACTGTGATGTGCCATAATTTGATATTCTCTGATAAAGATTTAAAAGTGCTTGTAATTATTATTTTTCACTCGGTTTTGGGAGTTCATTTCAAACTCCGGTGATCAATTGGTAGTGAATGGGTATCTGAACACTGCAGCATTTACTCAGCCTCTAACCTGACTGCCTCAAGATATCCTTTGAAGTCTTTCCAAATGAGAGCTTCAGCCCCCTCACACAAACTGTACAGTAATTATGCTCCACTTTCAGTGCTGAGAAAGGCACTTTGTTTGACAGGGTCTCATCTGTGATGCTTTTATATATTAATGAAAAAAATGTTGTCCAAATCTCCAAAGCACATTCCTGCAAGTAGCCTGAAGGTAGCATCTTTGATGGTAAATTTTTTTGGAGGGGGTGTATAGAATTTTTAATGTCTCATCACCCTTCTTTCAGTTACATACTGGCACAGATTAACTGCAAAACATATTGCTGACAAAAATGTTTAAAGAGGCCTTGGAACAAATGTCTTGTGGCTGTCACACAGGCCTATGCTATGAAGCAGGCTATGGATTAAAAGCTGTTGAAGTGAAATAAGTACAATTAAATCAAAGGAAATTAAATTCAATTTACTTTACATTGCCCTCAAACTTTCATTGGGCACAGATAATTTTTTTTAATGGAACTCGTAAGTACATGTTAGAAGTTCCCAAGGGACAAATTGGAAGCTTTGGCTGCTGGATAGAAACCACAGCTGTGGTTTCTCGTACTCAGGTTGCTGTGGGAGGCACATTTGGGTTTTGATACTGGGGAAGAAATTGACTTTTGGCATTGGGCATCTTTCCATTCCCCTTTTAGGCATGAAGGCACTGCCTTTACATTTATAGAGTTGAATTCCTTATTCCCTGCCCCAGTAACCCTTAACAAAAATAAATGGCCCTGTCCCTGGTATCTGCCAGTACATCCACCAGGGCTGGATAACCACATGAGCTTGATGTTTCTGCTAGAACGATCAGCAGTGAAATTGCTAGCAATATTAGCATTAAATTATTGTAATTAGGCTTTAATACTCCATTGAGATGGATGGGGCTGTTGACACTATTGTTTTAGGCTCTCTGAAGAAGAGGGTGCTCAGTATATCCTAACCAGGGCCTGATGGGATCTGTGGGTGCTCACCAACTCTCAGCATTCGGGCTAGTCTACACAGGCTTGCCTGATCTAGCTCTGCCAACAGCGCCCTCTAGTGTTACGGAACATATGCCCACAGAAGTTTTCCTGCCATCACTGTCACCACTTCCCTGAACAGCTTTAGCTATGCTGACACAAGCACTCTGGATGGCACCCCAGTGTCTATACTGGGGGTGTTGCCAACATAGCTATGGCAGCTAGGGGATGTCGGTTTTTTCCCACTTGATTGACATAGCTATGCCAACAAAACTTTGTAGAGTAGATCTGGCCTTAGCCTCTGTGTATTTTATATCCCTGTTTCACCATGTCTTTCTTCAGGAGCCATTGGCTCGATCTCTGTAGACCTTGTAAGGTGCAAAGGGGTTCAGGAGTACTGCTTTGCTGCTCCAAACTTTTTCCTGTGCATCTCCAAAGGCACAGTAGACTGAGTTCAAATTTATATGTGCTATTGCAGGTTGGTGCTTTTTTTGGCAGGTTAGCAATGCTTCAAGTCTTGGAAAGAATAAAGGTCCGTCTGTGCAGGCGGAGGGCTCTAAACTAAGCCCTTGATTAATTGAATATATCTAATTCTTTAACCTGTTCTTTCCCTATTTTGGTTTATGTTCCTTCCTCCTTGTTGATATTGTGTTGAGTATCTAGTCACCATTAAACTCTCTAGTGAAGACTGAAGCAAAATAGGAATTAAACACCTCCGCCTTCTTGCTGTCATCTGTTACTAGCTCTCAGTAATGATACTGATCTCTTTTGTAAACCACTTTGAGATCTGAAGATGAAAAGCACTAAAGAGCAACTTAATTATTATAGGCAGAATAAGAGATGCCAAATTACTTAACACCTGCTGCAAGAGGAGTCAAGGTTGATGGCGCTGGATACTGTAAGAAGATCTCTACACTGCGTCAGGAAGCATACAATACAATCCTCCCAGTACATTTAGCCACCATCTGCACTGAAATTCAAGCTTGTTTTTAGCTGAAGTGTCATGACCTGAGTAGTCGGCATTTAAAGACATTCATCATTGCTTAGGCTCCATAATGATCCTACCGAAGTCAATGGGAGCTTGACCACTGACTTTGAATGGAAGGAGAACTGAGCCCCAAACTATATTTTCTTCACTTACAATCCAGTGTTCTCTCTGGTTTAGCATTCATAGGTTAAAATCACTATAAAGTTTGTTTTAATGGAATTATTAAATTCAGTTTCCCAGAAATAGGATGTACAGACCCTTTTATTATGTTACCTGTAAGGAAAGTAATAAGTAAACAAAATGTTAGACAGCAGAAAAAAAGACCAGGGGTGAAACCCTGGCCCTGACTCCTATAAGTCAATGGGAGTTTTTCATTGACTTTGGTCAGGATTTCACACCAGATTATGATCTCAGTTAAAACAAAGTAACTGAGAGCAGAAACGAGGCCCCCAAACAGGCTCATTTCCAGCTAAGAACGATGAAGGTGCCCAGTTAGTATGCCCTAAATTTAGGACCTGCTATGCTCAGTGTGCTGGAGTTTTGTATCTGACCTGTGTGGATTTAAACACTAATGGATGATATGAAAGATGAAAACAAACATAAGAATATTTAGGGGCATGTCTACATGATCACTTACTGTGTGTCAAGCTGGGTGTCAGAAAGAGTGGTGGGGATGGTCAGGCCTAATGGTTGGAGCCCAGGGATCAGAGCCAGAATGGAGAATCCACACTGAGGTTGGAGTGAGCAAGGCTGGAGCCAGGTGAGGCTCAGGGAGCTGGTTGCCACCATCAGGCAGGAGAGAATTCCAAACCCTGGAGTGATATTGAGCAGACTAAGCTACGGTTCCTCCTGTGGGATTTACACCTGCCCTGGGAGTAGAGACTTGCAGATTGGCTGGAGCCCAGCACATGAGTGACTCATCACCTTGTATTACTACCCAGGGCCGGTGCTACCATTAAGGCGAACTAGGCAGTTGCCTAGGGCACCAAGATTTGGGGGCGCCAAAAAGCGGTGCCCCCAATTTTTTTTTTTTTTTTACAGCATTCCTTCCTGAGCACGCGGTTGCCGCTCCACTTCTCCCGCCTCCCAGGCTTGCGGCACCAATCAGCTGTTTGGCGCCGCAAACCTGGGAGGAGAATTAGAGCGGAGGCGGCGTGCTCAGGGCGGAGGCGGAGCAGAGGTGAGCTGGGGTGGGGAGATGCCGCATGGCTCCCTGGGCCGGGGGGGTGGAGAGCTGCCACGGGGGTGCCTCAAGGCGGGGGGGAGCTGCCGTGGGGGTGCCTCAGGGCAGGGGGGGAGCTGCCGCAGGGCTCCTCACCCCAGCTCATTTCTGCTACACCCCCTCCCCGAGCACGCTGTCGCTGCTCCGCTTCTCCCGCCTCCCAGGCTTGCGGCGCCAATCAGCTGTTTGGCACCGCAAGCCTGGGAGGAGAATTAGAGTGGGGGTGGCATGCTCGGGGAGGAGGCGGAGCAGAGGTGAGATGGGGTGGGGAGCTGCCGCACGGCTCCCTGCGGGGGGGGGGGACTACTGCGGGGGGGGGGGGCACCTCAGGGCAGAGGTGGGGTTGGGGAGCTGCCGCAGGGGTGGGGTGGTGGAGCAAGGTGGAAGTTTCGCATAGGGCGCAAAACTTCCTTGCACTGGCCCTGTTACTACCACCCCACCACCACCACCACCCCCAAGCATGCCTTTTCAATGTCTTTGGACCCTGCTTGTCAGGGTATGAGTGATGAAATTCACAAAGGAGGTCGGGTGCATGATGTTACCAGCTGGTTCCCACAGTCAACTGGGCCATACTCTGCCCAGTCTACAAGGTACATCAGTTGTCCTTGGAGCGTAGAGTTTAGAACAGACATGGGCCAACTACGGCCCACAGGACCATCCTGTTCGGACCCTGAGCTCCCGGCCAGGGAGCCTAGTCCCTGGCCCCTCTCCCGCAGCCACACGGCCCCACTCTGGCCCACCGGGCAGTGTGGGGAGCGCAGCTGCGAGCTCCTGCTGCTGGTAAAGGGGCAGGAAGTCCTGGGGGGCAGTCAGGGAGGAGGGGGGTGGTTGGATGGGGTGGAGGTTCTGGGGCAGGCGGTCAGGGGATGGGGAACTGGGAGGGTTGGGAGTGGGAGTTCCGGGGCGCCTGTCGGGGGGTCTGTTGGGGTGGGGATGTGGAGAGGGGTCGGAAGAGCAGTCAGAGGACAGGGAGCAGGGGGGGTGGATAAGGGGGTGGGATCCCGGGGGGCAGTTAGGGGCAGGGGGTCCTGGGAGGGAGTAGTCAGGGGACGAGGAGCAGAGGTTGGATAGGGTGTGGGAGTCCCGGGGGGGTGGTCAGGGGACAGGGAGAAGGGGGGCTGGATAGGGGGTGGGGGTGGATAGGGGGCGGGGAGAGGGCGGTCAGGGGACAAGGAACAGGGGGGTTGGATGGGTTGAGGGTTCTGAGGGGGGCAGTCAGGGGGCAGGAAGTGGGAGGGGGTGGATAGGGGGCGGGGGCCAGGCTGTTTGGGGAGGCACAGCCTTCCCTACCCGGCCCTCCATACAGTTGCGCAACCAATGTGGCCCTGGGCCAAAAAGTTTGCCCACCCCGGTTTAGAATCTGTCTTGCCACATTCTTTCTGCCATACCCTGTTGGAGAATTTGGTTTACCTGTTCTGTTTGTTCATCTTGGGATGGTAGGCAGTGGAAATAAGCAGGTGACTTCCAGGAGTATGAACACTTTGTTCCAAAAGTGGGTGATAAATTGTGGTCCAAGATCAGATGTAATATAACCCATGGAGCTCGAAGGTCAAGTTTTTTTTTTTTTTTTTTTTAAGTGAGCTGTTGCTTCTGCAGTGGGGATCTTCTGACAAGGCAAAGTTCTCCATTTTCATGAGGAGGTCAATGATGACCAGTACACCTATGCAGCCCTGAGACATGGGGAGGTCTGTGATGAAGTCAATCCATATAAAGGCCCAGGTTTGGGATAGGGTTAGAAGCAGGATCAGGACACCTAGAGGTCTGGCATAGGGAGTCTTTGTCTGGCCACACACCTAATGGGAAGCAATTTAAGATTTGATGAAGAAAATAGTTTTGGCCATCAAAAGTTTTGATAGAGCAGCTTTGTTGTCTTCCAGTACCTGAAATAGCCTGCCAGAGGGGAATCCTGGCATAGCTGGAGTACAGCTAGATGGAGTGGTTCATTGGGAACATAAAGTAACTCATTTGTGACTGAGAAGTTTGGATTAGAATTGGCTGACACCCATGTCACTGAAAGCAGATCGTTGGCCAGTGAGGACTTTACAAGGGCCAAAAGATCACTATTGGCCAGTGCATTTTACAAAATGGCAGGACATCAACACAGTGGTAGGTTCAGAAGGGTTATCCCCCTTATCTAATTAGTTCTCCTTGTGGGATGACACGTTAGGTTTGCCATTTTGATTTCCAGTAAGTCAGGATGAAGTTAAATCTAGAAAAGATGGACCAATATATGATGTTGGTTGAGGGCTGAGGCCATTAGGAGATGTTCCAGGTTTTTATGGTTGGTGAACACTTAGACTGGAAAGTGCACCTTCTGGATGATGGTGCCAATCCTGAAATGCAGCCTTGATGACCAATAACTTATTGTAGATTTTGTAACTTTGTTCCTCAGGTGTCTATTTCCTAGAATAAAAGACACAAGGGTGAAGGTCATTCGAAGGCCCATGTTGTTGAGCTAATGCTGCCCCAATTGCATAATTGGAAGCATCTGTTTTGACAGCAAAGGGTTTAGATGGATCTGTGTACTAGGATGGGGGCAGAAGTAAATGCTTTCTTCAGTCTATTAGAAGCCAGTTAGGCTTCTGGTGTCCAGTTGAAAGTGGAGTTCTTCCCTAGAAGCTGGGCAATTGGCAATGCCACTTGTGGGAACCCCTGCATGAATTGCTTGTAGAAGTTGGCAAACCCTCAAACACTGGGTATCCCAGATGCTTTTGGGAGTTGCCCAGTCAAAATCAGAGACCTTTGGGGGATTCATACTTAATCCACTGGGAGAGATGGTATAATGCAAGAAGTCCACAGAAATGAGTGATCAAATTCACACGTCTCAGGTTTCCTATAAAGACTATTCGCTTGAAGATGTTCAAGTACCAATCGGATGTGCTGGTGATACAAGGTTTGGTTCTCTGAAAAAATTAGAATGTCATGTAGGACGATTATGATAAACTGGTCCAGAACATCCCTGAAGATATCATTAACCAAGTGCTGGAATGGGGTAGGGGCATTACAGAAACCAAAAGGCATGGCAAGGTACTCAAAATGTCCATATAGAGTATGAAAGGCTGTTTTCCATTCATCACCCTTTTGGATGTGGACCAGTTTATAGATGCCACATAGGTCGAGCTTAGTGAAAATTTTAGCTGAGCTGACCCTCTCCAGTAGTTCACTGATAAATGGCAAAGGATATAGATTTTTAATGGTGATACTGTTCAGCACTCAATAATCTATACAGAGGCACAAGGTGCTTTTTGGGAGGGGGGACAAAACAGGATTGGGGCCCCAGTGGGGCTCTAGGTGGACAGATAAAATTCTTTGCCAGATTTTCATTGAGATACTCCTGAAAGGCCCTGAATTCAGGTTCCGACAAAAGGTAAATTTGCCTGAAGGGGATTTTGCCCCTGGCGGGAGGTCTATGGGGCAGTCATAGGGCTTATGTGGAGGCAAAGCATCAGTATTTCTTTTATTGAGTACGTCTGCTAAGTCCTCGCATTTCACAGAAATTGATGAGTTATTCTCGCTCCAAGCCTGCTGTGTGCAGAAAATGGTGGCCTTGCCCAAAGTACATCTAGGGTCCTCAACACCAAGTTGCACTAAGCACTGATGTAGACAATCCAATTAGAACCGAACTTGTAGTTCTCTCTAAGAAATGCTCGGATTGTGGAAGGACAGCCATGGGATGCCAAGCATGATTGGGAAGCACAGTGAGTCAATCAAGCTAAATTACAGGGTTTTCTGGTGGTCTTGAATTACAACTTGGAGGGGTGCAGTCTCATAGACGACTGGGCCGGAGGACAGCAAGCTGCCATCAATTGCCTCCACCAAATCAGGTGCAAACTTTGTTTGCACCAGTAGGTGGCTTGTCTTTTAGTAGATCCGGTGTCCATGAAATTGCCAGAGGTTCCATAGTCTATCAGTGCAAGCTGGGTGCAGGTGTAGACAGGGCCCAAAGTCAGAGCTTCATTTGAAGGTAGGATTGGCCATTGTATCCTAACCACTACAGACATGCAGGTAGCAGGAGGGGGTTTATTTGGGAAACCTGATCCTGTTGTTCTGTCTGGTGGGGTTCTGCCTAGTGTTGCTGAACCTGCCAATTTCTCCAGACCAGCCATAGAACAGGAGTTGAGGGGATACCTGGTGGCAAAGTAGCCTTATACCCCATGGTACAGTTGGAGGCCATTCAGACAATATTCCTTCTCTTGATCTGAGAGGAGTCATCGTGTCATGTCTACCCGCCTGAGTTCTTGTTCGGTGTTTGTCTGGGAGAGATGTTGGGAACAGACTAAGACTAGACGGGACAGAGCATGTACTTTTCTTCTTTCCTGGAATTGCTTAAACAGTTAGTTGTCAATGTGGATGCACAACTTGATGTAGGGGAGCAAGGCTGTGGGGGGATACATGCAGACCAGTTCATTTTTTACTTCATCATTCAGGCCTTGATAGAAATGGTAAATCTGTGCTGGTTCATTCTAAGTAGTGTCTGCGACCAGCCCATGGAAGTGAGTGGCACAGGCCACAATGGCATGAGGCCTTGTTTGAGTGACTGACAGCAGCGTGACTTTGGTGGAGCAGTCATGATGCGGGTCATCAAACGTGTGAAAAGAGACTGACAAATTCAACAGAGTCATGGAGAATCAGGACTCCCTTCTCCAGGAGTGGTGATGCCCAATCCAGTGCTTTGCCTCTCAATAGGCTGACCCCTACCTTGACCTGGTCATTCAGATACATTGCGGGGTGCAACAGGAAGAGTACACACTTTGAGAACCCCCTGAAATTTCTGATGGCTCCCATCAAATCTGATAGGGGGATCTAGGGGCCTAGATCTTGTAATGTCATGGATGATGGTGCAAAGGGGCCTGGGAACACTGGGACCTGTGAGGATAAGAAGAAATTTTCCTGCTTTATCTGGGCCATTTGGAACTAGCTCAAGGTCTCCAGAACCGTCATCTGTGGTGGGGGTGCCTGGAGATTTCATTTTGATTGTGGGCATACGAGATCCATCTTGCTCACTGAGCCTGACTGGGGGTCAGTCTGCTCAAACTGGTGGTGGTGATGGTCCGGTCTAATGGTTGGAGCCATGGCAGTCAGGCCTAGTAGTTGGAGCCAAGGGTCGCAGCTGGCATCAGGAGGCCAGACGGGTTGGAATGAGAGTAAGATTTGAGCAAAGCTGGAACAGGGCTGGAGCAAGAGCAGGGTTGAAGTAGAACTAGGAACAGGGCTGGACCACGTTAAGACTCAGGGAGTTTGCAAACTTCAGGCGGGGAGAGTTCCAAACCCTGGAATGATATTGAGCAGACTGAGCTTCTGTGGGCGCTTATACCTGCTCTGGGCGTCACCAGACCAGTTCCTGGCTTATGGATTGGCGGACCTCCTTCGGTGGCTTGCCTGCAGGAGGTCCGCCGGTCCCGTGGATTCGGCGGCAATTCGACAGTGGGTATGCCGAATCCTCAGGACCGGGGACCTCCCACAGGCAAGCTGCCGAAGGCAGCCTGCCTGCCATGCTTGGGGCGGCAAAAAAGCTAGAGTCATCCCTGGGAGTGACTCCTTACACTGGGGTGTAAATCTAAGTGTGCGCACTAACAGTCCGTGTGGATGCTGCTGCTGAACACTAAGTTCTATAGTGCACACTGATGTACAGAGGTTTCAAACAGTACATCCGTGTATGCTAGGGAACGTTTTGTGCGCCGCACAGCAATAACCACAAAGACAATTAGTGCGTGGCACGCCAGAGTGCTGTAGATTTGCACTCCAGCTTGTGGCACAGTAAGTGTTGATGTAGACGTGGCCTTAAATAATGATTCCAGCTACAGCCGAGCAGGATGTTTTTATGCAAACCCCAAATTATTGTTTTTAAATGTTCTTTATTGGCAGTATGGTGGTTTATGTGTTTAGTTTTTTCCCCCCTTTATTGTATGTTTGAGGATGGATGAACATGGCTCTTTTTTTGTTTTTGTTTTTAATTTCACCCTTTCTGGCAACCTGAGCAGCGCTTCCATTGGTTCGTAATATTTACATCTTTAATTTATTATATTAGGTGCCTAGTAACCTTTGGGGAATGTTGTGCTTAATAAATATTAAAAACTTGGCTTATCTTTATATCACACCTACAATCGACTTCAGTAGTTTTGGTTTCCAAATCTCCCCTTTCTGAAAACAAAACACCTGAAATGCATATAAATGTATTTACTTAGATTTATATTCATAAGATCTAAAGCCAGACTTTTAGAATTTGAGCTGGCCCAGGTTTTATCTCTGGTAATTATGTGGTGTCCATCACCATAAGATGTGAGTGCCTCAACCTGAACACAGATGGCAAAGTTTGGTGGGGGCTGGGGTTTGGATCATGGACTTTGGTCCAATCTCTTGTTGGGAATGCAGATTTTTAGGAAGAGGACTCCAATGATTACCACTCCAGCTGACTTGTAGCTTCACTTTTCTTGCATCTACAGCAAGATAATGCAGTATGGAGAACACCATTCTCCTTGTGCACTTTGCATAGCTGCATCTCTCTGCTGCTATGTTCCTTAAGGAACAGATAGCATCTATGCTGTCATTCTGTCTTTGTCTTCCATCATTTTAAAGGAGTTCATATATTGATATAGTAGCCATACTAACCTGTGTTTCATAGATTCTAAGGCCAGACAGGACCACTGTGATCATGTAGTCTGACCTTCAGTATAGCACAGGTCATAGAACTTCCCCAAAATAATTCCTAGAGTAGATCTTTTAGAAACTTCCAATCTTGATTTAAGTGTCAGTGATGGGGAATCCATCACAACCCTTTGTAAATTGTTCTAATGATTGAGTACTCCCGCCTTATTTTCAGTCTGAATTTCTCTAGCTTCAACTTCCAGCCATTGGATCGTGGTATACCTTTTTGTTAGATTGAAGAGCCCATTATTAAGTATTTGTTCTCTATGTAGGTACTTACACACTGTAATCAAGTCACCCCTTAACCTTCTCTTTCTTAAATTTAATAGATTGAGCTCCTTCAGGTCTATCACTATAAGGCACGTTTTCTAATCCTTTAGTCATTCTCATAGCTCTTCTCTGAACCCTCTCCAATTTATCAATATCCTTCTTGCGTTGTGATCCTTTTAGCTCTTGCCAGTTAAGCAGGCTCAAGCTAAGTCAATATTTGGATGGAGTAGTATACACAGAGTACACCTAGACAGGACTGGCACTGTTCCGTATAGAACCAGAGTCTAAAATGGGCCTACTGGCAATATTTTTAGAGGTCATCCTAACCACTTACAAGAGCAGAGGTGTTAATCCCAGTGTTTTTACCAACGTTGTAATTTGGCCAATGCATTCTGCCTACTTAAAATTCCCATTGCCATTTCAATTGGAGATAGTATTTCTCTTCACTTCTCAACCTGAAATGTTATGTAGTGTTGCTGTGCATTGCTAAACAGCTGCTACATTTCATAGGTGGGTGAAATGAAGCCCTATATATAGTTTGCATACCAGTTTAAGTTTTTGAATCATTTTGAGATCCTTTGAGATAAGGCGCTATATAATAGGATTATTTCTGAGGGGTGGTTTTGGTGTAAGAAGGGTGCCATTCGAAGACCTTTGATGGGCAAGACTACTGTGCTTTCACAGACAAGCTGACTTGGTTTCTCTCCTCCCAATTTTATCACACTGTTTTTCCAAAGTTGAATTATTTTCCTGCTGTTTCTTCGTACAACAAAAGTCAATGTTTCAACAGTAAATGTTCTATTTATTCCAATCATGGGGGCTTGGGGGAAAGGAGGGGGTACAGGGAAACTGATGCAACAGAGGGGATGGTATGGTAAGGCACAACGCAGATAAGCAGCACACATTACTGTGGCTCATTACTGAAACAGGTTTTCAAAGCCTCACGGAGACAGAGATCCTTACTGGCTCTTCTTATTGCCCTGGTATCTGACTGCTCAGAATTACCTGCCACTATCCGCACCCCACCCCCAGTGGCGAAGCCAGGTTTTAGCAGCAGGAGGAGTGAACAAATAAAAACAGGCGCCACCCGCCGCAAAGAAAAAAGGAAAAAGAAAAACCCCAACTGACCCAGAGCGGCTGAAGGATCCGCCGCCGAAGACCCGGAGCGCCGCCGAAGACCCGGAGCGCCGCCGAAGACCCGGAGCGCCGCCGAAGACCCGGAGCGCCGCCGAAGACCCGGAGCGCCGCCGAAGACCCGGAGCGCCGCCGAAGACCCGGAGCGCCGCCGAGTGAGTAAAGATTAAAAAGCTGCCACTTTTCTGCTCAGTGGGAGCGGCCGATCCCCCCTGCTCCCTCCCTAGCTGCGCTATTGCACAGCCCTGAAGAAACTTCTCTCCCTTTTCCTCACAGATCTTATGGCGCACACAGCATGCAGTGATAACAATGGAGATGTTGCTTTCACTGAGGTCTAACCTATTAAGAAAACTCAGCCAGCAACCCTTTAAAAGACCAAAGGCACATTCCACCCCCATTCTTCACTTGCTCAGCCTATTGTTAAACTGCTCTTTATTGCTGTCCAGATGGCCAGTGTACTGCTTCATGAGCCATAGGAACAAGGGGTAGGCTGGGTCTCCCAGGATCATGACTGGCATTTCAACATCCGTGGTAATTTTGTGATCTGGAAGGCAAGTCTCTGATTGCAACTTTCTGAATAGACCTGTGTTCCTATTATGCACCTTTCCTGACCATCCCAAGTTGTCAGTGAATCATCTCCTGTGATCCACCGGTGCTCGCAACACCATTGAAAAGTATCCCTTATTGTTTATGTACTCTTTGGCTAGGTGGCCTGGTGCCATCTATCACCCCATCATGGCAAAACCATCCACTATCCTGCACGTTGTCCAGTCCCTACCCTTCATAGAAGTCCATTAATGGCCCTGCACACTTGGATCACAACAGCTCCCACAGTGGATTTACCAAGTCCAAATCGATTCCCTGCTGATTGGTAGCAGTCAGGTATTGCAAGCTTCCTTGGAGTGATCACCACTCGCTTCTCCACTGTCAGAGCAGGTCTCATTTTAGTGTTGCTGTGCTGCAGGACTACGGAAAGCTCTGCACAAACTTTCTGGAAAGTGGCCTTCTGCATTCAACCGTTCTGTAGCCACTGTTTGTCATGCCATAGCCACATAACAATGCAATCCCACCAGTCAGTGCTCATTTCCCGGGATCAGAAATGCAGCTCCACCATGTTCAGCTGCTGCATAAGTGCCAACAGCAACTGGGAATTGTTTCATTCTATGGCTTGCAGCAGGTCTGCTTGAATTGACATGTTCTGCACGGTGGTTCGTGTCTCAGTTCTGGAAATAGCTCATGTCGTCTTCTGCAGTATCTGTTATGCTCACAAGAGTGCACAGCTGATTGGGGTTCATGCTTCTCAGGCTATGGGATACACGCAGCTAAGGTAGGCTTTTGAAAAAAGGCATGAGAAAAGTATGGGTTGTTTTGTAGGTCCTGCTTGTAGGCTAAGAGGCTCTGTAGCGAAGTGTAATATCTGGGTTTTCTGCCATTAGTCTGTAAAGAGCCAGCCTAGAGCAAGGTGAGGTGAGTTGTCTCTTTGCCTTATGAAGCAGACTGTTTTTATTTGTTTTTATTCATTTATTTTGTGTCCCCCATCAGTGTCATTCGTGAGTGAATCCACCAGGTGCTAGATGTCCTAGGGTTTCTGCAGTTGTTATAGCTACCAAAACTCATCCATTTCTGCATAGCACTACTTACAGGCTTGTGACAGGATCAGCCCTATCTGGGACAAGAGTGGTTTGGTTACAGTGTATCTGCACAGCATGAATATTAATAATATAGCTTTATAAATCTCATTTATGGGGCCAAATAATAATTTTTTTCAAAGCAAATACAAACTAAAAATCCAAAAGGAAAACATGCCAATTAAATAACTAAAGGGCTGATTGTGACTACAATCCCATTGACTTCAGTGGAAGTGCAGGCTGCTTAGCACCTTGCAGGAACAGAGGGCTGGGGATAGAACCAAAAGGTTAAAGGACACAAACTCTATACAAGTGAGTATAACCCAAATATTTATAGGGATTTATATCCCAGGAGAACACAGTAAATAAAGAGAACCACCTGATGCAACTGTAGTAGATCATATTTACCATGTTGCAGCAGCAGGCATTCATATGAACCTGATAAGTTCAACGTATGCAGTTCTGAGCGTGTGGTGTGAGGTTGGAAATTAAATCAATATGATTACCACCTTCCTTTTTCTGCAAGTGCTAGGTCACGCAAGTGATACAGTTTCCAGGCATCCCTCACCAGTGTAATAAATGGTGTTAGTTTCATTCTTAGTAAGAACATGCAGGGAAAATGTATGTCAGAACTATAAATTCATCCCTGGTGTAACTGCAGTGACTTCAGTCCACTTACCATTGGCCCAAACTCATCCCTAATGTGTGCTGTTTTCTAGTTATTTCTTAAAAATAAGCTGTTGTCTTATCTAAAATCAAGTTTTCCAGATGCCTAAAGGACATTTACACTGCGGTGTAACCCTACAACCAAGGTGTTTGAAAAGAAACAATAAGCTTGTCAATGTAACATACTATTCTGAATATGTCAAATATTGATGGGGATCAAAAGGAAATAGCAGTACAATATTGTGCAAGGATCCAAATAGTTCCGGAGGTAGTGCAATGATACCTTTAGCTGCAGGAAGTGTTTTAATCTGAGCAGCCTTTAATTACTGTTGCCCTTAACACTATGAATCTTTATTTTTAGTTCTGGTGGTATGGTTGAAAAGGAGCCCAATTCTGTTCTCACTTGCATCCCAGCAACCCTGGAATAATTCCACGGGGGTCACTAAGTTACCCCATTGTTACACCTGTACTACACCAACACTGAGAGAGGGAGGATTCAGGCAGCATTAGGGCAGCAAATCTGCATATTTCCTTCAGAGAGTGGAAGTGACCTCCCCACCCCCATCACACCAAAAGAAGCAAGTGTCCTGAACTCTGTCTCAAACGTGGCTCTTGCATTTGAAGTGCATTAGCACTGGCAGCAGTGGCATCTAGCTGACAATCTTCACTAATGTTTGAAACAGTTTTGACTCTTTCCTTTCGTGTCTAGAACTTTAACCACTCCCTTCTGCTCACCTCTTAGATGCCCTGCTGTTCCTTGCTAATATTTATGCAGGCTTTATTTGTATCCTTGTGTTTTGAGACCACAGTTCAGAACTTTACAAAATTAATTACTTCCGCAGGGAACATGTACATACTATTTATTTTATCAGAGGGGTAGCCGTGTTAGTCTGAATCTGTAAAAAGCAACAGAGGGTCCTGTGGCACCTTTAAGACTAACAGAAGTATTGGAGCATAAGCTTTCGTAGGTGAATGCCACGCTTCAATCGCTTGCGTCTGATGAAGTGGGCATTCACCCACGAAAGCTTATGATCCAATACTTCTGTTAGTCTTAAAGGTGCCACAGGACCCTCTGTTGCTTTTTATAAAATAAATAGGCTCACTATCCACTCCCTTCCTCTCTCTCCCCCATCACTAGCTCATGCATCTGCTTGCAATGCAAGGTTTCCCTGGCAACAGGTTCATCCTGACTCACTGGAGAAATGTCTTACTCCAAAAATGCTATTAGGTTTTCAATAACAATAGTGTAGCTCCACTTTTTTCTTACAAAATAAGTGTTTTGTTTTTTATTTTTATTTTTATTTAAGTTTGTCAAGGAAAAAAATCTATTTTTTCCTTCCTGAGAGATTGGACCCAAGTTGCAAAGTTTGAATTGGAACTTTCTTGGGAGGTGTTTAGTTATGATTTTTTGGGGCCCAGCTTTTAAAAATCAACTGGCTAAAGCAAGCTCTCTGAAGCTAAAGATGCAGTATGGTGTAGTAGACGGAGACAGCCTGAGAGATGAGGCCTGGTGTAAGGCCTAATGCCCTGTTGCAAAGCAGATGCCTGCTTGCAGATTCAGACAATACATGGACTTGGCAAGAACAGGGATTGTAAAAACACAAGCACCTCTAGGTTCTAAGTATTCACGTAAACACATTCCAGAAGCGTAATACCAGAATACCTCGATACCAAGCATGGTATAAGCACGCTCCCTGAAGATAATATAGGAAACACTGACCCTCTTAAAGATAAGGTCAGGATGACAGCTTGATGGATAGAGATGTTTTGATTGAACCAACATGCATAAGGAAGGTAAAGGGTGGTAACTAACCATGTCAGAGGAGTCATCCGTAACTTGTTTGTATCAGGGTTTAAAAGAGGGGTCACAGAGAGTGTGTCTTTGTCCAGGCGGCGGGGACGGGACAGGATGCAGAGTCCTGCCGTTCACTGAGCTGAGTCCATTGCAACGACTACACGTTAGTGTGCCTGTAATCATTGAGCCAGGGTACTAGGACCACGCTTTGTAGACAAACAACCTGGCCAAGTGCCTTTGGTGCTGAACGGAGTCTACGGTCTTCTTGAGCAGTTAGCCTGTATATAGCATGCACCTATCTGGCCAGAGCCAGTCAGCACCCAGAGAGAGCACGTACACACACAGCCAACAGCTGACAAGACAGCAAAACTGGGTTCTATTTTTAGTTCTTGTCTGATCATAAGCAAACTGCACAGCCTCACTTTGTCCTGATTTCTCCATTTGTAAAAATGGGGATAAGAACATTTCCCTGTATCGCCTGAGTGGGGCTCAGGAACTTTATTCAGGAGAACAAAATGAATGCAGTTGTGGCTGCCGGCCACTGCATAATTGGGCTCTTTATGGCTGGCTAATGTGCAGCTGTATAAGGGAGGGGACAGTCTGACTTAACACCTGGAGAGCATGTTGTGGTTCTTGGCTGCAAGGTGTGTTAGTGTTACTGTGTAATTTATTTCTTCCCTCTGCTTCATGCACTCTGTCATATTGAACTTGAAAGTTCTAATACAGAATCATCATCCGAATGTGTTACAGCCCCAAAAGAGTAGCGTGTTTTTGTTGTAATTCTGCCTGGTGAGCCAGCCTCCTGCAGTACCGCTGTCAGGTGAGCAGGAGTGTATTTAAGTTGGGGGAGTTGTAGGTTTCTTTCCCACCCCACCTCCTTTTTTTTTTTTTTCTTTTTTCTTCCCACTTGGCAGAATTTTATCCTCCAGGATTTCTTATGCCTGGAGAGAAGAAAGAATTGACTACTATGCAAAATGTATACTGTCATCTGCTAACTGCAGTCACCTGTCCTCACAGACAATAAAATCTCAATCTTCACAAGAATGCTGTAGTGACTGAATGGCCTTGTATACAGCGGTGGCTCCAGGCACCAGCGTTCCAAACGCGTGCCTGGGGCAGCAAGCCGCGGGGGGCACCCTGCCAGTCCCTGCAAGGGCGGCAGTCAGGCTGCCTTTGGCGGCATGCCTGTGGGAGGTCTGTGGATTCTGCAGTGGGTACGCCGAAGCCGCGGGACCGGGGACCTCCCGCAGGCATGCCGCTGAAGGCAGCCTGCCTGCCATGCTTGGGGCGGCAAAAAAGCTAGAGCCAGCCCTGCTTGTATAGCTACCTTTTACAACAGCCAGAAAAAAAATAGCTGCCCCTGTGGTCACTGCTATTAAGCTGCCACTCTACAAAACCTTAAGCTAGATAAGATATGAGATGTGAGTTCAATTCCTGGCTCTGTTTGGCTGCTTGTTTGCCACTGAAAGCAGCAAGACTTTCAGCAGCAGTCACTGACGGGGTACCTCAGTCTACTTGGGCCTGATTTTCCAAGGTGCTGAGCATCCAAGGTTAGAGCTGTAAGTGCTCAGAACTTCAAAGTCAGGCCTACGGTGTCTCCACTTGATGTACACACCCTATCACGTTTCCATTTGCAATAAACATGAAATAACTGCTCACAAAAGCCCATTGGTTCAACATATGCAAATATCAAAGGCGTCAAACAACAAGAGTCCAGAAATGTGTATAGCATTCATCTGGTTTCTGATAGTTCAGTAGGCTCTGTTTAGTTTACCTGATGTTAGCAAAGTCTTAAGATAGCAATGTGTTCAAAATACTGTAGTGCTCGGTAGCACATACCCCCTGAATGTGAGTAACTAATGACAATGGGCCAGATCTTAAGGTCACTACTCAATTTTAAATCTAGCTAAACTTCCACCAGCGCCACTGAATGTTTTTTGCTGGTGTAAGAGCTATGTATGAAATTTAGGGTTTGGCTCCATAAATAGTTCCCTCACCCACCCACCCACCCTTGCCACGTCCTAGGATGGGAGAAATTTCTCTCCTTTGCCTTCTCCCCGCACTGTCACCAATGAACTGCAAGTTTCATTCCCACTGTCAGATTCTGACTTTCACTTAGCTTTTATGCCATAGTTTGTGGGGGGGACTATGGAAGTGAAGAAAATTGTAGCATGCACTTCTTGAAAGCTACTCACTAGTAATAGCTAAGGGCTTGTAAATTTGATATCTCAGGCAGTTTCTGGAGTGATGTGTACCAGATGGGAATAAAGCCAAAGCATTTGGTTAGCTTAACTCAGGACAAGAAAGGATTGACCATCTCTATGGTGCATTTGACTCCATTGAGAATATGACTGAGAAGTAGAGAAATACACCCAAGCAGAATAACAATCATAAAACTCACCACCAGTAATTCAATGCTAGAGTGAATGTGGAAACCCCAAAAGGTAGTAACAGTGGAGCAGGAGCACCAGAGTCCAACTTCCTCAGGAAAAATAAAAGATACAGAAGTTATTAAAGTTTCATCTTTGACACTATTGACTTTCTAGTATGGATTGCTGCTCTAAATGTAGACGCACCTTCTAAGCTACATCTGTTGCTGTTTCCTTGTAATCTTTCTCACTCTGCTGCAGTGCCAATAAACAGACATGCTTTCAGGCCCACTTATCTGCCCACTCAGGGATCTGAGCAATATAAAAAAAATACAATGGGTCTTTCTTTTAGTGCTGTAACTACATTGCTGCAAGGGAAAGGGTTGTTACTTCCCTAGTGCAGTGGTCTAAATAGTTCAGATTAAACTTTTTATTGTAGATGAATCACTCTTTCCATGTTTGAGTCCTGCTGTTCATACGTGATTCACCATAAGTTCAACTGGTGCCAGTCACCACAGCCCTTCATCTTCCTAAGGTATATGAATTCAACATCCTGCGTTTTGCTTTGTGTGTCCATCAGATGGACTTTACAAAATAAGAGTTCACAGTTCTGTTCTAATTAACACTACTGTAAATCAACAGTAACTTTACAGAAGTCACTGAAGTTACACTGGTGTAAACCTGTGTAAGCAAAATCCAAATCAGGCCCAAATTCATATGCTCTACATGGACAAGTGGCAGATTCATCCTTGTGAGGCTTGTCTCTCTCCTAGTCAGTCGCTGCTGGGAGAGATGTACCCTTGATGTGGTGCTGGCTGACTTTCCCCCAGTGCCCTAGGACAGTTCTGGGGAGGTGGAGGGGCTGAGAGGGCCATGGCCCCCTAACCCATCCCCTTTGGGGTGATTTGCACCCTAGGGGTGCATAGAGGGATGGCCATGACGCTTCTGCAAATGCAGGGATTTGGATTGTCCCTAGCCTGTGTGTATCGTTCGTGGATGGGGAGAGACACTCTGCAGCCTCCTTCTGCCCCTGCACTCTAGCACACGGGCAAAAGATAACAGCCACTTTTCTTGGGGCAGATGATGTACCCTGTTTCCTGACACTCTGAAAGAGAAGGGAATCCCTCCGCCCCACTTTGACATGTGCCAGGCATTGCTGAGAGCTCAGATATGTATTATGAATGTGATAAATATCACAGTAGCTAAGGCTGTGTATGTGTGTGCGGGGGGACCTGTCTAAAAATAGAGGCAGATGCAGAGCACCAGTCAAATACTGGCCAAAAAAAAGTCCCCCCTATGTGAAACTAAACTACTAATTTACTGTGAATTACCATTCCTTTGAGTATATTCGCTGTTTGGCATTAATAGGAAAATAATTTACTTTGTAGTACATTTAATGGGTTGTGGGAGAGCATCTAAAAACTTAGTTTGTTTCTCCGTACTTTTGTCCTGATTATATGCTTGAATCTGTTACACATTTCCTAGACTTGTGGAAAATATCATCCCAGTGGAAATAAACTATCTCCATGGAAATATTTCCTTGGAATTTGCTAAATTAAATAGTGATTTTTATGTAAAATGGAAACCGTAAATCTTTAGTTAAGATTTAATTTCCATACCATGAAATTAATTGTAATCTCTTAAATTGCCAATATGCTAGAATGCCAAGTACTACATTTATGTGATTGCATCTTACATTGTGGAGGGGAAGGAAGACCTTATATATCTTATATGATACACACTGGGAGAATTGTCTCCACTATAATTGTTATCAAGGAAGTGGATTAATTAGCCATAGCAGAAGACAAGAGAATGTATTTAAAACCTGTCCCCCTGGGAATTTGAACAAAAGTGAATGCCATTTTCAGTTCTAAATTGCTATGAACAGCGTTCGGGTGATCACACTCACACGCCATCTTTCACTCAATGGTGCTGTATCTTTACACCCTAGCACTATTCTCAGCGTTAGCTGGCTGGTATATCTCACTGCCCATTTGATTTATTTTCTGAAGGAGCCTTGCCTTCTCTTTCTTTTTTTGTGTCTCGGAGTTGGACTTCATTTCACCCTTGATCTTAAGCTGTATCTAGAGCGTAGTCAGCTCCTTCTGTAGCAACAAACACTGCTGTTCCCAGTGTCCTTTTCAACTTTGAGACAAGTCAGCTCCTGTTTCCAATGTATGGCTTGGGTGAAGACCCAGTCTCTTGAGGAGCATCTCTCTCCTAGCCCCTGCTTCACATCAACATTGAAGTGCTCAAGTTGTGAAAGTTAATTTCTAGCTCAAATTTTGCCCATATTTAAATTTTGAGTTCTATATTTGACAGACAGACGTGATTTGGTCCCATCATCACTGGGGCTGACAGATGCAAATTGAAGATTTTTGCAATTACTGCTATGCAGTTAGCCAGCTGTAAGCAGCATAGTGCGGCCTGCAAATATTAGTCAAATATGCAATTCAAAATTTCAAAATGAGAACTTGTGTAACTCCTTTATGCAATTGGTCATGAATTTAACATAAGCTCTATCATGAATTGTGTCATTTAGAGTTATTTGCTAAAAAAAAATTCCATTAATAATTTTTATAATAAATAAAAGATTTTTATAACCTGTGGACAGGTTTCATTCAGCTCTAAACCTCCTCTTCCTAGACTGCAAACAGCTATGCTACAGGGCAACAAACTCATCTAAATTTCTTAATCATGTCCTTGTTGAAGTTGATGGGGGGGGGGAAATACTCCCACTGATACTGAAATAAAAAAACATGATTGCTGGTGGTTGCTGATTCACTAGATTTTTTTTCACACAGCACTGTAATGCTAATATGCAGTAGCTAGCAAACCATTTTTGTTGCATACTATCTATAGCAATCTACCATTTCAAAACTTTAATGTAAATAGAAAATTAAAACACTGCAACTACTCCCATTTGTATTTTTTTCTTCTTTTTGGTGGGGAGCAGTTTGTTTTCAATCCTGTGTTGAAATGTTTAATTATTTAGACTGAGAGCTTGCCTGCACTACAGATTATGAACAATGTGAGCGACATAAGTTACATCTACCTAAGCACCGGTGTGGACAATGCTATGTCGGGGGGAAAGCTTCTCCTGCCAACATAGCTGCATGAAATCTTGAGGGGAATAAGTCTGCAATCCACCAATTCTATAAATGGCTAGGTCTGTAACATGAAGAGCAGAACATATGTAAAAAATTTGTCATGACAGAAAGTGAATATAAATCATATTTCTGTAAGTTGATTGCACTTTGTTCTGTTACACATACCACAATCTGATCATAACCTTTATGAAAATGATTAATTCCTCATATAAAATGAATACAGTTCACCCAAACCATAGATTAGAGAGAAACTAAGACTGGAGTAGTGATGACAATAAAAAGATTTTGTCCGACTTCAGGGGAGAAAGTACTTTTTAAAAAAATACACTGTTCATAAATCAAAATATCGAGTCTGGCCTCAAAAAACAGCTCAGTAATTCAGCCCCAGGTCTATATGAATACTAAATAACCATCTAGTGGATCTGTGACATTGAGTTAGACTCATACCATTACATGATAATTCATAGTAACTTGCTGCCAGTGCACTAAATCTGCAAATTCAAAAACACAAATTATAGTCTTCAGCATTTTCTAATTACCTGATTCAAAAAAACCTTAATTTTTCTCTTTTTTTTAAATAAAGACAAATAGTCATAAAAATGTCTCTAATCAGCTTAAACCCTAATTTGGTTCCACTTTCTGGAAGCCAGTTAAAACATGAAAAACTAATTTTTCAGGATGATGCAGACTTGTCTAAGTTTCCACAGCATGAAAGCCTGGAAGAGTTTTTACTGAATCTCTTAGCCCATTGGTCCTTCTCTTGATTCAAAATTCTCCAGTTTAGAGTCTTATTTGGGAAAATAGGGCTGGTGATTTTTTTCTCCACCGGCTGAAACTTGCATCTTTCTGTAAAGATCAGTCTTCAAAAAGTGCAGAGGCCTGATGTCCTAAACCTATTTATTTTAAAATTACTGTGTGCTGTGATATACTTTTTTCTTCATCTGTGTATTATACTCCAGCAATTATTCAAGAAATGCACTTCAGGAAAAGGTTGTATTTATTTCACAGTTTGCAACAACACATTATTCCTTCTTGTATAAGGCTAAGCAGTCTGATTAGCATAGTGATCAGTTTAAATATAAGTAGGCTTGGAAGGATTAGATTTGTATCAGTAAATATCAGTAAACATCGATTTCACCATATGCATGCAAACCGACAAATATTTTCATTCAGAATAATCAAAATTTACACATAGGCAAAGTAAGAAAAATGCAGCTTGGAAACTTATTACAGTCAAAATCCCGTGCTTTAGACTTCTGAATTAAGTTTGTTACAAATGGACTAGCAATGAATAATAAAAACAGGTATGATTGGTTGATCTAAGAATACCTACATTGTGTATTTTGATGCGATTTTGACAATTTGTTTCAGTGGTTTATAAAGCTTTAATTTTTGAATTCAACATCTACTATTATTAAATTGCTTTTCCCCCATAATTGCCTGTAACTGAAAAATTTAAATTGATAATCTTAAAAATAAACACAGATATTGTGATGCTGGTAAACGAAGTGCCAGCACTGTTCAAGGCTGTAGGTGCTACCAAAGGATTGACAAACTCATAGGTAAAAACCAAATCAGCTCGTCTGTATGTTAGTTTTGTTCAGAAAAGATATTAGTTTTATAAGAATGTATTTAGTGGTTAGACTCTATTAAATGCTTGTAAGTTGCTGAATGCCTTAATCTCACTTGTAATGTCTGTAGTCCGTGTTATAAGGAAATATGTAAATTTTGCTTTATAACTTTGAAAATCTTTGCTCTGAACTTGTGAACCTAGGCATGGGAATTGTCCCCCTGCCCATTAAGGAGGCCTATCAAGATTAAAGGGACCATTAAGGAACATCACAAGACAAAGGACTGGTGAATGGCCCCATAACACCTTGGAAATGCTACGTGCAAGGAAGCTCATCTCATAGACTGGAAGACTAAATGTAAAAGAGAAAATTGGGTCACAAAAGGATTTTTCATCTCTTTAATGTTTGAACTCGCACAGGGCCAGAGACACTAAACTAAAGCAGAGATCCCCAGGTTCAACCGGGGTCTGCCCTGAAAGACATTTTGAATGGACAGATTACTACATTTCTTACCTTTAGGGAACCATCGATGGTAACTCATGTTTGCTTGCTTTAACCTGTAAATAACTCTCATTTCTTTTCACTAGATAATAAGCCTTTAAATAGTTTATTATAGGATTGGCTACAGATGTTGTCTTGGTGTAAGACCTAAAGTACCAGTTGATGTGGATAAGTGACTGGTCTCTTGGTACTGGAAGCAACCTGAATATTTTGTGATTTTTGCTGCAAGTGACCATTTGTCATTAAGCCCCAAGTTCTACATTCTGGCCCTAGGCCCTATTCCTTGCATACCTTTTCATGCTTAAAGGGCATATATGGACTGATCTAAAGGCCAATGAAATCACTAGGAGTCTTTCTACTGACTTCAGCATTTTTTGTATCAACTCACACCTGAGAGCCCCTACATGAAGATGAGTCACTGGGGGAAAGTTTATGGACCAGAGGTTCCAATAAGTGGGAGGAGCCACTGCACATTTACTTTGCACACAGAATTACCCTGATTTCATGTATGTCCCTGAACAAACCAGCCTGACTCCAACCTGTCTCCTGAGTATTTATAAAACATTACTGATGTCACATGTCAATTAATGAACTAAGCTAAAGCAAATATGGATCCCCAGAGAAGGGGGAAATGAATATAGAAAATGGACTGAGTTACCAGCAAGCAGTCTTTTAACGTTTGTATATTGATTCTAGCTGTTTTTCAATACACTACTTCACGTCTTGATAGGCAAAGGCTTACTTTTCCAACACTGTCAATCCCTTAACTTTAGTAGGATGAAAACATTCATTTCAAATGTGATTCCCCAGCCCCTACCTTTCTTGCATCTTTCTTCTTTGAACAGTCAGGGTTATATTTTTCTTGGCCGATTTTGTTTTCACCCACAGCACAAAAAAATATTTTTGCTAATCCAGATGTCAGTAGATTAAAGATAACCTGCAAAGGAACTTTCAAAACTTGGACTTGTCTTTTTCTGTAGACAGTATGATAGCGTGAAAAGTTTGGTTGTTTTTTATGCTTGTTTTCAATGTAGAAATTTCAGGACCATCAAGAGTGACCGTCCCAGTCATTTCTGGAGGACCTCTGGGAGATCTCAGGGAATTTTATTATGAGTGCTAACATGGTAATTAAAGGGATATGGGTGCTGAAACTTTAACAATGGTTATCTTTATTCAAAATGTTAGTCATTCGCTGAAGTAAAATGGGTATTAATGAAAAAGGGGAAGAAAAAACCTTTTACACCCTCTCTCTCTTTTTGCATCTTAAAAACAGCAGAAAAGGCACACGTTCAATTTTTCTCCTTGAAGGTCACTTTTAAAGCAAGTTAGTTTTGGTCACTGAATATAGCTGTACTCAAGCATCTTCCTATTACAATTTATAAAGCAAAGTGTTTACATAAATTAAACCTCTAAAATCAAGTATTGATTACAGATAAAGGACTAAATTCAGCCCAGTATATACTGGCTAGGTATTTAAATGAATTGGAGTTGCAGATGCATGTCTCAAGATCAGGTCCTGAATTATTTTCAGATAAACTGGCTGAAATTCTGTTGTGCAGCTCACAGTGGTGCAACTCAGAGCCCTGGGAAAGGGAGTGCAAAGATAGCTTTTAGCCACTATCTGAGCCCTTGCAATTTTGGGCTTCTCCAGCATCCAGTGCAGCCCCCTCATCATAATTTAGGCAGCCCTTGGTAGGGCTACCTAGGATTAGTTAAAGCCGGCTGCCAATGACTGCTGACGACAAGAATGCCTATCATGCTATGGATTCCGCCTTCCTGTCCCCATCTGGGTTTGTGTGGTGGGTTGGAAGGGACCTTCGAGAACAGCCTAGGGCTGCTTTGCACAATGCCTGCACTGGAGGAATTCTCCCTTGGCTTTTCCTACTCTCCTGTACGCCACAGCATTGTACGGAAGCTGTAGAGGGAAGAAGAACCCCTCTGTCTGTATTTAAAATGTGAATATAACCCTATACATCAGGCCAGAGTCACCAGGATGCTTCAGCTGTTTTGCACCACTCTCATGATGCTTGGTGAATCTGGCCCTTGTTCTTTTACTATTTTTTTTTCTTTTCTAAACACCTGTTACTGACCCCAGTAGTGGAACTCCTCGACTATTTACTCATTTTTATTTTAAAACGAAATTCCAGAACCAAAGCATGGAATGGCTGTAGGTCACTTTTGGAAGTAGGTCTTTGAGTCCTAAGTCACTTAAGTGGGTTTGGAAACTTACCATATGAGGAATCTCCCTCATTTCCTTTTTTAATTCCTCCGTCTGTCTCCTATTTCTCTGTGGGTATGTCTCTTTTATTTCCATTTCCTTTATATTTTGGGGAGTAGCAGCAGACCTGGATCTCCTCCTCTTCTAAATCCCAGCTTTTTTCTCATTGCTTCCTCCTCCACATTGCTTCCCTCCCCAGGTCCCCAATATACTTCACTCCTCAGCTATTCCACTGTTCTCTCATTAATGCTTACCCTCAGAATGCAGGATAGATTTTACAGCCCCATCCTTCCCACTGCCCCCCCTCATATCTACCATGTACTGCAGGTGGCAAGTTTAAATCTGTAAAAAGAACAGGAGTACTTGTGGCACCTTAGAGACTAACAAATTTATTAGAGCATAAGCTTTCGTGGACTATAGCCCACTTCTTCGGATGCATACTGTGCTAATAAGCGATGGTCACATAAATACCACCCTATACCGGAAACCTACTGACCGCTACACTTACCTACATGCCTCCAGCTTCCATCCAGGACACACCACACGATCCATTGTCTACAGCCAAGCTCTAAGACATAACCGCATTTGCTCCAATCCCTCAGATTGAGACAAGCACCTACAAGATCTCTATCGAGCATTCTTAAAACTACAATACCCACCTGCTGAAGTGAAAAAACAGATTGACAGAGCCAGACGAGTACCCAGAAGTCACCTCCTACAAGACAGGCCCAACAAAGAAAATAACAGAACACCACTAGCTGTCACCTTCAGCCCCCAACTAAAACCTCTCCAGCGCATCATCAGAGATCTACAACCTATCCTGAAAGATGATCCTTTACTCTCACAGATCTTGGGAGACAGACCTGTCCTCGCTTACAGACAACCCCCCAACCTAAAGCAAATACTCACCAGCAAACCACACATCACTGAACAAAACCACTGACCCAGGAACCTATCCTTGTAACAAAGCCCAATGCCAACTCTGTCCACATATCTATTCAAGTGACATCATCATAGGACCTAATCACATCAGCCATACCATCAGGGGCTCGTTCACCTGCACATCTACCAATGTGATATATGCCATCATATGCCAGCAATGCCCCTCTGCCATGTACATTGGCCAAACAGGACAGTCTCTCCGCAAAAGAATTAATGGACACAAATCTGACATCAGGAATCATAATACTCAAAAACCAGTGGGAGAACACTTTAACTTGTCTGGTCATTCAATGACAGACCAGTGGGTGGCTATTTTACAACAGAAAAACTTCAAAAACAGACTCCAACGAGAGACTGCTGAGCTGGAATTGATATGCAAACTAGACACAATCAACTCAGGATTGAATAAGGACTGGGAATGGCTGAGCCATTACAAACATTGAATCTATCTCCCCTTGTAAGTATTCTCACACTTTTTATCAAACTGTCTGTACTGGGCTAGCTTGATTATCACTTCAAAAGTTTTTTTTCTCTTACTGAATTGGCCTCTCAGAGTTGGTAAGACAACTCCCACCTGTTTATGCTCTCTGTATGTGTGTATATATATCTCCTCAATATTTATTCCACTCTGTATGCATCCGAAGAAGTGGGCTGTAGTCCACGAAAGCTTATGCTCTAATAAATTTGTTAGTCTCTAAGGTGCCACAAGTACTCCTGTTCTTTTTACGGATACAGACTAACACGGCTGCTACTCTGAAACCAAGTTTAAATCTGGTTGCATAGTTACCTGAGTGAGCTAGGGGGCCACCCGTTGGTATTTCACTTTCAATTTCTGCTACAGTATGTGTTACATTTAATATACGGCCTTGCCAGGAAAAATACCATAGAAGTGATGTATAAGAAAAATACTGACAAATTGTTAAATCTCTTTTCCCTGCCATCTTTAAAATGCAAAAATAAGAAAAACTTAGACTATAGTTTTGATGGGACCCTTTGGGATGAGATGTTCCATATAAATGTAAGATATTATTTCTATTTCCTTTCTTTCACCAACTCTTGTAAGTTTTCCTGGTTCACAAATCTGCGCCACATCTTGTACTTACTGGGTACGTCTACATTGCAAAAAACCTAAACCAGCAGCTGCAGTGAGCCTCAAAGCACTCACACTATGAAGCTAAAAATAGCCATGTAGACATTCCTGTGTGGGCTGGAGCACAGGAAGGGGGTTGGGTTTCAGAGCCCAGGTGAGAACATCTACATGGCTATTTTTACAGGTGTAGTGCGAGCCTGCGTCTTTAGACCCAAGCTTAGAGATTCACAGCCACAGGTGTTTTTTGCAGTGTAGACATACCCACTGAAATCAGTGGGAGTGATGTCAATAGGATTTCAATAGCAACAGAAGCAGATGTGTTGTGCTTTTCATGCATCACAGTATAAATATACTTTATAAACTGTATCACTTTCTCTCTCTCATGTCTAAACTGCTAGTAGCCAAATATATCTTGCCTCCTGCCAGATCATGAAAAATCACCTGTATGATTGAATTACACTAGACCTTTCTGCCACTTAATCTATGTTGTTTTGCATAACATTCAAACACTGAATTATTTTATAACATTTCCCCTGACCCTTCCTCATATGGTGGCAGCTTCATTGCAAAAATGCTAAGAGAAGACAGAAATACTCATATATGTTAGTTTAATTTTTAATTCTCTAACTTCTGCTACCCTCACTAGTTTGATTGCAAAAGGCTCATTATTTTTAATAACTAATAATTCAGTGTTCTGTGTAAGCAAGTTATTTAACTGGACCAGACTGCAGAGATTAATTATTTAATCTCTTTAAATCAACTGTCTTGGTTAAAATTCCATAGAAAGTCTGAGTAAAGAACTAAAATGTAGATTTCCTAAAATCAGCTGCAGAGAGACCAAGACACAAGAAAATCCTAAAGTGATAGAAGAGGGTCATCTAATCGTGCTTAAGCAGAAGTAATGATTGTAGTGTATAGGCCTCTGTCTCTCCCGCTCCCTGATCCAAATTGGTGCTCTCTATAAGTAGCTCTGGAGATTAAAAGAGAGTGAAATATTATTAGCTGACACATTAATTCTTATGCCAGTACCTTTCAAGATTTGAATTTGTATGTTTAATGCTCAATAATTTCTTCAGACCATCCAACCATTAATAAGAGGCTTAATTATTATCTGGTATATAAGAATTATGCACATATGTTAGTAGATAAAGAACAGGGGATCCCAGGCAGATTTTACACACAGCTTTGTGTGTGTAGTTTTGCACAAACTAGTGTACGTGTAACAAGAATGGATTTTTTCTCCTCCTTTTAACATATCTACACTCTTAATCACATAGATTAGAAGTTCTGGGGTGAAATCCCGGTGGATGATTAGAGAAATTTAACAAAAATTGGACAAAGTAACTGTAGTGAACAGTCCTTCATTGATGGCAGCGGGAGTTGGGGGAGATTACACTAGATTACCTAAAATGTCTCCATAGTCTTTCTCTCTATAATTCTGTCCCAGAAAACATTAGAGGCAGCATATACTTATTAGGTGTCCAAATGTCTTTTAAGAATGCAGTAAAATCAAGATGAGAAAAACTTCTATCAGGACAAAGCAAAGCGTGCATTTAAAAAAAGGTGCATGCAAATTACTTTAATCAGTAGCCAAAAGTGTATAAATGCTCACACCTGACATATATGCTTTTTCTATACACAAGGCTTTACATAAGAAAATTCACATGCCCTAAATTACTTTCTGTGAAGACATATTGTATGGTGTTTTGCACTATGTTTGGCAAAAACTATTTTGAAGTATGGAGTCACTATGGTAACCACTTTTGAGCTCAGAATCATAAAGCAGTTGTGATCACTATCAAAAATTTATGTTTTCTAGCAAGATTGGTTTTGTATTGTAACTCATTTTAGGATGCATGTATAAGCCACGTTTCACTGGCCAGAAGGGCTTGACAGTAATTAAGTGATAAAACAGCCTGAGGCAGTGTATCCAGGAAGGATTACTGCACATCTTGAACATATTGTCAGAAATGATGCCTGTTAACTTCAGCCCACCCAAGAAGGTCCATAATCTCCAAGAAACTGCCTGGAATGCCCTTATCCTATTATGAAAGGGAAATAGTAAGATAAATAAGGCCTACAGATAATTCTAATTTTGACTCAATTGGCTGAACATCCCTAGCACTATATTGCATACAGGAAGATCCACATTCACCATTTTAAACAGGTGTAATTCCAATAAAGTCAATGGAGCAGCATTTACTTACACCAGCAATTAATTTGCCATGTGGTGTTTGTTGCTGTTTGTTTTAATTAATTTTTAAAATCCATTTACCTCACACAAAACAGATGGATTCCTGAAACAGCACTTAAATACATAAAGATCTATCATATATCAATATTTTAAACTAAAAGTCAGTTAGCACTAATTATTAACACGTACTTTGATGGACAGTATTGGAGATTTTTCATCAGCTCAGGTAGAACAGCTCTTTGAAAAACCTTGCTCCCCTCTTCTGTCTTGGGCACCAATACCCATCAGTTCAATTGCTAGAAAGGTCAGGTTCCTTTATGGAAACTAGTACGGGCAGTTGTGATATAATGGAAATTTACAAATGGAGTACAATAGCAGAGTTTGGCTTTGTAAATTATTGCATGGTTAAAAATGCATATTACTCAAAATGATCCTGATCTTACTGTCTTTGAAATCAATTGCAAAATTCTCATGGACTTTAGTGAGCAAAATTAGACTTGTGGTTGTGTGAAAAGATACTCCACTTAGCATTAATGGGTGTTTCCCACATGTATCCCTTATGCAGGGAAAAGACCCTCTGTTAATACTCACCATTTCTAAGTCAATAATATGGTAGTTGCCTTATCACTTTCTTTGTGGTTTGATTCTATTCAAAGGCAAAACAGCCAGTTCCTTCACCGAAGTTCTGGAAATCTTTCCTGGTGTTTTTCTATCTTTACATTAGAGCCTAATCATCTTTCAGCTAGAGCAGGATTAGAGCAAAGTTTCTTCTGTGTTTATGTAAATAGCAATAGGACTGTTTGCCAAAGTGTTTCATTTTTACTCTTAGAATGAGGGTGGCAGAACAACTGTTTATATTAATAAAAGCTGTTTAGATTTAGTATTTTTCTTCAGTCCATTTCTTTGAAATACAGTTGGGAATCCCCAAAGACAATTGAGTTTTTTCTCTTAGAAATAGGTTTACTGCTCAGTGGCTGTAGTTATTCTGACAAACATTTTTATAGAGAGTTTTTAGTGCTGAGAATGAGGGGGTCTATTCTCCCTTGTGAAAGAAGAATAGACTCTTTCCTGTGCATAGGTGGCTGCCAGATTAACAGTAATCCATCAGGTTAATGAGCCACAAACTAATAATCTTTTGGATCTGTTCCAGTCAGCAATCGACCCAAATGACTCTTGATGAATGAGAACTTTTAATTAACAAATCACTGACCTACAAGCAAAGGAAACATTTTTAAAGTAGGATGTGACATAGAACATTGTACTCTGATTTGTCAGCAATCTGTATTTTAATCCTTCCCCAGTTCCAGTACACATTCACCAAATCACATGAATAAAATGCTCTAAAATCCCCTATTGCATTTTTGTTTTCTCTGATAAACTCCCACCAAGGAATCTGCCCTGCTAGCATTTAGAACAAGTGGTAGCAGTGTAAGTGTGTAGAAAGATTCTGAAAGAGCAGCTCTGCTACCTAAACTATAGGAGACTCTCCATTAGCTGTTAGAAGGCAAGACTGTTGGAGCAGGAGCTCCCAAACATTTTCATCAGATAGTGAACCATAGCTTAATAGAGAGTCTCTTGTGAACACTTCCCTGCTCTTTCTTGATTGGATGGACCACCTCTCATCCACTGCTAGTTAAATAAGACACCTGTGGTAAGCAACGGCTGTAGTGATCATTAGAAAGTTATCTAATGCATTGTTGCTTCTTTTAGTACAACATAGCAACTTAAAGGAAATTCAACTTCCAAAGCTAAATTTAAGCAAAAAGTTTGACTGTCCTTATGTTTTATAAGGGCAGAAAGCAGAGCTGGGGCCAACACTTAAGCCACCATGATGTTGTTGTCTTAGTTCCTGGCCTGAGTTAAAGTAGGAAGACCTGATTCTCCACTGCCTTGTGTAGACATTCACACCTGTCCAAAACGCTACCCAAATGAGAATGTGCACACAAGGTACAAAGCAATAGAGAAGTAGGCCCAGAGTATTGGCCCAGCTTTTATACCTGGACTCTGAATGTCTTGGCCCTCATAGCTTTAAGTTGGAGTTTTTTTGTTGGGGGTTTTTGCTGTTAACTATATTTTAAAGAGTTGCAAAAAACAAAAACAAAACAAAACCAAAAAAACTATGGAGCGGGAATAAAACCAGAAAAAGATATCCGAAGAAGTGGGTTGTAGCCCACGAAAGCTTATGCTCTAATAAATTTGTTAGTCTCTAAGGTGCCACAAGTACTCCTGTTCTTTTTGCGGATACAGACTAACACAGCTGCTACTCTGAAATAAAACCAGAGTCAATTTGAATTTTTTTTTCCACTGCATGCTGTTAACTCTTACTGTTTCCATTTGGATAGGGAGAGAATAAGGGAAAAATTGAGAAGTTGCTGTTCCCTTCACCCACCTTAAAATTCTTCCCTGTCTCTAACCTGCAGTAAAAATATTTTAGACCAATTTATATAGAACAGAACCCCCAGGTTCCAACCAACCAACCACCTCCAAACTCAGCTTCTAATTTGCTCCCTGTTGTTTGAGAGTACATTGAGTAATGTTAAGTCCCTTACCAAGAACCAACAGCTATTTACAGCGCTGTAGTAAACACACTAGAGGTGCAGCTCTTCCAAAAGAAATGAACTAGAGTCACCCCATCCACTCACACAGAGATGTAATTTTCTGTACAAACCATTGGTGTACAAGTTTTTGTACATCAAGTATCTGTATACAGACAGGTTTAGCTCCAGTAATAACTAACTTGCAGGCATGATTTGAGAATTAATACCCCAGTTCTGCCCAAGTGATACTCATTGGAAGTTTGAGGCACTTTCATTCATGATTGTACAACACTTTGAAAGCACTATAGAAGTGCATATTATTATTAACTGTAATACTATGGGCCTGAGCCTGATCTTACAGTGGTGTAAATTAACTTTATCTGATTATTCCTAATAGAATTATGCTGGTTTTACTCCAATTAAGGTGACCAGATGTCCCTATTTTATAGGGACAGTCCCAATTTTGGGGTCTTTTTCTTATATAGGCTCCTATTAACCCCCACCTCCATCCCGATTTTTCACATTTGTTGTCTGGTCATCCTAACTCCACTGTGAGATCAACACCAGACTCTATGTATCCTTTTTGCATTATTGTACATCTGTAATATGGCAGCTGCCCCTTTATTCATAAACAACAGCTGCTGCATTCATAAAAGATGCTGCATTAATAATACAATATTAGCCCAGTAAACTGCAGCTTGAAAACATCTCTGCATTGCAGGAGAAACATGCTTCATGAGTCCCACTCTGCAATGACAGAGAACTGAGGTCAATGGGAGAGGAAATGAAGGGGACACACAGGCACTGGGGAAATGGGTGCGAGTGTATAAAACAGTAATTTAAGACTACATCAATGTGTGCAAAGCACCCTGGGAAATGAATGAAATAAAAATTCTACTTAACCCACCCCCAGCATTTGGCTGCAGAATACACAATTGGGGTGGTGGAGGAGCTGGTAGTGGGTGCTGCTAATACCTCTACTTGCAGCACATCTGTGTACTCAGATGAATGACAGGGGCTGAGTGTGACTTGTCAGGTGATCAGCATTCCAGCTCTCCCAGGCCCTGGATCTTTTTGACACTGCTGCTGACCAATCATTAGCTAGATCTCTTCCTCTCCTTCCCCCTCCTTGCTCAAGCTTCTCCTCTTTCACATGAGGGACTGGATGAGTCCTGTCCCCGCTCTGCTCCCCACAGAGCCTCTTGGAACAACAGCCAATGAGAGGGGAAAGATCTGGCAGAGTAGAACGCTGCCTTGGGAATGTGAATGGGGTGGGGAGAAGGAGGAGCACGGACAGGTGGGGGAATGAGAAGTGTATATAAATTGCCGCTGCCCTGGCAGCGGGTTGATCCGTGGGAGGGAGGGGTTGGGCGGGGTTGCTAATGAATGGTAGCTGTATACATTAATTGTAGGTTTATAATTGTTTAGGATTTGTGTACTTCCTGTCACTGAAATTGAAAGCAGCTGTTTGAAATATAAATACTGTAATTGAACTTCTGTGAAGTTTTAGCAGGTAAGATGAAATCAAGTGGGCTGATTCCACTGATAGGTGAATTAAGTTTGTTCTTAATTAATTTTGCCCCCTTTCAGTAGGAAGAGGGAAGGCTTTCATTTGACACAAGAAAAAAATATTCCAGGGGATGAGTTAGAAACGGCATGGCAGTGCATCTTGGATTGTGTAACTAAACTCCAAGACTTCTTTTTTCATTTCTTAACAGGCAAGTAAGTGTTCCTTCTTGAGAGTTGCTATGAGTTGAGGCTGCTGCTGTAGTGTCTCTTAATAACTTGTTTTGTTTGTAAGCATGCTACATGTGCTTTCCTTTCAGTAAACCAGAAGGTCGTAAAGATCTGTTGGAGGTTAGAGTGTACTTTAAAATGGTTGCAACTAGCAATTTAAGCAGTAAAAGCACTGCATGCATTTCAGAATTGTTATACCAAGGCTTTCACCACGCAAACATAAGCGGTGAGTATCTTTTGACCTTCTCAACCTCTTTTTTTCCCCCCCTTTAAAAAGTAAGGCTGCAAATGGGAAGGAGGAGTCCATCCCCAAGTGGTGTTATAACTTTTATCATTATGTGTTAGTGCAGGGATGTTTGTAAATGGGGGGTAACTGAGCAGAGGTTGTGCTCATGAATTGTTACATGACTACAAGTGAGGGGGGGTGGGAACTGATATGTTGTAGAGCTACCTCTGACTAATATTTTAGGGTTACTAAAATGATTTTTATGGCTAAACAGTAGCTGGAAAGATGATCCTAATAAACTTTTCAGAATGAGTGGAAGATCAGATTTTTGCAAGAATTGCAGTGGCTTATCCTGACTCACTATAGGTGGCTATAAATAGACTTGTGAAACAGTTTAACTGTCTCAGCATATAAACCTATTGTATTACTAATGCACTTGCAGTATACTTCACAGCTTTCAGTAGTTTACTAGGATGAGTAAGTTACTTACTTCCATGTATGTACTAAACAATCTCAGCCCTTGGCAGCCTGCCACACTAAAGACTGATCACATTAGAAAGCAGATGACCAAGTGCAAAGCTGTCACTTCTCCTTTAACCAAACTAACTTCATGTTTTCAAGGGGCTAGCTTTTTTTTAGCCTGCAGCGATAAACATTAGTAATGGCTTTGAAGTCCCCTCCCCAGTGGAGAATGACTTCATTAAGTTTATAGTAATACACTTCTTTTGATTATGCTGGTTAACTTTATCATCTGTACTTTGAATTAGTTAAAGTGACCACAGACTGCTGTTGGCAGCACACATAAAATATACATAGGGTAGTGTGGTTTCTTACATGAATGAGAATTAAAACTGACACTGTAGTATGTTCATGCTGGCTTGCTGACTATCACTATTTAATACTTCAGGAAAATTAACAGGTAGGTTTGTTGTCTGCCTCTTTCCTGTTACTGGTATGTTACTATGTGTTTTTCCTCCTCATGTCTTCTCATAATTAATTCCCCTGCAGACTTTGACTACTGGGATTACGTTGTGCCTGAACCCAACCTTACTGAGGTGGTGTTTGAGGAGAGAACCTGTCAGAGTTTAGTTAAAATGTTGGAGAACTGCCTATCCAAATCAAAGCAGACCAAACTTCACTGCTCAAAGGTTCTGATACCAGAAAAACTAACCAAGAAAATAGCTCAAGATGTATTGCGGCTTTCTTCAACTGAGCCCTGTGGTTTGAGAGGCTGCATTATCCATGTCAATTTAGAAATTGGAAATGTATGTAAAAAGCTGGATAAGATTATCTATGACCCCAGTGTTGTTCCTACTTTTGAACTGACACTTGTGTTCAAGCAGGACTGTTGCTCATGGCCCAGTTTCAGGGACTTTTTCTTTACCCGTGCTTGTTTCACATCTGGCAGCAAACGTACTCTGATTCTGAGTCCTGGGTTTCGGCTTATTAAAAAAAAACTTTACTCCTTGATTGGGACAGTCATTGAAGAATGCTAGAAATCTTGTTGCATGTTTAAAACTGTGTCTGATTTTTTTTTAAGAGGTACCTTGCTTTACAGTTTGATTTCATGCACAGCAACCATTGTGCTCTGTATGGGCTATGCAAACACCCCAATGTGTAAGCCTTCAAGTTGGCATAAGATATTCCCAGTGTAGCTAACTGACTGCCTTTACTGGGTGTACAAAAAAGGTGAGAACAAAGTAACTTTTTACTTGAATCTTATGGTTAACATCTAGTTGACCTGTCCTACAGTCAGCCTAGTAATTGTTACTGGCCATTTTTCTATAGAAAGTTCTTATGCCATGGAAATAACTCTACCAGCATAGGTTTATAGTTCCAAAAGGTTCTTGTTAAAATAGTGTTCAGCTAATTAAATTTAGTGGATGTCAAACTCCCCTGCCCAAACCAAGAAATGGATCTTGCATCTTAAAAGGTAGCAGGCTGATCAACCTGGTGCAAAAGTAAATATTTCACAATTTTTCCTAGGGGTTATGTAGCAAACAGAATTTGCACTGCAATCTCAGCAATGTGCACTTTTAAACTTTTTGAAGTGTTAAGGGGCAAATGACTTGTCAAAACAATAGTCAGTTGTGTTTGAATATTTTTGCTTTTTTAAAAACTGGAAAACAATGCAATTTGGGTAGATGGATTTAAAAGTAAGGTAACTTCTCAAGCAGAAATGCTAAATCATTTTCTTGAAGACACTTGTCTACCTTATACTTAGTTTTGAAAATGGAATATGTCTGCAGGCAGACTTGCCCTCTTTTACTGGGCAGAAAACTGAATCCTACTATTCCCTTGCCATATCCCTTCCTCCAAGTGGAACCAAGAAACACTTTCGTTTGTTCTCTCACTAGCTCCTCTCCAAAGTCTGGAGGATTTTTTTTCTGTTCTGGCATGGTAGCTCAAGCTCTTCAGAGGACACCTCATGGGGGTTTCAGGTCTCCACACCATCATAGTGGCCCACTTTGGTTCTGGAATGGCCTGGCAGTTTCTTCCTTTCATGAGCCTGCCCTCTTCATTTCTCCAAGGTAGCTAAAGTTTAGCTAGTGTTCAACCTGATGCTTGCATTGCTGCTCTAATGTCTTTCCCCGCTTTCCCCCTCATCTTCCCTAGAAACTTCCATTTCAATTTTACACCACTATTGCAGAAAATTAACTAGTTGTCTCCCCATGCTCAAACAAGCTGACTAGTTGGCCTAGATAAAACACAGAAACTTTCAAAAGACCATGAACTGAAATAGTGACTGTCACTGTCTGTAACTGATGCAACATCTTTCAGATCTGGCCAGGGGCAGATATTAACACTATGCAATATGGGGGTGAGGGGGTAGAGGCTTGCCTAATCTTTTAGTCTATTTTCCCTGCCATGTTTCTCAGTAACAGTTCTCTGGCTATGTGCCACTCTTCTGAGGGGGGGAAAAAGCTGAAAGGTTTACTGTGTCTTGGTTGCTGGCACTTAGGTTTCTCGGAAGATGACTATCAACAGATAATAGAGGGAAACTACCTTGGCAGACGTGTGCCAAGTGTCTTGGCTCCTAGCAGTCATTCTCTTGAAGACTTACCTTGCAAGTACTTAAGCTATATCAACATGTATGAAACATTTCTGGCACTATTTGACACTTACCAAGTGTGTGGTGGAGGAGGGGGAAGTGTGTGTGTTCTCCATCAAGTTGCATATTAGGTATACAATGTAACCGGCTTAGTTGGATTACAGAACTGCACTCTTCTAACATTTGGAAGTTACTGCACCTCACAGCTATTAAGCCTTTGCCTTATCAGAATTGGACCATTGTAAACTGACTTGTTTTGCACTTGTACTGCTTTTAATGTTTTAATGTCAATGCCTTAAACGGTGGTGTCACTTTGTATGGTTGGATCTCTCTGCACTGATGTATAGATGTTGGGTCCCCTCCCCCTGAACTGTTCTTGGGCTTGCCTTTTGAACTTCAAGATAGCAATTACTTACTGGCACTGTTCTTGAAACTGATTCATGTGCAAGAAAATGGGTTTGTCTATCTTGACAATAAAAGCTATATTTTTTACCTTTCAAATGTAGGTTGTCTTTGAGATCATTCTTCTCTCACATTCATCATATGATGGTAGTGCCCAGAAGCCCCTGGCATGGACTGGAACCCTATCATGCTAGGTGCTGCACAGTTCCTGTCCCAAAGAGCTTGTTTTAAAGCATAAAACAAGGAATAGATGGCTAGAGGTAGACAAGGGAGTATAAGGAAACAATGAAAGAATGTCGAAGCTCTGGCCTGACTTTTGTTAAGCGTCTGACTGGGCTGTGCTGCTGCTTTCCTCTAACTGCTACTGTAATCCCCCTTCCTCACAGCAGAGGCCAAAATGGCTACCACTGACCCTCACTGGAAGAACAGCAGGAATGTTGTTTTCCAATAGGAGATCTGCAGTAAGGGTGTTAACCCTTCATACAAGGATGATGAGCTTCATTAGAAGGGAGGGATGAGAGTCTGAGGGGTTCAGTATTCATTCCTATACAATGTAAAACCATCCCTGTGCTCTTTGCACATGGCGCACATCATGGAATACTCTTTCCAGCTTGGCTTGTGGTGGTGTCCACTACTATAAACATCAAATGCTTCCTTAATAAACTACACCAATCACTATTTATAATGGCTCAAAGGCAAGTGAGGTGGACACATTAAACTTTTATTTGATTCTTTATGCAAGCACTACCTTGAATCTTACTAGAGCCAGTGAGAACTGAAGAAGCCTACCAACTTGTCTAATAAATACTTTGTCTATCGTCCATAAATACAGCTCCCATGTATATTCTAGCCATTTGTAGATGACAGGTGCCTTCAGCAAACTACCATGGCAACAGCCACCCTGGTGATAAGTCTCGGTGACAGGAATCGAATAGGCATGGGAATCCTCTGGCTCCTCTAGAGGGGGAGGAGCTAATTCTGGAAGCATTGTCCCTGTTAAGGGGAGAGTCCTCCATCTTTCACAAACATGTAGGTCTTTTGAAAATAGTGGATCCCTCTGTACTAGTCTAGTACAGAGGGATCCATTAGAGCAGGGGTCGGCAACCTTTCAGAAGTGGTGTGCCAAGTCTTCATTATTCTCTCTCAGGTTTTGTGTACCAGTAATACATTTTAACGTTTTTAGAAGGTCTCTTTCTATAAGTCTATAATATATAACTGAACTATTGTTGTATGTAAAGTAAATACATTTTTTAAATGTTTAAGAAGCTTCATTTAAAATTTAAACTAAAATGCAGAGCCGCCAGGACCCGGGCAGTGTGAGTGCCACTGAAAATCAGCTCGTGTGCCGCCTTTGGCACGTGTGCCATAGGTTGCCTACCCCTGCATTCTAGTATGACTGTAGCACTACTAGATGCAAACTTTTTAAATTCCTTTTATAGGACCTGTTGATTGATAGAGCAGGGCATCTAAACCTGCTATTTTGACTAAATTCCCCCGTGATATACTGATTACCTTTTAAAATTTCCACTGTTAGTGGGAACTACACTATCGCTTCATACTGGGGGAGTCTGTTCATTATTATGTTCTGAAGCAAGTATTCTTTGCTTGCAGTGGTATATGCTGGAGGCTGTATAAGAAATAATTCAGTTAAGCAGACTGAGAACCAGCTTTGTCAATAAGAAATAGATTTTTCCATGACACCTGTTGTCATAGGGAGCTGTTAAGTGCAGATGCTGGACACCTATACTTGTACTATATAGTGCAATTTTTATAATAGTTTATACAACTATCAATAAACACTTCAGATTTAGCTGCTTCACTAGAGTTTGTCTGACTGCATTATTGCAGATAATCTTGAATGCCCCACTTATTAGGGAGTTAACTTTCTCTTACTGATGTTCAGTGGCATTCCTGTTTCCTTTTTCTTCTGTCTCCCCCCCATACCCTAGCGACAAGGTAGGTGAGTTAATCTTTTCCTTTTCACCAACAGAAGTTGGTCTAATAAAAAATGTTACCTCACCCACCCTGTCTCCTGGGACCAGATAGCTATGCCAACTCCCCATGTCTATCACTGGACCTGGCTTACTTTTGGTGGTAGACACATGACCCACCATTTGATATGATAAATACTTAGGTAATCATTTTAAGATGTAAGGAAGTAAATCATTGAAGTTGTTTATAAATGCCACATATCTACCAAACTAGTGTGTTACGTATTAACTACAGCCTAGACCTCAATGAGGTTTCTTCGAGGGAACATGTACGGTGCAACTGCTAGTGCCGACTATAAATACTGAAAGCTACCTGGGCATTAGGGAATAATAATTAGTGGGAAGAAATACTTAGATATGTGAACTGCTTCAAAGTACTTCACACTTCCCTTCTTTTAAAATTGAAAAGGTATACTTTGACCAGAAGTGCATTAATGCATCTCCTGTACAAGTATATAAACTGTGAAGCACTCCATCTTAATTGCAGAAGTGGAGAAACCTGTTCGGATGGTTGGGGTGGCTATTTTATTTAAATAAAAAGCCTAAATCTATATATTTAATGGTTCTAGCTTGACTTTATTTCCCAGCCTCAGGCAGAGATAATGGAACCATCACCCTTTACATACTATCTTTACTACCTCACTATACACTTTAGAAAAAAAATTGGAAAGAGCCTGTTAGCTGCAGTGATGACCAAAAATAGCATATACATAGGGTAGTTCCAAAAGTGCCTTCAACCTGGTAGTCTAGCTCTGTGGCTGGTGCTGTGCGTACAGATTATTCTCCTTGCTTAACAATCTGAAAGAAGAGCGAGAAGCAGGGGTTGGGCGCACAGACGTTTTCCTACATGCTTGAGAACTTAGTCTGAGTGAAAAATAGCTGTGTCCAAAACATTACACAATTTCCTTTAGTGCATCTTCACACGTCCCTCTCCATCTCCTCTAGCCCCGACAGGAGTGAAGGAATATAACAACCATAATCAGTGCTGTGATGTTATACAGGAGCTTATCCTCAGTTGAATCAAATAGACTGGTGTGTACACATGCCCCTTGGGGAGAGCAGACCTGGTATTTCTGTGCATAGCCGGTGATGGGCTGGATATCATAGAGAAATGCTTGAAATGGGGCTTAGGGATGGAGGTGCAGCACCTATTGTTAACCTGCAAAAACAAGTGAGAGCTAGCATTGCCCAGAGGAGATTGTTTGGGTGGCTAACAGACTGAAGGTGGCATGGAGCTGACACCCAGTTAAGCACCAGCAAGTGTCTCTCTCTATCTCTCTCTCTCTCTGGAGGCATGGGATAACAAGCTGACTCTCAGTCCTAGGCAGCCCGGGAAGTGTCCATTATCTATGCTGCTTAATGCATTAGAAGGCAACTAGATAGTACAGTGAGGGCCTCAGTATAAGAACCTGAGTAGATACAGCCTCCGTCCCAACAGTTCTGTCCCCACCTCTCCACAAATAAATTCTGCACTGTCAATAATCCGTTCCATCCTTCTGAATAAATCTCTTTTGACCCTCAAACCAAATCACTCAATTCTGCCTCTGCACAATTATATTTACATTCACACACTTCAAAGCATCTCACCTACTCTCCTTGCCTCCCTCCTGGATAGCCAGGGGGCCCTTGGCTCCCAGTTCCTCCTCTCCACCATTGAAATCAATGGGACATGTGCCTGCTTTATATTAGGTCTGAATTCAGCCCTGATGTTTTCTTTATGCCCAGTTCTGTACTAACCAGCCTACTGGCAAGTAGCTGCTGCACATATATCTAACCCAATTCCCATTGTTGTCTGTCATTATTTGTTTATAACATGTTTTACCAGGAAAATTTCAATGCAATATAAATATCTTGTTTCCATGAGTGTCATGAGGACGTAAAAACAATACAGCAGAGGTTACAGACACTGTCAGGCATCCAAAACAACAGTTTGGGTTAAAAGACCCATGGCTCAAAGAATGGAACCATTTTCTTTAATGTTTGCCTTAACTCAGGCTATGGCCAGGTCACAGCTGCTGCACATGATAGTGCAGCAAAATTGCCAGCAAGTTTCCTTTTGTGTGACAGCCAAAGTTTGCAATTAAGCCAAACACTACAAACCTTGTCCGATAATGAGAACATTGATATTGTGCATACAAACATGGGTAATGTGCATTCCTATGCTATTTCCTTTGTTATATCAGTGGGCAAGCAGTGTGTGTAGAGACTTGTATCTAGAATTATTACCCTTTCCAGTTCATTCTATTTAATGTTTGTCATCTCGCAGTAACTGGGTTATTAATACTGTGAGATTAGTCGTGCATTTTTTTTTTTTTACCTCACTCAGCAAATACAACTGTGTAAACAGGAACCTGATGGACGGAAACAACATTTCTGTTTTCAAAACCGTTTTTTTCTTCCAATAAGGTGGTCCGTTTTATAGTTTGTACACACAGTACAGGTTTTCATAAACCCAGGTGCAGCTTCAGTATTCTGTTTTCAGCTAACAGAAATGTGTGTGTTTGAAAGTTATTAAAATCCCCAAATGCCCCAGGGTTACAGTGGTGTAAACAAAACTTGGGCTGCAGAGCTTTTTGCCCTGGGACTAAGCCAAGCCCTTCACATGTGCTGGCAGAAAACCCACTCAGTATCCTTCAGACCAAAGGGAAAAGTAGTAAACAATCCCATCAATCACTAGGAACTGCTAAGCACTCAGATGCGTAAGTTTCAACCACCAGTATAGAGACACATTGATAAATTGCAATCCATCATCCTCCCCCAAATACACACAAAGACTCTCATTTAGCTATGTAGCATGGCAGAAATATGTAGCAGGGGCTAGTGCTAAGTATGAAGAAAGGGTAGGCTGATGGATTTCTTTTAAAAAGACAGAGTACATAAAGCACTTTTTGGCAACAACCTCCAAGACTCTTTATTTATTTTATTTACTAAGCTGTAAGGACTGCAGGCTTTGCTCCAGTGAGCCAGCAGTGGAGAAAGAAAGAAAAGATGCAATCTATTTACTCACTGTCTCCTGGTGGCCATGTTATAATTTTGTTTCTGGCTGCAGCATAAGATTGCTAACTTTATAATCCTGGATTGGATTTCTCCCACCATCCCGCTAAAGGGCTGTTGTAAAGAGCAGGCTGTTTTTAGTAGGACATCGCCTTTCAGGCAAGGAGTCCAGTGTGCCTGTCATTGGTGGACCTTTTTAAAGAAAGGTTGATCTGAGAGGAGAGAGCCTCTTTTTCCTGTTGGCATCAGCAACCTTCTAACTGGGGCTAATAATGTTGTGTTGGACAAGTTTCAAAAGAAAAGAGAACTCCAGCAGCTGCATGTACAGTATGGGTTTTGTTCCACTCCAAGGCGACTATCATTGCTGGCGGTTTCTGTTCTCCATCCAAAGAGAAATCTCCAAAGCCCCAGATCATATTCTCTCCCCTCCCCCCCCCCCCCCCCGACACACACACACACACCCTTTTCCTTCATGCCCCAAAACTGCCAGCCTGAGTGAAGGTAACAGCTCTACTTTCTCCTTAATGGGAAATGGAGATATGGCTCTGTTAGCTAAAAGAGAGGATGCTCCTTACCTTCATGATCCCTGGTACACCAATTTCTGTATGTTCACAGATGAGCCTCCTATTAATGTCATCTCCCTCACACCACCACAAAAGGGTAGGCTGAGCAGTTATTGTAATAACATCTTTCAGGCCATGTCAGATGCTGGCATCCCTTCCAGATCTCTTTGGGCAGCTTGGCATTTTCTTATTATTATTCATTCAGAACTTCTCAGGAAAACTGATTCTCTTTATTTTCCCCCACCCCAACCTCTCCCTCTGCAAGTGGCTGTCCACTTACCTGGCACCTTAACCTGAAAGGATAAATTAAAGCAGGGGTGGGCAAACTATGGTCCAGGGGCCACATCTGGCCCTTCAGACATTTTAATCCGGCCCTTGAGCTCCAGCTGGGGAGTGGGGTCCAGGGCTTGTCCCGCTCTGCGCGTGCCATGGATCTGCGTGGCTCCCAGAAGCACCGGCATGTTCCTCCTTCAGCTCTAATGTGTAGGGGCAGCCAGGGGGCTCCGCACACTGCTCCCGCCCCAAGCGCTGCCCCCGTAGCTCCCATTGGCCGGGAACCATAGCCAATGGGAGATGCAGGGGCAGCACCTGCAGATGGGGCGGCACCTGCAGATGGGGCAACATGCAGAGCCGCCTGGCCACGCCTCCACGTAGGAGCCGGAGTGGGGGGACATGCCACTGTTTCCAGGAGCTGCTTGAGGTAAGCGCCACCCAGAGCCTGCACCCCTGATCCCCTCCCATGCCCCAACCCCCTTCCCCAGTCCTGATCCCCCTCTTGCCCTCTGAACCCCTCGGGCCCAGCCTGGAGCACCCTCCTGCACCTCCAACCCCTCATCCCCAGCCCCATCCCAGAGCCCTCACACACACACGGACCCCTGTCCCAGCTCAGAGCCCCCTCCCACATCCTGAACTCCTCATTTCTGGCCCCACCCCAGAGCCCGCTCCCCCAGCCAGAGCCCTCACCCCCTCCCACATCCCAACCCCCAATTACGTGAGCATTCATGGCCTGCCATACGATTTCCATACCCAGATGTGGCCTTCAGGCCAAAAAGTTTGCCCACCCCTGAACTAAAGGGTAGAGCATGCTTCTCTAACCCTGTCTTCTTAGTTCACCTCAAAATGCTGGTTAAAGGCCTGAGCCCACAGGGCATTGAGTATCTCCTAGGAAGAGCTGAGCACTCTCAACTCTAATTAAAATCACTGGAAGTTGAGGTTGCTCTGTCTCTCCCAGGAAGTGCTCAGTGTCTCATAGGATAGGGTCTGCAAAAATGTTTGAAACTATTTACAATAAATTATCATACAATTGACTAGATGCACTATAAAAGATAACACTCTTATCTTATGTGATGTCTCATTCACAGTGTGGTACCATAACTACTTAGTTTTATTTTATGGTTCGCTCTTCTATACCACTGCAACATGGTATTCTTATGCCTAGCACTCATTACTGATTAGTTATTTTTGACACACTTCCCCCACTTTCTGATGTAAAAGAACTATTCCAGATCTCTAGTCCACACACTTTAGAGGAGATAATTAGTGGGCCCGAGGCTCAAATGTGGAAATCTCTGGAGCCACAGCATCCATCTGCCTGGATGTTTTGACTTCCCAAAATATTTTGTTGCACACTGCACTAGTTGTCCACCTGGTAGCTGTCCATCTCCCAGAGGTAGTTGTATTTCAGTGGTGCTTGATGTGCATAGTTTGTAAAGAACTTTCGGTTTCTTTGAGATGAAGAGTGCTATAAATGTGTAAATTTTAGTTTTGTTAGTGTAATATATGATAGGGTATGATCCAAACTCCATGGGCCATTCCATAGTTTGGTTTCCTACAGTAGCTTTTATCCAAAGATCTCAGAGCATCCCAACATTAAAGCCAACAACACATCTGTGAGGTAGGTTAAATGCCATTGCACTCATTTTGTGAATGTGGAAACTAAGGCTCAGAGAGGTTGAGGGTTTGGTCCTGCCAGAGCACCCTCAAAGGTCATGGTGTCAAGACTGCCCAGCACCTCCTAGAATTGGGCCCTAAATGACCTGCCTAAAATCACATGTTGGGTCAGTGGCTGAACCAAAAGTAGAAGTCGTGATTCCATGTATTCTAACAATTAGGTGCCTAAGTCAGCTTATCCTGAAAAGAATGTAGAAAACCATTCCATTTATTGCCTCTGCCAACTGCTCGTGCTGCATTACAAACCAATGATGAACTAATGGTAACACAAATACCTCTTCTACATTAACTCTTTCAGGGACATGTCTCTTCTTTTAAGGGCAAATCCAATGTTTTGAATTGCAGGTCCAGCCCAACTGATGTCTGAAGATGAGGGCTAATAATGTTAATATCTGTAAAATATATTATCAGAAAGTTTAATTTAATATGAACCATTACACTGTTGTTGAACAAAATATGTACTGTAGAATTTCAGTGAGAGCTGGCTTGCTTACTTGCTTTCTCTCTTTCTTTGCAAATATATGTTCTTCCTAGTCACTAAGTAAATGCAATGGGGAGGGAAGGCTGGTGGCAAATCACAAAAAGTCCAGTTTTCTGGATGAAGGACATTAAAGTTAAAGTTGTTTTGTCCCCAGATTAAAAATTGTGATTAGGGCAAATTGCAAACAACAGGAATAGTTGGTAATTGCTACAGGCAAAGTAATCTGTAGCCCGTACACTGAAAGTTTATATGTGCCATTGTTGATGCTTAAGAATAATCTGTTGTATTCATGGGGCATTTCACAGTAGATCATTAAAAGAATTCCCAGAATCATTAGTGTGCAGGGCATTGACTGCTGTCAGACATTTAGTCAATGATTTGTTCATTACCATTACTGGCACTCCTGCCAGAAGCAACCATTGTTCTGTGTTCACTTTTAAAAAGAGACATAAAATAGTTATTTTATCCATTTATAGTATTTGGGTCTCCATCCTGTCCCCTTTCAAGTCAATGGCAAAACACAACAGTGGAGCAGGATCACTTTGTTGGAAAACTGGCCCAAATCTCCCTCCGTACTCAGGCAAACCTCCACAATGGAACAAAAGTTCTTTGCTGCATTGTGAACACTGGCAGAGAACTTTGACTCTCCTGCACATGACCATAATGTCTGGCATGTCTCCATGTAGCATCCAAGAGCTGCAAACTTTTTTTAAATTCTTTATGAGGACAGAGGATGTTATTCTGTCAGTATTAGGATCATACTAATTAGAGATGGAAGAGCTCATTTAGAGGGCAGAGTTCTTTCCCACGCCATGACAAAATTCAGTTCCCCCAGGCCAAGAATTCCACCTGAAGCAGGAGTATCTGTAATGTTGGACTATTTTTCTGCTTCCCTTGTTCCCCACAAACTGAGCAGGCCGGTCTGTGCTGTTCTTACTAGTTCATTTTATTTTTCTCACACTCACATTTCTGAAACTCATGAGTATTCTTCAAAAGTGGTTGCTGAGCTAGGAAACTTTTTTTGCTCAGTTTAACAGCATATTCCTGAGTATATGTGTCTGCAACAGAAAGGTAGGCAGGCAAGGAATCCAGGGAAGGTTCTTAGTAGAAACTTTACAGAGAAGCGGAGGAAGACAGAGTGGCTTCAGGGATAATACTGAACACTTCGTTGTTGGGTGTTAGAAGAAAGTAATTCTTCCTTTAACGTTATCGCAGTAGTACTTGTCAGTTCCCTTGATTTAGTTGTGCCTGCCCCGTGTATTTAAATCCACCCCAGGTGGGCTCTGAGTCTCAGGCCTGGCCTACACTAAAAAGTTAGGTTGAAGGAAGCCGCCTTAAGTCAACCTGTTAATGTATGTGTCTACGCTATCGGGTCCTTTACACCGAACTAAGTTGCCTCTAATGTTGACTTCTGTCATCCACCTCTGCGAGAGGCATAGCACTTAATTTGATTTTCATGGGTCGACTGCGAGGTAGTGCAGATACCGCATTGTGTAATTCAACTTAATTGGCCTCCAGGTGGTGTCCCACAATGTTCATCTGTGACCATTCTGGAGATCATTCTCAACATTGCTGCACTGCAGCCAGGTGCATGCCAGCTTGAGCACAGCTGATCATGGAGACTACATGCCCCAAACACGCTCCAGCCTGGTCTGCACAGGAGGTGGTGGATCTCATCGCTGTGTGGGGAAAAGAGTCTGTGCAGGAAGAGCTCCAATCCAGCAGAAGAAACACTAACATCTATGCAAAGATCGCTCGTGGAATGGGGGAGAAGGGCTACACGAGGGACACACAGCAGTGCCGTGTGAAAATAAAAGAACTTTGCCAAGCATACCAGAAGGCAAGGGAGGCGAAGAGTCATTCTGGTGCTGAACCCCACACATGCTGGTTCTACAACGATGCGATTCTCGGGGGTGACCCTACCAGCATCCCCACAAGCAACGTAGACACCTCACAGGTGTGTGAGTCTAGGGACAACAAGGAGGATGATATGGTGGATGAGGAATGGGAGGAGGAGGAAGAGAATGGGAGACAGGCGAGCGGTGGATCCATTCTCCCCGAGAGCCAGGAAATATATTTAACCCTGGAGCCAATTTACCCACTCCAAATTGATTCCCCACTGACTGGTAACTGTCTGGCATTGCAAGCTTCCAAATAGCGATTGTCGCTCGCTTCTCCAATGTCAGAGCAGCTCTCGTTTTTGTGCTGCTGAACTGCATGGCAAGAGAAAGCTCTGCACAAAGTTCCTGGAAGGTGGCCTTTTGCATTCAAAAGTTCTACAGCCACTGCTTGTCATCCCATACCTGTAAAACGATGCGGTCTCACCAGTCAGTGCTTGTTTCATGGGACCAGAAACGGCACTCAGAGTGCAGCTGCTCTGTGATTGCCAGCAGCAAGTGCAAATTATTTTTTTCAATGGCTTGCAGCAGGGCTGCTTGTCGGACATCGCTATGTTCCATGTGGCAGTCCCTACTTCAGCTCTGGAAATACTGCAGGAGAAGGTGTGAGGTGTTTGAGATGCTCACAGCAAGAGTGCACAACTGAGCAGGCTCCATGCTTCTGGGGTTATAGCGTACGCTTGGTGGTTTTAAGGTGCCAAAACCACTGGGTTGTTTACCGTTGAGCACAGTGCATCATGGGATGCTGATGCAATGTTCCCATTCTCCCCTGTGACAATGTTTGGTTCCATGAGGCATTGCAAAAACTTCCGAAAACACACTGCAGCAAGTTGCACTTTGGGATAGCTACCCACGATGCATTGCTTTGTGCATCGATGCAGGCACTGCTAGTGAGATCGCACTCCATCAAGACAATGAGCATGGTGTGGCCACACACAATCGACTTAAATAATTCGGAGGCTCGAGGTCGAATTAGATAAAGTCGACATAATTTTGTAGTGTAGACAAGCCCTCAGGCAGACAGCTGGCAAAAGTTTTTTATGCTGCTTTCTTGCTGAGTGGCTGCTGTGGGGGAAGACAATAGGCCTGAACCTGCCTGAAATTTTATCTAATTGGCCCCATCACCATAATCGCTGAGCAACCTCCCAGACATTTATGGATTTATCCTCCCTCCACCATGTGAGATAGGAAAATACTCTTATGCCCAGTTTACTGTTGAGGAATGGAGGCACAGGAAAATTGGGACTTCCCTAAAAAGTCTGAGAGAGAGCTGGAAAATGAACCCAGATCTTTTGAGTCTCGGTCAAATGCCTTAACCACATTACAATTCTTCCTCTCTTTTCCCTCTTTCTCTTCACATAAGCTGCTCTGCCCTCCGCCTAGGACAATGACAGCTGGTCAGAGAATAGCAGAAGCAGCAGTTAAAATGGCCAGAGAAGCAGAAGCCACTGTCCACCCAGCCTGATCTTATGATGTGTGACTGAGACAGAAAATAGCTCAGTTCTCCCCCTGTCCCACATCTGAGACAGAGAGAAATGGAGGAAGGGGGACTCACTGGGGGTCTAATAGAACAAGACAAAGGGGGAAAGTCTGCAGGCTCTCACCCCCCCAAAGGAGAGAGAGTTCAGAAGATTCTCCTGCAGAGGCCAGAGAGGGGCACAGGCCTGCTATCCTTCACTTTGCTACCCTCTTTCTGGGACCCTGACCACTGGCAACTGTAGATTGGGGAAACTGTTGAGGGAATGGGTTTGTTTTGGGACAGAGGATCTTGTAAGGAGACTTCTTAGGTTCAGATAAGGATCCAAATTTCAAGCAGCTTATCTGAACACCAAATTCTGAGAATCCCTGGACATTAATGGACTATATTAAAGTACACTTAAAAGACCCCAGGATCCATGAAACAGCCTCCACTCCCTCCCTCCATCTCCCCCTCCCCTCACCCCATGTCCCCAATGTTTTACAGAATTGTCCTGAGGAAAACAAATGTAAGTAAGGGCAAGTGCATGGTTTGGTAGCCCATGGACCTTTGGGAGACCTGTCCCAAAAATGTTGACAACCCAGTGTTTCCTTGAGAAGTGCTAAAGCGGTCCGGTCTTGTCCAGCAGGCAGGGCAGGGAGTGTTGATGACCAATTGGACTGACAGCAGTGGTACAAGTAGAAATCATTTCTTGCCAGTACTGCACTCATGGGAGGGACACGAGGGGGGCATGTGACCTCCCCACGTGTCCCTCCATGTGACTCCTCCCCATCCTGCCCCCAGCACTGGGTCCCCACGCTCTCTCTGTCCCCTCTGACGCCTCCCTTTGTATATACAAACATCAACATGCTTAATTACTCGCTTTCCCCCCAAATATGTAGTATTCAGTCTGTTTATATGGAATATGGGAGTCTGGTGAGGAGCCATTTCAGCATATGTATGACTTATTAGAAGACGATAAATTTTAAGTAGAACGGTATCCTAAATTGCTTTATGGTATTGTACCAAAATGTTGCATTTCAATGAGAGATTCATTTATAGGAACAGACTCCTGAAACTTTTACCAGCCCACAAAGTGGTCCATAGTCATGCAAATAGTTCTATTGTCTTCACTGGGACTGAGCAAATGATTAAGGGTCTACAGTAGAGGTGGCCAATGTGTGGCTCCAGAGCCACATGCAGCTCTTCAGAAGTTATGCAACTCCTTGTATAGGCACCAACTCCGGGGCTGGAGTTACAGGCACTTTCCAATGTGCTGGGGGGTGCTCACTGCTCAACCCCTGGCTCTGCCACAGGACCTGCCCCCACTCCACCCCTTCCCACCCCCTCCCCTAAGCCTGCCATGCCCTCGCTCCTCTCCCCCCGCACACCATGAAACAGCTGATTGGGAGGTGTGGGGAGGGAGGGGGAGGCGATCAGCGGGACTTCTGGTGGGTGGGAGGCACTGGGAGCCGGGGGGAGGGGGGGAGGGTGTGCTGATGGGGGGCCTGCTGAACAGGGCCGGCTTTAGGAAGTGTGGGGCCCGATTCGACGGGGCCCCGGCAGGGATGACTCACCCGGCGGCGCTCCAGGTCTTCGCTCCGGGCCTTCCGCAGCACTGAAGGACCCGCTGCCGCCGAAGGCCTGGTAAGTACATCCCTCCCCCCCCATCCGACCCCCACCCATGTCCTGCCCCCGACTGCCCCCCTCAGAAACCGCAACCCATCAACACCACCACCACCCCGCTTCTTGTCCCCTGACTGCTCCTTCCCAAACCCCCCCACCCTAAAAATTAATACTGGCCACTCCAGGCTTGTATTAAACTCCCAAGGTTACAGCTTTTCTCTGACCTTGGGTTGGTAAACACTGCCAATACCCAAATGCAAAAAAAAAACCCTTTGACCCAGGAAGGAGCACTTGGGAATTCCTCCCTGTGGGGTACCCTCAGCCCTTTCACTCCCCCTCCAGGGGAAATCTGAGACGAAAACAAAAGAAATTAACTGTTGCCACCAGCTAATCAAACAGCATAGGCACAAACCTCTTAGGACACAACAATTCAAATTCTGTTCTTAAAAGAGGTACATTTTATTAAAAACAAAAAGAAAGAAATACATCTCGAACTTAGGCTTTTGCTAGATTTTAAAAGAGCAATTCCAAAAATTAAGCACCCAAAATAGCTTTCTTGGGGGTTCAGCTTAAAGGTTACAAGCAAACAAAAGCATCTGGGGTTAGCACAGAGGAGATCCACAAGCCAAAATAAAAAAATAAACCTGATTGCATTTATCTAAACGTTCCCTGTCCCAATGATTCCTTCTAGGTATGGAAGATAATTTTTCATACCTGGTTCAAGCCTTACACAGCATTCCTGCTTATAGCATTGCTGCTCTGTGTCCCTGCAGCCCAGAGAGAACAACAGACAAAGGGAAAGTTTCTTTCCCAAATTTAAAAGTTCTAGCCTTCCCATTGGCTCCTTTGGTCAAGTGCACACTTTTTTTTTTCTTTACCTAGGGAACTTTTTAACCCTTTACAGGTAAAGCAAGTAGAGAACGGCTACCCAGAGGGATTTTACAGCTAACTGGCTGGCTGGGTGTCCATTAAAGGGAGCCACTCCCCTCCCCTTTATTTATCACAACTTCTGACCAATGTAACAGCACAATACATATGCTAACAAACTTAAACAAGGCCTTTGTTAGCATATGTATTGTGCTGTAATGCCATATAAAGAATGAATGTCCGCCCTAGCCGTGTTCTGCTCCTTTAAGGAGCAGAGTGCAGCCCCAAGTCTTTCCAGGACCCTGTACCCACTAAAGATCTCTTGCCAGTACTGTGTACTGGAGGGTACCGCCCTACTTGCACCCCTGACTGATCAGTTGCAGGATTATGGCCCAGTCCTTGGCCCACCCATCTCTCCCCATAAGAAGTTTCAAATGCTAGTACTAGAACCCCCCGATCTTATAGGCTGGGAATGGAAAGACTGAGAAGAATCTGTGTCTTTTGTTGTCTTTCTTCCTCCAACCTGCTGTGCACCCTTGCAGGCATAGGCACAAGTTAGTTCAAAAGTTTATGTGGCTTTTTTGCAATCATTGTTTTGACTCAGCAAGTTAGATCAAGAAAGCCTCTAATGACCTTCCAGTAGGCATTTTGTTGGATGTCATGGTGGATAGATGTTGTTTCACTCACCACCTGCACCATGGTCTTGATATTTGGCCAGCTGACTTAAATATGATAGCGGCAGTTGTGATTTTCATATGTGCATTGTCCAGATCCAAGACAGATGAATAAGGTATTTTTGAAAAGACAGGTTTTTGTACAATCTAAACTATCCATTTATGGTAGAGACAAGAAGCTATTCTTGAGTGTCAGAATATTTGCCAATGCACGCTCATTTTATAAATGAATCTAAGGACATCCAGGGCATGTGCTTTTTATAATTTATGGGTGCTGATAATCAGGAATTTGAAAGGTCTTCATGCTCAACCAGTGTTCATTACTGAACACTTGGTGGTAAATATGTTGCCATTCTAACAGAATATTTAAAAAAACACTGGTGTCAAAGACTCCGTCATTATATGAGAAATAGAATAACTTTGGTCTGTATCTTGAATTTTGTCAGAGAGCTGTTGTGTGCAGATTCAAAGAACTCCATTACTGACAGGTTGTGAGTATGTTGTTCTCACTGAAGTGAGGAGAACAATTACATTATTTTATTTTATATACATCTGACACATGAGAAATTAGAGCTTGCTATTAGCTGCAGCCTGACGCTCTCTATTCTACTGAGCATTCACAGAGCATTCCAGTCTGGAGGGTGACTTTTTGATTCTGCAACCACCTTACACAATAATTAGAGGCACTCTACACAGTTAGGAGGATGAATGAGTTCCCAATATACATTTCTTGAATGCAACATGGAGTTGAAAACCAGATTCTGCACTGCAAACCCATCCATCCTAAAAATGTGTGGAACATTGCATCCTAATCATTAGGGCCCTACCAAATTCATGGTCCATTTTGGTCAATTTCAGTCATAGGATTTTTAAAATAGTAAATTTCATGATTTCAGCTATTTAAATCTAAAATTTCATGGTGCTGGAAATGTACCCAAAAAGGAGTTGGAAGGGGGGGCGTCACAAGGTTATTGTAGGGTGGGTTGTGGTACTGTTATCCTTACTTCTGCACGCAGCGGCCCTGCCTTCAGAGCTGGGCAGTTGGAGAGCAGCGGCTGCAGGTGGGGAGCCCAGCTCTGAAGGCAGAGCTGCCACCAGCAGCAGCGCAGAAGTAAGGATGCCATGGTATGGTATTGCCACCCTTTACCTCTGTGCTGCTGCTGGTGGGGTGCTGCCTTCAGAGCTGGGTGCCTGGCCAACAGCTGCTGCTCTCCGGTCACCCAGCTCTGAAGGCAGTGCAGAAGTAAAGGTGGCAATACCACAACCCCCCTAAAATAAGCTGGTGGATACACACCCGCAACTCCCTTTGGGTCAATTTGAGAAACTCTGGTCTCCCCCATGAAATCTGTACAGTGTAAAAAACCAGATTTCACAGGGGGAGACCAGATTTCATGGTCTGTAACCGTTTTTCATGGCTGTGAATTTGGAAGGGCTCTACTAATCTTTTTAATGGCATGTTAAATTATAAAGATTTTGATCCTAAAAAACATGAAGAACTAAATTTGTGAACAATCTTTACTGGTCCTTGTATGTGGCTATTAGTACATTTCTGGAAGGCCTTGATATTGGTGAGTGGTGGAAAAGAAGATTGCGCTTAACCAGTATTTGGCTGTCTGATAGTTTTGTGTAAGTGAAACATTGTTTCTCATATCTGAAGACATTGTAAGAGCTACTAGACACTCCTAGGAAGTATTAACTTGATTGGCAATCAGTATGGTTATAATGTACTCTGTGAGGAAACCAGATTATGTCAGTGCTCTTCCCTTTCCACAAATACAGGGCTTGATCTTGTGAGGTGCAGAGCCCCTCCTGGTAAATGCTGAGCTCACTCAGCTTCCTGGATCAGAGTGATGATTGACCTGGGGGCCCTCGGTAACACACAGGATCAAGCCCAAAGGCTCAGGCATTACAATTACACCTGCACATTTCCAGTATACTTTTTGTGAATCTTTTCATGTCGCAGCAATTATACATACATTTTTACTTTGCTGGCACAGTTTTGTCATGAGGCGGTGTTTACCCAAGATGTTCAGTGGTATAAATTGCACATCCATGAAATAGTCTGAAAGCAAGGCCCCTTGCATTCTGTAAAATCTTTGACTCTGGAATTGTAGAAATGTATCCTGGATAGTTTATGACAAATCTTAGGTTTTCTACCTAGTTTTAAATCTCTCCTCAGTTGCTTTATCTCCCTGTTGTTCATGTTCACAGCAAACAGCTGCTCTCTGAGACTGGCAGATGATGTGCCACAGACTATCCTGCTTACAGTAGTGCCTTAGAAAAGGTGCTTCTGAAGAGCAAGGGTGATAGCCACTGCCAAGTGTTTAATCTTTTGGAAAGACACACTGCACAGCTTATGTCCTTAGCACTTTAATAAACTTGGCTCCATTTAATGAAAGTATTTAATAGCTGGCATTATCTGTAAATATGGAGCAATTCTTTTTCCTGGAGACTGGCAAAAGCAGAGGGTTCATATTTTGCATTCATTAAAGGCTTTTCCATCCTTAAATCATTTGCTTCTAAGAAGAACAGTGAAGCAGAAGGTCTGAGGCTGAGTACCCAGATCACTCAAGAAGTGCTTATATATGACACTTAAAATAACCAATGGAAGCATAGGGTGTGCTGTCTGAATTCCAAGTTTTGTGGTGGTTGTCTCATAATTATGTTTCAGAATCCCCACTGAAGCTCAAATTGTTCCCTTAATTCAAGCAATTTGATAATTAACCATATGTGATGTAGCAAAATACATGCAATTAAAAATCATAATGAGGGCTACAAGATTTTGTTTAAAGTTGATAAAACTCCACCAAAGCAAACATTTCAGATTGTGTTTGATAGAATTTAAATGCCAGATCCTCAGTTGGTGTAAACTGGGGTAACTCCACTAACTTCAGTGAAGCAGTGCCAATTTACAGCAGTGGCGGGATCTGGCCCTAAATTTCTACAGCATTAAAAACTGGACAGGGGGCAGTAGATCCTGACGATCTCTCAAGCTCAACAAAGGTTCATTCCTTGGATCATGGAGCCTCAAAGGGGACCAATTTTTATATGATTCAAAAGAACAATCTGCTGTGATTTAGTCTTTGCGATTTTTAGATGTAGTGATTACAATAGCCGTTTCATTCATTACACTGCAGTTTTCTGTCTATTCAAAAAAAGAAACTTTCTAAATCATACCTAGCAAGCAGAACCTCAGGAAGAAAACAGTTTATCATCATAGTTCCCCCTCACATTAGGAAAAAAATCTCTGCGTCATTTATTCTTCTGAAAAGGGGCATAGTACAGTTGTTCCTTTTATTTTTGCAAGCAGCTTATGAGCAAATGAAATGAAGATGCTAGTCAGACATCAGGCCCTGTTTCAACAGTCCATCCTTATTTAGCAAAGCACATAAGCAGGTGCTTAAATGCTTTGCTGAACTGGGGCACTAGGGTGAAATTCTTATGGAATACAATTTCAAACTGGTATTTGCTGGACTCAGCTCTTGCTTGGCAGCATATGTGATCCAATCCCTCTTACCATCTTAAAAAGTAGATTTGTCAGAGTTTATGCAGAAACACTCTCACTTGGCTTCAAAATATTTAATAAAGGTCCTATGGAGTGTGAGTTAAAAGGCAGTGGACAGGCATTCTGGAAAACAAATGAGAATAAGGTAGCATTGTGCTGGATGACTCATATCTTTGAAATCTAGGTGTTGTTGTTTTTTAAGTTAACAGCATTACCCTGCAAGCCACAAATGAATAAATAGCATTCTGCAAAATAGGTTGACAGTCTTTTGACTGTCATTTTTCAATGGCTTTCAGTATTAAATCCAGGACACTCTTTCAAAGTAGTCACAATGAAGACTTTGATGGCTAACTATTCATTTAAAAACAAAATTGGCAGTAAAGAGATCCAGTCCGTTTTAAGCTTTAACAGCACTTATCCTAATTTTGTTAAAGTGACTTTTTGCTGTAGCTTAATTAAATGATTGATAAGTGAAAGACCATTGAGAAATTGGCAACTACTGAGATATCAGAAGACACAAAACAACCATTCAAGAAGCCTCAGAAATGTCGTGTGTGTGGTATAGAAAGGTGGGGTCAGGCATCCCAGTTTATATGTTTGGACACTTTTAAAATTTATCCAATCCTTGCATTTTTAATAGTACAACTGTTTGGTGGAATTTGATTGTGCGGCAGCCATTTGGACAGAGTTTCTGCACCTGTGTATAATAAGAAATGCATGTATTGATGCTTTATTGGCTGAAAGGGACTGAAGGTACACTTGCTTGCTATAAAAGGCAATGCAGCAAATAATTGTGCTGTCACTTTATCCTCAAAAATGTGAAATTGACTTTTAGGATGCATTCTCAAGCAGAAGCTTTCAGTAGTGACTTCTTGCTGCATATTAGTAAAGGAACACAAATGTCATAGCAATGATCCATGACTGCTAGGAGCAATTCCCACTTACTCATGAAGGCTAAATTTGGCACAACTCACACCAGTGCTCTCTGCCCAATATTCAGATTCCCTCTTTGAATCTTTGGGATTTCTCCATTTCACTATCCTTCAAATGATCCCAGTCTGAATTTTGTTATCAATAACTTTCTTTGTTTGTAGATATATTGTATGTATCTACTAATACAGATGGTATAAAATGCAGTATGTGTTTGTACATGTGTACCAAAGAGACCTTTACAATGTACATGGATTTCAAGACCTACTGTCATTAACTCAGCAACAAAATACAAACATGGTAAAGATGATGAACCCCAGTTTTAGTTTGAACATATCCCTTCCCCTCCCCCAAGATTTACTTTCTATTTCCTTCCTTCTCTGTCTTTGATTCAAACCTGTAGGGTCTTTTAACTTTTTGTTTGTTTGTTTTGGTCATTAGGAATACCTGACTAGAATGATCACAACACAGTGTAATCTGAATCTGATTGTTCTGTTTTCAAGATGATTAACTTAGATCTCAAATAAAAATGTGTTAACTTTGGTTGCTCAATTATTCTACGCTTATAAAAAAAACAGTTATGAAAGGACATCATAGCTACAGAATTTAAGCACATCAAAAAGTGGAAATTCTCTTTTAAGACTGGCAGTGAATATAACACTCAGAGCAGAAGCAGTCTGTACAGATAAAATTTTGTAAAGTTTCCATGTTAACCCCATGCTTTCAGTTACACATAACTTTCTAAAACGCTTACCTTTTGGACTCACATTTTCTAAACTTGGATTGTGCACAAAGCCAAAGCAAAGATGATTCAATAGTTATTTTTTCCCCACTCTTCTCGTTCTCAAAAAAAAAAAAAAAAAAACGTCCCTACTATATACCGATTATAAAAAATTCTTGCCTCTATTTTTGGGCTACTCTATATCCAACAAGAGTGATGGCAGAAAGTTGAAATTTCTCATGGAACTATCCCTCATTGAGGAAAAAATGCCTTTGTGTATTTGAGTGAAAGTTGAACTCGATCTGACTGAATATGGCCCTTTGAAAATAGCATACTGCAAATACACAGAACATTTTACACTGGGCTTTTTGTTAAATTCGTACAGAGTGCACAGAAGGCTGTGGTGCACCTAAAGTTTGCAGGAGAGGGGCTTCCTACTGACAACCACCTAAAATATGTTGATCCAGTGGAGTCTAGCCAACAAACTTGCAACTGTGTATGAAAAAAGCCATAATCTGGAACTATTTGGCTTGATGCTACCCGGCAGTAACAAATACTATACATACACTTATGCAGTTCTGAATACATCCAGTAGACAGCTGTGGTGACACAGATGCATTAACCAATGTGTTACAAATAACAGTCTACATTTTTTTCATAATTGCCCTTATACACTATTAACTATTAAGGAAAAAATATTGTAAGTTGTTGATTCAACAGATTTTAATATTGTGGCCCCCATAGATCCTTCCAAAGACAACTGCCCTTTCTAACCTCCCAATGTCAAGTTCACACCTCTCCTGTGGCAATTAGAATGTTTGATTGCATGAAAAATTAATATTATGACAGTAGTAGTGAAACAAGAGGGAAAAAACTTGAATGAGGCCGCTTTGTTACTTCCCCCATTTTTTACGTTTGCTGTTATTTTTTGTAACCGATGTAAGACTGTTTTTTATCGGCACTGAAACTCCTCTGCTTGCTTGAAGCCCCCACAGCTCTAATCTGTCCAGGTCACTTTGCAGTTCAGTTCTGTCCTTCTGTTTGTTCACTACCCATCCAATTCAACATCATAAAACTCATTGCAATTGACTTAACAGCAAACACCTGACAAAGAAAGGCATGAAGGAGCCAAAGCAGTTTACAGAGAAGTTCTTATGTTTTCATTTTAGTTTAGTGGTCCTAAAAGACTGGGCTAGGCTCTGATGAGCAGGAAGTTCCACCAGTGAGATAGGAGAAGCTTCTACTGTCTGAGACCCACTCATAAGTTGCATGTGGTTAAATTATATATTAGGGTGGGGGTGTTTTTGGTTCGGCAGGGCGGTGCTGGGGTTTTTTTGTTTTGTTTTTGGTTCGGCGGGACGGCACTCGGGGGGGGGGGGATTGTTTTTGGTTTGGCAGGATGGCACTCGGGGGGGGTTGTTTTTGGTTCAGCAGGGCGGTGCTGTGTTTTTGTTTTTGGTTCAGCGGGGCGGCACTCGGGGGGGGGAGGGGGGTTGGTTCGGCCCTGACCACAGCTGCACTAGCGGATCTGGGCCTATGTATTTTTTAGTCATAAATATAAAAAAGAAAAGATTCCTGAACTTAAAAAGAGGTTTAAGATGAGAAATCTTTACTTAACTAAAACTCGTAAATGGTTTTCATCGCATGCTTCGAACATAGTCATGAAAAGAAATTCTACTCTTCCATCCAAGCCTCACACAGACTTTTAGGTCAACGGATATTTCCCCAAAACACTTAAGTGTTAACCCGGTTTGCATTGTAAATTTTATTTTTATGGCCTTCCCCATAACTGTGCTATTGTGAAAACTATTATTATTTATTGATTGTAGTACAATAGCACTAAGATGTTCCAGCTGCAATCAGGCCTCACTATGCTTGATACGGTACAAACACATAGGAAGAGATAGTCCTTGTTTGTGCGAGAATATGTAGGGCACTACTTGGTTCTTGGTGAATAATTCCAGCTGAGCTTTTCTCCCCTCTTGCATGGATGATCTGGTGAACTCCTGTAAGAATGGCTGCTTTACAGATGGAGGGGAGAGAATACCTTTGAGAAGGGAAGGATCCCCACCCAGAGGTTATTGTACTGTTGAGCGTCAAGCTGTGACTATTTTGTGTTGACTTTCTGGTTAGGTTAATTTATTTTATTTTAGCGATAGCCTTTAAGGAAAAGACCTTGCTGACTGACTTTTTCTCCCCCCAGAGTTATTCTGACTGCTTATATCTTATTTGAACCTAACTGCAATATTTGGATTTGAGTTTGTGTTTGTTTTTATATCAAAATCTTTCCTTGGTGCTTAACATTTATGTACCTCATATTAAACGTACCTAAAAAATTCCTTGTTTTTCCCCTTCTGATGATCTGTAGTGTGCTGAAGTGGGTTGGTTGCTCAGATTCAGCTTTAACTTGAAGTTGTGTGCTAAAAGCCAAATCTCAAAAAAGCTGCCCATCCTAATTGTTGTATATGTAGACAGACTAGAAGCTTTCCTCATTTGTTGTGTTGCTCAATGCCACATAATTTTGTGATTCGTTCATATATATATACTTTGAAAAAATCCCAATCATTTTTAGAAAACTTGCCCATCGCCTCTCAGCACTAAACTAACAGTGTGTGTACTGAGAGATAAGTGGTTCTAATGATAAAGAGTCAAGCTGCCACTTATCTGAAGTATATACTGTCTTCCAAGGCAATTCCCCCATTTCAAAAGTTTATAATCTCAAAAAGCTCTAAATACCAGTCATTAGACCTCTGATCTTCTCCACAGTTCCCTGTAGCTGTTTTGTAAATACACACAGTAGCAGATGGAAAATGCTGTCTTAAAGCCTGGGCTGTTCCATTATTTGGAAAGGCACCGCCTTTGAAGTACCCCAGGAAGTCAAAATGTGGTTTGTCAAAGGTTCAGAAAACTCTCTAAACCAGCAGTCCCATATGGCATGGCAGTTTGTTACACATGACGATTTTTTTCCACAACAGAGGAAAGAGTTGTAGAGAGGGCTCAGGTTAGTGCTAAAGGGCCATTTTCTCCTTTAATTTACCACAGCGAAAATCAAGAGTAACTCCATGGCGTTGCTTTGATTTTACATCAATATTATTATTGAGAACAGAAGCTGGCCCAATTCCTTTTATTCCCAAATGATCGATTTACTCCATTTCTCTAACTTCCTTACTAGTGATGCCTCTTACCTTTAGCCAAAGAGAACAGATGAGCAGGCCAGGTAATGCCTGGAGTTCTGTACCTGTAGCGTAAGGCTCAACTCTGCTTTTACTGAGGTCAGTGAGAGCAGGATCAGGGCCTCAACTGGCATGGGAGGCGGTCCGCTGTCAGAATTGGCTCAGCCTTCTCATCACACCCAAATATAAAGGCATAATATCTCTGTTACAACTAGCCTCATCATCACTTCCAAACTTGACTCTTTCATTCCTGAAGCATCTCTATACCCGAAGCCAATTTTTTTAGGCCAGCTAGAACCTAACTTACATATTTGCTGTTTCCCTTGCTTGTAATGACAGTTTTTGGATACCCAATTTGAGACCCTGAGGGCCCACTTTTCAGAAGTGATGTGTGTCCTCAGTTCCAGTTAAAGTCAACAGAAGCTGTAAGTGTCCCAGAAACTGTAAAAATCAGGCCTAAAGTGTCTCAAGCTGGGCTTCCAACATCAGAGGCTATTTTTGACAATTTTGACCTACATTTAAGGCTACTTTGGCTTTGGAAGCCAAATTTGATTCCTATGGAGAAACTACACTAGAAGCACAAGCTAAATTTCTGGAAGCTGAGTTTAGTTCCCAATGAGAATATTCTTTTTTTAGAAAAAGTCCTAGATGGAAAGTTCAAAGACTTTCTGTCTCTAATCTATGTATGCTATTGAACTGCCTCCTATCACCTGGGCATCTTTTGCTGGTGTCTTGATGAACGGCAATCAGGGCCGTCCCTAGCCATTTTGGTGCCCTACGCAGCCTGCCCTCCCCCAGCGAGGGGTTGGCCCCAAGCCTCCACGGGGGGGCAGGAGCAGGCTTGGGGGACAGGGGGGAAACTGCACCCCAGCACGAGCCAGCGAAGCTGGTTGGGGCCGGGTCGCTCCACTTCCTGCTGCCCGGGGAGTGCAGGGCAGGCGTGACCCCACACTCACGGGGCAGCAAGAAGTGGAGTGACCCGGCCCCAGCCCACTCCACTTTGCTCCCCTGGCTCCCAGCCTTGGGACTTGGGGGAGTTGGGGGGAACTGCCCCCCAGCACTCACCAGAAGCACAGCTGGGAGCCGGCAGCGTGGAGCAGGCTGGGGCCGGGTCGCTCCACTTACCGCCATCCAGTGAGTGCAGGCCCGACCCCTGCTGCAGTCCTCAGGGGAAGGGGTGGAGTGGGGGCAGAGCAGGGGCGGGAAGAGGCAAGGTGGGGGCGGAGCAGGGGTAGGGCCATGGGGAAGAGGCAGAGCAGGGGCTGGAGCAGCACACAGCTGTGTAGGGCACCAGGAAATTTGGGACTATGCAGCTGCGTATTTTGGGTAAGGATGGCCCTGAGGGCAATGCTCTCACTGGCAGAAAAATAGAGTTTGGAAAATGTACATGAAAGTTGTAACTGGAGGAGTGTCAGAGAGGATGGAAGAATAAACAGCTACATATTAACATGCAGACAATACTCAGAGCTATTTTGAATTTGACATTTGACTCTTTTCTTGAAATAATTAAATCTATCGTTATTCCTAGTAGGTGGTGAGCCAATGGGGTAGCCTCAAATGTTTTATTCCCAGGAAATGTTGCACTTTAATCATTTTATTCAATAACCCTGGGACAAGGAAAGAGTAATCACCAAAGTCTGGAAGAACAAGAGTTATTATTTCTAGGGTCATTGAGCTCAAGTATTACCTAACCCTAGGCAAAGTAACCCAGGCTCATCACAGGAGATTAATCTCATTAAAATAGGATTTCTCCAACCTTCAACTTGATGTTGCTGTATTATTGCAACCATATGCATGATATATTAAGTGGGGTTGGGTGTGAGAGGGGGAGTCTCATATATCATTTTGATGAAGCTTGACCATTTTTTATTTGCTCAAGCTCAGAAACTGAAACCAAATGCTGGTGACAAATTGGAAAGTTTTGTGAGAAAACTCTGACAAAGAACTACCATCGAAGTAGTTTATTCCAGATTTGTGGAATTTTTTTCCTTATTTAGGTGCCAATCCTGCAAACACTTATGCATGTGCTTAACTTTAAGTGGATGAGAGAGTACTCCCATTGACTTCAATAGGACCACTCTTGTTCTTTAAGGTAAGCCCATGCAAAGTGTTTGCAGAATTCAGGCCTTAATTTTAAATTTTCTTGTTTTTCTATTTTTACCTGCTTCTGTTTCCTGTATTAACTTGAGTTTTTATCCTATAATATGTAACGTGAAACCTTCTGAGGTCAGCTTGCAGTGACCTTTATCTTGTTTGCTTGGACTTCACAATGAAAGAAGAGTGTAAGCAATTTCAATCAGTCTTCATTTCCCTTCCCCACCTTCTGTTTTGCTAGGCCCGTGTGCGCCCTTTCCATGTAAAAATGCATGGGGTGAGTGGCAGAAGAAGAGAAGGGTGTTTTGTTAAGAGCTGTTTTAGTATCACATTCTCTTGTATTGTTAGAGATGAAGATAGACCTGAGCTGCTACAATGAAATAAAATTAAATGGAGGAAACAATCTTTTAAAATACAAATATAAAATAAAAATGTGCACTTCTAGCAAACTTCAGTCATTTCAAAAAACAGAAAATGGGCTTCTCCCAGGAGATACTGGGTCTCAACTGCCATTGGAGGCAGTCATTTACAGTAAGGATGCTCAACATCTCACAAGAATCCCATCTTGTGATGGGATTCATCCTATGCAAACACAAGTCAGGAGGTGGGCTGTTTCTTTCTTTGATTTTGGATGGTTGGGTATTTCTGTTTGTTTGTTTTGTACCTTGCATTATTTCATTGTTTCCTATTTGTGTCTTTATTTATACGACTACTGTCCTTCCCATGCCGCTGCTTTTGGATTATCTCTCTGACATAAGTGTTCTGTTCTTCAAAGGTCAGAGAGGGGTCTTCTGTAGGGCAATTAGCTTCTTGTAACTCAAGTGGCCTCCCTCAAGTTTTTCCTTAAAAATCACTTCCCCCCATCCTTCCATTTCCAATGAAGCCTAGTTCTGTCTGCTCTGATCCTCATATCCGATCTCTGATAGTTTGCATTTTCTCTGCCTTAATTAGATTATTATAAGATCCTCTGGGCATAGACCTTTTCCTTATTCTGTGCTTGTAAAGTGCCAAGGACTCGGCTCTTAGACTATGGAGATAAATCAAAGGGAAAAAAGTTTCCACCAGCTATGGTTATGATGTTTCGGATGGGTGAAACAGTTCAGTTCCAGGCTAGTTGCAGATACTAAGCCATTCCTTTAGCATTATATATTTTGTGTTGCTTTTATGTGGCACAATTGACTGCAACTACTGCAGGGACTTTTTGTCACTGGATTACTTTATTGAGATGCTTAATCCATAAGAGACTCTGTGCAATATGATATGCGGGTATGTCTTAGAGGTAATAATATTGTATTGATGTTTTACTACAGTGTTAACCCTGATCTTGATGAGATATTACAAACAGTATTTATCTTATATTGTATTGCTGATATGCATTCTCTTGCTTGGAGCTATCTTGACAAAGTGGTGGCTGATACTGGATAGAAAGCATTGTACTTCTTGTGCCTACAATATTTATGTTGCTCTCATTTTCCATTTTTGTTGTTTCTTCACTAGTTCGGCTTTGTTACTTCCCTCTCCACAAAATGGAGGATTGAGATACAGGATGTGACATGCCCTTATATTAGTGAGACATTTCTTGCTGTATGGTTATGATTTTCATCTCTTATCCTTGGAGCTGCATCTGTAGAAATGCAGTGATCTTCAATGCTCCAGTTATTATAACCTTTTCCTTCATGCTGTCTAACACAATAAAACAATAATAAAATCAATGTTTCTTCTAAAGAACAACTTTATATATTTTATATTTGAATTTCATATAATTTCCCAAATAATGTGTATTTCAAGCCACCACCCCCATGTTGTGTATATTGGGTCCACTTTATTTTTTGAACTGGCCAATAAAAATGAGCCTAAATTATTTGAATACCAATGGAGGAGACGAGAGAGGATTGAATACGTTTGGATAATTGAGATTTTAGATGATCAGTGGAATTTTCAATGTGCTTAACAGATGTTTGGGTTTGTGACCCTGTTTTGTATAATAGGAAGTTTTGGATAACTGAGCTTCCGACAGTTAAGGTGGAACGGTATATTCAGAGATTGTGACAATTGGGATAGAACTGCTATATCAGATAGGCAATTACAATGCTCAAAACAATGCCTGACATAGAGCACTGTATTGTCGTAAAATAAATATCTATGGTATGCAGCAAAGTTATTGATGGGCAAATGCAATAATATCTTACGTTTTATATGTTGTGCCTTTCATGCTAAAGTTTTCACAAATTACATAAACAGTGGTGACCACTGAAATGCAGCCATCTCTGGGAGGGTGGCAGCATCAATCACCTTGCTGTACCTAATATAACAATAGCAAGGAGGGAAATTTCACACACACACACACACACACACACACACACACACACACACACACACACACAAAAGCGTCTATTGTATAAACATTATCTTTATAGAATCATAGAATCATAGATTATAGGACTGGAAGGGACCTCGAGAGGTCATCGAGTCCAGTCCCCTGCCCGCATGGCAGGACCAAATACTGTCTAGACCATCCCTGATAGACATTTATCTAACCTACTCTTAAATATCTCCAGAGACGGAGATTCCACAACCTCCCTAGGCAATTTGTTCCAGTGTTTAACCACCCTGACAGTTAGGAACTTTTTCCTAATGTCCAACCTAGACCTCCCTTGCTGCAGTTTAAACCCATTGTTTCTGGTTCTATCCTTAGAGGCTAAGGTGAACAAGTTCTCTCCCTCCTCCTCATGACACCCTTTTAGATACCTGTAAACTGCTATCATGTCCCCTCTCAGTCTTCTCTTCTCCAAACTAAACAAACCCAGTTCTTTCAGCCTTCCTTCATAGGTCATGTTCTCAAGACCTTTAATCATTCTTGTTGCTCTTCTTTGGACCCTTTCCAATTTCTCCACATCTTTTTTAAAATGCGGCACCCAGAACTGGACACAATACTCCAGCTGAGGCCTAACCAGAGCAGAGTAGAGTGGAAGAATGACTTCTCGTGTCTTGCTCACAACACACCTGTTAATGCATCCCAGAATCATGTTTGCTTTTTTTGCAACAGCATCACACTGTTGACTCATATTTAGCTTGTGGTCCACTATAACCCCTAGATCCCTTTCTGCCGTACTCCTTTCTAGACAGTCTTTTCCCATTCTGTATGTGTGAAATTGATTTTTCCTTCCTAAGTGGAGCACTTTGCATTTGTCTTTGTTAAACTTCATCCTGTTTAACTCAGACCACAGTTGGGGGATTGGTCCTGCTTTGAGCAGGGGGTTGGACTAGATGACCTCCTGAGGTCCCTTCCAACCCTAATATTCTATGATTCTATGATCTGGCACCTTTAATGGTCACCTCATACATATTGAACTATTACTGAAGTCTCCTCTAAAGCATCCCTCCTCCCCCCGCAGTATGCCATTTAACTATATTGGAGGTGGTAAGCTGATCTATAGGGCTTTCCTGGTGTCTGAACCTTCCTGCAACAGGGTCCTCTCGAGGTGGTTCTCCATTTATTTATAATTACATTAAGGTGGTCCTTTGATAACTTATCATTTTAAACCTGAGTATGGATCATGATTTTTGTTCAAAAACATATAGATTTTTGACCATTGACTGAATTCAAAGTAGCTGCTAAAGAACTTAGAGAGAACTGTTCTAGCAATACAACCAGTGTAGAATGCACTTTCATAGTTCCGTATGAGAGCTCTTCAATTGCAAGCTTCCTTGCACACAACAAAGAAAACATGGTTGTGTGCTTGTATTTGTGATTATAAAAATGTTATGTAAATTCATATGCAAAATAGGACCAGCCCTTCAGTTCCTGCAAATTTGCCAAAGCAGCTCCTGTTGCCTCAAAATTTGGGTATCCCATTCTAGCTTCTGTAACAACCTATTAGTCTCGTGGAGGAAAAGTAGCCATGGAGGTGAATTTAAGCTGACTAGGGTTCCATGTACTGCAGATATTCTAAAATCATCTAGAAAGGTGGTCTGCAACACATCACATCCCCTGGGAAGAAAGATCCCAGGATAATCAGTCAGCCCAGGTGAATGCCCATAAGTATTGTGATCACTTACAATCATAGAAATCATAGACATGTAGGACATCTGTCCATCTATGGGTGAGAATACTATGACTGCTCTTTTATTTGATTAAATATTTAAATATCTATAAAATATGTTATAATTATTTATTTAGCTGCACTTTAGTCACCAGTTTTCATGACACTTGACAGAAGCAGATATTGTCCTGCCCCCAAAATGCGTACAATCTAAACAAGACAAACATGGAAAATGGTGACGATGAGCAAGAAAGAAGAAGGAATGAGTGGGATGAAGGAAACAACAAATATGACGTGAAACAAATGTTAGTAGTAGAAGTTTCCAAGAAAATAAGGAAGGACTTGTCAGTACCCTAGTATTGAACCCACACCTGCTAGGTCCTTAACTGCTTAGCTTAACTGCTGTGCCCTGGCAGTGCGTTCAACCACTGCTCCTGGCCATCAGCCTTAGTGCTAAAGGCCCACCGACCCAGGCCCCAGCTTGGCTGGACAGACAGCATTCTCGTTGGGTACCTATGAAGACTCCACCAGGAAGAGGAAGCTGTCTGAGAAATAGACCATTGCTGCTGTTTGCTCCCTACACTGCCCTGCAGCCTCACTTGACCTCGCCTCCCTAAACTGCTGACCCAGTCCCTTGGATTGAATCTTCTGGCTACTGACCCCTGCGAGAACTCTGACCATTGTCCTGGACTACCTCATACTGATTGACCTCCTGCTACCTGACCACCAGTGCACACTTCACTATTGCTCTAGATTGGTGCCTCGGCCACCAGGCATTACATGGCTAGAAAGGAGAAGCAAATGGCACTAGAGGAGAGATCAGATGGGCAAACTGACTAGAATGGGCAGGGAGAAAGGATGCTTTTCAATCATGGATGGACCTGATCCAATGCCCTGTGAACTCAATGGAAAGACTCCCAATAAATGGCTTTTAGATTGGACCCAGGAAGAGGGAGGTTATTCCTGAAAAATGGGGCCCCATGAAATAGGTACAAAAATGCAATTGTTGAGGGAGACACTGTGCCTCATCTAAAGCTCTTTTGAAGTCTACGGGGTAGACCTTCCATTGATTTCAGTAGGTGTTGGGTCAGGCCCAAAGGGAGTAGAAGAGGAAATGGCCGACCAACAAGGTAGAAAACAGAGAGAAAAAAGAACTGAGATATAGGCAGGGTGAGAGTTGTGCCGTGCCTTGGAAGTCAAGACAAGAAGTTTAAACTCAGTATGGAAAGAACTTCAATATCATGCAGTATGTGAGTACCAAACTACAACATAAATGTATGTAGAACCCTGCAGCACATATGAGAGTACAATATACTCTCCTCTCCATACTTGTGTATGTACAGTACATTAAAGAAGACAAACCTCACTGAGGTTTTTTTTTAAAGTTTTCAAAGATTACCAGTAAATAAGTGAAATTACATGGATTTTCCCTGCTATAAATTAACACTTATGAGTTTTTAGGCTAAGATCAAGCATAGTATGAGTTTAATATCTGATGTGATGTGCCTTCTGCAGCCTAACAACTTACAGGCAGATGAACTTGATGGACTGGAAGTCAGGTCAGGAGCAGGTCCTCCATCCTTAACTCATCTCATCAGGTTCAGGTATAGTGTATCAGTTAGAATAAATTAAAAGATGCTTCCAAGCTGGGATCTTATTTGCCAGTTTTCAGACTGGAAGGCAATTTTCCAGGCAAGCGCTGGCAGATAAAGCTTGGAGAAATGTAATTTAACTGAAGGTAGAAACCTTGAAAGGCTGTTGAAATTTTTACCAGATTGCTAGAATTATTCATTCTCTTTTAAGCTGTGGATGATCCTAACATTTCTAAATTGAAGTCATCCTCTTCCTCTGCCACAGTGCAAAAGCATATGCCAAACAGTGACCTTCATCCTAAGGCAACAGCTATAGTGTTGTCCACTTTTAAATGGCAGCATAGAATAAGTTTCAATCCTTTTGATCCCATCTCCTAGTAAGGACCATTAGATCTTCACTTGTTACGCTTGGCTAGGTAAAGAGTTGGGTGTTTTCCTGCATAGACAGCTCCGAGGCAGTTTTCTCAATCAATTTCAAAGCAATTGTCTTCAACTCTTCCTGCAAAAGGAGCAAGATCCATTATGTATGTTTGTCTTTCCGTTTTTGCATTACAATTTTGTCAGGTCTCTCTTCCTAATAAAGAGCAAACTGGGAAAACAGACAATTACCCATAATACTTAGATAGGAGGAAAGGTGTTGTATGTTTCCCTTTTTATGTGGTGAGCATGAAAAGGAAGATTAGCTCTAAATTATATATTAATGTAATCTCTCTGATCCATTTTGGAGGGACAGTTGTCTCAAATAGTGGAAAAACTTGCTCTGATTTCAAAGTTAAACCCCGTGTTACAGACACTGGTCACTTCTGGGGGTTTGAAGGAAAAATAATATAGATAATTAAAATACCTGACTTTGAAAAGTGGCTATTCTGCTTGTGGTTTGGTTGTTTTTTTGCAACTATTCATAAGGATTTTGGCTACAGAATGTATGTACACAACAGATGGAAAGGAATCACATGGACTTTGTTAATGTATCTCATACTTTGTTGACTCTGGAAATGCCCCTAGGATCATCACAATTTAGAATACCTCAGTACTTTATGACTGAGTGGGAAATTGTAGTGGACGAGGATCTGGCTCTTTCTTTCATTAGAAGTGACAGCACTATACCACTATCTTTTAGCAGTTTGGAGGAGATAAGTGATGTCTCCCTAATGGCAATAAGAGCAAAGCTTTTAACTTGTGTACTAGCTGGCTGTTTGAATTTCAAAATTACCTGGCCCTGACTGAGGTTATTTAGAAGTTACAAAAGAATTGGAATATTTATCTACAACATGGTGCCTTCATATTGCTCTCCAAGTGATAAGATAAAGATGAAGTAATACAAATATGACCTGCTAGACCCTGAGCTGGTGTAAAGAGACCTTCAGTGAACCATTGAAGTAAATGGAGCTGTGGCCATTTACACCAGACAAGGATCTGGCCTGACATTGGTATCTATGAGCCCAATTGTGAATGACTACACTCCATCAGCATGAAGGGCTGGGTAGCAACAAGCTACCGGACCCTAGACTCTCAGAAGAGTAAGAAAGTGCACCCCTACCTTATGGATTCCTGCCCTGCATTATCAGGATTCTGTTTGCAGAAGAGGTGCTCCCAGCATCTCTGCTAATCCCAAGGCAGGATCTGGCTCATTGGGGTAATATTTTAATGTATAGCACTGCTTCCGTCTTAAAGACAAATGATCGTTTTGTGACTACATAGAAAACAAACTCAAAATAGGTTTTAAAATTTTCAGTTTGGGAAATAGGATGCTAGCATTTAATGGAAATGTTCGGTACCATCAGATCAACAACCATACCATGTTTGTATTAAGTCAGGGCTAAAAGGTGACTCAGACTACATGTGCAGGGCAGTAAGAAACAGCATCCTCCCTTACATCTCTACTCAGGCAACCTGGTCTAGGTACATAGGAATAAATGGGGCTGTACTTCCTCCTTGGAGCAAATGAGGAAAGAGAGGTGGGGAACAAGCGCAGATTTGGCTCCGCTCCCTTCTTTCCTGGCCAGAGTGGTTGAGCAGTGTAGGGCTGTAATAATTTGCTGCTGGTGTAGGTCAACAGTCAATTACTACCCTAGGAGCAAGGAGGAAGCAAGGATGGAAGTGTTACCAGTAGGTAAGTCACACTGCCTCCTGGGGTGGTGCAGCCATTGCTCATGGCTGTGCCTAAAGCTACATTCTAGCCCTTTGATAGAATCATCCTGCCCAACTTTACATTGTTCTTTGACATTTCTAATGGAGACCAATTTTTTAGAAAGCTAACAAGAAATTGGATTTAAGAATAAAATACAGATTTTTCTCAGCATGAATTCTTATTGTGGAGCCCTTAAGTCTATGGTGTCCATTCTGTCATTTCCATCACTAACAAAATGCCATTACAAATTCAAAAGGATTTGCAAATGAAAATTGGTATTTTTGTTAAGCCTGAATTCTGGCAGTATAACTGAGGCAAATGGGGTTTGTTGTTGTTGGGGTTTTTTTTGTTTTTTTGTTTTTTTTTTGGTTTGGTTTGTTTTTTTGCAAAAAGTGCTAAATACTGGTTTGGAACGCCTGCTGGAAAGCACTTTGCACAGCACACTAATAAAGCGTAAATGCAATATTCATTTAGCATCTGCCCTTTAGAGCATTTTAAAAATACTAATGATATATCATTATACTTTAAAACAACAAAAAAAGCAAAAAGCTCTTTGGGGAAATGATATAGGGGCATCGTATACTGCTCGGTGGTGGCACAGAGATGAATTATAGAGCTGTCAGATACTCAGAATTGAAATGACAGCCCTTTAAACTTAGAATGCTTATAAAAGTGCATCAGTTTTAGCTTCAGGAAGATAGATTCTATGTCCCCTGTTTCTGGGGAGATGTTTAAATGAAGGCACTGAGATTCAATAGTGAGGTACATAAAATATAAACTTTATGGATTGTGTCTGCACTCTGGGTGAAATTCACTTCCGTGCCAACAGACAGAAACAGATGTAAACTCTGCTTTGGGATTTAAGTATTGCATAAGTGACATTTATCCAATGCAAAAGCCTTTTGCTGACCCTTTGCAAAGGAGTGAATTTCACACTGTAGTAGCGTTCACATAGCACTGGCTAAACTTTTTATGTTTTGTCCCTGCATTCGCTGAGCTTAATGTAAAATCTGGAATGAATTCTCAGGGGTCATTTCTCCTTTGGCTATTCCGACGTTTTGATCAGAAATGTGGGGCATATTCCTCAGGACCTTACCGAGGAAAGTCAAAGATGGGATATCCATAGGCTCTGGCTTTGTACATCTATTAAAAGATACAGGGAGAAATTTTGAATAAAGTCCAAGTTGTATTAATTATGGAAATGGAAATCATTGCCCTCCTTGCATGCTGAATGATATCCCAAACACTTTGATATCAAATGACATAAAACTCTGCTTTGAAGAGCATTAATTAGAAAACAAATTTCAATGAGACAGTTAAAGGACTGCAACTTGGACAAAAGCAGAATGGTTTGCTTCTTTTCTCACTCACGCAGCTGGGCTCTGAGAGAATGCACCACAATGCTGAAAGGATTGGTGGCATATGGAAACGTTATGTTGTCTACACAGAGGAAGTGATCTCTTCATTGTTTATAGCAGAAGTGTAAACTCAGTGGATGGCCCAAATAAGATTTAATTGTCAAAGGTCTGGACATTAAGTATTCCTTAGACTACATGCCCATGTGGGGACATAAAGGGAAACAATACACATGTAGCCTTTCTTACGTCCCCGTCCCCCTCCAAACTAAAAGGTTTGATGGAAATGGGAAGAAAATCATGTCCTGGCACAGATGTGGCCAACATTTTATAGGAACGGCCATTTTTACTATATTTCAGCCAAAATTTGAAAACAAAACAAAACAAAAAAACCAAAACCAAACCAAAACTGCCAGTTGCCCAAGGTTTCCACTGTTTAACATGCTGAAAATCTCACAAGAGTAGCTTGTGAGATATGGAAGCTGTTCAGTCTGAATCCATACATTTATTTTAGAATGGATTAGCCTTGAACCCTGAACTTTAGCCTAATCCTAAAATAGACATGGATCCTAACTTTGGGCCTATTCTCCTCTGGTTTACACCAGTATAAATGAGGAGCGACTCTGCTGAAGTCAGCAGAGCTATCCTGGTGTAAAACTGGTCTGAGAGGAAACTCAGACTTGCAGTGTCCCTGGCCCATCTCTGGTTTATTAGTCTGTTATTTATAAAGTGAGTGGTGTTGCTACTGGAAAACTTTTCCAGGGAAAACATATTGCAGATGTCCAAGGGATAGTTGGTGCAGTAATTTCATGTATTTTGGCTATTTGACTGATGCCTGATGACTCAAATCACAATACAAATGAGTTCTGTGATCTCATCATAGTCTTTTCTCTTCTCCCTCATGCTTGTGATGTCTCAAAACCACCACTTCTATCCAGCAGAAGCCCAGGCCTGAAATAGAAACTGTGTTTTAGGTTTAGCTTTCTCAGAATCTGCCTGCGCTATGCTGGATTCTAGCCAGAGCTGTTAAGTCTCTCAGTTACATGAACATTGAACTCACTCAACAAATTAAAGATAAAATCTCCAGAAGGAATTAATTAAAAAAAACCACACCCTACATCAAAATATGAATTAAATTGACAAAAAGCTTTGGATACTTGGTTCTAGATAGAAAGTAAACCCACTCCCAGAGAACCCTACATACCTGTGGGCACAACACTGTGGTTTCTTTCTTCCCTTTACATCGGAACATTAATGTTGTTGTTTTCGCCCCTGGTATCAACAGAGCTTAGCATGGGAGGAGAGTGGGGTACTGGGATTTATTCTGAACAGAAGTTCAAGAAAACTGGTCTCCTTTTTTTTCTCCCCAAGCTTTTGAAAGTCCACTGGGGACCCCTAGTGTTCCTAGGATGCAGAATCATGTATTTGAAGGTTAAGTTTGCAGAAGCCTGTTCCAAGTTGTGTTTTCGATTGTTTAATATTCTTTTAGTATTAGCAACAAACTTTGTTTGATTTTTCTCTCTCTTTTGAGAATTAGGGGTGGAAATATTTCTGGGGAACTCTGAGCACTCCTAAACTCTTGTGTAAAGTATATTTTTGAAGTGCTAAAAGAATAGCACCTGAATGAAAGGAGGCGGTTATGGGTGCAACGAGGCGTCTCTGGATGCAAAATCTTAGTGCCACCAGCACTAATAGAGTAGGATTGCTCCCTCGCCCCTGTACATATGATAGGAACAGCATATTGACATACAGCGACAAAGTCCACAAGAGAAGAAATGATTGAGTGCAATGGAGTATAGTTTGTTTTTCTTACTTAAATCCTTTTTAGATATTGTTAAGTGATCATCTAAGAAAGAAAAGTTAACAAAATTACTGCAAGATGGCATGGTAATCACTTAACAGAAGCAAAAGCAAATAGCCATCATCAGAGATGTCCAAATGGATCAGAAACTGTTTTAAAAGCTAACGAGTCCCTTTCCCTATGCAAACATCAATGAAAGATTTCTAGGGATTAAGACCTTTGCGACCAGTGATGGTATAGTGGCTCCCAAATACACTCACACATAGCTACCTTTCTCCTCGACAGGAAAAAAAATCCCCTTTTTGCCCTTTGTTGATTTGAAAAAATGGGGCTAGGCCAGGAAGTGGGAGCTGGGGTTGAGCTGTGCTAAGCATTATGCTCCCTGCCAAGAACTGCAGAAAAACTAGCGCGAATGCAGCATAAAGTTAACGTAGCCTAAAGAGATATTAACTCCTCTGTGCACTCTGGGATCTCTCCCCTTCCCTTCCCAAACCAGGTCACATTGCTAAGGTGTGGGCTGCTGGCAGTGCAGGGGTGGTGGCTTTAGGGAAGGTTGTCAAGTGAGTCATTCCACGCTGCTAGGCCCGGATCCAGGGGAAGACATCCTGCAGCTTTTGTTGGTGCTTTTCCTGCTTCTTCTGTGCCCCTACTGGTGTAGTTGAGCAGGCCTGTGGGCGAGAGAGGATGTGCAGACTCCACTTCAAGACAACCGTGGAGTTCTTGTTCCATGCATATGAACCTAAATTCTGAAAATAGTCCAGTTTCAAAACTACCGCAAATTTCCTGAAGCAGTTTTTCTCCATAGTCAAATACCGTTACAAAGGGAAATCCTGTAACTGGATTAATTAAGGTAGGCAACTGCACCAAATTTATGTAAGATTTGGGCTATTATAGCATTACAAATGTGATCAGAATAAACTGCCCCTTATCTTTCACATTCCTGTCACCAAACTGAAGTCAATCAGAATAATTTGCACTTTATAAGTGGCTTTCTACATAATGAAAGTCAATTAAGGTGATTAAACCGGAGTTGTTAACTGCAGGTTTTCTTCTCTAATGCTGTGCTTGATGTGCGTTCTGTACAGTTTTCAAGTTAGTGAAAGTGCATGGAGAGGAAAGGATTTTTTTTTTAAGGCAGTTAAATTGCCTCTAATTAGCAACACTGTAGTCAAAACATAATGAGTGGATAATAAATTTATATTTGCATAATGGCAATGCTACCAAAATGTACTTCAGATAAACTGAGTTAGATTATAATTAGAGCTGTGTGCTGGGAAAGATAATCCTTTTAATTGACAACGCAGAATTGATGCCAGTGATAAGGGGATTGGCAGCTGCAAGATAAATCCAGGGTGCAGTTTGCAGGTCAGCACTATGGGAACAGGATAGCACAATTCAGGGTGCACTTCAGAGGACTGTACAATGAGCTATGCGAATAATGGATTTTTCAGTTAACTGGCAATGCTGAAAAATAGGGAAAGAAATAATAATTTGGGGTTGAACCAAAAGGACATTTTTCAAAATTTTTGGCAAACCAAAAAGGTTTTTTTTAAAAAAACAAAGTTGCTTTGGGTCAAACAAAATGTTTGGATTTGACAAAATTGAAACATTTTGTATTGATTTTGACCAGTTTACAATGTTTTTGGTTGATTGTATTTTAAATAAAACTGAAGGAAATTTTGAAACAAAAAGTTGTTTCAAACTGAAAAATCTAAATGTTTAATTTGAAAATGTCAAAGCAAAATATTTTGCTGTTTGGGGATTTTTTGAGGGGGGCGGGCATCTGAAACAGTTTGGTGGAACATACACAAATTGGCAAAACCATTTCAGTGTTACTGAGTCTGCATTTGTTGCTGGAAAAAAGTTTTGGATGAAAAATATCACCCAACTCTAATAACTGAGCGCTTGTGCAAACATCCTACATTTCCTCCACAGGATGAGAAAAACCATAAGGCCAGATGATCACCTTCGATTTATAAGCACTCACACTACCCTTAACATTTGGGCTGTTGAGCGCAACAATACGAAATGAAATATAGTTTAAAATAACGTCTGTGCTGGGTATCTGTTTTATCTTTATTTATCATGTGGTAGAATCAAAGGCTGCAATCTGGATCGGGGGCCCACTGTACTGAGCACAGTATAAACATACAAGAAGTCATGGCCCCTACCCCAGACAACTTCTAGTCTAATTTAAAACCCATTGTGGCTAGAATTGAATGAATTCTAGGCAATCTCTGTAATAAAGGTGAGACAAAAAGTTGTGATGAAAAGACACTGGTCTTTATTGCCTGGTGCCAGTTCCTTGACATGGAGCTCACATGGGTCAGGTTTACCTAAGGTTAATACCCAATACTAACTGACTCCAGTGGCTACTGTTCCATCTCCTCTTTATAAAAAAATCAAATGGAAATAAAACACAATTGCAGCCAAACCCAACCAGCACAGACGAACCTGCCAGTAAATACTGCCTCTTTAACTCAATGGCTTTTTCATCACACAGCTACTTGTCCTTAAAATGGTTCCTTCTGCAGAGTGACCAAGATGAATCTTCCCCCGATGCCTGTGACCGGATGGGACATTGTGTTAGTGCTGTCAGCACAGGAGCACTGTCAGAAGCATTTTGTAAGCCCACAAGAAAGCGCTACTGTCTCCCTGAAGAAGTGAGGTTTTTTACCCACGAAAGCTTATGCCCAAATAAATCTGTTAGTCTTTAAGGTGCCACCAGACTCCTTGTTGTTTTCATTTTGTTTAGACATGTCCCATAGCTTCTATAGGTGTGGCCCCCAGAATGGGTATGACATATGACCTGCTTGTGGATGGCATGCTGTTACCTGAGCAGTTTGCCACTTTCTGTTTGTAATTTCTTCCATACAATGGGGATAACCATGGGGCATTCTTGTTGTAGTATTCCTTCTGTCCTAGTTTCCTGATGTATTACTGTTTTGTAACTACTGTACATCAGAAGTAGGTCCTAGGGATTGTGTCCTCCTGTCATACGCTTTGGAACACATGCTCCCACAGGAATGCATTGTAGTTCTCCAGTGGCCTTGGGCCTGCCACACGTAGCAGTATGGAGGATTTCATTCTCTTTGATTTCTTAGCAGACCTGCCAGATGTCACACATCTCATATAGCAAGTGTGAAAAATCGGGACACTTTTTTCAGAGGGGATGTATAGTTACCTATATAAGACAAAGTCCTTAATATCAGGGCATCTGGTCACCCTAATCTCATGTGACACTCGTAACTTCAGAGGCTCCACCCCTTCCTCATGTTTGCCTGCTGCACAGCTGGATTCTCATGCAGTGACTCCTCTCAGCCACTAGGGGCCAAAATGGCACCTGCTTTCTGCTTCAACTCTCCCTAGCCACCATGGAACAGCAGCTGGGAAAAGCAGGGAGGCAACAACAGGATAAATGGTGGGGAGGGACCTGCCCTCCCAGCTCAGGCACTGCCACCCTCCGTAGTTGTCAAGCACCCATACACTCTGTCACCCCAAGTTTCCCCCATCACCACCTCCTTCATCCCTTCTTCCAGATACCCCAGTACCACCAGCAGCTGTCCTGCACCTCCATATGCCCAGTGAGGGGCTCTCACTGTCTGCTTTGGGCAGTGCAATGGAAATAAGTGCCTGACTTCCCTTCTCTTCCATATCTGTGTCCACTGCTCTAGGAGATCTCAGTCTCTTCACGCTCCCACAGCTGCTCTCGGTGACTTGGTCTCATGTGTGAGAAATGCCAGAAATGAGGTTGTTATGCCTTACATTATAATGCTCCCACTGGTATAAGGTTCCTTCATAGTCCTTAACTTGACCTGCTAACACATGTGAAAACTATAAACTGCCTTGTCTTCACTAGGTTTTACATCATGTTAGTTACCACCTGTTAGCTTACGTACAATAAAAACACTCCCTTTTTCCTAGTGAGGATGCACTCTTAGGAGCCTTTGAAAATCCCCTTCGTAACAGGATATATTAACCCTTTAATGCCAGAGGGGGAAATCTTCGGGGCAGGCTAACCTGTTTCAGGAGTTCTGGGGCAGACAGAGACCCCAAGAACAGCAGAGGAATACATTGAGAGAGAAGAAGTGGTCCCATGGTAACCGTGTCTGGAAAAACCCCAGGCTACTGTTTTCTTTAGCATCTAGGACCAGTATAGGACGAGACAGGGCTCTCCTCCTTCTCAGACAAAGAGGACAAGTTCTAGGAAGGAGTACATCATACAATTTCCCTCTTCCATCATAATGGGGAGAGACAGTGGTAGGAAGAGGTTACCTGCCAACCTCTACATGCCAGGGAAAATGAGACTGAATTGTTTGACTCTGCTTTCATCTCTAAACTGTGGAGGAACATTGAAAAACTGCATCTCAGCAGAGGTGCCTGTAGAGAAACAAACATTGTGAAGGTTTTTGTTTCAAGTTTTGTTTATCTGAGAGACTTTGCTGACAGTCTGGGAAGAGCTGGATGGAAATAACTTAAATGGTCATCTGGGAGCTGGCTCAGGGTTGCAGCCTACTAAACCCACCTTAATGGGTATTATTCAACCTGGTGAAAAATTCACATCAGTTGACAGAAGAAGTAAGTGTGTGTGTGTGTGTGTGTGTGTGTGTGTGTGTGTGTGTGTGTGTGTGTGTGTGTATTATTCAACCAGCACTAATAATAAGAGAAATATGACTGCATAAATTGTCACTGAGAACCGGGTTTTGGCAAATTAAAATATACTCTTGCAGCACTAGAAATAATGAACAATAAATGAAAGTTTTTAATTGTTTCAGATACTTTATTAGTCTAATACAGTTTTTATTACAACCGAAAAGAAATATAGAAGAGACTAGCATCTAATTATAGAAACAGAAATAATTATATGCATAACGCTTTCAGTCTTAAGGAGTTGTTAGTAACAAGGTAAGATTTTTTTTTTAAGTACATAACTTTTATATTGACAATGACCTCTTAAAATAAATTACAAATAAATTTTGTTGCCCATTTCCTTTACAAACAGCAATGTAAAAGCTAGAAAACTGATAGGCAGAATATATTAAATGATAAACACACTGTTTCCTTTGGTCTGCTATAAGGATTGTGACACTTCTACACTGGTATCTTAATGTTATATTTATGAATCTTTCTTTCTTTACAGCACTGTCTCCAATGCTTGGAAAATTGGGAAAGGTGGCTGAGCTGAAAGAGAAACCAAAACTGTAGAAAAGGAGAAAGAGACAAAAAAAGAAGGAAACTGGAAATAAGGAGAGACAGTGAAAGAAGAGATCAAACTAAAAGAACTTAAACTAGTTTTGTGATTTGGACATTAACGATGTCTCCCAATCAGCAGCAGCTATTTCTTGCTGTCCTTCTCGTCTTCAGTGGCCATGTCACGGGTAACAACCTGATGACTGGTAACCTCTCACAAGTTACATGTTCAATTTCAGGCCATGATCCTGTTGTCGTAGGCAAAGCCTGGGACTTTCCTATTTCGCTAAAGAAGTTAGACATTCACGTGCATTGCTTTTCAATAGGAGTTGTGTGCCTAGCTCTCTTTGGCCTCTTTTAAAATGTTTCTTTAACTCCCTACTTGTCCTCTAAACAATTCCTTCTCAGAGGCCTGTTCAATGACTGAGATGAACCTTCGCTCTGGAGCCTGTGACCAAGTGGGCATGTGTTGATGTTGTCTGCACAGGAGCACCATCAGGAGCATCCTGGAAGCCCGCAAGAAACAGAGAAATTGTCTCCCTTCACTAAATGATGAGTAAGATGGGACCTAACTGTGTTCTATTTGAAGGAATACAAGTACCAAGAAGGTAGTGGGATGGTTTAAGAGGGCAGAGGGGATATAACTAGGAGTATAATTTAATTAATTTAAGAAAGGAAGCATATAAGACAAGTGTCAGGACAAATCTTCTTAGCAGTGAAGCTGGACAATAGAATATTCTCCCAAAGGAAGCCTCATTGCTTGAGTCACTTAAAAGTTTCTCCGGCCATTGCACCAGACACACACTGTCCTTTGCATAGAGTCTGGATGTTATAATAGATCTTTTCCATCTCTAACTTTGACCATTACTGATTTTATAGCCTATCTTCTTGAATGATATATAGAAATAATTATTCTTTGTGAGGAACTTTTCTTAGCCCTCGGCTAGTTTGAATGGACACCCCCATCCTCTCTCTCCCCCACCCCCATTCCCACATAACTGGCTCCACGCCTTTGAGGCAGGAGAGAGGCTTCCACAGAGAGGAGTACTATACTAATGTAGGGCTTCCCTGTTTGGACAGGAACGGCGTCTACTGCAGACGCAGCACCCGCTCCACATGTGGAGGGAGGAGGTGGCAGCCCCTTGTGTTACTTTGCAGTATTGCTTTCTCCTCCAAACCTTTGAAACATCAAATGTGTTCACCATCGTAACGCCTACAAGGAGGTGAGCATGTCTTACACCTCAGATATTTTTGGTGGGGACATTTGGAGGGATTCTCATGAGTTATGTCTCTTCAGGATGAGACAGGCATTTGTTCTCCCTGCTCGTTCAACGTGAAGGTCTTTGTCCATACTGGCACTGTGCTGGACCAGAACCCCAACCTTCAGGGAGCACCATTTCCAAGGATGACAGTAATGATCAGTTCATTTTACCCCGTCTTGTAGTTTTGTTACCTAAACCATGTCTCTCAGGATGCCACCTACGGTTTCCTAGGCCATTTATTTTAGTTCCCTGTCTCCTCATCCACACCCTACCTGCATTGCTAAGCACAGCTTAGGCACTTCCCCATGTGACAGAGTACTAGGATCGTAGAGCTGACCCAGCACTCTGGACACTAAAATACTAGTTATTCCCACCCCACACACAGTATATTTAATTGTTGGGGATGGGAACTCAATATCTTAATTAGGCAGGGGATTAGTGAGCTAATGAGAGCAATCAATCCATCAACCGCGAACAGTTAAAGGACAGGAAAGACATGCAAGGGAGAAAGCTGGCAGGAACCAGGCTCTCAAGATGAGAGTAGCTTTCCCTCTCCTTCTCTGGAAAGTGGTCTAAGGGGGAGTTTACTTCCAAATACAAGTAGCTGCACAAGGCTGAACTAGTGGAGGGGACTCAATAAATAACAATAATAAATAGTGGTGCTTACAAATGCACAAGTGTCCAGGTGGTTGGAGGTGGTCCAAAGAATGGAAAAGCCAGCCCATTACACCCCAATATCAAACCTTTATGCTTTGATTTCTAATTCCCTTTCCATTTACCTAGCTCCTTGTCCCTCAAGTTATAGCTCTCCCAGCTGCTGTATTGCTGGAATGTCTTTTTTCCTGTGGCTTCTTTACCAGTAGATCGCAGTCAGCTGGTGTTTGGATACAGGCACCAGACACTGATTGTAGCTGAATATGATGGGGAAATAAAAATTTCTAAAGACAGAACAAATTTGTCCATAGATGAGCTGAAGAAAGAAAATGTGTCCCTGGTTCTCTCCAGTGTCACCAAGCTGATAGTGGTGATTATACGTGTAATATCTTCTGTCCATCAGAAAGAGCGACTGTGAGCATCACCCTCAAAGTTAATAGTGAGGAAAGATTAACATCATAAACATAAATGGCTTTGTTGCTTCTCACATTTCTCTTTTCCTCATGTACTTTTATAACCTCTTCCTGTCCACTCTGCAACTTTCTATATATCAGCATTACCAGCTTAGGAATTAAATTCACATATATGAGGGCTGTCAGGCTACCTAACGTGGTTGTGACAGGTTCGGTCACAGAGACCCCCTCGGGACTGTCACCTGATGTGCTGAGACTACCTCTGAGCCTTTTTTCCCTGCCATCTTGGGATTTCAGAACCCTGCCTTGTTGAGCCAGACACACCAGCCTGCTGCAAACCCAGGTCTGAACCACATCCCCCAAAGCTTCAGACTTAACTGAAAACAACTTAAGAAGTGCTCCTCTTTCCAGCACCCAGACACCCAACTCCCAATGGGATCCAAACCCCAATTAAATCCGTTTTACTCTGTATAAAGATTATACAAGGTAAACTCATAAATTGTCTGCCCTCTATAACACTGATAGAGAGATATGCACAGCTGTTTGCTCCCCCAGGAATTAATTACTTACTCTGGGTTAATTAAACAGAGCCATTTACAACCAATTGTCCTAATTGATGGGAGCAATCAAGATTCCAAACCACCATTAATGGCCCACACTTTGCATAATTACAATAGGACCTCAGAGTTATATTTCATATTTCTAGTTTCAGATACAAGAATGATACATACATACAAATAGGATGACCACACTCAGTAGATTATAAGCTTTGTAATGATACTTACAAGAGACCTTTTGCATGAAGCATATTCCAGTTATATTATATTCACACTCATTAGCATATTTTCATAGAATCATGATTCCTATTTCAGAATCAGGGTGTGCATATCCAATGTATGGTTCAACCCTTCCGAGCCCATGGCTCATATTTAATTTTCTTAGCATGGACAGTCTTGGCATTTTGGAGCAGGATGAAGAAGCAATTTTTCATTACTCCCTCCCCAAACACATAAGACTTTGGTCCATCATAACAGGATTTGGGGGAGGATTAGTGAGATAAACTTTGGGTGTATCATACAAAAAAATCAAGTGACTCACTTTACATTGCAACAGAGAGTCCTGTGGCACCTTTAAGACTAACAGATAGACTAACACTTTACATTGATAGTAAAGTGTGTTTGCAGTGGCAGGAGGTGTTAAGCTCTTGGCTTCCCCTTGATGAGGCTCTTATGTCCTACTGGAGATCTTGAATTTGACTCCTCTGTGGGGGACATGGATGCCCTGCGGGACTCTCCTAAGTTCCTTGGGCTTGGCTTCTTGAGTGGGTGATGGGAAAAGTAGCAATATTTTCCCAGGCCCAATCCTCATGGTGCCAGAAGAAGCTGTCCCTCTCAGTAGATTGGACAGCTCTTTAACACACAATTCTCCCTCCCCTTTTTTCCAGGCATTGATGAAACATGAGCTGGTTACTGCCATCAGCCTTGTCAGTGTGCACGGAGATGAAGGGGCAGTCCACACTTCTGAGTGATTATTTCACATTCTGCCAATGCAGACAGACATCACTTTATCAGTTATACTTAGTTCCTATTTTTGAGGCTCTCTCAGCAGCTGTAAGCTAGAGACTTCATTCTTTTAAAATGAAAGCTTAGATTCTGAAGAATAAAGTGGCAGCATGAAAGAGGTGTTCGTGCTGTATCCGCGTGTACCAGCTGAATCCGAGCCCTGAATCTGGCTCCCACTCCTTTTGTAACAGGGTAGTCTGCTCTTTTAAGAACAAAGGGGCCAGCCAGCCCTATTAAGGAGAAGATCCCAACAAGCAAGTGCTGGGCATCATCAGATCCAGCTGGATGGTATCCAGTGATTGGGTCAGATGATTGCCAGCTAGGGGATATAAATGAGGGCCCCAGAGCCACCAGGGAGTCTGAGACCAGGAGAGGGCTAGGAGAATGCTCCCCTGTGACAGAAACAGACGATTTCTAGAGGATGAGTAGATTCTGTAGAACCTCATGGTCCTGATCATTAAGCTCCCAGAAGGCCCCCCAATCTTAATGGGAACAGGCCTGTTACTTGCTGCTACTGTTTCACATTGTGTGTGTGTAAGAATAAACAGGGTCTTGCAGTAAGGGCTACAAACTGAACTGGGCATGGCTGTCTGTCCCAGGCTGGTGATTGTATCCACCAGCCTACATCTGTGCTCAAACAATTAAACTATCCCCCCTCTCCCTCTGCACCCCCACTCCTGTAAAGGAACAAGGGGTAATGTCTATCTGCATGTATTCCATTAGGCGGCAGTGACACAAAACATTGGGGGGAGGGATAGCTCAGTGGTTTGAGCATTGGCCTGCTAAACCCAGGGTTGTGAGTTCAATCCTTGAGGGGGCCACTTAGGGATCTGGGGTAAAACATTACAGGCACAGCCAACTCTGATACCATCGTTAAGCAAATCAATTACAGTCATCAGCAAGAGCATCCTTTAGGCTCCCTGGGGTCCTTGGCACTCTTTCAAGAGGGAGGAAAGGGCTAAGATTGCAGCTACTCCAGTGTCTTCTCTGCCAGCAAAGGTAAATGCTAATCAAGAAGGGGTATTGGTGTGAACTGTAAGGCAGATTTGTGCTGTTCATTTTCTTGTCCAGAACCCTCTTCTCCCTGGATGGAAGGTGACACTAAGTCATCAGTAATGTGCTCTGAGGACTGCTGGCTGAGTGGATCCCATTCTGACTGTCCAGGAAGATTTCCTGGAGCCAGGGGCTGCTATGCAGGACATGCGCAGATCCAGTAGGAAATGAGGCTTTGGGCTGCTGTTTGTTTTGTGCTGAAGACTTGGTAACTTGCTTCCTTCTGTGGAAGATATTTATCATACCAGATGTTGATAGGGAGTGATCATTGAACTGTTCCTGTGGCTCTTTCAAGTTTGTTTCTGCAATAATGATTTGGTGCACAAGAGAGGCCGGTGTTTCCATGGTCACAGTGCTCTCTTAAATGCTATGCAGCTGTACCTTTTCCTTTCATTGTTTGAGCAGGAGGTTAGGAGCTTACTTCCTATCATCAGTTTGAATGTGATCTCTCATCAGTCACTCAACTCACCAGTTATATTCTATTCCAGGGGTCTCAAACTCAAATGACCACGAGGGCCACATGAGGACTAGTGCATTGGCCCGAGGGCCGCATCACTGACACCCCCCCCCTCGCTGGCCCCGCCCCCACTCCACCCCTTCCATGAGGCCCTGCCCCTGCTCCATCTCTTCTCCTCCTCCTCCTCCTCCTCCCCCTCCAAACAGTTTTAATAAAATATATACACTCAGTAAAGCCCCCCCACTGCACTGGCTGCACCACCACTCCACCCCTGCTCTGCCTCTTCCAGGGGTGGCAGGTTTGTAGAAATTTTGGTGGTGCCCAGAACCTGCCCCCCCAAAATTCCACCCCCAAAATTGCCTAAGCCTCTGAGAGGGAGTTTGGATGGGGGAGGGGGTCTGGAGTGCAGACTCTGGGATGGAGTTTGGGTGCTGGGTGCAGGCTCCAGGCAGAGGGTGGGGGTGCAGGCTCTGGGATGGAGTTTGGGGATAGGAGGGGGTGCCTGGATGAGGGCTGGGGATGAGGCATTGGAGAAGCTTGGGGCATTGGAGAGGCTCAGGACTAGGGCAGAAGGGCGGGGGAAGGGCAGCCTGCCCTGGCCCTCGTGGAGGGGGGCATTAGGACCCTGCGGCAGCAGGTGATGCTGGAAGCCGGCAGAGCGGAGCGGAGTCAGCATGAGCTGCAGGCTCTGGGCGGTGAGGGGGCAGCAAGTGAGGCCGAGAGACACTCGGGGGAGATGCGTGGGGGTGGCAGGCGGGGCCGGGGGAGAGACCTGGCCCCAAACACTGGGGAGCAGCGCCCAGGGAGCTTAGCTGCCACATAAAATAACTCGGGGTGAGGGGAGTTTGGTGGCGACAGGAAGTAACTGGAGGGGGGCACGGGGAGCTTGGCGGGCCGCAGGGAAGAGCTCCGCGGGCCGCTTGTTTGAGACCCCTGTTCTAATCATTCTTTATCAGATATCATGCTAGTGATTTCATTTGTGACATCATAAGAGTCTGGTATTATTATCCTGGGCAAAGCAGAGTCCAGAATACCACTCTAATCCTGCAATATTATCATTCTGTACTTCAGCTGTGGCATCTCTCCATGTCTGATTAACTTCAGAATAATTTCTTAGTTCAGAAATAAACCTGCTCTTGATTTATATACTCAGAGATGCCCAGCAGACCATTCTAGTATGGACTAAATTTCTTTTTGTTCGTTTGTCTGTAAAATTTCCCAGTATTCCTATTGTTCCTACAGCTCCACTAGGGGGAGCACTTGTGTAGGTATGTCACTGATGACTTCCAGTTTTTAACTACCCTATTGGCTAGAGCTGTTCTAGGTAGGGCTAGATGACAAGATGGTTAGACTTGTCCCATTATTATCACTGCTGGAGGCAGTGTTGGAATATGCATTAGTACTAAATGCAGTTCTCAGGAATACGGTGGCTCACCTGACTGGAATTTCTGACTGTACAAGTCCTGTGCACAAGGATGCACCATAGTGTACTTAAGAGCATTAGTCTCCATTCCAAGGAGAATCCAGGTAGTGACAGTATACCTCAGGGAAGAAGGATGACCACATCCCAAGTCATGTAATAATATAAGTCATTACATTATGGAAAGGAATTTCCCACTACATGTGGGAGAGGGACATAAAAGGGTGTCAGGATCTATTATACACTTGAAATACCTCCCTGCCCCCAATGCAGTTTTAGCTTTCCAGAGAATCTTCTACACTGCAGGACTGTGAACCCTGAACAGACCTCTGCCCTGAAAACTGGATGGATGACACCTGAAGAAGGGGCTATTTTTAGGGTGTGGAAGCCCTTTTTCTCACCACCTGTCAATTCTGTGGTGCCTTCCCATCATTATTCTGGTTTGCCTTTCAATGTGGCTACTATCAGTGTATGCACTGTCCAGTTTTCCCTCTCATCTTCCCTCAAGCCCCTTGCTGCTCTAACCCCAGAAAATCACAGCTGGGAACCAGTTAACCAGCCATTGTCACTAGAAAATAGTCCCCTAGGTCTTATCACCTGGGAGAGACACAGAACAGATTCACCTTTAAGAATAATCTCACTTGCTACAGATTCTTTGCTTCTGAAAGTGCTGCTGAAAGAACACTTCTCTGACCTGATGTTTACAGCTAACAATTTGGAAATAACAGTAAGTTCATAGAGAACTGCCTCACCCACTATCTGAACCCAGGACCATTCTATCACTTTATAAACAAATACAGGACCAGATGAGCAGGGCCGTTGCAACCTATTAGGCGACCTAGGCGGTCGCCTAGGGTGCTAGGATTTGGGGGGCGGCATTTTCTTCGGCGGCGACCGCGGCGGCCGGATCTTCAGCCGCCCCGGTTGCCGCCAGCATTTAGGCGGAGGGAGTTGGGGCAGGGGGTGCGGGGAGGGCCGCCTGCAGCAAGTAAGGGGGGGGCGGCACGCAGGGGAACTCCCCGCCCCAGCTCACCTCTGCTCCGCCTCCTCCCCACCCTGCTCTGCTTCTCTCCCTCCCAGGCTTGCGTCGCCAAACAGCTGATTGGCGCCGCAAGCCTGGGAGGTGGGAGAAGTGGAGCAGTGATGGCATGCTCGGGGAGGAGGCGGAGCAGAGGTGAGCTGGGGTGGGGAGCTGCCTCACGGCTCCCCGGGCAGGGTGGGGAGCTGCTGCAGGGGGGTGCCTCAGGGCGGGGGGGGGAGCTGCTGCAGGGCTCGGGGAGGGGGAAGGGCGCAAGGTGGAAGTTTCTCCTAGAGCGTGAAACATCCTTGCACCGGCTCTGCAGATGACCCATTCCACCTACACACATACACACTCAATGTAAGAAGCACCTTTTGATGTTGCTACACTACAGCATCTTAGAGTCTTAGCTGGGGTGATTTTTTTTTAACTGTCTTTTTGCAGCTTCATATTAGCTACTGTAGCGCCAGGCGGTCTCACAGCATGAGAGGGAACCTAGGAGGAGTGTCACAGCTATGATAGATTTTTCCATTAAGCATCAGTTGTAACACTGCAGGAGATATTTAACCTAAGAGGACCATTAAAATCAGGACAGATTTGAGCTCACCCAGGAGTGAGGCAGTTTTACTTTTGCTCTGACATCTATAAGTCAAGGCAGCATAGAGGATGAATACAATTTCTGAGCCATTCCTACCCTTCCTTATCTCTCTGTTTTCTGCTTTCTATGCTCACAGCTATAGAAAAAGAACAATCTCCTGGGGAACACTGTATGACTGGAAAAGATGGTGTTTATTGTACTTTATTGGTAGATCACTGTTTGACAACATGCTGTTTACATATAGCACAGATCTAGTTTTCAAATAAAAGGAAAGGACTGCAGTGCTGGAGCTAAAGCAGGTGTGTGTGGGGGGGGGGAGTTAAAAACAGTTGACATGGGGCATGATACAAAACCCACTAACATCAATAGAAAGATTTCCCTCGCCTTCAAAGGCTCAGGCCTGTGGTTGGTAATTGTCATATGCAATGGAAACAAGATCCATTCAGATTCTAGGGCCAGAGAACTTTTTTTGCTTCTGCCTTTGCTTTTGCTTTTTATGTTGATGTTAAGGGGAAGGGAGAAGAGGCTCAGGTTTTGTTACACTCTGCAAGTAGTGGCAGACACTGTATGGAGAAAAATCAGCTTCCAACTGTAGTGGGGGAAGGGGGAAATGAATTGTTTACGACCAACCACTTTGTTGAGCTCTAGTCCCCAGTAGGACTATGCGTATGTTTTCAATTTGGGGGGGGGGGGAAGTGATTTTAGTCATAAACATGACAAAGATGGTTTTATAGATAGAAACACGGACACTGCAGTACACATACCTTCAACTTCCTTATTTTTACAAGCAAAACATTTTACTTGGGCCAAGAACTAGGCCTGAGGATGGTATAAATGTTTGAGACAAGGAACATGGAGGTGTAACATTTCCTTCTGGTGTTATCTGGACCAGTGATCTGCTAGGCCTCTCCAATCTTTGACTCTGGGAGCCAGCCTTACCCTGCTCTGCTGTGAGAACCCGCACTCCTGGGCTGTTCACGCACATGGCATGTAAGCTGCTCCCAGCTACTTGCAAGCGAATGACACTAGCACTGTACAAATGTAGTGAGCTACAAACAAAAGGAAAGCTATTTATATGCTGATCACTTCTATTACCTTTCCCCATCCCCAGAGCACTCTTTGTACTATGATAAAATTGAATAGCAGCTTGTTGTAAGACTGAGGTATGAGCAAATTTGTGCTGAGTGGTGATCAAGTTGGATTCAAGACAAAGTTCTGTCATGTTAAATCAAGATGGCTGAATATAATGGTATTTCTTCCTGCATCATACAATACAAAATGCCATTCATTCTAAGTACAGTGATCCAGTGCAAGACAAATGCAGTGTCTCATCTAAGGTTTCTAAAAGTAAATGACCAGAAATTTATCAAAGTCAAAGAAGAAAAGATGTGCTACAGTAGCCAAATAAAAAGAGTAGAAAGGTGAGAGTGCTGCCATCTCCTTTGGGGTCCATCAAGGAAGATTTCTGTTCCTGATGATGATGTCTAAAAGTTCCTGAGCTTCTTGGAGCCCATGACCTGCAGCCACACTGAGGAGATTTTCCACTTCCCTAAAGAATACATAATCATTATGAAGAGAAAAAAATTTAGGAACAAAAGTACACAGATAGGAATGAATTAGCTCAGCTGCCTTTCTCTATATTCAGGCTTTTATAACAGCACCCATCACTGTAACACCGAAGAACTTCCTAAGAGTTAATTCTCAACATCACAATGCCCTAATTTCCTCCCTACTTCTCCCAAGGTCTTTGGGGCTATGCTTTGTTGTGCTTTCTAACTCAGTGGAGTTATAGCTGGGCCGAATTTGTATTACTGATCACTCTAAATACACTTTTCATACAACTGAGTACATAACTCCACCTAATCTAATGCAGTGTTGTTGAAAGAGAAACACGGGGAAGAGATATATGACACATAGTAGTTTCAGATCATATGGCTTTGTTCAAATCAATTTTTTTTCCAGTTTCAGGTCACTTGATTTTGCATTCCCCAACCTTTATTTTGAGTTTCAGGTTTGAATGAACCAAAAACAAGAAACAAAAACTCAGTCAAATCTGCTGTGAAATTCATTAGTTGACTTAGATCTGAAACTAGGGTTACCATGCGTCCTCTTTTTCCCGGACATGTCCGGCTTTTCGGCAGTCAAACCCCCGTCCAGGGGGAATTGCCAAAAAGCCGAACATGTCCGGGAAAATGGCGGCTCTGCTCCTCCCCGACTCTTCGGCTCTGTTTAAGAGCCGGGCTGCCCGAACGCTACCGGCTTCGGGCAGCCCCATGCCTCCAGACCCTGCGCCGCCGGAGCCCGGGAGGGGAAGTGCCCGGCTGGGGGCGCAGGGTCTGGAGGCAGGGGGGCTGCCCGTAGCCGGTAGCGCTCGGGCAGCCCGGCTCTTAAACAGAGCCGAAGAGTCGGGGAGGAGCAGAGCCGCGGCGGCTGGAGCCTCCAGCCGCCGGGGCTCTGTGTAACTGACACGGTGTCAGTTACACAGAGCCACAGCCGCTGGAGGCTTTGCTCCTCTTCGGCTCTGTTTAAGAGCCGGGCTGCCCGAGAGCTACCGGCTTCGGGCAGCCCCGTGCCTCCAGACCCTGCGCCGCCGGAGCCCGGGAGGGGAAGTGCCCGGCTGGGGGCGCAGGGTCTGGAGGCACGGGGGCTGCCCGAAGCCGGTAGCGCTCGGGCAGCCCGGCTCTTAAACAGAGCCGAAGAGGAGCAAAGCCTCCAGCCCCCGGGGCTCTGTGTAACTGACACTGTGTCAATTACACAGAGCCAAAGAGGAGCAAAGCCTCCAGCCCCCGGGGCTCTGTGTAACTGACACAGTGTCAGTTACACAGAGCCGCAGCCGCTGGAGGCTCTGTTTAAGAGCCGGGCTGCCCGAGAGCTACCGGCTTCGGGCAGCCCCCTTGCCTCCGGACCCTGCGCCCCCAGCCGGGCACTTCCCCTCCTGGGCTCCGGCGGCGCAGGGTCTGGAGGCACGGGGGCTGCCCGAAGCCGGTAGCGCTGGGGCAGCCCGGCTCTTAAACAGAGCCTAAGAGGAGCAGAGCCTCCAGCTGCGGGGGCTCTGCTCCTCTTCGGCTCTGTGTAACTTATTCAGTGTAAGTTACGCAGAGCCGCCGGAGCCCTGGAGGAGAAGTGCCCGTCTGGGGGCGCAGGGTCCGGAGGCATAGGGGCTGCCCAAAGCCCGAGCGCTACCGGCTTCACGGTTTGCTGGGCAGCCTCCAGACCCTGCGCCCCCGGCTGGGCGCTTCCCCTCCCGGGCTCCAGCTGCGCTGGGGAAGCGCCGGCTGGGGGCGCAGGGTCTGGGGGCTGCCCGGGAAACCGTGAAGCTGGTAGCACTGGGGCAGCCCTTTCCCCCTGATTGGGAGGGAGGAGGGGGCCGAGTTAGGGTGGGGAAGGGGCGGAGTTGGGGCAGGGCTAGGGGTGGGGAAATGGGCAGGGCCAGGGCCCGTGGAGGGTCCTCTTTTTTTATTTATGAGATATGGTAACCCTATCTGAAACCTTCAGTTAACCTAGAGTCAATCAAAACTGGACTCATGTTCATACACAGTGAATATACAAAACACCATGCCAGGCAAGTTTTCTCTGGGTTACTGATTTCATTCTGAACATTTCATGCAGCTTAAGTACTCCTAAGCACAACATAAAGAAAACACTTCACACAGAGAGAGAGAGAGAGAGAAAGAGAGAGAAAAGCAGGACATTTTCTCAAAGGGCTTCATCCAAAACTAGTTCATGTCAACGAGAGTCTTTCTATTGACTTTCAGTGGCTTTTGGATCAGGCCCAAAGAGAGTGCTTTGACACTAGAAGGACAATTCTGTCTATCTGAAAATTTGACTCTCATTATTTTTCCCCCTCATTGGCCTTGTCTACACTAGTATTTTTCTTAACTTTTCCTCACTATAGTACCAGTGCCAGTTCTACTGGCAGCAGTATTAATGTAGACAGGCTACGGGCATTTTAACTGCCATATCATCTAATCCTGGTTTTAAAAAAGCAGCAGGTCTACACTAACTCTTCCAACTTTTCTATTACTGGAGGTGCTGCAGTGCAATGGTGGGTAGTTTCAACAAAAATGCTAGTGTAAACTCTCCTATTGATAGTGATATTGGGACATCATCTGAGGAAGGAACTAGGATTCAGCAAAAGGAAAATGTTACCCTTTGTCAAGTGACATGGTCATGTTTTTCAGCTTTCCCACAGCCAGGTTAAAGGAGGAGTGGGGGTGGCCCTGCTCTGCAGCTTCCCTGAAAGACAAGAAAAAGGAATGTAAAAGGAAAGGGAAAAGAAGGAAACCCTGAGAGGATCCTCCATGTGAATGAACTAACCCAGGAAAAGAGCAAACAATGAGAAGGTATGAGTGAATTTACATTCTTAAGTGGGGTTTGTATTTAAAGTGTGAGACCCCAATTCAGGAAAGCACTTAAGCTTGTGTTTTTGCTCGTTAGGGATGACCTTATGCACACATTTAAGTGCTTTCCCAGATTAGGCCCTCTGTTGTTTGAAATAGTATTTTTCACCCCTTAAAGAAAGCACTGCAGCTGACAATCTGTTTTCACCTTCTTCTGTGTCCGAAAGTGAGTGAGTGTTTGTGGCAGGAATCAAAATTTGGTGTCTCAGTTCATTGGTGAAGTTACAGTGGTAAAAATTAACATTTACCACCAGCTGTAGTTTCACTTGCTGTGGCAAGTTCCACACTAAGGACCAAATTCTTCCTTCAGCTGTGTGCTCCACTCCTGTTAACTTCAAAGGGAGTAGTACATATAGCTATGAGGGCAGAATTCGGTCTTAAGCATAGAGTTAATGCTTCAAATGCCATAGTAAAAGCAGCTGCTGCAGCAGGGTATATGTTGATATTTTGATGGTACCCACTATTTACTCTTTTTGGATTAGTTCTGGTGTTGCTCTAATGAAAATACATGTAATTGCTCCTGGAAGTGCAGACACACCACAGACTACTTATAATTCCTGTGTGTGTGTGTGTATCTGTTCACTGCAGGTTTGCTGCCTACATAAACATCTTCAGAAGTAGGTAGGGAACTATGGATCTGATTCAAAGACCACTGATGGTAGTGCTACAATGGACTTAGGTATACAGGGCCGGCTCTAGGATTTTTGCCACCCAAAGCAAAAACAATTTTGGCCGCCCCCCCCCTTATTTAATTACCCCACCCCTGGCCCCGCCTCAACTCCGCCCCTTCCCCAAATCCCCAGCCCTGCCTCCTCCCCCCAGGCTCTCAAGCCTAGGAGGGAGGGAGGGAGAGAAGCGGCGCCGCGCCGTGGCCACTCGGAGTCTCCCCTCCTTCCCAGGTTTGAGAGCTTGGGAGGGAGGGGGAGACTCCGAGTGGCCGCGGCGCGGGCACTGCTTCTCCCCCTCTCTCCCAGGCTCTCAAGTCTGGGAGGGAGGGGGAGACCCCGAGCTGCCGTGGCGCGCGAAACAGCTGATTCGCGCGCCGCTGCTCCCCCTCCCTCCCAGGTTTGAGAGCCTGGGAGGAAGGGCGAGTAGCGGCGCGCGAATCAGCTGTTTCGCGTGCCGTGGCAGCAGCAGCGGAGGTGAGCTAGGGCGGCCGGGGCACATTTTTAGGGGCGGCATTCTGGCGCCGGCCATGCCGCCCCTAAAAATGTACCACTCCAAGCACCAGCTTGTTTTGCTGGTGCCTAGAGCCGGCCCTGTAGGTATATATAAAGTCTGATCCAATCTGAAGATTCAACAAGCAGATACAGTAACTCCTCACTTAAAGTCATCCCAGTTAATGTTGTTACGTTGCTGATCAATTAGGGAACATGCACATTTAAAGTTGTGCTATGCTCCCTTATAACGTTGTTTGGCAGCCACCTGCTTTGTCCACTGCTTGCAGGAAGAGCAGCCCATTGGATCTAGCTGGTGGGGGCTTGGAACCAGGGTGGACCGGCAGCCCCCCATCAGCTCCCCGCTTCCTAAGTTCCCTGTGTGGCAGCCGCCCAGCAGGCTATCAATTGCCAGCAGTTCAGCTGTCCCTCCCCCCACTGCCATATGCTGCTCCTGCCCTCTGCCTTGGAGCTGCTCGTGGGAACCTCCTGCTTGCTGGGGTGGTGGGGAGGAAGGAAGGGGGGCTAATGTTAGGGTGTGCCCCTCCCCCCTGCTCCTGCCACAGCCCCCTGCTTACCCCTTCTCCATATAGAGCAGGGTTGGGACAGGACAGAACTCAGGATGGAGGGAGTTTGCTGGCCGCAGTTGCTGTCTCAACTTCCTGATATACTTAAAAAGGCAGCGTACTTAGAGTGCGGTCAGCGTACTTAAAGGGGCAATGCACATCTCTCTCTCCCACACACAGTGTGTGTGTCTCTGTCTGCCATGCTGTCTCCCCTCCTTCCATTCGTGCTGCCTTGTAGAGTGTGATGCTACATTAACAACAATGGGTTAACCCTTGAGGGCTCAGCCGAGTGCTAGTTCATCATTTAGCAGCAAGGCATTCCCTGGGAAATATCCCACCCTCTTCCACCCTCTGACTTTACCACCTCAACCAAGCTTCATAATCATCATTGCTGTGTACAGTATTAAATTGTTTGTTTAAAACTTATACAGTGTGTGTGAGTATGTGTATATATATATATATAATAGTTTTTTGTCTGGTTAAAAAAATTTCCCTGGAACCTAACCCCCCACTATTTACATTAATTCTTATGGGGAAATTGGATTAGCTTAGCATCGTTTCACTTAAAGTCACATTTTTCAGGAACATAACTACAAGGTTAAGCGAGGAGTTACTGTACTGCAGTCTGTGGTCTGAAAACTGTCTCCCAAAGTTACTGTTTCACTTTCCATTAACTGAGCTACTCTTCCATCCATTCTACAATTCCCATGGCCCTATCTGTGCTAGCAGAACAACTGAGCTAAAAGTAAAATGTTTAAAAACCTGTGTTTGAGATGGCTTTAATCAAAATCTCCTCTGAACCATTTTAATACTGTCTGATCATGGCATAAACATCTTTTGTAGAGGGACAGTTACCTCACTCTCACAGCAGAAAGCTTTCATGAGCAATAAATTAACAGTGGAGAAAAAAAATCATATGCTGCTGATGTCCCTAAATGCACCTTAGCCTGTACATTTTTTTTCCTCCACTGCCTGCCTGCTGTTCTAGTGTCGTCAGAAGGCTTTGTTCTTGTCCATCCAGGGCCGGCTCTAGGCACCAGCAAAACAAGCTGGTGCTTGGGGCAGCACATTTTTAGGGGCGGCATGACCGGCGCCAGAATGCCGCCCCTAAAAATGTGCCCCGGCCGCCCTAGCTTACCTCCGCTGCTGCTGCCAGGGCGCGCGAAACAGCTGATTCGCGCGCTGCGGCGGCTCGGGGTCTCCCCCTCCCTCCCAGGCTCTCAAACCTGGGAGGGAGGGGGAGACTCCGAGTGGCCGTGGCGCGGGCGCCGCTTCTCCCCCTCCCTCCCTCCTAGGCTTGAGAGCCTGGGGGGAGGAGGCAGGGCTGGGGATTTGGGGAAGGGGCGGAGTTGAGGCAGGGCCAGGGGTGGGGTAATTAAAGAACGGGGGGGTCGGCCAAAATTGTTTTTGCTTTGGGCGGCAAAAATCCTATTGCCGGCCCTGTGTCCATCACAGCAGGAGCAGCACTCAGAGGCCTCCAGAATCTCTCTTTGTAGGTACTTGTGTGGCCCCCTCACCTTAGTATTTGAGCACCTGCTGTGTTTTTTAAAAATAGAAATAACCGATGGGGAAAAATCAGACGGAGAGGTGAAGCATCTTGCCCAAAGCCACAGAGGGAGTCAGTGTCCAAGTTAGACCATATTGATCTCTCATATTAGAGCAATTTGGAAGCAAACTACAGTACCAGAAAAAAAGTTTGCTTTTCTTCCCTAATCCACTCCTGCAGGAAATCTTCTAAAGACACCTGGGGACCTTTACCCTGGGGACCACTGTGGAAGGTTGCCACTTCAGTAATCTTTTACTCCACCTCACCTGAACCAATGCATGGCCATCTCCTCATTCTTTTCCACACCAGTTCCTGGATGTGAGACAAAGACATGGCAAAGAAATGAAGAGAATTTCAGTTAAAATGTACAATATGGGGGCCAAAATTACCCACAAGGTAACGTATTGTGTAACATGTTCACAAGTTCTCTATTTGCACACACATATATTCTGAAGCCGAGTTACCCTCTGACTTGGAGAAATGTTACCTTGCAGATATCTCTGCCCCACAATGTGTTGGGCATTGGGGTACCCCAGGTGAGCATACATATGAGCCACGTGGAAATGGAAGTTCTCATAGCACAGCAAAATGTAAAGCAGAAGGAGGACGGGGACAATCATAGCCAGCAACTGTAAAGGATAAGGAAAGAGTCATGATAGAGGGAGACATTAAAACGGGACCAAATACAGCTAATATTTCATCGAAAGCACTGAAAGCATCTTAGTGTGCTGCTTTCCAAATAGCAAAGCTAGGGAAACTTCTCGCAATAGCCAAAAATGTAATTTAGCCTTGTGCAATGGATACAGAACCTGATCCAACATCCATTAGAGCCTATAGAATGACTCCATAGACTACAAGAGATATTGGACCAGGCCCCTACCTTGTCTATACAGTGTGGCAATGTGCACTAGAGGGGTATGATTTCTAAAGTGCACCAAAGCATTGCCCACTAAGTGACCCAGGTAGACGCTGATGGTGGGCACTAGAAGTGCCCTAGTGAATGTTAACATAGTGCTTTGTGCACTAAAGAATGTTTAGCGCATGCCAGTTACTGGACAACATACAGGTGCACTTTAGAAATCACACCTCTCTAGTGCGCTTTGCCATGATGTATAGATAGCATTGCCAACCCTCCAGAATTGGCCTGGAGTCTCCAGGAATCTGCATAGATCTCCGGGTGACTATTGAAAACAATCTGGGAGATTTTAATCGGATATTTTAAGAAAATGACATTACATCATGTTGGGGGCGGGGGGGGGGAGGGAGAGGCAGGGCAAGGAATCTCCCAGAATAGCTTCAGTCAGAGTTGGCAACCCTATGTATAGACAAGTAACTTTTGGCTCTGCTGTAGCAAATTAAAATAATTCCATTTTGTCTAATGGTTCTTTTGTGAGATGAATTCATTAGCTGGCAGCAGATCGGGATGAGCAATTTGTTAAGAAGGTTTGTGAGACTGAGTATTTCTCTCCAGGTAGATGGGTTCACATCCATGTCATCTGCTTCACAGGTAACTGTAGTTACTCTGTATGGGTCTGACAGCTCTCTTTATAAACTTTGTGATGAAAGGATTTATAGTTTCACATACAACAGTGGGCAAACTTTCGAAACTCTTTAATTTGGCAGTGGAGTAAAAATGGGTCGAGTCTCTTTTCAGCTACACTGCTGTAAATCAGGAGTAACTTCGCTTATACTAGTGGAGTTACACCAGTGTAAAACATATATAAAATCAGAATCAGGCCTGTTATTTTTCAGTGCCAAATAAAAAGCTTCAAAAACAGGCTCACCAGTAGTTTGTGATAATAGGGATTTACAGATTGAAAACTCAAGTTTACACTGATAGTGCAAGAACCATGGCCAAAAAAAAAAAAAGAGGAATGGGGTTTGTAAGCAGACTGTGGCCCCAAAGAGGTATGGGGCACAGTACATATCCACTGAGAGGCATTTGCCCTACACAGTCACCACTTAGACTTGATGAAGCAGCCCGGGCTGTAAATTTAATTAACAGTGTCAGCTCTGTTGATGTTAGCATGCTTTCAATGGTATGTGATGACATAGGTGCTAATCACTGTCATGAATTGTACCATGCAGAAGACCTCTTTCTTTTAGAAGAGTGATAGCTGCAAATATTTAACAAATTGCTAAATATGTTTGCACTAGATTGATACAAACCATGTTTGTAGCTGAGCCGTAGATGACACTCTGACCGGGCTCTCTATGGGGGCCAGCTGTGGTCACTCAATTAGGGTGAACTGCAAAGAATGGGGCAGACAAACCCCAAAGCTGGTAGATAATTCAATACATAGATTTACCAAACCAGCATAAAATAGCTTCTTAATTACCTCACTGGTTTTTCAGAAGTAAATAACACTGGTCCCTTAAAGTACCCAGCCTCAGACCTCCATCCAGGTACCCAAGTCAAATATGATGAAGATTTCTGAAAATCTTATTTCATCATATAAAAGAAAGGGTTCTACCAATTCCAAAGGATCAGACACAGTACCTCTCAGGTTAATGAATATTCCACGCTACAGCCAATTCTTATTAACTAAACTAAAATGTATTAAAAAAGAAAAGAGAGAGTATGATTAAAAGATCAATATACATACAGACATGAGATCAATTCTTGAGGTTCAGATACATAGCAGAGATGGTGAGCTTTGTAGTTGCAAAGAGTTTTTAGAATTTAGTTAATAGGTTATAGTCCAATGTCCAATATCGTATTCAGTGCATACCAGCATAACTGGAATCTCATCTTGCGACTCAAACTTCCCCTAGTGAAGCTTAAGCAGATCTAAGATGAACAGGATCAGGACCCAAGGATCTTTTATACAATTTCATGTCTTCTTTGACAAGCTGGAGTCCCTTGGGGAACTAAAGGGAATTAGGTTGACTTTGAAGGAGGTCCATCATTTGGTACTTAGCTATACGAATTAACATAAGGCAATTGGCTTGTTCCTCCACCATTCACAGATGATTTTCTATACATTTCAAAGAGAAATGAATACAGAGATACCCTGTGTTTACAATTCATCTAAATGTTATGATGTTCTCTGGATCTCTGAATTATCAGAATACAGCATAGATAGGGACTGTTGATTAAATTGTTGACCATTACCCATATGCATGTAAATACGCAAAAACACAAACAACAACTCCTCACGTCTTAGAGGGTTGAATTTGAATCATTCATCCTGCAGGATGTTTAACCATTTCTGGCCATGCATCACAGACACCTTGTACATAACTTTGTTCTTTTATATGAATATTTTCAAAAGAAGAATATTTCAATTTCTGCAATATTGATACTTTTGACTACCAATAGAATTAGCGATGAATTGAAGATAAAGTCATATAAGATCAGTGCTTCACTGTAATTAACGCTTAGCTCTCTACATGGCATTTTTCATCCACAAGACAAAGCACTTTGCAAAGAGGGTAATCATTATCCCATTTTACACATGGGGCAACAGAGCCCTGGAGAGATGAAGTAACTTGGCCAAAGACATGCAGCACAGCCAGGAATAGAATTTAGATATCCTGTCTCTTAGTCTAGGGGCCTATCCACAGGATTCCTAAAATAATTATTTTTTTTCTTGTTTGTATTTTACGAATGATATGTTACTAAGTATTTGCTATAAAATACATTGGTGTTTGTAATGTATTATTCTCAAAGGATTGTGGGATGTCGATGCAAGGGATTATTGGATTGGGATCTCAGCTAGTCATTGCATCCAGTTTTGGAGACACTGGTAGGGAAGATTGACAGCCCCTTCTTTAACTTACAGAAGAAACCTCTTAACTAGTACTTAGAATTGTGTTTCGATCCAACAGTGAAAGGAAAATTTAAAAGATAGAGATTGGATAGAAAGAGAATGGCAGAAGCAACCAGGATCATCTGTGCCATATTCACTAGGCAAGAGACCAGGTTGCAGTGGCACTTTACAGCATTGCAAAGATTAGGTCTAAATCCAAACCTCCTCAAAATTCAAGAGCACTTGGACTCATTGTTCAGATTTAGCCCATTGTAGACACAGATCTATCCTGTGACATTCAGATCATGATCTGCATCTTAACTGTCCTGAAAGATTCATGGTGAGGAAGCTTTGGACCCAGAGTTCTTGGGTTAAATCCTAGATGCTGAGCAGCCATAGTTCTTATTAAAGCCAGCTGGTGCTCAGTATCAGCATCTCCCAAAATGTGGCTCCTGATTCAGGTCCATCTCTAACTGGATCATATCAAAGCTGAGAATTAAATTAGCCACAGGCGAGTGATAATGGAGCAAACATCTCCCGGTATTCAGATATCTGGCTGACAAATTTAGGAACATAGGATTTGCTGCCCTGGATTAGACCACCAGTCCAACTAGTGTGGTATCCTCTTCAGGCAGTGACCAATGCTTCAGAGAAAAGTTCTCCAAGAACCTTGTAACATACCTGGACATTCCAGCTGTGATTGCAGTGGCACAAATAATGCATGAGTAAGTCTGTGGTGATACCAAGGCAATTTTTTTAAGATGACATCCTAGATTGATCCTGTTTATTGCTGAACATCTTCCCAAGGGGAAGAGATGATGGACCACTCCTTGGGAAAGATCATGAAGAATAAAATCATTCTGCAGATTGCAGGCCTGAGGGCAAGTAATCATTGTTTCTAAAATCAAGTCTTCTTTGATGATTTTAGGTCTGTGCTCCAGAAAAGTCACTGAAAGAAGGTGGCAATAATTAATGTTTTACTCTTACAGACTTTTCTTGCATGCATTACATAATAAAGAATGCATCTTGAGACTTGTAGGAGGAAACAGTCACTTGAAAACCTCCTCCTTCAAACTCTGGAGGAACACAGCAACTTACACACGAATAATCACCATAGCAAATGCTCAGATAAGGCCAGCAATTGATGGTAAAGCAAGCTTGTAAGCTTACTTGCATAAGACACTTGGGAGGGGACTCAAGAAGAAAGTCTGAAGGAATGTCCCACAAGTGACTTCAGTTGAGTGGTCCTGCAAAACTCCAAATCCAGATGTGTGCAACTCATCTGACAGCATAAGAGTGAGATATTGGGAGACATCGCCAAGTTTTTCACCAGTTTCCAATGACGCTGCTTATTTGTACGCCACAGGCATGGATAGATAGATTTCTCTATGTTGAAGTAGATGGGTAGCTGTTTTTTTGTTCTTTTCCAGATGGGAAATGACAGGCTAGCTCAGACCTTTTCATCAGCCTTTTGTGTGGGTCACCAATGAGCCAGCTTATCAGCAGGTTTGCAGGTGGCTCCTGCTAATTCATATAAAGCAAACAGGAAGACAGCTCTATATTTTACAGAGAATTCGAACATCTAGCAGGCTGCCTCACCTTAGAAAGGGCCAATTCAATCTTTTAAACAAAGCCATGATAGTTCATTGTGCTGCACACAGTTGTTAAAGATAACCACTAACAGGGGAGATTCATGTCCCAAGAAGCAGTTGGCACTGAGGAGGAGCAGTTATAAAATGGAACCTTGCTTTTAACGGTAACAAGGGAGTGGGATGAGATCCCCTGATCTCCCCTCAGACTCCGCTGATAATACCCACAACTGGCACAAACCCTTGGCCCTGGTGAAGCATGTATTTGTGAAGCATATTCCAATGTTGTGCATTCAGATTTTGGGACTCAGATAACACTAAGATGAAAGAGGTGAAGAAAATAAAAACTCATTTAATGCCAGTTGCCATTGATACTAAGAACTTCCCATGGGAGAATGCAAGGGAATACAATTAAATTGGTCCCAGAGTCAAGAAATGTGCAAGGCCTATTTGTACACTCCTAAATACAAGGGGGACAAGGATCAGTGGCTCCAAAATACTTCCTAGTTTTTCTGCTGAACAATCTGTTGCTCATTTCCCTGTATTTTTTCTCTGGTATTTTTATTTTATTTACATTTATTTCCAGATGTGTCTAGGTACCAGATTCTGCTCTTCTTTACACCACTCTAAATTCACAGTAACTCCATTGAGAGTTTACTCCTGATTCAGATCCATGCAGCCTGTGACAAGAAACTGGCTACAGGTGTGTCACATGCAACTAAACAATCTTTTTTTACCAAAACATAACTATTAAATTAAGATGAAACTCAGAACCAACTAATTTGTTCAGCACTGAAACAGAAAGAACCACAATCATAGAAACATAGGACTGGAAGGGACCTCGAGAGGTCATGTAGTCCAGTCCCCTGCACTCATGGCAGGACTAAGTATTATCTAGACCATCCCTGACAGGTGTTTGTCTAACCTGCTCTTAAAAATCTCCGATGATGGAGATTCCACAACCTCCCTAGCCAATTTATTCCAGTGCTTAACCACCCTGACAGTTAGGAAGTTTTTCCTAGTGTCCAACCTAAACCTCCCTTGCTGCAATTTAAGCCCATTGCTTCTTGTCCTATCCCCAGAGGTTAACAAGAACAATTCTTATCCCTCCTTCTTGTAACAACCTTTTATGTACTTGGAAACTGTTATCATGTCCTCTCTGTCTTCTCTTTTCCAGACTAAACAAACCCATTTTTTTCAATCTTTCCTCATAGGTCATGTTTTCTAGACCTTTAATCATGTTTGTTGCTCTTCTCTGGACTTTCTCTACTTTGTCCACATCTTTCCTGAAATATGGCACCCAGAACAGGACACAATCAGGGCCAGCTCTGGCTTTTTTGCCGCCCCAGGCAAAAAAGCCTCCGGCTGCCCCACACACACCCCAGCGTGGCAGGGGAGGGCGGCCGGAGCCCCGGGGGGAGGGCGGCAAGCCCCGGCCGGGGCTCCGCTCTCCCCGGCGGCCAGAGCGCCGGGGGGAGGACGGCGAGTCCTGGTCGGGGCTCCGCTCTCCCCGGCGGCGAGTCCCGGTCAGGGCTCCGCTCTCCCCGGCGGCGAGTCCCGGTCGGGGCTCCTCTCTCCCCGGCGGCCAGAGCGCCGGGGGGAGGGCGGCGAGTCCGCCCGGGGCTCCGCTGTCCCCGGCGGCCAGAGCGCCGGGGGGAAGGCGGCGAGCCCGCCGCGGCTCCGCTCTCCCCGGTGGCCAGAGCGCCGGGGGGAGGGCGGTGAGCCCGCCCGGGGCTCCGCTCTCCCCGGCGGCCAGAGCGCTGGGGGGAGGGCGGCGAGCCCCAGCAGTGGCCCCGCTCTCCCCGGCGGCTGGAGCCGGAGCACCGCACCGCCCCCCTCCAGGTGCCGCCCCAAGCACAAGCTTGGCGGGATGGTGCCTGGAGCCGGCCCTGGACACAATACTGCAGTTGAAGCCTAATCAGCGTGGAGTAGAGTAGAAGAATTACTTCTCGTGTCTTGCTTACAACCCTCCTGCCAATACATCCCAGAATGATGTTGGCCTTTTTTTTGGCAACAGTGTTACACTGTTGACTCATATTTAGCTTGTGGTCCACTATGACACCCTGATCCCTTTCCGCAGTACTCCTTCCTAGGCAGTGATTTCCCATTTTGTATGTGTGCAACTGATTGTTCCTTTCTAAATGGAGTACTTTGCATTTGTCCTTTATTGAATTTCATCCTGTTTATTTCAGACCGTTTCTCCAGTTTGTCCAGATCATTTTGAATTTTAACCCTATCCTCCAAAGCACTTGCAACCCCTCCCAGCTTGGTATTGTCCACAAACTTTATAAGTGTACTCTCTATGCCATTATCTAAATCATTGATGAAGATATTGAACAGAACCAGACTCAGAACTGATCCCTGTGGGACCCCACTTGATATGCCCTTCCAGCATGACTGTGAACCACTGATAACTACTCTCTGGGAATGGTTTTCCAAACAGTTTTGCACCCAACTTATAATAGCTCCATCTAGGTTGCATTTCCCTCATTTGTTTATGAGAAGGGCATGCGAGACAGCATCAAAAGCTTTACTAAAGTCAAGATATACCATGTTTACCACTTCCCACATATCCACAAGGCTTGTTACCCTGTCAAAGAAAGCTATCAGGTTGGTTTGACATGATTTGTTCTTGACAAATCCATGCTAACTGTTACTTATCTTATTAGCTTCCAGATTTTTGAAAACTGATTGTTTAAATATTTGCTCAATTCTCTTTCCAGAAGTTAAGCTGACTGGTCTGTAATTCCCCGGGTTGTCCTTATTTCCCTTTTTATAGATTGGCACTATATTTGCCCTTTTCCAGTCTTCTGGAATCTCTCCCGTCTTCCATGACTTTTCAAAGATAATTGCTAATGGCTCTGATATCTCATCAGTCAACTCCTTGAGTATTCTAGGATGCATTTCATCAGGCCCTGGTGACTTGAAGACATCTAATTTGTCTAAGTAATTTTTAACTTGTTCTTTTCCTATTATAGCCTCTGATCTTACCTCATTTTCACTAGCATTCACTATGTTAGACATCCAATCACCACCAACCTTGTTGGTGAAAACCAAAACAAAGAAGTTATTAAGTACTGCCATTTTCACACTTTCTGTTATTTCCCTCTCTTCCTCCCATTGAGTAACGGGCCTACTCCGTCCTTGGTCTTCCTCTTGCTCCTAATGTATTTGTAGAATGTTCTCTTGTTACCCTTTATGTCTTGAGCTAATTTGATCTCATTTTGTGCCTTGGCCTTTCTAATTTTGTCCTTACATCCTTGTGTTAATTGTTTATATTCATCCTTTGTAATTTGACCTAGTTTCCACTTTTTGTAGGACTCTTTTTTTTTTTAAAGGTCATTAAAGGTCTCCTGGTTAAGCCAGCGTGGTCTCTTGCCATACTTCCTATATTTCCATAATGACTCTTTGAAAAACTGCCAACTGTCTTCAATTGTTTTTCCCCTTAGACTTACTTCCCATGGGATCTTACCTACCAACTCCCTGAGTTTGCTGAAGTCTGCCTTCTTGAAATCCATTGTCCTCATTTTGCTGTTCTCCCTCCTACCATTCCTTAGAATCATGAACTCTATCATTTCATGGTCACTTTCACCCAAGCTGCCTTCCGCTTTCAAATTCTCAACCAGTTCCTTCCTATTTGTCAAAATCAAATCTAGAACAGCCTCTCCCCTAGTAGCTTTCTCCACCTTCTGAAATAAAAAATTGTCTCCAATACGTTCCAATGCAATACGATACAAAGACAGCAGCTGCTCCCACACTAGGGTAGCATACATTAAGAGTCCAGGCTGTGGTCCCCAATTTAGAGGCTCCCTCCTAACTTGAAACCTGGAACCTAGTTCTCCAAGGATACTGCCTTAATTTGCTATTGGAGTGAGGAAGGTAGTTGGTCTTTCCTGAAACTCTGCCCTCTGGACTCCTTGTATCTGACTCTCAGACCTGGCCACCTCTACAGAACTTTTTCAGTCATTGTAGGAGTGCTTCAGCCATCTCTCTGCATCATCAACTCTGTCATAGCATAAGGTTATTTCAACTAAGTTGCACCCAGAGCCAAAGTTCAAAGGGTGCATTAACAGCCTTTGCAAGTAAATTCTTAAAAAAGACTGTTGTATGTTAGCAAACTTCTCCACTACTTTATTTGTATTAACTATCACTGACAGCTCCAGTACACTGTTTACACAAACATAAGCGGCCTAAGGCACTTTATAGATGCCTTCAGGGATGTCACAATCTAGTATCTGTGATGTCATAATGCTGAGAAAGGATGTACAGGAAAAAAGATAGGATTCAAATTTGACAGATTGCATTAGAAGCTCTTTAAGGTCCTGATCCTAGGAGGTGCTAAGTGCCTCATGTGATATCCACAGTGCCCTCACTTCCCACCTCTCAGGTTGCTCCACTCATTGTAGGATTTGACCTCATATCAAATCTGACTATAAGGGATTTTACTGTTCATGCACAACTGCAATGAAGAGAGTTTGCTGATACAAATGCAGATACAGTACAATATAATGGAAACAAATGGGAGCATTTTGTAAACTGCCATTTCAACAGCATTTGCACAGACTCAAACCTGTTGAGAATTTATCTGACTGGAATATAGTACATAATTTGATTCCCAGATGATGACAATCCTACCACCCATCCCACGTTCTGGGGCTGCACACTCACCTCCCATTTACTCCACTTGGAATGAGTTGGTTTCTTACTCCTCTGGGAAAGGTTTGTCCCCCCCGTCTCAGCACCACCTGCCTGGCTCCTTCCTTTCTGTTTCCGCTGTACCATGGGTTTCATGTTCCTCCACGTCTCTCTCTCATACCTGCTTTGAACAATCTTGCTTTAATTGAGCATGATCTGCTCCTATCCTCAGTCCCTACCCAATCCCAACTCTCCCCTATTGCTGGTTATACTCTATTGTTCTCTCTCCTGATTTATGGTACAGATCATCCAGCTGCCTCACGGTGATAAGGAGAATGGATATATATCCCTCACCAATGATACAAAGAAGAAACAGACGGAACAGTGTGCATTTAACCATATCAGTGCCAAAGGTCCCCAGCTTCCCTCAGAATTTTCCCTGCTAGTACAAGCCTGTCAATCAGAACAGGTAAGTCTTAGTATCTGGCAAACTTGATGAAGAAAAGAAAATCTTAAAAAATACAACACATCATCACAATTTGGTTTTGTCCAGTACTTATTGCGCAAGGACATATGAAATGATTCACAACGGATGACATTGCAACATGCACATACAAATGTTTAGTATCATTATTATTTAATATTTATATTGCATAGGATCTAGAGGCCCTAATCAGGATTAGCAACCTGTTGGGCTGAGTGCAATACAAAAACATATAAAGACACTGTCCCTATTCCAAGGATCCATATGTCATACAGGTAGTCAGATGAGAAAAATCAGAGAGAGTTATAGGGCATATGAAAAAATAGCAGGCTAAGGGGTAGAATTTTTTAATGAGTGAGGGAGTTGGAAGCCAGAAGCCAAAATCAATGACCAATTCTTCAAGAACTAACTGTTTTTACATAATGGATAAACAGAAGCATAACATTCTTAACACCATCTGGGGACTTGCAAGAGTGGTAAGGCTCTCTCTTCATTTCTAACAGAAGTTATGTTTTACTGTGGAATAACTAAGGCTACGTCCTCACTACGGGGTGGGGCAGGTCGATTTAAGATATGCAAATTCAGCTACGCGACGTATTGGAGCCGACTTACCCCGCTGTGAGGACGGCGGCAAATCGACCTCTGCGGCTCCCCCGTCGACGGCGCTTACTCCTACCTCCGCTGGTGGAGTAGAAGCGTCGATTCGGGGATCGATTGGCACTGTAGTTTTAGTGTGAGGTAAACTAGGTGAGGCCAACCACAGGCAGGGGCTATAATGCTGACCTCGCCTAGCTACTTTGCAGTGAAAACTACAGTCACTTTGTCTCCACTGGGATTTTACAGTGAGATAACGATCAAGGGTTAGTTACCTCACTGTAAAAGGAAAAAAGACACTTTTTGGCCTGAAGACATAGCCTAAAACTCTTACAGAAATAAGGGTTGCATATTTTACATTTCAGGTACCAATTTTCATTTCTTAAATTATGCTGCCACCAAGTGGCCAATTCATTTGTTCATTTAAAGTAACGCATTTCAGGAGCTTTTCCCACACTTTTTGACAAAATTGGTTCTTGCCTCTCAAAGTGTGTAAAGATGGTGATACCAGTAACTACTGTTTGAAACTGATTATGCTATTTTAAGGATTTAACAACAAAATTGTATCCCATCTCCTACAAAATCTGAATAATATTATTACAGCCACTTGTAGAGACATACAAAATATTTATATTCATTCTGATGCTTAGCCTATGTTAGTGAAATTAATATTCTCATTGATGTATAGAACATGCCTTGGTGTTTGTAGTCCTTTGTTATAGGTGGCTAAATTAAGTGTACATGTGACGTTGTGCAGTCTATATGGTTTTATAAAAACATAATAAGACGTGAATATAATGTAACTGGAATTTGCTTCATGCAAAAGGTCTCTTGTAAGGTATCATTACAAAGCTTATAATCTACTGAGTGTGATCATCCCATTTGTATAAATGTACCACTCTTGTAACTAAAACTAGAAATACGAAATATAACTCTGAGGGCCTGTTGTAATTATGTAAAGTGTGGGCCATTAATGATGGTTTGGAATCTTGATGACTCCCATTAACAAGGACCATTGTCTGCAGATGGCTGTGTTTACCTGTTAGTCTTCCTGTATATGTGTGGGTTGGCAAGTGGGCAATTAAGTCTTGCAGTGACATGTGATCATGTCACCTGAACTGGATTCCATCTTTAAGCTGGTGCTTTTCCAGTGAGGAGGGGTGGAAACCCAGAGGGACAAAGGGTTCCCGCCTTATGCAAAAGGTATATAAAGGGGTGGAAGAGAACAAAGGGAGAGAGGAGCCATCATGAAGAATACCCTAGCTATCACCTGAGCTGGAACAAGAGCTGTACCAGGCGAAAGAATTGTGCCCAGGCCTGGAAGGTGTCCAGTCTGAGCAAAACTTACTGAAGCATCTCTGAGGGTGAGATTATCTGTATTTAGTTTGATTAGAAATAGATTTGCTCATTTTATTTTATTTTGCTTGGTGACTGACTTTGTTCTGTCTGTTACTACTTGGAACCACTTAAATCCTACTGTCTGTATTTAATAAAATCTCTTTTTATTTAGTAATTTACTCAGAGTATGTATTAATACCTGAGGGAGCAAACAACTGTGCATATCTCTCTATCAGTGTTATAGAGGGCGAACAATTTATAAGCTTTATGCAGGGTAAAACGGATTTCTCTGGGTTTAGACCCCACTGGGAGTTGGGCATCTGAGTGCTAAAGACAAGCACACTACTGTGAGCTGTTTTCAGGTAAACTTGCAGCTTTGGGACAAGTGATTCAGACCCTGGGTCTGTGTCTGGAGCCAGACGGGAGTATCTGGCTCAGCAAGACAGGGTGCTGGAGTCCTGAGCTGGCAGGGAAAACAGAAGCAGGGGTAGTCTTTGCACATCGGGTGGCAGCTCCCAAGGGGGTTTCTGTGATCCAACCCGTCACACCCATCTCCTACAAAATCTGAATAATGTTATTACAGCCACTTGTCGAGACATACAAAATATTTATATTCATTCTGATGCTTAGCCTATGTTAATGAAATAAATATTCTCATTGATATATAGAACATGCCTTTGTGTTTGTAGTCCTTTGTTATAGGTGGCTAAATTAAGTGTACATAATATTTAATGTTTTAATATCTGATGTGTAATTTATGTTGGTACCAGTTCTCCACTTTTCTCTGTCCAGCTGTGTTCTTGATTTTGTAAATGTCACCTACGTGGAGGGGAAAACAAGTATTAAGTAACTCAGGATATTGACACTAGAAACAAATGGCAGGTGTAACAGACTTACATATTCAAACAACTCTTGAGCAGCCTCCTAGTAACTAGAAACTGGATCATCCCCCTTCTGCAATAAAACTAGCAGGAGGTATTAATGGAAGGGAAAATCCCTCATGGATTTTCTCTCCCAATTGTTCCAGGGGTGGGGTGAGATTCTCTTGACATTCACCCTTCCATCCCCACAAATGAGCCATGATGGAACCCATTCCCTGCTTCCATGAAGGAGCAGTTTGGTGAAGAGTCAAGTACAGTCACAGTCAGGTGGACACCACAGGATTTCCCTCTTTCTGTCCAGTCCCATTTTTTTTCCCACAGAAAGGGCCTAACTTGTCCTACGGTCTCTATTTTTTTTCTCCTTTTTACCTTTGAATAAAGGAAGTAGAGTTGGAGAATTTATTCAACTTAAACTGAAAGACAATACTTAAATATTTCTGAAATGACTTACGAACTAGAGGTACTTCCCAATTTTGTCTATAGCTGCCTGACATTGTTGCTGAAAAAGGAAAGGATGCCTGTGAACCTGAGGAAATAATAGGAATCTGCCAGCTGTCAACATCTGGGAGAGCTGGAGAGAAAGACCTTGAGAACAAAGTAGCTTGACTGAAAACCAGAAATGGAACTCATCAACATGTTCTTAATTTCTTTCTTTTGTTTAATCTTTGCTTGCCTTTATTCCAAATTAATTGTGTGGTAAATAGATTGATTGAAGGAGGATTATTATAACTGACTAGTGAAAGAATTGATCCTTGTGTTTTCAATCTCTACTACACCAAATTAGTGAGGTCATAAAAAAAATGAATTCAGAGTAAACTGAAAGCCACTATACAATCCAAATGTAATTATTTTGTTAGTTCAAGTACACACCATGCCTGAATTTGCTTAGCCCATAAGCACCAATGATTTCTGCATAAGAGGGCATTGCCTCTGTTTCACTCAAGTACTTAGACAATATTTGGGGCCTTGTCTTTGGTAGGAGGAAAAATTGAGTATATGAGTCAGGTATTTCTTTGGTGCAACCCTGTTTATTTACAAAGAACATACACAAAACTCTATTTCCCTGAACCCAGTAGAAACAAACAGCAGGAGACAGTTTCCTTCTTCAGAAATCCAGGTCTGCATTTCCACTGAATACTGTATCTATAAGAAGCTCTGTCTCTCCAGTTTGTCCCAAGCTCATACCCACTATTTCCTCTCGACTATCTGGTTGTTTTCTGCCTGTCTCACACATAGTCAATCCTCTCCACTGCCTCTGCATTTGCAGTCAGTCCTCAGAGAAACCCTTAAACCCATATGGCTTAGTTTGTGATTGGCCTAGCCATACAGCTCAGTGCCTTGGATGATGGCTTCCTACCATGTCAACTATCTATCACTACACATAGAAGCATTTAATTGCTCTGTCTATTTAGCCTGAATGAAGGGTGGTTAGTGCACACATCAACTTTAACCAAATATCAGAGTGGTAGCCGTGTTAGTCTGTATCAGCAAAAACAACGAGGAGTACTCATGGCACCTTAGAGGCTAACAAATTTATTTGGGCATAAGCTTTCGTGGGCTAAAACCCACTTCATCAGATGCATGGAGTGGAAAATACATATACACAGTACATGAAAAGATGGGAGTTGCCTTACGAAGTTAGGAGTCAGTTCTAACGAGACAATTCAATTGAAGTGGGCTATTATCAACAGGAGGAAAAATCACTTTTGTAGTGGTAATCAGGGTGGCCCATTTCAAACAGTTGACAAGAAGGTGTGAGTAATGGGGGAGGAGGGGAGAAATTGGTTTTTAGTTTTGTAGTGACCCATCCACTCCCAGTCTTTACCTTCTTGTCAACTGTTTGAAATGGGCCACCCGGATTACCACTACAAAAGTGATTTTTCCTCCTGTTGATAATAGCCCACTTTAATTGAATTGTCTCATTAGAACTGACTCCCCACTCGGTAAGGCAACTCCCATCTTTTCATGTACTGTGTATATGTATTTTCCACTCCATGCATCTGATGAAGTGGGTTTTAGCTCATGAAAGCTTATGCCCAAATAAACTTGTTAGTCTCTAAGGTGCCACAAGTACTCCTCATTCTTTTAACCAAGAATGTGATTGATCTATAGATCAAAGACACAGTTAATGGCAGCCATTAATACTTGACAAAATCATATTCAGTTTTTGCCTCACTGTGGGTTTAGCCAATATACTAAAAATAGATTGTACCACTGTAAATAGGGATAACTAAGACAGGATCCCTGTTATTCAGGCCTAATGGTCCAAGAGACTCTGGAATGTCTATGAGAAACCAGGTTTGATTCTCCCTGCTGCTTTGGAACTCAAGCACAATTGATAACTGAGTCGCAAAAATGAAGCCATGGGTAAATATTAAGAGGGAAATTGAGGCATTCACTAAGGGAAGGAGAGTGAGGAGGAAGACCCTCTGTGCCTGATGAGGGTAGGATTGTACGGAAGACTTACAATTTGATAGCGTCTGTAGCAAATACAGCTCCCATTTAGTCTTATAGATCCAATCCTCTCCTATGCTAAAAGTAGTTTCTTTCCTCAGCTGCACTGAGCAAGGAGAAAATAAAAATCTATGCCGACCAGCCTTTACGACACTATTAATAGGAGCTATAAGGGAATACAATCAACGTGACTATGGTCAAAAGGGGAGTTTATGCCTCTCTGACAAATAACATGCGGCGCAAATGCCATAGTCAGATTTATTGCAGATTCTTAAAGAACTGTTTGTTGATGCCAAACTAATAAATGTATCAGTTAAAATCAACTATTTTTTCCATTCATCATCACACATGATACAAGAGTGCCAGCAGAGGACATATGATCTTCCTGAACTCAGCTGTATGAGTCAGCAGGGAATGTTAACTAATGCAAAGCCCTATCATTTGACAAAGATTCTGTCTATACTGCATAATCAACCATGTCAGGGGAACTGTTACAACAGCATAGTCCCTCAACAAGTTTAAAATATGCTTCAGGCTGGCAGTCCAGGCAAGATCAAACCATGCTACAGTTTTGAACTTTGCAAGGTAGAAGCACAAATCAGGAACACAGTTAAAATACAGTTTGGTTCCCTCTCTACTACAAGACCAACATGTTTTATCTGTTTTCAGTGAGAGGAGGATGGGAGACCAGATTGCTCCCTACTCCCTGCCTGCTTGATCTTACTGTGTAGAGGGGGGTAGGCCAAAAGTACTTCAAAAGTATTGAAATCAGTGGGCATTAGGAACCTCAATACCTTTGAGAATATGGGCCTAACTGATATGCAAACAGAAGCCACAAATTAAATAATGAAGAATGAAATAATGCTTTCTTAATAAAGGGACTTACTGTAGCATGAACATAATATGTCTGATGGCTAGAAACCATACGTCTTCAGAAAAGATATGAGTTTAGGTCAGAAATGTACAGAAACAAGATAACATGAGTTTCCTCCTTAGAGAGGAAGGATAGTCTTCTGGTTGAGGCCCTGCACTAGCAGTTAAGAGATCTGTGTTCAGCCTTTCTCTGAGACATTAGCCATGTCAATCAATCTCTCTGTGCCTTAGTTCCCCAGCCATAAAGTGGAAATAACAACAATTATTTATCTGACCCTTGTCTATTTACACTAAGATTTTGGGACAGGGCCTGTGTCTCACTAGGTGTTTGTATAACACCTAGTAAAATACAGCTGGCCCTCTTCTCAGTTGGGGTTTCTAGGTGCTACAAAGATATAAATAATAATAATGTGCTAATCACAACAACACATGTTAATGCACAAAGTAGCTTAGCTAATATGGAAACAGGGCCTCACAATGGGAAGCATCAGGCAACCTTAATCATAGGCAATGATACCAGCCCGGTCCTAAGAAAAGCAAGCAATAAAAACTCTACCATCACTGGCTTCCCAGCCTGGACATAGGTGCCTATAGGCAGGCTGCCCCATTGTCGTTGATAGTATCAGTACCATTACACAACCCCAGTTATTAGCCCTAATCCCTTTTCTTTACAGCTGCTAGCATCTCTTAGGGCTTGTCTATACAAACACTTAGTTCATGGCAAGTGGGGTGTAAATCTGCCTTGCCCTAGCCTGGCATGCACTAAATGTCTGTGTGGACCTTACTGCTGTGTACTAAAAGTTCCCTAGTGTGCTTTAATCTACCCGCTCTGAAACAGAAATAAATTAAAGTACACTAAAAATCCTTCTGTGTGCAGCAGCAGGGTTGACACAGACACAGTACATTACAGGGTAGTGCCGGGTAGATTTAAACCCCATCTTGCCACAATTTGTTTTCATATAAACAAGCCCTTAGACTCAACATTCAGTTGAGTACTTTACCTCTTTCCCCATGAACCTTTAATTTTTAAGGGATATTTTGTCTCCTTAAAGGGATCTCTTCTAATTATTATGTGACCAATCAACACCCATCATTCAGCCATCCCCTTCAAACTGCTGAATAACTCCACTCCATGAGGCAGTGTATACTCATTATAAAAAGGGAATCAAGCCAATTGTTCTAGTGTTGTGTAATGAGAGAGGTTTTAGAAGTGCATTTCTGTAAGAACATGGATGTGGTAAGGTACCCTTATATCATATCATACAATATATAGTGCTTAGACTTCTTGTGCAACATTTTTGTTTACAAACTGTCTCTTACTCTTTGTTTATCTAATTAGTTTGGCCCTTCACCATTAGGATATTGCTAGTTCCTTTTTCAATGTATCATAGCTTTTTGTATTATGTTAGCACTAACAGTACTTTTTTTGAATAATGCACTAGGCCTTCTATAGGCATACTCAAAAAGAGACTTGTTGGATAGCTTAGGCTTTGTCTAAACAGCATTACACTTTTTTAGGTACAAATTTTTGTGTGGATACTTCTTTTTGGTTTAAACATGTCTTCTAACGGTAAGAAAAAATGGTATGTTAAGCTTACATGGAGTTGAGTGATAACACACAATTAACTAAATCTGTTCAAGATAATACCTTTCGTTACATCAGATCACGTGAAAGTGAAAAGTTTGTGGCTGAAGTAGCTATGTAAACCACCAAAGGAGTGGGGGGCAGGGAAGACAGCCTGTCTATGGTAGAACTATTTTTGTTTCTTCAGCTCTGTTCTTACAGAGCTCTCTCCTATACTTCCTAGCCTAGACTTGTAGGAAGAAAACCAGTTACCTTTTACTATGCCAGCTGTACTATTTTTAGAATGTCCTATGGAGCCCAGTTCCCAATCACTCTGTAGGGAAAAGGGAGGAACTAATCCTTTGAGGCACCTCATATTTGTAACTCCATATCCAAATCACTTGGCTAAACAAATCTAAAATATACTAATCCTTGCCAACATATTGCAGAAAACACGCTTATATCTGTAGCTTTAGCTTTCTACAGAGATGCAATAATTAGTAATACTTAGAGGACTAGTAAGCACTGATGTAGAAGTGAATTTCCAAAATGGTGTTTGGAAGAGCGTGTTGCTGTTTCCAATTTTTCATTGGATCCTGCTATTGTATTCATGTTTCACACCAGGTGTCTCATTCTGATACAGTAAGATTGGATCAATCTAGCTCTAGCACAAAAGCCTAGAATATGATCCCATGCACAGTGTGGACTACCATGCTGAAACAGCATGAAGTGTGACCTCCCAGGATTATATTCGTGATGAATAGTGGCTGGTGTCCAAAATAACTGGGCTTCAGTTAGCAAGGCGCCCCTTGTCTCACCTTCTACTGTCCCCAGCAGGCTGAATATATCTCAAAAGTGGCAGGGGAAGGAAAAAACTGGGAGATATAGTGAGTGGGGTGGGGGGGAATTACAGGGAAGACTTACGGTGGGGGACAAGGAAGGATGGTGGACAACTGAAAAGTAAAAGAATACTCTCTCCTATCTCCTCCCCTTTTGGAATGGGGATATTTCTAATGTAAAGCATAGACTGAGGGCAAACAGTACTTCTCCTGTTAATGTTCTTTCATAGTCCCATGCTGTCCCCTGACTGCTTCCTTGCTGCTATCACCACCAATCCACCCAAATCTTCACAAGCTGATCCCATTCCCATTGCACGCAGCAAACTAATTTGTTCCCACCCCAAGCCTCTTCCAACCAATCCCCAATTTGCTCGGCATACCTATGCTTTCTGGTTGGAAGCCGCTCCTCATACCTAATCTCTCCACCATTCAGAATCTCCCCCACTCCAAACCCAAAGTATAGGACATACACCTGTCCCCACATACACACAACACTCCAGCTCAGAAGAGCTACAATATCTGAACAACCTGCCCTGCTTGTTGCAGCACTTGGAGAAATGGGGAAGGGCTCTGGCTGCAGAAAGCCCTATATCTTTTCTCTGAAGTTGAAGAAAATCAGCACCACAAAAGCCTGGTACTCTCTTCTCAGTATCTCCTACACATGTTTCCCTATGAGTTTCTGCCTTTCCTAGCATGATGGCAGCACTAATTTTGATTGGGGCTCTAGGCATTAATGCAATACAAATGTAATAAATATATGTGCTCCCCTCTGTAGAAGGAAGGTCTTCCGTTTATTAAAGCAGAGGCGTCTGAGTCACACTTAGGCTGGGTCTATGCTACCTGCCTGAATCGGCGGGTAGAAATCGACCTCTCGGGGATCGATTTATCGCGTCCCGTTGGGACGCGACAATCGATCCCCAAATCGACGCTCTTACTCCACCAGCGGAGGTGGGAGTAAGCGCCGTTGACGGGAAGCCGCAGAGGTCGATTTTGCCGCCGTCCCTACAGCGGGGTAAGTCGGCTGTGATATGTTGAATTCAGCTACGCTATTCGCGTAGCTGAATTTGCGTATCTTAAATCGACCCCCCCCTGCCCTGTAGTGAAGATGTAGCCTTAGATTCTATTCATAAGCCCTCACACAGACTTTGTGGATTTTTTTTGTTTGTTTTGTTTGTTTTTGGCAAATAACTATTCAGGACTAGCCCTGTAGGTGTACACTCTTATTTGGGAACAAGAATGCCTTGTTAACATTTAGTTTAACCAGTTTCTGAATATCTCCATGTGTAGACAAGCCCTTAGACAACGGTGTTTAGTGTCACTCTTGAAAATCAGGCCACAAATGTATTTGTCACTTACCTGTTTAAAATGGTGATACTTGCCTATCTCACAGGTGTGTTCTGTCTGTCCAGACTGTCAGACAGCTTTTCATCCAGAGATCAATGTAAATACAATAGAATTATTTCTAACACTACTTTGCGTCTGAGAAATAGGATGTGGATCCCATTAAAACTAACATTATAATATAAAAAGGCAGGATTAAGGTTTGAGTTGTCAGGAAATGTATGTTGGGTTTTAAGTACCTAACTGTACAACATCAACATTGCATGAAAATCTGCACTTTGTGGAGTTTTTTGTTTTGTTGTTTTCCTTTCCAAAAAAACCAACAAATTTGCAAATAACTCTTGCAATTGGGATTTGAAACACGCACCTTACTGAGGTGGGGCTCACACGTGCTGATGCAGTCTACTTTGACACACACTTCTGCAACATGGCAGCTACATCTTACATTTTTGTTTTTTGGTTCTGTCTATAGTAAAATTACAATTGTGGGGCTCCTGCTATAACATAGCCCATCTATATGCAATGACTGGGTAAGGAACTGGTTACTAAATAGTTAAATAGTTTACTTAAGCATGGATTATTCTTACAGTGTCAGTGTGACCTTATCTATCCATATTTTGGAACATCATCAGCCAGGCTCATTGCATTATGGACTAAATTTACAAAGAAACTTTGGCATAGTGATATTCAGCTTCACAACACTTCTAGGTGATGAGAAAATCACTGACATTCACAAAGCCTGAGTTAGGTGCTTAGTCTCCCTGTGGGATGGATGGGGAGAAGAGCGAACATGCTAGGCAGCTCTGCTGCTACAATAGCCATGGGGAGATGCCAAGCTGAGAGGGAGGGTGTGCTAAACCCCAAACCTCTCTTGGAGCTAGATGCTAAAACCCAGGCTGCAGGGAGGTGCTGCCTTCTCCTTGTGTGGGATTCTCTTCTGCAAACCTTCTTTTGGTGCTCTAGCAAGAGGCCTGTGAGGGACCTGACCCCCTTCATAACTTTTTGTCCAGTAGCTAGGTTTCCCATCCAGGATGTAGAAGACTTGCAGTCCAAGTCCCCACACACACTCACTGCAGGGTGAGAAGGGATTTGAACTGCGCTAACTGCTGGGCAATGGGGTATTCTGATATGGGGCTCCCTCAATCTCTCCCATTAAAGCTGTCCAATGTGGATAGACAACCTTTTTAAAAACAAATCACTAGAGCAAGAGGACTGGATGTTGGAGGTGACACCTCCAACATCCAGTTGGAGCCAACCACCAGGCTGGCTACAGAGACATTCTCATACTTGGACTCTCTCTCTGCCCAATATCCTAGTGATTAGGGCACTCATCCATTATATAGGAGATGAAGTTCAAGTCTCTGCTCCAAATCAGGCAGCACAGGGATTTGAAAACAGGTCTCTCTTATCCCAGGCAAGTGCCCTAACCACTGAGTTATTAGCTCTAATGGATGTGGTTGCTGACACAAGAAAAAGCTGACCTGCCTTAGGCACCTCACTCCAGAAGAGGATTTGTGGCTATGAATCCTGAGCTGAGACAGGTATTTAATTCCTTTGAAGAATTTAGGCTCTGCCCCTTGACATTTCCTACTGGAGAGTTTAAGCAACTCCTGCTCAGATTGCTGGCTTTTTTGAGAATCCCATTCATAGATACTTAATTCTTCCCATCCCCTAGATGCCTCACTAGTGGCTGAGAATTCCACTGTGTGGCAGGGCGTACATAAATGTTTATCTGTGGATCTAACCCTAGGTATCTAAAGAAGCAGATGGGCCTAGAGGGATTCTCAAAGGTACCTGGGTGCCCTACTCCCATTGACTTCCGTTGAAATGGAGTGCTCCTCTTTAGATCTCCAAATACCTTTAAAAATGTGCCCCCTTGTCACCAGAGACACTTAACACAACCATCAAATAGTCTTCTCAGCCTACAATAGAATTTATTATAAAGTGCTAATGGCACACTCAAGATGCAAATGATGTAATACCTAGAAATGCCACCTGTGTTTAGATTGTCAGATAATTGCAACTTTCATTGAGCAAGGTATGCTCAGGATCCACATAGAGTAACTTGTTACAATATAAATACCAGGGCTGCTTCTTATTGTAAGTTATAAAACCCACCCATCACTAATTCTTTGGGGTGTATGTACATAAAAATATACTACAACTTTTGACCAAAGTTAGTGAGCCCTGCCTTTCCCCTCTCTCAAGCAAAAGTCTGAAAATTACCTTATCTTGCACTGATAACTAGAACTGGTTGACTTTTCCTGTCAGAATACTGATTTGTCAAAATTGTAACCATTCTGCAGAGATGGTACCACTTTGATGAATGCCAGATGGAAAGCAGGCAGGGTTCTAATGGAATCTTGCCAGGTTTTCTGCTTGCTGCCTGGTGGACTGATGAGGAGCCTGGGAGAGCTGGCTCCCAAGCTCATGGTTCCTTGACAGCCTGAGCTTCCAGTATCCAGAATACCCAGCCATGGTGACTACCCCCGAGACAGGGACTTGATGGTTTTCCTTTTCATGGAGAACTACAAAATTTAAGCTGTTTTAATTCTGAACAAAATCAAACTTTGAGGTAAATAATCCTGTCTGAGGATTTCAGTTTCTCAGCATAGCTATGATAATCTAGTAGGATGGGAAACGAATTCATAAATCAAGGATGCTTCACTGAGAATATCCTGCCACTACATGCTCCAATTTTATGACAGCTGATTTAGGTACATAGGAATTGCCATACTGCATCAAACAGTAATGTCTTTGATTTCCTATCCTGACAGTGGTTCATACCAGGTCATTCGAAGAATATTGCAAGATGCCTAATGGAGTTATGGAAAAATCTGTCCAGGAAGGATCTATTGTATTTTATTCCTCCCTCCCCCTCCCCCAGCTCCTGGCAAAATGTCTACATGAGGTTTTAGCTGAGTTTAGATTGCCAATTAATTTTAACTGAAGGTTTTGGGGACTTCTTGTGTAGACATACACACAGGCTGCAATATGCCTTCAAAGGTTTGAGCTTGAGAAGGGTGAGCAGTGAGAACCCTTATTAATGATGTTAAGCTAATTCAATTGGAAACATCTTCCTTGCCCCTCAACACATAACTGGAGCCCTTATTGTAGCCACAGGGTACGATGGCCATAGGTAACTGTCCTGAGCCTCTTTGGAAGAAAGGGGAAGGTCCTAAAGAAATCCACCCTCAGGTCTGAGTCTGGGGTAAGCAGGCATCAGGTGGGCAGTTGCTGCAACAAACACTGTTGTGGCAGTGAAGAAATGCAACCTGGCCAATTCTTGCAATAGCTGGTATCTTCTTTAAAGTCCTGGCCCTTAGAATTATGTGATTACATGAGAATCTCATTGGCTTTTATTAAAACCTGTTTCTAACTGCCCCGTTCAGGGGCAGAAATCTAAAACGTGACCTGTGAGCACTCTACAGGCTCAAGCTCCAGGGAAAATGACATCCTCCTCCTCCCCCCCCCCCAAGCGTTTGATGCTCCTGATCTTTAAAGCCTGCCCCATGTGGGGGGGGAGGGAGCGTGACTCATGCTTTCTGAACGCCAGAGTTTGGCAACGCTGCTAGCTGCACCAGCAGGCACCCCCTGTGCTGAGATAAGCCCGTGGGGGATGCGGGATAGCTGGAGAGGCAGGCACAGGGCAGAGACCCCAGTTTCCCCCAGGAACTGGTGGTGATAGAACGACAGGAACCGCACACTCACCACACCCGAGAACCCAGAGGGGTGTGGGTGACGTCACTTTAAATAGGGGCGGAGTTTCCATTGAGGACTGGAGTAAGCGGGTTGCCCGCTCCTGTCAGTCAATCAACACTGCCAGCCCCGCCCCGTCGTTGGCATATGATTGGTTCCGGCGCCTCAGACAAGGCCCGTCTCCACTCTGCGGTGATTGGCTAGTAGTGGGATCCGGGTTCCCGGATGCGGGCACGTTCGGCGGTTATAAAGCGCTCGCGGAAGGCGGGAGCGGGCGCAGTTTGAATCGCGGCGGGTGTGGGAGAGGTGGTGTAGTTGGGTACGCTCGGTGTGTGTGTGGGACGCTCGCTTTCTTCTACCCCCGCGTGGCGTTGCAGCAAAGCTCATAATGGTAAGGGAGCCGGCCTCGGTAGGGCGTGCGGCTGCGTCGCCTTGCTGCGGCAATGGTAGAAGCTGAGGTGAACGAGCCGCAGCTGGGGGGGGTAGAAGCATGCGAGGGAAAGAGGTTAACGAGTGGGTGATTGCGGTTGTACGAATGGGAGGCGCTAGCTAGTGCTAAACCTATCGGGGGGGGAGAGAGGGTAGTGCACGCGCACTAGTGCCGCCGGGGGGGGGGAAGAGTGATTGTGGCGCATGCGCTCAGTTAGTGCCACCAAGCGTGGAGGAATAAGGCGCGCGCGCGCATCAGTGCTGGCTAGAGGTTGGAGGCGCATGCGCGGGATGAGCGTATCTTGAGGTTGGAGGCGCATGCGCGCGGCGGGCGCATGGCGCGTCTACTGCTCGCATCTAAGGCGCCGACTGCCTTCGCCACTTAAGTTCCGTACGGGGCAGGATAGACACGCCACGCTTGTGGCAGGTGCTGCTGCTCACAGTCTCTCTTTGCATTAGGCTGGCGGTAAAGCTGGGAAAGACTCCGGAAAGACCAAGACGAAGGCAGTGTCCCGCTCACAGAGAGCCGGTCTGCAGGTGAGGATTGGGCGAACTGTCTGCTTACAACACACCCGTCCCGAACTGGGAGGGGGTTTGCCTGAGGGCCCTCCCAAGTTACAGGGGAACATTTCTTTTATTGCAGATCTTGTGATATTTGACGCTTATTTTAAAAGCCCTGTCTCCTCATATGATTACATGATGTCATTTTCTTAACTTCAGCTCATTTCCTCCTCTTAAGACAAGAATGCCAAGTTTGGTTTGTTTGGTTTTTTTTAATGCTTTCTGGGCAGAATCTCTAGTGTCCTTGTTACAATTATGTAAACCGATGTCTCTATTTTGTGAGAGGTTGACTCTTTACCCTCAGATGGCTGGGTTTGGCTGAGACAGGCCCCCAGCAAGTTTTGCTGGAGGGAGGGGCTGAAACTATGCTATTAATAGTAGTAGTAGTAGTAGCAGCAGCAGCCACTGACCTCATTATACCTGGGTGATAGTGATTTCAGTATATTGTCCTATTGGAAATCCTGCTAGAAGCACACTCAAACTGCTACTGTAAATGCAGACATACTTGTACCATATAGCCAACATCAGCTTGGCCTGTTCTTTTTTGCTGCCTGGGTGCTATACACAAGCAAGAGGTGTAAAGATTGCAGCTTTACAGGCACTCTTACCCCAGTGATGTCTGCAACATAGTCTTATCCAGTCTGATCTCTTGCAGTTCCCTGTTGGCCGCATCCACCGACACTTGAAATCTAGGACTACCAGCCATGGACGTGTGGGAGCCACAGCTGCTGTATACAGTGCTGCCATCCTGGAGTACCTGACAGCTGAGGTGAAGTTGATGATAAGTGGAAGACAGCTGACACTGCTGGAGCTGCATAATAACCAGGGCTGCTTGTATTCTGCAATTCTGTGATCATGGAATTTGCTGTAGAGTTGTGCTCTAGAACCTCCGCTTCAATCTTCTTTTACTTTGTTCTATAAATTCACTTTATTTAGTAAAAAATGTAAGGGCCTGGTCTCAACTAAAAAGTTAAGTTGAGATGGCTATGTTGCTCAAGGGTGTGAAGAATCCATACCCCTGAGCAGTGTAGCTAAGCCAATCTTGTCTGTTGTGTACATAATGCTAGGTCAATGAAAGAGGTCTCCTGTTGAGCTAGCTGCTGCTGCTTTTCAGGGAGGTGGATTACCTATGCTGATAGGAGAACTCCTCCTGTCAGTGTAGGTAATGTCTACACTTGAAATGATGCAATGACAGCACTGGAGCTCTGCTGCTGTAGCATTTAAAATGTAGTCAAGGCCTCATCAGCAGACCTGAAACTGGTTTTAAGATGTGAGCTACCCAGTTATGTCATATGGAGGGCATGGACTCCCTGACTGCAGTTGTGGGACTTGGCATTTTTTCCCAAGATGCCACAGAATTCTGCATTTTTGTTGTAGAATGAGTATCTTCAACTATAAGCTCTCTTGTGGAAGGGATGAGAATGAAGAGTATCTTGTAATGTAGTCAGTTACAGAACTTAATGGTGCATGCTGCAGAACTTAGTTACACAAAGCCCTGATAACACTCTATGTAGCCTAGCCTACAGTGCCTGCCAGATATTGTTTCGGAAATGTCATTAACTCATGCAATCTATGCTTGATGGGTAAGGACTGAAAGTGCTTTTGTCTGCAGGTTCTTGAGCTGGCAGGAAATGCATCCAAAGACTTAAAAGTGAAGCGTATCACTCCCCGTCACTTGCAGCTTGCAATAAGAGGAGATGAAGAATTGGACTCTCTCATTAAGGCAACAATTGCTGGTGGTGGTATGTAACTCCAACTCATTACTATTCAAACTAAACTTAAAGTCAAATAGGTTTCTCACCACTGATTGTGTATTATGATGTTTGTAAAGCAAATACAATACTGTCTGTTTCAAATGATATGAGGAAAATCTACTTCAACCTTGCCTTAATTCTTGTTGTTTTTGTTTTTTAATCTTAGGTGTAATACCACATATCCACAAATCTCTTATTGGAAAGAAAGGACAACAGAAAACTGTCTAAAGGATACCAGTATTCCTTGTTATCTCAGGACTCTTACTACTTAACAGTTGTCCAGTGTTGGTGATTCCAGTGGACTGTATCTGTGAAACACAATTTTGCCTTTTATAACTTTGCGAAGCTAAAGCTCACTGAGCATTCTAACAAACCAAATTTCTGCATTGACGTCTTAACCATATTTAAGTGTTACCATAGCTTCAAAGAAGCTGTTGTATCTGTAGGGGTTTTCGATTGAGGTGACTGTTTTAGATCTGTTTGATTTTAATGTGAAGCAGAAATAAAAAGAAATGTTTGGTTTTGTACAGACACTTCATCCACTAGAGTGGAAGTATTCAATAAATGTTATATCAATACTAGTCTCTGTGTGCATTAGCTATTGCTAAACTTTGATAGCCACTCTTAAGACCCATCAGATACAGTTCTTGACCAAGGAAATGTTATCCTGCTGCTATAAATGGTAAAATGCCTTAGTGTGCCAACAGAGCTTCCTTGAATCAAATTATCATTATGATAAGAGTTGAAGCAGACTTAGTGACCCCTTACAATCTGTAACAGTAATCAAGCAATATAGATTGTAAACTTAAAGCTGTCTAATAGGACATATCAGTATGGGACATGGAGCTTGATTGCATGGGGGGGAGGGAAGTAATCTGTATTAGAGGGAGCTCCCTCTGCTTACTGTCTTTAGTGTAGTCCTGTATAAATACAGCTTTTTTTTTTTAACTACCCTAGACTGCCACAGTTGGGTAAAGATTTCTAACACTTGTTCTCATTTTTTGTGAACTCATGTTAACCTCTGCAAAAATATGCAGTAGCTAGCATAACTAACAAATGGTGCCTTTTTAATATTGCCCTTTACTAGTGATGCACTATTCTGGATTGTTATGATACAACTCTGCACTAACCTGAAGCTTGTTTAACTTATACATTACTTAGTGGGAATAGTGCTAAGCTAGAGCCACAGTGCCTGGCTACAACAATTTGATTTTTATGAACTCTCTGTAGTAGAGGCATCTTAAAGTATACTACATGAGGTGTAAAATAAGAACAGTATCAAGCAGAGTAATACATCCATTATTTAATCTTCAACACTTGCTTTATCTAGAGTAAACAGCCTCCCTTGGGTGTTGGGAAATCTTAAACTGCTGAAGCATTTTTTCCTGCTTATGTGTCCTAAAGCCTCATAGTTATAACTGTTGAAGGTGTCATTAAACCTGTGGTCAAATTAGGAAAATGACCTACAGCTGAACTTTTTCAAGTCATTTCTAAGCTTAGTAGGGGTTTATTTTAGGGCAAGCTTCCACAGGGGGTGGCAGCTGTATATTAGGCCAAGCCCCAGTGCTCACTAGCTCTACAGTGTCATCTGAGCTTGCTCATACAGGTGAAAATGATCAAGTACAGGAACCTTGTTCTAAGTAGGGTCTGTATTGCCACCGTAAGTGGAATTGCACCATGTTTGTACTATGAATCCTTGCAGCTGCAGCCTGGAAGTGAAGATGCATTCTGGAGAGCAAATTTTACAGCACTTTTAGTGCTGCTGCAACATGCTCTATTCTCTCTACTAGGACACAAGTAGCACTCAGCAGAGGATCAGTTTCCTGGGCTTGAGCGGGTCACTTGAGCCTACAGGATAAAGACCTGATTCTGCTTTGTGAGGATAATCTCACTATAACCTCATAGCAATTTCTAAATCCTATACCATATTCCACTGCTACACTGTAAAATAGTTTGACCCAATTCTTGAATGTGACTAGATACATCCTAAATGACAACCAAGTACTTCATTCTTTACTTTTAAAATGAGGTGTATTGCTCTTGTGAGTTAATTTCTTCTACACGACCAGCATGTAGTGTCAAGAGAATGATTTCAGGGGTGGAAGAAGGAAAGAACAGTTTAAGGGTAAAAGATGACTATTTTAAAGAACTGCTTTCCCCCAATCTAAAGAATAGGGGAAAATGGAGTACTCGAGCTAGAAAATAATTCTGCTGCTATTAAGTGTCTGGTGCTTGGAAAACAGCCCACGGAATCTGAAAGGTTTCCATAATTACTATTAGCTTTTATATGCGAGTAGGTCATAGTCTTCTCTAAACGGTGGAACTCGCTGGGCTAGACTGCAGTCACTAAACGCTTAAATGAGATCCAGTGATTGATCTCCGCGCGGGTTTCACAACACCCTACGACTGCAGCTTGCCATTGTCCCTAGCTCTCGTTTTGGTTTGTTTAGGAGGTATTTGCCATGGAGTAGGTACAAGCTGTTGCAAAGGCAAGCGCTGCCTCTGATCCAGCGCACTGCTAGTTCATGGGGCGCTGTAAGAGCGTGCCACGCTGGTTAGAGACACTTATCCCCCGCCTCTGCACTCCTGCCACCAGGTGCCCCTCATAACGGCCATCTGTCCATTGCTCACACGCTACCGCCGGGGGAGTGTCCCTGTGTGATTTCTGTAGTAGCCCCGCAGCGTTGCTGAAGGAGGATGCGGCTGGAGCGGGCAGGGAGGCGTTCAGGGGCCCGTGCGCCGGAGGACACGAACCTTCCCCAGCAATGGGCCACGTTCTCGCCCTCAGCCGCGGGCTGCGTCCGGCGGCGTAGTGCGCACGCGCGCCGCCGTCGCGCAGTTTGGCCCGGAAGCAGCCGGCGGCCCGGCCGGTCGGAGCCGCGCGCTGGTGTTGCTGTAGCGGCGGGGAGGATGCGGCGCGCTGAGATGGCTCGTACGGAGTGAGGAAGAGCCCGAACTGCCCCCCCCCCGGCTCCGCTCTGGCTTCAGGCCCCTTCTCTCTGCGCTGCGGCGGGCGGAGGCGGCGCAAGGAGAAGCCCATGGAGGGGAACCGGGACGAGGCGGAGAAATGCATCGAGATCGCCCGGGAGGCGCTGGAGGCCGCCAACCGTGACCGGGCGCAGCGCTTCCTCCACAAGGCCCAGAAGCTTTACCCGACCGAGACCGCCCGAGGTGAGGGCCGGCTGGCCGCCCCGCCACACTCCTTCCTTGGGCCGCGACCCACCGCCGCCCGCTTGCCATCTCCGAGGGAGGGGCCGGTGGGGCCGGAGTCCTGCCCGAGCTGAGCCCCCACTCCCCGCCACCTTCCCGCTGGCCGGGCCCCCAGCCCTTGGGTAAACCCTAGGCGAGTTCTCCTCGACCTAGGTGGTTTCTGAGGCTCCATCTCGCCTGCTTGCTACTTCCCCTCCTCTTGGTTTGCCAAACATAACACCTTGGGTAGGGCCTGACCACCGGAGGGGAGATACTAGTGACCTCTTGGCCACCTTCACCCAGTGTGCCCTCTTTGTGGCTTTGCCCATGAGCCCGGGTGCACCCTGGTGAGCAGAACATGTCAGTGGACTTTGTGCCTGTGAAATCGCTCACCTCGGACTTCAAGTGATGTGCACAGAAAATTTCACGTGTGTGACTAGACACGTGTGTGTGTATACAGATGCAGGCCAAGGCGAAGGCCCTAGAAGTGAATGATTAGCTTGCTTGTTCAGTTGTATTCGGACTGGTCTGGCTGTAGACATGTAACAGGGAAACTGAACAGTAAGAGGTTTAACTGTTGGGAGATGGGCTGTTCGGGTATTTAAAAGGAGAAAGTGGAGTTGGGAAGAGAATCCTTTGGCTGGAATCAGGAATTGAAGTCAGCCCTAGATAAGTACAAGTTCAGCTTTGTTCTACTGCACTGGGTCATAGACTCCTATTTTGTACAAGTTGCCAAAGAATATTTCTGCTCAACAGCTAGACACGGCCTGTGCCAACTGCCGGTGTCTAGTTGCTGTGTAGACATACCCTAAAAGGCTTGAAGAGCTAGTTCAGTGGTTCTCAAACCTTTGTACTGGTGACCCCTTTCACATAGCAAGCCTATGAGTGTGGACCCCCCCCCTTATAAATTAAAAACATTTTTTAATATATTTAACACTATTATAAATGCTGGAGGCAAAGTGGGGTTTGGGGTGGAGGCTGACAGCTCATGACCCCCCATGTAATAACCGTGCGACCCCTGGAGGGGTCCCAACCCCCAGTTTGAGAACCCCTGAGCTAGTTGAAATTCAGAGAAGCACTTCATTAAAACACGTAGTACTTAGCTAAAACAATTGGAAGGAATATGACTTTGATTTACCATGTTCTCTTTCGGGATGTAAAAAGTTAACTGGTAAGTAGCAGTCTTACCGGTTAACCCGCCTTAACTGTTAACCCCAGGCTGGCTGGCCAGCCCCAGTGTCCCTGCGCTGGTTGGAATGGGCCCAGCCACGCCGACCAGTGGGATCTGCCCCAGCGGCTTAATCGGTTAACCATTTAAATCAGCAGTTCTTAATCGGGGTCAGAGGCCCCCTGGGGATATGCGAGCAGGTTTCAGGGGGTCCGCCAAACCGGGCTGGCATTAGACTAATTGGGGCAGGAAGCCCACGCTGCCCTGACTCCACCACCCGGGGCTGAAGCCAAAGCCTGAGCAGCTTAGCTTTACGGGGGCCCCCCGTGGTGTAGAGCCCCAGGCAGTTGCCCTGCTTGCTTCCCCCTAATGCCAGCCCTGGCTTTTATATGTAGAAAAACAGTTGTTGTGGCACAGGTGGGCCATGGAGTTTTAATAGCATGTTGGCGGGGGAGGGGGGGTTCAGAAGGAAAAAGAACTCCTGTTTAAATGACATATTTTTAGTCATTTAAATGGTTAACTTTTTAAACGGTACTTACATCCATAGTTCTCTTGTTGAAAGAATTTATTGTGGATTATTGTTTGCAGTTTTAGCCACCAACATGGCTGAATTGGGGCAAACCATTACTACACCAGGATTCACTGCACTAGTACAAGTTGCTCTACTCCATTGTGAACTAGGTCTATACTAGTCTTTGGCCAGTTACACCCTGAAATTTGAAAAAACATTAGCATCTTTCTAGCAGTTGTTTAAAAGATGGTTCTTTAGAGGAAACAATAGCATGGTTTCAGATTTCATTATCAACAGGGTCATTGCCTATCTAAGGGTATGTCTTCACTACCAATGTTAAAGCGCTGCCGCAGCACCAGCAGTGGGAGAGAGCTCTCCCAGCGCTGTAAAAAAAACCCACCCCCATGAGGGGAGTAGCTACCAGTGCTGGGAGTGCGGCTGGGAGCACTGTCTACACTGCCACTTCACAGCGATGAAACTTGCATCGCTCGGGGGTGTTTTTTCACACACCGAGTGAGAAAGTTTCAGCGCTGTAAAGTGGGAGTGTAGACTGGGCCTTGGGGTCTTCTAGTCATGCTATGTCAGAAGTTTATTCTAGATGTTAGTGCATGCAATGACTTATTGAGTTTCCAGTCTCCACTTAAGTTCCCTTTATTTTCTAAGGATAAGTAAGTTTCCTTTTATTCTTTTTACTGAAATGAAGATTTCCACACAAAATTAAATACTGCAGCATAGAATATTTCAAATTAAAATTGCACTCTAGGGTGATGCTCCGAAAATATCAACTCTAGGTGCTGCAGGTTCCTACTCTAATATCAGGTATATATTTACCAAACACTTTCCCTCCTCCTGTGCTTATCTGTTAAATTTTGTGAGCAAGCAAAAAGTAAGGGCTTACAACATCTATTTGTTTTTTTTAATTACAGTAGATTGCTTTTTCTGAAATAAAAGATAAATATACTAGGGATCATTAGGACAAGGGAAATCCATTGCCTCCTTATCTCTGAGCAGAGCCCTCTGCAGAATTGATAGGTCACATACTTTGCACCTCTTCCACTTTGCCTGTATGTCTTAAGTACTACCACAAGCCTGTGATAATCCAAAACACTTGCCATGGCTTAGTTGGATGGCCTTCATGAAAATTCCCTTTGCCTATAAAAAGGAATATTGGGCTGGAAGCCAGGAGACAATGAGTTTCAGTCTCCCCTCTTACACTGACTAGAGTTAATAATTTTGTACATTTCACAGTCCGTATAGCAGTGGTCACTAACCGTTGTATCACGATCGATTGGTCGATCCTGGAGACTCCTGTTCAATTGTGATCTCCAGTGGTGTAGCGGGGCTGCCGCTAAGGCAGGCTCTTTGCCTACCCTGGCCCCACACTGCTCCCAGAAGCTGCCAGTGCGGCCCTGGAGGGCGGGAGGGAAGGGGGTCTCTGCACGCTGCTTCTGTCTACAAGCACCACCCCCACAGCCTATTGGCCACAGATCCGTACCTAGCCAATGGGAACTGCGGGGGCAGTGCCTACAGAGGGGGTAGTGCGCAGAGACCCCTCTTCCCCCCCCGGGCCGCATTGGCCGCTTCCAGGAGCAGCGTGGGACCAGAGCCACCCAAGATAGGTGCTGCTCCCTTCAATAGGCAGGTTGTGAATGGCTCTGCAGCATTAAGACCAGGAGTAGCATGAATACAGCAGGCCAAGAAGCCTCCCAGAGCCAGCCCCCTCCTGCACCCAAACTCCCTCCCAAAGCTTGCACCACTTACCCCTTCCTGCATCCCAACCCTTTGCCCCAGTATCAGCTCGGAGCCCCCTCCCCCACTGTGAACCCCCCAGCCCAGAGCGTGCACCCCTCCCAAACCCAGCTCCCTGTCCCAGCCCAGTGAAAGTGAGTGAGGGTGGTAGAGAGCGAGTGACGGAAGAGGGGGGGATGGAGTGAGCAGGGCGGGGCTTCGGGCAAGGGGCAGGGTAGATTCTGGGTTGCCCTTAAATTCAAAAAGTGATCTTGGATGTAAAAAGGTTGGCGACCACTGCCCTATGGTCTTATGCCCCTACTTTAGGAGGCAGGCAACAATTTACATTTTTTTTTTATAGGTGAGGTTTCTGGGACTCATGCAAGGCCACTTTTGGAAATACAACCTAAGACTAAAATGGCAGACCTAAATTTCACCCACTTTGCCACACTGCCTCTCAGAATGAAGATGCCAAAAATGTGCTTGACTATGATGTCTGTAAAATGAACTTTTGCTGCATACCTTTCTTTGCAAAGTGTTTGTTTCACTGCACAGAGTGAATGCATAATGAGGCTCGAATGTATAGGACTCTTATTTTATTCATTGTGGAAACTGATACATGTATCGTGAATGAAACGGGGGGCATTTTTCAGGTATCCAGCTTGAGACACCTAGTGCCTGATTTGTTTGAGCACCTACAGTTCTATCTGAAGCCAATAAGAGTTGCAAATGCCCAGTATCTATGAAATATCAGGCGTTAAGAGTATGTCTATAGTGCAGTGTGAACCCAGGGTTAATGGGACTTGAGTAGTTGACCTGTGTTAGGGAACCTTGGGCTTGAGCATCTATATTGTATTTTACCTAAGTTAAGAATTTTCTGACCCATGCTCAAACCTAGGGCTCTGTTGTCCACACTGCAGTGCATAGACCTGAGTCAAAGTAACCATATCCCAGAGTCCCAAGCGCACTCTCCTCCACCCCTGAAAATGTGGCCACTCTAGCCCTAGGACTGTGGTGCACTTTGGGAAGACTTTACTGCTGCCCTGTAGATTATTAGGAAGCAGGTCACTTTACAAAAGGCTTGATTGGTTCACTCTCCATTGAAAACCCAGAAGGCTCTCTGATAATGTTTTTGCAGATTGCTAATCAGAAGAAAATTGGTTAATGCTGACCTGAACTGCTCCTTTGCAAAGGGGGTGTGGCTTCCATTTTCAATAGAGTGGATTGCAGAATGTTGGGATGGAAAGGATTAAGGAAGTTGTCCCAAAGACTTGTGTGATACTTCCAGATGACTCCTGGGACCTCTGTCAAGCTGGGCTACATCTACACTGCAAAGTCTTAGGGCTCAGACCCTCCAGCCCTGGCTTGACAGAAGCTCAGACCCTCCAGCCCTGTAAGGTCCTGGGACCGAGTCCTGGGTTAGCACAGTTGCAGTGCAGACACAAGGGGGGCTCATGCACAGGCTTAGATTGCAGTGTAGACATACCCTAAGTGTCTTAAACTGGGTACTCAAAAATTAGTGGGCTCTTCCAAAAATAGGGATAATATATCTCTATCTCACCAAGGTGTTGAAAAAAAATTGTGAGGTGCTATTACAGTGATGAGTGCATTAGAAAAGCCTTTGAGTAAAATTTTAAAAAAATCTATATTCAGGTCAGGATTTGGATGATGTGCAGTAGATAAGAAATGGAATCACATATTGAATGATGAGAATAAAATGAAATATGGAATAGCTGCCTCATTATCAGAGTACCATCCCTTCTTTGCAGTGAATGAAACAGGGGTCCTGTGGGAAAAATAGTGTGTTATCACGTAATTTAAAGATAATGCACACATACACAAACTGGCAAAAGTAAGGTTTCATGGGCAACATTAGTTCTGGCTCTTCCTAACTCAAATGATTGATTTGAAACCTTAATAATGTTGTTTTGAAGGGTGTTTTTTTTTTTTTGTATGGAATATACTATTTATATTCATAATTATATTTGGACCATCAAGTGGATGCTCTAGAATCTTAGAAGATCTGGAAACTATTGAGAAGTGTTTGGGGCTTTTTAGTATGTCTACATTGCTATTTTTTAGGAGATTTCCCACTGTCCCACTAGTGCAGCTCCCTCTGTGGTAATAATGATGAAAATGCTAGTGTAGACAGGCCTTAGATGTTTTTTGCTACTAGGTCATCCAAGCCACCACTGTGTGTTGTGGCAGACTTTACAAGAAGGATGTAGAGAAGATTTTAAGAACATAAGGATGGCCATACTGGGTCAGACCAATGATCCATCTAGCCCAGTATCCTGTCTTCAGACATGGCCAATGCCAGGTGCTTCAGAGGGAATGAACAGAACAGATAATCACCAAGTGATCCATCCCCTATCGCCCATTCCCAGCTTCTGGCAAACAGAGGCTAGGGACGCTTCAGAGCATGGTTTTACATCCCTGTCCATCCTGGCTAATAGCCATTTCTCGACTATGAACTTATCTAGTTCTTTTTTGAACCCTAGGGGTGCTAGTTCTCTCTTCCCAGCCTCTTGGAGAGAACAGTTATTTAACAACGTAAAACTCCAACAAGCTTAAAAAGTGAGTGGAAACTTTTTCTTCAGGAATTTATAAAGCATTGTGGTGTTGATAGTTTACAAAACTATGTAGTCTGCCATCTTGTTCTATAAAGTGACTTTTCAATAGCTCTGGCCTCTAAATTAGCCCCTTAAGTTAGGATAAAGTTGCTCCCCATCTATTGATGGGATAAATATCCACTGACTACATGAAACCAAAATTTGAACAAGTCACAGTGCATCTTTCATTGCATCTTAAAAATTGGCAGATTTGAGCTCTGTTGGAATTTAAAAAGGAGGGAAGGATATTTAAGGGCCCAGTATGAATATGCTCTACCACTAGTGCCATGAGTTCAACCTTGGGGACAGCTGTAGGGTAGGTCTTCAGACAATAATCAATACTTTGAATTTCACTTGTGAATGGATTGGGAGCTAGTGCAGAGCGTGGAGCTCAAAACTGTATTGATGTTGGCCCAGCCCAGGTTAGACATGAACAGCCATGTTCTTGGTAGCTGAAGAGTCAGAGTGGCATTCAAGGATACCCCTAAATAGAGGGCATTACAACCTTCCAGCCTGGTAGTGACAAAGGCATAAGAATACGGTGTGGTCCATTTCTGTCTTTACTTGTCTCTTGTCATTGTAGTATCTGAGCAGTTTTCAATCATTAACGGTATTTAATTTATGTAGATTTAATGATATTTTATTTATTTAGGAACTATTCCCAAAGGATTCCAAAACAAACATACAGATTTATCAATTGCAGTAGAACCTCTCTTATCTCACTTTGATAATTCTTAAAAAAATCCCTGTGTATCATCCTACTTCTCATTGATTTAATGGCAAGTGGTATTGTAATGAAATCTCATATTTCTGACTTCTGGTATACTGTCCAATATGGTTATAATTAAATCTAAACAACACCCTTCAGAATAAGTGAAGTGCATTAGTATTTTTTATCACATGGGTTCATTTATTTGCTAATTTGCAAAATGAAGTAACCTGCAATGGGTCTTGTAGTCATCAGAGTGAGCTAGCAGGTTTCTTTTGTATTCACAGAGATTTTCTTATCCTCCACTGAAATGCACATCTTGTGGAGTGATTAGTCACAACTACTTAACAGCAGTCAGCAACACAACCATTCAGGACAGCAGTTTGTTAATTCTTTATTATTTAACACTTTGTGTGTGTATGATGTATGCCTCTTTATAATTAGATATAATTATTAGAATCTTCAATATTAGTGTGTTTCCCTTGCGGCATATAAAGATACAGTGGAATTAAATGTTGAAGATTATGCCTAAACCATATCTTAGCAAACTTCTTCCAGATTGCCATCTTCATTTCTGCAGACATTCTTAAAATTTCCCAGTAGAAGAGGTGTCACTGTTTGGAAAGTAAGTTCATCGAGAAATTAGATGTAGATCAGGAAAGGTTTGTTTCCTCCAGTAAAAAGTACAAGCAGTATCTATAGATACAGTCAGGCATCTTGGCTTCTACAAAAGACATAGGCCCAGATTCTGCCTTGCTTTGTGTCTGCTTTATGCCACCCTGCCAGCACAAAGCATTTCCAAAGTCCAAGGTATAAGTCAGTGGCTCTCAAACTTTTGTACTGGTGACCCCTTTCACAGAGCAAGCCTCTGAGTGCGACCCCTCGCCCCTTATAAATTAAAAACACTTTTTTATATATTTAACACCATTATAAACGCTGGAGGTAAAGTGGGGTTTGGGATGGAGTTTGACAGCTTGCCACCCCCTGAGGGATCCCGACCCCCAGTTTGAGAACCCCTGGTATAAATGATCCTTCCATGGCACAGAGACAGCTACTGGTCATAATAGATCACATGATAATGGAATTTCACTCCTGCCCAAAGGGTTCTGAATTACAGCTGAGAAATTGTATGCAGCGTTGCTGTAGCTGTATCAGTCCCAGGATATAAGAGAGACAAGGTGGGTGAGGTAATATATTTTATTGGACCAATTTCTGTTGGTGAGAGAGATGAGCTGAAGAGCTTTGTATAAGCTCAAAAGCTCATCTCTCTCACCAACAGAAGTTGGTCCAGTAAAAGATTTACCTCACCCACCATGTCTCTGATCAATTTCTCTTCTTACAATCTTGTTAATTTCACTCTGCTCCTGCTTGTCATTTCTAATCAGCAGCAGAAACATAGGAACTGTTTGTAGACTCAGGAAGACAACAGTCCATTGGTTTGTGTTCAGTTCACATTTGGCAGGGTATCTCAGCCATAAGTGTTAAAAATTTAGTATTGTTATAAAGAAAAACATGTAGTCTTCTGCAGAAATTGATGGCTTAAACCCCACAGCAGCCAGGGAAAGCTTCCTACACATTACAGTACTAGCAAATAAGGGAATGGATTTTTTATTTTTCAAGCCCTCCATATACATATCTTTGTAATGGACCATAGAAATGTCAGTGCCCGATGACTTCTGTTTCTGTGAATTGCCTCCTCTTTATTGGAAATGAAGGGTGTCTTTTGCATTCTTTTCAGAGCTCTGGGGTTATATATACTACTTTCACATGTCCTCACCGTCCAGAGTGTACCTTTCTTGTCATATTGCTTTTCTTAAGATTAGTGTACTTCTAGATAAAGAAGATTGGCTGAGACTCACTTTTTTTCCTCCAAGAACCATTCCTTAATCTTCTGTTGTGACATGACACACTTCTGCTCCTTGAGTCTCAGCACTTTGTCTTGTATAGCATTTCCAGCCCTTGGTTCAGGAAAAAGGGCAAAGAATTAAGCCCAAGATTTCTGTATAAGTACCTTCATGTCTGTTTTTGGGCCAGTCCTGCAGTGGTCCCTAGGAGATGAACTAAACACTAATGAAACTATTTTAGTAGTTCTCAGACTCTGTGTACTGCTGATTCCTCCTTTCTATTTTCAGATACAGGCAGTCCTCGGACTTAAGACACAATTGGTTCCTGAAAATTGCATCATAAGTCGAAACGTCATAACTCAGAACCGCAATCCACTCCGTAGCGGGACTGAGCATCATAAAGTCAAAACCAGTTGTCATAAGTTGAATCAGGGTGTCAGTTCAGAAGTGCTGTTTGTCATAAGTTGAATGTTGTAAAGTCGAGGACTGCCTGTACTTATTCAGGCATTTAGGGCTTTCATTGCAAAGAGAGGGATGGATGGCTGTAAAAGCAGCTGGAAAGTGAGGAAGGAGCCTATCTTTTTACACTACTCTATGTTGCTACATTAGAAGAGAAGAAGGAGGGGAGACTGGGGGGCACGAGTCGACCAGTTACCGATTTCTAAATGCTTTCCCTTGTAAGCAATTGCTTGCTATAGTTGCTTCAAGAATTTTGTGTTTGTGAATAGAAGGGGTTGTGGACCAGCTGAGGGGGAAATCCATAAGACAGTCTCTTAAGATGTGGTCCACATAATGGAAAAGTTTCAGAGTCACCTACCCTAATAGGTCTCTTCCGTCTGCAATGTGTATTATGATATTATGGTTTTACTGTCTCTTTACAGTTTTGTTGGAAGCAATTATGAAGAATGGAAGTGCTGCTGGGAGTGCTCCATACTGCCAAAAGCCAGCAAATGGCAATGATCAAAGTAAGCCCAGTAGTACAAAGGACAGCAATGCATCTGCTGCAGGTGAAAGTGGAAAAGGCTACACCAAAGATCAAGTGGAAGGAGTACTCAGGTATTGACTTACATAAACACATCACCTCTTGTATCATATGCATGTGGATATTATTCACTTAAGCTTCCAGGTAAAGAATCTAAAGAAGCATCTCCTAGATCTAGCTCATCTTTAGAGTAGAGATGCTTGTACTGAATGGAGACTTTTTTTTTTTAATAACACAAATTGTGATGTACATTCATTCCTTGTGAGAGTGTTATACCAATCTACATTGCAAATATCCCTATCTGTTACAAAATCCAAGATAGTTCTTGAGGAACTGTCATGGCAAAATGACAGTGACTGTGGAAGTCCTGATGTGAAACGTACAAGGCAGTGATTCTAACTTAGATATTTATAAGGTGTCTAAAATATACTTCTTCAAAGTGAGACTAAAAATCCAGGGGTTAGAACTGTGAGGAAAAGTATTAATACATTCACAGCTAACATTAAAATTTTCAAGACAATCACACTATGCACATGGGTTTTAGATTAATTTGAATATTAAATCAGCTCCTTATTGGAGGGACTTGTGTCCGAGGAACCCCTTGACTAAATGACCTCAGCTTGGACTACTAATTCCACCCCTGGGCCTAATGTAGCACAGCAATTTTATAGTGGAAGAGTAGAGCTACCACAGTTAAGGCTGCACCTTGATTTTCATTCTGTTGAGATTAATCTAAAAGACAGAATTTTGCGAGTATCATTTTAAAATTTTCCTTGTAGCTTGCGCAATGCTTTCTTGATTTTTTTTTTCACCCTGATGGCAATTTGTGGGGGAGAAATTATCATTGAGACCTGCTATAAGAGTTTTTAAAAGGGCCCCATGACCTTTGGACCTTTTTTCCCCCAAGGACAGCACTTTGAGGGTTGAAAACAATAGTTGTCCTTTTTGGTTTGTGTAGATTGGATAAATTCTCTTAAAAAGTAAAAACATTGTTTTTAACATAAAACATAAGTTACTGTTTTGACTGATGGCAGTATCCTGTACATGAGTCAGTATCAACTGTATGCCAGTGTTTAGAATAGGGCTCTCTGTTAAGGATTTGTTTCCTGAAGCTCAGTAACCCCTTTGTTCATACCAACATTGATAAAAGTTGCTTTTTGGTTACACCCAGTCCCATTGTTCAGGAAATTAGCGTGGAGCATGCATCATGATTAGATTGCCCTAGTGCTGTTGCTTACTAGAGTGTTTCATCATCTTTCTATTTAATGTCATTTTCTTTGACAATACTTGTAACATAAAATGTGAGTGTGCATGAGGATTTTAGAGCACTTTGAAATATCAGCTCTTATCTTGAAAGCAAAGCTTCCAGTTTAAAACTTCCAGAAGGAGCCCCCACAGAATGCAGGCAGCGAGCAACACATACAGTAGAACGCCGGAGTTATGAACTGTCCAATCAACCACACACTTCATTTGGAACCGGAAGTACGCAATCAGAAAAGTATAGTATAGTACTGTTAAATGTAAACTACTAAAATAATAAAGGGAACATTTACAAAAAAAGATTGAGGTAAGGAAACTCTTTCTGTTCTTGTTTCATTTAAATTAAGATGGTTAAAAGCAGCATTTTTCTTCTGCATAGTAAAGTTTCAAAGTTGTATCAAGTCAATGTTCAGTTGTAAACTTTTGAAAAAACAACCATAACATTTTATTCAGGGTTACGAACATTTCAGAGTTATGAACAACCTTCATTCCTGAGGTGTTCGTAATTCTGAGGTTCTACTGTATGGAGAAAGCTGCCAAGGGCAAGACTTGAACTCACAGTATATGGGTGCTGCCAATGTTCAATGGCCACAGCATGTCGCTTTGAGTCACCCATTAGTAATTCTGACATCATGATCTGTGCAGGCACTTGAAGCGTGACCTTTAAGAACATAAGGCACAAATCAGAAGGGACCCCAGGGCTGCCAAGTATCATCACAAGCAACCGCATCATACAATCCCATTCATAAATGTGTCCAGTTCTCCCTTAAAACTAATTAATTTGTTAGTGCCCACAGCTCCTATTAGGAGGGTGTTCCAGAACCTCGTTCCTCTGTTGGTTAGAAGCCGCCTACTTTCCAGCCTGCATTTGTTCATGGCCAGTTTATACCCATTTGTAGTTGTATCAGCATTGTCCTTTAGCTTAAATAGCTGTTTACTCTCCCCCCACCCCACCAATTTATTTATAGAGAGCAATCATTCATATCCTCTCTTAGCCTTCTTTTTGCTAGTAAACAAATCAAGCTTTTACAATCTCCTCTCATAAGATAGGCCCTCTATTCCCCTGATCTTCCTAGGTAGTGCTTCTCTGCATCTGCAACAAATGGGTTTACTGCATTGGTTTTCATCAGTGTTGCGCTAGTATTGTTGGTAGATACAAATATAAACAAGCACTGAGGTGGCTGTTTTTTTTTAAATTTCTTCCATATTCACAAGGGACATGGCTCACCAACAAGCTACCATAACACCATAGCTATAAAGCATTGCATGATAGTGCAAACAAGTTGCTCAATGGGGAGAAGTGTAAGATGCAATACCTCGCCGTTGATTGCATAAGTACTGAGCGATATGCTATGAATAGTAAGAAATGTGGAAAGGAAAGCTACTCGTTCAGCACAGAAGTTTGAAAACTCACATACTGAGAAGCACTTCTCTCGTGAGCTGAAATGTATTTGAAAATAAGTTATTTTTTTTAAATGTGTAATTCTTTCCTGCTAATAGTGATCATCTTGTTCAAAATGTATATTGTGACAGTAGTATAAGAACCAAATGCAGGACAGATCAAACTAGCTCCCTCCTGTTTTAATACCATCTCCACCTCAAAACCTCTACTTTACTATAGAAGCCAAGAGTTTGCTTCTTGATCACAGCTGAATTTACAGTAAACAAACGTAATAAAGACAGGAAGCAGCCATACAGCAGTGGGAGAAGCTTGATTTGACCACCACCACCACCCTTGTTTTAGTTCATTTAATACAGACACACACACACCATCCTCCCAATCCCACAAAAACTATAATAGGGTACTGGACAGGGTTACGACTTTTAGGAACGAGAATTGCTTGAAGGTGGTGTGACCGAGTGCCTGGGAAGGGCCACACTGAGAATGCTACACTCAGGGCAGACTGCAAGAAACAGGGCATACAATACCCCCAAACTGGTGGTTTCTTCTGCAATTAGAGTCACCAAACCAGTATCAAAGAGCTTCTGCAGCACTGGTTAACAAGAAGCCAAACACAGTCCCCTTTAGGCAATGAAGCCTTTGGCTCCCATCTAGGCAAACTGGTATAATATAGTGAGAAGTTACCGAAAAACCAATTCACCATATAAGAGGTTCTACTAATCCCAAAGGATCGGACATTTACCCCCAGGTCAATATGAGTGTCAAATCTTACCCAAATGTCATGTCAGCCAATCCTTAGTAAACTAACTAAAGATTTATTAATAAAAGAAGAGAAGAAAGTTATTGAATTGATAAAAGATTATATACAATACAAATGCTTGCAGGGTCCTTATATTAGATTTGTAGCAGTGATGGATGAGTCTGCTGGCTTGCAAAAGTCTCTCTGGAATCATTCGAAAAGGTTATAATCCAAATGCATCTTATGTAGAGTCTGTTAGTCATTCCTGGCATTTTCCAGGGTATTCCAAGTAACTACTTGGAAGATCTCAGTCCCATGGCTTAAACTTTCCCTGTTTCAAGTTCAGCAGACAAGAGATGCAGGATTTGACCTGAGGTTTCACTTTTATAGATGAAGAAGGTTGTCAAGTGCTTTGAGCACAGCATATGACTGAGGCATCGTCTTTGTTGAGCATGCACTGATCCACCACTTTGAAGTTAACATTCAATTCCCTGTGTATACACCGTTACACTAGAAGACCGCATCTGGTCATTCATCATAACAGGGATAGATAAGATGAAGACAATGTAGATGATATTAGTTTCTGCAGTATCTCACATCTTTGATCTTAAGGTTAACTGAACACATTAGTATACAGAATGTAAGGCAATTAAGACATGAAAATATTTAGTATCTAAAAGCTAATTTGATTACATTGGTAAACTTCTAACAGGATACAGGTACACAGGCAAACACATTTAGCATCTACCCTTGATTTCTGTTACTACAAATGAATGGGTTAGTGATTGCTGGGCTAGTACATCTGTTTGATATTCACATGCAAGTGAATTGTCCTGATCCAATTGTAATGCCTCTTAAGTTGTTATGGGTCATACACAAGTTAGCTGGTTTGCCAGTATCACAGGTGGATACATGCTTTGCCATTCCACTAGAACAGGGGTGGGCAAACTTTTTGGCCCGAGGGCTACATTGGGGTTGCAAAATTATATGGAGGGCTGGGTAGGGAAGGCTGTGCCTCCCCAAACAGTCTTACCCCTCCCACTTCCTGCCCCCCTCAGAATCCCCAACCCATCCAACCCCCTTGCTCCTTGTTCCATAACTGCCCCCTCCCGGGACCCCCTGCCCCTAATGGCTCCTGGGACCACACTCCCTATCCAACCCTCCTGCTCCTAGTTCCCTGACTGCTCTGACCCCTATCCACACCCCTGCCCCTTGACAGGCCCCCCGGGATCCCACACCTATCCAGCTCCCCCCTGTTCCCCGTCCCCTGACTCCTATCCACATCCCAACCCCTTGACAGGCCCCCCCCCCCCCCCCCCCGGGAGGGGCCGGGGGCTACCCTCCTGGGCCGGGCAGGGCGGTCCCGTGGGCCATAGTTTGCCCACTTCTGTGTTATAAGCAGCACTGCAGAACACCTGGAATGGATCTGTGGACTACCAGAGATCCACAGAACACATTTATTCTAAACTGTTTTTATAGATTTTTTTTTTTTAAAACCCCTTTAATGAGGAATTAGTTGTGAAACGTGCGAATCCTTCCTGTTCCTTTCAGTGCTGTCAAGTGTGGATATGTAACTGTCTCTGGCAGCCCCAGAAGAGGAGTCTAAGAAACACAGAAATATTATATTTTACATCTTTTTTTTTTTAATAAAGCAATTTAAAATGCGTAAAGTTTTCCAGGTTTTATATTCTTAAAAAATAATATAAAAAGCCTTAGCACAAATAGGTTGCTTAATACCTACAATTTCCTGCTGTGATTAGAAATGTTGCTATGGTTGAGATGCATTCTTGTGAAGAATTAGTTGAAGTATTGCATCTCTTGCCGTGTCTTGTGTTCTTTTATTCATACAAGAGGAAGGCTTGGAGGAAGAGTCCTTAATCTGAATTGGAACTGTGCCAGTCTCTGAGAGTGATGAGATAATAGCAACAAGAATTTTACCAAACAAGATTAAAATTTACTGTAATTGCAGTTTACTTGAATTTAGAAATGTGTTCAGGCAATTTTTTGGCTTACTTTCAATTGATCCAAAGCTCTATACAGCAAAGACTGCAAGTCATGTGGCCTTATTGAAGTCCAGTCCAATCTTTCTTCGTCTGCTTCTGCAAACTCAGCAAAAGGAGAGAGACCATTTTGCAGTCTTAGTGTAGAGGATGATCCAGAACATGGATGAAAGGGTTTAAACAGATAATGTCACAAACTAGTGTCACTGCTTATGTCAAAAAACAAACTGAAAATGGAAGTATGAGCGTTCATCATGGATCAAAACCAAAACTGAAGACTTTAAAGGAAACAATGAATTCAGAAATTAAGGCAAATGCTCTTGTGGTCATCATGCCTAAGCACGGACTTAGTTACTTAAACACAGGAAAAGTGATCCCTCGAATGAGACACCACTTGATCAATCAGTGATCTCAACAATACCTTGTAAAATGGTCTGGCCTGACTTCTTAGGCTAGCATACTTTTAATTGTAGAATTCCCATTCCTGTATAAAATTTCTTCATTTCATGAGCGAGCCAAAGGCCTGCTTACCTTTTTACCTATTCAGCTTTGGTGATTGTTAGGGCTGGTCTTCACACAGTTTTTGGAGCACTATGGCAGTATCACTTTAGAAACTGTCATATTTAAAGCAATACAAACTTCATACAGACCAGTGTGAAGGTGCTTCTCTTACTCCTGTACATTTGTAGTAGTATGAAACCCCTAAAGGCAAGCCTTTAGTCTGTAATGGTAGTGTTAGCCATCTTGCTGCCTACTAGTCAGGAGGCCCCCTACTTGGGTGCTTTATTATTTAATTTCTGGGCTTTAACTTTTCTATTTTTTGCTTGCACCAAATATTTTCTTCCAGTTTTCAACAAATGTCAGCGTGCTGTAACATTGGCAAACCCTGCTAGTTTAGTTATACAGGAGAATCCTGCAGTTCCTAAATGCTTTACTTATGTTTTTGAACTCACTACCCCATAATTCAGTTTGGATTTAAAATTAATGTCCTGCTTTTGATCAAACCTTCCTGTTCCCATGGATTTAGGGTGTTCTCTGTCCCCTGTGGGTTCTGTCTCCACCTCATTTCTGGGTGTTTTAAAATGCAGCAAATTATTACATCATTGTCCCGATATTATTGTTCCGGTCGGGATAAAACAGAGTTTTAAGTATCAAAGTTGTTAAGGCTTTGTTAGAGTTAATGCTATGTTAAGCATTCTAGGTCATCAGAATATAGGATTAGTGCTATTTTATTTATTATTTCTTTGAATTTATGCAAGCAGTTTATAGAAGTAAAATAGGTTTCTGGGATCCACTTGTATTCCTGTCTATAAACATCTCTCATTTTGTTGCTTAAGTGCATTTCTTCTCTGAAAAGTGATTTTCGGAATGGCATTGTGAGGTGGCATTTGATATTTTCTATCAATGGAAATGCAAATCAAATCTTCTATTTATATATAAAAACATATTTTTCTGACTACCCATCCTGCCAAATCAAATTGGGTTATTTCTGATTCATGGCAGCATTAGCAAAAAAGATTCTCTGACTCTGTGGAAGTTGTACAAGGCAGAACAGAATCCAGTTCCCTCTCTTACAGTTGTATTAGCTTTGTAGCATAAAAAGAATTATTTTGTGTACTCAGAGATTATACTTTTTAAAGTGTACACAGTAAAATAATCTTTGTGCGAGAAGGTGCAATTTTTATAAATTAATTTCCAGAATATCTATAGTTATATAAATATGCTAATTTTGATATCTTCAGTGACTTCTCTGTTTGTAGTTACATTCAACTGTATTATATTTAGATCTTTGCTTGAAATCTTTTTGCTTATTCTTTTCTGCAGCATAAAGACAAGTAAAAATTATTATGAAGTACTTGGAGTGTCAAAAGATGCTGGTGAAGAAGACTTGAAGAAGGCTTACCGAAAGCTTGCTTTGAAATTTCATCCAGACAAAAACCATGCACCTGGAGCAACAGATGCTTTTAAAAGTAAAAAAATCTACAATTAATCTTTGTACATGGAGAAAGCCTTTTAGAATATAAGGGGCCCATCTACTGTACAGAACTAGCTGTGTTAAAACATAGTGGTTTAGTACTGATTAATCCTATCTGCATAGAATGGAACAAGCAACAGTTTGTTGTGTAGGTCAAAAAGGGCCCTTAAATAATTACTTTTTCAAAAAATGATTGGTCGTATGTATAAATTAAGGGACATCTCAATGTATGCATGTAAATAAGGCAAAATGGTTAATTTAATATGAAGACATTTTATATGATTATGCATACTATGCCATCACAACATTTACATATTTACCATTGCTTTTGGTCTGTGAGGCATTTGTAATAAGAAGGGCTTCATAGCTGAAGAACAGTACTTACTGGTGGTAGCTGATACAAAACCATGTTTTCAGATATTTCTATCTTGTAGCATCCTAGCTAAAAGAACGCAAAATGAGAAACTGATTTGCATTACTTAGTATATCTATACTGGCAACGAAAGTTTTATAATGTTAACATATAAGAGAAATTAATTATATTAATTAATGAAGACAAGTAATTTGTTTTCCAATGTAAACATTGACATTTGCCATTCTAAGCATCTAGACTGACTATGCAAAATCACATCAAGAAAATTCATGCTTGGTTTAATACCAGTGCAGTTGGATGAGAGAGAAATTTGATTGTGCTTTTGCTATTGGAGGGTTTAAAAAAAACAAGCAGTTTGCATCAAAGTGCAGTTTTCACTCAGTCACATGATATGCTATGTTACCTTTTTCTTAGTTTTGTGTGTGTAACTCTTTTTTCAGACAAAAACAGGTTTGTTCAAAAGGGACCAAATTCCAACTGCCTTTTGACCAATCCCTAGCTCGATTTTAATATGCAGACAGCTAGGACTGCCAAGATTTCTCCTGGATCAGGCTAAATTGCTGATGGGAAAGCTTTTGGTGAAAAAACATCCTTTAATATTGCATGCATACTTGAAGGAAAATGTGAACTTTTCAGAAATAATTGTTTTTCTCAAGTGCAATCTAACTATGGTATCTTTTCATTCTTTCATTTTACACGGTCTTTTGTTTGGTGATGGAACAAATCAAAATACTATCAAGTCTCTTATTTCTAGTTTAAACCTTGAATAAAACTTTCTGTGTAGACCTTGCCAAAAGTACTAATTATGACACATTAAGGGTTTAAGATGGGAAATAGATTACTCATAGCAATCAAGTTAATGCTAATAATTGTCTGAATGTAGTTAAACATGTTCTTGATAGATAAACTTTACTTTATATATTATATAATTTGTTTTAAAAGGTCACTGCCAAATTTAAAAAAGTTTTAAATTTTTTCACCTTGTGACTAATAATACTTTCAAATATTAACTTTGAGATTTCCAGAATCAAACTTTCACTATTTCACTCTTCATTCAGGTTGGACATCTTAAACTAAATTACTCATTTTCTGGTTCTTCAGCAAATGCACATTACTTCAGTGTACGGGTTGAAAATGGTGCAGGGATATGTTGGAGTCCCAATTGTTTTAATAGGAGTGTGTATTTTTCTTAACATTTCAGAAGTATCATTTGATCAGTCTCTAGAGTACCGCCAGACAACATATATTTATAATTTACTAATCAAGAGGGTTGTTGGTGTTTTTGTTTAAGAAAACCTACTTAGTGTAGTGCTTGAGACTAGTAGATCACATGGTATGAAATAAGAATGTAAGACTATTTTCTCAATACAAATACCAGGTGAACATTAAACTCACTTTTCAAATCTCTTGGAACATATTTTACTAAGTTGTCCAAGAGTCTATTCTTTTTATTTTAAAACATTGATCAGTCTGTCTTTTTATTTCCTCTAAATTCTGTTTTTAAAAACAAAACAAAAAAACCTTTTTGAATTGCTATGATCAGTTAGCACTTCGTGATCTTTCATGGCACAACATAAGCAAAAAAAAGTTACTTTAAAAAATCTTGTGTAAAATATTTTTTGCAATAGGTTTTCTTCCTGTGTATGTTACGAGCTGACTGACTTCTCTCTAATTTCTCTCCACTACTGAGGATGTCAAACTCTCACCACCATCTTTACCCTGAGGCAGAGTAACGTTGATAACTGTATTTGAAGTGTGTGTCCTATAGCAGGGTTTCTGTGTAATCTCTGTAGCTTGGTCTGTCATTTAAAAGCAGCACTGCTAGCAGTGTCACATGACAGTTTAAAAAATATGGCCCTAACTGCACCTCAGTAACCAAGATCAAGCACACACAAGTCAGGTAATTCCAAAAGTTAAGGTTGATTCACTAATATTAACTCTCATATTGCATGTGTAGTATTTTCTATTTGTCTTATTGAATGTAAATCTTAATGTATTATTCCTATTAATATAACCCACAAAATATACAGGAGATGCTTCATGGTAGAGCTAATGTTGTTGGATCAAGCCAAACTTTTCCAATTTACCTGACTTTTGAGTTCACATTAAAGCTATGTTTTTTAAATTGCAACGAGGGGGAAATATTTCAGCAGATGAAGACATTCCTTTGAAGATATAAACATAACTGTCCAGCCTTCTATAGCTACTTTACCATGATACAGGGCCTTGGAAGGAGTAGGAAACCTAAGATGTTTCTGGACACCCTGTTCCACTGCAGTTGATTTTGTAACGTACAGTATCACCTATGAATGATGCTAATCTTCAGCAAGTTCTTGACTGAAATTACAACTGTAATTACAGAACAGCTCTTACTGTTCATTTGTGTGAGCACTCTTTGTTCCCTGTTTCAGAGATTGGAAACGCATATGCTGTGCTGAGCAATCCAGAAAAACGAAAGCAATATGACCTTACAGGCAGCGAAGAGCAAGCATGCAATCACCCTGGCAATGGTAGATTTAATTTCCACAGAGGTTGTGAGGCTGATATTACTCCAGAGGATTTATTCAATATGTTCTTCGGAGGAGCGTTTCCATCAGGTATTTACTCATTAATATTTCATGGGTATTTATCAGAGCTGTACTACAGAGTTAATATGATTTTTAGAATATTTAATCCAAAATATTCTTTTCCTAATCTACTGTAAGCAAGTTGTTTTCCTCTGTGTATTGCTACATATTAAAGTTGTTAATTTCCTTTTCTGATTGCTATGGTGACCTCAGGAGCACATGAAATCATAAATATTGTAAGTTTTCAAAAATAAGACCTATTTTATTTAATGCAACTTTCAAAATATAAGAAGTTTAAATATGAGCTATTTTAAATGTCACACTCTGTATATTAATTCCCCAGTCTGTAGTCATCAAGGCATTTTAGTTTCTCGCTCACCTTGCGTGATTATAACTGCTGTTTTCTTGACTGATGTTTCTTTTTGTAGGTAGTGTACATTCATTTTCTAATGGTCGAACTGGCTACAGTCATCCTAATCAACACCGTCATAGTGGACATGAGAGAGAAGAGGAAAGGGGTGATGTATGTTTGAGTGGTTTTGACCTGAATCTACTGCTAGAGAAAGAAGATTGTAGTCATATACCTGGCATGATTGCAGGGGAATCTTTTGCTCTTTAGGAACACCTAAATTTGCAAGTGAAATACTTTACAGGCCTAGTGTGGGACAGCCTAGCTCCTTTTGGTAAACAGACATGAAGATTTGCATATGGTGCAGTAAACAGAACAAAAGGTCCCAAACTAACATCCTAAATTATTTAAATTAGTTTCTGGTCACTAAGAGCTTGTCTGTACTTGAAAATTAATTTGGATTAAGCAGGGCAGATTGATTTAAATCACCAAGTGGAAACCCTTGATTTAAATAATCAATTTTAATGAACTTTTCTATCCGTAGTTCAGTTATTTTCCAAAGAAAGTTTGCATTCTCATTGGTTGATATAACTATTAACATATGTTGATTTAAAACTAAATAGAGTCTTTACACTAGATGTGGTACATCTTTTTGCTACCTAGGAGTGTACACGCTAACTATATGCATTTATTTAAGCAATTATATATCGTAACATTTTCAGGTTATTAATTTTACATTTTAGTATTTTAAAAATAGTGACTGATATATCGCTTATATACTATGTAAATTTTGCTCATGATTTGTGTCAAGCTGAATTAGGATGGTAACTGGAATTTAATTAAACACCACAAAACAACTACAGTATTTATTTTTATTAAAACACGAAATGTTTTGGATATATAAACGTCTTTTATCAAAACATGTTGCACATTTACAACTAAATTATGGTAAGTTTAGGCCTTAACATAGTTTGTATTAAATTGAGATTTCATTTTTAAACAGGTTTATTTTTAAAAAGGAACTTCATATAATTTAAATAACAAAATAAAAAAAATCCAATTTAAGAAGTCCGTTTTTTTCCCCACCTTGATATTAAGGTAGGAAGTTAATTTAAAACACAATAGCTACTCCTGAGAATAACTTCGTATGTGGACGCTCTTGTTCTGGAGTAAGTGTGCCTTATTCCCATTTATCCTAATTTAATCCACTTTTAAAGTAGATTAAGAGCATTCACACATGCAGTTAGTGCAGAACAGCTGTTCTGCACTAACTTCAGACAAGCCCTAAGTGTGGCCTGCTGTGTACCTGCATTTAGCTACTTATTTGACATCTACATAAACCTGGTCCAGTCTATTGTCAGTGAAAAGACTCATTGACTTCGATGGGTGTTGAATTACATCTCTGGAGTTTTAAATGCATCTCTTCAGTGTTGTATGATGCAATATGTATTGCATTCCTGTTAACTAATTAATGCCATTTATACTTAAATTGTAAGCTGTTTGGGACAGGGAAACATTTTTCCTTGTGTGTGTGCAGTGTCTAGCACAATGGGGTTCTAATTTTTGTTTGGGGTCTCTGGGCACTATTACAGTACAAATAATTATTAGTGGCTTTGGGGTAGGGATATCTGACAGTACCTAAATTTTGTAGTTGTCTACAAAGTAGTTGGTCTTTTGGATTTTTAGATTATTAAACCCTGCCAAATTTGTGTACTATCTTGATCCTGATTTTATGAAATGCCCAAACCTTATCTCTTCTGTTCCATAGGGAGGCTTCTCAATGTTCATCCAGCTGATGCCTATTATTGTATTGATCCTTGTCTCTTTGTTGAGCCAGTTGATGGTTTCTAATCCTCCTTATGCCTTATACCCAAGATCGTAAGTAACACTGATTAAATTTGTTAAAAAAAAAAATACTACTCCATTTTTAAAATGCCCTTTTTATTTCTTTGCATGTCTTTTTAACATCTCCATTGCGGAGTCATCTTCTACTTGCACCAAGTGAGGAAGCTGACAAAAACAACCTCCTGACCTGTGTTGTTAAGGTCTGAATTATAATGAAACTGGAGAAATTCTCTATTCTCCCCTTTCCCCCAGAGTAGACTTGGTTACAATATTTTATCCCTGCCTGTCCGGAAGGGAGTACAGGTATTGAAACTCATATCTATTTAAGATGGATGGGTATCTAAAACGCCATTTTTTTCTTGAAAGAAATAACTCCCTTGACAAACCATCCACAAGGTAAATAGTGAATAGATTTAGCGTACTTGCGATCACTGCTTGAAGGGTTCTCACTCTCTTGCAGAACTGCTGAACTTCACAGAAGGAAGGCTCCTTCTCCTGCAGAGCTGGAGCTCCACAGGAGAGAGATGTTCTTCCCTTTTGAGATTAAGCTCCTGTGATACAAGCACCACTCCTCCAGAGCATGCACAAACCATGAGGTTTTTAATCCACAGTATGCCATCATGCAGGTGGATTTGTCAAGGGCTGCAGTAAAACATTTTAGAGTGAGATGCTGCTGGTTTTGATGGCTGCAGGGTGGGGACCTAATTTTTTATTTTGCCAGGTTCCAGTGCTGTTATATACACCTTATTTATTTATAAGGTTTTAAAACAAAGATTACTTACTAAAATGACTTTTGGAGATGGAGAGAGGTAATAGGCAGAAGTTCTATTTTCATATGAATGTAAACAATTTCTTCTGTTAAACATAACGTTTACACTGCTTTTCATTACAACTCTGACTTATCTGTACTCAGTGAAACCTTATTGCTGCTCTTCACTAATGGCAACATTTGAAACATACAAAAATTGTGTATATAAAAAGAATAACAAGCACATGTCTCTTACAGTGGTACAGGGCAGACCATCAAAATGAAAACAGAAAACCTGGGTGTCATTTATTATGTCAACAAGGATTTCAGAAATGAATACAAAGGAGTGTCATTACAGAAGGTGGAAAAGAGTGTGGAAGAGGACTACGTGTCTAACATTCGAAATAACTGTTGGAAGGAGAGGCAGCAAAGTAAGTTTACCCAATGAGTAATGTTTGGCACGTCTCAAAAACATGTATTACCATGAAAAGCTTATTTCTGCATTAGAATAGAATGAAGTGATTATTTTTACTAAAAAGAGTTTACATGTGATTTGTATGAAAGAACCAATACAAAGGCCAGTTTTTCACGTGTGTTGCATTTTAAAAATACACCAAGTAGTCTGTGTTAATTCCCAAGGTTTTCACTTGATGACTGAAGGAAACAACTGCCACCTACAAAACGATCGATTCTTTGTTCTGTTACCTGTGATCATTTCTTAAAAAGTGAACTACTGTAATTTTTTTGGCATTGAATGACAGACTTACTAATTTGACTACATTAGTAATGGAAAATCAATATTCTTCATTACCCCTACCCTGAAAAAGCTCACAGAGCAGTTATCTGTTTTATGTCGTCCGTGTTATGGCAGAACCACTTTTATTCCCACACATCCACTTCCTTATTAGCCATGTAGCTTAGCGTTTGTTCCTCAATCCAAAATGTACCTCCATACCTGGGGGCAAGAATGCTTTGCTTTTTTTTTTTTTTTTTTTTTAATAAACACCCAATGGAGGAAAGAAGGAAAACTTACTCTGACCTGAGGTCTGGAACTTTCTGTATTTAGTCCTGGACCAGACTAAAAATGGCACATTGAAAATTCAATATCGTATACATCTTTGGGGCCCAGAATAAATGTTTCACAATCTATCATTTTATCTCCCTCCCCAAGAACTAGCAACTTGTGCAATACCAGATCTTAAAAATAAGGTTGTTTAGACTAAGAATTTTTTTTCTTACCACTTTAATTCAGATAATTTAACCAGCTACTTTTTAAAAGGGATAGGGCTCAAATCCAATCCTTTAATACATGTGAGTGATATAAAACATTGTCAGATTCTGAAAGTAGGGCTGAAAAAAATCACCTCAAAACTGAAGTGAGAAAGCAAAATGACCTGTTTTTTAACATCCAATATCTCTCAACCTACCAGGGCTAGATATTCTTTGGACCAGTACAAAGTTTACAAGACTATAAAGTCTTCCACTCACTGGTCATGGACCAATCAACAGACATAAACAAAAATTACCGTATTTTCCGGCGTATAAGACGACTGGGCGTATAAGACGACCCCCAACTTTTCCAGTTAAAATATAGAGTTTGGGATATACGCGCCGTATAAGACTACCCCTCTTCCAACGCACACCAAATAAAAATTAAAAAAACATCAGATTTGATTTCAATATGGTAATTTTAATTCAAATGCTTATGACATGCAGGTACTTAGCAGGAAAACTGTCACTTATAAACATAAGGCTGTTTGTCATCAAACATGTAAACATAAAACAGTGCAAGTGGATTAAACTTTTCCTAATTCACTCTAAAGCTGAAAGGGAAGGATAAGACGACAAACCCATGGGAGCTGCCATGCTGTTTGTTTTCTAAGCTGTCAACCAAACTGGAACTGATGATGATAGGAGGAAGATAACAAACAATAGAGAGAGAGCAAGTGCCGGGCAAGTCCCTGGCGAGTTAGCAACGCCCATCATAACTGCAAGCTATGGTATTTTTACAGGTTTTGCTGGCATGACAGTTTCCCTTTAAAAGCCTTCAAAATCCTCCTGTTCGTCATCTGATATCATAAGTACATCAATGACATCTTGTGATACATTTGTAAGGCAGTCATCGTATGGATCGAATTCCGTATCAGATGGTGTGGTCTCAGCTTCAGCTTCCTTTTCATCTTGCCACAAGTAGTCATCCTCCATACCATCTAATGAATTTGATATGCCACACTTCTTGAAAGACTTGATTACTGTTTCTGCATCAATATAATTCCAGGCTTTTATGACAAACTTGCACAAAACATCCAACTGTGGAGCACGCATGTTTCCTCCTTTTGTGAATGACTTTTCGCCGCTAACCATCCATTCATTCCACTGTTCTCGAATGCGATCTTTAAATGGCTTGTTTAGGCACACATCCAGTGGCTGTACCAACGATGTCAATCCTGCAGGAATAACTGCCACATCTGTGTTTAGTCTTGCAAGTCCAATTTGCTTGGTGCTGGGAGTTAAATGAGCCCTGAACATATCCCACACCAGTAGACTACATTTTTGAATAAGTCCACCTGGTCGCCTGCTCCATACATTATCAAGCCATAGCTTTACCCCTTCTTCATCCATCCAGCCTTTTTCATTCACATGTACAAAACAACCAACAGGGAACTTGAGTTTCGGCATTGTTTTTTTCTTTTAAAAATAATCATTGGTCTCAGTTTGGCGCCATCAGCTGTGCATCCTAGTACCACTGTAAAACTGGACTTCTCATGTCCTGTTGTTTTAATTAAAATTGTTTTTTCACCTTTTTGATGGACAGTTTTATTTCCAACCATATCAAAATTAATTGGAGTTTCATCCATATTTCCAATACTACTTAACGCATAGCCATGTTTAGTGCGCTGTTGTATTACGTATCGATGGAAACTATTTACTTTGCTATCAAGATCTGCAGGTAATTTTTGGGCAATTTTCGTCTTTTGCCTCAGTACCATATTATGCCTTCCCATGAATCTAGTACACCAGGATACAGTGGCCTTAAATCTGTTGCTGTGATCTGGGTTAGATTTGGCCCACTGAAGTGCAAACAAACGTATTTTATTTCGTGTCACTACATAACCGTTTTGGCGATGCTCATTCACCATGTCTGCTACATGTTTTTCGAGTTCTGGCCAATGTGGGGTGCCTCTTCTTAATGCACACTTACCCCTTGGCATACTCTTTTAGTTATTATGTTCCATGGCAAAGTTTACAACTTTAAGTTTGAAACTGGCTTCATATTTCTTTCTTCTTGCTGGTGGAGCCATGATGGGGTTTTGACTGTTGGAAATTTGTATACTGTACTGTATGTACTGGTGCTATACTGTATGAACAGGTACAGATACTGGTGCTGTACTGTATGTGGTACCCAGTATACAACAGCGATGTACCTTACCGGCGATTGGCTGGTTGTTGTATACAAAGCCTGCTTGGATTGGTCAGCTCTCCCTGCCTGCCCAGCCCTCCCTGTCTCCAAGACTATCAGAGCGGTAGCGCAAACACGCCTCTTTCACCCGTCTGGCCCGCCCTTGTATCCTATTACCTCCTTCTCTGCCTCTCAGATCTCGCACATGCGTGCCTGTGCCGCTTCACTGCAATCCTCAGGAGTGAGATCTGAGAGGCAGAGAAGGAGGTAATAGGATACAAGGGCGACGGGTGAAAGAGGCGTGTTTGCGCTACCGCGTGTTTTTCTGGGCACAGCGCCGCTCTCTCTCTTTTTTCTATACCCCGGGCGTCCCGGACGCCTGCAGCTTGCTCCGCCCTTGCTGCTTTCATATGGTCGCCGCATACGGCGGGGATGCGGCTGTGGCCATTTTTGAGCTCCCCCCACCATATGCGGTGACCACAGATTCTCCAGTCCGGCTTGGAAGTTTCAGCACCCGCCCTATAAGACGACACCCGGCGTATAAGACGACCCCCGACTTTTGAGAAGATTTTCCTGGGTTACAAGGTAGTCTTATACGCCAGAAAATACAGTAGATCCCTATTTTTTGTCCCTCCAACATAAATTAACATCCTTTAGAGTAAAACTTAGAGCTCATCCTCATTAATACTAGAGTTGGCCAAAATAATTTTTTCCCATGGAAGATTTTGAACAAACATTTTTCATTCGCACTTTTTGAGAAATTTTGAAAAGAAATTAAAACATTTTAATTTAAAATTTTGAGTTTTGAATTCTGATATTTTTTTCTCCTCTCTCCCCCTCTTCATACCCCCCCCTCTTTTTCCCCAATTGGAAACACTGATGCGATAGAGATTTTTTTTAAGTTTGTGAAAGTAGGATGGGGTACCCTTCCTCGCTTGTTTAAACATGGAAAAATGGAAAGTAAGCACACATAGTACTTTCTCTAATTTGTTTTTACTTTTTTAAATTCAGATTTTTTTTAAGAGCATATTCTCCACCTTCTCACACTAAAAAACCCCACACTTCTATCCAACATTATCCTGAGGGGGAAAGTACAAAAAAAACCCAGCGAAATAGGTTTTCCTACTTTCTGAGGTTTGTTAATTTCTACTGGCCTTATGCTTTCTTTTTTCCAGTCGTAAAAGGTGGGGGGTGTAAACAAGGGTGAAAAGGGGTGGGTGAAGATTCCAAAAGTAAAAATCAAAATAGTTCAGTTTTGAAACCTAAACTGAAAGGAGAAGTAGTTGGAAATGAAAACTCATTTTAAAATTTCCTGTCATAAAATGTGGTCAAATAACATTTTCCTGCTTTTAAAAAAAAAAAAAAAAAAAGGTTTTTCAACTAAATCCTATTTTTCTACAGGATAAGTTTGCTATTTAGAATAGGAAACATATAGATTTATTTGTAGATTTGAGCTTAACAAAGGGTGTTAACAAAGGGACTACACAATAACTTCAGTTACAGAGTTCATCAATCAGAGCTCTGGGGGGCACAGAGTACATAGGGTGCTGGTCTCTCCACCTGGGCCTCTTAACAGTCCTCATTGTCATTGTGACATTTCATCACTATCAGCAGAAAGATTTAATTTTGAAAAAAAGAGGGCATCTGCAACTTGTACTCAAAGGGAATAAGCTGCAATTTTTCCAGAACCTTTCTGTCCTAACTAGAGCTGTGTGCAGAAGATACATTTTGCAAACACTTCCAAGGTTTTGGAATTTGGCTTCATTCTGAATCAGAATGGAAGCCTAAAACTTTACAATGATCTGTGAAGGAAAATTTCTGAAGAAAATCATTTCAGGTTGAAATGTTTTGTTATGACAATCTGAATGTTTTGTATAACGCATAATATAAAAATTTTAAAAAAAAATCAAAATAGTCATTTCAAAATGAAAAATCTAAATGTTTCATTCCAAAAAGTTGAAATGTGATGTTTCAACATTAGAACTTTTTTTCAGGGTTTGCTTCTGAAATGAAAGTGAAATTAACCTATTTTTGCTAACTGTTTCAGTTTAGACAGAACCACATGTTCCAATGGAATATGATTCCATCAAAATTCTCCAACCAGCTCTAGCCCAAGCTTTAAAAAAAGAGGAGAGAGCTAGGGGAGATTGTAGCAGCTGGCAGGATGGCAGAGCTCTGCTAAAGATGGGGATTCCCACTTAAACTCTCAGCTTCAAAAATCAGTATTATATAGTTAGAGACTTTAAACGAGGGGAATATACGCTCGGGTTTCTTAGGATAGAAATCCACATTTCACACACAAAAGAGGATACCCCAGAGGTCGAAAATATGATGATCTGGTTAAAAAACATTGGCAGATTCTGAAACCAGGAAAAGGAGGGTAGGAAAAGACAGTACTCTAGAGCAGGGGTTTCCAAACTTCAACAACCTGTGAACCCCTTTCACTAAAATGTTGAGTCTCGGGAACCCTCTCCTAAAAATGTATATTTCCAGGGATTTTCTTTTGTCTGAGTATAAATGATAAAAGCAGTGATCTGGGAAATATAAAATTTGTTTTTATGACATGCATATTACACACTATTTATTATTCATTATTATTATTACAGTATATTTTATTACATTATGAAAATGGCAACACTCTTCCAAGATCTCACTTTTGTAGCTTCTATCACTTTGAATAAGCCTGTTATAAGACAAGGCTCCTATGTTTCATCAAGGAGTATCAGATGTGAAACATCATGAAGGTATTTAAGAAGCCAACTCAAAGAGTTCCTCCTACACAAGCATTCAGGTCTTGAGCAGTCCAGGCAAACAATGCACATTACAACAAAGCTTAAACTTGTTCTTCATAATAATTAAAAAAAAAAACAATACTAGCTGCCTATTTAATTTTAAAAACAGCAAAAAATATCCACCTCCCTTTCTATTTCTTATAAGGAGTCTTGAAGTTTAAATCTCCTCAGTGTGATAGATATGCTTGCTTTGATCTGCTTAGCTCTTGGAAGTCCAGGGGCTCCGGGCTGCTGGCCCCGTGCTGCCCGGGGTCCCTAGGGACAGCTCTGTCCTCCATTAGGGATTTTTTTCCAAGAACCCCCTGTAACATTTCGCGAACCCCCAGGGGTTCACGAACCTCAGTTTGGGAACCACTGCTCTAGAGTATGTACTGGCAATGGCAGAAGTGAAGCTGAACAAGAGTAGAGTCAGAAGTTTGACTCTATTTAATAAAGACATCGGAAACAATATGTCCTAGATGGTGTAACAAGGCTCACTCTGTAATATGGTAATGCCCTGTTAAATTGAAGGGATTTGATAATTTCTCATTATGCAGTAATATAATCATTTTGTTTGTGTTGTTTACATGGCATTGATGATGTAAACCTATTAAAACTTCCTAAATAGCTTTTAAAAACAACAAAAAAACAAATCCTACAAATTAGAGTTTCTGTATGTGTAGTAAGTTATTCCTGCTTTGTATTTATTTATGAAAATATCTGCTCTGTGTTCAGTGGCGGTTTTTTGGATGTCATTCTTTGCTCTTTTAAAAACTTCTTTCCAAAGCTGTTTGTCTTCAATGAATGATTTATTAGTTAGAATTTTAACGTAAGACCGAAAGAGAGACGTTGTGCAAATCAGATACTCCACAATGTAGGACTGGTAGGCACTCCTATAAAACAGAACCCAAGGATTATTTTATCACTGAGAAATTGGTATATTTAGTGAACTGGGCAACTAGGTCTAAAAGGCATTTAACTCTCAGAATGGATTTTGAACACTGCCAGGATAACTAGAGGTGTATCATTAAGATCACACATAAGATCATTGACCACAGGGGTGAAGTGGTCAACATCTTTATTGGTGTACGGTAAGTAAGCAAGTAAAGGGGGATAGGGAATCTCTTTGAAATCGGTAACTATGGATTGAAATATAAGAACATTGAAAGTCTCTTACCAGCATCTGAAGAAGTGAGGTTCTTACCCACGAAAGCTTATGCTCCCAGTACTTCTGTTAGTCTCAAAGGTGCCACAGGACCCTCTGTTGCTTTTTACCAGCATTGAACTTCAAACTGGCAAGCAACGCTGATGGAAATCCAGCAGAGGGAAGCCTGCAATAAAACTACACATTGATGTCACTATGATTATTAGTTGGGAGCAGCAAACAGAGTGATGCAAGGTGTGGGGAGGATTTAGATGTCAGATGCTTGGGGAAGTTCTGAGTGAGAGAGTCCTACATACATGTGCAATTAGTACTTTAACCCTAAAAATCTTTTTTTCTTTTTTAAGAAACTGATTTGCTGTATGCAGCAAAAGTGTACCGAGATGATCGCCTCCGAATGAAAGCAGACTCCTTGCCAATGGACAACTGCAAAGAACTAGAAAGGCTGACCAGTATCTACCGAGGAGGATGAACTAGAATTTTAGCTGTGCATCCTTAAGTACACTATTATATCTCTCCTGTCAAGTGAGAAGAGATTTAGTTTCATCCTGAAAGTTGAAAGGAGGGTGGATTTAAAACTCTACTGTGTAGCTGTTTCCAGAATCCTTATAATGAAATATCATTTAATGGCTTCTTTATCTACTATGAAATATAGAACAAAGTCAGTTTACATATTTTAATTGTTTAGATTTTACTTCAAAGGCTTCCGTGAATTCTTTCAGCAGAGAGTAGCTCAGAAAGGATGCCACACTTGTAGAGGCTTGGTCATAGTGGTTCTCCTCTAACATATTTGTCATGTAAATATCTATGGAAAGAACACTTTGTGTATATACAAGTTAAATGACTTTCTATTTAAAATCTCAGAAATTTAGCTCCATAAAATATTTTGTTTCACTGATGAAATAAATAGTATGACTACATCACTCCTTATTCAGATGTCAAGTGTGTGTAGTTTAAACAAAAAAATTTAAACACTTTATCTCTAACCTTATGTACAATCTTCAGGCTTTACCAGCTTAGAGGAACTTGATATTTTAAAAATATAGCAGTGTATATTCTTAAATATATGTTGGGATAAATTGATTTAGCATAGAGTAGCAGTTAGCTGTTGTTTTTAAGAATTTCTGACCAATACTAAGAAAACCAAGAGCTTCACTAATCTCTTTTAAAAGTAAATATTTGTAAAGTGCTGTACAGAAGTTATGAACATTGCTTTTAGTACTTGTAGTAATTTACAGCAACTCTGTCCTTTGGCATTTCAGTAGTATAAGTCCATAAGCATGTTGAACATGCATTCCCAGGTTCCTTATATTTCACTGAAAAGGTAGAGGGAAAACCTGCAATAGTAATTTAGAGTAAAAAAAAAAAAAAAACAATCTTTCCTCTCGGGTGATTTTGCAGTTTCTCATTTCAAGCTAGTATCCTAAAACTAATTCCTTTTCACTCATCACAAGTGGAACAGGGAAATCACTGCTCAAGTCAAGCCTTGTGCCTTTTAACACTTCTGACAACTAACTATTAAATGCTTAGCTGGTTTGTAATATTCTGCCCTGATCAGAGCCCCACAAATTTGATCAAGTACAGGAACAAGAGGAAGTCACAAGATAGAAAGTTGTTTCAGTCCACAATCTTGCTGGATGGACTTCATATAGATGAGAAAACATACCATTTAACTATTAAATAGAATAAAGTATAATTTAATTCCATGGACTGAACATGTAAGTTATATGTATCCACACATGCTGTCCCAAAGTAAGGGACATTTTGAAACAGCTGGATACAGGGTGTGTGGTGCCTATAGAAAGAAATAAGTGTTTTGAGTGTAGTAGGTGAAATTTCTACATCATTGGACTGTTTGTCAATGCAACATAGCAAAATATTTTGTCTTTCATTTGCGAATGCTGGCTATTTAGTAATAAGGGCAGTACATTGTTTTAGAGAATTTCTCTTTAAATAATTTATCAAATTGCGAGGAGGCAAATTCTGCTCTCGGGTTATACCAGTGTAATTACTTAACTGAAGTCACTGGCCTATTCGCTTCATTGGGCTTACTTTAGATTTACACTGGTGTACTTTGTGAGCATAGTTAGTCCTTAGAGCCACATTAAATGTTGCTAATTTGAGTGACCCTTAAGTCTTGTGTGTGGACCTTTTCTAAAGTGTCTCACTGGAAATGCCCAATATTGTATATGGTTGTGTAACATGGAACAGGCTGGCTAGTGATGTAAAAAGCTAATAGCTAAACCAAAACATTCTTGGTCTTTTGAAAGAGGTAGTCTTCATAGTACAAATCAAAGGTGAACTTCAAAGCGAAGAGCTGAAAACTGAAATGAAGCAGGGTTTCTGTCCTGAGTGTCCCCACTAATCAGGTTTTGGAGCAAGAAGAGAGGGATGATGTATCATCGCATTCATCTATTTATTTTAGAATCATCCAAATGTTTTCAGTTTGCCTTCGAAGTAAAGCAAGCAAGCAAATGTGGATTCCCTAAATTCTAAAAGTATCCCAAAAGCATCATAAATATGCTAATTTGGAGATCAAAATAACATCAAAGAACTTGTCAAATTCTCTATATAGTCTTAGAGGAATTTTTTCAATGGTTTTGAACAAAGGCACTGGCCTCCTGTTTCGTAGATACACCTGTATGCTTGTGGGTGCCATTTTTTCAGTGAACACAAAGGGAAATTATTTCATAGTGCGTTTATAAAATATTGGGGCTGTGAAACCACAGTTAAGAAATGTGTTTAATAAAGCTGCTTACGATAAAGATATAGTTACTGCACAGTTAGAACTAGGCTGCTACATTCCATTGAATTATAAATTATTAGAAAAATAATTACCTTTCTAAGAATATTCTGTTTAAAAAACATGTTTTGATTGGTTGAAAAATGCTGCTTAACACTTGATAGATTAAGTATTTGCAGTCTCTTACTGAGACCAGGGTATGGGGACTGGGGAAGCATGGGTATTACTTCCCATACCTGCCTACCTTAAAGGTGATCTGTAAGGATTCTTTTAAAGTTGGCCATGTGTCCTCTTTTGCTTCTTTGTAATGTATTTTAAAAATAAAAGTCTGGGTTTTTTTTTACCTTTTAGCTTAAAAATATCAGGAATGTCAAGTCCTCCTCTTCCTTGGTTTTGCTGAAGGATCTTCTGGGTAGCTCAAAGTATGTTTCTTGTGAGCAAGATGTTTACTGAAGGGGTAAATATCCTTTCTCAAAAATGTTAATTAGTCATAAGTTAAATATTATCATAAAACCAAACCAGAATTTTAAGCAGTCTGACTAAAAATCCCTGCACTTCTTAGCTGCTCAGATTTTACTTTTAGACTCTTATGAGTCAGTCACTTCACTAGTTCGCCAGTCACCAGAGTTTTCCAGCATGCACAGAACCTGAATTTCTCAACTGAAAAATAAGCTGAGAAAAATAATTTAACAAAACAGATCCTTGCAGGCCAACTTGATATGTAATAAAGAAGCAAAACCAAGCCCATTTATTTCCTTTGCAAAAATGACCTTTAAAAAAATCCCCACAAAATAACATCTTGTTTTAGTCAGTTGAGAACCCTGATTTGTTACCAGTTTAAGGTAATATATATTTTACACATTTGGTAAACATTTTAGTGGAAGTTCTGTTTGTTTAACTAAAACCAAACTTAAAAGTGAACTTAGGACTTTAAAAAAACTTATTTGTAAGATTACAAAAGACAAAGTTTATAGCCATTAAAATATAGGTAGCACTTTATTTTAAAGGGACAGAGTCAACTTAAAAACTTCCCTCTGGAAATCTTTGACCTATTCTTACAAGTAACAAGTAAGAGTGCTATTATTGATTGAAGGGGGAAAACAATATCTATTTTTCAAGATTGTTTATTTTGTAGTAGTTTCACTGACTAAACTCACTATTCAGGGGAGTCCGTGTCCTCTGTGTGGATCTTTCACACAGCAACAAGCAGAGAAATACATAGGAAAATGCGATAGTAAAACCAAAAATGGACAAGGGAACTCAAGGGTAGGCATCATTACCTGAAACTTTCACCCTTTTTATTTAATTCACCAAAGTGGCCATAAGAATGGCCATATTGGGTCAGACCAAAGGTCCATCTAGCCCAGTATCCTGTCTTCCAACAGTGGCCAATTCCAGGTACTCCAGAGAGAATAAACAGAACAGATAATCATCAAGTGATCCATCCTGTTGCCCATTCCCAGCTTCTGGCAAACAGAGTCTAGGGACACCATCCCTACCCATCCCGGCTAAAGGCCATTGATGGACCTATCCTCCATGAACATATCTAGTTCTTGTTTGAACTCTGTTGTAGTCTTGGCCTTCACAGCATCCTCTGGCAAAGAGTTCCACAGGTTGACTGTGCGTTTTGTGAAGAAATACTTCCTTTTGTTTGTTTTAAATCTGCCTATTTAATTTCATTGAGTGACCCTTAGTTCTTGTGTTATGAGGAGAAGTAAATAACACTTCCTTATTTACTTTCTCCACACCAGTTACGATTTTATAGACCTCTATCATATCCCCTCATTAGTCATCTCTTTTCCATGCTGAAAAGTCCTAGTCTTATTAATCTTTCCTCATATGGAAGCTGTTCCACACCCCTAATCATTTTTGTTGCCCTTTTATGTACCTTTTCCAATTCCAATATATCTTTCTTGAGATGGAGCGATCAGATCTGCATATAGTAATCAAGATGTGGGCATACCAGGGATTTATATAGAGGCAATATGATACTTTGTCTTATTATCTATCCCTTTCCTAATGATTCCCAACATTGTTAGCTTTTTTGCTTGCCACTGCACATTGAGTGGATGTTTTCAGAGAACTATTCACAATGACTCCAAGATCTTTTTTGAGTGGTAACAGCTAATTTAGACCCCGACATTTTATAGGTTGAGATTACATTTTCTAACGTGCATTACTTTGCATTTATCAACATTGAATTTCATCTGCCATGTTATTGTCCAGTCACCCACTTTTGTGAGATCCCCTTGTAACTCTTTGGAATTAACTGTCTTGAGTAGTTTTGTATCATCTGCAAATTTTGTCACCTCACTGTTTACCCCTTTTTCTGGATCATTTATTAACATATTGAATAGGACTGGTCCCAGTACAGACCCCTGGGGGACACCACTATTTACTGCTCTCCATTCTGGAAACTGACCATTTATTCCTACCCTTTGTTCCCTATCCTTTAACCAGTTACTAATCAATGAGGACCTTCCCTCTTATCCAATGACAGCTTACGCTGCTTAAGAGCCTGCACTGCAGCCTTCTCGGTTTCTTTTCCAGAGAGAACAAACATCACATTCCATAGATATATTGTAGGTGTGATCGAAATATTTCATTATTTAAACCCCCTGTTTTCCTGTCCCTGTAGTACTTGTAGTGTTACTCTAGCAGAAACCAGAAAATGTGGAGCTCAGATTTCTCAGGCCCTTGGAAGTAATTTTGCTGAAGATACAGTGCTTAATAACCATTTTACATAGCCAAATACTTTCCTTCTCCCTCTTAGGATCTGGGTTTGCAAGCAGACTCCTGTACGCAAACACCATGAAGCTGCTTTCATTGAAATCAGTAGCAAAATTCCATTTAATTGAAATCAATGGCAAACATACCATTTATTAAATGCAATTCAGTATAATTTAATTCCATGGACTGAGTATTTACGTTCTATGTATCCATGCTGACAAATTAAGGGACTTCCTGAAGCTGTGGGATACAGGGTACATGATGCCTGTAGAGTGAGTGTGTTTGAGTTTAGTAGGTGACAGTGATGCAGTTGCTCTTTGGGGACTTCCAGTGGGACTGGGGGGGGGTGGTGGAGGGAGGAACAAAAAAGTGGAATTAACCAATTGCAGGATCAGGCCCATAGCCCTTGGCAAAGCCATTGCAGTTTACTTTAAATCATTCTTGGTGTACAGTAAGGAACAGTGTAATCTTAAACCTCTGTTTACCATTCATACACCCCCACGCCCCCATGTAGCCATTTTAATTATTCCAGAAGCTCCCATGATCTGTTAATGAGGCTGTTGATTGCAGTTGAAGATTTTACAGGGATCTTATTTCATTGGGAATCTCTTTAGGAGTTAGCTTAGTAGCACCAAATCCATTATCTTATCCTATGTTCCTATTAGTATTTTTGGTAGGAGATGGTGGGTCCTCAACTTTCATTAAAACTAATTGCCCTTTTCATATTTTGCAAGAATGATTTGTATCTCTTTATGCCTGACCTGGTGGTTGGTTTGTTTTTAACACAAGGCCAAATATTCAAAAGTATTCAGAATTCGTTGTGGAGCGGGATTTTTCAAAAGAGCTTAGCTCCTATTTAGGCAATTAAAGCAGTCAGATTTTCAAAAGTTCCCAACACCCACAATACAATAAGAGCTGTTGGGTGCTGAGCTCCTTTGAAAATCTGCCCGTGGTCTTGGGGGTTTTGAAATTGTTCTTTCTGTTACAACCATCTAAACAAGCTAAATACTGAATATTTACAACCACTATTTGTATGTTATAAAAATACAGGCAATCTTGCATTATGTGACACCATATTCAAAAGGGGAAATGAAGTTATGTAATACATATATAGTATCATGCAGATCCATTGTCATATGATCCATGCACATGCAAATACTAATATATGCATACACATATATCTATAAAAATGCATTTACAGGAAATGGGCCTCAATGGGGAGGGGCAGGTAAGTCATGAACTATCTTTATGAGGTCTCTGAGCATCCCACGAAAGCTTATGCTCTAATACATCTGTTAGTCTATAAGGTGCCATAGGACCCTGTTGCTTTTTATAGATCCAGACTAACAAGGCTACCCCTCTGATACTTGTCACCTTCTACTGTTACCTTTGAGAGTTGGCATTCAGTTAAAAAAAATTTTTTTAATCCATTTGCTTTTTGGGTATTAACCATCATAGCAGAAACATTTATAATCTTCTGAAAATGGATAAAATTCCCACAATGCTTGATAGTTAATTGACAAATTTTCAGTTTTGATCTTTCAGAAAATTCACCTTTTTCCTAACCGAGTCAGCCTACCACTTGAACTGTGTGGATTGTAATCCACTGAGTAACCATGTGGTAAATTTAGGTTCATGATCATGAACCAACACAAGAGTCCCTTTCGTCCATTAAATCTGCATGAGCCATGGAGATGCATTTTTTTCCTCCATATAGTGGGATAGAGGAATGAATGAACACAGTGATCAGCGTGTCCAGTTTTGGGCACTTAACAGAATAGATGGCTGCATCTACATTTCTAATCCCATTAGTTTTAGCTGTAGAAGGCAAGGAGGAAGGAAGGGGGGGGGGAACTGATAGGAAAAACTTGGAGAAGGAAAAAGAAACCCATCCTTTAACCTTCATGCAGATCTAGTCTGTGTGTTTAAGGGAAAGTAGGTGGAATGAGGCCTCTTGGTATAATCTTTTGGATGACTTTGTAATCTTGAAGGAAAGCTTCAGGTTTCAGGCTCCCTTTTCAGTTTGGTTACTCACTATTAAAGATATGAATTTTTTCCAATGTGTTTAAATAATTTCTTTTTAAGCATGTTGAACAGAAACATAAATATTCCTTATATTAAGGGTTATGTGAAATGTGATTTTTAAAGCTTCTTTGCATGTATAATTTCCCTGACAAGTACATGATTTCTTTTCACTCAATACCAAGGTTTGCTGGTCTTGGGATCACTAGACTTGTGAATACTGTGTGCGCATGTGTGTATAGGTGTATATATTTCTTTTCCAGTTAATACCTCAAACTTGTGATAGTTTAATATTGTGCCACTGTAAGTTTGCACAGAGCAGAGCTTCCATTAGGAATTAAAATTATCCATCCAATTTTGAGGATTCTGGTGTCACTGATCTTTAAATGATTTTTTTTTTCCAGTATGTGGGTAAACATTCCCATTACAGCCGGGGTTGGCAAACTTTTTGGCCCAAGGGCCACATTTGGGTATGGAAATTGTAGGGCGGGCCATGAATGCTCACGAAATTGGGGGGGGGAGTGTAGGGGGGGTGAGAGGTCCAGTTGGGGGTGCGGGCTCTGGGGTGGGGCCAGAAATGAGGAGGCTCAGATGGGGCTGGGGATGAGGGGTTGGGGTGCAGGAGGGTGCTCCGGGCTGGGACTGGGGGGTTCAGAGGGCAGGAGCGGGATTAGGGCTGGGGCACAGGAGGGGGTCAGGAGTGCGGGCCCTAAGTGGCGCTAAGCTCAAGTAGCTCCCAGAAGCAGCGGCACATCCCCCCTCCAGCTCCTATGCAGAAGCGCAGCCAGGCAGCTCTGCCCTGTCCGCAGGCGCCGCCTCTGCAGCTCCCATTGGCTGTGGTTCCTGGCCAATGGGAGCTGCGGGGGCGGCGCTTGGCGGAGGCAGTGTGTGGAGCCTCCTGGCTGCCCCTACACATAGGAGCCAGAGGGGGCACATGCCACTGCTTCTGGGAGTTGCATGGAGCGGGACGAGCCCCAGACCCCACTCCACAGCAGGAGCTCAAGGGCCAGATTAAAACGTCTGGAGGGCCGGATGCAGCCCCAGGGCCATAGTTTGCCCACCCCTGCATTACAGGGTCCATTCTTAGAAAATTTATATCCTTTTGCTCTGCTCAGCAATCTGAAATCTGACCAGGTAAAAAGCATTTCTCAACGTGAATAAACTGTGAAATGTGGTTGGAAATCACTTACATTTCAAATGACATTTCTGAACCTGCTGCTGGTATTGGCTGTTTTACTCAGTTCTGACTGATATTTTACAAGTGTGTGTTGGAGAATGTAAAGTCCCTCACCTGCTTTAATTCTGAAGGAATTTAAATGCTTGTTCTTCAGACTTTTAAAAAAGCAGTGCGGGAGAGGTTATACAGTCTTTGCAAATCATGTTCAAGACACCTAATAAATTTAATGGAAGCCTTGCAAAAGAAATCTGGTGAAATGAAGGTAGTATCTTAACAAAGAAGATCTTATTTTATTTTGTCTAACTCTATAGCATTTTCAAGATTTAAAGGTTAAGTTTAAAAAAAAAAGACTTGTCTGATTTATATCTAATGTAATATTAGACATATCAAAATAAAATTATTTTCAGTGTGAAAATTTGCAAAAATCTTACTTTTTTTACATGTTAAAGAAAACCCCTTGTTGACTATTCATTGCAGTTCTGTTTTAAATTCAGTGGCTTCCATTTAAAAGGAACAACTATTTCATTGTATGTTCAGCTCATGTAGATATTGAGAACTAAGAACAGGAACATACTTTATCTAAGATCAATTATTCCTTTTTAAGACAAAGTATTCTAGCTACTAAAATGGTGTCTAATCTTAAATTATTCTTATATATTTTGAAAATACTGAATTGTTTTATAAATTGACTTTTCTACACAGCCATTAATTACCAAAAGGAAGACTGCCAACTTGCAGTAAACAATTTTTCATTTCCACTGGGGAAAAACAACTACTAATCATAAGCAATATTCTTGTGCAACTAACTCCCTTTAACCAAATGACTTAGAAGGTGAAAGGAACAAGATCGTACCATCTATTAGTTTGTGGTTGGTTTAAATGTAGTTGAGACAATGGGTGATGGTGATGCACACAAACATTAAGAGCTCTGGACTTTGGCAGACCTGAAACAGGTTCTGTGATTTATATCTGCAACCCTAAACTTAAGGTGAAATCCATGCCCCACACTGCAATCAGTGGCAAAACACCTATTGATTTTAATGGGGCCAAGATTACAATTATTTGGGTTTATGTATTTGTTACACACGTATCTGAGATTAATATTAAAAATGGGCATAAGATTTACTATGCTTATAGAAGTATGATGACTTTTTAAGTAACAAAGTTCCTCTTCAAATTGAAAAGAAATTGAGTAGCAAAATTACAGCACATACACATACCTCCGGGTGTGGAGGTGGGAATCAGCCTTATCCCTCCCAATGTATTAAAGCCAGGTGGGGATCTAATATAATTGCATGTCTACAGCTTATATAATTAAATGGCACATAAACTGCCTTATATAAAAATGAGTAAACTGCAGTGATAAAGGAAATAAGCTACTCAGAAAAGTGGTGTAAAATTAAAATTAATCATTTTGGGGGAGATTTTTCAAACGATGACTGGACATTTCATTCCTGGGAAGGAGCATATAAACAGCAAAAGTCTAAACTTATTGAAAATGACATACTTGAACACAAACCCCATTTGGATAATCTGTCTTCTAGTACTAAAAGAAGAAAATGATTTTTAAATCTTGGAGAGAAATTCATAAAATACTAAACTTCAACTCTTGTCCTGTTTAATTATATAAAAATCATCAAGTACAGCATTTAACTTCACTCTAACAACTGTTTTTAAAAATACAGCAATGTGACTTACTAGAACAAATGCTGCTTCCCTCCTCTATGTACCTAGTGGCAAACAAAGCAGGTGAGCCTCTGTCACTATTTTTTACTGAACTATATAATATCTTTAAAAAACTACAACTTACTTGGTCAGCCCCACTGCAAGTGGAAACACCTCCAACAGGAATAATGGATAAGACATTTGAAAATTTCCCTTTGAATTGCAACTGGCCCGTCATACCCTCCTGTTAGAGAATGTGAAAACGACTTGGGATTGCCTGTTATTTTGCTGTTCAAGCACTATTTTTTTCATGTTAGATGAAAAATTTAGCGTAAGTGACAGATGAGCAAATAGGGTAATTCTAGCTACATTCCAACATAAAAGCTTAAACAATTCATTCTATTTGTTCTTTATCCCTTTTGTTCCTCAATTGATTGGTATCTCCCCTCAAGCGTCACCCATTGGCCAGGCACCTCTAAATATGTATATTTGGCAGAACTTTCTTCCCTCTTTAGAATTTATTATGAAAAGAGATTGTCAAGATTTATCCCTAGTTAAACTGAATAGTTATTGATACAATCATTTCCTCCTGGTTAAGACAACTCTTTGCACTATAGTATGTGAACACATGATTTATATTGGTGTAACACATTTGGCCCAGAAGGTCCCAAAGTATTTACAAAATATGTTAAACATTATGCAAATGAGATCACTTTGCCAATCTGTAACATGATACTAATTCTAACATCAAATTTTGGAACTGTTCAACAGTGTAGAGCAACATTATACCATCATTTAGGGGACACAGTGAAGATTGTCACATGAAACAACTAGTGTAATTATAGCTGGGATGCACATAACATGAATGGGGCCAGGAATTCAGGGTAATGCCCTCTACTCTTAAGAAACATACATGACCTTAAATAAGTAGCAGGACTTCAGTTTTGCATTTCTGGCACAAGCCAAGATCAGCAGCATATTGCCATCTTGCTGGGAAGACAGTGACCTACCAAGTTACCACACCATTGTGTGCCGCATCCCTTTCCTTAGCGGCCATTCTAACTCAGCGCAACTATTTAGGTTTACAAAAGCTGATCTGCTCAGCAGGACGTGCTTTTTTCTTCTTAAGTCGTTTTAACATGTTTGGTGTAAATATACATAATTTATCTTGTATAACAATTATGCATAATGTCACTTATCTTTTTTTTAAAGAGGATGGCTGTAAGTGATGAATAAATATTAAAATTGGGAGTTGCACAGGACTACACCTCTAATTCAGCCAGATCTTCAGTGTGTTGAGACGAGATCCCCTTCCATTTTCATGGGCTGGTGTCTCAACTGTAAACCAGTTACCTAACTCCCAAAATCAGAAACCTTGGAAGAGCTGGGCTGCCCTAGCAAGAATGAAGGCAAACCACCTGCTAAGGAGGGGATTATTTATATTTTCAAGATGATGTGTCATCACTTTACTCCACAGCTGAAAGGAACTTCAGAGGAAATGCAAATAATCTCTAAACTACCTTTGTCCCTGAAATATCAAATTCTCTGAGATTCCACATTGCAAACTATCTGCTATCAGCTGTTGTATTTTCCTATTATTACGTTGCTGTTCGCAGTGGTGTTGTAGCTCTGGTGGCCCCAAGATATCAGAGATACAACGTGGGTGAGAGAAGTTTGTCTCTTCCACCAACGTGGCCCAACTCAGGTCGGTGTTACTATGAGAAGGGCTGTCCATAAACTGCATCGTGCATTACGGTCTCTAATTCTGTGCGTGGTTCAGGGTTACTAAGTGTTACAAAGGGTGGCAGGGTGCGCACTGAAACCCCCCAACAATGGGTTAGGGCAGGCAATTCACGGACAGCCCCAGGGCCCTTTGCAGGATTCCTGCCAAGCCAGAGCCAGCAGCACCTGCTTCCAGATCCCCCTGCGAATGAGTGCTGGGGCTCCCTGCCCAGCACCCAACCCCGTGCCCTTGGGCAGGCGCCCCTAGAGCACGAGCACTACACTAGGGCGCGCGGCTCCTGAGACGGGCCCTGGGCGCAACCGCGAGCCCCTCCTGTCACCTCCCGTGCCGCGGCAATGCAGTCACATGACCTCTGTAGCAGTTGCTTTGGGGCGGAAGGAGGCAGAGACGCTGCCGTGGCTTCGCCCTCGGCTTGTCCCCTCCCGCTCCCACTAGCGCAGCCCTTTCGCTGCGCTCACTGAACAGGCGCCAACGGGTGAGCATGCTCATTAGCTACAAGGGAGACAGATCTGACGCTGCACCGGAAGTGAGGACGGCGCGCGGCGGCAGCGATCGTTTCTTGGGTGGGGAATCATGTGATCGAGGGTTAAAGGGAAGCGGCCGCTGTCATCTGGGTATTTTGGTGAGGAATTCCGAAGAAGCGGGCGGCCTGTTGGACCCTGGGGTAAGGGGGGAGTTCGGCTTTCGGGGGAGGGTGGATGGGCGGACCCCCCTCCTAAAGCAGAGGTAATGTGTTGTGGTAATTATTATTATAGGGCCTACTATATTGACACACACACACACACACCCGGTACTGCGGGGAGTCGAGCTGGAGGGGTCCTGCGACCGCCCTCCAAGTTCCCCCCCCCAACCCTCTGTCCAGGGGCTGGGGGACTCGGAGCTCCGCAAACCCCAGCTCCTTGGCAGGGCTGGTGGGACCGTTTGTAGGGAGCGGGGGGTGCTGAGCGCCATAGAACCAAACTGCAACCCCTGGAGATGATGGAAACCCTTCAAGTCAGGGGGGTGCGGCTGCACTGCTAGTTCCAGCACCTCTGCTCCTTGGGCCAGGGAGCAGCCCAGCCTGTCCTTGCCCACCCCGTGCACAGCTGTGGGAGCCTTGTGGCCTGTCGGGTGCCAGGCCACAACCCAAGGAGGGGCCAGGGTTCTCGGGTAGCTAGCCCCGCTCCTTGACCTGTCTTTGGAGCGGGTGCAATCTGCTCCCTTGCCGGCTCGCTTCCCTCGTGGAGTCAGGGAAAGGCAGGATTTGAGCAACACACACACACACTACCCCACCCACCCGCAGGAGCAAGCAAACCTAGACTAGCCATGACAGGTGTTTATCCAACCTGTTCTAAAAACCTGTAGTGAGGGGGATTCCACAGTCTCCCTTGGAAACTGGTCCAGTTCTCAGCTATCCTGATAACTAGGAAGTTTTTCCTAGTATTTAACCTAAATCCCACTTGCTGCAGATTAGGCCCATTACTTCTTATTCTACTCTTAAATAGACACAGAGAACAATTGATCCCTCTCCTTCTAACAGCCTTTTACATATTTGATGACTGTTAGCTCCCACCTCAGTCTCTTCTTCAGACTAAACATCCCTAGTTTTTTTAACCTTTTCTCATAGATCAGGTTTTTTTAACCCTTCTGTTGTTTTTGTTGCTCTTCTTTGGACTCTCTTCATTTTGTTCACGTATTTCCTAAAATGTGGTACCCAAAACTGGACCCAGTACTCCAGCAGAGGCCTCACCAGTGCAGAGTAGACTGGGACAGTTACCACCCCTGTCTTGCGCATGATGCTGACAGCAGTCTATACTAGTTGAAACTGCCTTTGGAAATAGTCGATGCGGAGGGTGTTTCCAGTGGGAAGGTGACAAAGACAGAGATGACTGACTGTCTTCATGACCAAAGGAACAGTGTACGTAGGCAACTGAAGAGTCAGTGGGCAGGGTTTGCAACACTGACGCTCCTGCTGTCTGAACATCCAGAAACAAACACAGGTTCCAGATGGCAAGCTCTGGTAACAAACCACTGGGAGGCACAGACAGTGCTTTCAGTTACTTCCCCTGCTGTGCTAGTATTGCATCTCTCTTATCTGGATTGAGTTAAAGCTGACTGACTTATCCATAGACCCCAGTCTGTCTGATGTGGTTCAGTGATTGTAGCAGAGGCAGGAAAGAGATAGTCTAGGTGTTTTCTGAGAGTTAACAGCTGCCTAGTGTTGTCCCATTGAAACATACAAACTTGCTGGCAGAGTGGCTGTCAGGCAGTTTTATCGTGGAGAGTATTCAGGAATAACACGTGTACCTACTCTCACTTTACAGTCATTCCTCTCTTTAGCACCCCATCACTGAGGCCAAGTCTACACTACAAACTTACATTGGTATAACTACGTTGCTCAAGGGTGTGAAAAATCCACATCCCTGAGCGACGCAGTTATACCAACCTAACCCCCAGTGTAAATAGTGCTGTGTCAAGAGCTTCTCCTGTCGACATAGCTACCCCTTCTCATGGAGGTGGATGAACTACGCGGACAGGAGAAGCACTACACAAGCACAGCTGTGCTGCTGCAGCTTTTTAAGTGTAGATCTGCCTTGAGATGCTCTTTACCTAGTTTATGCAGCTTTTGACCCATGTTTCCTACTGAGGTCGGGGGGACAGTTACAACAGGGCTGCTTGTGGGGGAAGACTCTCTGGGGAACAGCTTGTGTGTAGCTTGTGGTAAGTCAGTTTCTTTTAAGACCAGTTTAATGCCAATAATTCATTTTGTTGGGCAGGGTAGCGTGAGCATTATCCTCTTCACATTGGCACCAGAAGGAGAGCTGTGGGATGCTGGAAATTAATAGGGACGCTTCTCCCTCTTTCTTAATTTTGTGTGAGAGTAAGCAAAAGAGAGAGAGGGAGGTCATAAAAGCTTATGTGCATGACTAATGTTGACTCTTATTTTTCAGGAACCTTGACAGTACATCTGATTACTTTTTTCGAAAAAGTTTCTAAACATGGCTGACGTAAGTATTTTGAAAATACACGTTTCTGTTTGAAAATAGTTTGTCTTTGTAATTATATGGTTTGTTTTGTTTGTTTTGGGGGGTTTTGTTTCACTATTTGTGAAAGCTACTAAAGAGGAAGAAACTATAGGCCCTGTCCAAAAAAGCTTACTTTATGGCCCCAATCCTATAAACTGATCCATGTGGACACACCCTTATGAAGCCTCATTCAGTTCAGCGGGACTACTGATGTCAGTAAAGTTATGCATGAGCTAAAGTATTTGCAGAACTAAGGCCTTAGAAGACTGTAAACACTTTGAAAGGGGAACCGGCCTTGATTGATTGAGAATGACATGATTATGCAAAAGGAGGGAGAATCTGCTTTGTTCAGTAACTTGTAAGGTGATTATATTTGGAAGACACTAAAACAAAGTTCACATGTGTCTGGGATATGCATTTGTAGCAGCGACTATATTAAAATGTTCAAGCGCTATGTATTTAGTGTGTTAACATGAAACATTATATTTAAAACACTTTGGGAGGACTGAGAAATGCTTGCTGCCACTTCACTTAATGTATTGGATGCATTTTGATTAGTTAACAAATAGTTCAGAGCCACTGAAATGATTACAGAATTAAAGGAATAAGTAATATAAGTACTATACATATGCAAATTCTGGAACTCAGACTATTTTTATATACAAGCCCGAAAGGGGGGGAGAGGAGGGTTTGATCAGTTATAATTCAAAATGCTTCACACAATGCAATTTAAAAGAAGTGTTTTGTGGTAGAATGAAAGAGGAAGTTTAAAAAAAAATGACGCAAATGGTTTCTACTGTGATAAAATTTTGAAAGTTTCATACATATGCTTTATTTTTCAAAATAATCATATTTCATACTCTTATTTTTCTTTATAGGACCTGAAAAGGTTTCTGTACAAAAAATTACCAAGGTAACCTAGACATCATGCTACAGTAAAGTGTTCACTTTACACTCTGTGCTGCTTCGCAAGTAATATATGTTCATAGTTACCTGGATTTTAGTGGGCTCTAGTGAAAGTAATCCAACAGACTGTCCAGACTGTCTGAACACTTTTTTAAAATAATCTATTAAAGTTTACATTGCAGGTTCCTGTACTCTGAATAATATTTATTTGGCTGCAAAAACCTATCTTTTGCTAACCCAGCTTAATATTAGAGACACTTATCTTGAAACTGAGTACACTGTTATTTTTGAATGAGTTAAAAATCAGTTCAGGTGGAAATAACTCAAACTTTTCCATCTGTCCACTCCAAAAGAAGTACAGTACTCTTCATTTCATTTTAAGTGTTAAATAATAGTGTTAAAAGCTCCTGTTACTGGAATAATTCTTCTCGAATTCAAGCAACACTTCGTACTGGCTTTTTGAAGAATTAGTTCATCTTGGTAACTTACAGTTTCTGGTAACTGCAAGTAGCTAGGCTAGGTCCGTCATTAGCAGCACTAAATAGTCATACTCTGGCACTGTGTGCAAATATAGTGAAACCTGCACTAAGGACTACCTCCAATAGCAGTCCCCTTACTGAAGCTGAAGGACCTCCACAATTTCCAATTCCATTCTGTTTGAACTTCTAGTAGAAGTCTGGCTGTGGTCCCTTGGGTGATCATATAATGAAAGCTAGTTTAATGGTGGGCACTCATTGCACTATTATCTCTCTCCTTGCTACTTCTTCTGTTTTCACTTTGGTACGTGTTTGCTGAATAAAAATGAATCTCACTGCCAACATTTAAACTTGGTAAAAACAACAGTTTTATTTTGTTTTCTCTAGTGTTGAAGGTCTTCATGCTATTTTAGTGTCAGACAGAGATGGTGTGCCTGTTATCAAAGGTAAATCATAACATCTGATCCCTAATGGACATCTTTAATTGAAAGACAAAAAACTGGCTTCCTAATGGACAGAGGACTCTTCCTCCTGTCTGGCTTTTAGTTTATTGTAAATATTGGAGGTTGATCTAAGCATTAAGTCAGACATGCTCAAATTTGGGACATTTTAACAAGGATTTATTGAACACTAAATTATCTCGTAAAGGGAGCCCTCTATCTAGGTACATGCAGCGTGTTTAAAACCATAGTCTGTAGGCACCTTACCGTGTCATCGGTGAAGAGAGTTGGAATCATGTAACGAGTTTATACCTTAAAGCTGCTTTAAGATTGGTAGACAATGCCAGGATTGGTTTAGCAGAAGTCTTACCCTCAGACTGATATGACCAAATGCTACCCACAGAGAGATGCACCAATTGCTGTTGACTTAATTCTGAATTTGTTTGCATCAGGGTTGTGCTATCCTTACCTTACTTTCTGGTAGTAGTGTGGGACCTCTAGTGCTACAGGCACAATGGCGTAAGTTAAGAATCTAAAGATTCAGGCATCTGCAGATGGTTTTTATGTCCATCTCATTTAATGATGCTCAGTAGGAGTTGCATGTATGTGTGAATCTGAAGGAAGATATATGGCATGATATGGGTGAAATGCGATGGGTCTGGCATGCTACTGCAAGTGACACAATAAAACAAAACAGCATCAGCACAGATCATGGTGCAACAAACAAGCATATAGAAAATAAGCCATCTCAGAACATTAGGAAAGCTGGCTGCTGAAGTGGTGATAAAGATATACAGAGTAAAACATTTACATGCATCTTCCAAAGCACATCAGTAGGTATTCATTACTGAGGGAAGGTGGGAAGCAGGTAGGGGCAATTTGATATGTATGAGATCTGATCTAGTTTACTGTTGCCTCAGATGCAGGATGCCTGACCCATATGTACAAAGATCATGTAGGAATGTAAAATATGTTTTGTTCCAGTTGCCAATGATAATGCTCCAGAGCATGCACTTAGACCTGGTTTCTTGTCCACCTTTGCACTTGCGACAGACCAGGGCAGCAAACTAGGACTTTCAAAAAACAAGAGTATCATCTGTTACTACAACACATACCAGGTAAGGGTCTATGGGTCAGATCTAGTCCTACATGACCTTTTTTTTTTTTTTTTTTTTTTAAACTCTGTGCTGGCTTTCCACTGGGGTTCGATTCTATTTAAATGTGTGTGTTATTTCCTAAAATATGTAAGCGCTGGTCGTGCTGAATGTTTGCAATATTCATTGAAATTAGCTTTTGTTTCCCAGCATCAATAATGAGTTACTGGTTCAGGGCAGTACTTGAAGGTCACTGTGTTCTCCAGCAGATGGTGCCGGTTGCAGATCTCTAGTATCTATCATTCTAAATTTGTGTTTATTGCAGAGTCAATTTAAAAATATTTATCTTGAAAAACAAAATGTTCATATTTCTATACATGTGATCAGTGATACTGCTGAACAAGCTGGGGCTTCTGTCCACTTTAAACTGTGTAACCGTTAAATCCTGCTTCAGGAATAGTGTCTGGGCAAGGAAATTTACATAAAACAGTTCACCATTTATAAACTTGATTTTTTTTTTCATGTCTGCTGACATCCATCATCCTTGAACAGATTCACACGCCTGCTCAGTTCACAGTAGATTGATGAGCAGAATTTTACAGAAGGGCGTTGATGCAAACAAATGAAAAAAGTCTAACTGTTTAGACTTGCTATATTCAGCTTTGATGTAAAATAAATGCAAAAAAGTAGCTGTTTGACCCTGACTGCATTGGCCTGACATTCTTTTGACACTACTAGCATATGTTCAGCATTTCTGAATTATTCTTCCTTCCTCCTTCCCCTGAATAGTTGTGGTTTTTTTAATCATGTAACAAGAGGGAGGAAATAACATACACACTATGCTGCAGCTTTTAAATTTGGTTAGATTTCACAATGTGTAGCATACTGTACATATCTGAGCCACAAAATGGGATTGCTGTCTATCTCTGCTAGCACCTTTAAACTCTGAATCTTTAAAACATATACATAGAACCCAGTCCTTTTTCCTATTTATAATTTAAATTGATGGGCCCAGTTGCATGAGTAAGGACTGCAGGATTAGGGAATGAGTATAGCAAATTTCACACTGTTTTTCTGACAAGCAGCATATTGATTTTTGAGGAACTTTTTGTTTTTATGTTTTTAAGGTGGTCCAGTTCAATCGGTTACCTTTGGTAGTAAGTTTCATTGCTAGCAGCAATGCCAATACCGGTACGTTTTCATTATCAGTAATTTCCTAACCTGTTATGACTAGAGTGATATATTTTCAATAAAAGACTTAAAATAATTCATTTGAAAAATGAGTTACATAAACTTAGGTCAGTATTCATTACACAACTGCATATTAACTTGTCACCAGCATGGAATCTGATTAAAAAGGGTGGCATGGTTGATTGGAAAAAGTATTTTCAGTAAAATTTTCAAAACTGCATATGTCCCAATGGGAGGCTAATATTTGAAAATAGGAGTTAGGCAAAATTTTCAAAAATACCTATGATCTTTCTTAGAAGCAATTCATTTTCCCGCATGTTCTAATAATGCATTACCTTCAACAGAATGTGAACCTCACTTATTTGAAAAATGCACTGGTAATGATCCCACAATACAAACAGTTGACAATCTTTCTTCTCCCTCAATGCCCACAAACATGAAAACAAAAACTGACAAAAGCCTCTACATTATTCCATCCTCCAGGCTTCACAATGTCTAGTCTTCATTTTTGTTTGTTAGATGCTAAGGTCTGCAGGGAAGGTACTGTCTTGTCTTATGTCTTGAATAGCTTAGCACGTTAGTGCTTAATACTTTTTGCTAGTGATGATAAGGATGATGTAAGAACGATTCTGCAGGCCAGATTTTGCCCTCTGTTGACCTGTGCAACACCTGGTCTCAGAATTATGCCCTTCAGGGATGCAGGACTCTGAGTTTGGCACTCCAATGTGTCCACTTGACTCTCTGCTTGTTCCAGAGGAAATCCTCTTTTATAGAGTCATTGTTCTCTGACTTTCCAACATACACATTCTCCCACTACTCCTCAGAGCCTGCATGGCGTGGAAGCGATGCTGCAAGTGCCAGTGAAGAGAGAGACTGCTTGCATTGGCTCTGTTCCAGTTCTGGGGACTTTCCTGCCCTGTTTTGCTCTTATTTGATACCCCATTTGTGATTCAAAGAGGAAGAGACCAGGGGGCACTTAATTACAGTGGCAATTGCTGGTCACTGCTGTGATTAGCTCTCATATGCTGCTTCCTTGCAGAGTGATAAGCTGAAGTGAAATCAGTTTAGTTTTAATAAACACTTTCATTATTATTGACTGCTTTGGAGAGAGGCTTAATGGATGCTGTGTAGTGTAACTATTTTGTATCTCTTCTCTTCTTATTGTTACAGGACTGATCGTCAGCTTAGAGAAGGAGCTTGCTCCCTTGTTTGAAGAGTTGAGGCAGGTTGTAGAGGTTTCTTAACCTGATGGTGTCATCAAAGTGCTGCATCTCTTCACTACACAATGGGACATAAAGATTCAATAATTCTGAGCCCACAAAATAACCAATGTTTGAGAGGAAATATCACTTCCCCCTATTGTACTAAATAAGATTAAATTTGTACATAGTGCTGAATCGGAAATGAGCTACTAGTGTGTTGTAGATAGACTCTTTGGCCACATGTCTTGTATTGTGCAGTACTGGAGAGACGAGCAAATGGCTCCAGTGGAGCCCTTACTAAGGATCAGGTTTAACAGAGTTGACCAGTATTCGCATACTGTCAGTCCAGATAAGTGACCCACAGCTCCCTTGCTGTACAGGAAATGAAGCATTGAGTAGGGTTTACCCTCTCACTAGCCACCACTACATAGTGGGGAAGTAGAATTAATTTTCATTGTCTTCATTGCTTCTTTGCATGCACTAGGAAAAAGAGAAAATATGCTGGCAGTCCTAGCAGTACAATCAATAACTATCCCATATTTTTTTTTATTTTTGTGATGCTTCGGTAAAGGAATACTACTAATCTGAATGTGAGCTTCCTTGGTATAGGAGAAGGATGCTGCTATTTCTATATAAATTACGGCTTCAAGCGTTTTCCTTATTACTGGGTACAAGTTCCCAATCAGTGTTGCACTTTCTTGTATTTCTTTTGTACAGTGTAGTTGTGATACCCATGTTTGTCTTTTGTTCTGGTATTTGTGGCTATGTTAGTGGTAACACTTGATCTGCTCATTTATTTTTAGGTTTTCCTAAGTAAATGTCTAAATAAAACAATATTTTTAAAAATGTTGTAACCTGATCCATTTTTATAACTGCCCTAAAATATTGCTGGTAAACCTAATTTTCCAGGCAGATAAGTCTCCCTTGTTGCTTTATAAATGTACAACTTGGATAATTTATGGGCTAAAAAACTTGTGTGGATCTCATTTAGGTCTCATCATTTTTGAATTCCTACATTTTTATAAAAACTTGCATCATTTGCTGTCAAATGTCAATCTCTACACATGTTGGCTTTCTATAAGTAAAAACACTTGGGGCTGTATATTGTCTTTTTTTAAGATAAGAAGATACGTTTTTCAGATAATCTAGATCCAAAACATCTGCATTTTTAATACAATAAGGCAAACACTTTAAATTCCATCTAGAAACTAATCAACCAATGTAGACCCCTGATCAACCAATGTAACATCCTGTCTGTGTGAAGCTCTATTTGAAAACCCGCAAACTGTATTCTAACCTGGCTTCAGTTTGTCATTGTTTGCTTGTTTGAGAGAGGTAGTGTATACTACATTTTGTTTCCAATATTCTGTAACCTGGCCTGTTCTCATGGGAAGAAGCTCTGATTGTGAGATGATTTGACTTCACACAGGATTTCCCATCCGTTAGTAGAGAGGCATGACTACTGTTGGCTTACCAACAGGGTTGTAACAAATATTTCTACTCTACTGCAGTTATCTTGTAATTTCTTTGGGCGGGAAAAAGGAGATGGAAATCATTATTGTATAAAATTTTGTTGCATATGAACTACCATTCTGCTAACTTCCTTGACTATAGGCATCACAATCTAAGGTTTGAAAGAGTACCTTTTAATAGTATGGTGAAACTGTATTTACTCAGACATTTTAAAATATTTAGTCTATACAAAAAACATTAATCAAATACTGTGAACATCTAAGTTAAAACAAAATACTATTCCTGTAATTACAACTCTGAATTCTATCATAATGGAGTCTCTTGTTTTTCCAGGCTCAGGTGCCTCTCGTCACACAGTAAAGGCAGCTGTGGAAAATTAAACTGGTTGGTGTGTAAGCTTTATTTTAAAAATGCCACAGCAGTTTATATGGCGGGAGAACATAAAATGGCCTTCTCATGTAAAACATTTTTGAGCAGGTACAATTCAAGCTAATTTGATATTTAAAAACAAACTCATGATCCCTGCTTTCTTTGATTGGATAGCTGCCACATTCTTTACAATTCATTTCCAGAATAGAACTTATCCCCTTGCCCCTGTCCCCTAAGACACACAAACCTAATCAACTAAAATTAATAGCTTCTTCTTGTAAACTCTCAATACTAACCAACGAAAAGATCATTACAAGCAGATGCTGCTAGCAGAAATGCATAAAATTTAACGATCATCTTCATGTGGGTAAGTGAAGGGCACACGACTGGGCTAGAATTCCACTACCCACCCAATGGGGACCAAGGACTTCGCTGGCTGTAGAGCATTCTGTCCTCATTCCATGGCCACCTATGGCTACTCCTTCATGGGCGTACTGGGAATGGAGAAGCTGGGGTCCAACTGCCCTGTGCCCTTATCACGCCAATGTATAAGCAAGGATGCTTTCAATATGGTACGTCTATTTAACAGCAAGAGAGAGCAGCAATCTACGCAGTTACAACTACCACTGCCAAAATGTAGGATCAGACCACACGCTAATAGCTTTCATCAAAACCAAGTATTATTCATCACCCACTTTGACACCGGACTTTAAAAATATTAAGTTTATATTTTCCATGTAATAGGGACTCACATTAATTACAAAAATATACTCTAGTCAGTTTCACATTGAAAAAAATCCACTCTGGAGCCATAATTTTCCTCTAGGATTTAAACCCTTAAGCCACAATGCAAAAGAAATATTTAAGGTTTACAGAATATAGCTGATTTCAAATGAGTGGGCTAACCCTTGCAGTACAGCTGTTGCTAGTAGTTAGTTATGTATTTATTACAGAAGCTTAATGAAGCTAACATGAGAGTACTTTATTACTGTACCGAAAGTTTCAACTACTGAACACTTTTGTGATCCATAAGTGAACAGAATAGGTGGTTGAATTAAATGTGCATTAAGAATATGTGATTGGGTAGGGAACCAGCATTGTTAGGATGCAACAGTTTTCATTGATAACATTTCACATTCTGAAAGTGTCCATCTAGCATTAATCCTATATATGCAAGTACATAGCTGTACACTGTAGGTAATGCAATGTGCTGAAACTGCCCTTGTGTGAAGTGACACATTCAATGTTGAAGGCTGAATCTCGGTGAGGAAATTATTTAGAGGAATAACTACAGAGTAGAGGTAGCATCACGCTGGTCCTGTTGTTTTCTTATTTGTGACTGAAACAAAAGACAATCCGTTACTTATTCATATATGTGGCCAGTTAAAAAGAAATATCAAAGAAAATAAAAATTGGGCAGATAGATAAAATACTAGCTGCTGATTTTTGAGCAAGTTAGATTTATAACACATTGCCCTGCCTTCTTGACTCTCACCTGATCACCCAAAGTATGCTGTCTGTGCGGTCCTGTATTGTCTACAATCTCAGTAAAAAATTCTCTTAGTGCACTGGCCATGTCTTTCTGTGTTCTGTACAAGATTATGAACAGGGAGGGCACTCAAGACAACAGTACTGTAGAATATGCACATTCAAAATGCTTAACCAGTTTTGTGTGTGCCTCTCTTAATGCAATGCTTTTCAACTGTAGATCAAGTCTAGTTAGTCTTCCCTGTTGGGGATTTACAGACATGCAGGGGAATTCCAACAAACAAGATCCTGGGGAAAAACCTAACACGCCCTTCCTATATGGCAGATGCACTTTTAAAGGAACAAGGAATATGTGCCTTAATATCTTATTATTAATCATGTTTATTACAATAGTGCCTAGGGACCAACCAAGAACAGTGAGCCACATTGTGCCAGGCACTGCACAAAACAGAGTAGTAAATAGGCCCTGACTAAAGAGTTTACAGTCTAAATAGGCAAGACAGAAAAAGGATAGTAGTAAGGGGCTGAACATGTGAGCAGAGAGATCAATGTGGTGGTGACAAATGTCATGTAATGTACTTACCATTATGGAATGTATACAGGGGTAAAAATAAAATAACTCTTACTGGTACAGGGGCCGACTCTTCTCTCCCCCCCCCGGAATGGGGGGGGGCGGGCTGGGGCTCAGCATCCCCCAGCCAGCCCATGTGTGCTGCCTGGCCCGGGCAGCGATTTAAAAGGCCCAGGGCTCCGGCTGCTGACGCAGTAGTGGCAGCTGTCCCGAAGCCGGCAATGTAAAATGGCCCGGGGCGCCGGCTGCCACTACTGCGGCCTGTGGGGGCAAAAGGGGCAACGACGTTAAAGCGCTGCCCCAGTAGCGCTTTAAAGAAGGCCCTTTGCTGCAGCAGCACTTTAAAGTCAGCTGTACGGGCCGGTACTGGTGGGCACTTTTTATCCGTACACCGTACTGCCTTACTTTCACCCCTGAATGTATACCTCATAAAAAGCAGTCTTATTCACTTTATAGGCCTCACAAAGTACATATGTACAGGTTTCATAATGTGTTATACATGTAGTGGAATAGATTCAAAGCCTGCAATTCTCACTGAAGTTAATAGAAGTTGCATGGTAATCTTTGAAGGTTCAGACTGGCTCACTGAAATTTTAACTGAGTGGGAGCAATACTTTCTCAATTTGTTCACAGCATTGCCAACCCCAGCCAGTCAAAAATGATCATGAGTTGGGTCCCTAAAATCATCAATTAAAAAAAAATAAGAATTTGGGTTCTTTTTATGTTCCTTCTAATTTTTTGAGCCTTTAGGTTTCATGTTTTCAAGCTTTTCTATGCCCTGCCATGATGGCTAGAAAGTCACTTTTCCCCCTCATGAAAACAGATTTTCACATAACAACATGATGCTAGGTGTTTAAGAAAAACACCAAGAATCATGAGAGTAATGATAAAACCATGAGAGTTGACAACACTCTGTTGGAGATTACTGTTTAATGTATTTTATATCTGCACGCAGAGCCCTTTTTGGAGCATTTTTACATATAAAAAATTGCTAAGTGTACATATGGAGGGCGTACACACATTAGGAAGGAGAATACCTCATTGTGCAGAGAATCTCAAACCAACTCCACAATGATATTGCTGTAGCACTGGAAATAAATCCATCATTTAAGAATTAAAAAAAAATATCTAGGATGACAACTTGGTCTATAAGTAGTTCAAAATGGAGAATACTATATAGTTTCAACAAGGGCATGGCAATGCAATCATACCTGGCATTAATGCATTGTTATGGTAAATACATCTATTCGTTATACATGTAAATAGAGGAAAGAGCCAACAAATACTTGTCGGATTCTTTTTTGGTGTGCTAAATCCTAGGGATTAGCCTTCTGCCCACACTGCCATTTAACACACCATTTCCTTACCAATTTCCATCGCAGTATCTTAATCCACTCATCGGCTTCAATGCCAGTCTTTGCACACAGGTAATATGTCCTTAGTGGGAATACTAAACTGTAAAGAAAACAGAATCTTAATCCATTTGAATAATCAGTATTTCCTCCCATAGCGGTGCTGCTTCCCACACTGGCACTGACCAATTTTTGTTCAGACTTCAGGTGTTAGAGTGATGCTACATTTGTGTGGCTAATGTCTCAGGTCCTGCCTACAGTCCGGTCTAAGCTGTTTAGCCAGCTGTTTAGCTGTTCAGCTCTTGATAGTGAGAGTCTTGTTAATACACTGTGCCTAGCCAGTATAGGCAAATGAATTGTGTTTTGCAGAATTGTGCTGGGGTTGGCTTTAATGCACACCACAAAAATAACCATGTTTAAATTCACTCGTAATGGTCTCACCTCAGTATGAGTTATAACTACTTACCCCTGGGACTGAATTCAGTTTTCTGAGTGGAAGTGGGAATCAGTAATGAATGAACCCCATAGCCCAAGCAAGAGTTCTATCTCCAGCATTGACTCTTACAGAGCTTTGTGGAACTGATTAAGAGAGCTGGTTGAGATACATGGATAAAATAAAGAGTGGGGGAGACTCTATAATGCTCACCCATTATCATCAGGTGTCTGTCAGGAGTGGCTGGCAATAACAAATCAATGTTGTTTCTTGAGTATATTAGGGCTTTCAGAAAAGCTAGGCAAAAGAATTAAGGGTTCATTTGGACTGCAACTTACCAGAAACAGTTGACCCGTTCCTGTGAGTAATCAAATTGCACTGCTGAGCATTCTGTTAAGTCTAATGCCCGGATTGGCTCTGTGGACTTCAAAATAACATATTTTTAAAATGAGAGTGTATGAAACTGGAAGAAAGACAGTAGCTGACCTCACTCCCACGGTTTCACTTTCTTTCCATGCGCTAACAGTGACAAGGGGCCAGATTCTGCTCTCAATTATGTTGGAGTAGTAAATGCAGAGTAACTACATTGACACCAGTGGAGTCTATCCAAATTTACAGTGATATATCTGGGAGCAGAATTTGGCTGAATACAAAAAACAGGAAAATATCTTTAAATTTAGAGTTGGGCTGATGACAGCATGGTACACCTCTACCCCTATATAACGCGACTCGATATAACACAAATTCGGATATAACGCGGTAAAGCAGTGCTCCGGGGGCGGGGGGGAGGGCTGCGCACTCCGGCAGATCAAAGCAATTTCGATATAACGCGGTTTCACCTATAACGCAATAAGATTTTTTGGCTCCCAAGGACAGCGTTATATCAGGGTAGAGGTGTACTGCTAGCTGGAAGATAACAGATTAGGGGCAGACTTACAAGGATATGATATAGCTGATGAATGACTCTGCTACCAAAATAGCAAGGCTTTTCATATAGCTTCCCACTAAAGTGGGACTTCCGGTGAAGAGGGTGTGTTGGTGGCTATATATCCCAAGATGGCAGGAAAAAGGTTATCCAAGCTGTTACATCTGGGGCAAAGTAATGTAAAACAGAGCAACAGAGAATAAATGCTTGGAAAGGAATGCCAAAAGGGGGAGAAAGGCATTGTGTAACTCAGAATAATGGGGTGAACCGAGGAAAGGAAAATAAACCCTGAATATCAGAAAAAATATCCCAATAATAATTCAGTTAGGTTGTGAAACAGCATCCTCAAGTGAAAGTTCCACTGTGGTGTTCAGTGATCACTCAGTGATTAAGGGCTTGTAAAAGATCTGCTTTATTCTGTGTCTGGTTCCAACTGGCTGTGCATAAGAACAAGAACTTCACAGCCTGCTGCCCAGCCTCTCTCTCTCTCTCAGAAACTCAGCCCTTGAAGGCACAGTCCCCAATACCACACATCACTTCTGTCTTTAAATTAGATTGAATAAAGCAATTTAAAATATACTGTAAAGAACAGCTTTGTATTGGGTTATAGCCAAAATAGTAAACACCTACTAGGTTATAATATTTATAATTATTCTCTAAAGTCAATGACAAACTACCGTTGACTTCACTGGGAGCAGGATCAACCTGTCATCACCTGGCATGCGATGGCTAAAAACATGCATGAATTCCACAAGTGGAACCATGGCATCTGTGAAAAACATGAGGTCAGAGGAGCATGGCATTGCAGGGATTTAAATACTGGAATTGATGTCTATTGGACTCAGCCTGAGAAATGCTAGGGCACCTACAGCTCCCACTCAAATTCCAAAGGATTTGAATGCTCTCAGGATCAGGCCCTACTTGAGATCTGATCATTTTAAACCAGGTCAAATTACAATTTGCTACTCACCATCTGGTCTTTGAAATATTTAAGTTCATTCCTATGCAATGTAAACCACCTCATTTTCCAATTCTGAGAAATCAAGAAAGCAAGCAAATGGTTTGAGAATTTTAAAACAAAGTAAAAAAATACAGCAGTCAAAATCAAACAACCTTTTCCTTGAAACTATTTTGTTTCTTATAGATAAGAGGTTCTATGTATAATCAGAAGAACACTTTCCTTTAACAACACTTTCTGCCTAAGGATCTTTACAAAGAAGAATAAGTTTTATCACCATTTTACAGATGGGAAAATTGAGGTTCAGAGAGATTAGATGACTTGCCCCTAGCCTGAAAAGTCATAGTATCTGCCTCTCAGATCAAAGCTCCTAGGGAAGCCCATACCTTGAGACTTCAAGTCACAGGTTGCCTTGTACTGATAGACGTTAGGGTCCAGATTGGTATATTATATTAAAGGACCTGCTATTGTGAGGTTCTCTGAACAGCCTCAAGAATGGAAGCTGAGAGCACTCAGCACCTTACATGAGTAGGACTGAAGTCATGAGATACAGAGGATCAGACTGACAGAGAGCTTTAAAAAAATCAATGAAACAAATGTGTATATATTACAGCATTTAATGTCAAACCAATTAAATGGATCTTTGTACAACTGCCTGACATAAAGAGATCAAAGACATAAGAACGGCCATACTGGGTCAGACCAATGGTCCATCTAGCTCAGTATCCTGTCTCTGACAATGGCCTGTGCCAGATGCTTCAACAGGAGTGATCAGAACAGGGCAATTTATCAAGTGATCCATTCCTCATCATCCAACCCAAGCTTCTAGCAGTCAGAGGCTAGGGACACCCAGAGGATGGGGTTGCATCCCTGACCATCTTGGCTAGGGACCTATCCTCCATGAACTTATCTAATTCTTTTTTTAACCCAGTTATACTTTTGGCCTTCACAACATCCCCTGGCAATGAGTTCCAAAGGTTGATGGTTCATTGTGTGAAGAAGTACTTCCTTATGTTTGTTTTAAACCGTGGCCTATTAATTTCATTGTGTGACCCCTGGTTTCTGTGTTATGTGAAGGTAGATAACACATCCTTATTCATTGTCTCCTCACCATTCCTGATTTTACTGACCAATATCATATCCCCCCTCAGTCATCTCTTTTCCAAACTGAACAGTCCCAATCTTTTTAATCTCTCCTCATATGGAAACTGTTCCATATCCCTAATCATATTTGTTGCCCTTCACTGTACTTTTTCCAGTTCTAACATATCTTTTTTTGAGCTGGTATGTCCAGAACTGCATGCAATGTTCAAGGTCTGGGTTTACCATGGCTTTATATAGTGGCATCATGATATTTTCGGTCTATTTCTTTCCTAATAGTTCCTAACATTCTATTAGCTTTTTTGACTGCCACTGTACATTGAGCAGATGTTTTCAGAGAACTATCCACAATGAAGCCAACATCTCTTTCTTGAGTGATAGCTAATTTAGACTTCATAATTTTTATGTAGAGTAGGGATTATGTTTTCCAATGTGCATTACTTTGCACTTCCCAACATTGAATTTCATCTGCCATTTTCTTGCTCACTCATCCAGTTTTGTGAGATCCCTTTGTAACTCTTCAGAGTCTGCTTAACTATCCTGAGTAATTTTGTATCATCTGCAAACTTTCCCACCTCACTATTTACCCTCTTTTTCCAGATCATTTATGAGTATGTTGAACAGCACTGGTCCCAGTAAAGATCCTTGATGGCCCTGCTTCTTTACCTCTCTGCACTGTGAAAACCATTTATTCCTAGCCTTCTTTTAACCAGTTACTGAGCCATGAGAGGACTTTCCCTCTTATCCCATGACTATTTAGTTTGCTTAAGAGCCTTTGGTGAAGGACCTTGTCAAAGTACACTATATCCACTGGATCACACTTGTCCACATGTTTGTTGACCCCCCTCAAAGAAATCTAATAGATTGGTGAGGCATGATTTCCCTTTACAAAAGCTATATTGACTCTTCCCCAACATATCGTGTTCATCTATGTGTTGCTAATTCTGTTCTTTACTGAAGTCAGGCTTACTGGCCTGTAACTGCCAAGATGGCTTCTGGAGCCTTTTTAAAAAAATTGTTGTTACATTAGTTATCCGCCAATCATCAGGTACAGAGGCTGAATTAAGCAATACATACCACTGTTAGTAGTTCTACAATTTCATATATGAGTTCCTTCAGAACTCTTGGGTGAATACCATCTGGTTCTGGAGACTTATTACTGTTTATCAATTTGTTAAAAAAAACCCTCCTCTATTTACACTTCTATCTGGGACAGTTCCTCAGATTTGTCTTGTAAAAAAGAAATGGCTCAGGTGTAGAAATCTCCCACACATCCTCTTCAGTGAAGACCAAAGCAAAGAATTCATTTAGCTTCTCCACAACAGCCTTGTCTTTTTTGAGTGCTCTTTTAGCACCTCAGTTGTCCAGTGGCCCCACCAACTGTTTGGCAGGCCTCCTGCTCTTGATGTATTTAATACAAAATTTGCTGTTAATTTTTGTGTCATTTACTAGCTGCTCTTCATATTCTTTTTTGGCTGGCCTAATTATACTTTTACACTTCACTCGCCAGAGTTTATGTTTCTATTTTTCTCGGTAATGATTTATTTCTCATTTCACTAGATATAGGATATTAAACCACAGAGATGCTAAGTTAAACCTGGGCTTTTCTCTTCCTTCTCAACTTTCATTTCTTTCTATAGGCATGGGATGGAAGAGAGGAGTATGAAAGCTCTGAAGTTTTTCTTACCTTTACTATTTTGCCTTGTTTTATCAAGTATCCTTCTTTTGTACCGAGCTGCAAAGAACAAGGAAAGGGATCAAAATTAAAGGCTCAGCTGTGTTTATATTTTGTTCCTTTTTATTATGAGCAAAACAAAATCAAACTATAGCTCATTCTCCTCCAGATACCTCCCACAACCACTCATTTTATCCTTATGCTCGTGCAGCTTCTGTACTGTCCCCACGGTGTGGGCCAAATTCCCCCAAAAGTCATTCCATTGACTTCAAAGGAGTGGTACCCTCTTACACCAGGGTAGGCTAGAATCACAGAGTTCTCCAAGTATATAATGACCCAAATTCAGTAAAATATACACAGCAATTAAGTCATTTTACTTAATTTACCTAGATGCCACTTGTCATAATACTTAAGTACTATAATAGATCTTACCAGCCAATGGGATTATCCATGTAAACTGTTCTGTAAACACTAAAAAAATCCCAAAGTCCTGGGACATATTTTAATTTGCTTTGGTTAAGTACTCTCTCTATGTGACAAAAGCCCTTCCAACTACAGATGAGCAGAGTACGAACAGAACATTATGTAACACAAAAGCATGTACTAGGGAATTTTTGATCCAGTTAGGCAAAAACACCTATTTGACTACAGTCGGAATGTTGGATGCACAATTTTGGCCTTGATTTTTAAAAATGATTAATGATTTGGGTGCTTAAAATTCTTGAGTGTGCCCCTTGAAACTTCAAGAAAGACCTGACTTTTCATCATCTTCACTAGACACATCTGGAAATTATTGAATCATAGAAGTGCAGAACTTGGAGGGACCTCAATAGGTCATCTACTCCAGTCCCCTGCACTCAAGGCAGGACTAAGTAATAACCAGACCATTCCTGACAGGTATTTGCCTAACCTGTTCTTAAAAATCTCCAATGACAGAGATTCCACAGCCCCCCTAGGCAATTTGTTCCAGTGCTTAACCATCCTGACAGGAAGTTTTTCCTAATGTCCAACCTAAACCTCCCTTGCTGCAGTTTAAGCCCATTGCTTCTTGTCCTATCCTCAGAGGTTAACAAGAACAATTTTTCACCCTCCTCGTTGTAACAACCTTTTATGTAGTGAAAACTATTATCATGTCCCCTCTCAGTCTTCTCTTTTCCAGACTAAACAAACCCAATTTTTTCAATCTTTCATCATAGATCATGTTTTCTAATCCTTTAATCATTTTTGTTACTCTCCTCTAGACTTTTTCCAATTTGTCCACATCTTTCCTGAAAAGTAGTGCCCAGAACTGGACACAATATTCCAGTTGAGGCAGTATCAGTGTGGAGTAGAGTGGAAGAATTATTTCACGTGTCTTGCTTACAACACTTCTGCTGATGCATCCCAGAATGATATTTGCTTTTTTTGCAACAGTGTTACACTGTTGACTCATATTTACCTTGTGATCCACTATGATCCCCAGATCCCTTTCTTTAGTGCTCCTTCTTAGGAGTCATTTCCCATTTTGTATGTGTGCAACTGATTCTTCCTGCCTAAGTGGAGTACTTTGCATTTGTCATTATTGAATTTCATTCTATTTACTTCAGACCATTTTTCCAGTTTGTCCTGATCATTTTGAATTTTAATCCTATCCTCCAAACCACTTGCAAACCCTCCCAGCTTTGTATCGCCCGCAGACTTTGTAAGTGTACTCTCTATGCCATTATCTAAATCATTTATGAAGATACTGAACAGAACTGGACCTAGGAACCATCCCTGCAGGACCCCACCCAATATGCCTTTCCCGGTTAACTGTGAACCATTGATAACTACTCTGGCCACGTCTATACTTACAGCACTGTAGCGGCACAGCTATACTGATACAGCTGTGCCACTGCAACACGTCTGGTGAAGACACTCTAAGCTGACGTGGGAGAGCTCTCCCATCAGTATAATAAAACACCTCCATGAGCAGCAGAAGTTCTGTCACCGGGAAAAGCTCTCCCACTGACATAGCTCTGTGCGCATGAGCACTTATGGCGGTGTAATTTATGTCACTCGAGGTGGTTTTTTCACACCACTGAGTGACATAAGTTATGCCGACGTAGGTTGTAGTGAAGACATAGCTTCTCTGGGAATGGTTTTCCAACCAGTTATGCACCCACCTTACAGTAGCTCCATCTAGGCTACATTTCCCAAGTTTGTTTATGAGAGGGTCACGCAAGACAATGTCAAAAGCCTTACTGAAGTCATGCGAGACAATGTCAAAAGCCTTAATCTACCACTTCCCCCTATCTACAAGTCTTGTTACTCTGTCAAAGAAAGCTATTAGGTTGCTTTGACATGATCTGTTATTGACAAATCCATGCTGACTGTTACTTATCACTTTATTATCTTCTAGGTGTTTGCAAATTGATTGCCTGATTATTTGCTCCTTTGTCTTTCTGGATACTGAAGTTAAACTGACTGGTCTGTAATTCCCTGGGTTATCCTTATTCCCCTTTTTATAGATGGGTGCTATATTTGCCTTCTTCCAGTTCTCTGGAATCTCTCCCATTTTCCATGAGTTTTCAAAGGTAATCGCTAATGGCTCAGATATCTCCTCAGTCAGCTCCTTGAGTATTCTAGGATTGTATTTAATCATTAAATTATTCTGGCTGTGATTTTTTTGTAAAAACTAACTAGTTTCAAAACTTTTTAAAGTTAATATTCTACGGGGATAGCGGTGGAGGTCTTTGGTTCGTCTATAGTCAAAAATAATTTTAGTTCAGATGGAAAGAGTTGCATATGACACCTCTCTTATTAAGATTTTCTAATGCTCAGCATTGCTGATCTCCTGAGGAGAATGGTGGAAAGGTTCTTATTCATCACATGACTGTACCGGTAGGATTATTTTCTTGGCTATAACCATTTTTAAAAGGGTAGATCATCAGTGCACGCTCCAGGGCTCACTTGGCTAGCTGTGTTACACTCAGACCCTTAATAACAGAAAAGTAACTTACCGAAGGCGCATTTGGGACAAGATCATTTTCAGTTTTTCCTGTCTGCATTGCAGTGTGAACTCGGACAGACTCATAAATAGAAGGTTCTTCCACTTTCCGGGGATACGGATGTTTCAGTACAATTAGGGTGCCTGAATAAAAGATTGCCAGGTCACTCACTAGTGCTAAGTGGGTAATACAAAATGATTGTCCCAGCTGTCTGTGTGTGTGATTTTAAGACACATTTCCCTTTTAAATCTAAGAATGCATAGGAGTCATGAACAATATCCCATGGAGTTCTGGAGCACTCCTGTGTTCTCAGGTTCCTAAGACAAGAGTGGGATTTTGGCCACACACAGGTCAGAGGACAATCAGACATTATCATGTCATAAATGACAAATGATTGATGAAATAAGGCAAATCATTTTCAAAGTGCACAGCCTAAGTAACTGGACTGTACATAAGGTTTTCCACAGGGGACAAGAATCCTTCCCCACAAACTGCAGAGTGGCTATGGGCAGTGACTAATGGATCTGGGTAGTGGCAGTTCCACCTGACTAGAGTGGATCCTTCACCCTTGACTCTACCCTGCCCTACTCCCAAGAAGTCCTGGACCTCTGTTCCACTGTGCGTGTGGAGTCAGGATCTCCTGTATGGTTTACCCAAATCCTGCCCCTCTGCTGTGTCTGAAAACCTCTGCTCTCCTATGCATGCCCAACTGCACCTCTTCTATTCCTTCAAGCAGGTGCTACGGTTGTGTCTACTCTATAGAGCTGATGCCGGCATAGCTATGTTGATACAGCAATACCAACATAGCCCCCTCATATAGCTGCAGCACCAACAGAAGGAGGAGTTCTGCTGGTTTACAAACACCCCCTCTCCAAATGACATCAGCTAAGAAGCCCTTTTCTCTTGGCATAGCTGAGTCTACATGGGGGTTTTGTCAGCACAGCTATTATGTTAGCTGGTGGTGTTTTTTTTCACATCCCTGACTGACATAGCTATACGTTTTAAGTGCAGACCAGGCCTGACTTTCTGAATCTGCCTTCAAGCAGATATTCATGTAAACCTCCTCCTGTGATATGAGTGGAAAAGCCAAGAAGGCAGCGCCACAGAACTTTCACACCTGCATGAGGCAAGAGAAATATGTTTTCTTTGTTCCTGTTAGAGCTGTAGATTGAATCTGCTTTTGCTCATGGAATCATCAGTTATTATTAGGGTAACTGGATTAGACACACAACATACGGCTTTCGTGTTTCACAATTGGAAGCCATTTCTTGCCTCACAAAAATCTCTGCCATGGATAAACATCCTTCTCATTAGAACTATATATATATATAGTATCCTCGAGTTTTCATAGTTGTATATAAATACATTGTGCCTTTTTTAAGCATCTAAACTCAGAGTAGTGGATATAAGGACCCAAAGTTTTTAAGTCTAGTGCAAAGATGGAGAGATGTTCACTTCAGTCTTCTATGCACAATGAAGAGAGGGCCAGAATGGTCCAGTAGATGGGACCCACGATCAGGCACCAGGAGACTGTAATTATCTGCCTGGTTCTGCCACAGACCAACTGTGTGACATTGGTCAAATCACTTCATCTCCCTGGGCTTTCATTTTCCCATCTGCAATAATAAAGCTCAGAATAATAAAGCTGACCCACCTTTGATAATTAATCTGTGGATGAAAAGTGCTTTCTACTGTAAATGCTTCATGTTTGCTATTAGAGAAGATTTACAAATTCTATTTTTATAGAACTTCCTCAGTAAATACAATCTTGGCTGTAGAATGTATGAGGTAGTACCTAAAAGGCAGGGTGTCTTTTTTTTTTTTTTTTAAACACTCATTTTCTGTTTGTGAAAGAGAAACAAACTACATGAAAATGACCTTTTTGAGGCCTTCCCTCCATTTAGCATATGTTAAAATATCTGTTATTTAAATTCCATGATTGAAACTTGACTAGTTATGTCCTCTTGAGCTTGTGATCATCAGTTCTCACAAGCTAAGCAATGTTAAGACTAATAAGTACTTGAATTGGAGATCCACAAGGAAAATCCAGAGTGCTGCAGGAAGAGGTACTGCTGTCAGCTGAACCAGTGACTTGGATAGAGTACTAAGGGACACTGCTGCTACCTAAGGCCCCAATCCTGCAGACACTTATGCACATGCTTAAGGTCTGGGGGGACAGGGGTCACTCAGTGCTTAAGATGCTTTCAAGAGATCTCTTTATTCTGTGTCCAGTTCCAGCTGTCTGGGCATAACAACAAGAGCTTCACAGCACCCAGAAGTTCAGCCCTTAAAGACACAATCCCTGATACCACAAGATCCCATCTACACTAGAAAAGGTTTAGTGGTATACCTATATAGGCAAAGCCTCCTAACATAGCTGCATCTTATTCTGGCAACAGAGTACTTTACCATAGGTTGTACCAGTTCCCAAGCAAAACAAGCTGTACCAGAAAAAGCCCTTTTTTGGCTAGTATAACTGTGTCTATTTTGGTGGCACAAATATTGTGTACAAAAATTAAACCCTTGCCTAACAATACTAAACTGGCAATGTTTATAAGAATAGACCTGGCCTAACTTTTATGCACTGCAGTTGGTCCCATTTAAATCAATAGGTTTACTTGGTATATAAAGTTAACCATATAATTAAATCTTCGCAGGATCAAGGCTTAAGAGAGCCATCCTACGAGCGGTACAGTGGCAGCCCTGAGCAGTTGTGATCAGCTGATGAGGTCTGTGTTTGTGGGTGTGGTGTTAAAGAAGAAGGGTGTTAAGGGTGTTGTTTTAGCAATATTCTGACTCAGCTACAGTCTGTCCACTTGCAAAGTGCTAAAGTAAAACTTAAAAAAAAACAGGAAACCAGTGATGAAACAAAAATAAGTCCCTTCCAGCTGGTAAGTATTTGGCTCATGTTTAGTTTTTCTTGGTTTTTTCCTTTCTTTTCCAGGCAGAGAAATGCCTTTCTGGGCAATTTTTAAGCCACACTCCAAGCTTCTCACACAGACTCAGCTCACATAATTAATTAAACCCCCTCACCAAGTAGCTGATCTGGTAGTTAATAAGGCTACAGGTATCCCAGATAGAACCTGCCACCTTTCCCTCAAAGTAATGAAAAGACTAAGATAGAGCAGGGTCCACGATTGATGAATCAAACATGCCTCTATTTGTCTGAGCTTATTCCAGTAGGCTATAGGAACCCCTGTATCTAAAGAATTTACTGAGCTCAGCCAAAGGGACGAGCAACCTTTGGTAATAAGAAAAGGAGCTTCCATTCTCTTCTCCTACTCCTGAGTAGGTGGCACAACCTCATGCTGCTATATAAAAGTAAGACAATAATATATTTAGAATTTTTATCTATATGTATATCTCAAAGCATTTCATAAAGGTGAGTAAGCATTATTATCCCGATTGTACAGATAGGGAAACTGAAGCACCATCACACACTGAATCAATATAAAGTCAGGAAGAGAAACCAGGTTCCTTGACTCCCAGTTTGGTAATCTGGTGGGTCACACTACCTTATTAAAACAAGAACATATTATTCTACGTGGTCAGTTTGTTCCAGTTAGCACTATGACTTGGTTAAAATGTCGTAACATTTAACTTTGTTTTTTGGGTAGAAGCAACACCTTTTCTGAACCAAGCTATTAATATTCTTGCTCACTATGACATTGCTTGGTAAGAGGATGTTTTATACAAGTGTCATCCAGTATGTTATCCGCATGTCATTCAGACTAACCTTCATGAAGCTCTGACTAAACAGCAGAGAGTTTATGTTTGCAGCAAAACACTAGCAAAGGAGATCTCTAAAATTAGATTGGTGCTTCAGATCCAACCTTCCTCACTACTCATATGCATTTTCTAATACTACAAAGCTCACAAGCCTAGTTGAAAGAGGAGATCAAAGAGACAATACAAAATAAACTTTCAAAATGATTGTTAATAACGTATTAAATTCTGCAGATGAGTTATATTTTGCAAGAGGGGATGGGGGGAAAAGAATATTTGAAATAAATAGCTGACATCTGATCACAGAAACAGGGAAGCATGCAAATGTGATATGCTTAACTTGAGCTATGTGGTGTAGATCAAGGGTCATAGTCAGTTTAATTCTCCCTAGCTCTATGGAAAATTTCTTTTGCATTTAATAAGGATGGAACCAAGAGGCAATTACTCGAAATAAGCCTATAGAACTGAACAGAGTGATATCCTGTGTATTAGGTTCTGTAGACAATTATATACTTACTTACTTACTGCAGAATTGCATACACTAGTTTAAACATTCTATAAAAATGATATTATTTTCTATTAATTTCTGTAGGATTTTTCCATAAGGAATATTTTATGTAGAGTCATTCAGTAAATACATAAGAAATAGAAATGTCCAGTTTAATCTGTTCCAAGATTTTGTGGTGTGGTTTTAGTTTTTTGGGGGTGGGAGAGGGCGGAGGGGATTGGTATATATTTCTGCTTTCCAATTAATAGGGATAGTCTGTCTGAAAACTAACAGAACAGGAAAATATCAGTATGTGACTGTATTCTTAGAAATTTAATCTGATTAAAGCCACAATTTGGTTTATGTCTGGTTAATGACTCAAAGCTTACACATAGCTTTTAAAAACATTAGCTGAGAACTCGTAAAAACAAAAAAACAAATAGCCAAAAGGTTATTTTTTTCTATGTTAGTTTGGCAAGAAGACAGAAATATGACCATATATTGCTTCTACCCTTGTTACTGAAGTGAGCTTTTATAACAGTCAGTTGTCCATTCAAGAAACTGCCTCACAGCAAATACTAGCCCGAGTCACACTTTTGTTTGTTTTAATTTTTTGCATTATCTGAAGTAAGGGAAGAAGTGCGCACATTGGAACATTGAAGTAAAATCAGCATTAATGTGTATTTGCAATGACTAATAAAGCTATAGACAGAAAGAGGACTAGTTAGAATTCTAATGCTTAGGCCCCAATCCAGCACAAAAGTACCCCTGTACCCATATGCATCACTTCGCAGGATCTCAGGGTAGGGTTGCCAGGCATCAATTTCTAGACCCTGGTGGCTTCAGTCAGCACTGCTGACCGGGCCGTTAAAAGTCCAGTCGGCAGTGCAGCGAGGGCCTGGGCTAAGGCAGGCTCCCTACCTGCCCTGGCTCTGCACGGCTCCTGGAAGCGGCCACCAGGTCCTTGTGGCCCCTAAGCACATGGGTGGCCAAGGAGGCTCCGTGCGCTGCCCCCACCCCAGTGCCAGTTCTGCAGCTCCAATTGGCCAGGAATCATGAGCAATGGGAGCTGCAAGGGCGGCGCCTGCAGGTGCGAGGGCAGCCCGCGGCACTTCCCTGGCCACCCATGCGCCGAGGGGCCGCTAGGACTTGTCAGCCACTTCCTGGGAGCCATGGTAAGTGCCACCAGGACCCCAGTTCCCAAACCCCATCCCGCACCCCGCCCTCTGCCCCATCCCAGAGTCCCCTCCCACACCCAAACTCTCTCGCAGATCCTGTACCCCACACACACCCAACACCCTGCCCCAGCCCTGAGCACCCTCATTCACCCCCTCCCACACTCCAAACCCCTCGGCCCCCAGCCCAGAGCCCCCTCCTGCACCCCAAACCTCTCATCCCTGGCCCCATCCCAGAGCCTGCATCGCCAGCTGGAGTCGGCACCCACCCCCGTACCCTAACCCCCTGCCCTAGCCCGGAAACCCTCTTCCTCACCCTGAAGCCCTCATTTCTGGCCCCACCCAGAGCCCACCTCAAACCCTATCTCTGGGCCTTATTCAACTTTTCAGCCATAGATCTCCAAGCGCTTTACAAAGCTTGGGTGCATAGTCTCCTCATCTGACAGATAGGTAACTGAGACCCAGAGCACCTAAATGACTTGGCTAAGGTTTCACAGAGATACAGTGATAGAGTGGGAGGAGAAATAAACTCTCCTGACTCAGTGTGATACCCTAATCCCAGGAACTACACTAAAAAACACACAATGTTTAAAAGTGAGCACAAAACAATCATTAGTGTTGTAGACAAGTTACTAGAGCTGGTCAAAAAATTAGTACAATAAAATATTTCACGTTTCCATTTAAATGGGTTGAAATTTTAACCCATTTTTCATTTAAAAAAATATTTTTCACAACTTTTTTCAAAATGTTTGTCTAAAACATCATTTTCATTTAGTGATTTTTATTTTTTTAATAAACGAAAACATTTTCATTTACTGAAAACCTGAATTTTGGTAAATGGAAATTTTTGAATTAAAAAGACTTTTTTGTGAAAATTTCTGATAATGACAATTGATCACAAAAGTTTACATTTTCAGAAGTCGTCTATTTTTAAATAAATAAACTTTTTGTTAAAAAATGTTGACCAGCTGCACTAAGTTATACCTTCCTTTCCCAGTAACATAAAACTTAGGCTTGAAAACCATGAACTCATTTGAATTTTTTTCCTGCACCTCTTCAGCCTTTCAGAGCCCACACTAACTGTACTTTTAAATGTAGCAAAATGAAAATTGGATGGGGGGAGCCTTTAGAGATGATTTCTATTTCTCTGTTGGTGATAGTATGTGCTTGTGAAGTCCTTTGTTTATAAACCAGCCAGAGAATAACATAATTCAGGTTCCTTGTTTATTCCGTCATATGGCTGAGCTGCCAGTTTTACCATATAACATTCCGTGCCAGTATTTAAAAAAACAAACAAACAAACAAACATTGACTATACAATTACTGTCCACTAGTGCCTGAGACAAAGTTCTCACTTTATCTATCATTGAGTGAGAGCATGGACTGGGAGCCAGAACCGGATTCTGTTCCCAGCTCTGCCACTGATATGTCTTCTGACCTTGGGGCAGATATTTTACCTCTTTTGACCTAATGACATTTACCTTCTTATGGATAACAGCTAAGTATTATAATTCTTTTAAAAGGCTCTGCTTGAACAGACAACTTACTGCTCCTGCTCCATTAAATTAGCCATTACCCCACAGGCAGCTATTATTATTAATCATGTTTATTACGGTAGTGCTGGAGGGGTTTGACATCAGCATGTGAAATCAGCATTGGTGCTCTCTCTTCCTGTATATTGCTGCATATAGGAAAGTAAAGTGGAAAGGGAACAAGCTTGTTGGCGAGATACTTTAATACCCATTTCCAGCCTATAGCTCTGTCTGATTTAGACAGATGAGAGGGGTTTCACTGAGCTAGCAGAATCTGATTAGGGGGCCATAAGCAAACTGCCATGCACATCATTCAGCTCTAGGGATCTAGCTTGCAGAGATCATATAGCACCAAATCCTTAGTTACTAATGGATGTCACACATGGAGTGAAGGAAGGAAAAATCATAATTTTCTACATGTCATCTGAAATATTTGAAAGGTTAAACTTGCTGGTATATTTCTGACTTCAGATAAGAATCTTCTCATAACCCAAAATGGATATTTAGATTGAAACATTTTCATCTTACACTTTAAACCAGGGTTTCTCAAACAGGGGTCGCAGCTTGTGTAGGGAATGCCCCTGGTGGGCTGGGCCAGTTTGTTTTTCTGCCCCATCCGCAGGTCCGGCCGATCGCAGCTCCCACTGGCCGCGGTTCACTGCTCCGGGCCGATGGGAGCTGCAGGAAGCGGCGCGGGCCGAGGGACTTACTGGTCGCCGCTTCCAGCAGCTCCCATTGGCCCAGAGCAGCGATCCACGGCCAGTGGGAGCCACGATCAGCCGGACCTGCGGACGGAGCAGGTAAACAAACCAGCCCCTCCTGCCAGGGGCTTTCCCTACACAAGCGGCGACCCCGTTTGAGAAACCCTGCTTTAAACCAAAACAGTTCTACAAACTAGTACTTTGAAGCATGGTTCATAGTATAGTTGCATTTTTAAAATAAACCTTGTTAACGATGTGATTGGATTAATACTTGTGTCCCAAATATACAGAAGTGCTTGAGTGCATATTTATTGATGTATATGCCATCACAACAATTGCACCTGCAGATAATCATTTAGGCATCTATCTGATCATTTGCATATACAAATACCACTACTGCACATACAAATTATTTGCATATTTTTTGCACGCACAAAGTATTAGCAGTTTTCTGCCTTACAAATGTTCATTAATTCTAGCAATTTCCAATGTGGAGGGAGGTAAGTCTTAACCTTATCTTAGAGATAAGAAAACCACAACAAGAAAGACTGGCCCAAAGCCACAGAAGCGATAGTGCCAAATCTAGGATTAGAACTCAGGAGTGCCTGGCACCTACACCTAACCTATACTTTTAGCACTAGAATATATACCCCTCTTTCTCAGAATTAGTACTAGAAATTTGAACTCAGGGTTTTAAATTTCATTCCTACAAGTGATCTGCTGGTAGGAAGAGTCTTTCTCCTTCTCCTTGACCCCATTCAAGCAGCAGCTGTCTGTTGAAATGGTCTGTGCCCCTCTTGTTTTATATAACACTGATTAAGCAAATATTTAAAAAAAAAATCCCAGTTTCAGGGCAGAGCAAGTCAACAAGCAGGCTGCTCTGCCTCAGCAGAGGAAAGGCAAAGGAGATTACTTGTTAATGGTGAGGTATCGGGCATGTAAGCTGCAGATGAAGTGAGGAAACCATTGTGGATTGCTGGGATGGAAAGTAGTGGAAATAAACTCTTTCATAGCTCTCTCTTTCCTCTACTCTTAGCCCCCTCCCTCCAGGCCTCCTCTTCTGAGAAGATGTTTAAATGTTATTTTGGGACAGTCATAAAATTGTAGTTTTTAACCCTGTATTTCTTAACCTAGTAAAATAAAAAACTGGCAGGAGATGCGTTTAAGGGGCCTACTCTTCTCAGCACATGCACATTCTGAAATGCTTCTTCTGGGCTACGATTGTGTTAGCAGCAAAGACGAGGCAGCAACAGAAGCTTCTTATAGTGTGTGATTGTTTTAACCTATCATCTTGTTAGACAAGTGCATAATGAGCACAGGTATTTCACTAGTAAACATCATGTGACCATCCTCTGTTCTCAGCAATCAATTCTGTTCTCAGTAACAATGGAATAAATCGAAACTAACTCTATTGCTGAGAGCAATTTCTATAGTTCTGTGCCACATCAAACTGCTCTAACCTGTTTCAGGCACCAGCTGACTGTAATAGAGACAAAGTTCTACCACGTGGCTCCCTGAAACAGCTACAGTTCCCTCCTTTATCCAGGGTGGATCCAAGCAAAGGCCTCTGCCTCAGGGATTGGAGACAAGATCCTGTTACTGGCTCTACCCTGACACCAAAATGGGCTTGTGTCCCAGGCTGGTAAAATCACAACCTGCTTACTTTGGTTTGTGTTTAGATTAAGCAAAAGGCATCCCTAACCTAAACCTCTGGTACGTTTAACATTGGCATACACAAAATAATATCTGAAGAGGTACATCTGGGTAGGTTTTGAGTAAAAATGGCTATCTGGTATAAATATGAAGTGGGTTCCCTAAAACTATCTCCACACGCACACACATGACACACATTGTTTACCTGTCTCGCTTCCAATTAAAGGCTGGTTTGCAAAATGCATGACTAACTCCTTCAAGCTGGGAAATTCATTAAAGCCAAACTTGAATGAAGACCCCATGTGCTCCACATGGAAATGTTTCACAGAATCTCTTGCTCTAAAAGGAAAAAGAAAATTGTCCAAATATGTAAAGTTTGCAAATTAAGAAATGTCTCTGGAGGAAAATGTAAACACTTATTTTTTACACTTATTACTTTGTGCTTACACAGCACCAGCCATGTTTAGATTTTGGAGCTTCATTGGGATTGATTTTTCAAAGATACAGCATGTTCAGAGCTCCCATTCACTCCAGTTGGAGTTGTAGGTGCTTGACACCTCTGAAAGCCAGGCCTATTAATTAAGAGTTGCAACACCACTGTGAGGTAGGGTAAGTATTATCACTATTTTACAGATGGAGTAATGAAAGCACAGAAAGCTTAAGTGACTTGTCCAAGGTCACATTGGGAGTCAATGACAGAGTCAAGACTAGAACACAAGAGTCCTTTCTCCTCCTGTATCCATCAGGATGCCTGTCCAGTTAGCAACAATACAGATGCTCCCCGACGTACGCAAGCATTCCATTCTGGAACGCTTTGTGTAGCTCGAATTTTGCGTAAGTCGGAAACATATACCCGACAATTACGCGCAAAAAACAAACAAACAAAAAAACCTCCTATTTCTAGTTTACGGAACTTTTTCTGTAAATGCGGATTTGCATAAATCGGGTTTGCGTAACCCAGGGGGCGTCCGTACTGCTAATTCTTAAAATATAATCCCTCCATTCAGTGTACACATTTTATTTATTATTGGATTACATTTTCAAAATTTCAAAATTAGGCACTTTTAATGATGGACTGATTTTTTTTTTTAAGAAGTCTCCCTAATCTTAAATATCCCTAATCTAAGTCACTTTGTGTTACAGGTGCTCAGTACCTTTTCAAAATCAGGCCTCCTTTAAAAGTGCCTAAAGTGTAAGTGTCTAAATATATATTTAGAGCTTAATTTTAGGCATCCAGGTTTGAGAATTTTTGGCCTACTATTTACTATCGCCAACAAAGGCTCCAATCAAGATAGGGGGTCCCTTGTGGTAGGCACTAAACAAATTCACACAGGAAGAGAGTCTTATCTTTATCAGTACAATGCCATTCAGGAGAACTTGTGGATATACAAAGAGTTATACAAGTCCTGACTTCCTCGCTGGATGTTATTCATCCATAAGGCAGTGAAGCAATTCATATAAGAGGCATTGGAGCAGGCATTTCTCTTCTGTTAAAGTGGATCCTGTTAACAATAGCAGTAAGGTAGTCCAGAGAATCTTTAAAAGAAAAGGTTAGGAAAAAACAAGAAACAAATATAGTGGAGAAAGGGAAGAGGTTATGAACTCCCATTATTTTCTCATCATTTAGTAGGAACTACTTTTCATAGTGAATGCTTACAATCCCTGATATATTTTAATGGGTTTTATTAATTATATTTAATTATGTTAAAGAGCCATGTTCTAAGTACAGCTGGCCACTCCAGAGTGTGGATTCATAAGCTTTAGAGCACCACTCCTGTGGCTGAAAACACCACCTTCCTTCAGCCTCCCATCACATAATGCAGGCAAGACATGTGCCAATAGCATACTAGGATGCATGTTGTCATGGCTTCTTGGTACAGTGAAGTCATGTTTTCATCTCTTCATCTAATTTCACAGGAAATAAAGTGTGGCAATGAGATTAGGATCTATTCATTGCTTAGTTCCTCTTCAAAGTTAGTGAATTTAACTACTCACTAGCTTCAGACTGCAAATGTCCATCAAAATATCAAGGGATATCTGAGCATAGTTTCATACTGAAGCAAGCCACTAATGATGATTGATAAAGTGTGTGTGTGTGTGTGTGTGTAATAAAGGACAGATAGAAGGTATTCAGGAGAGTAGATTAGCTATACACTAAGATATAGAGCTGGCCAAAAAATGTTATGTATGTTCCATGAAAACTATCTGAACAAAATTAAAACTTTTCATTTTGTAATGAACATTTTTTATTAGTTTCATCAAAAAATCCAGGGAATAATTTAGAATGACACAAGCATTTTTCATTTTGTTTGAAAATATTCATGGGTTCTTTCAATTAACCAAATTTTTGTTTCAAAATGAAAAAAATTCACTTTTCCTCCCTTTTCCCTCTCCCGCCCTTTATTTCTGTGGGGAAAAGAGAAGGGGGCAGTATAATGGAATGAAATGAAAATTTTCATTTGAATCAAACTTTTTCTATTCATTTTGCTGAAAAATAAAAAAATAGTCAAGGGGAATATATTTTTGCTAAAAACTTTCATTTCCTTCGACAAGCCATTTTTTGTATTAAAAAAGTTATGATTAAAACATTTTGACCAGTTCTACTGAGGTATCTTCTGATCCACAGATGGATGCAAATGATGGAAGCAAACATTTATACCAGACTGTAATGCACTCTGAGGACTACATTTAATTACACTCATTGACCCTGAGTTTTGGATACTAATTTTTCACATGAAACCTATTTTCATACATCCAAAGTGTCATCTTTGGATGCTGTATATAAGAATTTTTAAAAGCTGAGTAATTAAGAAAACAGAATCTATCACTCAAAGACTTACTCTGATTTCATCTTTTAAATAACAGGAGATACATTCCCTCAGAGGGAATTTGCTAGATGTTTGTTTTGTGCATTTCTTCCTCTCCTTCACAATGCAATCAGCTACCCCACAACAGTTGGGTAACTAGGAAAGCATTTACTCTGGCTGATATGCACCATGTCCCTTCATAATAAGTTATTATTATATGCATCTCTGAAGGAACTATCACTGGGCATCTAAAAGATCTGGACAGTCTGAGCTGTCAGTGAAACTTAATATTCTCTACACCACTCAACAGTCTTGTGCTGGAGTAACTCCCCTGACTTCAATAGAGATAAACCAGCCTAAAAGTGATGTAACCGAGTAAAGAATCAGGGCCAAGGATCCCGACCTGTGATTTTTATTTCAGCTAACAAAGTAACAAACCAATGACACTGTATCAATATTCACTACATAGTTGTCAAGGATGAACAAACCCTTCCAGCATGAACCTTAGTCTTGCAGATATTATAAACTGACACTTATGGAACAATTCTCTTTTTATCAGTTGTTTACAAATATTTAATTTATTCTTAAGTTATTGCAAGAAGCAACTCTTTTAAATACATTTTCTGGTTTACTCTATATAACTTTCAGATTGCCATGCAAAACTGGCCTGGGTTTTGTTTGAGAAATTGCCAGTGGCAGAGGGTTAGTTCAAACAGTGCTTAATTTTTCCTGCTAGTGTAAAAATATTCAGGCCACTGAGAAATTATAACTCTTTAAAAACTAAGAAATAAATGTTTGTTTCTATGAGTTTTCCTTTTCATGTTTTTTACACTAGGCACCTGTCATCGATACTTATTGTTTGCGTTGCTGTAATTTCTAGAGGCCCCACTGTGCTAGGCACATAGATGAGGGTTTGTGTGTTTGTTCGTAAGGCATTCCTTGACCCACAGAGCTCACGGTCTGGGAACATGTCTGTACTGAAGAGATTTATGCTGGTGTCTATACACTGATGAAAACCACTGGTGTTGATGCTCTGCACCAGTGTGAAACTGGACTTCACAAGTGCAGCTGACCTTGGTTTCAAAGTGCAATATATTACAATGACCCCAGACAATGCATAAATGGCAAGTTATTACTTTAAAGGGCGTGTCAAATGTTCTTGTCTGCAAGTTATTCATAGCAGTTCATGCAATGTCCTGAATACGTCCCCTTTAAAATCCTGTTGTGTCCTGGTTATTGGGAACTAAAGCTCCTTAACTCAAGACACTGACTCAACAGTCAAGTATGTAAACTTTGAGCATGTTTGCACTGTATGGGTTACATCCTCAGCTGGTATAAATCATAACTCCAATGATGTCAGTGGAACTACACTGATTTACATGAACTGAGGATCTGGCTTTTTGAGCAGTCACGCATTGCTGACTAAAGTACTGGCCTAGCATGCTGTAAAAACCTGGGATGGGTCTCAGGGGGCACTCTTAGGTTTCCCTAAGCTGTGGTCAGGATGCAATCAGGAGAAGTTATCTCCAGGCTACTAGAGTTAACTGTTGTGTTTACTACCATAAACTTCTCACCATGGAGTCTTTCTGCTCACTTCAGTCTGCCCCCCTTTATTATTATGGCTGCTAATCTAATTGGATTTACCATTATAGAGGGTTTTGAGTGACTGTACAATGTTTTAATTTTAAAGCAGTTCATGAAATTAAGCATCTCTCAGCAAGATGAACTCTTATGGACCTCTGAAGTTGGACACAAATATTAGGTGTTGGGATGTTTGTTTCTTCCTGGTATGACATTCAACAGTATTTCACTCTGTCACAGCTTGCTGGTCAAAACCTTTTTTTAATTACTAGATCACAGAAACTATTAATGTGATTTTTATAAATTAAAGCGCATTACTATTGCAAATAAACATGGCAGTAAGTGAAGGATTCTTATAATTGGTAGTAACATAAAGTCATGTAAGTTAAATCAGTTTTCCCCCCCCATATTGTACCTTACTGAGAGAGAATATAAGTCATTCCTTTCATTACTCTTCCTTAAGAGATAGCTTCCATCACATCCATTGGAAAGAAGAAGAGCCTCTGCTGCATGGCGGGTGAGATTATCGTGGTACCACCTAGCAAGACATAAAGGTTAAAGCTTCACTCAATTTTGGTTGACATGTAGTGAGTTGTGAAGCAGTAATAACTCCATAGTTGGGGTTGCAACCAGCTCTCTATTATAATCCTGAATATTCGCACATGCACGTTCTCTCTTGCACACACACACGCACACATTTAGCAGGACAACTCCTTTTGGCCTGGAAATTTTCAAGAGGAGACTTTTTTTAGGAAGTTTGAAAGAAACTGGCTCAGTCAAAAATTAACACAATTCTGACTTGGGGGGGGGGGGGGGGGGTGGAGGCCAGCTATTTTGTTCAGTTATATCTCAAAAAGTGGATGGTTTTAAATATCCAAACTTCTCCTTCAGTTAGATCTTCCAAGGAACTAGTTCAGACTTTGATTGAAAACCCCAAATGTTATGACTATAAAGCCGCTTGTTTCCTTCCATTGAATGATGCAGGGGGTAGCAAATTGTGGCATAGTATGGGAAAAAATCCAAGTTCTCTCAACTTAGTCTCCTGATACTACTGCAAACTGGGCCTCCAGACACCACAGTGAACAGGAGCATTGTGGGGGACAGACCCAAAGCAGGGCAGGGCAGGAGCTCGTGAGCACCCTGGTTTCTGCAGCATGCTTCCTTCAAGTCTAGGTCCATTTCTGATTGGAAATTCACCCACGAGTTACTGCTGTTTTCACCAATAGTTACAGTCTCTCCAGAACTGTGAACTTCCGCCTTCAGAAAGGGGGATTGTAGTGATGTGTCGCTTTAAGCCACTGTACCGTCACAGAACCATTCCAGTGCTTCTTGTGCAACATTGTCCTTTAGCTTAAATACCTCTTCACCTCTCTGATGTGTACCCCTTGATCTATCTATAAAAAGTAATCAAATCCCCTCTCAGCCTTCTTTTTGCTAGGCTAAACAAGACAAGTCTACTCTCATAAAAGCAATGCTTGTACTCTAACGGCATCAATAAGCATTCAGAACTGGACAATGAAAACACAGGTGGTGAGATGTGCACCCTGACTGGATTTATTTACAATAACAAGGGGTTAAGGCTGGATACACAAATGCAATGCAAATAGTATATAAAGTCACAAGCCAATCTGCCACCTGTTCAGCTCCACTGGTGTTCACAACGTTGGGAGCCCGATGTGATGAGCTGCTAGAATTTTAAGCACTATGTCATACAATTCTGCTCAGTATCTTGTTCACTTAAAAAGCTCAGTGGCAGCTGTTCTATGCTGGGACTCCCAATATCACTCTGGTGAGGCTGAACCAGTGGTAGCAACTACATTTTTCACAAAATTTCCCTCCAGGGCCATAGAGGAATAAAGGAAGTGTGGAGCCAGACCACATTTAATGCATTTGATTATGTAAATCACAGGTTTATATTAGATACATTATGAAAAACAGCCTTTCAGCATGGATATTAAAGAGGGAAGATCCTACGATGGAAAAGCTAATAGTAGTACACCTCTACCCCGATATAACGCTGTCCTCGGGAGCAAAAAAATCTTACCGAGTTATAGGTGAAACCGCGTTATATCGAACTTGCTTTGATCCACCGGAGTGCGCCGCCCCCCTCCTCCCCCCCGGAGAGCTGCTTTACCGTGTTATATCCAAATTCCTGTTATATCGGGGTAGAGGTGTATTCTCCTGGAATAATAGTATTGTGTGCCTCTCGCTCTTTTGACTCAGGTAATGCTGAAGATTATTTAAACTGAAAGGGAACCACAAATGACTCTCTATTATATTTTTTCAGTTTGTGCACTTTATGCATTTGACAGCACTTTGTGTATAGAAACTAAGTGAAAAGACCCTTTCAGACGTCAATAGGCAAGCAGAAAAACCCATTTAAAAAAATCCAGGTAGACTGTTTAAAAGGTGCTCTTTCAGAAAATGAATTTTAATTAAAAAAAAAACAAAAAAAACCTCAGGTTGACAATGTCCCTCTAAATACTTATTCACAGCTCATTGGTTGTTGTAGTTTCTACAACAATCTGAGTTTAGCTTTCTATAATTTTTTTCCTTTCGTCCTGCAAGAGACATTGATTTACATGGAGGAAATTTCTTTACCCTTTTCAAGCTCTGTCTACTATCTTCTAAAGCTGTATTTCCTGAAATGTTTTTTCTCTGGTACACTTCCTCTTTTTGGCAAATGTCTCATGCAGCACATACTATTGTAACCAAAAAGATAATGGTGTTAAGAAAAACCCTGTACATTAACGTATCATCTCAGCAACACAGTTCATCCATATCACTAAACAAACTGCAGACAAATAAATCTGTCTCGATTAGAATCTTCAGTGGAGAAAGTATAACTTTTTGCAGCCGAGGGAAAGTGAGTGAAATTATTCTGTCATTTAAAAATGTTAAGTAGTCCCTTATAGCCAGGACTCCATCCTGCAAAGTTCTGAGCACTATTTGTGGGACGTAGGTTACCTTGCTTAATTTCTAGAGGAAGGTAACATAGAATAGAATAAATCAGAATAAAAAGGGGCATTGAATAAATGGGAAGATCTCACAGAAATTGTCCTGGTACAACTTAAGGGTAGACTGGACACCAGAAAGGGCACAGACCACACAGGCCAGACTACCAAACCCTGTTAAAGGCCCTGTCCCTATATAAAAAGTCTAAAAATGAGTGGGAGAGGAGAGAATACAATATCTGGCAGTCACATGGTTGACTGGGCCCTGTAAGAAGGAACTGGTCCAAACCACCTGTGCCTCATTAACAGCTTCACAGGGCATCTGATAGAGGACAGCTGATCTCTATAAACATAGCGAAACAGACAGAGGAAGCTGTGACAGGGACTGTAGGGTGGCACTGTGCAGGAGCCTCCTGCAGAAGACTCTTGACCAGCGAGGGAGGGCTGGAAGCACCAGGCAAGACAGAAGCCTGGGATTTAGGAAGAATTGCCAACAGCAGATTCCAGGGGAGAAGAAAAGAACCCCCCAGCTTGGAAGGTCTGGGAGTGATCTGCTAAAAGCAGGGAATTGAGTTGAACTTTGTAGACTTTGAGTTTTGTTCTGAACTTGGATATTAATAAACCCAGACCCTAAGGAGAAGTGTCGAAGAGAGAGAAGTCTGTTTGTGGAGTTTATTGAGGATCCATGATGAGAGGGAATGAAGCAGGGTGCTGCAAAGCCACCCTAGCCACCAGGGGGCCCTCAGGAGGTAGCTAGTCCATATACCCTGGCAAGTGAAACTGTACTCTTGCTAATAAATAAATTACTAATGATACTGTGCGTGTCTTAAGAGACAATTGTGATTTAGAGGACATGCTAGGCATGAATTGAGTTAGCATTTTGTTTTGAAACCTAAGGAAATCTGAGTATAGCAGGGCTCTTGTTTTTTGTTTTTCCTTTCTTTGGTCTGTATATATATAAGAAAAGTTATTAGGACAAATTCTGCTCTCCACTACACCAGCAATGCATACAGTTTGAATTTAGACAAATGTAACTGAAAGCAGAAGTTGGACCACAGCATTTCCTGGCATTCATGATACAGCAGTCACTAAACTGACACTTGGTAACAGTGTGTCCCCCTTTTCTCCTCATTCCTCATTGCAATTCAGTATTTAAATGGATACTTCCTATGAAGTTTTAATGATCATTTAAGATTGCTGCTTGAAGCCTATTTAAGAAACAAAGGCCAGTTAGTCTGTATATCTCCTTATTAAAAAAGATTTCACAATTTTAAGCTCTATGAAAGACAAGACCCCAATGAAACCTAATGCAGATAGAAACTTAACACTACCAAGATTGTTTGGGTTTAAGACCTGCTCAGAGAACCACCTACACAGTATGCAATAAAACATAATGCACATTTAAAGATCAAAGCATCATCTTTTAAAACACCTGTTAGCCAAAATGGGCTTTGTAACCAAGCTCCAGAATAACTAACAGTCAAAGGTCAGATCTGTGTTGTTCCAATACCATGGTGATGAGACCAGTATCAACATGTAGCCAGTTCTAGAGCTAGAAGAAAGGGCAACATGGTTTTTTTTTGTGAAATTTCATATAAAATGTTTCCTCACTTCATTCTGTGATCAAGAAACAAAGGTTTTCCCCCTAACATTTCCAGAAAATATTTATTTTCACATTGAAGGCATGTTAAACTTGAAGTTGTTCATGTACACTATTGTTCTGTCAAAAGAAATGAGAGGTTTCAGAAGGCCTTTTATTTTTAAATCTCAGAAAGAAGTATTTTGAATAAAAAGCCATTTTCACTTTCAAATATAGTTTCTTTTCAAGCACAAAAATTAAAATAGTTTGGATGAAATGGGACCTTTTTAACAAATTGAAAATTAAATGGGAAAACTTAACATTCATAAAATGGGGGCTTTAGTTTTTGTTCAAAATGTTCTCACACCTTTGATTGGATGTACTGTATTTTGGCTTTTAGGTTGAGGGGTTATTTTGGGAAGTGTTTGTATGCCAAGAAAGCCCACACACAAACAAAAATCCCTGAAATCCTGGTCAGTTTATAAAGTATAAATGGATGTGGCAATATCAATTAGCTGTTGCTACCAAAGCAACTGTGTCAAACTTAGTAGAATTACTTTCTTTCTTCTTTTTGCTCTCTGACACAATTAAAGGTCTCAGTAATCTGGACATTTTTATTATTGACTGATCCTTGAGATGGTCACTCAAAATCTATTTTCTTTCACCTACTGTATATATTTAGGGACAACCTTTTTTATTTTATTTTGGTTAAAGCCTGCAGACAAATCAAATATTTTCATGTAAATATCACCAGGAAAGTCTGTAAAGGGCCATTTATGCATATAAATAGATGGTTTGCTCTCAGTCATAGTAACAGTTTTCCTCAAGTCAGCAGTGTGGATGTTCAAAAGGTCAGAATTCATCTCAGTACAAATCTGCTATGAAATGTACTTGGCAAACAAGTTTTTAATTACACTTGGCATTGCTGCTAGTGAGGGTCATCTGTTTGCAAAGGGAGTTCATGTGTGACACAAACCGTGGGGCTGTCCCCCTGTAAAAGGCTTACAGATCAGTTTCCGGCCTGCACTAGCCTCGGTTTTACAGTCTGTAGAAATATTTTAATGTTAAATATATAACTAAGACGTATTAAACCCATTGACATGTCACATTTTTATATTGTTCTTAATTTAGTTCTACTGCAGTACTGCCTAGGAGCCTCACTTGTCCCATTGTGCTAGGCACTTTGCAAACATAGTCAATAATAGTTGTTGATACAGTAGTGAAACAAGATCCAGACATCTTTTTACTGTCTCTCACAGTGAACTCCTCTACTTCTACACAATTTTAACCACACACAAAACTCATTAAAGCATCCTAGATTAACTCAAGGAGCCACCCAGAGCCTTATTTATTGACAATACAAATAACTGTCAGCTCCATTTATGCATCTTCAGGAAAACCCCATTTGGAAATAAACTGTTAACCAACCCCCATAAATTTGACTGAAGAAAAGCAGTATAAAATAGTCATATTATGTATAACTGGGTTCAAAAAAGAATTAGATAAGTTCATGGAGGATAGCTCTATCAATGGCTATCAGCCAAGATGGGCAGGGATGGAACCCTATGCTCTCGGTGTCCCTAAACGTCTGACTTCTAGAAGCTGGGACTGGATTTCAGGGGATGGATCACTCTATAATTTACCTGTTCTGTTCATTCCCTCTGAAGCAGCTTGCACTGGCCACTGTCAGAAGACGGGATACTGGGTTAGGTAGATCACTGATGACCCAGTATAGCCATTCTTATGTGAATAAACAATCCGTTCTAAACATGTCTGCATACTACAGTACACTTGTTATTCACACATTGACGATAAATAAAACTTCTGGGTGTGAATATAGTACATCCAGCTAGGAGACCTGGATCAAAAGAACTTTACACTGGGTGGTCAACTTTAACTTAATCTCTGTTTTCATTCTATGTGATGCCTGAAGCAGACAGCTGTTTGGATTAGGGAATCCCATCTAGCTCAGTAGCTTCTTAAATACAGAAGGGATTGGGCCAAGCTGAGAGGGAAACAATGGGCAGGTGGAGAAGGCAATTTATAGTCTTCACTGGTAATTTAAAACAAGTATTGCTAATGTTATGAGGAGGAAATTAATATTGCTGCTAGTATCATATAAAATGAAAGGACTGTTCACTGTTGAAGTATCTGTCTCTTTGAATGCATCACTAAGATCAGCCACGTGTAATTCCAATTCTTTGCTTTTTTTGAATACACTGAAAGCCATCTTATATAATATTTGTTTGAATTTGCACCATGGTTTGGATTCTGTACACCTCTAAGATTCATCAAAGGGATTTTGGGAAGGTCCCTCCAAAAATAACTCCCCTACTTTACTCAGAATAAATAGTTTGCTTCTATGAGTAATGTTCCAAAAACAGAGCTCTACACACTGCAGACGTATTGTACTGAAGGTCACCCAGGGACACACAGCCTGCTTTGGGTTCTTGGGAGGGCTTTGTGTGAAAGGAGAGATTAAGGCATTCTAGTGCCATAGCTATCTCCACTGCCATTCATTTATGTGGTGCTAATATTTTTACAAAGAGCTCCTCTTTGTCTGTGCTAACTCCTACCTACAATATGAGGAGAGAAGGAAGGTTGTTTGCAGAGAGGAGGAATGAGGGACCATGTAATCTTATTTATTTGTATCATCATTTCCACAAAAGTCATTTCTTGGAAACATAACCAAAGAAACAGGTGATGCTCTCAGACAATCAAACTTATACTGAGTCCTGGTAATGTTAATACTTTGCTCGAGAAATTTATTTTAGGCTTAATTGGCATGTGCATACACAAACACATATGCTCTCATGGGATTGCTGTGTCCGACCAGGGCATGATCCCCAAGGAAACCCAAGTAACAGTCCCATCACCATCCTCCATTTGGGGAAGGCCACTTTAAATTACAACTTTTTCTACACATACCCCTCCCTTGTGCTGAATCAGTGCCTTTCCTGGGTACATTCACCCTGACTCTTTGGCTTTGGAAGTCTTCCAGTAGGTCTAATAGATGTACATTATTGGTTGTAACTGTTTCTCCAGAAGTTCTCATTTCTCCCAGCAAAACCTCAGCTCTTCAGTTAATTTTCAATTTCTAGATTCCTGCTTTATTTTTTTGTCTGGGCTCTCCACTATTTGTCACAGCTTCTGTGATACAGAACTTCATTTTTTCACCTCTGCCAGAGGACATTCTTGTTTTCATCTGTTTGTTGCTTCAATTACTTGTTACCCTGGATAACCTCATCTCTTTATCCCAGGCTCGTAACCATGGTACAGTATGTGAGTGTCTAAGAGCACTTCTAATGAATTTACTATTGGAGGCTCATCCTCTGATAGGGTATTTTCCCTGCTCATTCAGGGAGGGAACAACATTTCTTTCTGATTCTGGTCAAAGATGGTGCTGGTCTGATGCTGGCTTTTTTTTTTTTTTTTTTTTTTACATACATAGTAATAATGAGCACTGACTTCTCTTGCTTCAGAGGAGAATAACTTTCAGGAATTAAAGTCACCTTCTGCTAGCCTACTGTTTTATTGACAGATTAAATGAGTGATAGGATAGGCTTTACTGGAGCTGCTGTTCACAGAAAAGATGACAAGAGATAGCTCCCCTGAAAGGCAAGAACAGAGCTCAGCCTTGTTCTAAAGCCTTATCTACACTTGGCTTTTAGCCGCCAGTGCAAATGCCTGCTGTAGAACAAGGTAAGCTCTGCAACAGCACAAATTGTGTCTATGCTAGGAGTTTGCATTGGTGCAACTACAGTGGTGGTTAAAATCCCAGTGTAGACAATGTGTTAGTCGTATAGCCTCTTATTTTACAATATTCAGATGTACTTAGCATGGTGACAGGCATTGTACAGACAAATATGAGAAGAAGCTTTTCTTCCAATTTTTTTTAACTCTCAGCAATGATACTTGTCTCAGCAAGTGTTATCTGAAAATCAGATAACATTTTTTGCAAGAACAGACTTGTCTGTACCCCTATCACATTTTTGTGTCTTGAGCAGAATATCTACCCAGTAATAAGACTTAATGGAGAGAAACTAGTGGTAAATCAGAACATCCACATAGTTCCACATAATAAGAATTTAGGCTACCTTCAGTGTCTTCTTAGCGACACCAATCACTATTCACTTGGGTCGCTTCCCCACTTCATTTTATGAAGCAGCAAGTGAATGTAATATTGCACCTATAGATGGGTCATTGGCAGCAGGGGCGGCTCTATGTATTTTGCCGCCCCAAGCACGGCAGCCAGGTGGCTTTGGGTGGCGCGCCTGCGGGAGGTCCGCCGGTCCCGCGGCGTACCCGCTGCCAAAGCCGCAGGACCGGCAGACCTCCCACAGGCATGCCGCTGAAGGCAGCCTGACTGCCCCCCCCCCCCCAGCGACCGGCAGGCCACCTCCCGGGGCTTGCCGCCCCAGGCATGCGCTTGGTGCGCTGGTGAGTGGAGCTGCCCATGATTGGCAGCAGGGAGTGAACCTGGGACCTCTAGATCTTAATGCATGAGCCTCTTCCCTAAACTAAAAGAGCCTGCTTTGTTAGTTGAGGCTTCTGAATCTCTATATGTGGCCCAGCCACCATGTGAAGGGGACAGAGCACTGCATTGAGTGGATGTGGGTTACACATGGCTCCCCATCAGGGATCTTTTTTTTTCCCCTCATCAGGTGAATTTTCACAGATATACTCTATAAAACAGAATTTTAATTGAAAACGACATTGTGTGGAGGTGTCCTCCTCCTAGCCCCCACCTACACCAAGACTGACCAAAGATTCTCTCCTGTCCCCAAGATATTGCCAGCCTGAAGATTCTTTCATAGATTCATAGATTCTAGGACTGGAAGGGACCTTGAGAGGTCATCGAGTTCAGTCCCCTGCCCTCATGGCAGGACCAAATACTGTCTAGACCATCCCTGATAGGCATTTATCTAACCTACTCTTAAATATCTCCAGAGATGGAGATTCCACAACCTCCCTAGGCAATTGTTAACCACCCTGACAGTTAGGAACTTTTTCCTAATGTCCAACCTAAACCTCCCTTGCTGCAGTTTAAGCCCATTGCTTCTTGTTCTATCCTTAGAGGCTAAGGTGAACAAGTTTTCTCCCTCCTCTTTGTGACACCCTTTTAGATACCTGAAAACTGCTATCTCGGTCTTCTCTTTTCCAAACTAAACAAACCCAATTCTTTCAGCCTTCCTTCATAGGTCATGTTCTCAAGACCTTTAATCATTCTTGTTGCTCTTCTCTGGACCCCCTCCAATTTCTCCACCTCTTTCTTGAAATGCAGTGCCCCAAACTGGACACAATACTCCAGTTGAGGCCTAACCAGCGCAGAGTAGAGCGGAAGAATGACTTCTCATGTCTTGCTCACAACACACCTGTTAATACATCCCAGAATCATGTTTGCTTTTTTTGCAACAGCAACACATCCCCAGTGTAAAGAGTAAAGAGTCTGGCAGCATAGTTGTAGCGGGGTGGACACCCGCTCCTGCCTGAAAGGGCCTGAAACAGCTCTGAGAGAAGGCTGGGACAGGGAAGGCTGAGCTGATTCCGGTGAAGTGGCTGTAGCTGGGGACACGCCCCAAACAGACTCAGCTGGCCCTATAAAGGCTGGGGAGCCAGGAGCTCAGACAGTGTCTCTCTCTCTGCACTCAGAGAGAGAAGGGCCTGGCTGTAGGGAGCTAAGACAGGGTACCTGAGTGGAGCAGGGCTGGAGAAAGGCTGGGGAGCTCCAGCCTGGAAAGCCCCAGGCTGCGGCCTAGCATTGGGCCAAGGGGTACTGGGGGTTGCAGAGGGCAGCCCAGAGGTAGGCCAGGGCAGCAGGTCCAAACCCTTCTTGCCAGTGATGAGTAGGCTGATACTGCAGTCTGCCCCAGGCGTGGGGCTAGACAATGACTGGCAGTAGCCTTACACTGAGGCGAAGTGGGATTACTGGGTGGGGGTTCCCTTGGATGGGGAGACCCAGTGTGTGTGGGTACTGCCAGGGGGCAGCACCCAGAGCAAGGGGCACCGGGGTCCTGGGAGGGACAGGGGAGCCAGCAGAGGACAAGGTGGATCACCGGCCTGCAGAGGGCGCTCCGGGCAGGATTGAGCTGATTCCCCAGATGACCAGCAGGAGGCGCCGCAGGGGTGAGTCCGACCCCTTACAAAATGGGGGAGAATGCAGGCATAGGCGGTCCGTCCCTGACACAAGGGGCAAGGCGAGGACAGCAGGACTATTGCCTGGACTGGGGAAACTGAGGAACAGGACAATGGGTCCTGTATACACCGGGGTATATTATGCAGAGACCCCGGGGGTTGTCCCTGGGTGGGGCCTGGCGTCAGCGGCCCAGTGGAAGGGAGCTGATGGCCTGAAGGGGGCCTGGGAGACCCGGGACGGACTGTGGGAGGTACTGTGGGGCCTCCAGCCACAGATCGGCCAGCTGGCGGAGGAGCAGTAGGCCGTGCGAACACTCCTGAGGAGGGAGTATAAAAGAGACCGCGGAGGGCGTGGGCCACAGAGAGCCAGGGCCAAGAGGCCCGTGGCGAAGGCTTGCTATGCCTGTGGTCAGGATGGACATTTAAAACGGGACTGTCCCGACGGGGCTGGAGGCAGAGGACCTCACCCCGCAAGGCGACGGTGCCCGATCCCTCAAGTAGGCCATGGGGGGAGGGAACCTTGGTGGCTGTGGGCATGTTGGGCATGTGGGTGCAAGGGGCACCTGGAGCGGGAGTGCCCCCAGCCCCAGGAATACGGCCCAGAGCAACCCAGGGAGGGTTGGCCCGACGAAGGACAAAAGGATGCCGAGGCCCAGGGCAGCACAGAGGTGGGATGCCAGCTGGGGCTGCAAGGAGCCTGGGCATATAAGGAGGTACTGCCCCCTCAGAAGAACTGAGGAGAGCACGGAGGAGGTGCCGGTAGGCCCAGTAGGATCAGGGCTGGAGGCAGAAGCCAGGATGCAGGGGACCCAGAGGGAGGTCGGGGCCCAGACCGTCGCTGGGCCGGCCTCCAGTGAGGAGACCCAGACTGACCGGGCCCAGCACGAGGCTGGGACCTAGTCTGTAGTGGGGCAGGTCACTGTGGGAACCCAGACCCTGAGGGAAGAGTCGAGCTTGCGTGTACAGCTGGAGGCTGCAGAGCGGGCCCTCGGCGAGCCCGAAGCGAGAGCCTTGGACCTCGCTAAGGAGTATGAGGCCGTCGTCGAGAAGGAGACCCACTTGTGGAAGCAGCTAGAAGAGAGCGAGAAGAAGTGGGCGGCTCTGGAGGCGCATGGGCGATTGGTCCAGGCCAGGAGACACCTCTACCCCCAGGGGTGGTGATCTTGGGGGGAGGGGGGTAAGCGGGGTGGACACCCGCTCCTGCCTGAAAGGGCCTGAAACAGCCCTGGGAGAAGGCTGGGGCAGGGAAGGCTGAGCTGATTCAGGTGAAGTGGCTGTAGTTGGGGCCACGCCCCAAACAGACTCAGCTGGCCCTATAAAGGCTGGGGAGCCAGGAGCTCAGACAGTGTCTGTCTCTCTCTGCACTCAGAGAGAGAAGGGCCTGGCTGCAGGGAGCTAAGATAGGGTACCTGAGTGGAGCAGGGCTGGGGAAAGGCTGGGGAGCTCCAGCCTGGAAAGCCCCAGGCTGCGGACTAGCATTGGGCCAAGGGGTACTGGGGGTTGCAGAGGGCAGCCCAAAGGTAGGCCAAGGCAGCAGGTCCAAACCCTCCTTGCCAGTGATGAGTGGCTGATAATGCAGTCCACCCCAGGCGTGGGGCTAGACGATGACTGGCAGTAGCCTTACACTGAGGCGAAGTGGGATTACTGGGTGGGGGTTCCCCTGGGAGGGGAGACCCAGTGTGTGTGGGTACTGCGAGGGGGCACCACCCAGAGCAAAGGGCACCACCCAGAGCAAGTGGCACCGGGGTTCTGGGAGGGACACGGGAGCCAGCAGAGGACAAGGCAGATCACCAGCCTGCAAGGGGCGCTCCGGGCAGGATTGAGCTGATTCCCCAGACGACCAGCAGGAGGCGCCACAGGGGTGAGTCCAATCCCTTACAATAGTGTAGTAAAATCTCATTCTCTGGCAAGTTAGTGACAGAAAGGTAAGAGGGCTGTCATTTGATTTGTAAAGATCTACAGAACCATAATTTCAATGGTGTCACCCTCTGCAACATGGTGGGGGGGACTCACTGTCCCACCCACCCATCCTCTGGCTCCCAGCTCCAGGTCCTCCAGTTGATGGAAATTTTGATAATACAATGTCATCGGAAATGGGTCCAGTTAGGGCTTTCGAATGATACCTTTCTCCCACAAGCACAATGGTACCAAATATGACAAACCTAGAACAATTATGTAGATGTATATTTGAGAAAATGATTTTAAAATCAATATTTTTAAATTGTACTTTAACATAGAGATGCACCGCTTACACCAAAAAGACATTGTCCTTAGCTAATCCTAGGGAAGCTAGCCTTGACATGTAGGACTGAAAACATTTATTCATCAAAGCCATCATCTGTGTCATTTCCATCTAGGGCACCACTGCTAGACACATTATCACATAGAATCATAGAATATCACGGTTGGAAGGGACCTCAGGAGGTCATCTAGTCCAACCCCCTGCTCAAAGCAGGATCAACACCAACTAAATCATCCCAGCCAGGGCCTTAAAAACCTCTAAGGATGGAGATTCCACTACCTCCTTAGGTAACCCATTCCAGTGCTTCACCACCCTCCTAGTGAAAGTTTTTCCTAATATCCAACCTAAACCTCCCCCACTGCAACTTGAGACCATTACTCCTTGTTCTGTCATCTGCTACCACTGAGAACAGTCTAGATCCATCCTCTTTGGAACCCCCTTTCAGGTAGTTGAAAGCAGCTATCAAATCCCCCCTCATTCTTCTCTTCTGCAGACTAAACAATCCCAGTTCCCTCAGCCTCTCCTCACAAGTCATGTGCTCCAGCCCCCCAATCATTTTTGTTGCCCTCCGCTGGACTCTTTCCAATTTTTCCACATCCTTCTTGTAGTGTGGGACCCAAAACTGGACACAGTACTCCAGATGAGGCCCCCCCAATGTAGAATAGAGGGGAATGATCACATCCCTCAATCTGCTGGCAATGCCCCTACTTATACAGCCCAAAATGCCGTTTGCCTTCTTGGCAACAAGGGCACTGTCGACTCATATCCAGCTTCTTGTCCACTGTAACCCCTAGGTCCTTTTCTGCAGAACTGCTGCCTAGCCATTCGGTCCCTAGTCTGTAGCAGTGCATGGGATTCTTCCGTCCTAAGTGCAGGACTCTGCACTTGTACTTGTTGAACCTCATCCTATTTCTTTTGGCCCAATCCTCTAATTTGTCTAGGTCCCGCTGTATCCTATCCCTACCCTCCAGCATATCTACCACTCCTCCCAATTTAGTGTCATCTGCAAACGTGCTGAGAGTGCAGTCCACGCCATCCTCCAGATTATTAATGAAGATATTGAACAAAACCAGCCCCAGGACCGACCCTTGGGGCACTCCGCTTGATACCGGCTGCCAACTAGACATGGAGCCATTGATCTACCCATTGAGCCCGATGATCTAGCCAGCTTTCTATCCACCTTATAGTCCATTCATCCAGCCCATACTTCTTTAACTTTCTGGCAAGAATACTGTGGGAGACCGTATCTAAAGCTTTGCTAAAGTCAAGGAATAACACGTCCACTGCTTTCCCCTCATCCACAGAGCCAGTTATCTCGTCATAGAAGGCAATTAGGTTAGTCAGGCATGACTTGCCCTTGGTGAATCCATGCTGACTGTTCCTGATCACTTTCATCTCCTCTACACTTGCACGTCTCCATATAAGGCAGGCTGTTGGCCAAATATTTGCAGAGTGAACATCTGGTCTTTGCACATGAGCATTTGACTAGCTGAAGGATTGATTGGGGAGAGCATGGTATTTCACACACAACTGGTGCGGTCAGTCCATCCTCCAAGACCCATCCATGCCTGATAGGGCAGGACAGCTTTGGATGTGCTCGATCATTCTGGAGCCATTCCATTGCTTGAAAATTTGCCCTCTTGATAGCTGGTATAAATGCATCCCTTGTCGGTGGTAATTTTTCCTCTATATGCCTGCTTGTTGGAAACCATTCACCAAGGTAGCTCTGCAAGTATCATAATATCAGTCTTCATAAACTTAAACTCAACATATGAATGCCTCCAGTGCATTTATGACCTCATCAGCGACTGTCTCCGCCATTCTGAGCACCTTCAGAGTGAGGAAAGAGTTTTAGTGACTGAATCAAATGCTTTCCATTAGGATAATTTGGTCTTTCTAGCCAACCTTCCAGTAGTGTCACGTCCTGAAAGGACATGGAAACTTGGCAGTGTGGCAGCTTTTAATAGTTCAAGTGAAAGGAACACATCTCTGAGGGATAAACAGCAATGCTGTCCCCCAACAGCAGGCACAAAAACAGAATCTGGCAGAAGTCTTGGGTAGTGTCTCACAGAGAGCATTAGAACATCTGTGTCTTGTGCAAAACTCTGGAATTTAGTAACATCTCTCTCTGTGGCATTGATGGCATGCAACATAACTTTAGTGTCGGCCTCCTCATGGGAACTATGAAGAAACCTCATTGAACAGTAAGAGGCAGCAACTTCATTACACCATGCGATGACCATTCTCTGGGAAATTCTTCACATGCTGGAGCATTTTTCCTGCAAGATAGTTAACTCATCCTTTGTGTGAGCACGAGACAGTAGCTTCTTCATTGTGACACCACAGGCGTTTGTGGAGTCAATGATTTTGTAGTGGAGAGGTGCAAAATCAAGGAGTCTCTTCTTTCTGGTAATATTTTTAATTGATTCCTCTGCATACGTGTCCTACATGAGATGGACTTTGTCATAGGTCTAGTATTTTCTTTTCAGCCTCCAAAGTGTTCAGCCAAATCTTGGCAGGCGTTACCATAGTAACTCGGGCCCTGGCACTAGCACCTGTGGCAGCTGTGGTGCAGCAGCACAGAATGCTGTCCTGGGGGTGGGGGGGAGAGAGAGAGAGAGAGAGAGACCGAGACCAGGAGAGGTCAGCTCGAGCTCGGAATCTGCCTGCAGTGGGCAGTTGGAAAGTGGTTCGAGAAGAATGGGTGAAAAGTGACGGTGTCGGGGTGACAAGGGAATTGGCCAGAGGAAGCTGTGTTAGAGGAAGCTGGATGGTGAAGGACCATATGCAAGGAGCCCGGGCGCAGAGTGTACAGAGCGTGAGACCAGTGAGATTGGTATTTGGGACACTGACCGTTTGGGCGCTTGGGTGTAGTCCTCCAGGTGAGGAGTTGTTGTTCACTGATGGACCTGTTGGAAAGAGGTGCAGTTATTGCAGCCTCAAAACAAAGGAGCATCACAAGCTGGAGAGAGGTGAAGGCCAGACAGCAGGGGTGAAGCTGGAGTTTGCAGCCAGGGAAAGGAAGAATTGATTCCACCTTCAGCTGACAACAGCATTTTGTTGAGAAAACTTTTTATTGTGACAGTTATTTACAGTTTATTATTTTCCTAAGCAAGCATTTGATATTATTTTATATTACATTCTTGTTCTATTTATATTGTTCCTGTCAAATTTCTGGGGGTTTTCCCTTTATAAAGTTTAAAATTTAAGGTTATATCCATTGTATTGGTTTGCCTTTGCCTCTGCCTCGCCTCATAGTAGGGATAACCTAGCCAAAGCCTGGGTCACTGCATTAACAGTTTCTGGTTTGTCACTAACTTGTGCCTTATCTATAATTGCTCCAATGAAAGCCCTCTGTTGGCATAAAGTACCAGTTGTGTTGTCAGCAGGTGCTGGCTTAGGAACGCCATGCCAGATGTGCATTAGTTAGCTTTTTGTCTGGCACATATATGTTGTTCTGTTGCATTCAAACATCAATCGGGGTACTTTCCCAAAGACTCACGTAGATCAACATCATGATGGGGTCTGGACATGACCAGGAGACAAGCAAACTATTACCTGTCTGCAGTGAGCTCTGTAATAGGATCTGCTACCTTCACTTTGACTTTCTTCTTTTCATTCGAGTACAGCTTTTGTCTGTTCTTCTTGATTGGAGCCCATCCATTGACAGAGCCTTGGATAATTCTTTGGGTTTTGAAGGTTTCATACAAATAATGATCCAAAGTATCCATTCAACTACCATCTTTAGCTAGCTCATCACTGAAGACTGCTTTTCTCATTATATTAATGAGCTCCGGTTCATCATATGTGACTAAGCTCAACCTGCAGTTTTAAAATTGCCCCTTCTTGGCATTAAACACTCAATGAGTCTAGATGGAGTTTGGTTACTTCTGGGTAAGTCATCCCAGCCATGATTAATGTTTCATTCCAAATTCAATGGAGTTCCTTTTTTAAAATTCTTCCCATATGTCCAGGTCAGACTCCTCGACACCTCTTATTTCAGTGAGGTACCAGGCAATCATCGCAGAATAGTTCATCTAAAGCAAAAAAGTAGTTCATGAAGTCTTCCAATGCTGCAAGGTGCAAATTCCAATTAGCAGTCCTGACAAGTTGAATAAAAACCAAGAAAGGCTCAACCATCTTCAGGTATTGCTGCACCATCCCAAAAGTTGGCTTTGTCACCAATTCAACCTGATGAAAATTGCTTGATCCGTTCTGTGATGTTGCAGCTCTCCAGGGTGCTCAATAGGTCATGGGGAGTGGAATGTAGGCCGGGTGTGTGGAACTGGTTTGGCAAGTCCTGTACACTTTGGAAAATGACTTCAAACACATCAGTCTGCTTTTCACAGAAGACGTAGAATTATGTTATGTAATGTACAGTAGAACCTCAGCGTTACGAACACCTCGGGAATAGAGGTTGTTCGTAAATCTGAACAATACATTATGGTTGTTCTTTCAAAAGTTTACAACTGAACAGTGACTTAATACAGCTTTGAAACTTTACTATGTAGAAGAAAAATGCTCCTTTCTCTTTTTTTTTTTTTTTTTTTTTTTTTTTTTTTTTTTTAGTAGTTTACGATTAACGCAGTACTGTACTGTTGGGGGGCGGGGTTTGTCTCTGCTGCTGCCTGATTGTGTATGTCTGGTTCCAAATGAGGTTTGTGATTGATTGGTTAGTTTGTAACTCTGGTGTTCATAACTCTGAGGTTCTACTGTACTTATGTACCAATGTGCATACCATTTGTGGATGGATTCCAGTATTTCTGGAGATGCTGACGTCTTAACTAGTGCCTCATTACAACTCTTTTGACGTAATAAACAAAGCTGAAAATTAATACCACTGAACTACTACACTTTTTTTTTTTTTTTTTTTTTTTTTTTTTTGACAGTGATGGTAAATCAATTTGAAGCACTGCTTCCACTTCTCTGTAACATCAAAAATTAATTGGCTATCGGGTTCTGAGTATTAACTGGTAACACAGTACTGTCAGTCAAGGGTCACATTTTAACTGTGTGAGGACTGCATGTTTGACATGCCTATTTTAAAACATTTTCTTGAATATATATATATATATATATAATATATATCTGCATAGAATCATCAAACTGGAAAGGACCTCAAGATGTCACCTAGTTCAGTTCCCTGCACTCGTGGCAGGACTAAGATTATCTAGACCATTCCTGACAGGTGTTTGTCTAACCTCTTCTTAACCTGCGTAATTGTACTAGGTTTGTCATGTTTGGTAACATTGCCCTTGTGGGATAAAGGGATTTTGAATCATACCCAATTATGATTCTGTAGATTTTTGCAAATCAAATGACACCTCTTACCTTTCTATTGCCCATGGAATTATGCATGTTCCCAGACAGAGCCAGATCTAAAGCCCACTGAAGTCAATAGGAAAGCCTTTTATCACTTCAGTGGGCATTGGATCAAACACAAAGTGGACCACTACTCTGAAAAGTGACTTTGCAATATGGCATCACTGGTTCCTATATTTATTGTCTCCTTGATTTCCAGATCAATTATGCTGTGTGACTAATTAAAAGCAAAAAAACTTTTTCTACCCACCAGCCCTGGAAACTCCATCTGGTATCTGAGGGTACGTCTATACTTATCTCCGGGTTCGGCGGTAAGCAACTGATCTTCTGGGATCGATTTATCGCGTCTTGTCTAGACGCGCTAAATCGATCCCGGAAGTGCTCGCCATCGACACCGGTACTCCTGCTCCGCGAGAGGAGTACGCGGAGTCGACGGGGGAGCCTGCCTGCCGCGTATGGACCCGCGGTAAGTACCTTGTAGTTCGAACTAAGATACTTCAGCTACGTTATTCATGTTGCATATCTTAGTTCGAACTGGGGGGTTAGTGTGGACCAGCCCTCAGAGTCAAACTGGGTTCTTTCTGCCTCACATGTCACTAACAGTAAGGATTCTGCAATCATCACATAGCTAATAATTCTGCTGACTGAGTGTGAACAGAAATAACATCAAACTCCCTCTCCCTCTCTAGGGCTAAAATGAGTAAAGGATAGCAGAAGATTATTTTAGTCAGTAAACAGAAACAAATATCCACAGGGAGCAGAACTACTGAGTAAGAAGGGGCCTACTTTGCAAATCAAAACCAGGCTTTAAGGTCAGATTCTCCTCCTCCATTATTTTGTTCTGCTAGAGAAAAAATAAAATGTAGGAACATGAGTAATTGAAACTAATTTATCCAACCTTAAAGGCTTACGTCTTTTCTAGCTGAATTCTTTTTCTCCTTCCGCTTCTTTATTCTTTTCCACTCTCACTTCCATTTTCTCTTCCCCTTCTCTCAACTGATTATCTATTTCTGTGTGTCTCCTTTCCTTTATCTTTAGATCCTCATCTGCTTTCTAATATAATAATGTATTTCCCTAAGGGTCTAATTCTGACCTTGGTTAAACAGATAGATACAGGAGGATAGAACAGGACCCTAAGCATTTAACCTGTGCTCATCACTCTGTCAGAGTACATAATAAAAATGTATCACTACAGTATAAAGGCCTGAATGTGGTCTAGTTTCCTCCCTCCTTCTACCTAAAGAAATGTGTTGTTCAATATAACAGAGTACTAAAGTATATACAAAACCCATCAGTGTGGAAAAACAAGAGATGAACTGTATACACATTACAAAAAAGAAACTCTTGGCATGTACAGAAAAACACTTCAAAAATATTACACAATGTTGCTGTCACCTCCATATCAGAAAGAACAGAAAATGAACCAGTAGCACGGCAATTCATACTTATTGAAATTACATTGCAGAACTGGCCTCTTGCTTCTCAGATGACAAGCTGATCCACATTCTACTCTCTTGCGCAAATCTGTGGATTACAAGAGGATGGAATTCCCCTATGCCCCATGATTGCATCAAACGTGTTTCTAATCGCAACACAAATAGAAGTTAGCATATATGAACAGAAACAGCTATAAACACTATAACTAAGTCGATCCTAGGAGCAACCAAATACAGAATTTTTAAAAATTGCCTTTTTTTTTTGCCCCTTTGTCAGTAAGAAGTCTCACTAACAATCTTTTGCAGACACCTCTGTGTATCTCTCAGTGAATTTCAATTTTAATCTTTTTAGTAATTTCAGGGAAGAGTGTTTTAACTGATGACTCCAGCCTCTTAGGCTATTCAGGATGTTCCAGCTTTTTCCTTTTCGCTCCTTTTGCCAGACACCTTCTCAGTGCACCAAACACCTTCCTTGTGGCGTTAGCAACATTTGAGTTTTCACACTTGATTCATAATTATCTGACCCCCAAAAACTCTTGGCTATCAAAAGAGCTCCAAACATTTACTGCCTATACTGGCCATCATCCTTCCACCCCCACTCCCACCCCCAAGACTGGGTGGCCAAAAGGAAGAGAATGCAAAGAGGAAAAACTTCTTGTGGTGGTGGGGTTCTCCAAGACTGTATAATGGCTAAACAAAAGAAAGAAGAGAGTGAGGCATGGCTAGTTTCTGGTTTTGATTTGAAAACTTCCCAATTAGAGTAAAAATATGTCTCTTGAAAGAAAACTGAGATTCTGGAGGAAAAATAACCCAATCTGAGGAAAATCTGCAGTCAGACCCCAAAGAACTGGATTTACATTGCTTGAGATTCTCTGTTTAAAATTTTCAGGGAAAAAATCTTACCTCCTGATTGTTGACATTTTGAGTGATATATGTTTTTGAGTTATGTCAGAGGTGGGAGGGAAAAGGTGCTTTTTTGCAAACATTGGTTTCAATGTTTTGACACAACAGCAATACAAACAAGTGTTGTCAAAATTAGTGCACAGAGTACTTGAAGTTACGGCATTATTCTGAGTGTCTAGAGAAGGATTTCACCATGGATTGCATGGGTTCTAGTTATTGCAGTCATTTTACGTTCCTGTCCACTTCTGATTTGATGGCAGGGTGACACATAAGGCATTTCCTGTAGCCTCTCTCCTTTGTCTCAAACATGAAGAAATTTTTTCCCCACACTTCAATTGACATGGTTTCCCATTTCTGATGGCTACTTCTTCAAAGCCTCTCCAACTTCCTTGTTTCTGTACAGTGAAGCAGAAGGTATGTCTGGTGCAGTTTCTTCACTGGCACATGAATTGCACACCTCTTTTGGAGGTGTAGTGTGCCTTATGTCTAATGGCTTTCAGTTTAGCAATGAGCCACTATTGCTTGGTCCCAAGTGCATCCAGGTGCCTTCAACAACCCCAAAAGTTTGCCAGTAACCTATAATGATTTTGTGCTATTAGCTGAGGCTCATTGACTTTACAGTTAATTTAAAAAAACACATTACTTAAGTGGTGTTTACGCAGTGTGTATCCTTCCACTATGAAAACTAGTTTCTACTCAAAAGCTGATACAAAATAGTAGGGAAAAGGTTATAAATGCCTGTTCTAAACTATTCTAATTATATTAATTTCTTTTTTTAATTTTCTTCTAACATTAACTTATTTTTCCAAAGTTCCTGGAGTATTTGTGTTCCTAGCTCCCCTGTCCTGTGGCCCAAATGTCTAGCTGCCTTTTCAACAGCAGTTTATGGCCTAAAAGCCAGTTTCAACTCACTTTCTTCTATTAAAAAAACAAGTGGAATAATGAACAATTCAGTTTTAGCTTTTATAGTAGAAAATGGGTTAAAAATAGCTGAAAGGCCACAAACCATTGCTTAAAGAGCAGACTGGCACTTGATCGAAAGGAACAGTTAAAACTTCACTTTTTCTCCTCTTGACCTTCCTCCTTTTTGTTTCAATTCAATCTAACCCTTCCACCTCTTCAATTAAGGTGTGACAGAACTCACAATAAACATCTCATAGTACCCCAACAAGGCCTCCAGCAAATCAAGGGAAGACCAGAATTGACATTCCTGATATAAATAACAACAAGCAGACAAAAACATTTCAAGTAAATGAATAAAAAGACAACCAACCATTCAGGCCTCCTTTATACACCCTAAGGAAACAAAAAAGGGTTATGGAATTTAAACTAAACCAAGTCTTAAACTGGTTTAGATGTATCTATAGTAGGAGTTTGCACTGGTGTAACTAGATTGATTTTTAAATTGTTACACTGGTCCAACTTTTCTAACATAGGCCAGGTCTAATCCAACGTATTACAAAAGTCCCAGCATCTTTCCTTTTATTTTTTCCTTTAGTTATTTTCCCATTTGATTCTCATATTACACGTTGGAGTAAATGCACAGGCATTTCTTTCAGTGTATGATCACTCACTATCTATTTTTTCTTTAAAGAATTTCAATTTAAAAAAATTACATTACTTATATTAAAGTAATGCTGAGAGGCCCCGAAAAGGTTCCAAGTTTTGTTGCACAAGGGACTGCACAAATGTATGGGTAGTAATTTGTCCTTGTCCTAAAGACTGATGTTAACTGAAAAAGCCTGCATTATAGGTGAGAATTTAAGGATGTGAGCTTGCGAGATGATCTATGTGGATGGATCCCCATGTCCAGTGTAGGTGAGAGGCTTCAAGGAGCCAGCTCTCAGACCCAAGAGATAACTAGTGAATCCTATTAACCAGGAGAAAAAAGGGGAGACTTTGTCTTCTCAAACTGAGGTACCCTTCCTGTATACCCTCATTCCCCCTCATAAGGGAAGGGTGAGAGCATTCAGAGATGGGCTGAATCCTAGCAGTTAGGCTGAAGGGGACCAACCCTGAATATTGGTTATTTGGCAAGGGGCCTTTTAACATTGCACTGCGCTCAAGTAGATGCCTGGTATGTGGGGGTAGGTGGAGTGGAGCCCCTTCCATTAAAATTAAAAGTAAAATAAATAAAGTTGCAGCCCTTCTCCTTTTCAATCCATCCCTGCATCTGTTTCATTCACCTGCATGTCCTGATGTGCTATGTCATGGTTGAAAATTTACAGCTGTGATTCTGCAAGATTGTCTCTGAGGATGGATTCCCACTGAAGTCAGTGGGGCTCCACGTGGGCAGAGGTCTCCGCCTGCTCAGACTAACTTACTGGATGGGGATCTAAATGAATAAGTCAGGTAATAAGTTATGATTCGCACAGCAGCTACAACTCAGCCTATTTGCACATGGCTAAAGCGTACCTTTAACATCATGACCAGTAATATTACAAATGAAAAAGAGAAATAAGTTACAGTTGCTGTGGGAACCATTACTCAGTGCTTTCATTTCACTTTTGCTATGAGCAAATCTTCCAGCCTATACACTTTCAAATGGGGATGGGGGGGAATATCTGTTGGGAGGAGGTTTTAATTCTGAGTTTCTGCAGAGTGTCCAATTTACTTACTTCATTAATTAAACTGGTCATCAAAAGAAATACACACAATCTCCACCCTTACATTAAGCATTTTTTTCCTTTGTGGGTCTTCTAATCTTCACCAACTTCCTCAGAAATTATAGATGCCCTCCTAGCCTTTCTGCTTCTGGGATTTTATTGGTGATTTTCTCCTTCCTTCTTTGCCTCTTCTGCTTCAATTTCATGACTTCTCTCCCCCTCTTCACTCCCATCTATGCTGTTGCTCCTATCCACAGATTTTGCCTAGAACAACACTGCCAGCCTGAAACTGATACAAGCCTAGTCAGTTTCACTTTCTTGGCATGATGAAAGCACTGTAGGCATATCTTGCAAAATGCACTCAACTAATTACCAGCAGTGCCTAAGGAACTGGCCCATAGTTTAAACTTTCATGTGTGTATGTGTATGTATAGCTAACATTTTCAACAGTGGCTAATTTTGAGTGACTCCATTTCTGGACACCCAATTTGTGACACGTTTTCAGAAGTACTGTGTAACAAGACTGAAATCAAACCCTATCAGCAGATGATGATCTAGTGGGGAAAATGTTATGCTTGTTTTGCTGAACTCCCTGTTGCAGATATTTTGCTAACTCAATCAGGTATTAGGGAGAGAAGAGTGACTCTCTAGAGATGAGGTGGGCTATGCAGTCCTTGGATAGGAACTTGGGGAGCCTGGTGAAAAGGCTTTGGCTGGATTTTGTGTTTCAGCAGGAGTTATTTGGGTGAATAAACCAAACTGCAGGAAGATGGGTAAAGTTTTGACCTGATGCGGCTACTGAAAACATGTTCCCATCACTTTTGTTCTGCTGCTGCTCCTTCTGTTGTCAGTGTGGGGATGTGTGTGTGGGGGCAGCAATGCCAGCACAAACACTGCCTTTGGGATTGTGCTGTAGGAGAATATTTAAATTGTGAATAGACTGTGTTGGGTATCAATGGGATACTTGCAATCTTCAGCCAGCCTTGAACCCCACTAAATTTTAATTTCTTGACCTTTGAACATTATATTTACAAACATAACTGCCTCAGCATTGCAGTGGATCTAGGGCATGATGATGGATGGAGTCAGTGGAAGAATCTAGATAGATATCTTTTTACCATTGTGTGGCAACTGATTTCAACAGAAATACGTAATTATGAAATACGTTATTCAAAGTGCAAGAATGAATTTGCTGCAGTCCAAGATACACATGAAGGACGCTCATTCCCTGAAGAATTACAATCTAGAAACATATTACAAAATCTAGAATCAAACTTAGTTCTAAGACTTCACATACATTAGACCAAATCTGAACTGAGAATCACTAGGAACCATTGCTCCAAATGCTGTGGTCAATGGCACCCCATGCAACCTCATTAGAAATTAAAGGAATTGCAAAGAGTGTAACTCAGCACAGAATTTGGCCATATGGAGGGAGGCCAAATTCTGCTCTGAGATGCGCACACACACAGCTTCCTTTAAAGTTAACTAGAGGCTCAGGTGTAGTTGCAGAACAAGCATTTGGTCTGTGTAATTTGCTAGCTACTACCATTTTAGTACAGTCATATTTCTCATTTCTGATCAAGTATAAGGACACATTTTAACTCTTCATTATCTCCCAGTTCATAATGATAATAGCAAAGGTACCAAACACAAGCAAATAGTAATTCAGAACCCTCATATTATTGGGTTGTTTTTTTCTCTCCTCACCTCAGGGAAGCCCTATTTTTTTCAACTGTGCATTCAAAATAAATAAATCATAATTCTGTTAAAATGTTCTGAAAAAATGCTAACTCTCAAAGACTATTCAGCAGCAGCAGACAAACTCAAATCCTAGCAGCTGCTGAAATGTCCCTCTTTAATCTATAAAGCTTCCTGCAGGCTTTTCTGCATTTTTTGTTCATTCACATTTTGGGTGATTTAACAGATCATCCTCTTTAAAAAACAACAAATTCTCAAAGAGACACTTGCAATGATCCCTTCAGGCTGACACTACACACATACACCCAGCTGCACTGAGATCCGCACACAGGCAGAGCCCCAGAGCTGGTGACAACAACTTCCTCATTCCTGGTGGGGAAGGAGGAGGACAACCATCGCAGCCGTTGTTTTGGGCTGGAGGTCCCAAACCCACCCGCCCTCCTGCAGCTGCCACCGTAGAAGCAGCCCAGGGCATTCCTGTGATTGCTCACCATCCACACAATGCAGAGCGATTCCTGCTTTCCCTCCGGCTTCCAAGCCGAGAGGGAAGGGAGGCGACATGCCAGCAGGAGGGAGGAGTGACCTGCAGCTAGGTACCAGCTGGGCCAGCAATGCGATTTCTGGGGGGAGGGCTTCAAACACTGGCTTCACCCCACGGCGCGGGGTGCAGGGAAAGCCCAGGGCCGTGCCGCCCCTTACCCTAGGCTCTGCAGCTCCTCTAGCACTTCTTCTTGCTCCTCGGGGAGGACCCTCATGCCTCGGCTCATCTTCGCGCCTCCTCCCGGCTCTGCTTTTCCCATCCGCACCACCTGCTGCTCGCGCCCCGCCGCGCGCGGGAAGGGAAGGCAGAGACAGGGGACTCCCTGCCCCGGCTCCCGCTCCCCGGGCAGCGGCAGCGGAGACTCTCCCCAAGAGCAGCAACCTGCTGCTGCGGGGCGAGCGAGCCGAATGAGGAAGTGAGAGCGGGTCCCTCCCTGCACCTAACCACCCTGCCAAGCCGCCTGCGAGGCGCGGGCAGAGAAGGAAGAGCCCGGGGAATGCAGCTGGCCCGGCCAGCGCGCGCTGCGCTGCGCTGCGCTGCCCTGTGTGGAAGGTGTTGTGCCTCTAGCCGAGGAGGCGGAGGAAGGCTTGTGGCTAAGGAGCAAGCCTAGGCAACTCCCCGCCTCTAAACAGCCTTTTCTCTGCCTCCTAATTTTCTGTGACACCGCCCCGTCGGAGACCTGGAGTGGCCCTTCCGCACTCCAGGAACCGAGTAAGCGATGGGCTGGTCCTAGGCTGAGTTAACGTGACAGACACACGTCCAGTACTTGTCAATTGTGCAGTTTACCTAGCTCAGCGTGTAGATCTCGGTTGCAATCATTGTGTTTGGGAAAGGGAGTATTGATCTTCCCCTGACTCCAATGAGTTGTCTCCCTGATGGAACAGATCATTTTTCAGATAGTTTGTGGTTTTGATGGGCAGTGGCCCAGCTCGGCTGCTTTCTATAAACTGTGCTCTTAGGACAGCGGAATTGCAAGACTGGGTCAGGCCTGAGGGCCATCTCTGACAGGTGGCCAGTACCTGGATGTTTCAGAGGAAGATGTAAGAACCCTGCAGTAGGTAGATGGGGGATAATTTCGCCTCCTCCTTCTTCCCTCCCCCCATTATTATGACATATTAAGGCGTCATTCCAGTCTCTAATAGTTAGAGATTGGCTTAATCCTAAAGCATGAAGTTTAATATCCTGTCCCAAATTTTTGCACCACTTAATTATAACTTTTTGTGATTGTGTAATTCCCACTGGAAACAAAATATAAAAAAATGCACCTGAAAAGATTCAGGCTTATTGTATTATGCAGCCCTTCCTGACATTTTTTTTCCTATTGTGAATGTAAGCTCATGCTTCCCAATGTCTATCTGACTTGTAAGTGTGTCATATAATAATCTGTAAACATTACATAAATGTTTGCAGATGTCATAAAAATGAGTTAAAATCTTGGTTTACACATAACAGTCTTTTATTTAACATGCTAATGTCAATGTTGATAACAAAATGACACACTTTTCCTTACCCATAGCAGCTGTGATTGACACTGCTGCATAAATTACAGTTGCCCTTAAACTGGTTTTAAAAGCATTACACTTTTTTTTCTGCAGTGAAAAAAGGGGCTGGCCTTTTATAGGGGATGGTAAATTCACAGACAGTAAATCTAAGGCTTAATAAACCAACAGTTAAATTCCTCTGTAAATATGCCTTTTTTACATGAGTGTAACATGCCAATGATAGCATTTGCAGATCCGATGATAAGATTGCTAGCTACTTTCTTACCCTGTGTATTAGTGTTTTGAATCCATGCTCATAGAATGTCTAGATTTAGAGTGTGCCAATTAAGTGCTGCCCTGAGGGTGGGACACAGTCACCCTGCTTCAGGGGGAGGTCCCAAAGCGACTATGCCTCAGAAACACAATCCTTCCATGAGTGACAAGTGTGCAGGGGATGTATGCAGGCTGCACTATCCTTGACAATGGTACAGCTTGATAACCTGCACCTGACCCACTCTGGCTGCTTATTAGGGAATTAGAAAATGTAATTCACTACCAGTGTGGCTCCACAGGGGGTAATGCCAGCCATCATGTCACTCAGAGCTTGGACGTATGATGTGGTGGTAAAATCACCTGAGGCCTCTCTATGCTACATCTTCTAATGTTACTACCACCCGTGGAGAATGGGCGGCCGACAGGATACTTGATGATTACCTGTTCTATTCATTTCCTCTGGGACATCTGGCATTGGCCACTGTGGGAAGACAGGATACTGGCTAGATGGACCTTTCGTCTGACCCAATGTGGCTGTTCTTATGTAGCTGGTCCAGTGATGAATTACAAATTTACATTTCCTAATGTAAATAAGTCCTGTCAGGTGGTTTCTGGGGAGAGGTGGGAGATGGAAATAGTCTGGATTCATCTCCTTCCGGCCCATCATTACTGCTACATTTGCGTGATGTGTATCCCCAGCGATGCACAAAGGAAACAGTCTTTTTTCCTGCTACTGCTACCTCCTTACCTTCCCCATTCATACCCATCACCAATATATCTTCTCAAGGCTATCCTGAAGTCTCTTCTCCACACACAATTCCACACCTACCTGTTAGTAGATTTGTCTTGGGATTTATCCCCTGAAGTCTGCACAGAAAGGGGCAGGCCTGCTGATTGCCTCCTGAAGATGTCAATGGCCCTGTGGGTTTAGTAGATTATCAGGCCTCCTCCATCTCAAGAAGATAATATCAAGTATTCTTTGAGTCGGAGGCGGCGAAAGTAGGCTTCCAGATCACCACAGAACTGTATCATGTTCGTGGAGGTGCTGGGGCAAAAAGAGAGTCCCCGAGATAGGACAAACTCTTCTGCTGGGTTGAGTGTGTAGCTGGATAAATTGACGATATCAAGTAGAGAGAGCCACAGAGTGAGGGGAGTTGTGTGAGGACTGAGCCTCATGGGATGTGGTTTTCATAGCTTCAGAAAATCAACTACCCGATGTTTAATCAAGCCCAAGAACCTTTAACATTTCTCCATTGCTGATGTTTGTTCAGTTTTTCAAAGCTGTTGTTAGTTTTCGTGGATGTTCTTATGATTTTTACAGTGTAGTGGCTGCACCGTGTGCATCTTTTTATGTGTTTAAGGCAATGTTTCTGCTGAATTTTCTGGGTGTTATGTATTTTTTCAGTGCTTTTTAAACTGTTTTTATTCATGCACTTATATTTTATACACTTTGAATATGCAGGTGCTGACAAATTCTTGTCTTTGTTATGCCACTTTGTTAATGTGAAAATCTTTCAATGAACCTGTTATGTTCATGATATAGAAACAGAGAAAATAGCAAAAAGCATAAAATACTCTTTCTGGGAGGCTGAATTGTAGTAGTACTTTATTTCTTAAAATACAGAACTTTTACATACAAGAATCAAAAACAGAGACAGAGAGAGAAAGCAAGCTGCTTCTTAAGGCGGAGAGGCATAACTCAACCCACCTTGCTGCAGGCTGGCTCCTTGCAAACTGACTGCTGATAGACTCAGATTGTACACTTCTCTGCAGAGCCCCTTAGTCTACAAGCAGGACTAGGAAATCCCCAGAGAATTTTAAGTGATAGTTTACAAGTTTAACACAGATTTCAAATGCACGACCGAACCAAAAATTGCTTGTAGCAAATACTTCAATGTAATACACTCAGTCTGAAATTTGCACCTTATACCCATTGTTGAGTGAGTGGTATATACTTAAAAGAGTGAGCAGAACTGGTATGTACTTTTCTGATACACACAGTAATGTGAATAGCACATGCTGTTACTGTGTATTGGTCAAACATGAAAGGTTGGCAAGAACAGCCTGGTGCCCTGCTAACTAAAGATTCATAGATTATAGGCCACAAGGGAACACTGTGTCCTCTTCTATAACACAGGCCAGAGAACTTCCCTGAATTCATTCCAGAGCAGATCTTTCAGAAAAACATCCAGTCTTGATTTTAAAAGTGAACCTATTAATATTATGTTGCATATAACCAAAAATTCAGAATATATTCAGGCACAACCATCCAATAGTTGGAAATCCCCCCCAGAATCCCATTTTATTTGGAGGATTATCCCTTGGAAAAAAATACGTAATGTTGACAACTATGCCTATTTACATATTCAGTGACTCTAGAGATCACCACACTTCCTTCCTCTTCTCCCCCCCACCAAACTCAAACAGTTCCTGAACTTATGAATTTACCAGTGTATCCTGGTTAAACTCACCAGACCTTTGTATTTTTGAGTGGTGGTTCTGCAGAGCCCCACTCTGTGTCCTACCTTTAGACTGCCTTGCTCATTTGTTGATTTGGGACTTTATCCTTACATCTTCTGTCAACCTTCCTTTCGTTTCACATCAGGGCTTGCTTTGCCATATTAAGAAGCTGTACATTAAAGATATGCAAACATCCTCCCAACGGTTGCTATTTGCGTGTGAAAGCAAAATATCATGTGTATGAAAAGGTCATGCTTTTTGTCTTGGCACTGATTTCTCAAAAATAAAATATGCACTAAAATGAAACTAGTATAGAACAATTTATTTGATTTGCAATGAAGGCCTACTTCTTTGTTACTCTTTGTTTTACAGATTAATCATTTTAGAAGGAAAGAACTTTCGTGACCTCAGTGATGGCTAATGCTCTGAAATATTTTTTTACGGGTTAGGCAGGAATTGTTTGCTGGTTGTACCTATAACTCTTGCTCTCTCTGCCTGCAATGTGCCACCTTCTCTCATTGACTGTACATCTCATATCAAAACAAATTCTGCCCCAGATACCATTTTGGCTGGTTCAAATGAGCTTGCTTGTTAGCTTTCCATAGGTTGATATTGTTCACAGTGGGAGATGCTTTTTCCCAGCACATCTTTTAGCTTTTTATCCATTAAAAAGTTCACTAGATAACATTTCCTTTGGGAGCCTGGAACTGTAATCCATACATTTCTTTCAGGCAATCATAGATATTTTTGACATCTTCATTGTCCTTTTGAACTTGATTTTTTTTCTTTCCTGTCCTACCAGCTTCCTTGCTTCTATCAAAGTTTGCAGAGATGGTTGAAATGACCTTTTTATTTCTTTTCTTTTCTTTTTTTCTCCATGGCTGGGTTATCTCATTTTGAGAAAAAGAAAGGTGCAAATAAAAATTTCTCTTTATTTGAAAAAAGACTAAAAGAAGAAATTTAATAAAATCCAAACAACAAACCATCACAAGCCTTTTAAAGGGCTTTACCAACTGTATCACAAATCAGCATAAAAGCTCATAGCTCAATGCTCATAGCTTGAGACAGGCTTTTATAAGCTCTTGTGTTCTATGCAGCAATGCCTCTTGGTTAGGGTTACCATATTAAAGGTTTTTAAAAAGAGGACACTCCATGGGGCCCTGGCCCTGCCCCTTCCCGCCCCTGGCCCCGCCACAACTCTGCCCCTTCCCCAAAGTCCCCGCCCCAACTCCGCCCCCTCCCCTGAGCACCCCACATTCCCCCTCCTCCTCCCTCCCAGCCACGCGAAAAAGGCTGCCCGAGCGCTACCGGCTTCACGGTTTGCTGGGCAGCCCCCAGACCTCCAAACCCTGCGCCCCGGGCTGGGCGCTTTCCCAGCACAGCCAGAGCCTGGGAGGGGAAGCGCCCGGCTGGGGGCGTAGGATCTGGGGGCTGCCCGGCAAACCGTGAAGCTGGTAGCGCTGGGGCAGCTCCGCTCTTCAGCTGCACAGCTGAGATGTCTGGGGGGAGCTACAGGCGGATTCTCCCACAACACCTCAGCTCGCAGCCTGCCGGAGCCACTCAGGTAAGCAGGGGACTGGGGCAGGGATGCCGGCATTTTCCCGGACATGTTTGGCTTTTTGGCAATTCCCCCCGGACGGGGATTTGAGCACCAAAAAGCCGGACATGTCCGGGAAAATCCGGACATATGGTAACCCTACTCTTGGTAGGTGAATGTTCCCTAGCTGTCAAGCTCAGCTCATTTTAGAGAAGTTGCTTCCTCCTACTTGGCATGTAAATTTCTCTTCATACAGAAAAAACAAACAAACTTGCATGTAGTGCCTATTGGTTGTCACTCTAATCAACTACATCTAATAATTCTTAAAATCACATTCTTCACTTGAACCAATTACAGACACACCAGGAACAGAAAGGCCATGTGACTGCTAAACTACATTTCCCAGAATACCACAGGCTCTAGGGTCAGGGTTCATTCCTCATTCCCAGATACATAAGCTGCTGCCACTCAGCAATTAGTGTATGGAGAAGACTGGTAGGAAAGGGTAATGTTCCAGCTCACTGGTCAGCCTGAAGCATAGTTCAAACATATGAACATCATCAACAGAAACAACCAAAGAAGGTACTGTTTTGATGATGAAGGCATAGTTTGGTTGCATCCCTCCTCTTTCCCCTGTCCCCACTATATGCTCAGCTTCATAAATGTTTCTTTTTCCTCAGAAATGATCCCTTAAATAATCCCCCCTTTGATACTCAAATAGCCATGGAAATTCTAGGTCTTTAAACACTTTCCCCTGCCCCCCAACACAACCTCTGTCTCAGAGTAGTACTTGCATATTTCACATTCACCTCACAAGAAAAACAAAACTTAAAGTCTGCTGGCCTGCAAATTGGCGGGAGGGGAGAATCATGCACCCCACACACATAGTAGCAGTGCCCTTTGTTTTCTGTCTTAAGTATTTTTATTGTTATTCCATGCAGCAGTAGGGCACCCTAATTATGGCAGGGTTTAAATCCCGATAGATACTCTCTAATTAGAAGCTCCCATGCTTCATAGACTCTTGAAGTCTTTGCCTCAAGATTGGATGTCTTTCTAAAACGTATGCTAACTGGGTGAGGGTCTATGGCTTGTGTTATGCAGGAATTCAGACTAAACAATTATAATGGCCCCTTCTGGCCTTAAAGTTTATGAAACAGTTGTTTAAAGTTGTCTGGAATAATTTCAGTTAACTTTAGAATGAACAACAACTAATTATTAAACACATATAATAGAAGTTTATCAACATTCATGGATGTAATAGGAAATAATTATGAGATACATTCTGCTCCCATTTATACTGCTGTAAAGGTGGGCTTCAGTTGCAGCAGACTTACGACTGTAATACAAAGTAGAATCTGCTTTATACAGTTGTTAACCTAATAAACGTGTTAAAGGGATACTATCAATTTAAAAATCTCATTTAAAAACACTTATTGCCACTTATTAATAATGCTTTAGATAATTGAAACTGAGAGAATTTGAAAACTCTAATGTACTTATCACCATTTATGCTGGTTTATTTTTTCATTTCACTCCTCTTAAGCAATGTAAGTAGACTCATCAGGTTCAAGATCACTTGTACTAGCACAATGCAGTAATATTTGGGTTGTAAACACCAAAAGGGAATGTTTTCATCCAGACAAACTTCTTGACATATAAAAAATATTTCTGAGTCATGTTTGCTCAGTTTTTACTCAGGCAAACTCAGTCAATGAAAGTTTTGCTCAAATAGGGGCTGAGCTAAAATCTGAAAATTTTGCATCTCTAGATTTGTCCCAGATCAAATTTGAGGTTTTAAATACACTGAAGTTGCCATAACTTGTGAGTATTCTATATCTTACTTCTAAATATATAACGTTATCCTTGTGCAATCTTGATTAGTTCAATATGGTTGTCTGGGTGTAACTGAGGACAGAATCTGGTCTGATCACTCATGGTGGTGATTTTGTGTTTGTTTTTTCCCCAAATCCATCATTCTGCTGAAGAGAAATGTCTCTGGCACATCTAAGACATAGTTGAAGACAAGCTAATGGGACTTTTGTGTGCCCTCTACTGGCTCTGAAACGGTTAACTAACACCTCTTATCATGCTGATGAGCATACAACAGAGGGATTAGACCTTAAGCAAGGCTTAGAAAGATTAGATATTTATGGGTAAATGTTAGTAAACATCACTTTCACTGTACACACACAAACCAATGGGAAAAAAATGTTTCCATCAATGATAATTGATAGGCAAAATAAGAAAATGCTGCTTTAGAACTTATTAGAGCTTGCTTTAAGGTTATTTACTTTGTATATTTTGATATGGGATGCTACCAATTTGTGTTTTATTAGTTATAAAGCTTTAACTTTTTCTAATCTTAATGTCTACTGACATTGAATAATTGTCTGACCCCCCCCCCCCCCGCCCATAATTTCCTGTAATTGTGGAAATTTAAATTGATTAAAAAATAAACTGTTATCTGTCAAAATTATATAAAAAGACTGAATTTTGCCAAGCCAGCGTTAAGGCACTCACCCTCCAGCCCCTGAGAAAGTAAACAAAAATGGGTTGTTAATGTCAAGCTCCAGCAGCATTACTGAGTGGAAAAGTCTGTTTGCAAGATAAAAAGAGACAAAATTGCTAGGAAAATAAAATGCATGTTTAGACTTCTAAATGGTTTGATACAGGAGTAGATTAAAGCACACTGACCAGGTAATTTATAGTGCACAGCAGCAGGGTCCACATAGTACACAGCAGGTTAGTGCAGGGTAATATTTACATCCCATCTTGCTGCGAACTTAGTGTCTCTATAGACTAGCTCTGAGAGTATTTCAAATCATGGAGTAAAACTGTTAAAATAGAAAACAAGTAAAGCTCTGAACAGTTTCACGCCTGCTTGAGAAACTTTCTTTAGTTTTGCCAAAAGAACAAATTGGGATCTGATTCTGCAGCCCCCTTACATGAGCAATTCCCATTAAGTCAATAGGAGTCACCCATGTGGAACAGCTGCAGAATCAGACCATAATCCTAAAATAAGTACATTAAGTGGAGCATTCTGAGGGACCTAAAGATAAATAAGGTAAAAGGAAGCTTCTCTTTAGTAGCAGAATAGTTTAGTAAATGTGTAATTGTCTCTAGCATGGGGATGCTCATCTTATGTGTAGGTTAATTAACTCTGCTACTGCAGTTACCATCCATATGGCCCCAGCTCTCCAGACCTTATTATCAGGCCCCCGCCCACAAGCCTTCCCGGCTGCCCCCTTCAAATCACCTGAGCCAGCAGCACAACATGTAGCTGGTCCACCTCTGAACCGCACCTAGGAAACATCCATACGTGCTCATGCGCCACACCCTTCGCTTCCTCACCCTTGTGTCCTGCCCTGACACCCTGTGGTGGGAGCCTCCTACCACCGATGGAGGGAGAGGAGCCCCAGTGGGCCAGTCCATATTCCACCCGGGTCCTACAGCCTGCCGTGGACATTAGTTGGTGGCTCCTTCATGGAGCTATGAGCATGGGTGTGTAAGGGGCATGGTTCATCACCTCTCCCAACACCTGCCCCTTCTGTGTGGAGAGGGAGACTCTGGCACACATCTACATTGAGTGACCAGGTTGCAGCCCCTTTTCCAGCTCCTCCAAAACCTTCTCCTTCTGGCTGCACTTTTCCGCACACCTCCTGATCTATGCACACCCTATCCATGGCCCCACAAAGTCATGAGATCCTTGTTAACCTCCACCTGGAATTGGCCAAGGTGGCAAGCCACCATACCAGGAGAAAGAAGCGGGACATGAAGGTGCTCTGCAACTGTGGAGCCTATTTCTGCTCCTCCCTGTAGTCATGTCTCTGGACGGAGTTCCTCTGGGCCGTGTCCACTGGTTCCCCGGATACCTTCAAGGAGCAGTGGGTGCTGACTGGGATTCTGTGCTCGGTGTCCCTCTCTGGATCCCTGCTTTTGAACCTGTGACCCTCGCTCTTGTCCCTGTTTTTCATTTGTTATCCCCTGTAATGTTTTGATGCTTGGGTCCAGTGGCTCCTCCCCTGAGGCTGGCGGGGGCCTTTAGATGTGGTTGGGCTTGTGCCCACCCCTCCCCAGAGGCTCAATAGGTACTGTCCATATGGCTGCTTGGATGTAACTGAAGGCAGAATTTGGCTCTTGTGTTTCATTGGCGTAGTCTAGATTCTCATATCTGTAAATCCATGAGAAGTCTGACAGATCTTACCTTTCTCCAACTTCAAAGGCTAGGTTCAAATAGCATAGAGAATATATACTTAAGTTATCAAACTTCATGACCTATTTTTTATGCAACATTGGCTTATTGAACTTTTAACTCTGGGACAAATTGCCTGAGCAATATGTGCTGACTGATTGTGGATTATTTTTCCTAAATAAAGTTATGGTTTGTCAACAAATGTAACATCCCGCAACATTCAATGGTTTACATTATATTACAATGTTATATCAAAGAGTACTGTTCATAAACTGAGTTTAAAAAAAAAAAAGGATGTAAATTTATTTCCGAGGACAATGATATTGGCTTAAATGCCTCCTCACTTCTGGAGGGACATGGGTTAATGTGCTGCTTACATCTGTGTAATTGAAACCCAGAAGGCACCAAGCAAGATTTATGGACACAAGGCATTTTCCAAAGTGGTGTTGACAGCTCGGTTCATTGCCAGTTGCTTATTTAAAGGTACAAATGCCCTCTGGCATGAAAGTCTTCTAAAAAGAAAAAGATCCTAATCTTATACAGCATGCAAATGTTTCACTGTAAATATTTCATAGACTTTATTCAACTCGATTTGTGTTTAATGCATTGCATGCCGTGTATTTTGATTGATCCTTTTCTCTCTGTCCTTCAGCAGCAAATGATATGAGTGATGTATTTACAAGCCATCGGCAGTTTCATCTTCCATTTGAGTTGAGGCATTTTGGTGACTCTAAAAACCAGTATTTTGTCACATTAACACCCTGTACTGACCACCTATCAGGCTGCTAGTTATAAATAGAGATCCTCTCTAGAGGTATAGTCTTAAATAGGACAGCCATCTGTGAGAATTACACGGTATGATCCTTGCATGTCTATTACTTGGCAGTTGCCATTGATTTTGCTTTTGAAGAGAAGAGGCAGGAAGTATGCATTTCGTTACTGTGTACAATGTGCTTTGCCAGTTAATATTAAAACTCCCATTAAATGAAGGAAGCAAGTGCACTGCTTTTTGTTGAGCAGAGGGACACATTTAAGCAACCTCAGAGGCATTATTTGAATAGCTGGTGGAGTGGGAGAGGTAGGCAATCGTGACATATACTGATCCAATTCTTTCTTAGCACATGAGCGATATATGCTGCTAATAGTGTCATCTTCATGTTTTAAACTGAAAGTATGTAATTGTTCCAACTTTTCGCTTTTCCTACACCAATTTGTACACATTTGTGTAACCAAGTGGCACAGCAGGTGGTATTCCCCCCAGAAAATCTATTGTGACCAAGCACCTTCTCATGGTTATTTATTGTAACACAGACTACAACAGCTGCACTCAAGTCCCATGTGATATACATGTTGGGCCTCTGCCAGCATGTCAGTCCATCAAGTCCTTTATTTTTATATAGCGCCTTTCATAGTAGCAATCTTGCTCCTCTTCACAAAAGTTATAATTAGACCTTCAAAACCAGTTCAGATAAACAAAAATCCAATTTTACAAATCCCCAAACTGATTCAAATAAGACCGTGAGAGCTCAGGAGACTTGGTTTTGATGTGCCCTTGTCACCATTGCTGTGACACAGCAGAGTAGCTCTGCTTTGGTTAGTGACAATGCTGCTTTTTGTAATGGCTCCATTTTATGGTCCCAGAGTTCATCCCTGGGAATGGAATTAAAGTCACTTAGTTCACAAGGGATGAATATAGTTAATTCCACTTGCAATGTAGCAGTCATGGTTATATTAACTAAAATGGAGTGGGGTTTATCTCTTTGTTCTGTTTAAAACAGTTTACAAGTTTCTGTGTCTACACAGTGGGTTTGCTCAAGTTACAGCAATTAGTGTAATTGCATTGGTGCAACCAGTAGTGTAGATCGGCAAAGCTGCTCTAAACCATGACTGTATACAGCAATGCTAATAACTGAAATCCTCAGTGTAGACAAAGTCTTCATCATGGCTCAGCTAGAAGTATTCCTGTGCAATAAGCAATAAAATTGACTTTAAAGAGGACTATTCCCCAGCCCTATAGATTCACCAGTGAAGTATTCCTTCATCCGTATGTGATTAGAATAAAGCTCTGAGGGTTGGAGCTGAAGGATACGGAAGGATTGAGAAACGGAAGATTCTAGACACAAACAAACATGTTTTTCTAAGGGGACCTGGGTGTATTCTGATTTGGTGTATCACGGTGGTGTATCCTGATTTGGCTTCAGGGAATTAAGGGTTGCTTTTCTGAGATGTATTAGCCAGGAGAGTTTGCTATCTGTACAAGTCCTGATGTTATACCCATAGCCAAGCAAATTTCGTCAGCTGGTGTATAAACTAGACACCGTGCATAGATACAATATTTGAAATAAATGTAAGAGCTTCATGCACAAACATTCCTTGACAAACATTCCTGTAAGTAACATAGGATCCTGCTAATATCTCATCACCCCTAAAGTCTTGGGAACAGGGCACTAGTAATGAACACGAACGAACACACACATACTCACTCTCTGTAGAGGCAAGTCACATTTAGGATAGCAGAGATGACTCTTGGCTCTTCAGGACATACCTGTAGAATCTATGCTGTCCACCTTGTTTTATTTGGGTATAATGTGTCTCAGCTCAGGATCTCAAAACGTTTTACAGACATTAACTAGTTTGCACAAGGTGCTGGTGAGGTGGGTGAATGTTATATGCATTTTTAGAGATTGATGAACTCAAGCACAGTGAGGATGAGTGATTTGTCCAAAGTCAAATAGTAAGTAGCCTAGCTGAGAATAGAATTTTACCTGCTAATTCCCTTCTCTACTCACAAGACTAATCTGTCTCCCTTATGATTCCTACCTGCCTCAGAGGTGTCATGAGGTTTAATTAAGTAATTTGCCCAGTACTTTGAGTCTTCAGAAAAAATGTCCTACAGGAATGAAGACTATTATTGTGATTTAGGAACTTTTTATACTTCAGCATAAATGTGAATCTCAAAGTGAGCTCAGTGAACTGTTTAGATCTGATCCTATACTGTTGAAATATAGGGCAGTTTTGACATTGATTTAGTAGGAATTTTGAGAAGGATTTGAATAAATTGAAGCCTTGTAAATTACAAGTCTAGTTTTACAATCACTTTGAGCTGAAGTGGAGACCCACTGTAAGGAACTGGGGATACAGTAAAATTTTCTGTTTGCTTCAGGTGGCAGAGGTCATTCTGGCTGTCACATTCTGGATGGATCCCAAGTCATGTAAGAGTGTTCCTGGCAAAGCCACAAATGAAGAATTTACAGTAATCCAATCTGGATGTAACAAACAGCATGGGCCCGTAGGAGTTGGGCAGCATTTAATATGTGAAATATTTCACAGGTGATATTAAGCTGTTTAAATAGTAAATATATATTTTTAAACATGTTTGTGAAAAAAGAGACGTGCAAATCTAAAATGAGTTGGAGGTGGCTTGCTGGTGCATAAGTAGGGATGCACTCTCAGAAGCGCCTGAAGAAATTGAGTGTAGTTGGATTAGGGTGTGCTTTCTGTTTAATGCCAAAAATGAAAATGTCAGCTTGACTCTGGTGCTTTGTCAGTGTGCTATAATGAGTTCAAGAAGCAACCCAGCCTCCAGGCTTTGCCAGTTCTCTGTAAAACAACCACCAGGTTTCACTTTGTGGGGGCAAGCAAGGGTGAAAACTGCTCTTCACAGCAAGGACTGTCATTTACTACATGTTTGTGCATCACCGAGCAAAATGGGGTCCCTATTTGGTTGGCCTCCCCGTGCTACCACAATATACATATTCATAAAATATTATATTTTCCTGAACACTTTTGGATCAGATTCATGGAGAATGTTAGCTCTTCTGCTGGCAAACACAGCTCTTTGACTTCAGGAAATACCTTATCATATCTGTAGAACCTTTCAATGCCTCAGCATTGCATAATTCTTTAAAATTGTATAGATGTGTGAGAGAGAGTGGCAGAGAAGCAGGCAACTGGTGAACAATGGTAATGGGGGAGGAAAGAGAAGGGAAAATTTATCCAAGAGGAGTTTGCACACTGCTGTTACAAAAAGCACCCTGGGGTCTTTAAAGTTCACAGAGAGCAGATAGAACCTTGGACTTTAAGGTCTCATCTGTAGGATTCCACATAGGGTAAATTGCAGAGAACTCTGTCCAGCCACCTGAGAAGGATGAAGGCTGAATCAACCCTCTGATGATCTGAACCAGTGGTTTCAGGAGTCTCAGTATTTTATTTCTGATGCTCAGCCCAGTAAGCCCAGCAAGATATTTCTTTAGTGGACATAAATTTTTCTTTAAAGAGAAATTTTGCCAGTGTTGGCATTTTACAGTGGAACATCTATCAAAATTACCAGTTAGTTACATTGAAATCTGTTGCAAAGTTGAGGGAACATATTGTGTGTTGCCTTCAATAAGAAATTATGGATAGAGCTCTTGTATCTGCAGAACAATTTGGAAAGCGCAATCGAGTGTGAAAAGGATCAGTCAAGAGCTAACTCTAACTGTGGGCAGGTTGTCTCCTTAGATCGAAAACTTCAGACTTGTGTCTTAATGAATCCTTTGAACAGGCAGCAGCTTTTACATACAAACAAGTAAAAGGATATATATACAAAACCAGCCCCTATTGGAGCTTACCTCAGTGCTGTACCAATAAACCAGTTGTGAATAATATTCACCCAAATTAACAGAGAGCGAGTCCTCACAAAACTATTGTATGAGCCAGGCCAATGTGTACTGCCTGAAAGGCCTGCATAGCTTTGAGAGTCTATCCCAAGTGTCAGTAGAGTCAATGTTCCATTCCTTGTGAGTTGCTGAGTGCTCTCACATTCGCAGGCCTTCCGTTAGAATCCTGCTGGGAGTCAGATTCTCAGCTGGTCACAGTATCCAGCCTAAAGTGCTCTGTTGGATTTAAGAGCAATACTGCACCTTCTCTTTATCTAAGTCAGCCTTGACTGCACTATGAAAAAATATTTAAACATGATTAGGAATCATATTTGTGGCCAGACTGTGCTGGGGGGGGGAGGGATAACTCAGTGGTTTGAGCATTGGCCTGCTAATCCCAGGGTTGTGAGTTCAATCCTTGTAGGGGCCATTTAGGGATGAGGGGCAAAATCAGTACTTGGTCCTGCTAGTGAAGGCAGGGGGCTGGACTCAATGACCTTTCAAGGCCCCTTCCAGTTCTAGGAGATAGGATATCTCCATTATTTTTTTTTTTATTATTTTATTTTATAACTTGGTGTAATTTTGCCTCCTTTGAGCAGCAGAAGAAATTAACCCATGTTATAACTGTGTTGGAGAACCATGTTTCAGCATGTAAGCATGTAGCAGTGTTTAAAATATGATTATAACATATCTTTGTCCATCTACTCAGGCAAGAAAATCCACATTAATTATAACACTGTTTGGCCACAGCTATGTTTAAACATGGTTATTTTTGAAATGCAGACAGAGCCTAAGCTTGTCTAACGATTATTAATAATAATAATTAATACTAAAGCAGGTTTTGTTCAGTAAGTAGGCCCATGTCCTCCTCAATTCCATGGCCACAAAATCTCACCCTTGTTGCAAAAGTGTGCTCGAAAATCTAACCCTTCATTTACAAATAAACAATCCAACTCCCCAGACTGTGAAAAATAACCTTGAGAACATGACCCAAAACTGCTACAGAATTTTTAGTCTGCCACACTGAAGTACTATTGAAACAGAGTATGTGGGGATTATATAGTTCTGAAGAGATCCAGAGTGAAGCTTCTCAGCAAAATTACAGCAATTCAGATGATTTTCATATCCACCATTTGTTTTCCTCCAACAAATATTCTAAAAGAGAGAAAATTACTAAAAGAATCTCCATTGGCAAAGACCTTTACTCAAGTTCAAGTGTCACTAAACCAGCTGGAAGGAAGGTTCTCTTATGCCTGTTACATGCCTACAAAAGCCAAGCAGGCTGGATAGAATGATAGTCAATCTAAATCAGTTTGACTAACAGCGGTCTTGTTTAGACATCTGCTCCCTACAGTAACCAAAGGTAACTGATCTCTTTGTACGTGTTCATGTCTAGACAGGCCTGCAGGTCCCAATGACCTCAACTAAAATTATCCTATTTGGAGAGGAGTTTCTTGTGAATCTATTTTGAATCTTATATTCCCTTCAAATAAAAATGAAAAACCAGAGTAGCAGCTGACTTGCAGACCTTTTTTTCTTGAATGTTTTCATGCTCATGGTTTCCTTCAAAGTCTGGTGATAAGAAAATGGTCATTTGTCTATGGGAGTGAAAGGAGTCTGTACTGTAGGTTCAGCTTCTTTCAAACTACCACTAACTTCAATATGTAGGGCCGATCCAAAATCAGTGGAAAGACCCTTGTTGACTTCAGTGGGTGTTGGATGAGGCCCTTTAGGAGGCAGCGTAGTGTGGTGGACAGGGCACTCTAGTGGGAGTTGGAGAGCTGGGTTCTATTCCTGGGCTCTGTCATCAGCTCCCGGTGGACTCCTGTGTAAACCACTTCATCTTTGTATGCCTCAGTTTCCCCATCTAAAATGGGGTAATGATACTTACCCACCTTTTTAAAGCACCTTGAGATCTTGTATGAAAAGCAGTGTGACCTAGTGGACAGAGCATTGGCTTGGGTTTTAATTCCATCTTTAATTACTGGGTGACCTTGGGCAAGTCACTTTGCCTCTGCATACCTGAGTTTCCCCATCTGTAAGAAGGGGATTGCGATATCTACTTGATTTGTATAGCTCTGTGGATGAAAATCGCTGTATAAGACTTATGCATTTATATAAGTGCCTATTATATAGGTTTGTATTATATTTTAGGTAGTAATTCAAAAAGTTAAAATCCAGGTTTGTTCAAATGTTAGATAAATAAATAACTTTGGGCCCAAACCAAGTGCAGTAGAACCTCAGAGTTACAAATACCTTGGACTGGAGGTTGTTCATTAACTCTGAACAAAACGTTATGGTGTTTGTTTCAAAAGATTATAACTGAACATTGACTTACTGCAGCTTTGAAACTTTACTATGCAGAAGAAAAATGCTGCTTTCCCCTTGTTTTTTTTTAGTAGTTTACATTTCATAACTCTGAGGTTCTACTGTATGAGATGTTTCAGCTTAAAAGAAAAAATATTTCCAGTGGGTGCTGAATGTCTGAAAGGAGGATTTTAGACTTGTGTGCCCTTCTCAACCTGGAGCCAGAGTCTCTGAAGCTTTGGCTACTTCTGCCTCAAGATAGATTTGCCTCAGTGGATGAAATGTGCTGTTGCCCCCAGCCCTTCTGCCTGTCTGTTTCTGGTGGGGCGGGAAGGGCAGCTTTAGTTTTAGGCCTGAGCTCTATAGAAGCCCCACTCTTGGCGCTGCTGAAAGGGATGCACTGAATCAGCACATCCCTCAGCTACTTTGACCACTTGCCCTTCCTGGCAACTCTGCTCATTCTTTGGGCTTCCCTGACCAGGGGCGGCTCCAGGCACCAGCGCCCCAAGCTCATGCCTGGGACGGCAAGCCGCGGGGGCGGCCTGCCGATCGCTGTGAGAGTAGCAGTCAGGCCGCCCTCAGTGGCCACCAGTGCTGCAGTTTCGGCGGCAATTCAGCGGTGGGGACGCCAAAGGCGTGGCACCAGCGGACCACCCTTAGGCATGCCGCCGAATCCGCGTGACCAGCAGACCGCGTCGCCGAAAGCTGCCTGACTGCTGTGCTTGGGGCGGCAAAAACATAGAGCCGCCCCTGTCCCTGGCTATCTGTCTGCCTAAATGTATTCTGCTCGCTAGACACTATAATGATGAGCGTGTTTGTCTAGATTATAGAGCACATTCTTCACTGAAATATCTGAATGTGGTGTAAGTATGATTGGACAGAAGCCACAACCTCCCCTCTTCTGGGGAGCTCTGTTTCCTGCAATTGCAATTTCTTCCCCTGCTGAACTTCCTGTCTTGGGTCTTTGTGTCTAGGTTTACATTGAAGAAAGATAGAGTAAACTTGGGCTGAATCGGTCCTTTTAGCTGTAGCATTGCTCCCAGCAACAGTCTAATAGACTCAACTGATAACAATACTTTGCACTCAAGTAGCTCCGTAAACCCAAGAATGACAAAGGGCTTTATAAACATGAATGAACCCCCACAACAGTCCATGAGATGATGGGTTCCAGACAGGGAAGTTGAGATATAGAGAGAGATTAAATTATGTAGTCAAGAACTCAAAGCCAGTTAGCGTCAAGTCCACAAAACCCAACTCCTGCCCTGTGCTCTAGCCTCAAATTGGGAAACTGAGGTGCAGGGTGATTAAGTGATAGAGCCATGGTCAGACAGGAATTTTGTGGCCCACTAATTTCTGCAGAGTTCTTTATCATTTATGCATTCTGTAGTTTCATGTCTGGGACTTGGAACTGATATTTTTTAAATGCTTAGAAGTCCTTGAATGCTAATGTAGCTGCACAGCGTTTCTCAAATGCGGCCACCGGGGGATTTTCTTGTGGCCACAGCCTCCTGGGCAGTTATTGGGGGGGCAAAGCAGCTGCCCCTCCGTGTTGCTTCTGGATGTGCCACCTTGGTGTTGGTTGCTGGGGCTGCCAGCAGGGGTTGGGCCCTGTCCCCCTCTGGAGATACCTTGCACAACCCTGGAGGAGCAGGCAATCTGTGAGTTCCCCATCCAGGGGTGGTGGGGCTCGGGCTTCAGCCCTGGGATGGCAGGGTGGTAGGCTCCGGTCATGGGGCTTCAGGCTTCAGGCTCTGGCCCTATCCCGTGGCTGCAAGGCCCCATCTCCTGGGTTCAGGCTACAGCCCCAGGGCTTCAAGCTCCTTCCTGGGGCCCCATCCCTCAGGCTTCAGGCTCTGGCTCCCCGCTGCCTCCCCCATCGCTCATCACCACCCCGGCCCCTGTTGCCTATCCATCCACCTCCCCATCGAGGGCTTAATTTGTCCCCAGGCTTGCCGGGGCTGAGTAATTCTGCTGTGAAAAGTGTTAATATCCCTTTTCACAGCAGAGACTTGTTAGCTACCTGGGAGGCTATGAAAAGTGATAGTAACAAACGTACAAAAATCATTTTTCACAGCAGCAGACTTACAAGCTAGCAATAAATAAATGACAAGGATTTTGACATGTGTATTTATTTGAAAATTTTTCCTAAAATACTTAGAATGGCCACCAGCAAGAGTTGGTGGCCATACTCTGAGGCCACCAAAAAATTTGTCTTGATGCTCGAGATACAAAAGGAGCTCTTAAAGACGATAAAGTCATTGCAGAGAAACTAAATGGATTCTTTGCTTCAGTCTTCACGGCTGAGGATGTTAGGGAGATTCCCAAACCTGAGCCGGCTTTAGTAGGTGACAAATCTGAGGAACTGTCACAGATTGAAGTGTCACTAGAGGTGGTTTTGGAATTAATTGATAAACTTAACAGTAACAAGTCACCGGGACCAGATGGCACTCACCCAAGAGTTCTGAAAGAACTCAAATGTGAAGTTGTGGAACTGTTAACTAAGGTTTGTAACCTGTCCTTTAAATCGGCTTCTGTACCCAATGACTGGAAGTTAGCTAATGTAACGCCAATATTTAAAAAGGGCTCTAGAGGTGATCCCGGCAATTACAGACCGGTAAGTCTAACGTTGGTACCGGGAAAATTTGTCGAAACAATAGTTAAGAATAAAATTGTCAGACACATAGAAAAACATAAACTGTTGAGCAATAGTCAATATGGTTTCTGTAAAGGGAAATCGTGTCTTACTAATCTATTAGAGTTCTTTGAAGGGGTCAACAAACATGTGGACAAGGGGGATCCAGTGGACATAGTGTACTTAGATTTCCAGAAAGCCTTTGACAAGGTCCCTCACCAAAGGCTCTTATGTAAACTAAGTTGTCAAGGGATAAAAGGAAAGGTCCTTTCATGGACTGAGAACCGGTTAAAAGACCGGGAACAAAGAGTAGGAATTAATGGTAAATTCTCAGAATGGAGAGGGGTAACTAGTGGTGTTCCCCAAGGGTCAGTGCTCGGACCAATCCTATTCAACTTATTTATAAATGATCTGGAGAAAGGGGTAAACAGTGAGGTGGCAAAGTTTGCAGATGATACTAAACTGCTCAAGATAGTTAAGACCAAAGCAGACTGTGATGAACTTCAAAAAAATCTCACAAAACTAAGTGACTGGGCAACAAAATGGCAAATTACATTTATCCACATTAAATTTCAAGTAATGCACATTGGAAAAAATAACCCCAACCATACATACAATATGATGGGGGCTAATTTAGCTACAAGAAGTCAGGAAAAAGATCTTGGAGTCATCATGGATAGTTCTCTGAAGATGTCCGCGCAGTGTGCAGAGGCGGTCAAAAAAGCAAACAGGATGTTAGGGATCATTAAAAAGGGGATAGAGAATAAGACGGGGAATATATTATTGCCCTTATATAAATCGATGGTACGCCCACATCTTGAATACTGCATACAGATGTGGTCTCCTCATCTAAAAAAAGATATACCGGCACTAGAAAAGGTTCAGAAAAGGGCAACTAAAATGATTAAGGGTTTGGAACGGGTCATATAAGGAGAGATTAAAGAGGCTAGGACTCTTCAGCTTGGAAAAGAGGAGACTAAGGGGGGATATGATAGAGGTATATAAAATCATGAGTGATGTGGAGAAAGTGGATAAGGAAAAGTTATTTACTTATTCCCATAATACAAGAACTAGGGGTCACCAAATGAAATTAATAGGCAGCAGGTTTAAAACAAATACAAGGAAGTCCTTCTTCATGCAGCGCACAGTCAACTTGTGGAACTCCTTACCTGAGGAGGTTGTGAAGGCTAGGACTATAACAGCGTTTAAAAGAGAACTGGATAAATTCATGGTGGTTAAGTCCATTAATGGCTATTACCCAGGATGGGTAAGGAATGGTGTCCCTAGTCTATGTTTGTCAGAGGATGGAGATGGATGGCAGGAGAGAGCTCACTTGATCATTGCCTGTTGGTCCACTCCCTCTGGGGCACTTGGCATTGGCCACTGTCGGTAGACGGGATACTGGGCTAGATGGACCTTTGGTCTATCCCGGTACAGTTGTTCTTATGTTCTTATGAGAACCCCTGACTTAGGAGTCAGCATGTGCGTTATGTAAAATTTATAATACAACTGAAGAAAAACCCAAACTCTCCCCATGCCCTACGATCCCTTATACTTTCTATTGGTAAAGGTTTTGGTTAAATATCTGCTTCAGGGTTCTCAATATATATACCTCTACCCCAATATAACGCGACCCGATATAACACAAATTTTTACTCCAGGAGGGCGGGGCTGCGCATTCCAGCGGATCAAAGCAAGTTCGATATAACGCGGTTTCACCTATAACACGGTAAGATTTTTTGGCTCCCGAGGACAGCGTTATATCGGGGTAGAGGTGTATGTCCCCAAAGGAAATAAATACTAAAGACTCAAGTGTTGTTTTGTGAAAGTTTAAACACTCAAACTGTCAAACATGAGAATTCCGGAGGTTTCATTATTTCCTTTAATGACTTGGGTAAAAAACTGAAATGCTGTCCTCCACTATCACTGAGCACGCAAGGCTCTGTTGGGTTTTTGTTCTTAATAGTTTAGTGAACAATTACTCAATGTAACAAAGGAGTTGGTGTTATTTTTTAGCAAAGTTAATTATTAAAAAGATATATACTCCCAATTTTGAAACGTCCTCCAAAAGTGCAGGTTTGACAAATGTTGCCCATGTCCTCGTTGTTTGCAAAGAGAATTCTGCCCAGACAAGTTGAGCAAATGCATTTCTAATGATAAATTCTGAGCTCTCTCATGTTGGTTTGCACCCACAAAGGCAAATTTTGTGTGCACAAATGAAACACTTTCTGGAGCAACTTTGAAGGTCATTTTGAAAATTTGGCTTGATTTATTCAATAATTTTAAAGAAGGTGGGTAGAGAAACTACTTTTGAGACAGCAGGTGACCATCTGCAGCTGGTTGCTATGGAGGATGTGAAAGAAAATTGCAAACTGTCCCAGGCTCTGCTTAAAGACTAGTCTGCTGAGTGAAAATCCTGAACCCCCTGTCTCCCACGTGCGAAATTCTTGCAGGCTGCCTAGATAAGTTGCTGGGATGGCCCATCACCTAAATTTAAAGATAAGATTTATACTACTACAACTGGGGATACCACATGATATCTGAGGCCAGAGGGGGTGTGGGGGAAGGAATTGTCTTTCTTGGCAACACTTTTGTCTGACTGGCATGAAGCCACCTCCTTTTTCTTGCCACTGGGATATATATATATATTAGAGTGGAAGAAACACAGACAGGTTTTCAGCTATCAGTTGTGCTCTGAGCAGAGTTATAGGGTGACCAGATGGGACAGTCCCAATTTTGGGTTTTTTTTTGTCTTATATAGGTGCCTATTACCCCCCACCTCCTGTCCTGAATTTTCACACTTGCTGTCTGGTCACCCTACAGAGTTATGATAAGGCAGCTAGGTTTTCCCATCCTGCTGTCCAGTGAACTGGGAAAAAATCAATATCAAAAATCTAGCATATATAAACATTTGTCAAACCTATTATTGATTTCACATCTGTGGTTTGTGTACTGTATTGCTCTGAGCTTCCAAAAAACTTCACATGCATTCAGAGCTGTGTAAGGTGATGAGACATGATTAGGAGTAGGGAGAAGGAGAATTTTCTGTCTTGTTTGGTGAATTAGATGGTGACTGTTGTTTTGTCTTTTAAAATAATATAATGAACTCTGGCTATAACGGTCTGTTCTTGTATGTGATCCCTGTTGCATTATAAAACTTTGTGGTGTCTGGATGGTTGGACCAGTCCCATATAAGTCACTCCTCTATAGCAAGCAATCCAGAGCTCCCAAGACCACATTCATAAAAAAAACCCCACAAAATTCTAAACTAATTTTTAAATGAAATGGAAGTTTTCATTACATTTAGAAAAAAATAGAATTTGGGGGGGTTCCCTTCCTTTCTCTCACTTTTTAATTCCCCCTGCCCCTTTATTTTATTTTATTAACTTTTTCTCATTTGAAAAAGAGGAAATAAAAGTTAAAACAAAAGATTTAAAAAAGAATTGAGTGACACCTTTTTTGTTTGTTTGTTGGCCATTTCAAACAAAACATCTTTTTAAAAAGAAATTGTTGAAATATCTTCAAAAAATGAAAAATTGTAATGATATTGAAATTTTTCCATGAACATTTTTGCTGTCATTAAAACTCCATTTTTCAGCAAAGAAAAAAAATTATATTCAGCTGGCTCTAGTCAGACGAGCAAGGAATGCTGAAGGAGAAGACAACTAGCAGCTGGAATATATAGCCCAGCTCATTCCAGGATTTTAGAGGCTAATGAAAGGAGGATGACAGGTACATAGCTGGAGAGGCCAATAAGATTGAGGGAAAACTTATTCATTTCCCCCCCCACACACCCCAACATAGGGATACAAAGGCATGCTGCAGATACTTAGGCTTGGTCTACACTAACCCCCCAAATCGAACTAAGGTACGCAACTTCGGCTACGTGAATAACGTAGCTGAAGTTCGAAGTACCTTAGTTCGATCTTACCTCGGTCCACACGCGGCAGGCAGGCTCCCCCGTCGACTCCGCGGTACTCCTCTCGCCGAGCTGAGAGGAGTACCGCGAGCACTAAGTCGACGGCGAGCACTTCCGGGTTCGACTTATCGCGTCCAGACAAGACGCGATAAGTCGAACCCAGAAGTTCGATTGCCAGCCGCCGAACTAGCGGCTGGGTATAGACGTACCCTCTGACACATGTGGCAGATACTTAGAAGTCAGATCTGGTAGAGAGCAGGTAAATAAAGGAGTGTAAAGAAGCCAGAGAACTGAATGAGGAATGACTGGAGATGGCAAGGGATGGAGTTGAGGGGTTAGAGGCAGACAGGAAAAGGGCGAACTTCGAGTCTTGCATTAGTCCCATCTAGTACTTTGTCCAGACTATATTTAAATAGCACTCAATATTTGTGGCTCATGGAAGAGCTGCTCCATCTCAGCTGTAAAATCAGCAAAGACAACATATATTTCATAAAAATTATAAACACATGTAAATCTGTGGGTTCCAAATACAATTCGTACATTTAAAATATCAGGTGTATTTGTTTCTGATGTGGAGTGGGGCTCTACAATACACACCATTTCTAGAAGGAAAATAAGGATTTCCCTTTTTATTGACCATATATGGGTATGTCTACACTGCAATTAGACACCCAAGGCTGGCCTGTGCCAGCTGACTCAGGCTTGCAGGACTCGGGCTAAGGGGCTGTTTAGCTGTGGTGTAGATGTTTGGGCTCGAGCTGCAGCCTGTGCTCTCGGACCCTCCCACCTCACAGGGTCCTGCCAGAACCCAGGCTCCTGCCTGAGCCCAAACATTTGTGTGTGTAGGGAGCTGGAGAAAATGTATTTGGAAAGCAAGGGATGGTGGGCAGGCTTGATAGGTAGGTTGAGTGAGGGCAGCACTCAGATTAGCAATGCCATGGTCAGTGGGGATTACTTTCAAGGGATGAAAGCTATTGACTTCTCTTTTTTTTCTTGGTAGTTTAGATCAAAAAGGCTAATCTGGTTTCCCTTAGGAAAAGGGTAAATCTAGAGATTTTTAAGCAAACCATTTCTTTGGTTTTAATTCCATTTTTTCTCTATTCTTAATAACTCTTGTTTTTGTTTTCTGGGTTATTTTACACAGCCTGCCCTCAGAGAAGGAAAACGCTCTAACCTCTAACAGGAGGTGTAGAAGGGTAAAGAGTTTCTGAAACATACACCTCCCATGCAGTCTTAGTCAAGGAGCTTGCGTGACGGTGTCCAGTCCCAAGGAGTTACGTTACAATCAGGATGCAGTGGGTGAGCTCAAGGAAAGAAGCCAAAAGACTAAGGAGGAGACAAAAGTTGATGGTGATGTTGGCTGTGCAAACATTAGCCTTAAGGCCATGTCCATATTTCAGAAATTACTAAATATGGATTTCCCTTAATGTAGGTGGGACCTAACTAATGCTTATAATACCCCCTGGAAGGGAAGTTAGTAAGTATTATCCCCATTTCCCCAGATGGGGAAACTGAGGAAGAGAGGTGAAGAAGCTTGCCCAAGACCACAGAGCAAATCAGTAGCAGAGACAGGATTATAATTCAGGAGTTCCCAGTTCCATGCATTCATTCCTCTAGACCATGGTCTCGCTTAATTTTGCAAGGGTGGAATTTGCGTGATATTTAAAGAGCAGTGTATCATTTTTCCATGGAGTTCAGACTAGAAAGGCACAGACAGCAGTTGATAGCTATACATTGGCATGAAGAGGGTGATATCATACCCAGAGGAATCTGAGCCCTGAAGCCCTGTGTCCCCCATTTGGAATTCTCTGTACATGAAATAGCTGATGAACAAAGGAGTAAAATTAAGGGTTAGAATACAAACTTGCATGTTGAAGGGTTTGCCTACTGTGCTTGTGGAAATGATTATAATGACTTTCCTACAAAGATCTCAATGCACTTTACAAAGGTGGGTAAGCATTAGATGAGAAGACGATTTGATGAGACATTACTTTTTAAAATCCAAAACAATTGGGTAAACCAAAACAATGCCAGGAGGTCCTTTTTCTCAAACCCCAATCTGCCTTCAGGTAAACTGGAGCTTGGAGTGAAAAGGGCCTTTAGCTACCTGTGGAGGTGTGTGTTCATTGTTTTTGCAGCTAAATCCTCCAGAATGTATATAAATTAAATTAATGGAGATATCCTATCTCCTAGAACGGACCTTGAAAGGTCATTGAGTCTAGCCCCCTGCCTTCACTAGCAGGACCAAGTACCAATTTTGCCCCAGAACCCTAAGTGGCCCCCTCAAGGATTGAATTCACAACCCTGGGTTTAGCAGGCCAATGCTCAAACCACTGAGCTATCCCTTCCCCTGGAGCAGGCCAGGATATTGTACAAAGTGAACTCAGTGCCCTTCTTATTTTTTTCCAGGAGGTGAGGAGGTTGTGTGCGCAATTGTGGAAAAACAGTAATATTTAGCAAGAAAAGCAAAAGCTTTGTGATATCCTGCACTTTGTAATATCCTGCACTGAATAATGATGCACTTATTTTTAGAAAGACTTGAGGATCAGATGCAGCGAAGTGCAGCTATGCAGCCGTCCCAGGGAGGAAACATGAGGAAGACTGATAACTTGTCATTCTGTTACATGTGCCACAAGACTGAGAAGTTTTATTGAGGAAATCTTGCAAAACCTAGTATTGTTTTGCCTTGGTATTTAATGTAAGTGTTCATGCTGGTAGCCTCTCTGTTTGCTTCCTTATAAATGCTATTTTCACCAGTCTTTTTCTAAGCCTCTTGTTTTAATCAATGTAGATTTGATTTAATCTTGATTGCTCGTATGACAGTCGGGACCAAATGAACCCTTGAATCAATCAGTGGATCCCATTGACTTTAATAGCATCTTGGCATTTGAGGGAAGAATTTTGGCCACTGAATGCAGATAAGCAGAATGGCAGAGGTGAGGAAGATGGATGTGGGCTGTACAGAACCCAGTAAGAGAAGCTGATTGGTCTGAACAACCACCTTTCACTGACTGCAATACAGTATATTGGTTCCATCACCTAGACACTTATTGGTTCGTATTTGTGTTAGGTATGGAAGTGGTTTTCAAGTGAAAATAATGGTAAGATGAAGGGGACTGTGACCGCTTTTACACACTCAGTAGCAGCAGTGTTTTACACTCCAGGGGATGTTTGTGATAGTCCCAGCTGTCCTGGGGTTCTGTGATTTGAGAGAAGAAATACTGAATTGGGAACAGCTTCCACACTTGTTGAATAATGTTACAAGAGCTTTAAATTAGCAGCCCAGCAGTGAGAGGGGGCAGAAGTTTGATAGGATGCAGTACACAAGCAGTCAGAGGGATGATGAATTCAGAGGAGTGAAAACTCAGACAGGTGGCCGAGCTTTGTGGTTCACCCTTTGTGTTTACCCTCGGCTTTTACTTGAATTTGGTACCTGGGCATGCTTCTTCAAGAGGCCGCTGTGTATTCCCATGCCTGGGATAGAAAAAACTCCCACTCTTGTGGCCATGAATTTGGTAGACCCCTAAATATAAATGCTGCGTGTGAGACCTGATGAAAGGGTAAAAGTTTAGTGAATGCATCTGTGATGGATTGCCCCCCACTGGGTGCCACCTGATATACTGGGGTCCCACTGAGCCCACCCATTCCACCAGCCTGGGCTCCCTCACTCTGCCCTGTTATGCGAGGCCCTCAAGCCTACTCCAGCACACACACACAGGTAGGGAAACACCCAGCTGCAGAAAGATTCACAGACACTGTGATCTGCTCTGTGTGGGAAGACTCAGCTTGGGGATTGCTCAGCAGTCAAGTGCGCACCTCCTTTGGAATGCAAACCCAAAATCATATTGTCTTGCACTGCATAGAAATCTAGACAGCGTAAGCTCATGAAATTCACCCCCTCCCTCAATGTGGAGGAAGCTATGCACAGCTTTTTGCTACCCCCCCAGTTATGAATTACACAAACTGGTTTTAGGATAAACAAAAAACAAGTTTATTGACTACAAAAGGTAGATTTTAAGTGATCATAAGGGACAGCAAACAGATCAAAGCAGATTACTGAGCAAATAAAACAAAACATGCATTATACTTATTATACTAAGCTTATTGTACTAAATTAACTGGTTAAAACAAATTCTCACCCTAAATGTTGTTTTGTGCAGGTTGCAGAGTTTCTTGAAGCTAAACTGTACTGCTTGCAGCTTAAATCTCTAGGTATTCCTTTCACAGGCTGACCTTTCTCGCCTGCGTTCAACCCCTATCTCTCCTCCCTCCCCACTCCAGCTTAGTTCCTTTATTTCTTCAGGTGTTTTCAGTAGTCGTCTTCCTTGGGCGGGGAGGCAGTTGAGAAGAACCTAGATTAATTGACTCCCCAGCCTTAAATAGGATTTGCATATGGTGGGAATCCTTTGTTTCCCAGTTTGACCCCCACTCCCTCCTAATGGAAAAATACCAGCAGTCCAAGATGGTGTCCAGTACCAGGTGACATGATCACATGACCCTGCAGTGTCAAAGCAGCATCCCAGGAAATGTCTTAGGAAGGAGTATTTTCAAAGTCCTATTGTTCTCCCTAATGGCCCATTCCAGGCTGATTGCATACTGTCTGGCGGGCGTTCCCCAGGTGCAAACACAGTTGTAATTGTTACATAGTCAATATTCCTAACTTCAAATAAAGAAATGATATATGCATACAAATTGGATAATCACATTCAGCAAATCATAATCTTTCCAATGATACCTCACATGACCCAACTTGCATAAAACAGTTCTTAGTTACGCCATAAGCATATCTCTATGAAGAATATGGCGCATAGCATCACAGCATGGGTTTTATTTAGCACAAAAATTAAATCATGAGCAGTGAAAGTTTTCAGGCTGAGCATTTCTTCTCCTGTGACAGTCTTAAGAGTCTTTGATGGCTATATTGTGAAGAGAACTATATCTCTGTATAAAAATATCTATAAGCTTCACACGTATTAGGGTTTATTACTTCATTTTGACATCCTTCCTGAAAGGTCTGTCATGTGACTACCTTAAGTTCTTCATGCTTCTTCAGTGGTGTTAATGCTGTTAATTTTGAACTCTTTGATCCTAGTCATACGACAAAACCTGGACACTGTACAATGCTTTATGGCTATGGTACATCTGATTCAGTATTAACATATCACGTGAGATTAAACTGGGCTTAAATAAATTAAAATAGCTTTCCAATTATACAGTACCAATGTACTCTCCAGGAAAAGATGTCTTTCTCATCAAGAAATCTTTTCTTCTCTCTCTTTAAGAACAGCTTTTTCCAAGGGCAATATTCTCTTTTTTTAATATATGGAGAGGGAGCTCAGCACCTGTTCTAGGCTTGATTCATCTCTGCTGCCACAAGGAGCCAGTTGTGCCCCAGTAAGTATTCACCCCCAGAGGAGGGCGGTGGCTATTTTCAATGCTGAACTAGGGAAGATTTTCAAGGTGTCTGTCGCTCCATAGGAATCCTGTCTGCAGAGGCTGCCTGAGGGATGCATTGAATCAGCACATTGCTTGGTTTTCCTACTCAGGCCCTCTCCACGACCATTGTTGCCTGTTTTTGAGGCTGTGTCTTGCTACAGTGCAATTCCCGTTAGACTTCCCACCTCAGGGAAGAGGGCATTACTCAGAGATGAGACCGATCCTGGAGTTACTCAGGAAGTTTAGCATATAGCTCCTATTAGCAGAAACAGAAATGTTTGTGAAATCACAACTATGTCGGTCAGTTCCCATTGGTTGAAGCAAAGAAGGAGCAAGTTGTCCTGTGTGTTCTAAAGGAAAGTGGACACATCCACGTGACTGTTCCTGATCCACTCTCTCCTCCAAGTGCTTCCAAATGGATTCCAAAATGGACCTGCTCCATGATTTTTCTGGGGACTGAGATGAGGCTGACCCATCTGTAGTTCTCAAGGTTCTCCTTCTTCCTTTTTTAAAAGATGGGCACTATATTTGCCTTTTTCCAATCGTCCGGGGCCTCCCCCTATTGCCACAAGTTTTCAAAGATAATGGCCAATGGTTCTGCAATCACATCAGCCAACTCCCTCAGCACCCTCATCCGGCCCCAGGGACTTGTGCATGTCCAGCTTTTCTAAATAGCCCTTAACCTGTTCTTTCACCACTAAGGGCTGCTCACCTCCTCCCCATACAGTTCTGCCCAGTGCAGCAGTCTGGGAGCTGACCTTGTCTGTGAAGACAGAGGTTAAAAAAAGCATTGAGTACTTCAGCTTTTTCCACATCAGCTGTGACTAAGATGCCTCCCCCATTCGGTAGGGGTCCCACACTTTCCCTGATCACCTTTGTGTTGTTCACATACCTGCAGAAACCCTTCTTGTTACCCTTCACATCCCCTGCTAGCTGCAACTCCAATTGTGCTTTGGCCTTCCTGATTACACTCCTGCATGCTTGAGCAATATTTGTATACTCTTCCCTAGTCATCTGTCCAAGTTTCCACTTCTTGTAAGCTTCCTTTTTGTGTTTAAGCTCACTGAAGATTTATCTGTTAAGCCAAGCTGGTCACCCGCCATATTTGTTATTCTTTTTGCACATGGTGATGGTTTGTTCCTGTGCCCTCAATAAGGCTTCTTTAAAATACAGCCAGCTCTCCTGGACTCCTTTCCCCTTCATATTAGCCTTCCAGGGGATCCTGCCCATCAGTTCACTGAGGGAGTCAGTCTGCTTTTCTGAAGTCCAGAGTCTGGATTCTGCTGCTCTCCTTCCTTCCTTTTGTCAGGATCCTGAAATCGACCTTCTCATGGTCACTGCTGCCCAGGTTGCCACCCACTTCTACTTCCCCTACCAATTCTTCCCTGTTTGTGAGCAGCAGGTCAAGAGGAGCACGGCCCCTAGTTGGTTTCCCCAGCAGTTGCACCAGGAAGTTGTCCCCAACACTCTCCAAAAACTTCCTGGATTGTCTGTGCACTGCTATATTGGCTTCTACGATGAGATAACTGGCTCTGTAGATATGGGGAAAGGGGTGGACAGGATATACCTTGACTTTAGCAAAGCTTTTGATATGATCTTCCACAGTAATCTTGCCAGCAAGTTAAAGAAGTATGGATTGGATGAATGGACTATAAGGTGGATAGAAAGCTGGCTAGATCTTCTGGCTCAACGGGTAGTGATCAATGGCTCCATGTCTAGTTGACCACTGGTATTAAGCGGCGTGCCCTACGGGTCAGTCCTGGGGTTAGTTTTGTTCAACATCTTCATTAATGATCTGGATGATGGGATGGATTGCACCCTCAGCAAGTCTGCGGTTGACACTAAGCTGGGGGGAGAGGTAGATACGCTGGAGAGCAGGGACAGAGTCCAGTGTGACCTACTCAAATTGGAGGATTGGGGTAAAATAAATCTGAGGTTCAACGAGGACAAGTGCAGAGTCCTGCACTTAGGATGGAAGAATCCCATGCACTGCTACAGACTGGGGGCTGACTGACTAAGCGGTAGTTCTGCAGAAAAGGACCTGGGGATTATAGTGGACGAGAAGCTGGATATGAGTCAACAGTGTACCCTTGTTGCCAAGAAGGCTAAGAGCATATTGGGCTGCATTAGTAGAAGCATTGCCAGCAGATTGAGGGAAGTGATTATTCTCCTTTATTCATCACTGGTAAGGCCAAATCTGGAGTACTGCATCCAGTTTTGGGTCCCCCACTACAGAAAGGATGTGAACAAATTGGAGCGAGTCCAGCAGAGGGCAACAAAAATGATTAGGGGGCTGGGGCACATGACTTATGAAGAGAGGCTGAGGGAACTAGGCTTATTTAGTCTGCAGAAGAGAAGAGTGAGGGGGGATTTGATAGCAGCCTTCAACTACCTGAAGGGGGTTCCAAAGAGGATGAAGCTAGGCTGTACTCAGTGGTGGCAGATGACAGAACAAGCAGCAATGGTCTCAAGTTGCAGTGGGGGAGGTTTAGGTTGGATATTAGGAAACACTATTTCACTCGGAGGGTAGTGAAGCACTGGAATGGGTTACCTAGGGAGGTGGTGGAATCTCCATCCTTATTGGTTTTTAAGGCCCAGCTTGACAAAGCCCTGGCTGGGATGATTTAATTGGGGTTGATCCTGCTTTGAGCAGGGGATTGGACTAAATGACCTCCTGAGGTCTCTTCCAACCCTAATCTTCTATGATCCTATGATTGTTATTAGTTTTGAGTAATGTTTGCCAGAAGAGGATAGTTTTTGTCCCCCCACCTTATTTTAATGTGACAATAGCTCTGCTTTGATAAGAATGTATCACTGCAAGCAGGGCAGGCCATTTGAAAAGCCCTGAAAATGCATTTGAGGATTGGCATATTGTCATCATGCTGTAACACTGAATCACTACACGAGGGCACAATGTGATATCACAATCTAGTGACATGAGGATCAAGTCTCAGATGGCAGTTATATAGGTGGAAACTGCACAGTAGACTTAATTCTGCAGCTATAGTCCCACTTCTTGGTAGTGCTAAGAGACCTTGTATAGTACCTTAGTCCTGGTGGGTGTAGCTTAGCAGTGTTTTGCTGGTGGTCAGGCCACAGGATGTTACAAATATCTGTGCGAGCTGTTGTGTGTCATAATCAGGAGAGTCAGGATGTATATGCAATGTAGGAACCTCAGCCAGCAAATATGAATAGACTAACAGCATAAGGGGAAAAACTGGGTACTTTGAGCCCGGTCACCACAGGATTTACTTTCAGCTAGTAAGCTTCGAAATCAGGAGAGTCCCTCAAATAGTTTGCAGCATCCTGGCAGGCATTAAAAGGACTGTATAATGTCAGCACCTTGCAGAAAAAACTTACAATGACTAGACCTATGGTCATTACCCATACTTGCTTTGTGAATATTTTGCAGCTAAACAAACATTTTCACAAAAACTTGGACCTTTGGTCAAATTTGTACTTAGGGTAGGGATAGCCCTGTGGATCTCAGACATCACTTCATTCTAACTGTAGGTAAATGTTTTTGGTTTTTTTTTAATGGTGACCACTGTATGAGCAACATAGATGAATTATAAGCTGATATTGCCAACTCTGAGTGAATCTCACCATAACTGGTGTTTTTCTTAAAGCCCCAGCACCTGGAATCTGTGACTAGATACAAATCTCAGCTTTCATATAAAAAATATATTTCAATCCTTCACAGTTGCAGAGAAAAGGATGAAAATTTGAACTCTCAAGGCTCAAACATCAGAGAACAACTAAAAGGACCCCCACTCTATTATTTTTAAAAAAATCTCATGATCTTTAGGGGCCAGACACATGATTTTTAAATGCTTGGCGTTGGCAGTACTGTTAACCATAAGGTCAAGACTGTAACATGTACCTAAGAGTGTCCACAATGCGTGATATGCTAACATGAAATTCTCTGTACCACACCACCCTCGTCTTTTAAATGTATGTGATCAAAGTGCTGCGCTTTGTGTGACTTAAAACTGCAGTTAGCTTTAGGACTGATAGATTCTTTAGGGAACCTCGACAATTCTGCCCTTTTCTTTCTACTCCCGAGTTTCTTAATTAGAGTTATTTCCAATGCTCTGACTTACTATGTAATAGATATTTACACAAAGTACCATAAAAGATGTATGTTATCCTTCCAGAAACACCTGTTTGAGCACCACATAATACCTTTATATATAGCCAGTCCAGCTAGCACATCAACATTAACAATGATGTACTTCCATGTGGAGGATACCAGGTTTTAGAGGGTATTTAATTTCAAGCTTCTCACTCTACCTACCCATGTTTTATGGGGGTGTCCTCACAGTTTCCAATTGAGGGGAATTATGATCGTGTACTGAACTTTTAACAGCTCGCTGGTTTTAACACTGCTCAGTCAATGTGAATCTTGCCAAGGGTTTCTCCATTCTTGTTGTTTGGAAACTGAAGTTCTCCTTTGCTTTTGGGAATTGCCAGATTGTCTATAAAGGAATATTATCTCCCATTTCTCCTGTTTACTCATAACAGAAAAAGTTGGACACACTTAGTCAGCAAAATATTTAGCAGAAAGTTAGGGGTCTGATTCTGCTTTCATATTGGTAAATCAGAACTAACTCCCTTGAAGTAAATGAGTTAGATCCTCCACTGCAGTAAATGGACATAGCCCCATCATGACTTCAATGAGATTTGTGGGTGCTCAGCATTTCAGTGTCTGGCCACTAGTATTTAGATGCCTAAATATGAATATGAATGATTTTAGGAATCCAGCTTTGAAAATTTTGTCCTATATTTTACATCAGAAAGTGAGCATGTTAACTTTTTTTAAATCCTACCTTCTCTTTCTCTGACTCATCAAAAAGTTAAAATGTTGAACTTCTGTACACATAATAAACAGCCTAGCTACATTTACACATAACAAACAACCTAGTTACATTTATAATAACCCGTCTGGTACACTGTTATGCTTTCTTGACACAAAACATTCTTTGTCTCATTTGTGTCATTCTACTTCCTTATGAAAGATTAGATAATCCATATTGTGATGAGTTAACATATCCAGCTGGCCAGTCAAGAAGTGGTTCGCCATACGACGTCAGCTGTTGTTAATATTCATGTCTGGGAGATTTTGCTAGGAGGGTGGTGAAGCACTAGAACAGCAGCAGACTTATATAGATGGAGAAAACTTCTAGCAAACATGACTGTGTTCTGCGAATAAATCCAATATCAAAATGGAATAATTTCCCATTCAAACAATACTAGCCCCTCCATATATATATATATATGGAGGGGCTAGTATTGTACATATATGTATGTATGTAAAGGGACAGATTGAAGACAACTTTAACTTTGTTGCCTGATTTTTTGTGTGCTTTGATTTGCAGTTTTAATGCTCTTTTAATGTTTGTAATGGAATAGTTACTCTAATACTTTGTGTCCCATAATACTAAGTTACAATATCTGGAAATAAAGCCTGTGCAAAATATGGTGAAAACTGGCTGCTCTGTGTATACAAATGCCTAAATTCTTTTTGAGCTATGTCATGATGGTACCGAATTTTTAGAGGTTCATTTATTAAGTCATTCCTGAGTGTAACAGCTTTGGAACAAAATCCTCTAAAAGACAGAATGTGAAAAACCTCCCCTATGCTAGTACCCAAAGAAGTCTCTGTGAAAGTCTAGTTTTTTATGTGCTGAGAGAACATTAATGTATTTGGGGTGGGAGGGCAGGGGGGTGGGGGAGGGAGCGACCATGTTTGTACATATGTTTGTCTTGTTTGGTTGGCTTTTGTGCCAGCTTCAGAGCCTCTGCTCTGGAGTAGAAAGCCTGCCTAACAGACTAAGGCAGCTGCTATGAAAGTTTTTGCACACTGCTCCTTCAGTTACCTCTGTTGTAACCTTGAATGACCACCCTTTCTAGGTAAAGGGAGAGAATTTAATCTTATAGTTGATAAGTCCCAGGTTTCTCCTACATGCAGACTACTTGTTATGTTAGCCTAGCTAAATGATAAGATCTGATATGGCTAAATCATCTAACTTGAGAAGCTGTTCGTTTATATTAGTGGCTGGAGTTACTTGATTCCCTGTCTGTTTCATCTGATTAATTGTCACTATTTTTAAAAAGCATTTGATAGGATATATTGTCTCCCTACCCTTATATGGTTATTTTATGAAAATAGGGACTGCTTTCAGGTTGTCTCCACTTTTATAATAATAATTTTTTATTCTCTTCTGATCTGTAATGAAAAAAAGATGTGACACCATTCTCCTCTGTCATATTCCCTTTGCATCTGCTCCTTAGACCATGCAGCCTAAACAAGAGGATATACTCAGGACCTGCTCTAGGTGCCAGCAAACCAAGCACGTGTTTGGGGCGGCACAATTCCAGGGGCGGCATTCCGGGAGGGTTTTTTGTTTCGTTTTTTTTTTTGCTTCGGCAGTTGCACTATCGGAGGGGTGTGTGTGGGTTTTTTGTTGTTGTTTTGGGTTTTTTTGCTTGGGGCGGCAAAAAACCTGGAGCTAGCCCTGGATATACTGTTAGCTACCTGCTACCTTGCCAATGTCCATATTCAGGGTGATCCAGCTCAGCACTGGAGAGTTCAGCCTTACGACTTAAGCTTCCCCTGCATGAAGCATCAAGCAGGTCTGAGATAAAAAGGATTGGGACCCCAGGCATCTTTATACAGTTCCAGGCCTCCTTTGACAGCTCAGGGTTATCAGGTGAACAATAGGCAATTATGGAGACTTTGAAGGAAGTCTATTTCCTAAGCATCACCGGTAATTAGCTATACAGATTAACATAAGGCACTTGCCCGTTTTCCACCATTCTCAGGTGATTTGCTATACATTTCAGAGAGAGATGAATACAGTGATATTACTATATTTACAGTTCATCTAAATGTTAATATTTCCTTTTGATCTCTGAATCAATAGCTATAGTGACAGACAGGAACTGTCTGTTTACATGGCTAACATCTGACAAGATACAAGTACACACATACAATTAGTATCACCTCCAATTCTCTAACAATACAGGTTTGCATTTCAAAGTTCTAGCCTATCTATCATGGAGTGGCCCTAATTACCATTCACACACTTTTCTAACATGTCTTTAATAGTTGGTTCTGGACATTTATCCTGCAGGATGCTTAACGCTTTCTGGCCAGGCTTCACAGGGATTTCCAGTCCTGCTGCAGTACTTCGTTTATCTCTGCAAAAGCGTAAAAAATTACTAAGGATCGGGTAGGGAATCCCTCTGAAACTTTTTTATTTTCTTTGTAAATAGAAAACAGGGCAGCTGTTTTATCAGTCACTTCCTCAGGAAGTTGATCACTATCCCTCCCCGAATAATGCTCTGGAAGTCAACATTCCTAAAACTTTGTGGTTGGTGAACTTCCAAAAGCTTGGGCAGACCAGCATCCAAATGGACAGATTCTTATGCAAAGCTTATTTTAAAGCTCTTGTATCTCAGAAGTTGGGCTGGAAGCTTTATAAAGACGGACCACCTGTTTTCTCTTTTCCACATACTTTCCACGTATATCTCCAATTTTGGCTGGCATCAGAAAATGCAGAGGATACAAAAATGAAAAATGATTTCAAAGGGAAATTGACCAAACTTTTTCTCCCCATTTCCCCACTGCCATTTCTAAACAAAGGATGGAAGGTCGGGAAAGAGGTTTGGGTGGATTCTTATTAGAAATGCTTCTCTAGCATGTCACAGTACAGAAGAAATTGTAACGACTATAAAAGGGATTCTTCATTGACACTGTCCTGTGCTTCTCTCTGGCCGCCAGTAAGCGTGTCTACACAGACCACAGAAGTGAGCCTCCTAGCCCGGGTTGACAGACTTGGGCTAGTGAGCTCACACTAGTGCTCTAAAAATAGCTCTGTAGAGGTTGCTTTGAAATTGCGGCTTAGGCTCTGAAGCGTAGGGAGGGGGATAGGTTTGCTTCCACAGCAGGAGCATTGGAACAATTTGTATAGTGGGGGTGCTGAGAGTCATCGAACCAAACTGTAAACCTTGTATATGATGGAAACTTCTTCAAGCCCAGGGATGAGACAGTACCCCTAGTTCCAGCACCTGTGTTCCACAGGGTGTATAGACATATCCAGAATGCGAACACAGCCTCCGTTGCCTAATGTCACCGCATAGGGGGTCTTCCTAATAAGTCAGGTCTCGAACTAAACAGCAATGGAAGAAAACAATTACAGTTCCCCAGTTTTTGAACTTGAGAGTTTAGATTGGCATGTGGGTGCAGGGGTATTCAGAATCAAGAGATTTGGTTCAGATCTATCTCTAGTTTTTATAACTGGATTTTTTTCATCTCTAATAAAATATTACTGTGTTAGCAGTTTTTCTTCTTCGTTCCAGTCTTACCTTGATGTATCAATAGGTAGTGGCAAGGCAAGTGCAATATGTGGAATACCACCAATTTGAGAAGGAAGGCCTTATTGAAACTACCTTGTTTTTCCTTTCCCAAGTTAGTGCAGCAATGAAGCTGACCACGCAGCCAATGAAGAGATGAAAGGGTGTCTTGGAATGGTACAGCCACCTTTCAAAGCTTTTTATTCCAAGCCCTATTCAGAGCCACAAACACTAGGTTCATTAGTCAAAGGCCTGATACTGCTGCTTGTGCTGAAATGTTAGATTTAAAAGGAGGTTGCATGGCATGCTGCCAGTGCCACAGCTCCAACTATATTTTTTGACCAACCACCTTAGACCTTCACTTGCCTGTTTAATTGGTGTGGGGAGGAAGGATTTTGGGGGAAAACACCAAGTACGAAAATCTGCATCTGAACAAGAGAAACGTTTATTGGTATCAAGAATGGGGTCAACGTAGGGCATATTTTTAAAATATATGTTTAAAGATGGCCCAAGCCTACTCCCAAGTGAAGGGGGGAAAACATTTCATAGAATTCAGTGGTGCAAGATAGGCCCGAAATTATTTAGGGGACAGAATGAAGAGATGCTAGTTGCAGCAATGGTTTCATACACTAGTCATTCATCTTTTGGGCCCTACATTCAAATCTGATTTTGGCCACGGACTAGATGACTATGCAGATTTTTGGCCTTTTGCATTTCCTGTCCTTAAAAAAGGTTAACTGTGCAGCTTGAAAGTTCTGTCTGTGCATAGCTTAGTGCATTATATAGACACTGTGTGTAAGACCTAATCTTAAAATGTGATGGTTGCTTTTATCTATACCGTAGGAAAAATTACCAGGCTTTGAAAATAAAGTTAAAAAAATAAGGATCCAGTTATGCAATGCCTTATTCACGTGAGTAGCCTTTACTTAGCGGAGTAGTTCCACTGATCACCATGGTACGATTTACAGGAGCAAGGACTTTGCATCAGAGTGAGGTGTGGCAGGATCAAGAACTAAATTTGAAATTTAAAAAGAATATGCAGTCTAATTTAAACAAATCCCCCCTCTCATATTACCCAGTTACCTTCTGCCAAGATATTATTTTTCAGCCTCATAAAAATGTCACATCATTAGAGATTTGGCATGATCTCCTTGTGAACCTGACCTTTACAACACATTTTACAACTAAGTTTAGAAATCTCACTCTTGCTTTTGTTTAAAGTTCTTTCTCAGGGATTTTTTATTTTGGGACAGTTCCCATCTCAGGCTGACTAAAGTAATTTGTTATCAGATAGCAGCTGATATGATTTATAATTGCTTATAATATATATACCCTCACTTTTAGGTATTGATTGTATCCCCCTAGTCCCAGGCAGGCAGATTGCATACTGTTCACAAGGGTTTTTATTGCACTACCCTATATATAGAAAGGTCCAGTCAGATAGAGGCTTTGCTTTGAGAGCTGTTTGATCCTCCTTTTCATCACCATGTGGTGAAAAGCACTTTGGCTGGCCCTCAGTGCAGGCCAAGGGAGAAATACCCACAAGACTTTTGCTGCACGAACTTCAGCTACTGTGACCAAACTTAGGCCCCTGTGACAGAAAGGTTTGCATAATAAACCGGGATTACTTTCCGTGTGATCTTTCAAATATACTCGTTGAACTTGGCAAACAAAATAACTTCAGGAAAAGGTTGGCTACTGTCCAGAGTGCAGCAATTTCATGTTTCAGTGTGACAGGCCAACACTATTAATCTATTGCTTAGATGCCCTAGGCACATTCACGCTTTCAGCCCTTAGAAACTGTTGGATGTAAACAAAGTGTTGCCTGCATTCAAAATCCTTTTGTACTGCAGTTGGTCACATACGATCTGTGTGTTCTTGTTCAACATAATACCTAATCTGGACACCTGCACTGTTATTTTTAAAGCAAGCAAACAGCAGTGACACAAGGCAAAAGCAATAGAAATCCCTAATTAGATTATAGTCAACCAGTAATTAGTAGAGCCATGCAAAACTTAACTGTTTACATTCACATGAATTTGTGGAAATACTTCCTTTGATTCAGTTTGGAGGGCTCAACACCTTGAATTTTGCTTTAAATTTGTGTTTGAATAAATACAAAAACTTACAGAAAAACTCTATCAAAACATCTGAGTGGTAAGGATGTTACGCTCATACAAAGCACACGGGATCTTTATAGAGGAAGGTAAATACACAGTGTTTATTGAGAATACCACAGTTAGCATATGCTTTTTAGACACACACACACACACACACAGAGTGAGTCCTGCAGTGATGTTTATAGTTACCAGTCCAGAGTCTGGATCAATCTAGTCGCCAGCCAGATTGGTCGCAGAGGGGAGCGGGGTTCTATCAGTCACGATCCGATGCTCCTGGAGTGTGGCAAGATGAACCCAAAGTCCTATGGCAAAGCACCCTGTTCTTATACGTTTTCTTCTCTGTTGAAACCTATGGATTTTGCTGTGTCGCTTTGTGACCGGTTACTTCTTAATTGGTGTAAACATTCCAATACACCTCCGAGAGGGTCATCCTGTCCTTTGTTCTGATTTAATCAATTGTCCGTAGGGGTGCCAGCCTTTACCTCAGGGTCGTCAATCTGCCCTTTATTATGGATGCGCGTTGATGATTCTTTGATGTTTAAAAAAAGAAGAACAGGAGGACTTGTGGCACCTTAGAGACTAACAAATTTATTAGAGCATAAGCTTTCGTGGACTACAGCCCACTTCTTCGGATGCATATAGAATGGAACATATATTGAGGAGATATATATACACACATACAGAGAGCATAAACAGGTGGGAGTTGTCTTACCACCTCTGAGAGGCCAATTAATTAAGAGAAAAAAAACTTTTGCAGTGATAATCAAGCTAGCCCAGTACAGACAGACAGTTAGATAACAAGTGTGAGAATACTTACAAGGGGAGATAGATTCAATGTTTGTAATGGCTCAACCATTCCCAGTCCTTATATATCTCCTCAATATATGTTCCATTCTATATGCATCCGAAGAAGTGGGCTGTAGTCCACGAAAGCTTATGCTCTAATAAATTTGTTAGTCTCTAAGGTGCCACAAGTCCTCCTGTTCTTCTTTTTGCGGATACAGACTAACACGGCTGCTACTCTGAAACCTTTGATGTTTAAGTTTCTTTACTCCTCCTTCCTTGACTCTGGCTATAACAATGGCCTTCACACCTTATCTTTTCCTGATGCATACATTCCTCATTCACACAAACAGATTGAGAATACAAACAGTAGTATTTTATATTGAGCAAAAGGGCATTGCAAATTAAACCTTGCTAAGTTTTACAATCAATAACCAAGACAATTTACATTGAGACCCAGGCCTGCAATGTTCCTCTAATCTACTTAACATAGACACAATAGAGAATCCTGTCTCTTACTTCCTAATTTGTAATACATATAGGAAACCATAGTAGCTTTATAACTTATTCTAAAACAAAAGGATGACCATAATTAGTCATAAGGATTGTTCTGGTCTGTTATTCCTTTCTGCTATTCAAAAAGGGTGGCTGACAAGATGAAATCAAATCATACATTAATTCTCATAGTACATTATAAAATCCAGCTCCTACAAGGCGAGACCATGCCAAATGGGTAGAGACAGATATGAACCAAAATCCCCATTCCAAACACCTCAATCTTTAGATCCAAACCCAGACTTTTCTAAACTTTCTAGTTTAAGCCCATTTCTAAAAATGAGTTTCACCTGATTTTAATAGGAAATCATAAATCAGCTCAGGTTTTCTCAGCCTGACTAACAATATGAAACCATGCAAGCAACATGGTTTCGTGTTTTGTTTCAAATGCTTTGCACAGCTCTAATGGCCAAACATATCTACAATCAGTTTTTAATCACACAGTAATGCAATATAAATAGCAGTCATGTCCAGGTAACCACATATCGCCCCATCTGGAAAACACACACACACATAAGTAACTTTACTTGTATCAACAGTCCCATTTTTGATGGGACAATCCTGTGAAAGCAGTTATGTTTAGAAATGTGTGTGTGTATAAATAAATTGTTGCCTGCATTCGCAATCCTTTTATACTGCACAGTCCGGTTCACATTCATTGTTGCTGATAAAGCACAGATAGTCACCTATTCTTTCATATCCGTGGCACAAAAGACCAGTTTAGCTTGCTATATGAAAAATTAAGTTCAGCCTAGGACAGCAGGTAATTAACTCTGAATTTATGTGAGCCACTGAGCATTGCATAAACGCATGGACAGATGTTGAGTATATCTGCAGATGAGCTGAAGCATGTCTAAGAAACCTGAGTACTTGTGGGTTTTTTTTTTTTTATATTAAACTTTGAAAGCATTTCAACAGCCAGCAAGGAAAATCTTGAAAAGTTGAAGGTTAACATTCATCACTTGGACCTGACAGGGTCTGCAGACCTTCTAAGATGACCAATGTGACTTGATTAAGGCAAAGGCCAAAGAGACATTAGAGTGTAATGCAACAGCCAGAACATGATCCTTTCTCATCCTGGAAGGAAATGTAGCCTTCCATTCTAAGGGCCAAGTTAGGCTTTTACATTCTTTAAGCTCAAACACTCAGGTTAGGGTCTTGAAATCCATCCAGCTCTACGGTTCCTTTTCCTGGAAGAGCGTCTCATTTGCCGGGGAAGGGAGGATTGAGAGGGCTGCCAGGATTAAAACCACAGAGGTTTTAAATTTGCAAGATGATTGATTAAACGAGGCCCCTAAATCTCTCAAGCAGACTTACAGGCTGAAAGGAAACAGGGGATCTCTCTCAGCTTGTTACCTTCTGAAGCAGATTGGGGAATGATGTCTAGAGGTGCTGACTTCAGTTAGAAGCTCAGCACTTCTGAAAATCAGACCTTATGTTACCAAAAGAGGGACACTGTCTTAAAGCAAACTAAAGTGACAGCTCTGAAAATCCAGAATTTCCAGTGAGAGTTTGCCCTTGTGCAGTGCGTGTGTTTTAATATAGGCCAATAGCACCCAGAGATTGAATCAGGTTCAGGGCTCCATTAAACGTGGCCAAAACAGAACTTGTAATCATCCCTCCTAAACCTTCTCTGCTTCTCCCTCTTCTGTCAATGGTCCTCCCTGTTGTTCAAACCCTCAATATGGGAGTTAACTTTGACTCCTTCTCCTTTGCTCCACAATCCAGGCTATCGCTAAATCTTGACTTACTTATTTTGGTTTTACACAATGAAAAGATGTCTATACAAAGCTCTGACACATAATTAATATTACAAAAAATAAAAATCCAAACAAGCACCCCCTATCAAGCCCAGCAGCATTCAAATGATAATTCAAAAGGAGCTCTGCTCCCAACACCTACAAAAAAAGAAAAAAGCTCCTTTGTACCCCTCTGTCACTATGGGAAGAGAACCATCAGCCCGTTCCAAACATCCTGTGAAAGACATGTCTTCTGCACCATGTTCAGAAGGTCACCAAATCCTGCTGCTGCTTCCGTCTCAACATCATCAAGATCCATCATTTCTTTTCATCCCCACAGCCAAATCTCTTATTTGAGCCTTCTTTGTATTCCACATTGATTACTGAAACAGCCTCCTTCCTGACCTTTTTAGTCACTTTCAGGGTCTCATGCCATGCGCTAATGTTCTGCTGCGGAGTTGGTTTTGCAAATGGTATAGAAAGGAGTGAGGAGTGTTTTAACAAATCAATCCACAACTTTACAAATAAACCTTCTTGAACAACTATGATCTCTAGCCATATAGATATCATAATATATCAAAATATCAGCATAAAAAGGGAAAGGAGTCCTTCTTTCTGAAAGGTCTGCTAGTCTATTTTTATTAGTGCAGAGCAATAGCCAACTATTTTATATAACTTCTCCCTGCCGTGACTCAAATAGCAGCATTTGGCTTGAGACCGGATAACGCGGGCTTGGTACGAGCTCTTAGGGTCTTTTATGTCTAGGTAACTGTGTCAAATCTAACCAAGGTCCCATTAGTTTTTGGATGGTTTTTGACATGGCGGGGAGGGGAGGATATGGCTGTTTTGGGCTGAGCGAGTTTTTCTGAGGGAAGTCATTTGATTTCTCTACGTTTTAATAGAACTTGGCAGCACCTGACCACTTTTGTTGATAGTTATATAAGATACTAAACTAGATTGAAACCACGGATTATTTTAATGTTTGTCCACATTATTGACACTAGTTGGGCCCCTCATTAGCAGATGCATCCAAGAGACCAAGAAATGAATGGGGCTGAAGACTGGACTACAAGAACAAGGCTGCGGCCTTTGCCAAGATGCCGTGGGATAAGCCTGTACTACTATTGTCTACTATGCGGCATCTGTTCTATAGGTAAGTTCAGTGTTCAGGGAGGGCCTGTCTGACACTTTTCATAAAATACTAAATTCTCTGATGATTTTAAAGGGGAAAATAGCAGTTGAAGCTAGTCTGCTAATATAGATACCAGAGAACTGATTTCGATGGTACCATGACTGGGCCCTAAATTCATAACGTATTCAAAATAAAGTACAAGAGTGGGGTAATATCAGACAGTTGACTGGTTTTTTTTGTGAACTATGTAAAATTACTTGTCTAAGGGTTGCAGAACACGGACCCTAAACATGTGGGCGATATGGAGTCATACTGGTAGTAGTAGTAGCTGAAAGCCCATGCTGTCTAACGGGTGTAATTGGTAAAGTCAAAATGTTCTGAGCTAAAGTTCTTAAAGGCTGAGAACTTAAAAACTTGGTGGTAACAGACAGCGAATCCCAGTGATGATTGAACCTGGTGATATTCTAAACAAAAAAGAGCTCTCCACCAGGCTTGTAGCAGTTTCCATCACTTCACACTGACTCAACAGCCATCCTAGGCCCATTGATAGTTCAGAATGACACTCGGGTGATAATCCTGGAATCTTATTATATACATTGTTGACTGTAGTAGGACTGGGCAGAAGCCTTAAATTACCTATTTACTCTCTTATCATTGTATACTGTAGATAGGATTAAAATTACTTAATTTCTCTATGGTGTATTAGTCTGCTGGGGATTTAAATGAATGAAGAATTGCCTTGGTTCTATTTCTACTCGTGTGTCCAAACATTCAGAATAAACATGTAAGAACATGAATTGGACCAGATGTTTTGCCTGTTATAAATAGAAATGTGCTGAGGAAGACGTGTCGGGGTATGGATTAGTTTCAGGCTAGAGTTTGGGTTCAGGTTCACCACTGCCAATATCTTTTGGCATGAAATGATGCGTGTTCTCCTCCCCCCACCCCCAACCCCCCAAAAAAGTCTCTAGAGCAACTGTTTTCATGAGACTTCTGGCATCTTGGACTGAAGGCTCAAGGGCACACATCTGAACCACAGTTGGAAAATAGGCCCCCTCCAGCTTTAGATATAACCTGTGACTTAAACAGTGGCAAAGCTTCCAATCTGAAGATTAAAATTCAACTCCCACCTCACCCCAAATGTTGGAAGAGATTGGATTTGAGGTTCTGGTTTTGGCCCATTGATAGTTCTTTCTGGTTTCAGGCCTTTTTCCATGGCTGCCCAGAGGCAGTGAACTGTTGTAATTCCCTGCATGGGGATGGGGCCAAAATTTGGTGAAACTGTGCACAGCATATGCCCTGTCTGTATGTGGCTTGGAGTACAGCTACATGAAACACTGTTGCATAAGTAAGGAGAGTTGAGGGTGGGCAATGATGGGCCAAGGGAAGAGCAGGGGCTGGTGGGTCCACTGCTGTGAAGAATTACTGCCATTGTCCCCCATTTTATGGAATACAACAGAGTCACTGGAGCTAGTGCAGGCTCTGATTTTCAGGAAGATTTATAAAGCCACTCCTTTGCATATGGGAAAAAGTCCTTGTGCCTGGCTCCGATGGAGATCATTAGTACACGAGCTGGCTGCTCATGCTGTGCTCTGATTCAGCCCTTAATGACCACTGTCAAACATAATGTGCCATTGCAGATATGTAGACTTCTAAGGACTGGAACTCACTAGCGCATCATCTTCCAGATACGGGAAAGCAGCTGCACAGTGTAAGCAAAATCAGTTCTTCTTGCAGTCTCTTTCCAACTGGTAGCTATGAAATATTAAATGTTGTTATAAAACTGTCAGCCTCATAAAGTTAACCACATTTTTTGACTAATCATTGCTGAACTTTTAAAGACTGTAGATGGGCTGTGCTAGTTTGACCTGGGAGAAAATTTAGGGGTGTTAGGGGTCAATCTGCAGTCATCAAAGAATTCCATCTGAGACACTTACTGCACTTTCCCAACTGAGCTGCAGTGTATCCTTCAAAGGGCAAGGTTCTCTTAGCTATGGGGATGGAGGAAGAACATTCCATTTTTCCTAGTTTATGCTCCTAGTAAAGCATGAAGGCCCATTAAGCTCCAAGCTAAAGCATGTGGAGTGAAAATTTTACTTTAAAACATCTACTGAATCCATTCTCTCTTTATTGATCCATAAGACTGGGTGCTATGGTGCATACCGGTCACGATAAAGACAAAGAAATTAAACTGAGTCCAGGGATCCATGTGCCATAGATCGCAGCCAGTTACACTCTTCTTCTCCGCTCCTTTCCTGTTCCCCTTTTTAAGGCCTAGATTGCAAGCTGCTCCACGTGGGCAGGCCTTTATGCCTGCCTGGAGCCCCACTGAAGTCAGCACAGCAGTACCTGTGCTGTGATTTGCGGCTGGCCCAAGGCAGCACTCTGTGATTCCTCTGAAATGGGAGGAATCACCATTGTGCAAAAAGAAAGCAATGCTGTCTCATGCAGCATTATTTTGTGAGTTTTACTAAGTCTCTGCAATTCTGTAGCGGTGCACACCAATTATTGCAGCTCTCCCTGACTCCTCTCCCATCACCTGGCCACAAAAGATTATTTTTTTCAGGAATGGGAATATTGGCTACACAATGGGGGAAATATCCTGAGTAGCTACTTTTCTTATGCTCAGGGCCCAGTAACTTTGCTCCCTTTCACACTGCACAGGTAGGGATAGGAGAGCACAGGGGCCCACAGTGCTTAAATTTTAAAACATTTCGATTAACTGAAACTCTAAATCCATAGAAACTAACAAATTCCAGTGAATACTGAAACTCTGCATCAACTCAATTGTGCCTAGTTATACTAGGGTTCTCCCAAATTCTAGTAAGTGACCACATCCATGAATTGCAACCATGGCCCTGATCCTGCATTGTGTAGCATGGGGGGAGACTTCTGCATGTGGAGCCTTGTTGATTCCAGTGGAGCTCTTTGTGGGCATGATACGCAATACACAATTAGAGCCTGTATATGCAACACACAGTTCTAGGAACAAGGACTATGTAGCATCAAACTCTCTTTCCAACAGAATGTGCTTCTGAGAATCAATTTCTGCTTGATTACACCAGTGTACATCCAGAATAATTTAATGAAAGCCACTTTATTTAAGGGTTTTTGGTTTCAACAGATTGCTGTTGCTCATATGGGGTTTCTAAACCTTTACCATTTTAGTTTAAACTGCAAAAATCTGATTCTGCCACTGCCTGGATGTCTTGTGAAGAAGCAAAGGAGCTTAATGGTCTGACAGCCACTTTGCCTTGTTCTGTGGAGTGAAAGGAACCGCTTCTCTCTTAGTTGAGTAGCATTGTTTCCAACGTCCTTGCCCCTATGAGATAAGCATACTTCATGCTAGTTCTGACAAGAGAATTTCCTCAAATCTCAGGCCCCTGTGGGAATAGAACTGTTCCAAATTTCCTTGTTCGTGCATGGGAAGAGGATCCATAGCTGGCTGATTTCCTTGAGCTATGAAGGAACAGCCCTAGGTGGTCTGTCTCCTCTTGTTCAGTCCCCTAAACTGGCAGCATTATTGAGTTGAGGGAGGTAAAGGGCGGGGGGTAGGAATATTGTTAAACGCTCTTTGGATTATATTTATTCCCTGATGCTTTTTGTTAAATTCAGTATTTCCAAGTTAATTTAATCCTCTTCTACCTCCAAACACATTTTTTCTTCAATTAATAGAAAATGTGTAGACTGATTTAATTAAACAAATAAAACTTGGGAATCCTAACTATATTTTACCCTCAGGATCTCACACCTGTGTATAATACATACACACATATATTCCACCTTGTAAAGTGTGTGTGTGTGTGTTTGTACAATATAGTACCTAGCTCTTATAACAATTCTCAACCATGGATCTCAACGCGTTTTACAAAGGCCTAAAAAATCATTATATATCATCTCCCCAGATGATGATCAAAATAGGTGAGAAAATCCTGACAAAAGATAAATAAAAGACGAAAAAAAGGAGGCATTTATTCTTTAAAAACATGCCCTGCTCTACCTGTCATAAAGAAGCTAGAATGATATAGTATTTCAACACTAGGGGGCTGCTTTGTATAATCTAACCATTCCTAGGGCTATTACCAAATTCCGTAGCATGGTGTGTAGGCTTCATAAAATGCATTGTATTCAGATGTTCACAAGCACTTTGTGGCATGTTTTGTGTCCTGCAGTAAATACTGTTGCACATATTGAAATGAGTAGTTCTAAGACCATTATAATGGGGTGAGAGATGGCAGATTTAAAAATAATTAAAAAAAAGAAAAAAAAAGAAATAACTGAAATGCTATAAATGCAAATTTTCTTAGGTTGAAATTTCTTAGGGTGGATTTTTGGGGCTGCCTTCATTTTCTATTCTTCATCCCTCTCTCCCCCAAAGCATCCCAGGGCATCAAAGCATGGACACATGCTTGCATGGTTTACTTCCCTCAGGTATAAACTCAGAATATTACCGTGTGTGTCTGTGTTGGTCCTAAGCTTTTTCATCCACCCCTTCATTCCAAGCCCACCTTTTGCCATTTACAAACCCTTCCTGTGTTTGAAATTGTAAATATCACAGTCGCCCTTCCTGAACACTGGAATAGCTCTTCATAACCAGCTGCTAAGGAGTGTGAAATTATGATGCATTTCCCTTCTCCTCCCCAAAGGCTAAAATACTGCCCCCAAACCATATGCTCTCAGCCCCAGGTGACTTGAGAAGTGAATGTTCCATGCTGATTCCCAAATGTGGGTGTCCTATATGGCAGATTATTGAATTAGACCCAGTTGTGTGACTGGCTCTGTTCCCTATTCTAACTGATTGATTGAAAATTCATCCTGTAATGTAATCTGAACACTTTCCCCCCAAGGAATTCTGCTTTAGTAATAACTAGCACTTAAAATTGCATATCTATTTATAGGTGTTTCACTGGTATGGTAATTATCACCGTTAGTGAACAGTTTAACCTCTAAGTACTACAGTTTGTATTCCTGTATATGGAATGTGAAAAGAGCATTTAAAACTCTTTCTAAGAAGGTATTCTGTACATTCTGTCTCCAGTGAATCCCACATCATGTGTGGGTACATAGTCTGACTTTGAAAGGCTTACCCTGAATATACATGTTATATGCCATCATTTTATAGTTTAATAATAAAACAAATAATCAAGCTACAATTATAATCCCAAAGAAATGATTTCATTACATTGGAGTTAAGATGGTAAATATCCATCAGTTACTTCATGTGTAAAAAACCTTAATGAGAACTCTATAAACCAAATGCTACAAATTTAAAGTCAAGGTTACTTTAAAAGAAAATGGAAGTATGGAAATGCAGAATTAAGGGCATCCAAACCACCTCAACTCTGCCTGTTCTCCAGCCACCTGCCTGCACCACTTTGCCTATGCCACACCACCCTTCCGTCCTGACAACTTGTACTTTGTTTCCCCAGTGGAGATATTTTGACAAGAGCCTTATTAATTTGATTTAATATGTACTCCGAGAGGTTTGCAGTCAGAGCTACAGGCATCTTCTAACCACTTTATTTGTGCATTTTGTCTGAGTAGCCAATGAACTGATAAGAACATAGCTCTAGTTTTGTATGTGCATGTGTGATAGCTAAACGTGATTCCCCTGCACTCATGTTGTAAGTGACCTAATTTCTGGCCTGGTTGGTAGCAGGTTTAGCGCCACAGCTATAACTCTACTTGTCTATGCTAAATCTCACAGAATGACAACATTTTACTTTTGAAATTTCTCTACTTTTGGGGAGTTATCCTAACAGAGTTATCCTGTCAGCAGGTGGTTAAGATATGTAACAATCCGGCTTTTTTTGTGATGACAGTTTACGGCATTATAGACAGTAGCAATAGTTTCATGTGACATGATCGAATTATACAGAACTGTACTATTTAAATGGAAGTGCACTATGTATCTAGCAACAAGAGGAGGTAGCCCACATGTCCTAGTTATCAGTTCTTGTGTGGCATAAGAACAGAAGAATGGCCAATGATCTATCTAGCTCAGTATCCTATCTTCTGACTGTCCAGTGCCAGGTGCTTCAGAGGTAATAAACAGAACATCAAGTGATCCATCCTCTGTTGCCCATCCCCAGCTTCTGGCAAACAGAGGCTAGGGACACCATTTTTGCCCATCCTGGCTAATAGCATTGATGCACCTATTCTCCATGAATGTATCTAGTTCTTCTTTGAACCCTATTATAGTCTTGGCCTTCACCACATCCTCTGGCAAAGACCCACAGGTTGAATGTGCGTTGTGTGAAGAAATACTTCCTTTTGTTTGTTTTAAACCTGCTGCCTATTAATTTCATTTGGTGGTCCCTAGTTCTTATATTATGGGAACAAGTAAATAACTTTTCCTTATTCACTTTCTCCACACCACTCATGATTTTATATACCTCTATCATATCCCCCCTTAGTCTCCTCTTTTCCAAGCTGAAAAGTCCTAGTCTCTTTAATCTCTCCTTATATGGGACCCATGCCAAACCCCTAATCATTTTAGTTGCCCTTCTCTGAACTTTTTCTAATGCTAGTACATCTTTTTTGAGATGAGGAGACCACATCTGTATGCAGTATTCAAGATGTGGGCATACCATGGATTTATATAAGGGCAATAAGATAATCTCCATCTTATTTTCTATCCCTTTTTTAATGATTCCTAACATCCTGTTTGCTTTTTTGACTGCCGCTGCACACTGCGTGGACATCTTCAGAGAACTATCCACGATGACTCCAAGATCTCTTTCCTGATTAGTTGTAGCTAAATTACCACCCATCATATTGTATGTATAGTAGGGGTTTTATTTTCCAATGTGCATTACTTTACATTTATCCACATTAAATTTCATTTGCTATTTTGTTGCCCAATCACTTAGTTTTGTGAGATCTTTTTGAAGTTCTTCACAGTCTGCTTTGATCTTAACTATCTTGAGCAGTTTAGTATCGTCTGCAAACTTTACCACCTCACTGTTTATCCCTTTCTCCAGATCATTTATGAATAAGTTGAATAGGATTGGTCCTAGGACTGACCCTTGGGGAACACCACTAGTTACTCGTCTCATTCTGAAAATTTGCCATTTATTGCTACCCCTTGTTCCCTGTCTTTTAACCAGTTCTCAATCCATGAAAGGATCTTCCCTCTTACCCCATGACAACTTAATTTACGAAAGAGCCTTTGGTGAGGGACCTTGTCAAAGGCTTTCTGGAAATCTAAGTACACTATGTCCACTGGATCCCCCTTATCCACATGTTTGTTGACCCCTTCAAAGAATTCTAATAGATTAGTAAAACATGATTTCCCTTTACAGAAACCATGTTGACTTTTGCCCAACAATTTATGTTCTTCTATGTGTCTGACAATTTTATTCTTTACTATTGTTTCAACTAATTTTCCCGGTACTGACGTTAGACTTACCGGTCTGTAATTGCTGGGATCACTTCTAGAGCCCTTTTTAAATATTGGTATTACAATAGCTATCTTCCAATCATTGGGTACAGAAGCCGATTTAAAGGACAGGTTACAAGTCATAGTTAATAGTTCTGCAATTTCACATTTGAGTTCTTTCAGAACTCTTGGGTGAGTGCCATCTGGTCCTGATGACTTGTTACTGTTAAGTTTATCAATTAATTCCAAAACCTCCTCTAATGACACTTCAATCTGTGACAATTCCTCACATTTGTCACTACAAAGGATGGCTCAGGTTTGGGAATCTCCCTAACATTCTCATCCACGAAGACTGAAGCAAAGAATTCATTTAGTTTCTCCGCAATTACTTTGTCGTCTTTAAGTGCTCTTTTTGTATCTCGATCGTCCAGGGGCTCCACTGGTTGTTTAGCAGGCTTCCTGCTTCTGATGTACTTAAAAAACATTTTATTACCTTTTGAGTTTTGGGCTAGCTGTTCTTCAAATTCCTTTTTGACTTTTCTTATTACATTTTTACACTTAATTTGGCAGTGTTTATGCTCCTTTCTATTTACCTCACTAGGATTTGACTTCCACTTTTTAAAAGATGCCTTTTTATCTCTCACTGCTTCTTTTACATGGTTGTTAAGCCACGGTGGCTCTTTTTTAGTTCTTTTACTGTGTTTTTTAATTTTCTACATTTTCAAATAGATTGATTTCAATTACAACACAGACTACAAAGTGTACAGTGCTCACTTTATATTTTTATTACAAATATTTGCACTGTAAAAATCAAAAGAAATAGTATTTTTCAATTCACCTAATGCAAGTACTGTACTGCAATCTCTTTATCATGAAAGTTGAACTTACAAATGTAGAATTATGTACCAAAAAAAACCCTGCATTCAAAAATAAAACAATGTAAAACTTTAGCGCCTACAAGTCCAATCAGTCCTACTTCTTGTTCAGCCAATTGCTCAGACAAACAAGTTTGTTTACATTTGCAGAAGATAATGCTGCCTGCTTCTTGTTTACAATGTCACCTGAAAATGAGAACAGGCATTTGCATGGCACTGTTGTAGCCAGCATCACAAAATATTTACATGCCAGATGCGTTAAAGATTCATATGTCCCTTCATGCTTTAATCACCATTCCCGAGGACATGCATCTAAGGTGATGATGGGTTCTGCTCGGTAATGATCTAAAGCAGTGCGGACCGATGCATGTTCATTTTCACCATATTGTCAAATTTGCAGTGAAAGTATTCTTAAAATGAATAACATGTGCTGGGTCATCATCCGAGACTGCTATAATATGAAATATACACAGAGCAGGAGACATACAATTCTCCCCCAAGGAGTTCAGTCACAAATTTAATTAACGCATTATTTTTTTTAACAAGCGTCATCCGCATGGAAGCATGTCCTCTGGCAAATAAATATCTTGCGATGCCATCTTACAACAGTGCCATGAGAACGCCTGTTCTCACTTTCAGGTGACATTGTAATTAAGAAGTGGGCAGCATTATCTCCTGTAAATGTAAACAAACTTGTTTCTCTGAGCCATTAGCTGCATTAATCGCATGAGTTAACCGTGATTAATCAACAGCCCTAATTCCAATATATCTTTTTTGAGATGGGGCAACCACATCTGTATGCAGTATTCAAGATGTGGACATACCATAGATTTATAAAGAAGAAATATGATATTCCTAATGTCCTATGATGTTCCCAAAATTCTGTTAGCTTTTTTTTGACTGCCGCTTCACATTGAGTGGATGTTTTCAGAGAACTATCCACAATGACTCCAACATCTCTTTCTTAAGTGGTTACAGCTAATTTAGACCCCATCATTTTATATGTATATTTGGGATTATATTTTCCAATGTGCATTAATTATTTGGCATTTATCAACAGTGAATTTCATCTGCCAATTTATTGCCCAGTCTCACCCAGTTTTGTGAGGTCCCTTTGTAACCCTTTACAGTCTGCTTTGGACTTAACCATCTTGAATAGTTTTGTACCATCTGCAAATTCTGCCACCTCACTGTTTACCCATTTTTCCAGATCATTTTTAAATATGTTGGAGACCCTTGGGGGACACCACTCTTTACCTCTCTCCATTCTGAAAACTTATTTCTATCCTTTGTTTCCTATCTTTTAACCAGTTCCTGATCTATGAGAGACAGAATTAAGGTTGCTGGGATAATCCTATCTCTGCATTTCCATTTATAAAGTGTGACCTTAACTTAGTATTTTCTGTCTAAATTTGTGTTTTATAGAAAATGGCCCTTCAAAGTCTTTCCCCCTGTAAATTTCAATAATTATAAAGAGGAGAGGACAGAAAGTTAAGATCACATTTTAAAAAATCCTCACTACCATAACACCAGAGGGATATATTTTTTTATTTTTACCTTTTTTGCCTAGAAATTTAATAATTGCTCAGTGAGTCAAGTTTGCAAACTCTGTCACGATTCCAGCTATGGACCCTTCTCAGTCAACTGTAAAATCTACTCTGCCACAAACTGCTCCATTTCTGTGCCTGGACGTCCTACTGGTATTAATGGGAGTAATGCATATTAATCGCAAGACAGAGTTCTCAACTGCCTCCAAGTGATCTCTAGGGGGAATGGTTGGTGGCAGCTGAAGGGACCTATAGCAGGTCAGTTTGTTCCATTAATTTATCTGCTTCTTCCCAATAGTTTGATTCCACTTCCTTTTAAAAATTGGCTTCATTCCCTAGTTATAGCTTACCCTTATGCTTCCTCCATTAAGCATCTTACCATTAATTACATTTCCATTTTCTATAAGGAAGACCGGGCAAAATGATCTATTTGGTGACAAAAACAACTTCCTTTGGCAGATCTGCTATCAGATACTGAAGATATACAGATCTGAACAGCTATATTTTTTTACTTTAATAATGCCTACCTGTTACATAGCATTTTTAGTGGAGCATCTCCTTGAAGGATCATTTTGCTACAGACCAAAGTTTCTGTAAGAGTGTCATATAGAGAGTCCACAGATTCTAGAAAATCTGTTGAGACATTGTCCATCCAAAAGAATCAAGTTAGTCTTCCACTTCAGCAATCTTCTCTAACCATAGTAAACTAAATGCAGGAGATGAGTGCAAATAATTGTAGGTAAAAACTTGCTTTTTTCTGTGCCTTTTTTGCATTCCACATAGGTATGTATCCCCCCTTCAGGTTTCTTCCAATGAGCCAAATACTCAGCCCCTGCTCTAAATATTTGAAACTAGAAAGATGAGTAACAACATCATGTGTTGGTGGGAGTGTGATTCCAGTAAGTGATGGCTGATTGTGTTTTCGTTATACACAAATGCGAAAGTTTTAAATAGTACTTTATTCAAGCGGCATAAATGACAGCATAGTCTATGTATAGTTAATAGTTTTGACCTGGCCAGTGGCACTGTTCTCACAAAACCGCACAGCAGAGCCTTTACCCCGAGCAAAGTGGCTAAGAAAAGTTGGATCAGTTTGCATCTGATCGGCTGTGACCCCTCTTCCTGAATCAATCTATGAAAATCCAGTACAACGAGACTTGTTTTACTTCTCTGGCTTATAAAGGGTAAATTATTTGCTATACCTTGTTATCATTTGCGTCTCATGTGCTTTAATGTGTTTGAAATGTGATTTGACTAAATCATCTAACGGAACTGATTTGTGTTTAAGAGGATTTTAATTTTCTTGCAATTGATTTTAGAAGTTCAAGAGCATTCTAGAATGGCCCCCGCGACTTTAAACCGGTTAAATTTGACTATCGCTTGGCATCTTAAGCCTTATCCTGATGTTATTCAGAGCATCAGATCTCATTAAATCTGTAAAAATAACGTTTTCACATTTCATCATAAATATTCTTTACAGGACCGTCAGGACTGCTCAAATATCAACAAACCCAGGTGTTTAAATACTCCTGGAGTGAAATGATTTCTCATTAATCTTGCTGCATGGCTGGAGTAAAATAAAAGCTCTTGGAAGAACAGCTCTGGATACCTTTGCAATGACTAAGTGGACACAGTTTAGATACATATGAAACCCATAAGATAAAGACTGCCGGTTGGAAAGTTAACTGAACATTACCGGTTTGCTTAAGTTTATCCTCAAGGAGAAGCAATGCGCCTAACTTCGGAAAATCCTTAGTTCAGTGTCATGGCAACACCTATGCAAATAGTCTATGAAACCTGTGCTTTAGAAAGTAACTCTTTTAGTAACAGAACATGTGCTTTTCTGTCTTCTCTGCGTCCACCCCAGGGGCAATTCATTAACGGGGCTGGCTAACGGCCCCGTAATAATGACCGTGGAATCAGGCAAACCTCCCACTGTAGCATAAGGAGAAATAGAAGAATTTCCATATGCTTTCTCTTCATTTCTGGATGGCTGGGGGTCGGGCTGCAGCTGCTGCCCTTGCTGCTACTTCTGTTACCAATGGCATTCAGACTGACAGCTCTCGGTGCCAAACCAACAACTGTACTCAGGAGCTCCTGAACAAGACAGTGGTAGCGGTAGCAGGAACAGCAGCAGCCGCCACCTCCACCCTAGCCGGGCCGGGACACTCTCTTGGGTCCACCGCTACCACTGAACAGCGAGCAGCGCAGCTGGGAACGACCCTGCAGGAGACACGTGTGTGTCCGCCGGCTTTGCAGTCCCGGGTCCATATCTCCGCCTATTCCCTTCGCCCTCGGCCACATGCTGACGGGATAAGCATGGAAGCCCTCTCAAAATCGCCCGGCGAGCGAGCCACTAGCCACAAAGGGGGAGCGGGAGCGAAGGGCAGCAGGATGAAGCGCCGCCCTGCAGAGCCATTCACCACAATCACATCCAAGGAATCGACCTATGTGGAGATTCAGGATTTCCCCCGAGGGAGGGAAGCCAGTCCCCAGACCCTAAAGCTGACTTTGGCAGGGAGCGGAGGAAAAGTGGCTTTTCTCAGCCCTAAAAACGGAGCTTGTGAGATCAGCGCTGTTAGCTGCTCAGCTCACAACGCGCTGGCAGAGGCAAGTGGAAATCCAGCATCCTTGGACCGTGAATCTAAACCCGGGGCCAGCCCGGGGAGGAAGGGTAATGAGGCGGGGGGATGCAGCGCTGGCTCCAACTCAGGCGGATCTAATGAAAACACTTCGTCTGGACTGCCCAACACGCAGCTTTACCCGAGCGGGTGCCCGGAGTCGTCGTCCTCTTGCCCATCCCCGGTGAACAAGGCAAGCGCGTTCCCCAAAACGGATGACACCGCAACCGAGGGCAAAACCTCCTCTTCTTCCTTTGGGTACGAAAGCGACGATGACGAGGATGCTGACTGCAAAGCAAGAGGGGGGAGCCGGGGGGCTTCCCAGCCCACCTACTGCGGCGAGAGCAGCCCTGCTAACGAGGAGGCGCATTACATTACCACGCACGAAATCCAGCTCAGCGAGGTGGACCACGACATGGACTTTGACTTTGGTCTGGCCTCCAGGTGGGACTTTGAAGACAACAATGTGATCTACTCCTTCGTGGATTACGCCTCCTTTGGGAGCGACGAGACCCTCGGGGACACGCAGACAGAGGAGGACAATAGCTGTTATCTCAGCACAACCAGCGATGCCAATAACCAGACGGACAGCATCGATAATACCAGCAGTACGGAGATAGTCAGCATTAACTCTGAAAACGATACCCCCAGCACAGACAAATGCGCCAGCTCGGAAGAAAGCCAGCCCAAGAACCCCAGCCACATGAGTGAGAACCCAGCTGCAGGCCACATTCTCCTATCAATCAAACCCACTTCCCGGGCTATAAATGAGCTTAGCAACCTGCATGAGAAGCAAAACATTATTTACGCTGCCAAGCATGAAGGCGACATGAGCCTCCGTGTCTCCACAGCTCCCGAACGCAAGGCCAGTTTCAAACAAGACGCGATTCATGACCAGGCAAAAAAATTTATCGCTGTCCCCGCGCGTTTGCAAACCCGGTGTGGAGCCATAAGGGCGAAGGAAGTGGGGGGATATTCCAGCGGTGCCTCTAGCGCGGTCAGCGAGCTGGATGATGCGGATAAAGAAGTGCGAAACCTGACGGCCCGAGCTTTCCGGAGCTTGGCTTACCCCTACTTCGACACGCTGAACTTCAGCTCCAGGGAGTCCTCCACGTCCCTTTCGGATCAGGCGCTGGGGATCAACCGATGGTCCACTTATTTAGACCTGAAGTGCGGCAATCTCGGGCAGAAACCGGAGCAGAACCTGTTCAAGAGCAGCGCCGAACCTACCGCATGGCACAGAAGCGCTGGGGCGAAGACGTGCAGTGACCAGTTCTACATTCGCTCCAATAAATCGCAGACGAAAGCCCTAGAGTTCGTGGTCAGCAAGCTCGATGGGGAAATAACCCACGTGGAAACGCCAGCGTGCTTCGAGAAGCGGATCCAGTCGGGCTCCCGGGTTGTAACGTTGTTGGAGACGTTGAATTTTAGCAGCAATGTTAATGCTGGTGTCCCCAGACCTGCGAAACGTCCTGGACATGCTGCCGCTGGGGCAGGTTGCGCAGATGAGCTTCCGGAAACGCTGCCCAGGGAGCCGGGTCAGGAGGCTAGCAAACAAACCGGACTGGCCGCGGCAGAAGTCCCGGAGGGCACCCCGAATAAATCGAAATTCGCCTCCAGCCTCCTCAAGAATGTCATCTCGAAGAAAATGCAGCGGGAGCACGAGTTCAAAATGGAGAGGGGGGAGATCACAGACACTTCGTACAGGGGGCTGGCCGCGTCCTTGCCTGGCAAGGAGCAGGAAGGCTCGGCCAGGGAGAAGCTGAAAGATGGGGGCATGCAGAGGCAGAACTCCAGGTATTCCGAGGGCAGCTCTGACTACACGATTGTGACAGCAGAGGACCCGGGGGAGTTTTCTGACAGCAAGTCGCCGACCTCCAAGGCGTCCACCCCTCGCCTAGATCGACCCCTGTCGGAAACGCGCCTGGAGGATGTGTGCGAAATTAAGAAGAGCGCCTCGGAGGCAATCAAAGCGACCTTCCTCCGCAGCCAGAACAGCGCGTTCAGATCCTGGAAAGAGAAAGAGGCAGAGAAGAAGAAAGAAGAGCGAGCTCCCATCGGGAAACTTCAGTTCTCCTCCGCCAAATACGACTGGCGGGCCGATCTGGGTGAGATCTCAGCCAGCAAGTCCACTAAAATGTCTCGTCTCTTCGTCCCAAACATTCAGCGCACCCCCAAGGGAAAGCAGCCTGGCACGCAGGTGACAAAGTACTCCACAGCCACCTATGCGGCTCGGGCTGGCACCCCCGTAAAGCCCAGAGCCCCCGAGATCAAGATCAGCCTAGGTAGCGTGCAGCCAAGCAAGGATCACCCCTTTGACATCGCTAAGCTGCTCACCCCCAAACTAGCCGCGACCGCACCAACCCTTTTCAAGGCAGCGGAGGAGCCCCGAGGCCAGCCGCAGAAGGTATTCAAAGCGGACGGCCTGGACAAGGTGCCGCAATTCTTGGTGCGCGATATAAGAGAAAACAAGCCTAAAGTCCCCGGACCCATTCACCAGGTCAGAGACGTCAGGAAACTGATCAAGAGCTCCTACGGCCACGACTCGGGCGATACCAACAGCGACAGGAGCAGCGCGCTCTCCGACCAGTGCAGCGCTGAGCAGAAACCGAGGCAGCTGGCCATAGCGGGGATCCCCAGGGCTCTGTCTCCCATGGTGATAACCTGCCAGGCGGTCAGTAACAGCAGCGAGGACAAGGGGCCGGGCGAGACGGGGGGCAAGGTGCTGCCTGCCACGGCAGAGGGGACAATCCTGGTGCACAGGACCTCCGGGAGGCTGCCCGTGGCCACCATCGCCCCCAACAAGAGCGACCCTCGCTTGCCCGCAGTGCTGAAGATCGTGTCCAAAGCCTCCGCACCCTGGCGGCAGCACCAGCAGCCGCCGCCGCCCGCTCCCGCTGAGAAAGGCAAGGGGGCGGACGAGGAGCCGCGGGAGGAGGCCAAGGGGCCGCCCAGCCGCAACGCGTTGGAGAAGCTGACGGCGGCGGTGCGCAGCATGGAGGAGCTCTACAGCTTCAGCAAGCACGAGTGGAAGCGCAAGAGCGACCCGCGGCCCATCACCGACAGCCACGTGCTCTCCCTCATCGCCAGCGAGGAGCGCGGCGGCCGGGCGGCCGCGGGGCCCGCCGAGGCGAGGAGCGCGGCCCCGGCGCCGCCCGCCCCCGAGCGCCAGCCCCTCCCGGGCTCCGGCCCCAAGTCCGACAAGGTCTCGGCCAGGGCGGCCGCGTTCGAGAGCCTGGCGCGGGAACGGCCCCGGCCCCTGCCCGGGCCCCGGGGGGAGGCGGGCGCGGCGGACAGAGCCCCCGCCCCGCAGCCGCCACGAAGCAGTATCTTCACCATCAGCTCCGCGCAGAAGGCGGCGGCGGCTGCCCCGGCCAAGCTCCCCGCCGCGGCCTCGCCGCTCCGCAGCCTGAAGGGCCAGGCCGGGCCGGGACCGCGCGCCCTCAAACTCTCCCCGGCCGCCGCCGCAGGGAAGGGGCCTGGCGAAGCCGAGAAGGACGCGGCCGGGCCCGACTGCGGGAACTACCTGGCCATGCCGCTCAAGGAGCCGCCGGCCGCGGGAGGCGCCGGCCACCCGGGTCCGCTCTCGGCCTCGGCGGCCGCCGCTGCCCTGCAGCCCTTCAGCGCCGCCAAGAGCCGGGGCCGCCTCAGCCCCAAGCAGCAGCCCGGCCCCGCCGCCCCGCCTGCGGCCGCCCCGGAGCTGCCGCCCGCCGCCATCTACCATCAGCCGCTGCCCATGGCCGCCCTGCACGGGGCGCAGCCCCCGCCGCTGCTCTGCTTCTCGCCGCCCTCGGCCGCCGAGCCCTTCCCGCAGACGCAGCGCAAGGTGCTGCTGGACCTGAGCACCGGCCAGTACTACCTGGTGGACGCGCCTGTGCAGCAGCCCCTCAAGAAGCGGCTCTTTGACCCCGAGACCGGGCAGTACGTGGAGGTGCCCATGCCCCAGCAGCCGGCCGTGGCCCCGATGCCGCTCCCCATCTCCCCGCTAGCGCTCAACCCGGGGGCGTATGGTGCCACCTACATGATCTACCCTGGCTTCCTGCCCACCACCATGCTGCCAGCTAATGCCCTGCAGACCCAGCTCTCCCTCCCGGGCAGCGACGTCAGCGGCTCCGCCGAGACCAGCAGCCCAAGGGCAGCACTGGGGGGAGGAGGAGGAGAGGCCACTTTTGTGGAAAGTCCGTATTATATCGCCACGGGTAAATCCCAATCGTCAGCCGCCACTGCCCAGCTCAGGGGGGCAGAGGGGAAGCCGGTAATCAGCATCACCTCCCAGCAAATGGGGCCAAGGATAATTGCCCCGCCCTCCTTTGATGGTACCACCATGAGGTTCGTGGTGGAGCACAGATGATGATAAACCAAAGAGGCTGCTGGTGAGTTGGTTTGTGCTGTTAAAAATGCATGTGATGGGAGCAATTTGATATCATACTTAAGCATCCCGTAGGTATAATAACATAATACTTAATCTCCGAGGTGGGTAAGCATTTAAGCTTTTGTAAGAAATTCTGGTAATGTCCCCAAAGTTTTTTTTTTAAATGTCACTTGACACAATCTGGTGTACTCACCAAAGTGGGAGAAAATGGTGTTTGTATGGATCTTTATTAATCTTCCCTGGCAGGTCTGGTTTGTGCTCCCTTCTCCGTTTGGGTATTTCTTAAAACGCTTGCCTAATTTGAAACTTAAAGATATCTAAAATGTAACCTATTTACTGTGATAATGGTTTTTTTTTCTCTTCTTCCTCTCCCCCTTTGTTTGGTTAGTGTTTGCAGGATCTGGTTTTCTTCGGACCCTTAGTTTTTGTAAATTTCTTCTTAAAACGGTTTCTAAAATGGGTCTATAACTATACACACTCAATATTATCCTCTGGTTACTTGGTCTCAATTTCAAAATGAGGGTCATAGCTTTCTAATGAAAAAAGCCATCCATTTCTTGGTGGCAGGGGAAGCAACAGCTGGGTTTGAAAGGCCTTCCCTCCTTAATTTCTCCTTCAATAAGTTAAGGAGGGTCACACGCAAAGGTGAACCTCCCTCTTCTCCCCAATGCTGTTCCAGTGGGAGAGGGACACAAGTTAGCATTCCTTTTTCTGTGCTCCAGTGAAGGAGTATTGGGTCACCTTCCTGCTTATTTTCAAGATAGGTAGGAAGAAAAAGCAAAGTAGTGCATTTCTCCTGCTCATTGGGGGTGGGGGAAGATTAGTCTTAAAGAGACCAACTCTATTTCACTTCCCTTTGTTGGGGAGGTTCTATTGAAGACCATGCCAATTGCATGAAATGGCACTAAAAGGAACACAGTCATGGGATAGGAGTGTTCTGAGGCTTTGTTTACACTGAGAATTTCAGCAATTATTGGCCAGCCACCAGCATAGCTGTATCGGTGCAAACCTATAGTGTAAGCAGACAGTCGCTACTAACTGTGATTTGCACAAGTTCAACTTGCCTCCATTTCAAGCCTGGGTAATGTTGTACCAGGGCAAATCACAGCTTAGCTTGTCTATTCTGAAGAGTTTGCCTCTGTGCAATGACACCAGTGTCTGGCCGCAGATGACTGTAACCAGGGCAAACCTTCGGTGTAGACATGGCTTGAATGTTCAGGGAGGTTAGATGTATCACACAAGAGGGAAGATGGGATTGAGTACAGTATTCAACAAATGTGGAAGTCAGGCTGCAGAACAGCGTGTAGCCTTTTAATTGTGGGGATGGGTGGCAACTCTAAAAAGACAATGAACATCATTATCAAAGGCCAGTTAACATTTAATTACAAAACAAATGTAAATACTAAGAAATTGACTTTGGGATTGGTGGTGTTTGTTTGGCTCTAGAAAGTAACAGAAAAACAGTTGGGAATCTTTACCAAGAATATGTTTGGCAGTTGTGCACAGGGCCCTCGACAATCTTTTTAATAAATTCCCAGGTTTAGCCCTAATTGGCTATCTGCTTTGTTTAGTCCCACATTTGTTTCTAATTTTTTCTTTCCCCTATTTTGTGTTGTCATAAGAATGGCCATACTGGGTCAGACCAAAGGTCCATCTAGGCCAGTATCCTGTCTTCCGACAGTGGCCAATGCCAGGTGCCCCAGAGGGAATGAACAGAACAGGTAATCATCAAGTGGTCCATTCCCTGTCGCTCATTCCCAGCCTCTGGCAAACAGAGGCTAGGGACACCATCCCTGCCTATCCTGGTTAATAGCCATTGATAGTCCATCAATCCTCCATTAATTTATCTAATTGTTTTGTTGTTGTCTTTTTTGGTGTTTTATTCCATAGGAGTACAAAAAATTACAAGAACTGAATAATTGGTCTCCAGTTGACTAAAACTTTCCTTAGGTTAGGTGCCTTGTGCATCCAGCATTCCTTGCTTTGTAATTGTTTGTCAGTCATTTTATTTTGTTCTACATTTAAATTGAATTGTTTCCAGTGTTAATTATTGGATTCACCAAGAGGTGGCCAAACATCAGTTGGGTGGATTCACAATCTGTTGTTTAGGTTGACAGTTATTCAATGCTAATCTAGCTAATCCCAGCAGGAATTTTTCCTGTGGGAAAATTGTACACATCTTTTGCTCTCCCTTGTTTCCCCTCTTTCCTCTTGAGAAAAGATCTCAAGTCACTGGTGCAATGGATTGTGGAGAGTAATTTATTCTTTAGATTATAGTGCAAATATCTTAGTTACTTTTAAAAAATAGACTGTTTATATATGCGATATTAGGGGCACAGTATTGTAATTGCAACAAATGTACAAAATAAAAGAATACATTTTTCAAATACTTTTTTTTATTATTCTGGGAAGCTAAGTTCACCTTTTTTCTCATGATATTTGTGTCCAATGTTAGTGGGTCATTCGACTATTTGTTTAGTTATCTAAACAAATGTTTCTGACTGAAGGATACGCTTTGAGCACAGTAGTCCATATACCCCTTGATAGTGATGGGCATATTGCATCCATTTCCCTTTCCATCATGCTGAACATTTATGCCTGTGAGTGCAGCACGAAAGATGCATCATCTGACCAAAATATTGGTGGCACAAAATGTATGATACTAAATTTGATACATAAAATAATTCAGCAGTTTACAGCAACTCACTGGACTTCTCTGTATTCAAAAGAATGCTGTTAAGTTGGTTATGCCTAAAATTTCATCTACTTGGTTTTTCTTCTAAAATGGGAAGAAATGCATCTATCCTTGAGGATGTGGAACTGAGGTAAACAAACATCAGACAGGTGATACAATATGTGGTGCTTTTTTTCTCAACCCCTGACTTAAAACAAAAAACTAACTGAAACAAATAGTTTTTATTACTTAGCGCAAGACAAATTTTAGTTCATCTTCAAGCTTTGGTCACCTATATTATTTTCAGTGAAAAAATTGTGAGACAACATCGCAACCATAAACAGTTGCCCTGTTCTCTTTTTTCTGTATGCTGACCTCATTTTCCACCTCCCTGTTCTTTCATTGTCTCTCCTACTATCTTCCTTTCTCTATGCATCTTTCCCTGCATCTTTATATAATATTTATTTATTTATTTATTTCTCTCTTCTTCCACTTTTGCCTCTTTCCCTTTTCTCATTTTTTCTATTCTCTCTCTCCCTCTGTCTCGCTCTCCTTTCTCTTTGATTTGTGTATTTTGTTTTACTTTTCTGTTTTTGTTTTCCCTGCCCAACCCAGGACAGTAGACACAGTAGTAGTGCACTCAATAGTTCTGCATCTGAAACCCACTAACTAGGACTGTTCATTGCTAATTAATTTAACTCTGCTTCCAATTTCATCTGAAAGTGTTTGAATGCAGAACTTTTTTACAGAGCCTAACGTGAACTGAAATAAGTGCCCTATCTCATGAGCTAGCCATGGATTTTCAGGAGTTTAAAACCACATTTTCTTTTTAGCTTCTCTTCTGACAGAGAAATAACATCATTTACTAACCTAAAAGCTTGTGTTTGAGTGTTCTTGATTCCCCCTCTCTCCCCTTTTTCCATTCCTTATTTTCCTCTATCTTCCTATCTTTCTCTTCATCTTATACCCTATCTCTCCCTCTCTCTGCTAGCATACCATTTTCCTTCTTCCTCAGATCCTCCTTCTCTAATTGTGTCACTGTGCCAAGGACTGATCAGTATCAGAAGCCGGTATCTTTTGGGGGTTAATGTGACTTGACTCACTTTGTCTTGTTTCTTTGTATGTTGCTATTGCTTGTGATTGTCTTATGTTAAGGCCTCATCTTGTTAACGTTTGTTACTGTTGTGGTTCTTTGCTACTGAAAGTAGGTCTATTAACTTCAATATGAGTAGACCTGGTAGAAAGTGTTTGCATGCAGTACTGGGCCCTTAGTCAGCTATCTGGTTAAAGTGCAACCTTGCTGAATATTTTTTTAGATTCTAAGTATACAGCATATGTCAAGAAATATGTTGCTTTATCCCTGAGAAATGGCCTGCTATTTATTCCTTCCCTGAAAAATGAATGACCACTCTTGTGAGCTTGCTGGTAAAATAGTTCTTAGGATTCCTCTATTTCTATAGCAGCAGTTAATTAAAGCTTCCTGCTTCCCTGGCATCAGTTATGCTGGTGCATATACAAATAGGTAAATAAAAATTAATGTTAATTTTCATCTCCTTTGGAATACATGGTGGGTGGGATGAGGTGGGGAGAGCCTATTTGCTACATAGAAAAGACCGACGTTGGAAAGAGAGCCATTTGATTTCAAGTTCCTGTGAGATTCATGAACAAAAGCCCCTGTCTTGCAATGAACTTATTATGGGTGTACCCCATGCACCTGCATTAGCTCATGGAGTTCTGCCTGCTCTTATACAGTTCATTGCTGGACAGGACCCTTAGATTTAAAGAAAAGTAAAACTGTTCCGGGGCCGCGCCGCCCACCCGCCCAGCGTTCTGGGGCTGGCGACACTTGGGCGGCCTGTGGGGAGGGGGGACTCCAGCGGGAGAGGCGGGGCCTCCCTCGGGCAGAAGCGGTGGTCCGACCCGAGGACTAGGCTCCCCGGGCCAGGGGTTCACCCGCTGCCCATGCCTGGGGCTCCCAGCCGCCGCTGTTGCAGCAGCCGGGGGGCCTGGGCCCTTCTAAATCGCCTGGGCCGCATGGCAATTGCCCCGTTTCCACCCCCTGCTCCCGATCAGTGGGTCTGTTTACATTTTATATTCTTGGAGGGTTATAACTTGGTTTTATATCTTTGCTGTGAGTCGAAACCTGGCTTGTAACTGCTCAGGCTATAAGTGAGTTGTGTTTTCTCCATCCATGTAAGCACTTTTAATTACCAAATGAAATGGTCACATTTTTAAAAGTCTGACTTTCTTTAATTATGGAACTATTCCATGCACTTGATGATGCACTTTATTAAGCCTAAGAAGTTAAGCTACACTCTAAGTTCTGTACTTAGAATTCAGTCGTGCAAGGTCCCTGATCTAGCAAAAGCTGTGAGACCACAATTCAGCAAAGCATTGAATCTGCTAGACACTATTATTTGATATTGGCAACAGATTAAGGAATTGGCAGTAACATTATTGTAATAATGAAGAGAAAAGTTATTTATTGTTCTGCAATAATATAGAGTGCTTAAATTAGTAATTAATTTAATTTAAGAATTTCTAATGTAAACCTGTACAATGTTCTAAGAACTTATTTTGTTTCATTGGTGTATTTTTACAGGAACAAGGAAGAAGAATTGTCCTCCTTTAATCTGAAACGTGGTAACACTAGGCATTCATCCTTAAAAACTGCTTCCACAGTTTTCTCATTTTTTGCTTCATACAAAACAAGTGTGTAAGTTTCTTGTTTTCTCCTCAATACCCCCATTTTTGGTGTATGTATACATTTAATTATGCAAAACAGGCTGAATTATTGCATTATTTTCTGTAAAATTGTTCCTTTTTATACTAAAGCCAAGCAGATATTATACATGCCCCTGCTCGTATGGCTATGTGAAAATGCTAAAATTGTTCACATACTTCCATTTATTTTACCTTTACCAAAAAAAACCAACCAAAAACCTTACTCAGTGGTGTTAGTACTATTCTACTGTTTTTGTAAAAACAGGTGTGTAAATGTGACATGATTTTAAGTTTGGATCAAAATATATCTTCTTACAGGTACTCATAATTTGTTATGAATATATAATGCATCTGTATAATTTACCAAACAGAGGCCCTGAATCTTTTCCTATTGAAGTCAATGGGAATCTTGCCATAGACTTCAGTGGGAGCAGGATCAGGCCCCGAGTTTATAACATTATAGGTGTGCACTTTGAATAGCAATCATAGTGATATGTAGTCTTTAGGTTATCGTTAGTGTGTATTTTTGGCATGGCTTCAAACATGGTTGTGAAACAATCACAAAACTTGTTTTGATTGCTGTCATTTTTTTATTTGCTCTTTTGTACTGTGTTTGACATTACAAGTTTCCTTAATCGTGGCAGTTTTTAAATACTAGGCAGCCAGAAATTGAATGTAATCTTTTTAGACCCCAATTTTAAAGGAGAGGGTAGCATTTATTTTTCTTTAAGACTGCAGTCTTTTGTTAAAACTTTGAAACTTTGTTCTAAATTTGTTTAATCTCAGTGATCCACACAACAAAGGAACTTTGTAATGTTGTTTATTCAGTGTTGTGTTCTTTTGTGTCCATTATACAGCAGATTTATCTGAGGCCCAAATTAACAATATATTTGCTTAAGAAATTATTTCTTTCTGAAGGGGAAAAAAATACAATAGCTGGCTAGTCAGAATGGAACAGATATGGGCCTGTTATAACTCTGCTGAACCTGGTGGTGTTATACCGACGATGAATTTGTCTTATTAAAAGAGAACTGTTAACATGATGGTAGGTCTGCATTACATTTGATTTTAATCCATGACCTGCTTGTGTATTGATTGTCCTCACAAAGTTCCCATTTAAATCAATGGGAGGGCAAGGGATGCAAGACCAGGCCTATAGTATCTAATTTAAAGCTCTCTCAAGGGCACAGCATGCCTTCCATTGATGCCATTTAAAAAATAAAATAAAATAAGACGTGTGTGTATAGAGTTTATCCAGATACACTGTTTTCTCTTATTGGTTCCAAAATTTTCCCTCATTTTACAGTCTGCCTTTAACTGTAAACAACCTCTAATCTGTACCTAGTCTTGATTTGTATATGAAAGAAAAATAACCTTTTGTTTTTTAGTAAAATGCTGTGCTGTTCAGAGAAGAGGATAGAAATTTAAATTAGAACACCTTAGCTCTGCCAGTTCTAACTACATGCACACTAGTTTCCGTTGCTGGTCAATAATATTCTTAGATTCCAAAGCTTTGGTACATAGAAGTTGTAAATTGTTCATAAATCATAGACTTTAGAAAATGAATGACTGAGGAGCCTCAGAACCAATTTTAAGATCAAATAAACTTTCAGTTATTTAGAACACACACAGGAACTTTACAACAAAACAAAATTACTCTTTTGTGTTGCTAAATTGTCACCTTTTAGAGGTAATTATCTTTCTTTTTTTACTTTTAGAAAACTTTTATATCATGTGCCATTCTAAAATACTCATGGCTAGTTAGTTAGATGTTTAGAACTATAACCTATTTATCTTATGTGAAAGACATGTAGTAGACTTTTGCTCAACTGGTTAGTAAGATCTAAAAATGAGTGTAACTTTAAAACATCAGAAAGACTTGAGACTCCCCAAGTGTAAGAGAAAGCAAACTTTTCTTTTAGGGTATATCTAGACCAGGGGTAGGCAACCTATAGCATGCGTGTCGAAGGTGGCACGTGAGCTGATTTTCAGTGGCACTCACACTGCCCCTGTCCTGGCCACCGGTCTGGGGGGCTCTGCATTTTAATTTAATTTTAAATGAAGCTTCTTAAACATTTTAAAAACTCTTATTTACTTTACATATAACAATAGGTTAGTTATATATTATAGACTTATAGAAAGAGATCTTCTAAAAACGTTAAAATGTATTACTGGCATGCGAAACCTTAAATTAGAGTGAATAAATGAAGACTCGGCACACCACTTCTGAAAAGTTGCAGACCCCTGATCTAGACGAATATTTAGTTCATGGCAAGCTGGGAAATCTACCTCACGCTGTTGTACATGAAGTGTTCGTGTAGAGACTGTTGCTGTAGACTAAAGGTTCCATAGAGCTCTTTGAGCTACCTTGCTTTGAAGTGGGAGTAGGTCAAAGCACCCTAGGGAACTTTCAGTGTTTGTATAGACAAGCGTTCGGATGAGATGTGTTTCAGGTTCTTCAGTTGAGTAAAGAAAGAGATTTGATTTTGAATATTTATAAATATAACCATCTAAAAGAATGTTGACAAGATGTCAAAATTCAAAAAGTCAGATCTTCCATTCTTTACTCTGTCCTTCCTTAAGTAAAATTCCCATTAATTTCAAAGGGGTTTTCCCAGAGTAAGGCGACATAACCCAGTCTTGCTCCCTTAGCAGTTTAGCTACTGACTTCAATGGACTTCAGTGGAAATAGGATCAGGCTATAAGTAAGGATCATAGGATTTGTCCCTAAATTCATTTAGTCATATGACATATTTTAATATAAAAGGTTGTTTTCCATATTTAAACATACCGCAGTTGAATTTGATCAATGGAGGAAACCTGTTCAAAAATACAATATATTTAATTGTATTGAATACCCAACTTTATTATTTATGACTTTCTGCAGAAGAAAATATCTGGAGCCTTCTGACTATGCAATCCTGGGAAGGCTGTGGCTTTTGGCTCCGGGAAGCATTGACCTATTCGGAAGAAAGGTCTGCCTTCCACTGAAGCCCTAATAAAATAAAATCTAACAGCTCAGTTGCCAAAAATTGTGGAGCTGATAGAGAGCTGGAAAGCTCATGCAAATAAATTTGCCTCCCAGAATGCCTGATTCTTGCTTCCTTTGTAACCGTCCTCCTTCCCAACCACCTGTGGCCATTCAGTACATTGGAATTATTCCAGCTGTAGGTCAAAGTAGCTCTACTTCACAGACTTTGGAGTTTTTTCCTCTGATGACCTACCTATATATAATGTAACCTTAATTATGGTTTGGTAACTGCTCCACTGTAGCACATGTTTAAAGCTTTAAAAGTGACTTTGGAGTTCTGAACCTATTTGCCCCATGTCCATTTGTTTAATTACTGGTCTCTTCATTCTTTTCTGTAGCTCACAGGTTCATTTGTGAAACCAGCCAACAAGAGCTGTGATTCTTCATGGCCCGGGTGCCATACAGTAATGGTTCCTGCACTACAGTTCATGGGTCACAAATGGTCTCTACAACAAAATGTTTTCAAATTGAAACAATAGGGGATTGGGAGGAGAGCTGCTATGAGAAAAAATCTCTCTCACAAACTGGTCCACAGAATGAAACGTGCATCCCTGCCATACAATAAATCCCTGTCATATATATGGAATACTCCATATATGGAGTATATGGAAATTAGACTCCTGAAGATCGGGGGGAGGGATAGCTCAGTGGTTTGAGCATTGGCCTGCTAAACCCAGGGTTGTGAGTTCAATCCTTGAGGGGGCCACTTGGGGATCTGGGGCAAAATAAGCACTTGGTCCTGCTAGTGAAGGCAGGGGGCTGGACTCAATGACCTGTCAAGGTCCCTTCTAGGAGATGGGATATCTCCATTAATTAATTAATTAATTTAAAAAATGTGGTTGGGGATTCCCTTGAACTTGCTCAGGGATTCTCTTAGGAGTGATTTCTTGACCTGTCAGCCTAACAAGAACTCAAATGCAGAACTTCTCCAGGTTAATTCCCTAGAGAACTCATTCCTTTAAGATGTCTGTGGAATTGATCTCCCTTCTTCGGGAAACTAGCAGTTTGCTGGAGAGAGACTTAGGCTCTGTAGTGTAGCCACACTCAGTGTCGTCATAGCTATGCTGGCACAGCCCTCTAGTGTAGAAACAGCCTACACCAACCAAGTTTTTCCATCGGTGTAGGCATATCCCCTCCCTGAACGATGTTAGCTAAGTTGACAGAAGCCTTCTTCTGTCCACATAGCTGAGTCTACTCTGGGGGTTTTGTTGGCACAGCATCGTCTGTCAGAGATGTGGGTTTTTTCACACCCCTGATTGACATAGCTATGCTGGCATAACTTTTAAGTATAGATCAGACCTTTGACTTTCATTCAACTGTGTGCTCTAACAATCCACAGGGCTTGAGTTGCTCCAAACACAAGTGTCATGGTTAAGCCGCAATAACACTCCAGCGCACAGCACAGTGGTTTATCATTAAGATAGGAATAGGGAATCTGAATTATTAGAAGTGGATGTGTGCAGGTGTTTGGGAGTTTCAGTTCTCTATATAGTGTTCCCTGAGCATGCTCAGAGAAATCCCCTTGTTTCCTTATATGAAATGATAGTCATAGATCCTACTTTGCAGAAAGGTGTGTTATAGCTAATGCCTACTGAAGTGTTCTGCAGCTATTGAAGAGAGTACATTTCCACAGAAAAAGAAAAATTCAACTTAGGAAGCGTAGAACCCAGGAGGTTGACACAGCTTTTATGGACCAGTAGCCATATATGCTGCTTTCATCTAGTTTGAGCCCTAAAATCCCCACTTTGATAATTACCAGTGATATAATAAAGGCAGTACAGGATTAGATGGTTCTGTCCAAATCATTTTGGGCTATTCCTTGTGTTCTTTACTCTGGCAAAACTGCCAGTGAATTCAATGGGAGTTTTCAGTGAATAAGAATCTAAAGTTTATATAAAAATTTTGAGACTAATATGAAAGTTTGAAAAATGACCATTCTCAAAGTAAAAAAACAAAAAACCTGCTTAAATAATGTTTTGTTTTAATACATTTGTCTATTTGAGTGTGTGTCACATTTAAGGAAAATCTTAGGATTTAATTTACAGTTGTTTTGTTTCCACTGATGAGGTCTAAAATATAAAAAATCAGCTGCAATTGTCTTGAAGTACACATGTGCAATTTTATTTCACCAGAATTTATTTGTTTGCAGGCACAAATTGAAATTATCCTCAGGATGAAATGCACTGCACGTACACAGGTAGTGAGTGATTTAACATATACTCTTCTCATTTACCTGCATCACTGTGGAAATCAGGTGAAAGAAATAATGTTTTAACACTTTTAGAACTCTGAAGTGCACAACTAGAATATATAGCATGTAAAGTTCATCCTTGTGTTCCTCAATAATATTGCCTAGATTTATAAGCTTTACATTTTTATCAGAATTTTGCTTTTCTGTTCAAGTGCCTCTTAAAGAAAATGAATGCATCTTTGCTGTTTTCATGAATGATAATGATAAAAGTCTATATATGGTACAAATAGGATTTCTGTGTTATATGAAACAGACAGTACTTCAGACTGCAGGACAGTATAGATACCAAAGTAGATTGACCATAGTCACACAAATATGTGTATGGTACACACACTATAATACTAGCATCTGCATTTAAAAATATTAGCAACATCATACCTTTTTCTATAACGGTGCTCAGAGAGGAGTTTCACATTACAGTTTACAAGTTGTAGGTTTGCACACACAAACTCTCAGGGTTTACAGTTTTGCCCGGTGTACTTGAAAGAAAAAAAAAAAGGTGCCCTGTATTTCAACATATATTGTTGGGAAAAAAATATTTGTAGTAATTGTTTTTGTTAAACTGCCTGTAAAAAATGAAAGCAATAACATGAAGCAGTATCAACAATTATTTGTTTTCTCAGGGGAAATCTCTTCAATAGAATGTTTGACATTAGGATTGAAACAGTGTTTGCTTAATTTTGTCTGTTAATATTAAACAGACTACATGTTTGCATAAAGGGTCAGTTATGTGAGGTGTTGTATGCTTTGGTCCTGATCCAGCAAAGCACTTGAGTATGTCCTTACCCTTAAGCACTTGAGTAGCTCCACTGACTTCAGTGGAACCACTGACATGTTTAAGCATGTGCTTTGGTGCTTTGCCTCGTTGGGGCCAGAACTCTCAGCATCCTGCAAGATGGAGCCCCAGGTCCTGAACATTATGTGTGTACAAATAGTACTCCAGGCTTGAGTCTAACATGAAATATGCAGGCATACATTGCTGTAAAGAGTAGTAATATGGTGCTTATGCATGCATACCCAATGGTGAATTTGTCAAGCTAACGTGGTCATGTGTAACCACATATCTTGGATTAGAATCAAGCCCTCTGTGTCAGGTTCACAAGCTGCTAGTATTGTATGTTTCATATTGTGGTCATAGTACCTTAGGGTGAAATTCACCCCTCTGTAGAGAATCAGCACAAAACCCAGGCACCACTTAAGTTCCACATAAGCCCTGTGGGCCCGATCCAAAGCCCTCTGAAGTCAACATAAAGAATCCTGTTCATTTCAGTAGATTTTGAATCATGTCCTGCTTGAAGGCTTAAATGAGACTCGAGAGGTCCTTGTGTTAATCTGCAGCACAGGGGGGTGAATTTCACTCTTTTTAGAATTATTGATACATATTCACTTCGGTGAATAATTTTAAAGGTATATTTATGGGTTGTGTGTTTATTCCCGTCTGCATTCGAAGATGAGTTTACTATGTAGTGGTGATGGCCAAAGTGTCATTCCTTTTCTTAGAAGTTACCATAAACTTGTGGCTACCTGAGAATGCATACAATACTTTAAAACATGCTTGATGTGGAAGATACTTTTTTTTTTTTTTTTTTTGCAGGGTGAGGGGACACATCAGTATTAAGACATTGAACAGCACACATATGAAGTAAAGACAGTGATTGTTAAAGAGAATGTGAGTGGTATGTTTGATTAGAGCATAGTGGGTTACATTGTAAATGGTAAAGGCAGAGTGTTGTGAAGGTTTTGAAATGACAATGTATTATTGCCAGTGGAAAAAGAGAAGATATATAAATGGAGAGAATTTGACTCTTTAAATTGCTTTCAACCTAGACAACATTGTGGCAAGTTCCTAGCTGAAGTCTGAAGCGATCACATTACAGAATGCTGTGAGCTTGGAATTTAAGGACAAAAAATACAGCAAAATAGCTCTGAGAATTGCACTAACTGTGTGTTGCACAAGGAGAAAATTTAATTAGATGCAAATCATGTGAGAATGGACTGTTTGAAACCGTTGAATACCAGAGTTTGTAATTCATTGGCAAACATTTGCGTATGTTTTTTTTGAATGTTATGACAAATGAAATGTATTTTTCAGTAAAAGACACATTGCAAACAAGCATAAACTGTTTGACCTTGTTTTTGTGACATTGAATGCTTTTGTCATGGCATTATTATGGATGTTATTTAACATGTAAAATACCAAATAACAGAAGGAAAGTTTACACTATGTAGCAAGCCCCAAAATGTACACCCACAAATTCAAAAGAACTTTTAATTTGTATCTCAAAATGCGGTCACAGAATATAAAAGCTACATAGGAATAAGCAAATTCAAAACATGATTTTCCTGTTTGAACTCCTCAGTGATTTGAATTAGGGTGCAACTTTACAGCATTGCTTCTAATAATGTGGTTCATGGGCCATCCAGCTGTCTACTTTCCTTGTAGTCCACAGGCTCAGATATGTTGAGAGCCATATAATAATTGGGGGTGTCAGAGAGGTGGAATCTATGAAAGGATCATTCTCTTATGAAATGATTTACAGTATAAGTTGGAGTAAATCTACTCTATAGCAAAGTATCCGGCTTCCCTATGGACCCAATTCTGCAAGGTGCTGCAAGATGTCATTTCTCCCCATCCGCAGTCTGAGGCTCCTTCTGCATTGATAAAACATTTTTTCAGTGGAAAGGAAATTTGGTAGGAACGGTAATATATTGGGCCAGTTATTTTCTATAGAACCTCACTGACTTTAGAAGGGGTGTAAGTGACATAAGTCAGGGCAAAATTTGGTCCTTTGAGGCATTTTTCCCGGTTCTTGATCAAGTTATAAATCAAGTAGAAAATACTGTGCCATTTATTTAAGTAATCAGGAGAACAGCAAAGGGCAAATCTCTGGTCCCCATTGAAGTTAGTAGCAAAACTCCACTTGACTTAAATTGTGCCTGATCAGGTCCCAAGATAAAGTACTCCATTATAATAGAGTATGAAAAGCACTGACTGATAGCCTAAGAAAAACGCTGCCTAGGTTTCCACAGAGCCAAGCCAATAAGGTCCTTATCCTGCACCATTAATGTCTGTGTGAACTTTGCCATTGACTTCAATGAATACTGGATCGGCCCCTAAATGAAGAGTGAAAAGACTCGTATTCTCTCATGGGCACCCCAGGATTCTAAGACTACTGCTGTATGTCATCAGGAGCCTGGTTCAGCTCCCATTGAAGTCAGTTGGCATTTCCCCATTAACTTCCCTGGGAGAGAGATTGAGGTTTAAAGCTAGGTCTACACGGCAATTAAAAACCTCTGGTTGGCCCAGGCTCACAGGGTTCAGACTAAGAGGCTGTTTAATTGCAGTGTAGATCTTCTGGCTTGGGCTAGAGTCAAGGCTGTAGGACTCTGAAAGGCGGGAGGGTTCCAGAGCTCAGGCTGCCCAAGCCCAAACTTCTACACCACGATTAAACAGCCCCTTAGCCTGAGTCAGATGGCACAGGCCAGCCTTGGGTGTCGGAGCACTGTGGGTATGTTCTACACTGCAATTAAAGTCCCCCTTGAAAGGAGTTAGAATGTATGATATGCTCCATGACCCCAGTCCGGTGAGGAGCATGTTGGTTTTCATAGGCATTCAGGTCACTGGGCACCTTGCAACTTTGGGGCGCTCTGCTTGTTCCTGTTTAGCATGCTACATCACTCTTTGTCAAGCAGCTACAGTGCTCTTCTTTAAACATTTGCCTTTTATGGGCGCTTTCAAAGTACAAATGCTTCCTACCTTGAATTTTTTTTTAAACTAATGGGCTTGATTGTCTTCTCCCACCTGTTTTTTTTTACTGGTGTAGCTGCAGTGACATCTGTCAAGTTACACTAGTTTGAAAGAAAATCAGACCCAAACCTGTTCTTAAATATAGCAAGTAAACTGTGTTTGAATGAGAGAATGACTGTGTAATTGAAAAAGTGGCAGGCACATACAGAATTAGAATGGGAGAGGGTAAGTGACAATAATTGTGCCTATTTCTACCAAAGGAAATAAGCAACGACGATATATCTCTTAAAGCAGCCCATTTAAAAAAAATTCCCAATCCCTTAAATTTCTTTCTCTAAATGATAAAGGAAGTATGTTTTGAATTAAGAAAGCAAGAGACAAGATGACAGCTGGTTTTATGCAGGTCACCCAGCAGCAGCATGTGGTAAATTTAAACAGTTATTATTAGAAAGTTAGCAATGGAGTTTTAAAAGGTTGTTTTCTAAAATCATTCCAGATTAACTAGTAATGAGTAGGTTTATCTCAAACCATAATACAGTTGAAAGGCAGATTATTAAAAAAAATCTCTTCAGCCCCTTGCCCCTCACCCCCAAAAAATCCCTTAAATTGTATTTGATTAAATTTGACATATGATTTTGGATTTCACAAGAGCCATGTCAATTTCTCTTTGACACATCCTCTTTGTATACACAGATTAGTGAAGTTCATAATTCTTTTCCAGTCATTCTCTGTTGTTGCAGTTGTCTAATTTTGGGCCAGGATTATAAACCATATCAGTTTGCTGGCATATAGTGGTATTACTTGAATGATCTGTGAGCAAAATCTTTTGCTATTCCATTGTGTTCAGCATATCCCAAAGGAAGTTGGGCTGTTTTCCTGTATTGCCAACCCAAATGTTAAAAAATGAGTCACAAACCAAAAAATTATTAGGCTAGTTTAAAATTCATGAGACTTTATTTTAAAAAAGGTGTTTTTATTTTCCTTTTTGTTTTGAGCTTTTAGGGTGCACATGGGTCATATTTTCAAGCTTTCCTTGTAACCATGTGGGCTTGAAACCCTTTCATTTAAAAAAAAAAAAGTTGATATTCTCACCTAATCAGTTGTCTCCAGGATCTGGGACTTTAAGTCAAACATCAAATATTACAAGATTCACGTTAAAATCATTAAAAATAGCAACACTGTTTCTCTCTTGCAACAAGTACAATTTAAAGGTGACTAGTGGTCCAGGTGCTTGTTGATTAAAATATTAGCCTTTCACATTTTGGGTTCTTCGGAATTTTGAGTCCTAACCTGCATTTGGATTAAACCATGAGACATTTTAATGTGGTGTTTGTTAAATGCCAATAGTAGGCCAAGTGCTTTTGTAAGAGACACAAAGGAGGATATGGTCCCTGCCCTAAACAGTTTAAAATCTAAGCTGACAGCACAAAGCTGAGGTACAGTGTATCAGAAGGCCTAGGAAATGGTTCTGTCTTTGAGTGAACCATCTTTTCTTTTTTTAACGTGGGAGGTGACAACACTTTTAGGTTAGTATTGGAGAGCTTTGTGGAAGGAGGAGTGAGTTTTAGGTAATTTGAATGAAGTAATTGTGGTAGCCTTGTCCACCCACCAATAGTGGGAAGGCATTCCAAACATACAGGGCAGGATGGAAGAGGGGATGAAGATGAAAATGGAAGAAGGGTTTCAGGGGAGTGGTGAAGCCAGAGTTATTGAGAGAAGAAAGCACCGAGAGACGAAAAAAGAAATCAGAGCTATAAGCAAAGGGAGTCCTGCAGAGTGCTGAAGATGAGAAGCTTGAGTTTAATATGGAAAGTGGGAAGAAGCTGGTGGAAGGTTTAAAAGAGGGATGGTGCTGTCCTAACATCAGGCACAGAAGTTTGTTTTAATTACAGCAACTTAGAAAGATTGGAGAGGAGTGAGATGGGAATCAAGGATATCAGAGGGGGGAGATGTGCATTTCAGGGCTAGTAGATAATCAAGGAATGGACAAACATTTTTTCCAGAGGGACAAAAAGGAAGGGTCAGGTGTTTTTTAATGTGGAGAAAATAACCAGTGAAATTGGTGACCACATGGATGCATAGAGAGGAAAAAGCAGAGTTGTCACTCTAGGTGATGGGAAAAATGGTGTTAACAGAAAACAAGAATCTCCCACCATCACCAAAACACTCCGCTGCGCACACAATTCTCCCCCGGGAGAGAAGACTAGAGCAAGAAGAAACCAGATGTGACACTGCACTGGTGCTCAGATACTCTGGTGATGAATTTGTATAACAACTTCTATAGAATAGAAAAGTAATGGAGATGGCAGGGAGAGGACCTGGGAAGAAAAGTTAGTTCAGTATTAGTCAGTTTGTGCGAGATATCCCACATGATACTTAAGAAAAACAGAAATGTGACTGGATTGAAGGGGGAAGGTCAGGATGGACAGAGAGATTTTTGAATCTTTGGTACAGAAATAACTGCCTGTAGCCTTGTGAGTCATGGACTAGGTTGCCCAAGGATGATAATATAGTGGGGGGGGGGGGGAATGGGGAAGGGGACTTAGCATCTAAACCCAAGTCCCAGTTTTAGGCACCACTGTGATCCACAAACCTCCTGCTGAACCCTGTAGGCACCTAAGTTTTTGCCTCTGGGCACATACATTGCTGCCTTGCTCTAGGTGTCTGGATGCCTATTTCCTGCCTAAGCCCCAGAGTAATCCATGACTCGACAGAAGATGGGTGCTCCCCCATGATCTTGAGTTCACAGTCTGATCTGATAGGCATTCTCACTCCCTCTCTGGCCCAATGACTATTTTAATATTTATCACAGTGGAGCAGTCATTGGACTAGAGAGAGAGAGAGAATGACTTTATACTCCAGTGGTTAGGGCTCCTATATGGAGAGTGGGAGATCCCTGGACTAGTCCCCCTGCTCAAATCACTCTTTCATTATCTGCGGTGGAACAGCTTTAGCAGGAGAGATAGAGGAAGCCCCACATAAGAATATCCCATAGGTCAATAGTTTGAGCACCTCTCTGAGAAGTATAACAGGGTTCAAAAAAGAACTAGATAAGTTCATGGAGGATAGTCCATCAATGGCTATTAGCCAGGATGGGCAGGGATAGTGTCCCTAGCCTCTGTTTGCCAGAAGCTGGGCATTGGCGACAGAGGATGCATCACTCGATGATTACTGCTCTGTTGGTTCCCTCTGGGGCACCTGGCATTGGCCACTGTCGGAAGACAGGATACTGAGCTAGATGGACCTTTGGTCTGACCCCGTATGGCCATTCTTATGTTAAGTGTGAGACCCTTATTCAGATTCTTTTTCCCTTTCAGGTAGAAAGGGGAGCTAAACCTGGGTGTCACACACGTGAGGTGAGTCCCCTAACCACTGGGCTACTGTTATATGGTGGGCAACACCATCTGCTGCAGCCGTTTTTGTGTGGAGTGAGACAGGTGTCTAACTCATTCCCACAAGAATAGCTTAGGCCCCTAAGCTGCCTGACTCCTGGAGAAGGCTTCCCATTTGTGGATCACTAAACAGAGAAAGGTGCCTTCCCGTAGCCTGGACTTGGGGAGCTATCTCTGTGAGAGGGCTTAGCTCACACTCCTTTCATCGGGATCTCCCAGTGGCTAGCGTAGGTGGTTCCCCACTTAGCATACTAACTTTTGTGGATCCCATTCCAAGGGCCTATCTATTTCCAATAATTGTACAGGCACCTTAGGCACCTAACTCAGGCTTTGTGGATCACAGTGTTGTTCCTGGCATTTTTCTAGGCATCATGATGCTGAAGCTAGGTCTACACTATGGGGGGTGGGGTCGACCTAAGATACACAACTTCAGCCAGGGCCGGCTCCAGGCACCAGCCCACCAAGCATGTGCTTGGGGCTGCGCCTGGAGGGGGGCGGCGCGGCGGGGCGCTCTGGCCCGAGAGCGGGGCCCGACTGGGCTCGCTGCCCTCCCCGCGGCACTCCTGCTGCCAGGGGCTCTCCGCCCTCCCCTCGGCACTCTGGCCACCGGGGAGAGCGGAGAGCCTCGGCCGGGCTCGCCGCCCTCCTCCCGGCGGCCAGAGCGCCGGGGGCTCTCCGCCCTCCTCCCGGCGCTGCTCCCGGCGCTCTGGCCGCCGGGGAGGGCGGAGAGCCCCATTCGGGCTCTCCGCCCTGCTCCCGGCGCTCTGGCCGCCGGGGAGAGCGGAGAGCCCCGGTCGGGCTCTCTGCCCTGCTCCCGGCGCTCTGGCCGCCGGGGAGAGCGGAGAGCCCCAGTCGGGCTCTCCGCCCTGCTCCCGGCGCTCTGGCCGCCGGGGAGAGCGGAGAGCCCCGGTCGGGCTCGCCGCCGGGGAGAGCGGAGAGCCCCGGTCGGGCTCGCCGCCCTGCTCCCGGCGCTCTGGCCGCCGGGGAGAGCGGAGAGCCCCGGCCGGGCTCCCCGACCTCCCCCCGGCGCTCCAGCCGGTGGGGGATTGCTCGGCGCCCTCCCCTGCCGCGCTGGCGCGGGGGGGGAGTGGCGGGTGGCATTTTTGCCTAGGGCGGCAAAAAAGCCAGAGCCGGCCCTGACTTCAGCTATGCGAATAGCGTAGCTGAAGTTGCGTATCTTAGGTCAACTTACCTAGCTGTGAGGACGGCAGCGAGTCGACCGCTGCCGCTCCCCCGTAGACTCCGCCTCTCGCTGCGGTGGAGTTCCGGAGTCGACGGCAGAGCGATCGGGGATCGATTTTATCACGTCTACACTAGATGCGATAAATTGATCCCTCATAGATCGATCGCTACCCGCCGATCCGGCGGGTAGTGAAGACGTGCCCTGAGTGTTGTAATGCCAAAGTTCCTTTGTGGTTCCAGGCCTAAGTTCTGAGGGATTCTGAGAGGGATTACAAGAAGAGCCACCATAGGGGAGACAGAATGGCCTGAGCTGTAGGAGAAGAACCAGGAGAGATTAAAGCCACAGACTCTGCTCAGAAGGAGCAAGTGTGTAGCTGTACAAAGGCACAGACTATTCAGGGATGTTTAGGATGGAGAAGAAGCCCTGAGATTTCTTCAGGAGAAAGTTACTGGAGATCTTAGAACAATTTCAATGAAAACTGTACAGTGCTTTAGTACTCTACACTCTATAAACTCTTTTAAATTGAAGTCTCTACTAAAGAAAGGTCAGAAATATAGGTTGCACTTGACTGATCTTCTAGTCATTCCCAAAGAGCACAATCTTCCAGCCAAATGAGATTGTAGATCATGGAATCTTATACCCGTAGAATGTGATGGAACAAAAATTCAAGCATTTCTGGCAAAATTAAAAACAGATTTATACAAATTACAGGCTCTGATTAAATGTATCTGTGATTTTTGAGGGACTAGTAGAGAAATCTCTTAACAAATGAAGATAGTGACAGAGGTACTGGACGACTGAAAACATAGAGGTGTTGTACCTGTCTGTCAAAAGGGTAAAAATGAAACTAGAAATAGGAGGTAACTGCCTGATGTCTGTTCCAAGCAAACAATCAGGGCATAATGTAAGCAAGAATTGTATGTTTTTGGAAGCAATATATTTTATAACTGCCAAAAAATTGGATTATCATAAATGAGTAAATAATTTGTCTGGCAAGACCTAATCCATATGTATCTAATTAATCTAGCTCTAGTATTTCTAAGGCATCTATCACCTAATTACCAAAGTAGGACTTGATCCTACAATGTTATGCATGGGCTAATCCCTGTGTTCATTCAGATCCCCATTGACATCAATGGGGCAACTCATGGTTAAAGTTTGGCACATGCTTAAGAAACTAGCTGAACTGGGGCCTAAAACAGCCTTACTGCTTTTATTTTTACAATCTGTGCGAATCCTCCTGTCTTCTAAGATACACAGATCTTGCAATACGCATGTTATAATAAGTGTTTATGGATCCTAAAAAGCATTGTGTGTCGAGGGATTAGTGAAAGCAGATTTGAACACTATATATCAGATGCTTACAGCAAGTTACAGTTGACTTTGTAGGTAATAATGTGTTCCTTGGAAAATTTGGCTAAGTGTTTTTAATAGGGTTTTTTTGCATTGCTATAGGTGTGTTAATCCAGCATCTTTCACCGACACTAAATTCACTTAGATTTAAAAAAAACATGTATAAGAGGAAAAGGGATTGTGATCCTGCTCCTAGCTAACCATAAAGGAAAGGGGGGTGGTTGTAACATCATCTGGACCTCTTGCTGACCCCCAGATTGAGAACTTTTAACTGAAGGCTATTCTGTGCTCATGCTATTTTTACACCTATGTAAGTCTATTGACTTACACTGTGTAACTCCTGTTTTTACACTCATGTCAGTGAGGACAGAATTTATACTGTCAGCTCTTTGTGACAGGGACATTTATCATTTACTTGTCTGTATTGCACTGTGCACCATTTTGGCATTGCAAACACAATAATTATAAAAGTAATAATGTTTAGCCCCATTCCCATCAGTCGTAATGAATCAGTCATAATGAATTTCTGTCACTGATTAATTTCAAATGATCAGTTAATGAGGACTCCAATGACTACTCTAAACAACATTACTAGATGGAGAAATAAGCAAAAATTTTGCAAAATTATCTATCATCTTGTTAAAGTGAATTTAGTGTTGGTGAAAGAGTGGTGCCTTTAGGGCTAATCCATAAAAAGATCTATAGAAAGAAAAGTTTATTTGAAAAAAGAAAGAGATCTCAGTGTGAATCGCCTGTGTATTTTTCAAAATTGCATTTGAAGTAAATTACACAATTCTTGAGCTGCTTAAATTCATTTACTTGCAAGTAACTTCGAAATTTTCACCTTGAAATGAAAGATGTTTCATTTTGAATTGTGAGAAGTAAACAACAAAAGTGAAGCCATGGAGGAGTGAGGGGCTTTGCCAAGGGAGGTGATGGCAGTGTACTTTGGGTGCTTCTGGTTAGCTGATTTGCATAGAAAACATGGGGCTGGTCTTTGAAAAGGCAGCTCAGTAATCTTGCTAACTGTAGAGCGAGCGACAGCGATGCCAACTGTCCATTAAAAGGAGAGGGATTTAAGAATATAAAGAAGAAAAGAGACCCTCAGAGGGGTGCACGAGACTTCTGAGAAACTGATGTTTAAATTCTGCCTTCATTTACATCTGTTCAATCTCACTTAATTCACCTCCCCTCTGAAAACTAACGTCTTTGGGGTTGCAGGGATGCAAATAATGGCATTATTTGGTCTTTATTGGGCTAATTGGACCTACTTTTTTTTTTTTAAGTCCACTACTCTTTGGTGGCCAACTTGATACAGCTAAGCCCTGATTTTTCCCCCCAGAGGTATTGATCACCTGCAATTTCAACTGATTTCCATGGGAGCTGTCGCCTCTCAGCATCACTGAAAATCAGACGCTACATGTCTCAAATTTCAAGTTGGCAGTTTTGAAAATGAAGGGATACTTTTTACATTTATGTCAGCCACACAGTGAATCAATGGCAGAGCCAGGAGTAGACCCCACAAGTCTTGACCCCTGACCTCAGCTCTAACCATCATTTGCGCGCCCTCTTGTTTCAAATAAGCTTGCATAGCATGACATTTCCATCTGACAATGCCAGGGAAATTCTAGGATTTCTACTTCTGGGCCAGACGCTCGGCTAGGGTTCATTGGCATAGCTTATTGACATCAGTAGAGCTATGCAATTTTATACCATTTTAAGATCTGGCCCAGTGAAATCCGATCAATTGAGCTATGCTAATTTATATCAGTGGAGAATCTGGTCACATGAGGCAGAGTCTTAAATGCAGAGTTACCCTATTGCCTCAATAGAGAACTTTCCTGGAAAAACATTTTTATTTAGCTAGAATAATATAGACATTTGTTTTATATATATTTATATATATGATACCTTGATGTGACATACACCAAAAAAGTAGTAGATCACTTGATTCTTTTTAGCAGTTCACATGGCCTTTAAAATGTTCATTTCATGCAATGTAGAGTTTCCCTCTAGAGAAACTGTGCCTGCCAAACTAATTGTTCTGTTTTTTTTTTTTTTGTATTCCACCATGTGTGCGTGAAGGTACTATCCGGCCTGGGGTGAAAAGCCTTTATCGGGGTATTTGTGTTTATATGAGAAATAGCTTTTAAAAATAGACTAGAATTATAAGGAGATGGTTTAAAAAAATCTATTATTTAATCATGGCTTGGTGTGTTTTTTCACTGACTAGCTGTGTTTATAGTGGTCTCTTTTGTGAACTTTCCTTAATAGGAATTGATACTTCATGCATACAATTCTGTGTAGAGGAAATAATGTATTATTTAACTTCCACATTTTGTCATTTGGAAAAATGATGATTTATAACTATTTCAAAGGCTTAATAAATATAAACACATTAAAAAAATCTTCTTCTAGCCCCAAATTATTTGATAAGCGTAGAAAATGTTTGCTTTGATTGTAACTAAGTATGTTTTTATTTCAAATGCGGGTGTAGGCGGTGTATTATGTTCACCTTATTTTTAGAAGATTGTCAGTTTTGTTGTTTCTGTAACTATGGAGTCAGTGTAACTAAGCCATTACCTTCTATTACCCAGCTGTTGGGCTAAAACCCTTTAGGAATTCCCATTATGTCCAGCTGTTAGGGTAAAATATCTTCAGAAACAAGTTCACTGGAATGATACCATGTAGTATCCATTAGGACATTTATCACTTCTGGAGTAACACTGGCCTCAGAGACTTTCTTTTGCTGACAGCTCCATTTGATTTAATTTCAAGGGACACTCTCAAAGTTGTCGAAGTCTAAAACTTGACCTAGAGAGACAGTTGTTTCATCTGAAAGGACTTATTTTTAATAATGCAGCTACATAGATTTTCTCAGTCTATGCTAGTGCCAGATGAGTCATTTTTTTTAAAAAGCCCAATCATATGAGTGTCTTAGGGGGACTGACTTATTCATGGTAAACAAACTTGTGCATGTTCTGAGGAAAAGATAGGAAAACTTAGCATGATTGTATTTTGGGGTACCTTGCTCTCAAACTGTGTGGCAATAATGAAGGGGTTCCTGTACAATTGTAAAACATTTTGTAAGTGTTACTATTTTTTTGAAAAAGGAGCACGTGTTATGGTACATTTCCACACAAAGGGCCCAATCCTACAAGCATGTGCCCCAACTCTGGGCATGGGAAAAGTTCTTAACAGTTGTATATTTGAGAGGGAGGCTGGTCATGTAGTTTAGGTGTTGGTCTGGGACACCCGCCACAGACATCCTGTATGGATGCACTGGAGCACTTAAGGCTCCTATCCTGCATTGAGAAGTCAGTAGTGCACGAAGCGGGTAGTGGTGTCTGCCTGTGCTGATCACAGTACGTGTGTGTGTGTGTGTCTTTGTGTGAATACGTAGCACAACAGCACTCTGATCTCATATTTGATCTGTAGGTGCTGCAATATACAAATAATAGAGAGACAAGGTGGTTGAGGTAATAGCTTTTATTGGACTAACTTGTGTTGTTTAGAGACAAGTTTTCGAGCTTACACAGAACTCTTGTTCAGGTCTGGGACCACCATGGCTACAACACTGCATATAAATAATAAATAGTAATAATAAGACATTGAAATAAAAAAGTTATTTAAAAACAATTAAGATTAAAACTAATACAGCAGTATAGTTACCTGACCCATCATTTACAAAATCGAAGCACTTAAAACCAGGGAAATGAGTAGTTAAGCACAACCTAAAACTTACACTGTCCACGTAATAAATGCATTATTCTTATAAAAGAAAAGCATTTCTCATCACAACACAAAAGCCTTAACTCTGCCCCCTGGATTATTGGGATTTTAATATATTATTTTTATCTTGATATTGGTATCTAAATATTTTCCTTTACGGGATATTGTAAATTATGGAACTTTATCAGTTAAGATATATTTATCAATTGACAGAACAATTTCTTTGCAATTAACATTTATAATGATTGTTTCTTGAGAAATGCTGGAGAGATGATTTAACAGGAAAAGTGTATAATAATAATAATGTCAGTGATTTATGAGAGATGTCCTGTGTGGATTTGCATTTGAGGCTGCTTAAGCTGCATCATTAATGTGTATATGTATTATTCATTTATTTGCATTTAATTGCTCGGGTTTTATAAATGACTTGATAGGTAACTTTGTATAATCATTTAGCAACCTAAACAAGTCATTATGCTGAAGTTTTGTGTTTGGGAATTTACTGAGTTTCTTTAGTATCTTTTTTTTTTTTTTTGGTAGGACATAAAGACCGAGTGTAGAAAATTTTAAATAAATGGAATGGATAGTTCACCAGATAATTAAGTTCAAGGAGTGAGCAACACTAGCCACACAAATATTAGCTCTTACAGAGCCCTGTCTCATTCAGTCACACCTGCCAAGATATGCTGTTTCACAGGGTAGCTAAGTTAGCCGTGCATACGCAGCACAGCCAAACTACATAGTGATGCCTGGGTAAAAGTGCTAAAAATTATGAGGTAGGTCTGATACTTAAGTTGCTATGTGGTGCTGCCACTAATGCCTAATTCGGTATGGAAAAGGTTGAGGACCTAGTGTGACTCCCTTTGGACATTCCGAAACTTCATGAGGTCCTCCTCTGATCTACCTGGGCTCCTCCTCCCTCTTAGCAACATGGGAAGGGCAGGAAGGCTTGTGATACCCAGACTGAGAACGCCTGTACTAGGTCATAGTCATGGGTGTAATTTTAAGGAAGTGACAAGGGGCATTTCCATCTCAACTTTGAGCTTGGGGAGGAAATAACACTATACTACTTACAACCAGTTTTCAGCCCTAGTTGGAGGGGAGAGCAGGTGGAAGAGGAGGGAGCAATCAGAGGCTGTAGCTTAGTGCAGCTCAGAACTTTCACTGCACCTTACCAGCTGATCAGCTGGGTAAAGAGGCTCATTCTGTCCCTGCTGGTTCTGGAGAAGACACTGAGCCTTAACAGCAGCTCTTCCTCTGTGAAGGAGGTTCAGGTGTGATGGGGGAATTGGCACTGTAGCCAATGGGGCACTGACTGTACACAGTATTAGGGGGAGGATCTTGGGGAGTCACAATATTCATAATTAATACCTAGTTCTTATATAGCTGGGGGTGTTCGGGAGCAGGAATCCATGCTCTTGGGAGGGGAGCTGGGGAAAGGACCCAGCCTCAAGGGATGTTTTGAGTTGAGGGACCAAGAGTTGAGGGGAGCCCTGGGGGAGGGGACTTGTAGAGAAACACAACCCTAGTAGTGGTCTTAGGAAAAAGACCCAGGCTTAAAGAGGTATCTTGTGGGAGGGGAGCTGTGGGTGGGACAGAGTCTCAGATGAGACACTGGAGGCAGAAGAGCTGGGAGGAGGGCACAGACTCAGAGAGAGCCTTGAGAAGGGAAGCTGAGCAGGGGGACAGCTTGGGGGAGTTTTGGCTATGTGGGTAGCAGCCGGTTTGGGAGTGGGCGTTTGGTGGGAGAGAGAAGGAATGTTTGGTGAGAAGGAGGTGTTCAGAGCCTTATTGGTAGGGAGTTGCAGGAAAGAAAGAGGGAATGTGTATGACTGGGGGCCTCTGAGGGGTCTCATGGTACAGCAAGGATCTGTCTCTCCCCAGCTTTGCTGACAAAATTACTCTACTGGCCACATAGTGCATTTTCATCTCTGAATCGCTAACCACTTTACAAAGGTGAGTACATCTTAATATCCCAATTACACAACTAGTTGAAGCAATTTGTATAAAGCTGTGATTTTCAACCTGTGATCTGCAGACCCCTGGGGGTCCACAGACTATGTCTAAGATTTCCAAAGGGGTCCTCACCTATATTTGAAAATTTGTAGGGGTCTGCAAATGAGAGAGGTTGAAAATGACTGGTATAAAAGGTACTGTGATCTAGTGGATTAGGGATGGGGCTGCTACTCCAGAGATAAGGTCTCTGTTTCCAGCACTGCCACAAACTTACAATGTAAAATAGTTGGACAACATTTCTTTAAACTTTCCAAACTCCATCTTCTTGACCTTCAGAGTAACCAGGTCAATTTTCAGACCAAACCAATTTTCCAAGCCAAAGATGTAATGGAACTAAACAGGGCTAGATAATGGAAGCTGCTCACAACACTTATTATGAATACCTGTGGGTTGGTGACTTTTTTTTTTCTAATTTGACTTTACTTACAACTTTTTAAAAGTTATCATCAGATATTCAGTATGTAGCACAGGAATGTGATTTGCATCCGTTCAGATTGAATTCAGCTCAAGTCAAATTCCAATTGACATTAGCATACTGGGAAAAGAACATTCCTACCAATTGTAATTGATTTTGCTAGTATTTTTCAAGATTTCTCCTGCTGGTGTTAAAGATTGTTCCCATTTACAAATTAATTTATCTTTCTATTTGAATCCTGAATGAAGTTATATCTCTGTGTTTCCAGTGTGACATTATTGCTATAACAACTGTGACATCACAACGGAAGCTTTATAATGTCTTTGCTGGTAAGGAATGAAGACAGGCTTTCAGCATTTTGCATCGCTAGAGAGGTATGATTCCCCATCCTCAGAATAGGGTGTAGTGGATCTTGTAGGGCATAATGGATTCTGTGGCTGTGTAAGAGGCCCAAATGGATTCTGTGGGGGGGTGAAACAGGATTTTGGCTTGATTATCTCTTAGGTGCAGAGTTGAGTTCCATGCATAGAGTGTACATTCTTTATCTGCCCTTCCTTTTCCAATCCGGCTCCTCCTTTGCATCACAGAACCTCACCAGTTCCACTTCAGGGAGAGACTTCTTGGCTATGGACAAAAGGGCAGCATTTATCCCTGTGATGGGATGCACCTGGCCTTTGTGAACCCCTGCTGGAGGCCTGATGGTCCTACTACACCCCAACCCAGGAAAGGAGCGGCAAAGGTGGGTCCTCCAGGCCTGTCTAGAGAGGCCTCATGGAAGCAACCAATCAGCACCCACAGGCTGAGATAAAAAGAGATGCAGGACCATCAGATCCTGGCTGGGGTCAGAGGGGTGGGGAACAGTGCTCCTCTCTGGCCAAAAGAGCTTGAAAAATAATCAGAGTTTAGTTCTGACTGCGTTTGCTTAAGCTGGGAGAGAGGATCTAAGAACTTTAATCCTGAGGTGAGGGGTGAGAGTCCCAGGAAAGTAGCAATAAGGAATTTAAGTGAGTAGTACATGGCTTTTATTTATAGGGTCCCAGGGTTGGAATCAGGAGTAGTGGGCAGGCTCGGCTTCCACCACTGGGGCAAAGTGGTATAAACCCCAAGAAGAGAACAAGGCTCGTTTGGAAGCCCGAGCGAAGGGCTGAATTTGAAGGCCCAAGAGCTGGGGCTGAAGACCCTCACAAGAATTGATAGACAGTTTTGTTGGGCTCTTTGCTACCCTGGAAGGGGTGCATTTTGTTGTGACACCCGGCTGGAGGACTGAGTGACTAAGACCCACCAAGCAAGGTTGACAATCTACAAGGGGTGCCAGGAGCAGGAAAGGGCCTGCAGTACCGTGTGCAGCAGCAGAAGGAACTCAAGAGGTGAGCATCCCCCAATTACCCCCCTCCCTAGAGAATAAAACTACCCAAAACACAAAAATAACAAACAAACAAAAAAACCAAGAGTGAAAGAAGGATTTTTGTTTATTTTATTTTGCCCCATTTTATTTTTAGGCTCTGGCAAAAAATGTGCTATAGCATCAGCGGTGTATTTGGGAAATACAGTAATCAGCCCGTAAGTTCCTGTTTATAGTTCTAAAACAAACAGATTAGCTGTTTGCATTGAACAGACTGGCAGTTTTGTGCTTTATATCAGGATAAGGATTTTAGGGGTGGGGGCGTGCGTATGTGAGACAATCCAAAAGCTTTTTCTGCCTGATTTCATTTTCTGAAATGCAACTTGTCCTAGGCTATTTGAGCCCAACATTTACATTATACACCCTGTCCTGTGGAATGATAAATAATGCGGATCACTTGCAGGGGATCAAGAGAATGGGAACGTAGGGTGTTCTGTGATGGGAAATATTTGTTTATTTATTACATTGTAATAACTGCAAAATGATTAACAAATACAGTATTTTTTTTCAGCCAAGGTTGGTCTGGTCCTGTAAAACCCTTACCTCTCACAAATAATCTGCCCTGAGTAGTACTATTGATTTCAGTAGAACTACTTGTGTGAGTAATGATAACTTAGGCTCCTCTTTTAGTCTAAATAAGTAATCTCCCATAGAGCAGAATACTAGAATTTTCTCTCTCCTTAGTGGACCTGCTAGATGGCGCAGTCACAACTCATTTTCAAGACTTTAAAACTAATCATATTTCATACTGTTGCTACAGTGAGTGCTCATCTCTAGAAATGTGCCTGCTTTGATGCCTCGTAGTTACATGAAGTTTCAGAGTGTGATCTTCAAACACGATCAGCATTGGCTTAACTTTGCTTCCATTTAAGTCAACAGGCATTCTTCAGTTTATGTCAGTGGGAGAAGAGTTAGACCAACGCAGAGCACTCTTGAAAATTTCATCCTAAATTTTTAATCAAACATGTCTAACCATAGCACTTCATAAAAAAAAAAAAGATAATACTTATGAGACAAAGGCTCTAAAAAAAATTGTAAAAATACACCCTGCTTTTGATTAAACAAACAGACAGCAGTGAGCAACCAAGAATTAATGGTCCTTCTTAGAACGAGGCTGCTGTGTATTTAAATGAGAACTGGTTAGTTTTTTAACAAATGACTGTCTCTAAATGTATTTATAAATAATCATTCTTTTTACAGCATAATTGTTCTTACTGAAAATCAGAACCATGGGCTTCTATATTTCCACTTCGAGAAAAATATGAATGTCTTTCTGCTATTGAAAAAAAAATTGAAAATCATACCTCCCAAGAGGGAGTGAATGGATTGCCTCCAAACTGTTTTGTTTTTGTTTTTTTCTTAGCTTTTTACAAAAGTCTTAAATATATGTAAATATGTAAACACTATGCACATAATAAGAGTTTGATCCTGGGCCTGTTGGAAGTCAATGACAAACTTTCCATTGATTTCAACAGTGCAGGATCAGGCACTGAGCTAGTACAGTACATAGACGCCTAAGTCACTCAGGGGGCCATGGATTCAGGAAAATGAAAGAACAGGTGCCCATTTCAAAACCAGCTGTCGGAGGAGTCAGACTGAGTGCTGAAAACCTTCCTGCACATGTTGGAGTTCTCTTGATGGAGCGGGTATTCAGAACCTGCCAGCAGTTTGACTTTTCCTTTCCGAGAAGTGTACCGTTTGCCAGATGGCAGGCTTTCGTATTTAGTCACATATTGCCTGCAAAGACACAACATTGTTATCTAGTATAGCAAAACTGATATAAAATCTGCACCCATACATGTGAATCTAGGTAAGGGCATACCACATCTATGCCTGATTGATTGGTTTCAATGGGACTAGTGGTTTGTATATATAATCAGTGTACATGTCTATCAGTACAACTAATATCATATTTTCAGAGAGATGGGATTTCTGGGAGAGCTTTAGGAAATTCCCATCTATTGGGCCAATCATTGTAAACATTGTCCTCTGGCCAAGAAGCACTGAATGGAAGCTTTCTCACAGGGACAGAGAATGCTGTCACCAGACCATTCTCAATTCTTAGCAGATATGAACCAAGACAGAAAAGCAAACCTAGGCCTCTTACATGGCAATGCAATGCTACCACTTGCTCATTGGAAAACATCTTTTACTTTATTGTATAGTTATTTTAAATTTCAAGGTGGAAAACTGACTGTAGTAAAAAAAAATATTTCCAAACATATTGAAGTACTGTATCTATTACAGAGTATGATAATTGAGCTGAGCACTAAAAATTCTGGCTAATTTCACAAGCATCAGGAAGCAGTATGTCATAAAGACAACCTTGAAGGCTCAAGTGCTTTACAGCTAAGCACTTGCACCATCATTGGCCTAATGAACAGAGGATAGACATTGCTGGTGGTGGTGCTTTGTTTGACACTCTGGTTTTTTCACCATCTATAATCATGACATGTTAGGGTAATTTAGTGGGATTATTTCACTTGGTTTTTACTTCTAAAAGCTGGGTGGAAAATCTAACAAAAATGAGAAATCAAAGCAAGTGCAGTGCTGATTGTCAAAGTCTCTACTAAACATTTATCCATATTTCTGGCATGTTGTAGGTCAGGGATGAATGGCATTAGCAGAGACATTTGTATGTGGGAGTGATCTTGCACAGCACTTGCTTGTACTATGCTTAAATCTGTTTTTAATCCCTCATGTTTGTGAACATCAAACACATGGAGGGAAAAAAGATCTGGAGTTCCCAAATAGTTAATTGGAAATCTCAGATAATGTTTTTATTTCTTACCTGAATGGAGATTCAATTTTGTCCATCTGCATGCAAACTAAAAATGGATATTCTGAAAACTGCACTGTGGAGATGAAGTTTAGTGTTGCCTCTGTTTCAAAACTGGTTTCCATACCAGCCTTCACAAAGAAGGAATCCACAAAGATGTTACCAACTACCACCATGGCTCCCCTACAAGTAAATTCAGATATTAGAATTTATTATTAACAGGGCTCAAAAACAAACAGGAAGTTAAACTGCAAATAGTCCTAACACTTGAACAGTATAATATTGACTGTTCTCTTGGAGTTTGTTCTTATGTAAGTGTAGCTAGAGAACTTCAGTTGACACCACTGGGGATTGTGCGCACATGCGCGCGCACACACACACACGCAGATGCAGAGAGGAGAAAAGAACCATTAATGTTGGGTGAAAAATACACTTTTTGGAACATGCATCATTTATGACTGGAGCTTGCTGCAAAAGCATTGTGCGTAGGCTGTTGTGATGTCCAGGGTTGATTCCTCAAAGGGCCTTCTTTAAATAAATAAATAAATGGAGATATCCCATCTCCTAGAACTGGAAGGGACCTTGAAAGGTCATTGAGTCCAGCCCCCTGCCTTCACTAGCAGGACCAAGTACTGATTTTGCCCCAGATCCTGAAGTGGCCCCCTCAAGGATTGAACTCACAACCCTGGGTTTAGCAGGCCAATGCTCAAACCACTGAGCTATCCCTCCCCCCGTTTAGTTATCTACTTGAGGAAAAGAGAGGTAAAATACTACCTGGTTGATTTGGTAGTATTTTATACTCATTTTGTAATGGTGCACATGACCACACCAGGTGTCTCTGGCAGGGCCGGCTCCAGCTTTTTTGCCACCCCAAGCGGCGAAGGAAAAAAAAACCCCGATTGAGTTGCCACCAAATTGCCGCCGAAGACTGATGCGGAAGGATTGAGTTGCCGCCGAAGAGGAAGCGAGTGACTGAAGGACCCACTGCCGAATTGCCGCCGGAGACCCGAACGTGCCGCCCCTTTCTATTGGCCGCCCCAGGCACCTGTTTTCTTCGCTAGTGCCTGGAGCTGGCCCTGGTCTCTGGCAAATCAGACCCAAAATCTTTGCTCACTGGCATTTTTGACAAAGCTGTCCAGGGCTTGCAGAACTTACAAAACGTCATATGGATGGGTAAGCTTCACTCACTATCTAGGAGAGGGATCCTTGCCATTCAAAGCTGGTAAAAGCCAGTAAGAGCCTAAATCTATTATTGATGACAGTCATCATTAATGTAAAACACACTACCCTAAAGCAAGTTGTGTTTAGATCTTGTTCAAGAAATCATAAGTTAACGTTAACAACCTTACCCATTTTCCCTCTTCTCTCAAACACCAACCCTTCTGGACTTCATCATGCTTTTCTCACACATCCAAAATGCCCAAAACAACTTGAGGGTGCTCAACATCCTACAGGAGATGCTCGGCACCTTGCACAGGCAGACACCTTTTCCGCTCCCTTTGGAGACTAGCATCTCATAACTCCAGTTTCCATTCAGAGGGATTCTCCCAAGGGAGGCTACATCCTTACTTCTGGTCAGGATTGAGTGAGTAAACTTCAGCAGTACTGCTTCAAGCTACAGATCCAGTAATATCAAATCCATTCTCAAATTCTAAAGAGGCAGCATAATCTATCAGGTTAGACATGAGTTTGGAAGCAAGGAACTCCTGTATTTTAATCTGTATTCTGACACTGATTTGCTGTATATTGGGTAAATTGATCTTTTTGCCTCTCTTTCCCCCACTTTAAAGTGATGGTAATTATTTCACAGGTGAGGATTAACTAATTAATTAGGGAGGTAACATTTTCAAAAGTGATTTAGGCACCTAGGGGGCCTAACTCCCACTGACTTTCAATGAGACTTAAGTACCTCTCATTTTTGAAAATGGGATCTAGGTTCCTAAATCACGTAGGCACTTTGGAAAAATTTACCCAGCGTATTTATAGCCCTTTGAAGACCTGGGGTCAAGTTCAGTTCTCACATCCACTGAGACAATTTCACGGAGACTGGTGGAGCTGTCTCAGTCTAAAAGAGGGCAGAATGTAGCCTTTGAAGCAATAACGTTCATTCAGATTTTCTATAACAGGTTAAAGGTGATTCATTTTTATATCTTTTTTTCACTGGCATTTGCATACAGACAACATACTTATTGCCACATTATTTTCCCCCTGAAATGTGAATTTAATTTTAAAAGGCGTTTAATACAACTGTCCCTTAATTGTAATGAAAATGCAAGTTGCTTCTGTTTTGAAAGCCTTAAAATAGACCAGCTCATTTTACATTTTTCGTATTTCAGAGTATAAGGTTACAGCGTGTACTGTAAGTATCTCACCGGTTCTTAACACTGGTTTTGGATTCTCTGTACCAAAGACTGAACTCCATTCCACCTGAAATGTCAATGGCCAGACCACCCTGGAACTCTGCACTGGCCTTCAGCCCAGACTGTAACTGAATGACCTGAAAGCATACAAGAGCAGAGATCACACTCCATTTTGCTAAATACAGATCAAAACGGTGTTCATTTTCTTTTTTCTTTGAGGACTGTTCAAGTGGGGAGAAAGCACAGGGAGCTCCCCTCTATCCTCTTCCATCCTTGTGGAGGGGATGAACAGAACTTCACTGGGGAGCATACATAGCCTCTGCTTTTGCCCAGCACCCTTATGAAAAGGAGGGGATGAGATTGGGACCACGAGCGTGTCCTTCCTCCCACCTCACCCACCATACAGCATTACTGGTCAGGTGCAGAACAGGGAGCATCCTGTCCCCTTCTCACAAGAGATAAATAAATAAATTAATGGAGATATCCCATCTCCTAGAACTGGAAGGGACCTTGAAAGGTCATCAAGTCCAGCCCCCTGCCTTCACTAGCAGGACCAAGTACTGATTTTTCCCCAGATCCCAATCCTTGGCCCCCTCAAGGATTGAACTCTCAACGCTGGGTTTAGCAGGCCAATGCTCAAACCACTGAGCTATCCCTCCCCCCAAAGTGTGACAGAGCTCAGCTACCACACAGGTTTGCACCTCCCAGGAAAACCACTGTGGCATTCTGGCTTATTCTTAGTTTGTATTGGAGGAGCCTGCTAGCAGAGAGAACCCAGTGTAGAATCTTGCCCCATAATGGCAATAAAATACCCACTGTTGCCAGCAGGACCATCTAGAATGACACAAAACTATAATGGAAGGATCTGATCTGATCAATCAGGTGGCTACAACAAATACAACTTGCCTGTGATATTTTGCTATCCGTGCACTTTTTGCCAGCATTGAGCATGCTTATGGTGGCTTGAAACCTTTACAGCTGGACTGGAAATGCATTGCCTGGAGTCAGTTTCGGAAGTGCTAATAGCTCAGCCTCACAAAAGCTTGTTACATTTGAATTTTGACAGTCAGCCAAGTTTTTAAAGTTCACACCACTTGGTAATCTGATTTGCTTTATATAACTGCCCCACTCACCTTAAAACTAGATAGTCTAATTCATTTTTTTAAAAATACATTTCATTTTGAAAAAGGGTGATTTAGGCCAGAACCTCTCACCACCTAACTTTCCAGTGTCAATGGTTGGCACTAATCAGTAAATCAAACTCATTGCTAAGGTCCATGGAACACCATTGGTGGAGAGAGAGGTACAGCATAGTGCACTGAGCACAGACCAGGAAGACAGGAACTCCCCATTTCTAATCCTGGCTCCGACACTGACCCCCTTTATGGCCTTGGGTCAAGTCCCTTAGGGCCTGATCCAGAGCCCACTGAAGTAAATAAAAAGACTCCAATTGACTTCAATGGGCTTTGGATAAGGTTTTTAATCTCTCTGCCTCAGTTCACCTTCTGTACAGTTAAGATGATTAGAGCTATGCAGAGGATAATTACATTTCATGAAGGATTTTTAAATTTGGCTTCATTTTTAATTGGCATGAAACACGAACATTTCAAAATTCTCCAATAAGGTAAATTCGGGGGGAAGGTGGGAGTGCTGGATCAATCAAAATGTTTTGTTTCATTTTATACTTAAAAAAAAATACATTACAATATTTCACAACAAAAAACCCCAAAAGGTTTATTCTGAAAATGTCAAAATGGGACATTTTGATATTGTCAAATGTTTTTGTTTTCTCCAAAACAAAATCTGGGTGAAATCAACAGGGATTTTGCAAAGCATTCAGATTTTGAGGGACCTGCATTTTCCAGCAAAAAATGATTCTGTTGGTCTGATTAACTCTAAAAATGATGGTTTTTCTACCTGATGTAGAATTAGTGAATTAAAGCAGCACTCTGAGCCTCACTTGGGAGAAGACAGTGATTGCCCAGTACATTTTCAACTTTTAAAAACTGGGTGGATGTATGGGCCCTCGGAGCACCTCTCCCCGGCTATTGACGTCTGACAGGCAGCCTAGTCCTCCCTTGTGGCAGCAGCAGGAGGCAGCCAGGCATCTGAGGGTACGTCTGCACTACAATAACCTGTGGCTGGCCCACATCAGCTGGCTCGGGCTGTGGAGATATAAAATTGTAGCCCGAATGTCTACACTGCAATTTTATAGCCCCACAGCCCAAGCCCCATGAGCTTTAGTCAGCTAACACGGGCTAGCCACGGGTGTTTTATTGCAGTGTAGACATACTTTGAGAAGCCACTGGGTATAAAGGCCATTGGCTCCTCCATTCCTTCTGGGGCTTGAAGAAGCAGGATCAAGTTACACCCAGCTCCAAAAACACCAGCAGTAATGGTGGGGGCAGGAGCCTCTGTCCCCTTTGCGCCTGAAGGAAATAGCAGGCAGCGGGCACTCTGCCCGAAGAACAGGCACAGGAGAAACGAGAATGGGAGCAGCCACTTTCAATACAATGGAAGCTGGCTTCTCATTCCCCTCCATTCAGGCAGAGGGGAATGAGAGGGGCCTGTGGCTGGCCAGCCCATCTTTCACCCCTAGGGAGATGAATTCCCCCCCACTGAGCAGGGCTAGCTGTGTGAGAGGGGCTGGCCAGTGGAGGATGTACACACAAGCTGCCGGTGTCTACGCCCAGTGAAATCTGCTGCTCTCTTTCTCCTTTTCCCCTGTGACCACGGCTCTTTGGGATGGGGATACTTGTCCTCCTTCTGCCACACCTGGGTCCCTCGGTCTGCCAGTTTCTCTGCTCCTATGTTGTTCCCTGTACTACTGCAGGTGTCTGCAGCATGCAGGAGTGCTTGATGCTTCTGCCCCCCTTGCACGCCTAGGCTGGACAAAGGGGTCTCTCTATGTCCTTCCCTTGCTAGCTGCTCAGCAGCCCTGCTGTCTCCTGCGGAACACACTGCCATGAGAAAGACCTAGGTTCCCTCCCCACCTCAATCAGCAGGGGCTGGTGCTTAAAGAGGGTGGTTGGGGGGAGGGTCTTAAAACCTTCCACTCACAGTGTATGGAGCCTGGAGAAATGTGGTGACTGTATCTGGTTACTTCACCTTTTAAGGTCTGAATCCTTCTGTGTTGCAGAGTTCAATAGGCTTGTCACTTGGCAGTCAGTTGCTACTGGAGTGGGCTGGAGATTTAACCTAAGAATGCAGTGGGCTTGGATGTAGCTTATAAACAAGGATGCCCCTCACTAGCCTGATCACATATTGTTGTCCTGTTTTCTTATTATCTAGTTAAAGTCATTGGGTGAAATCCTGGCCCAACTGAAATGAAAGGGAAGTTTGCCATTGATTTTAATGGTTCCAGGATTTCACCCATGGTAGCTAATTAAAAATGCCTGACTTATTTGGATCTGGAGACATTACATGCCTCTCTTTTAAAAATTAGAACCGGACTGGGCTATAACTGAATGTATGTGAGTGTGGAATAGCATGCATTCTGAAAGTCATTTGTGCACAAACAGGGCAGCAGATTTTTTGAGATGCATGTCAAATAGCATGTAAGTATTTGAGTGAGGGGTCAATTTGCAAAGGCTGTATTATTAAATTTAAACAGTTACTGTGGATGTGATTATTTAGGACTTCAAAGGCTGCAATAGTTAAATTAAATTTGCCATTAAAACTCAAAGAAAATCTCATGAACACCCGTGTCTCTTTGTTTAATGTTTTTATGATATTTGACAACAAGGTTGACCTGATCATCCATTACTTACTCCAGGGCTGAATTCTATCCTTAGGGTACGTCTATACTTACCTCCGGGTCTGGCGGTAAGCAATCGATCTTCTGAGTTCGATTTATCGCGTCTTGTCTAGACGCGATAAATCGATCCCGGAAGTGCTCGCTGTCAACGCCGGTACTCCTGCTCCGCGAGAGGAGTACGCGGAGTCAACGGGGGAGCCTGCCTGCCGCGTCTGGACCTGCAGTAAGTTCGAACTAAGGTACTTCGACTTCAGCTACGTTATTCACGTAGCTGAAGTTGCGTATCTTAGTTCGAAGTGGGGGGGTTAGAGTGGACCAGGCCTCAGTTAAACATGTGCAAATCCCAATAAAGAGAATGGGAGTTGGCCTTTTAGAGGCGCTCCTTTCCTTTGCCTTTCAATTTAAAGCTTAACCACGTCCTTTGAAACAGAAGACATGATATGAAAAACTGGGATCAATGTCTTGGTACTGATTCAAAATGCTGAAGTAGACCACATTTCAACAAAAACCCCACTACTGTACTACTGGAATGGAATGCAAAAGGCAGGGCTGAAAAAGATGGCTGCTTTGACCTACTCATAAAATATTTGGTTTCTCTGCTCTTCTGGCAGGTGCGACACTGAAAAGAAATATTGTTCCTACACCCAGGAGCATTAATGCAGGTGTCTTTGGGGGCTCAAAAATAATTCTGTGAGAGTGGTTTCTTTTATGAAGTGGACTATGATTTGCCACGTTGTCACTCTTAACCCTTGAACCGAGTCGGGAAAGGTAGTAATAGATGCATAGTGCACCCTGAGGACTTTTGTTTGTAGATTTTTGGAATATCCTCTCTCACAAAAACACTGCATCATGGGTAGTGGGCAGGAGCAGGAGTTTAAAGGGACATAATCAACTTAGAATTCACATCTGTCTGAGAATGCTGTCTACTATAGTAATGACTACTACCGCTGAAAGGAACTAGTGAAAGAAAACTATTTTTCCAGGTATTTTTATGTTGTATATTTGACAACACTTTGTGTATAGTCAATTTCACTTTTCACCTGTCTAGTCAGTTAGCAGTGGAGCAACTACTACCTGAAGTGATCCATATAAAGATGAACAAAAGAGTAGAAAACCCTTTATAACAGTTCTAAAGGACCTTAAAAAAAAAAGACTATGCGGTTTTAAGAGACCCTATAAAATAGAATACTCTGAAATTAGTTTTCAAAAGTTCAATTGGCCAGTTTTAAATTCTTCCTTTCGGCTTTCAAGTCATTTTCCTATAAATAGGATAGCAACTGTGCTATCTACATCCTTTACTGTTACACATTTGTTCCTGTCTGTGCTTGAAACCATATTGCCCCAAGCCATAACTCTGTGGATCAGGCTAGCAGGTAGCTGACCACTGGGCACTATAGAGAAGGATGAACAATGTTATAAACTCTTTTATAAAGAGTTGGCCAGTATGGTTTACAGGGGTTGTGTGCCACTCTCCATGCTGGCCAAGGAAACAGAGTTAGTACCTTGGTAGCAAAAACCATGGGTAAAACGCTACGTGAATCATGGCTATTGGTGAAATGGCTTCAGCACAAGTGCAGGGAGTGACACTTTTCCTCTCTCAGATCTAGATTCTTAAATGCCAATCTTGCCATTCAATTAAGGCTCCATCTACACTTCTTTTTACATGGTTTCCTGATACAGTTCTAGTTCTAAGCACAGTTTAAAGGCACTTCGGGTGAAAATATTTCTAACGCAGTGTAGTGGGCTTATATGGAAGTGGCAAACCAATGTTAAGGCTGTTTCTAATCTTAAACATGATTGTTAAAAATAGTCTCAGTCAGCCCCATACACACTGACCAGCTGTACTGTGGGGGGAAAAAAGTTTAGCCTGAAGCTTTTTTTTTTTTTTTTATTAACAGTCTTGTAAGCCAGTTGAGGACCCTGTGTGGATGAGGCTTAAAAGGAACCAGTGGTTTCCTGGCTAGGAAGGATCAATTGAGGTATCTGCTACCTGGAACCCAGCTTGCTTGCACAGCAACTGTGCTGTCAGTGACACAGAAGAGAAAGCAGAGAGTGATCCCATCTGCTCACTGTGCTGTTACAGAGCTTCTACTGCCAAAGCTTCCTGAATTTCAGTGACTGACCTAAAATGATATGCCCTGCTGTTGTGAGGGATGGCATGCAGTTCCAACACTGGTGTGCCCTGCACTCTTACTAGGTTATCTGAAGTTAAGGAGTCCAGAATCCACTGGCTGGCAGAATTCTCGGGGTGCCTAGCCAAGTGATTCTGCCAGAATATTTAGGGAGCTGTGGGCATGCACAGCAGTTGGAAAGATTTAGTTCTGGAAACACCGCCCTTATGTGATCTGAGCTTGAGAACATAAAGGTCTGATCATGTTTCCCACCTGCCAGGTTTGTAAAATAAGTCACTGACACACTGTCTGTTAGCTGGACCTCTGGCATGTAATCTTGTTAGAACCCAACCAGTTTTCTCAGTGAACTTTAGTTCACAGTTTGTGTACTGGATGTGAAACTCATAGCTGACAGAACCATTTAAAAGTGGCTGTGCTTGATTTCAAATGCAAATGCCAATCCTCTGGTGCAGAAGACTTGGTGCTCAGGATTATTTCTGGTTGGTATTGTCAAGGATACAATGTTAGTCAGACTGTATTTGAACAGTTTGACATTCTCCTACACCAAAAAGTAGGGGAGATTCTATGAAGTGAGAAGTTCCACTACTGGAGCCTCTCTGAAATTTTTCAGTGGGAGCTGTTTGCACCATGCTTGCCCAGTAATCCAATACAGTACTACTTTGGGATAAAACTGGAACCTACAGTTCTTTATAGGTTGATTTCTACCATTAGATCTCCCAGTTCCACACACCTGTATTTGAGCAGAACAGAAAAATCAATCCAAATGCTGCCTCTTTGCTCTAGGTTAAGTGTCCTAGATTTGTGCTACTCAGATGCAGGTTGTTCCATATCTGAAGCTAGATATACATATGAAGTAAGTAGAAAAACATATAACATATTGAACCATATCGTCATATGGTGTTGTTTAAAGATGAAAAGATTATCTGCAGTGCTATAGTTGGCACAGGAGTGACAACTACATCTAAAGTTGTATAATAATGTTTATATTTTAAATCCCTGTTTTCAGATGGTTATAACTGTCTGAACCCTTCACCTTTGATGATTTCCACCTGAAGAGGAATTGTTTGGGAAAGTTTGACCAAATATAATTCAGTGGCTTAGCAATATAAGGACAGTGAAAAACACTTGTCCCATCACACAAAAAGAAAATATCTTGTAACTTTTTTTTTAGCATCTCTGGTGCCAGGGGCGGCACGATGTATTTTGCCGCCCCAAGCACGGCAGTCAGGCGGCTTTCGGCGGCATGCCTGCGGGAGGTCTGCTGGTAACGCGGATTCGGCGGCATGCCTGCGGGAGGTGCACCAGTCCCACGCCTTCAGCGTATCTGCCGCCGAAACCGCGGGACCGGCGGACCTCCCGCAGGCATGCCGCCGAAGGCAGCCTGACTGCTGCTCTCACGGCAACCGGCACACCACGCCCCCGCGGCTTGCCGCCCCAGGCACGCGCTTGCTGCGCTGGTGCCTGGAGCCGCCCCTGTCTGGTGCCAATTTGGTCGAGGGAAGAATGTTTACTTAGAAGAGCCTTTTAAACTTTCGATGACAGATCATTTTGATGTCACTGACTTATGAGCCCTTGCAAATTGCACTCTGTGCATTCACAGTAAATTCTGAATAATGCTAGCACTAAGCTTGTAAAGTGAGCAGTTAAGGAAGATCACACGGTGCATGCAAGCCTGGGTAATTTAGCTGAGCATTTGACAAGATGAAGAAGATGGGTGTCAGATCACTGGATAACTTCTGAGCTATAAAAACAGATGGCTATTGGTGACCCCACCACTTTAATAGGAACTGTACATTACAAAATAACTGGGTAGAGAGGAGGCTGTATCTACTAGTAATATGTTGGGAATCAGCAGGGCTTTTCCACAGGGAACTGGTTTGTTTTTTATAGTATTAATGTGTTTTTTTAAAGTGATATGTATTTGCAGCCTTTATTTTAACTCTCTTCTACCCAGGCTGATTTCCTGTCTTCTGATTTCATGCAATATATAATTTCCCTTTTGATAGAAAAGTAAGTAAAGTCCTATAGACTCTCCAGTATAAAATAGTGGAGCAAACCGTCAGATTACTATAATGTGCCTGGAGGGGCAGGACTAGGAGAGAGAGAGTGTGTGCCTGAGAGACAGAAAAAGTTTAGAATGAGATATTAGTACCTGTGAGTAATCTGTCAGAAGGATAAGTCCTTTCACCACATTCATAGGGTCTCCAGTTGCCGAGAACATTTTAGACATTAAATCTCCGTACCCCTGGAAAAAGGTAACGGGCCTGAGCTGAACATCCAACAAGATTGCTGACATGCCAGCAAAGGACTCCAGGTTTTCCTCGCCTTCATCAGCAGATGCAGCTATTATGGATTCTAGGCCTTGAGCTTCAATCACAACCTAAAAGGCAAAAGTGAGACGCTATCCATGACAAAGTGCCTGATCTGGAATTTTAAACACTACAAGTATTTCTAGTACACAATAGTTGAACTTTAAAGTTAACTTAATTTTTTTTTAAATTTTACTGTAGTTGAAAAAAGCATCTGATCAAAATATAACAGTTTAAAAGCAGTAGGAGAAACAGTAAAATAGTCTCACAGCAGCTATTGCTATTAATTAGTTGTGGGTGAAATTTGCACCTAGCAGTAGACTATATAGTCTTTCCCTAAAAGTGAAACTTTGGACCTGTTATATAAGGAACTGCCTTTCTTTTGTATCTCATTGTCAGCAATTTTTTCTGTTGTTGGCATATTCTCTGCCTGACCCAATAGTTCTTAAATGCCCCCCTCCCCCCGTTTTCAACAGGAGATACCTTAGCTTAAAGGCTGCAGGAACAGGCCCATATGCTAGCTCAGTGTTGACATAGTGCATGACAGTTACCTGGCTGGCATGAAGTCGAGCATTTTTATTGAAAAGAAGGATGTTCATGTTACTACTTCTTAAAATCCCAGAGCCTGAGTAGAGGATGTCAAGGCTGTATGTGGATGATGCATCAGGACCACCTTAATCGACAAAGACACCAGATATTAATCATGCCTGCAACTAAGTCAAGTGACCAGCAATATAAACAGGCTTAAAAAGTTATTTTTTCTGGTTACATACGTGTCACGTAGCCAGAATAGGCAGAAGACGACCCAGTCTTGGAGAAGCGATCATAATTATGCACAACCATGTCCTTCAGAACTTTACGAATCATTTTGCTGCAGCATTAAAAAATGAAAAACTAGTTTGCTACTGTACTGTCTTCCATGAGAACATTAAGAATGGCAGCCTATTGGGAAAGAGAAGATTTAACTTTGCTCACACTAATCTATGCCTGACTCAGAGCCTACTGAAGTCAATGGGAGTCTTTTCATTGACTTCACTGGGCTTTGGATCATCAGTTCCTAAAACCTGAAGATAAATAGATAAGGGATACTAGATGGTATTTCAGAAACCACCTAAGAGATTTAGGAGCACAAGTCCCATTGAATCACTTATGCACTTTTGAAAATTCCACCAAATGTTGATTATTTCCTTTCTTTCTTGAAAGAATTTTAAGATCGTAGATGGACAAACTGCTGGGGAATAAAGTTCCTATCCACAGAACAGGTATTATCTGACTTTTTGGTGCTTCACTTTGCACCTTTAATGTTCTTTTGAATGTAAGATTTTTAATCTGTCTATATACATTGATATTTCAATAACAGAAATGTAAAAGATTACTACTGAAAGATTTTTTGTTAAGTGCCTGGCTTAATTATTGAGATACTTTTATAAGGTCTTGGCCACAGATCTGGGTTTGGTTGTAGGAAGGTTACCAATTAAAATGGTTTTATTTGAAAACTAACATAGTCTAGAATGAAAGATATTTCAATGATTTTCTTTTAATGCTGCAACATTTTAAAGAGCTCCACTTTTGGAAACATCAGACATAAGTTCCATCGAACATCAAGAATGAAGACCAGGTGGGAAGATTTTCAAAGGCACAAATGGCAGGGAAGCACCTAACTAATCGAAAATCAGCAGGGAGCTTGGTGCCTCACTGCCATTTGTGCCTTTGAAAATCTCCTGTCAGGCGTTCAGTGTCTGCAACTGGAATATATGGATTTATTTTAACATGGCAGTACCCAAAAATAGAAAGATGAGCATGTGCCCACTTATGACCTCTTAAAAACTACATGTTTTTTAGCTATTAACTGAATACCCTTTGTTTTTATCCCATGTCACATTAGTACAGAGAGCGATAAGTTTGTTTGTATCTGTGTATGCCTGTACATTTGTGTGTGTGTGTGTGTATATATATATTATATATAATACATATATTAAACATAATGTACCTTGCAGGCATTTCAAAATGAAGTATATCTTGGACTAATGAGAGCATGTACTTGTTCATTTCCAATGGCAGTTCTCCAATAGAAAGCAAGAGGTTTTTCACTTCCATGTAGGATGGGTTATTGCTGAAGATGATGGCAGCTGCAGTGGTTCTGAGGGTCTTTTCATAAATTTTATGATTCTGGTGATAAATCCGGTTCATGGTTTCCTTCACCTAATCAGAAAACAGAATATTCATCTAATAAGTCACAGGTATCCATAGAAAATGGAATCATACTAATTTATGATGTCAGAGATGCAAACACATAGCCTGACTCCTGCCTAGTCTAGGTCCATAGCTAATATATTTGAGTATGTTTTAATATAGTGCTTTTTATGCTCCCAGTGTCACTTTACATGTTAAACACTAGTAGTACAGTAATTGTGTGAGGAAATGGAGCAGCCGTTATGTTTTCAACCATAGCTCACACGCAGCCTTACACATTAGCACTGACAGCAAGATTGTTGGCCAGAGCATAGTGGAGGAGAATTAATACAATGCTGACAATGGCTAAGGAGATTTTTTTAAATGGTTAAGAGAAAGGTATCTTTAAAAATAATCGTACATTTTCCACAAGCTAAGGATTGTCTGCTACTGAGGTATCTTACCATGAAGGGCTGCAGAGCTACTTCCTAACTAATGGAGTGACAGAGTGAAGCAGTCATGGCCTGCTGATGGACTGAGATGGTTGTGTTGTGAAATTGCATCATGACAACGCAAGGTCAGCAGTGGTTGGTGCAGAACAGCAACAGAAGTACACAGTGCAATGCAATGATGTCAGGACCTCGCTCTGGGGTAATCTTCTGTAGTTCCATTTGCCATAATCTCTCAGTATTCCTCTTGAGCAATCCCTTTCCTGGCTGCTGGGAAGGAAGACAGAGGTACCTCTCTCCTCCTCTCCACCCATTCTCCTTTGCTACTTGGGGGGCAAGGAAGGATCCTGTTCACTCTGATTCACATGTTCAGCATTCCCTCTAATGTCTCGTGTGCCACACAGCAAAGTGAGCACATCTGGGAATGGAGTTCAGATCAGAGCCGGGAGCTCCACATGCTGTACCATAATTGTTGCATGTGACTCTAGAGCCACAGATTAATTCTAGATACTGCTCTGTGGGAAGAGAGAGATGTGTAGAGATCAAAACTGCCATGAACAGTTTTCTGGCTACACCGTGAAAGGGTATAAAAGACCATTTATTGAAAGAAAAAATATCTAGTGTAAGTTGAAATGGCGTGGGACATGAAGAAGGGGCTCCACTTAATTTACATTTGATTTTAAATGTCCTCTCGTGTCCTTTTTCCCTTGCAGTAAATCTTCTCACCTCACTGGTGATGAAAGAGATGCCATATCTCTGCAGAGCTGTGGCAGCAAGATTACTGATGGGCCCTTCTCCTGCTTCAGCATATTTTAGTAGCAGCGGAATTGCTTCAGGCAGAAGGGCGTTCTTCATTGCCAGCAGGTACATCTTCACATCATCCTCTTTCTTTGCCCTGTCTAATCCTCCTAGGATCAGCTGCTTAGCTCGCACAACAGCCTGAAAAGAAAATAGACGCCACATTTAAGACGTGATCCTCCAAGGTGCTGAGCGCTTCCTGCAAGGTGCTAAGCTTGCTCAACGCCCATGTGAGTAGGAGCTGCAGGACTGGGTCCGGATACCTTTGGCTGGTTTAAAACATAATTGGTTACATTTAGCAAAGGTCTGACTTTTCAACTGCATACTGAAAACTTCCTTAAGTCTACAGGCATGCCCTGATGCATGATTCCTAAACATGCCACTCACTCAGCATGTATCTGTTGATTCAAGGAATATACTGACTCCACTGCTGAGGCCAACAGACACAATTTAAATAATTGTGACAGAAAGAAATGACACGGGAAATGTTCCTTCGTGCCTATTCACACAGTGGTATAGGAACGCATGGCACTTAACAGAAAAATAAAAGGTGTAAATCTCTTGGGTGCTGGCTGGATGCTTGAGACTCTTCAGCCGTGCAAAGGAGTCATACATCCAGCAGATCTGACCAGTTGAGGATTCCTTGTCCCTCAGGTTGCTATACTTCTTGTCATGACCCATAGAATGGCACAGAATCTGCCCTGCGCTGAGCACGGATTAGACACAGTCCACCACTTGGACCAGTATTCCTGCCCCAGTGAATCTGTAATCTAAGTTGTTTCCATGTTTTAGGTAGACCCTGACTGCACAAAGTTCTCAGGGGATGCCAAAAACTTCTGTAAAACCAGACAAAAGTACCATGTCTACTAGGGTGACCAGATGTCCCGATTTTATAGGGACAGTCCCGATATTTGAGGCTTTTTCTTATATAGAAGCCTATTACCCCTCCACCCCCGTCCCGATTTTTCACACTTGCTGTCTGGTCACCCTAAGTCTACTGCCAGGCTAGGAACATACAGGCATTTGGGATTAGGGAGCGGTCTGATGTTAGTTACCCTAGTGTAAATCAGGCGTCGTTAAGAGTTATCTGCATGCACAACAGATGTAACTGAGATCAGAATCCGGCCCCCAGGGCACAAAATAAACCTGTTCTAAAGAAAGTCTGTCCATCATGTTAAAGGTAGGTGTCGTTTAAAACATGAGGGCAAATTCTGAGGGATGCTTGCATGAGTCTCCCAATACTTTCAGCAGGGGTTGTGCATGTGCATCCAATGGCAGAATTTGGCCAGTAGAAAAACAGCAAATACTTACTGGCAGTTTGCAGCCTCCCTTGTCACACAGCTTTTTGACGAGTGCACCAATGATGATGGTAACAGTTTCTCTGATTTCACTATTTCCAATCTGGCCCTGGAGTCTATTCTGGTATTGAAAGGGAACACTGTTAGCCTTCACATCTAAATAGAATGGTACAAATCCTGCAATGTGCTGAGCGCCCTCCACTCCTGTTGACTTCCTGGGAGAGGAGGGTGCTCATCACCTTACAGGATCGCACTTGTACTCAGCAGAGTACTGTTCTGCCGTTGGGTGTAATAACCAAATGTACAGTACCAAATGTGCTTGGGGCGGGAGCTTGTAGGAGGCGGCATTCCGCCCAATCCTAGGGCGGCACGGCCGCTTTTTTGTTGTTGTTGTTGTTGTTCTGCTCCGGCCGCCCTGTAGGGGGCAGCGGCGTGGAGGACGGGAGCGCCCTGCAGTAAGCCCGGCAGGGCAGCCCGCGTCCTTCCCTCCCAGCCGACCGGAGCAGTGCAGAGCCCTCCCGGCAGGGGGCACAGTGGGAGGGACCACGTGGCAGCGCCCCGCTGAAGCCCTGGCCGCCCCCCTTCTCTCTCTCCCCCCCCGCTCCCTCCCTCTCCCCCTGCTAGCCGGGGCACATCTGCAGGGCAGGGAGTCCCCCTGCATCCTGGCTCCGGCCGCGCTGCAGTTTTTTGTTTTTTTTTTTGCTGTTCTGGCTGCCGTGGTTTTTTTTTGTTTTTTGTTTTTTTGTTTTGCTTGGGGCGGCCAGAAAGCCAGAGCCAGCCCTGCAAATGTAGTTTTTTTCCTTTTAAGTTTCATTCAGAATATCTGGCACAGCAATTCCTTATGAAGCTGATGTTTAAAGCCTGATGTCAACAGATAATAGAAATACTTAGCTCCTATATATTTCATCTCTGAATTGGTATACTAACAAGAATAATTTGTAAAACGTTGCTTGATCTGGTAGTCTCTATGACAGCGGTGAGCAAACTACAGCCCGCCAGCTGTTTTAATCCGGCCCTTGAGATCTCGGCGGGGAGCAAGGTCTGGGGCTTTCCCCGCTCCAGCCGGGGAGCAGGGTCAGGGACCACTCCGCATGACTCCCAGAAGCAGCAGCATGTCCCCTCTGCGGCTCTTATGCGTAGGGGCAGCCAGGGGGCTCCGTTCCACACGCCCCCACCCCAAGCACTGCCCCCCGCAGCTCCCATTGGCTGGGAACCATGGCCAATGGGAGCTGTAGGGGCGGCACCTGTGGACGGGGCAGCATGCAGCAGAGCCACCTGGCTGTGCCTCTGCATAGGAGTTGGAGGGGGGACATGCCGCTGCTTCTGGGCGCCACTTGAGGTAAGCGCTGCCCTGCACCCCTGAGCCACCCCCCCAGTACCTCAACCCCCTGCCCCAGCCCTGATCCCCCACCCACCTGCCGAACCCCTTGGTCCCAGCCTGGAGCACCCTACTACACCCCAAACCCCTCATCCCCAGAGCCAGCGCCCCAGCTGGAGCCCTCACCCCCCCTCGCACCGTACCCTCCCTACCCCAGCCCGGACCCCCCTTCCCACACCCTGAACTCCTCGTTTCTGTCCCCACCCCGGAGCCTGCACCCCCAGACATAGCCCTCACCCCCGTGCGCACCCCAACCCCAATTTTGTGAGCATTCATGGCCCGCCATACAATTTCTATACCCAGATGTGGCCCTTGGGCCAAAAAGTTTGCCCACCCCATTCTAGGAGAACTGGGGACATACCTACATATTGTTATGTAATAGGTTTTCTATGGTGTAAGCAGAAGTGACATTTTACAAAGTAGATATAGGTTCTGCTTCGAAATCCTATGCATTGTGGGTACTGTATGAGCCACAGCCTGCAGCAGAATATGCACACCTCAAAGTTATGAGGTGCTTGGACAACACCCCTTCCCTCCCCTCTCAGCATGGCTTAGGTTCTTTGAGTAATAAATGAGCTTGTGTTTTGCTGCCATTTTGACTTACAATTAAAGATTTCAGTAGCAACTCATTGGGGTGGGAAGCAAATCCACAGGCATATAGGAACCGCTCCTGCAGGACAGAGCTGCTTCCATTCTTAAAGTCCAGGAACTCCAGCATGGCCTCCAGTGAGGCGGGGGTCTGAGCAGAGGTTACAGCATCCACCAGCTGAGGACTGTAAAGTGAGGAGTGGAAATCAATAGGTTATTGAAGTGTGTTAGGCAATGTATTGAAAAGACACGGCTACTTACAGAAACAAAGAGGTAGAGCTATTGACAGGTCTGATCATGGAAAGTAAATCATAGGTAGAATTTATTACTCTTTTTGGCCGCTACTGCTTTCAGCATTTACATTTTTAGCAAAACCAGTGCTCCTGAAATCTTCTACGACAAGATAGTTGAAGGACAGCAAGGGGTATCCATACATGTAGATGATATTTTGTTTTATGCCAATACAGAGGAAGAGTATGATAAAGGGCTTAGAAGTGTTCTTAGTGTTTTAAAGTCCACAGGATTAAATCTGAAAAAGGAAAAGTGTGCCTGTAAAAAGAAAAGAGCTATAACTGCAGATGAAGAAGTTTCCACTCAGCTTGAGTTCCAGCTTTGACTCTGTTGTTTACCAGAGACCAGACTGTCTGGGATGCTGTACAGTTGCTAAAGGCATCTAGGGGCTGAATAATAAACTGCAAGAACATATTATTGCAGAAGCAAGCACTATCATACAAAAACTTCTCCTTCCCTGTAGATAGAAAAGTGTTAACTATTATAGATCCAGCATATCACTAATATGATTACACATGTATGTGGATGAGTTACTCTCTCCCATGCACCCACCCCACATTTTTTGTATTTTGTAAATCCTTTATTATAGCATAAAAGTTGTTCTTGGTGACTTACAGTACTTCATTTCTTTCACTTCTAAGAATTTGAAGTATCTCCTCTTTCGTAGCTTCCCTGAGGTTCTGAATGAAGGACAAAAAACTTCTTGTTGCTTCAGCTTTGGAAAGGTTTTCAGGTTCCAATTGTTTCCTGATAGCCTGCCAGTGCTCAGAAATCTGCAAAATAATTAAACAAATTGTGTCAAACCTTGTGCACTGGTTTCAATTCTCAGAAATCAGTCTCATGATAGATATGTTGAGTATAGTTTATACTAGTTGAAATCTCATATACTGGAGATTCCTTAGATAGATATCATTTAATGTGCCTCCGCTATGGTACCATGTGTTTCTTAAACCTTTTCCAGGTCCCAGCAATTACATTAGTGCAGCAAAACCAAAATTGAGCATCTCATTGAAGTCTACAGTATCACTTGAGTACTACATAATATCTGAAATGTGATATATTTTGGTCCAAAACATGGTTGCCCAGCCTCTGTAAATACAGTGTTCTCATGATGTGGCTCTAGTTTTCTTGAAACTTCACTATTGAAAGAAATGTGAAAAGCCACATTGACATTTTTTTTTTAGAAGATGGCACTTTTGTAAGAAGCCTTTGCAGATGCCCCCATACAACGTTCCCATTTCTGTCTTCTACAGTTGTGTATGGTGAAGAGGGGTAGCAATTTATGGCTGCTTTATAAAATGGTAGTTAGCAGAGTATTGGAAACAGGATGCTTTTGCATGCTTTCAGTTGTTGAATCATTACATGTATATAGCACATGTCATCCCAAAGTATCTTTAAAGTGCTCCACAAACTATACCCATATACCATTGAAATACAACTACCTCTGCTGTGGTGGAGAGCAATCAAGTGGGGGCACAGAATGCTGAATAACAGTTGTGGAAGGGAAAGAGGGTGAAATTTAGGCCACAATAAAGAATCAGTCAAAAATGATGTACCAGCACTAGAGGAACACAATTGCCATACTAAGTCAGACCACTGGTTCGTCTAGTCAAGTATCCTGTTGGGTACTTGACTACCCAAGTCAAGGTGGGAAGTACAAGATACTTGAGAGGGAGGGGCAAGAAGCCCTGCAGTGGGCAGTTATGGGACAATATGTCCAAAAGAAAAGTTTCTTCCTTCTGTCTGTGGTTAGAGATTAGTTTATGTCCTGAATTGTGAGGATTTATATCCCATCCAGTTGTTGTCATCCTCTCTCTTCTTTTTTTTTAAATCCTTACTCTGGATGTTCCTATTAGTGATATAAATGTCCAGTCCCTTTTTTCAATCCAGCTAAACTCTCAGCATCTATTTTATACATTTCCAGACTTCCCATTGCAGTGTTTTAGAAGCCCATGTTCAACGTTAAGAAATTTAAAGATTGAGAGGGTTACTTTCAGACACCCTTTGGTAAGAAATCTGTACAGATATTTTGACCTTTTCTCTATTCTATCACCTGCCTCCACTTCTTTTATCTAGTATTATCTAGGACATTCCTTGGTGAAAACTCATCTGTTCTTTGCAGCAGTGTTTATTGCAGTTCCCCGAAGTGGGAAATCACATCAATACCAGTTCAATCTTTGCTAAAATATTCTACCTTCATAGAGTTTGTACTAAGCTATAGCACTTGAACCTGCCTGCAAACAGAAATATCACTTCAGTGGTACAGAGTGTAATTTCCATGAACTGTAACAGACAGTAATTAGGCAACAATGACAGAGGCACTGGGTATTTCCTGGGGATTAAGGACCATCTGGGAGGAATTGATGGCCTGGGGCACAGATGGGGGCTGTTTATCTCAGCTGGTCACTGAAGCCCAGCATCAAGGTCAATATCGCTATTGTAATCTGAAAATGAATAAATATACAACATAGAGAAATGAATTTTTGTGGTGAGTGATGCCCTTTGGTTGGTGTGCTCTAGACAATCAGTCTCTTTTGCATTACTTTAGATTACTCTAAATCATCTGTTAACATTCATCCAGCTATAATGATTCTTTGGCATTTTCCGGCAGCTGACCAGTTTGAGGAGGCTGGACCCCAAGAAGAAGCTTGGGATCTCGAATTCATCTCGTCATTAATTGCCAGGAAATGCTTCACCCGTTGCGGTTAGAAATCATGTAAAACGGATAAAGAAAAATTATAATGCAGTTACTATTTTTATATGTTGACACGTTAATAGTTAAACTACGTGAGAAGCAACTTCAGATTTCAACTGTGAAGCCCATTTACTCTTTAGCCTGGGGAAAGTTCCTTAAGCCAAAATTTTCAAATGTGCGTGACTAAAATAGCCATCTTAATAGGTGGCTTGATTCCCAGAAATGTTGAGCACCCATTTAAGTAAGAACAATGATTGCTCAGCACTTCTGAAAATCAAGTGACTTATGTGGGGTGCCTAAATATGAATTTACATGCCTAACTTTAAGCTTCCAAGTTTAAAAATGTTGGCCTTCCTTTCTCTGTATCTAGGTTTCCTACTTGTAAAATGGGGATAATGGTTACTTTGACTAATCCTAACCACACCTAAGTGAACTAGGTAATGTTTGTGAAGGTCTTTGACAATGTAAAGGTGTGTGGCATACTATATCAGTGTGGCATTAATATCTATTATGATATGGAAGTACTAAATATTATGATGTTGCTGTTCTGGATATAGTGGTCTATTTATAGAACCAGTCTTTGGATAGCAGTTACAGTAAAATACGGTAGAAAAGTAGGACTCCATTGTCACCGTTCCACTAGGTTTACAGTGAGAATGCCATGCCTCATTCCTCTGTAAATATACCCCATGATTTTTAATTTGGCCTGGAAATTCTCTCTACAACTATTATGACAAATTCAGTTCCAAATGATTTGACCTCAGCTCTCACAATAAGAAGTGAGAAACTGTTCAGTGTAAACATTCATAAGCACAACTCCAGCCTGTTTGCCTCCCATTGATGTACCCTCCCCTTCGGAACTTCTTTACTACTCATGCAATATCCCTTCTGTTCAGCTATACAAACTTTAGGAAAAAAACACAACATTACAGCATGATTGTACTGCCAAATAATTTACACGGGCTCCAAACCAGCAAGGTATTTTAAGTGCATGAATAGACCTACTAAAGGCTTCAAATTATGCACATACTTCCGTATCTTGCTGAATTGGAGCCGTACCTTCCACATCAAAAAGTTTTTAGAATCATAACTTTTAAATTCTAGGGTATCTGTTCACTGAAAGAAACCCATTCAACTATCGTAATATCAGTTAAAATATTTGTTGACAATATCACTACTTTTTTTTTAAGTAGCTTTTACCTTAGATTTTGCTAGTGTGTAAGTCAAATATCAAAAATCAAGATTGTTTTGCTAGAGGGAGTGGGAAGAAAGGTTAGACTTTCAAAAATATATATATATAAAGGCCCATTTTATTTGAAAGTGATTATAATTAATACATTTATGACTTTATTTGTAAATTCTCAGAAACTCCATTCTCTGTTCTTAAGCATATGTGCTGTAAGTTTAGAGGGAGATACATGATATTATTCATAGAAAACAAAAGGGTTTAATTCCACTAAGTGCAAAACTCAACTCAGCCTTGCTTGTTGACTCATTACAGCACTACCATAATGTTCAGACGTTTTGGGGAATTCCTGTGGCATTTATAATGATATATTACACGTCTTTCTTTGGCATATTTGTTGGATAGAAATTTATTTTTCAAACCTGTTCTGCTCACCTCCTTGAATTTAAGTCTCTAACAGTGTGGTTACTTACTGAGGGACAGTTTTTGCATTCAGTCTTCACTGGCTCTGCCACTAGTGGAACTGCTATATAATTAGAGTCCAAAGTATTGATAACGCTGGCAACCTGCTTCCCAGCAATCACTCTAGGGCCAGCTTCCATTGACTTCAGTTCCAGTTTCTGCCTGCACAGCCATACATGAAAAAAACACTGTTAAGTTGGAATGTGTTTTGAAGAAGTAAATGAATTATGTGGAGAAAGAAATATATTATCCCATTGATGTGAATCATAGAATCAATGAATTTCTCGTTTGAGAAGTTATAGGAAAACACTGTAAATCTTTTTTTCCATTTTAAGCTATCAGGAGGATTTAATACTAGTGGAGTTGTTGCTGGAGGGAAATGGAGGAAATCAATCTGTCTAATTAATAAGGTGCCCAAGTATTAGGCTATCTAGGATTCAACTCCATAACATATGGGAAACAGCCTTCCAGAACTGTAGGTGTAAATATACCTTACTGCCAGATAATTTAAAGCGGGGTCTTTAGTCTGAAATATTTCATGTACTTCTGTATAAGAAACTTCTGACTACTGAAATGGCAGTTGCCCTGCTTTCTTGAAACGTTATGCTTATACCATAATGCTAGGGGCTTGTCTACATGGAGACTTAGTGCACTAAGCTGGTCTTAGGCCATGATCGTGCAGACACTTTACTCTCACAAGCAGTCTCATTGCAGTCAATGGCACTGCTTGCATGAATAAAATACATGTGTTTGCAGACATGAGCCCTAATTTAAGACAAGACACCACAAGTGTGTATAACAAACAATAGGAAATAGGGAGGGAGGGAGGGAGAATGATGACAGAAGTGACTGCAAAGTATAGTTACATACACTAAATATATACACTAGTCGGTGGTTTTCTATTTTTAATTATAAGGTTAAGTAAACATCTAAAATACATATAATTAATGATTCCTACCCAGCCATTATTAGTTGGATTTAACAGTTAAACATTAAAAAAAATCAAATTAGCCACCTTACTTGGAAACTATTTTGGCATTTGTTGTTTGCCGGAAATTCAAAGATAAAACATGATTCTCTTCTGCTCTCACGGATTTAATAAAGCTGTCTTCTAGGACATAAATTGTAGCAGATGTGACTTTTGTACTGACATCTAAAAGCTGAAAAATAATAACAAACAAGACAATAGGGCCAGATCCTACAGTCCAAACCCAAGGCAAATCTCTAACTGAACTAAGCCCTGTTGAGGAATGTGGGACTGGGCCTATCCCCAGTATAGGAAAGGGATCTAAGCCCAGGATTGGGAGCCAAGATCTCCAGAGTTCTCATTTCATTTCTGACATGATCACCTTATCTGTGACCATGAGCCAATCACTTGCCCATTATGTGTCTCAAATTTTTCATTGGCAAATTGCAATAATGCTTCCCTACCTCACAGAGGGTGGTGGGGAGAGAAAAAGGGGGCTAGGGAATTGAATATTGCTGAAAAGACACCCAATAATTCGTAGATCAAGGTTTTTTCTTTTTTTTTTCTTTCTATTTTTTTTTAAAGGCAACCATCAGAAAAGAAGATTCTCAAGAAAATCAGTGAGACAACTCCTAAGAGTCAGATTTCCTCGTGTGAGTTGGTGTTGCAGGATCTGGCCCAACATTGTAGGCCTCCCATATCTAGAACATATTGTGGAAAGCAAACTAGCTATCTACTCTAACGACCTGTTCATGAACAACTTGAATTCTTTGGGCAAGCTTGAAATACTAGCCACTCAATGCTTAGATTCGGCCGCACTGCCCTCGGTGCAGGAGCCAAGAAGGAGCAGGGCAAAGATGTCTGTATGCCACCTTTGTGCTTTATGGATCTCTACAGCGGACAAGGACTAGTTTGGCCTCTTGGGTTAGCTCGAGTATCCTTAGCATGGTTCTAATTTGCACTTGTTAGTAACAACCTAAAAGGGGCATTTATGCTAGGCATGGATCGCTAGGGCACAGCCGCTTTGTGGCCACATCCATTATACACCATACCTCCTTTGTCATGCCAGGGGAACCAGCTGTGCAGTTAGACCAAATTTACTACCTCCCTGTGCCACCAAAGTGCCATACCAGGGGTCGGGATCTGGTCCTACATCTGCAGTATGTACTAAACACATATATAATAGCTGGGGAAGGTTACAGTTATTACTAGCACTGCAAACATATATAGAAGCTTTACCCACATAGAAAAAAACACATATTAATTAAAACCACAAAGAAGACAGGACATCCTGGAAGTCTCCATAGATAGTGCTGGATCAGATCACCAGCAGGTATACATGTTATAATTCCATTGACTTCAGTTGAACTATGGCATTTTACGCTGGCTGAGGATCTGCCCCCATGTTTTCATTTGCTCATAATGCACATAGTATTTGGGGATAAAGCATATACTAGGAAGTGTCCTACATGAAACATGCAGCTGTAGCATGCGCTCTACAATGCAAGGAAGGGAATAATGAGAGCAAGTAAAGAGAGTATAAGCAGAATGTATTTTAAGGTAAAACAAATAATGTACATTAAAATATCAGCGGGGTAGCCATGTTAGTCTGGATCTGTACAAAGCAACAAAGAGTCCTATGGCACCTTAAAGACTAACAGATGTATTGGAGCATAAGCTTTCATGGGTGAATGCCCACTTCGTCCTGTATTCACCCACAAAAGCTTATGCTCCAATACATCTGTTAGTCTTTAAGGTGCCACAGGACTCTTTGTTGCTTTGTACATTAAAATGACTTCCATTGGTCACATATATCTACCACTGCATATGGGCAAACATCAAATAAACTATCACTCAGAACTGGCTATTTTAATTTTAGACATTTATCTGACATGCTGATTCTTGTATTTATTTTTTCAAACATGAACCACATTGTACCTCATTATGGCTAGTAAATCCTGTCTTTTTGATTTCACAGGTGCCCAGGGCTTTAATTTTAGTCACTTGACTTTCTCGAGCATGGTAAGTAACATTGCATTTCCCAGAGACATCCACCTTGAAAAAGGAAAAAGAAAAATTATTTTCAGTGTCACTCATTTCTCATTTGTTGTCATGTTTTTGATGTTTGTTTTTCCCCTCTCATACACATACACGGTCTATGCTGAATGGCAGGCTTGTAGTGTTTACAGCTGGGTAGGCACCTGCAGGAGTCTTAACAACATGTCCAGGGGCAATTACTTGAATCAATCTGTTGTGCTATCGGGTGCATTCCAAAGATTATCTGTTTTCTTAACTCTTGGGTACTTGTGTCAGAGGTGGTGTACTGTCTGAGGTTGATTTTAATTTTGGGTTCATTATTTCCTAGTTTGGAAGAGGGGATAAGAGAGGCTGTTGGTTTTATTTTGGTTTGTATGATTGTTTTTAACTTACGCAAGAAGTACTTTCTCTTGGATGGGCAGAGATGATTTTTTATTAGCAGCATGTGAAGCAAAGTAAACATTAATTAAACAAATGTTAAATTATAAACAGTTGACGATGGCACTGCATTTGCCTGTGCTGGAGTGAATTTTGGCAAGACTCTGGCCTTGTCCATGTTCAAAGTTTCATGAGCTTAGCTCAATGTAGTATTTTAAACCAATGTACTTAAACCACTGCTAATCCTGCATGGACACTCTTAATTCTATTTAAACCTCATTTAGGTTGATTTAGTTTAAGTTGATTCTTTAGTGAACTAAACTAAATTGAAACAAGGGACTTTTAAATCAAATTAAGTGTGTCCAGACAGGGGTAGCTCTGGTTTCACTAAATTAGTTTTTAAATCTTATAAAGTTAAACGTCTGCAACTTTGACTATAGCCAAACACAGTGTACCAAAGTCTCCCCCGATTAACTTTTCAGTCACAAGTTCAAGTTTAAACAAAAGGCCAAATTCTGTCCTGGCCTTTAAATACTTGTGAAGTCAATGGGGGCCACGTACTTGCATTCAGGACTCTATCAAATTGGACTCTATCAATCTGATTATCTCTATATTGCTGATGTAGTACAGTACCTCCCTGGCAGCACCAGAGTGCAGCTGTATCTGAAATAGACTAGCCAGACCTCTCTTGAGATTTTGAATAACTGCGGGTTCATTTTTGTAGGAGTAGAAGTTTTTAACCTGTGGAAACAAAAACAAACAGTAAATCTGTACATCTGATTAAATCAGAGAAACACCACGTGATCCCCTGCAAACTTCTTTCCAGTTTCCAGAGTTCAGCTCAGGAAATTGAGCTTATTGGACCTTATCCTGTAGTTCTTTCTTAAGCAAAACCCCACTGACTGCAGGATCCAATCCATAACTGAAGGGGTGATGATGTTTCAAGCCTCTGGCAAAAACTAAATAAGGGGTCACCTGAGAGGACTTCCTGTGTGCTAATGAGAGAGAATTTAGAAAGGAAATGGAAAACTAAATATAAGATCACAAGTGGTTCACTCTTACATGCAAGTTGAAATGGGTCCCTTACAGCATTATTCTCTCAAAGATGTGGCCAAAACCATCACATCCCATAGTAATCCCTCCCTTCACACCCCATTCCCTCCCCACATACATCTAGTACCCAGTGCACTTTAACCACAAGTTTACAATAAGTCAGAATGAATCATAACTAAATCAGAGTTGGAGAGACTTAAATGACGTGTCAAGCATGCGCCAACCTTTGAACCACAAGGGAAGACTATCCTGTCTGAGCTTTTTCTCTAGTAACAAAAGACTTTGCACCTTCAATCTGCATTTAAGGAGCTTTTATACTGCCCTTCTTCCTAGAAACTGTAAATGTAATCAATATGTTATCTGTGTTAGTGTTGCAGCATTAGAGGGAACCGGCATGGAAGAGGAGATCTTGTCATTGTGACAGGGGGTAGAGTAACATACTAGTTGGCAAGAAAAATTGTTTATAGAAAGAGCTATATGGAAAACTACATCTCAGCCTCTAGTACGAGAGCTGCATCTGCCAACATATTTGCAGCGTATTGGGAGCAGATGTATTCAGGTTGTGTTACTCTGATACTTTAATCCTGGTTTAGAGATGCGTACAGTGGAGAGTCAGTGCCATTCTGTTCCTTTTTATGTTTTGTAAAACTCATGACAAGGCTAAGTTTGAAACTTACTGAGCAGGCCTGATGGCATCTGCAATGGGACAGGCCAAACTGACAGCCAGTGTATGTGCTCAGAACCGGTTTACAGCAGTAGGTGAAGATCTTTGGGAGTTAGATTGTCACAACCCTTAATCAACTTTGCAGAGGGCTGAAAAGGAGTGACCCCTCCACTCCACCTCCCTCTAACCCCACACACTTCCCTGCTCAGCACAATGCAGGCTTGTCACTGGCTGCAGTTGGGAGAGCAGGGGCTGCTCCCCTGATACACTCTGCTGTGAGCCAGTGGATGGGAAGGGAATAGAGAGGAAGTGGGAGTAATCTTGGCTCTACCCTATTGGCCAGAGTAGCTGGCTGGACACAGTGAGGAAACTAAGCTGCTCCATGAAAGAGGGACCGGGTGAAGTAACTTATTCCTTCCCCCGAGTAAATGGGAGCTCTCTCTGAGTCACCACGGGTTCTCTGAGCTGTGCCTGTGGCATTGTAGCTATGTGCTGCCCTTTACTTGGGACAGGTTGTAAAATGACAATCCAGCCCCTTGCTAGTGGGAGAGGAAATAATTTTTTTTTTTTCTGATTCTTGATGAAAATCTCACAGTACAGACACAACACAGAAGATTTCAGATTTTCAATCTCAGGATATTTTATCTGATTATTTTGTAACCAGTGGAGGCTCTACGTGATGATCTGACGCGAGTGCTGTGTTGAATGGTGATCTCAGATAAAGTTTTCATAAACACGTGACTTGCAGCCTACGCCATGTTTTCAAAAGTGAATTAGGCAGTCAGGAGCCTACATCTCATTGAAATAATTGAAGATTCAGGGTTTTGGATATCCTGCCTAATTAACTTATCTGACTAAAATAATTTGCACTAACGCTGCTGTAGACAGTAAGACAGATATACTCAAGTACTCACCTGAGTGATTAACATTGCTTCAGACTAGACTCAGTATTGTCTACCTTCATGGTAAATAATATCTCCTCTTCTCCCTCTACCTCTTGGGTGAAATCCTGTCCCCAGTGAAATCAGTGACAAAACTCCCATTGATTTCAATAGAACAAGGATTTTATCCCTTATCATTGGGTGATATCATTCAGTTTTGCAGCTTCAGTTATTGCCTATATACCGATAACTCCCCAGTCTACCTCCTCCTCTCTGTTCCTCTGGGATGCTGTGGCCTGCTCTCTCTGCTGTGCTATTCCCAGCAAGTCTGTGGGCTGGAGGGGGTGCAGCCATGGCTTTGCTTTTTCCTGGCCCTCTTTGCATAACTGGCCCCAGACATGCACAGAGAAAGCAGGGACTAGTTTTGGCTGGCTCCTATGCAAGGTATTAAGAGCTGGTCTAAAGAGCTGCCCAGAAGAAGCTATCTGCAATGCAAAAAAAGCCAGTTTTATTGATCCTACCTAGGAACGATGCTACATATTCTTGAACGACAGCTCCTGGCACCTTCCCCTGAACAATTTACATATATACAAACATAGAGCACTCTCATAACACAAGAATCCAAGAGCTGACGAGGTTCCTTATGTCTTCCCCACAATGCATCCAAATAAGGGCAAGTCACAATCTAGCCCAAAATGAATATATTTGATGTACAAAAATAAGACAGGATGGTGTATTAGTAACTCTAAAGAGATGACAAATTACTGAATCTTTTCACGCCAACAAGAAATTACTTGTTCAGGGCTTCCCCAAGGAATATGCATGAACTTTAAAAGGCAGGGACTTACCTTTCCACGGGTCCATTGGAGAACTACAGGCCTTTGTAAAGCTGACAGATATTCTTTTCCAATTATATTTTCTGAGTGTTTCCCTTTAAAGATGTTTTTTGCTGCTGGACGTTCATTCACATTTTCAATCTTAACATCTTTTATCTAAAAAATTAAAGGAAAAAAAACCCCAACATAGGGAGCAATCATGCATTGGCAGGAGGAAGGCACCTACCTGAAATGGCTAGATTTTTCAAAAGTACCTAGCAAATCACCTTGTTCTCAACAAGAGTTGCTGGATGCTAAGCATGTCTGACAATCTGGCCAACTCATGTTGGTGCCTAAATGGAAGCTGTTGGATGCAGAGCTGTTATGTTAATCTGGCCTATAATGTGTTGGTACCACATAGTGATTTTATGTTCTGTAGGCAGCTACTGAACTTACAAAACTAATTTTAGTTGGCGAGACTCAGATAGGATGGCATGGTGATATGCTCATCTTCTAAAAAAGAATTGTACCCCAACAGGAAACATTTCTTCAAGATCTATCTGCCTTTATTGTCAGTTAAACAGAACCTACTAGAATATCTGCGAATCCTAATAATGTTTACAACACGGTCATACATACTGACTTTCGATAAGGCAGTTAGATCTTTTTTTGTATAGACAGATCTTGGAAAACTTTCTTTTTAGTTTGGATGGAGATTGGTTTAGAATCTGAGCATCACTCCAACAAAGTATAACCACTCCAGTAAACAAAACATTACGTGGTGCCAAAATATTACATATGTTACATAGACATAATGGAGGACTTGTCATAGAGTCAAAACTTAGGATGGAAAGGACCTATTAGATGATATTGTCCTCACGTGGATGTCTCCTATAGCAACAGGAGGTGCTCGGAATCTTGCAGTGCCTGGCCTTTGCCTCAGATATCTTGCTTCAATAGGTAACAGATTTCTGGCTTGTAGATGTGTAACAATCTCTTTGTTTGAGTAATTCATCCCAATTTTGATAAACACTCTAATTTATTGTACATGTCACAAAGCAGCACACAATGGGAATAGACTACTGAAAAAGGTGGGGTCTTTAAGTAATTTGTCTGCTTTTATTTGCTTTTGAAAACTCCTACCATAATTCTGATCAACTGGTCATCATCATTGTTGGGGTTTCTCCATACTAGGTTGACATCCACACCGGATGAAATCCGGTAGCCCGCGCTATCCTCTGGTAATCCTTTAATCCTATCAATAAGCACTTCTGTTGAATAGGTGAATTTGTATAGCTTGTCATTATTTATTCTTGGTCCTGTAGTGTGCCCTGTGTGGAAAAAGTGAGGCAAAAAATGCACATGGCATCATTTTAGCAATCACCAAAGACCCAAATTATCTGTCGTTTTCTCTCTCAAACGTGTAGAATCAGCTTTAGAAGAACTAAAGACCTTTTCTCTAACAAAGGATTCAATGTCTGATCCTGCAACCTTTACTGAGTTACATTGACTTTAATGGGACTGCTTTTGAGAGTTAGGCAATTAGACCAGAATGTCCATAAAAACTTTTGTAACTTTACACAGAGATGATAGAAGATTTGGCTTAAATTCCAATTCTTCCCTTTGGATAGCTTTTCAAAAAAAATGAATTCAGAGTGAGCTCAGAATATAAAGAATTTCTTATCACTAGAAAGCAATCTGTTTGGCAACCTGAGAAGTGCTGAGTGCCTTGATCTCCCATGGGAGTTAATGGAAGTTGAAGGCACTCAGCCTATATTAGGAATCACTCCTCATCTTTCAGGACCTTGCCTGTAGTCACTGTATTGAGACTCCATCCAAGGAATGACACAAATGAAAGTAATGAAGATCAGTAGAAAACAGTGGGATTGTTTTTTTCACTCAGCGCAGTAAACCCATTTTCTTCAAATAAAATACGTCTCTGGGAGTTATCACTTGATTTTCTTACACTTAGACCACATAATGTATTTTAAAAGACACATCCCCCCCAATAAATAAATAAAATGAAATCACAGATCCAGCTTTCAAATTAGGCATCTAATTTAAGGCACCCCCTGCCATAGGTATGCCCCCATTGATACTTCCAGCGCTTCTGCACCAGCAAAAAGGGCACATATTGTTCCCCAGCGGTTCAGCTCTGCTATTGCTAATGTAGGCCAAAGCTGGAGTGTGGAGACAAGGCTCAAGGGTTTTTTCCACCATCTCAGCTAACCCTGCCCAGAGTGCCCAATGCCCTCTCCCTTCCCCCTTCTCCTCTGCATGGCTACGGCAGGGGGACACATCACACCCCGGTTCCACTGTTAAGGATCCCTCCCCAGCCTCAGAAGTGGGAGCTAGCTTTGCCTCTACAGGCCTGATATGAGACTCACACTGCATGGAGGTTTCACTCACTTTAATTGCAGCACATGGGACGGTTACCCCATTTGATCCATAAAGTGTCTTGAGTAAAGTGTTTATTTTTAAAAGGATGCTATCAATTGGAATTTTTTAACTGACCTTTTTTTAAAAAAAAGTTTCGGGTAGCTCATCCTTTAAATGGTATGCCGTGAAATAAATGTATAAAATTCCCTTTAAATAAATGTTTACAAGGGTTTTTCTCCTCTCTTGTTGATAGTTATAAAGGTCTCTTCTGTGCAAGGGAGTATTGACTAATTCACTCATCATATAGAGGCTGGGGCTGGAGATGGGATGTGAAACTGACTGACTACATACAGAGTGCTGCCAACAGGGCACTGGAACCATTTGTATTGTGGGGGTGCTGAGAGCCACTGAACCAAACTGTAAACCCTGGATATAATAGAAACCACTTTAAGCCAGGGGGTGGGGCAGCACCCCCAGTTTCAGCACCTCTGGCTGCCAAAGGCACAAAGTAAACTAACTGGACAAAAATGAGATTCCCTCCGCCCCCTTGCCCTCCAAATTACTTTCCGTTATAATGATTTGACGTTCTATTTGTAACTAAAGCGCTGAGTCCTACTAGGCTCCAATCCTACACCAATGGGAGCCTTGCCATGGACTTCAGTGGGTGCAGGATCAGACCCTTAAACTGAAGAAACTGCATTCAGACCTCTGCAATAGAGTTAAACCGGAAAAGGTAGTATTGTTTTCTACAGGAGGGATGAGTAAATCTCTTGGCAAACACAGAAAAGAAAAATTCACCACACCACCTCAGACAGATTCTCAAACCAACTGGAACTCATCAGTCAGTGTGTTCTATGTTTCTGTCAGAGAATTGACAGTACCAGGGTTTCCTAATTTGTATAATGTCTTGCACCATTTGATATGACTTGGCTAAATAAAAGTTTCAATACATCTAATCAAGAAAAAATGTTTGTTCAAATAGAAGGTAAAAGTTTAAATTTTTCCTTTGATTAGATACATGTTGGAGAGCCACCATGACAGGATGGATTTCTTTTTAAAAAAATCAAGTGTTCAGAAGTTTAAAAAAAAAATCTCTCAAGGCACTTTACACTCCCATTTTTTGGTCAAATGTTTTCAGATGTGATAGTCAATAGCATGCTAAGGTAGAGTCGAAGGGAACCAAAACATACTTCTCTAAGGACACGTCTTCACTACCCGCCGGATTGGCGGGTAGCAATCGATCTATTGGGGATCGACTTATTGCGTCTAGAGAAGACGCGATAAAATCGATCCCCGATGGCTCTGCCGTCGACTCCAGAAATCCACTGCAGCAAGAGGCGGAAGTGGAATCGACGGTGGCACGGCAGCGGTCGACTCACCGCCGTCCTCACAGCCAGGAAGGTCGACCTAAAATACGCAACTTCAGCTACACTATTCACGTAGCTGAAGTTGCATATCTTAGGTCAACACCCCCCCCCCCATAGTGTAGACCTAGCCTCAGGAGGCTGTACTCGCAAAGAGCCAGATCTTCAGCCACTGTAAATTGGCTTAGCACCATAGAAGTTCAATAGAACAACACTGATTTGCACCAGCTGAGGATCTGGCCCTGAGATTTTGCAGGCCCTGATATTGAGAACTACAACCCTAGAGCTGAAAGTTGGGGCTGTTTCATTGTTACAGTAATGATGCTGGGAAGCACTTCCTTGTGGGCAAGAGGGTTTTCTTTAAAAATCAGAGCTTTAAAAATAAAGGGCCTGCTCCTGTAACTGTCTGCGAGTGCTTCCTGTGAAGTGCTCAGCACCCTTTGCTCCTATCAACTTCAGTGGTAGGTGTTCAGCACCTCAGAAAAGCACGTCAACACTATCAGACCCCAATTCCTGGAAATCAATCTTTGCTGAAGTCCCATGGCTTGTTTTAACTGTACTGTAACTTAGTACCAATTACACTGTTGAGTATTTAATATTTTTTGCGATTGATGTAGTGCACTGTTCTAGGTGCTTTCTTACCACAAAAGATGATGCTGCCCTTACCCCTGAGAGCATTCAATCTAAAAAGGCAAAGGCAAATGAAGGGTGGGGGAAAGGACATGTGAGTAAAATGATCAGGGCGACGATAGACAGGTCTTGTTAGTTACAGCGTAGGATTTTGTTCTCTTTTTACATTTTTCTTAAATTTAAGCTTCGTACATTCCCCTTTTCTCACCGTTCCTCCACAATTCAGTCCATCTGGATTTTTCTATAGTAGTTCTCATTTAATATTCCCTTTGTGCTCTACCCGTCCAACACTGGATCCCCTCCACACACAGAGGAGCAGTTCACTCATGCAGGAAACAGATGCGCAAATGACTTCACCAGCTAGTTTCTCGTGGTTGTCATGGAAGCAATGAGTGTCTGGGAGGGATTGAAATGTGGGGAGGATAGTGGCTTTATGCACCAGCTCAGCAAGGGCATTCCATGCATAGGAGGCAGCATGGAAGAAAGTACAGACAGGTGGTGGAGAAGCAGACACACGGGTCACAAGGCTGAAGAGGGTTTGTGGTGGGAAGACGTGATAAGAGATTAGGGAGGGCAGGTAGGGAAGGGGGCAATCATGAGAAGTATGAACTTACTGCAATAGAAAAGGGGAAGTCAGTGGAGATTAAAGAGGCAGTAGGGTAACATGGCTAAATTAACAGGCAAAGAAGATATTAGCAGCTATGTTTTAAGTGGACTGAGTGGTGGTATGCACAAAACCAATACCCAAGATAGCTTTACAAAATACACATACTATTTCCATCATAAGAAAAATAGCAGTACCGTTTATGTAAATAATTAAATAATGATAGTGTATAATATAGAAGGTTACACTGAATTTCAATAGAAACCTCTCCCAAAAATCAGAGACTTAGTGTTATGCTGCCTTTCAGAGATCTGTACTGTCAGTCCTACATAATGTTGTGATGTTTATTCCTTTGATCCTATTTCCATTGCAGTCAATGGCAAAACCCTCACTGGCTTAAAGGGACCAGGACTGGACCCGGAGACAGCATTCTGCTATACTGTGTTGGGGTCAAAAATGCCTGCATGGACTATGTCGCTTTCAAGGTGGAGTGCATAACACATAGTTTGACTAGTAATGTTAAGTGTCTGTCATTAAGGGTAACATGCCAATTCTATAATTAAATTATGATAGTGTATAATACAGAAGGTTACACTGCATGAGCAGAGACAGCTGTCAAATCCTGTGCCTTTTATTAATACATTTGGCATGCACAACATATGCATCTCTAACCACTAACTGGCTCTAAGACCATAAATTACATTTGCCAGTTCTTATGATATTGGATACCTTTAAAAAAACGAAAGCCATCTATCTATTTATTTGAAAACATTTTATAATGTAACCAAAGCTAGAAAAGTATCATGTACAATTATCCGACTGACTTGAATGTAAAGAATACTCCGTAAGTATTTTAAAAAGGCAGCACAGTCTGGTGGACTGAGAGCCAAGAACTGAATTCTAATCCTGGCTCTGCCATTGATTCACCCTCTGGCCTTGGACACCTCTTTGAGTTTCAGCTTCCCCATCTGTGCAATGGAAATAATGATTTCTCACAGGGCTGTTTTGAGAATTACTGAATGAGTTAATATTTGTACAGCACGTTGGAGATGTAAAGTGCTAAGTATTTTTATTCCATATTACTTTACATCAGGGAGTAGCCTGGCTAAAATAACATTATCTCAGAAGCTGAGAATAGCAAATACTAGAGGTACAGCATGTTACTGAGTAGTTATATAATAAGATCGTTATAGCAGCATGGTGAAATTCACCTACTGGTAGAGGGATTGTATGATGAGCCCTGTGCTTTGCTGCTCCTGTGAGGGAAAAGGTGAGCAGAGAAGATGCACAGGGAGCCTCTGCACCCATTGCAAACTGAGGAGGTGTGGGCTCTGTGCTGGTTCCACATATACTGGTATGGAAGAGAGCAATGGGGCCCAAGTGGCAGTGAGCTGGAGGAACAGCCACTTGGTCTGTGCTTACACAGATCCAATGACCTGGATTCTCTACATGAGGGACAAGGAGGGGCAGTAACAACTAGCCCATCCCACAGGCTGCCCTCCTGCCTGGCCTAATATTGGAGGGTTGGTTAATTATGGATGCAGGGTACCTGCATAAAACTATATTAATTACTATTTATTTGAGTTTTAAGAATGTGGCCCTCGAAGTACAGACTCATAGAACAGAATGCTCTTACATCATTTTCACCCAAAATGTTGATTGGTTTGGCCTAAAAGTCTTGGAAACTTACTCTAACATTTACAGACAATGGCAGAATATCCCCACATAGGCATTGTGTGAAGACAACTTCTACTATTCCATAGGCTGGTGACACTGAAGTGTGCAGAGGGGCTGCAGGGGAGTCCTGTGTGTGGATTTTGTACCCCTGACTCTTGTGCAGGAGACCTGCATAAAGCCACTTTATGTGGGCATCCAGAATTTCACCCTGAGAGCAGATCCAGCTCCAACTCCCATTCAAGTTAATGGGAGTCTTTTTATTGATTTTAGTGGGAGCTGGAACAAGCACATAGGGCTCAGTTATGCAGAGCTGAGCGCTCTGGCTCTGATCCATCAAAGCTCTTCAACAAGTGCTTAACTTTAAGTATGTGAGTAGTGCCTTTGAAGTCAAAATAGCATTAGCCCCATTTAATAATTGGGAAGCAGAGAGGTGAAGTGACTTGCCCCAGGTCACTGGTAATGCCAAGACTAGAAGCCAGGTCTTCTGATTTCTAGGCCAGTGCCACATGCACTTGACCCCTTTGCTTTTTCTATAAACTAGGGTGAAACTAACATTACAAGTGCGTGTGCTGCGTATTTATTTTCATTTAGTAAATCCATTTAAAAATTATGCTCCTCGAGAGCCCATTATTTAGCACAAGATCTTCCTTTCTTATGTAAAAAATATACCATTGTACATTCACCATTGCTACCACCAAAAGATTAATCAAACACAGCGTAGACCTACCTTTAACAGAGGCAGAGTATGTGGAAAAGATGCAGAGGAAAAGCACAGTAAGAAGAATCATGTTTGACTCTTCTGAGCTCTTGACTACGGCATTAAATGTTAAAGTTACCAAGAAGTGAACTCTTCAGATTGGAGTGAAGTTTGCAAAGAGAGCCTCTGAATCTGCAACCGTGTTTATCTAGATGTAGTAAAGGTCAGATTCCAAATTCCACACTCAGGTACTAAGTTCATTGATGGTCTTCTAGTTAATCATTAACAACTGAGGTAATTGGGGCTTTTACCTATTTTATTGTTCACCTCAGTTTTCATTTTTGAATACTAATCAGATTCAGCCTGTACAAGCTCCTCTTCCCCAAGTCGGCACAGTCAATGCTCTATTTTGGAGAGGGTGAGTGGAATGAGCCTGACACATGGCCATTGCCTCCCTTAAACCACCAGGCTTAAACCAAGATAATGATGGCCTTATGCTGCTTCCACATCTGTGGCGTGAAACACTCCCCAACCCCAATGCAAGGGTGGGAAGACTGAGGCAGAGAGAGGCTTATGTGGAGACCATAGCAACACATTTCCTTAAGGAATGTGGGGCTAGAGAGTAGGACTGGTTCTCCGTACAAGAGCCCTAATGTTCAATGGATTTCCCAAGATCTCAGTACACCAGTGGCTTTGGAGGGTCAAGTCCAGTTCACATTCTGCAAGAGGACAACTGCTCAGCTCAGCTTAGAAGATAGGTGGAAATTGATTTTCAGTTTATAATGTTTTCTAGCACCTATATGGGCTTTTCCCGTGAAGGAAATATAACCTTTTATTTTGATGTTTAGGGTCAAATTCTGCCTTTAGTTATGCCTGAGCAAATCCAGCACAGTCAACAATATTTCATATATGTAACTGAAGGCAGAAATTGTCTTAGGGTACAAATTTGAAATAGGTTTGAATGGAGCTTTCTTTGCAAGTCTGGTGCAAGGCTGCCAGCTGATTACATGTTTCCTGTGGTCATTTTAATTTATATTATACCTTCTATGTGATATACCCTCGCATTACAAGAGTTGCATAATATATGTATGCCTATTTCTGGCTTGCAGCTGATACTCCCTCTGTGTTCTCTATTGCTGGGAAGCATAGAACTTTGCAAACTGCTGTACTCTTTGAAAACTGAATAATCTGTCACCTTGCACAGGTGAGAGCATGGAGATGTAGATTCTGGGCTGGAAATGTTGAGGTATGGAATTTTGTCTCCAAAGGAGAGTTATGTCTGTTTTTGTCTGGGGAAATGCCTTATCAGCATTTTGCATATATTTTACGTCTTTGGAATTTAATCCAGAAAAATATTTCATACATCTTGTCCATCCAATAAAGTCAAGAAGAGTGTCTTTTAAACACTTAAAACATTAGGAGCCAAATCCTCCGCTGGTGTTCTATTAAAAAACAGAGGGCTTCATTCTAATCTCAATTATACTGGGTACAAATCAGGAGTAAATCCACTGAGATCAAGGGAATTTATATCAGAACTGACTTTTAGGGGTGAATCCTGCACCCACTGATATCAGTGGAAGTATTTACAATTGAATTCAGTGGGTGCAGGACTGGCCACTTAATGTACACCTCAGTTAAGCCCTGCTGGCATGTGTTCCAGGGTTAAAGTACTACCGTTGTCACCTATATTCCAGAGTCCAGACAATAAACTTATCATTATTACCTAATAAAAGTAATTACACTCCTTTTGTTCATTTGAGTTCAATAAAATAGCCTTGCTGTTCTTCACAAAAGATGGAGTGAAATTTTAATTTTTCCCTAATCTATCCCAATCAAAATCTTAAAAGAAAGGAGTCATTCTAAAATCTTGTCTGCATTAGGTAAATTACTTATTGGTCATAATAATGAACTAGTTTGACTGAACATGTAGTTGCTAGGGTAGCCAAGAACAAACCACGCTGATTTAGCTATACACCTTGATGGCAAAGGGTGTTACAGTGGGTAATTTTATAGTGTAGACAGTGCTTCAGAGGAGTGGAAGTAGGAGGTTGTCAAACAGAATCTAGGGCAGGAAGCTCTGGGAAAATATGGCTACTCACTCTGTATGGTTTGTACTTTTCTGTTTTGTTGTTCTCAGTGTGAGATAACCCAGAAGAACCTCTGCAATCAAACCTTACCCAGAGACTGATTTCTGTGTATAAACCTGAGCCCCCAATTAATCTTGTTTCTCTCTCATTATTCTGCAACTTGCCCTGCAACATCACCTTCCCTATAGATCAGAGGTAGGCAACCTATGGCACTTGTGCCGAAGGCGGCACGCAAGCTGATTTTCAGCGGTACTCATACTGCCCGGGTCCTGGCCACTGCTCTGGGGGGGTTCTGCATTTTAATTTAATTTTAAGTGAAGCTTCTTAAGCATTTTAAAAACCTTATTTACTTTACACACAACAATAGTTGAGCTATATATTATAGACTTATAGAAAGAGACCTTCTAAAAATGTTAAAATGTATTACTGGCACGCGAAACCTTAAATCAGAGTGAATAATTGAAGACTCGGCACACCACTTCTGAAAGGTTGCCAACCCCTGATATAGATGTTCTTATTATTGAATAATATCATTAGGCTGCTGATTTTTAGCTGCTCCTGTGTTTGTTTACTTTGTCTCTTACATTTTTGCTTAATTTGTTTTTTGATTTTGTTGATACTTTTTGTATTCAGTGTACTTTTGTTCATGCAAACTCACTTTTTAAATGAACATCTTCAAGGTTCATAGTGGACTGTATCAGAATACTTAGTCTAGCACTGTTTTTGAGCTATATGCAACTGTTTGGGTCATCAATTTACCCTATCACCACTTGGCATTGTGACAGATCTTAGACCAGAACAGTTGCATTGCTCCACTACTGCTATTTAAAGAAACATAGGTTTGGATCCGCAATGCTGCCATCCTGGAAAATTGGAAAGTGTGGGGGGGAGAGGGAAGGGGGAAGGGAATGTTATGCTAATCAAAATGTTTGAGGATCTTCACACTCCTAAGAAAAAACAGATTTGAATGCTACTTCCTTTTTTTAAACAAAACACGAAAAGAAAGAGAACCAAACAAAAACAAATGGGCTTTGGTCAGCAACCAAACTGCAGCCCTCTAATGACCAAGTGAAAATGAAGGATTCTTTATTGGGACTGTGATGCAATTGAACTTGTGTGATTCTAGTACATAAATAGAAACATGATGAGATTTAAAATAGACACTAGTATAAGCAAATGTAAATCCAGGTTTTTTTAAGTAACCCAGGATATATGGAGCCCCTGAGAAAATCAAATATTAAAATTTCTACATATGGAGGAATTTGTGTACCAGTTAAAGGTAAATGTCTTACCATGGAGATGCCAAACTGTTTTGTGACTTCTAATATAGCAGAAGTAAATCTGAAACCAACACTGTGACTGAAAAGCAGTGTATATCTGGAACCAGTGAAACCTGAGATAAGTATTAATATACATGAAAAAGATATGGTTCCACAAACTGATGTGTTTGCTGCCTTCACGTGGCTCAGTAACGGAGCTAGGAAAGTATCACCATCTATACCAGTTGTTCTTAACCTGGGGTGTGAGATGCCCTTTCTGGGGGTGCGAGACATGCTAGATTTTTTTAGAAGGTAAATCATCGAAAACAAATTAAGCACAGGCATTTAAGTACAACTACTTTTTCATCAAACCATTATACATTTTTTAACGATCACTGCGTTAAATTTTAACTGTGAAATTAAAATAAATATATAATTCTCTCTCTCTTTCATTCTATAGTCATGATATATCTAGGTTTAAAGAACTGACCTACTTCAACAATTTTTGATAAGGGGTAGGAGAACATATTTTTGAGAACCAAAGGGGTGAAGGCTGCAGTAAACATTAAGAACCACTCACCTATACTGTCACGAAAGTGTGTTTGTCACATTTCACACACTCTGAACTCCAGAATAAACTCCAGTTCTATTGCAGCATTCTTCCAGCAGATTGTCTGGTTGGGAAAGATAAGTGCATTGTGTACTTCAACTCCAATTAGGTAATGGCACTGCAATCTTCAGAACTAAATGATAGTGCCAGTTGAATGTGAAATGAGAATACTGTAACACTTTTTAAAGGGGTGAAATGGATATGGAATTGATTTTTTTAAACCATGGTTCTTCTCTGAAGAATGTGACACTGTAAATAGAATATGTTCTTACCCCCTGTGTGCACTCAGTCACGTCACTAAAACCAGCAGATAAAAATAAAGTTTTCTTACTTTTCACTCCTCTTGAGCCTGTAGAGCCAACCCAGCTAAGAGAGAATAAACTGAATTCTATTATTTCTTGCCCATTCTCAACAGAATTGTTAACTTACCTCCTCCAAACACTTATGCTTGTGAGTAGTCCCCTTGACTTCAATGGGACTACTCATTTGCATAAATGTTTGCAGGAGTGGAGCCTAAATTGCAATTGCAGGGCCCAGTTCTGGCCTTAGGCCTGGTCTACACTACAAAGTTATGTTGACATAAGAGTGCCTTGCGTTGACCTAGTTGTGCATGTGTCTAGACTTAAATTTGTCTCCCAACAATGTAAGTGCCCTGTTATGCCAATATAGTAACACCACCTCCCTGAATGACATCGAGCCATGGTCAATGTACTACGGTCAACACAGCACGAGCATAAACACTGTTACCTATGTCAATCCTAACAGTCCTCTAGCAGCTGTCCCACAATACCCCAAACTGACTGCTGTGGTCACCATTTTGAACTTCACTGCTCAGAGGCCACAAAGACTGGAAACTCACCTTCCCCCCCCCCCCCCCGCAAATGTGAATTTTTAAAATTCCTTTTCCTGATTGCCCAGCTTGGCAAGCACACCTAACGGCTCTCCATTGTTGAATGCAGCTGCCCAATGACGCACTCATGCCTGAAGTACACAGGAGATGGTGGATCTCCTGGGTGCATGGGGAGAAGACGCTATGCAAGTACAGCTCTGAACAAGCTGTAGAAATATGGACATCTATGAGCAGATTGCTTGGGTGCTGCACAAAAAGGGGTGCAACAGGGACCAACAGCAGCGCTGAATGAAAGCCAAGAAGTAGCGGCAGGCATACCAGAAGGGCGACCCAGGGATGCCAACAATTGATCCAGTGCCAAGCTGCAGATCTACTGCTCTTAAAACAAGCTGCATGCCATCTTGGCGGAGACCCCACTACCCTCCCACACATCACTGTGGATACCTCCGAGGAGCCTGAGTCCCAGGCCCTTGCCATGAACAGGGAGGAGGAGGTGGTGGATGAGGAAGAGGAGGAGGAAGATGGGGGACAGGCAACTGGGGGATCCAGCTGTGCAGCAAGACAGGACCTGTTTTTGACTCCACCGCAATCCAGTCAGTCCTGCCAGTCAAGCACGGGTGAACCAGATGCAGGGGAAGGAACTTCGGGTAAGTGTGTAGATAAATTTTCCATTACTGGGATGAGATCCTCAAAATAGCAGGACACGGCTTTTGACTTTTCAGTAATTTGTTAGTGGTAGTGGTAGCAACTCCCTCTGTTATATCTTTTCATTCTCCTCTAGAGTTAGGCAGGGGGGCCATGCGGAACAGTTTACTTCTTGGAGAAGAAGTACATTTCAAATGACTAGCATGCAGGAAATGTCAGTGACAAAACTGGCAGTTGAAAACCTCCAACAATCCACAAAACAGTTACAGGCTAGACAGTGGCAGGATCAACTTCCCCAAGGCTGTATTACACTTAAACCACACACCAACCATTAGAAGGTAATAGTTGTTGTTTGCTATTTTTATACCAGATTAAAATGGCGACCTATATAGTAAATGTGAAAGGTTTCCTGTCCAGTTACTAAGTCCCTGAATCAAGAGACCCCACTGCTTTGGAGAAAAGATGATTAAGGCTTTTTCAACATTAGGAAGAGTGGTATTGTAAAACATGTTAATTTATGTAATAGTCCCAGTGTACATAACAAACTGAATGATGAATACATACTGTATCTCTTCTTATGCTGCCAACTGTCATTTTAAATATATATTTTTTCAAATGTTGCCAATAACAATGGCATGATATTCTTAGACTTTTCTCCCCCCACATAGCGTAGTCATGAGAGACATGCGTTTCAGAAACACTCTGGTCAAGATAACTTATTCTGTGAGACCAAGGGAAATTAACCCAAGGAAAAGTGAAGTCTAAAAATAGCTGGATGCATGAACATAAATAAAAATTAGATATATCAAACACAACCTCAATCATAACAGCATACAGAAATTTTGTCCTGTAGCTGTACTATTATCTAGGAATACCCTAATGCTTTAGGCTATGTTCCTCACATCCTCCTTAACTGTATTTGGGAGCTTTTTGTGAGTACAGGCGCGACACTGTGGATAAATATCGGGATTGTTTTGCTGTAGATTGATCAACTGGTTTGTACTGGTGTCAGCCAGGAACAGCTATAGTTGTTGGGCCTCCACCCTGCACAGGCTGCCTGCCATAGGTAGGCTACACACGTGCCTTAGTCCTGATTCTTGCACCTGAGGTAGGCTACATGTGTGCTGTTGGCAGGGGTCTGGCAGAGCAGGGTCACTGCCCTCTGAGGCACCTGGCTGTGGGGAGGGAAGGGGGAGAAGTTTACTTCACAAGCCCCGAAAGCTGTGTTTCTTCTCCAGGTGGCCCTGTCTGTTGTGGCTGGGGAGGGACACTGGGCACCTGCGGCAAACTAGACATTCGTGGGAGATTAGGGTGACCAGGCAGCAAGTGTGAAAAATCAAGACAGGAGGTGGGGGGTAATAGGAGCCTATATAAGAAAAAGACCCAAAAATCAGGACATCTGGTCACTCTAGGGGAGATTCACTCAGGCTAGGTCTGCGCAACCCCTCCCCTGGGCTGCACCGCCGGGGTTGCTCAGGTGTGTGTACTAGGGTTACCATCCATCCAGGTTTCCCTGGACATGTCCGGCTTTTTCAGCTTTAAATGGCTGTGCGGGGAGGGGGGGAGGGGAGAGAGGATTTCTAATACAGTAGAAATGTCTGGGATTTCCTCCTTCCCCTCATGCAGAGTGCGGCGCGGCTGATTGGACGGCTGGGACTGATTGAAAGCCGCTCACAGCCACTGGGGACTCTAACAAGCAGAGTCCCTTCCCCTCCCCTTCAGAGCAGACTAGTGTTTGGCTCCAGGTGGAGCCTGCTGCTCTCCCTCTACTGGGTGAGCAAGGTGGGTGGAGGGGGGGCAGTGGAGAGGTTGCAGGGCAAGGAGGAACAGGGCAGGTGGGGGCATAGAGGCTGCAGGGCGAGAGGGGAGCAAGAAAGCACTTAGCAACCCCCAACCAAGATCAGAGCGGGAGGGAGGAGGAGGAATGCGGGGTACTCAGAGGAGGGAGCAGAGTTGGGGCAGGGACTTTGGGGAAGGGTTGGTCTGGGGGCGGGGCCTGTGGAGTGTCCTTTTTTAAATGTTTAAATATGGTAATCCTAGTGTGTACAAGAGGGGGACTGGCTCGGCTGCTGGGTGGCACGTTCCCGCCCCTCTGACTCCGCGGCCAGCCCGTCCCGAGCCTCCTCCGGACCCCAGCCCCAGAGCGCGCCCAGCCCGCCCGCGAAGACCCAAAGGCAGTGGCGCGGGCCGATGACGTCAGATGGGCGCCCCGGTTCCAGTTGCTGCCTGAGTCGCCGGGGCCGCCGCGGAGGGCGGCTTTGGAAGCGTTGTGGTGGTTCTGGCCGTTGGGGGTGGGAGCTGGCGCGCGCGGGTAAGTGCGGTGCGCCCGGCCCCAGCGCGTGCGCGGAGTCAACGCTGCCGCGAGCCGCCTGCGTTGAGGCTGGGGACGGGTCGGGACTCCCCCCTCACGAGCCATCAGGCCCGGGAGCCGGGGCCGCGCTCTCTCCGCAGCCGGGTGCTGGGGCTCCCGGGGGCTCCTTGGTCCCCGCGGTTGGAAGAACAGCGACTGTCCGCAGTCGGGTTGCAGGAGCTCGGCGACGCCTTTCCCCTGGCGCTGTGGCGCGCTCCGGAGGCTCAGCTGCCCCGGCACCAGGGCTCAGGCTTAAATCCGAAACAGCTGGGGGTGCTGGTGCCCCCCGTCCTGCGACGGGAGCGTCTGTCTGCCTCTGGTTCGCCCCTTCATTGAGCAGACAAGGCGTTTCCCAGAGCCAAACAGAGATTTTCTGCCCTTTTTTAAATCTCTCTCTCCCCCAGGCCTCTTAAAATCAAACTTCTGTCTGAATTAATTTGAACTGCTGCTGTTATGATTAATCTCTGACATTACTATAACTGAAAGGGTAGAGAAACGTTCTCTACTTTGTTCTGTTTTACTTTGTGCCTTTCAGGGTACTGTGTATGCATGGTAGTTAATTTAACTCTTTTCCCTATACAGTTGGTCTGGGCTAGCTCCCTATTTGTCTGCAGCATTTACACAGTAACAGGGTAGGGGAAAAGAAAAACACTTAAAAATAGGATAATGTGATTGGAAAACCAACAAATGATGAGATTTCCAAGATTTCCAAAATTTCTTTAAAAAAATGAAGTGGTAAAACTGTTTATTGAAAGTGATAGCTTTGGGAAATTTGCAGTAAACAGGCTGTCTAAACAGCAAAGAACTTTATTTAAAATCAAACAAACATCTGAGCCATGCTTTCAGAATTCTGCCCTCCTGCTATTCTTTCTTTCTCCACATATATTTGGGGATAATTTTGAACTCAATTTTGACTTGGGTGGTCACAGAATTTAAATGAGTCTAGTCATAACACAGCATAGGCTAGTATCAGAGGGGTAGCCGTGTTAGGGTATGTCTACACTACGGGATTAATCCGAATTTATATAATTCGGATTTGAAAAACAGGTTGTATAAAGTCGAAATGTATGCGGCCACACTAAGCACATTAATTTGGCGGTGTGCGTCCAAGTACCGGGGCTAGCGTCGATTTCTGCACCGTTGCACTGTGGGTAGCTATCCCATAGCTATCCCATAGTTCCCGCAGTCTCCCGCGCCCATTGGGGTTGTGGGTTAAGGTCCCAGTGCCTGATGGGACAAAAAACATCGTCGCAGGTGGTTCTGGGTACAGCCTCACCTCCTCCCTCCCTCCTCCCTCCCTGCATGAAAGCAACGGACGGCAGACAACCATTTTCGCGCCTTTTTTCCTGGGTGGGTGAACACTGCAGACTCCATACCACGGCAAGCATGGAGCCCGCTGAGCTCAAGACAGCAGTCATGAACATTGTAAACACCTCGCGCGTTCTCGTGGAGTTTATGCTCAGCCAGGACCAGAAAAACGAGGCGAGGAGGCAGCGGCGGCGGCAGCGCAGCGACAAGCATGATGAGGACATGGACACGGACACAGATACAGAATTCTGTGAAACCACGGGCCCCGGTGCTTTGGAGATCATGTTGTTAATGGGGCAGATTCTATCCATGGAACGCCGATTCTGGGCAAGGGAAACAAGCACAGACTGGTGGGACCGCATAGTGTTGCAGGTCTGGGACGATTCCCAGTGGCTGCAGAACTTTCGCATGCGTAAGGGCACTTTCATGGAACTTTGTGACTTGCTGTCCCCTGCCCTGAAACGCCAGAATACCAAGATGAGAGCAGCCCTCACAGTTGAGAAGCACGTGGCGATAGCCCTGTGGAAGCTTGCAACGCCAGACAGCTACCGGTCAGTCGGGAATCAATTTGGAGTGGGCAAATCTACTGTGGGGGCTGCTGTGATGCAAGTAGCCAAAGCAATCACTCAGGTGCTGCTACGAAAGTTAGTGACTCTGGGAAATGTGCAGGCTATAGTGGATGGTTTTGCTGCAATGGGATTCCCTAACTGTGGTGGGGCGATAGACGGAACCCATATCCCTATCTTGGCACCGGAGCACCAAGCCACCGAGTACATAAACCGCAAGGGGTACTTTTCAATGGTGCTGCAAGCACTTGTGGATCACAAGGGACGTTTCACTAACATCAACGCGGGCTGGGCGGGAAGGGTTCATGACGCTCGCGTCTTCAGGAACACTACTCTGTTTAAAGGGCTGCAGCAAGGGACTTACTTTCCGGACCAGAAAATAACCGTTGGGGATGTTGAAATGCCAATAGTTATTCTTGGGGACCCCGCCTACCCCTTAATGCCATGGCTCATGAAGCCGTACACAGGCAGCCTGGACAGGAGTCAGGAGCTGTTTAACTACAGGCTAAGCAAGTGCAGAATGGTGGTAGAATGTGCATTTGGCCGTTTAAAAGGTCGCTGGCGATCATTATTGACTCGCTCTGACCTCAGCCAAAGAAATCTCCCCATTGTTATTTCTGCTTGCTGTGTGCTCCACAATCTCTGTGAAAGTAAGGGGGAGACCTTTATGGCGGGGTGGGAGGCTGAGGCAAATCGCCTGGCTACTGATTACGCGCAGCCAGACACCAGGGCGATTAGAAGAGCACACCAGGAAGCGCTGTGCATCAGAGAAGCTTTAAAAACCAGTTTCATGACTGGCCAGGCTACAGTGTGAAATATCTGTTTGTTTCTCTTTCATGAAACCCCCCCCCCTTTATTGACTCATTTTCTGTAAGGAACCCACCCTCCCCCTTCCCCCAGCTTTCTTTCAAACCAAATAAAGTCACTATCATTTAAAAATCATTTATTCTTTATTAATAGATTAGAAAAAGAGGGAGGGAACCCGGGTGGTATTTGGGAGGAGGATTGCTGGGAAGGAAAAAGCCACAAAGAAAAGGTTAAAAAAATGACAGCCTTTTGCTTGGGCTGTCTACTGGGGTGGAATGGGAAGGTGTACGGAGCCTCCCCCCCCGTGTTCTTACACGTCTGGGTGAGGAGGATACGGAACATGGGGAGGGGGGAGGGTGGAACAGGGGCTGAAGCGGCAGTCTGTTTTCCAGCAGCCGTTCCTGAAGCTCCACCAGACGCCGGAGCATGTCTGTTTGCTCACGCAGCAGCCCCAGCGTTGCATCCTTGCTCCTCTGGTCTTCCTGCCGCCACCTCTCATCTCGAGCGTCCCTCCTGTCCTCACGTTGGTCCCTCCTGTCCTCACGTTCACTGGCTTCTTTCCTATACTTTGAAACTGTTTCCTTCCACTCATTCAGATTAGCTCTGTCACTGCGGCTGGATTCCATAATTTCAGAAAACATCTCGTCTCGCGTTCTCTTCTTACGACGCCTTATCTGTGATAACCTTCGGGATGGAGGAGGGATGCTTGAGGAATTTGCAGCTGCTGTAGGGAGGGGAAAAAAGAGAGAATTGTTTAAAAAGCTACATTTTGCAGAACAATGCTTATACTCTTTCACGGTGACCAACACTATTCACATTACATAGCACATGTGATTTCTGTGCAAGGTCGCATTTTGCCTCTTAATGCTGAGTGCCTGTGGCTTTGCTGCTAGAGATCACAGGTCTGGGCAACAGAATTCGGCTTGCATGCAGCCATGGTAAGCCATTGTTTTACAGCTTCTGCGCCCTCCTTTCCCACATACCAAGCATAGCCTGTAGAGTGCTGCGGTTTTTCTGTTAACATTCAGCAGCAGCAGCAGAAAACAAACTAACCACCCCCCCCTCTCGCCATGAATTCTCTGGGATGATCACGGTACCCCTCCCCCCACCGCGTGGCTGGTAACAGGGAAGTTCCCTGCTAGCCAAACGCGAAAAACTCAGGGCCAATTTCCCATCTGCGCTTGGCTAACTGCAGGGAAGGATTTATTTTCCGCCACAGGCAAACAGCCCAGTAGGAACGGCCACCTCTGTCCCCTTAATTAAGTTCCCGTATTTCAACCAGGTTACCAGGAGTGATATCACTCTCCTGAGGATTACACAACAAGATAAAGAACGGATGTTGCTTGAATGCCAGCAAACACCGGGACCATACGCTGCCAGGCTTTGTCAGGCAATGATACCAGATTACTTGCTGCAAGCATGGCGTGGTCAAGTGTCCTACCATGGAGGAGGGAATAAGGATGCACTGCCCAGAAACCTTCCGGCAAGGCTTTCGGAGTACCTCCAGGAGAGCTTCATGGAGATGTCCCTGGAGGATTTCCGCTCCATCCCCAGACACGTTAACAGACTTTTCCAGTAGCTGAACTGACTGCGAATGCATCCCAAGTCCTCAGGGCAAAGTAATCATTAAAAACCGTTTGCTTTTAAAACAAGTTTTATATTTTAAAAGGTAAACTCACCTGAGGTCCCTTCCATGGGGTCAGAGTCTTGGGGACTGGCTTGGGAGGGTACTTCAGTCAGGGTGAGAAAAAGATCCTGGCTGTTGGGGAGAACGGAGTGCTGTGTGCTCTCTGCAAGCTCATCCTCATCCTCCTCCTCCTCTTCCCCCATCGGCAGAATCCTCAGGCGTCGCTGATGAGACTATCCCCGACCCAGAATCCACGATCACAGGTGGAGTAGTGGTGGCAGCCCCCCCTAGAATTGCATGCAGCTCGGCGTAGAAGCGGCATGTCCGCGGCTCTGACCCGGAGCGACCGTTTGCCTCCTTTGTTTTTTGATACGCTTGTCTGAGCTCCTTGACTTTCACGCGGCACTGCTCAGAGTCCCTATTGTGGCCTCTCTCCATCATGCCCTTGGAGATTTTTTCAAAAGTTTTTGCATTTCGTCTTTTAGAACGAAGTTCTGCAAGCACTGAATCCTCTCCCCATACAGCGATCAGATCCAGTACCTCCCTCACGGTCCATGCTGGTGCTCTTTTTCGATTATCAGCCTGCATGGTTACCTGTGCTGATGAGCTATCTGTGGTTACCTGTGCTCTCCACGCTGGGCAAACAGGAAATGAAATTCAAATGTTCGCGGGGCTTTTCCTGTCTACCTGGCCAGTGCATCCAAGTTTAGATTGCTGTCCAGAGCGGTCACAATGATGCACTGTGGGATAGCTCCCGGAGGCCAATACCATCGAATTGCAGCCACACTATCCCTAATTCGAAATGTTAAAATCGATTTTGGCGCTACTCCGCTCGTCGGGGTGGAGTACAGAAATCGATTTAAAGGGCCCTTTACATCGAAATAAATAGCGTCGTTGTGAGGACGGTTACAGGGTAAATTCGAATTAAAGCTGATAAATCCGAATTAAAGTCGTAGTGTAGACCAGGCCTTAGTCTGAGTCTGTAAAAAGCAACAGAGGGTCCTGTGGCACCTTTGAGACTAACAGAAGTACTGGGAGCATAAGCTTTCGTGGGTAAGAACCTCACTTCTTCAGATGCAAGTCTGAACAGCATAGGCTGTTCCCTTCTGGGTTTAAAATAAACCATTAAATAGGTGGTATGCCATCTGTAGCTAAGAGGTGATTTTTCTAGAAAAGTATTGAATACTACCGTTAAACACCTCTACCCCGATATAACGCGACCCGATATAACATGGTAAAGCAGTGCTCCGGGGGGGGGGGGGGGGGGGGGGAGGCTGCGCACTCCAGCGGATCAAAGCAAGTTCGATATAACAGGGTTTCACCTATAATGCAGTAAGATTTTTTGGCTCCCAAGGACAGCATTATATCAGGGTAGAGGTGTATTTGTTACTACTTGCTCTTGTGCATTAGTTGCTTGTTGAGGCACAGACCAAGGCTTAGAATGGGGGAAAAGCCTGTCTACAGTTCTTGTTTGTCTCCCCCTATCCCCAATATTTACAGTAGGTTTAAAGTGATACTAATCTAAATTAGACCTCTTGTGGTATTTCTGAACTATTCTGTCTTCTGTTTCTTGCAGAAACAGTCTTGGGGGAAAAAAAGACTTAGTCTACAAATTCAAGCTTCTTTAGACAAGATCCATTAAAGCCATCGGAAAGCAAATGTCATCAGAAATGCCAGCAGAAAATCCGTTACCCACAGACGTTCCTGATATGGAAGAAAAGATTAATTCAAATGACAATCAAGTCAAGAAAGGGGAGCCAGGATCAGACAAGGCAGAGAGCATTGGAGTTATGTCAAAGAGGCAAATGAAGAAGCTAATGAAGCAGAAACAATGGGAAGAGCAAAGAGATTTACGCAGGTGTGATTTGAATTATGTCTCCTATGTTGCTGATTCCAATCGAGTATTTAATTTTAATGCTTATGTATGTGAACAGAATGTGTACGTAAACTTCATTCACAGCAAAAAAGAGAATTAAAGCCAGTGTTGGTTCAAATGTGGAGTATGAGAAACATGCTGGGCTTTTCTGTCAGAGCATCAGGGAGAACTTATTTTAGATTAACATCCTCCTTGATGATCTGTGATTCAGCAACTGTTTCTCAGCAGATTGAGGATGTCAGGAGGGCAAACCTGCAAATACTCTGCACTAATTGGTCAAAATGGTTGTTGCTGAGCAACGAGAGGTATTATGTCTACTTTCTGAACTGGCTGAGTGTGGTGCCCCTGTATCACTGCCAGCCCCTGTAGCCTGATGAACGAGGCTAGAACCAGGAATCAGTGAGAGTCTCCTCTTTTTGATAATACGGGATGCTGTCACAATCAGAGTGGCTCATTATCTTTTAGGATGACATGATGGTAGGAATTTATTTTGGGGGTAAGGAAAGGGGTATCAAAGCATGGGCTCTTCTAGGTCAAGATGAACCTTAGCAACACACCAATTGGTACCTTCCCAAGACACTGGCTATTCAGAATGAACTTTTTGAGCCTCAGTTTCCTGCCTTGATCTTGGGCTGACGCTTCCCATCTCTCACACTGTAGCATACTTCCTTAGCCACTGAAAAGATACCTGATAGAATCTGGACTGTAAAATATATTGTTTCACTGAGACCCCTAACTGGCCCTTTTGTCCATAGTGGTTGTTACTAGTATATGACCTGATCCAAGTCCCATTGAAATGGATGGGATTCTTTCCAGCGATGTTAGTTAGCTCTGGATCAGACACACAGTGTTATAGGTTTTCTCACTATTCTACAAACAGAGAAAGATGAGCCTTGGGTTGTTTCTGAACTTGCCTCCATTGCTACACGACTACCCAAGAAACTGGGGCAGCCTCACACTATCTCTTATTTGAACTTTTCAATAAAGTATATGTTTCTCTCCTAACATCTGCACCATGCAGAACATCTAACCAACTGTACAGGACAATCCTTATTTTTTAACTTTTTATATTTTTTTAGGCAGAGACGAAAAGAGAAACGCCAGAAAAGAAAACTGGAGCGTCAGTATCAGTTGGAATCTAACAATGAGGGGAGTGACAGGAAGCGTATACGTAGGGATGTTGTTCCTAGTACTCTTCGCCTTATTATAGACTGCAGTTTTGACAACTTGATGGTATTAAAGGTAAATGAAATTTTGCTATTGGAAGCAAATGTATTCTCTGATACTAATATGGCGTGATCTGAGAATGGAAGAATTTATGGGCAGATGAAAATGAAATAATCTCTTTGTCTTGGTGCATGAGGGATAGCTTATATGTTAGCTTCTTAAATTTGTCAGATTTCAAACGATTACCTCTATGTAAACTTGCTAAAAATAGCAGTCATCTTTCTGGAGATCTGTTCTTGAAAATTGATTTGATTCCAGAATAGACAGTAGAACCTTGTCCCTGATATCTGCCATTAAATTTTCTCATGCTCCAAGAGCACTCTGCTGGGGGGGTACTGCAGAGGTCTTTCCCCTCCCTCACCCCCTTTCCTGTTCCAGGTATGTTTGAGGCCCCTAACAGAGTTAGTGAGAACACATGGGTTACAGCGTGTTCAGTATTATGGTGATACAAAGCTCTGTTTCAGTCACATCAGAACTGGAAGGTCCAGTAGAACAAGTAATTTAGAGTTTTAATGAAATCTCAGGATGGATGAAGTTGAACTGGCTTATCGGTAATAAAAGATTGGAGTGATTTTGGTGGGTAGGGGTACGGAGTAGGGAGAATCGGAAAGGGCCCCCTCTGTACTCTAAGGAAGTGTTTTCACCATTTGTAAGCCAGGTGCCATCCAGAGCCGTCCCTAGGATACGGCAAATCGGGGCAACTGCCCCGGGACCCACACTTTGGCAGACCTTGTGCTTCGTGAGGAGGCAGGAGGGGGAGGAGGAGCCCACCTACCAGCCTCCCTCTCCCCCCAGCACCTCCTGCTCACCTGTGGGCCCCGCCGACCAGCACCTCCCCCACCCTCCCAGTGCCTACCGCTGTTTCGGTGTCTGGAGGCGCCGGGGGCGGGGGGAAGCGTGCGGAAAGGGGTGGAGTGCGAGTGGGGCCTGGGGGGAGCACCCCCTTGGCAGATAGGTGCCGAGTTTCTATGTCCCTGGCCCTGCACCCCTATAGGGACGGCCCTGGTGCCATCTTAGTTTTACTGTACTTCTTGTTGACTAAACAATAGCTGTAGCCAAAAAGGCATTTTTTTTCACCTGCATCTGGCTAGAAGAGCGTACCCTTTTCTTTTTTGATGCAAGCCTTTCTACCATCATCTATGTCTTTATTATTATAGCACTTGGGAGCCCTTGTCATGGACCAGGATCCTATTGTGGTAGGTGCTGTACAAATACAAAGCCCAAAGATAGTCTCTGCCCTGAAGATTTTAAAGTCTGAGTAATGCCTCAAGACTAGACCACCGTATTACACTCTGTGTGAGGCTGCACAGAATACACTGGCAGCTAGAGTGTAATACAGGAAGCATATAACACTAGTACTCAGTGGCACTATTGTCCAGTAGGTTTCTGGGTAGAGTTCAAAGTGATTGAACCTATTTTAAGTCCTAAATGGGTTGGAACTCAGTTACCTGAGGCATTTCTCTTTATGCCATAGTGTCACAACTGAGATCAGAGGTGCTCCTTTGAGATTCATGAGAAGGAGCTGCTGGTAGGTCATTTTCCATAAAAGTTTCTTGACTCTAGAATGCACTTCCTTCTTTTGGGTGCAAAGCCCATAGCTTTTTCTCAGGTATTTATGGAGGCTGAGAGATTAGAGGTGGAGGGTCTGGAGACTTTGATTGTTTCATGGTACAGTTGGTTAGAGGAAGGTCATTGTTTGTTTGTTTTTTATTTGTCCTTTGCTGGATAATCTAAACATTGTTTTTATGTAACTGAAATAAAAACATGGTATTGATGAACTTGATATCCATGACTTGTTTGAAATAAAAAAAAAAAAAATAGTATAATTTGCATGGGGTGTTTTGTGTGGGTGGGAAAGGGTGTTTTTATAATTAAAATATGCATGATGATAAAAATAAGGAGTCCGGTGGCACCACCGGACTCTTTGTTGTTTTTGTGGATACAGACGAACATGGCTACCCCCGATACATGATGATAAAGGAATCTATTCTATTTCTGGAAGTAGTTACACATACTACTATTGAGTTACAGATTGTGTATTATTCAGTCGTTCATTGACTTATAATTACGTAGAACAATGTGAATCGAGTCACAATTTGCATAATAGTGGTTAAATATGTACTCTAGGGGAGATGCATATATTTGTGTGTGTGTACATAATTTCCTCACAGCTGTCATTCTCCTTTTCTCTCGAAGGGTCTAATGCTGTCCCACTCAGGAATCTATTTTGCTGGTTAAAAGCTTCCTTTCTCTCTCTCTAGCTTCTGACTGACTCTTGGTAAAGCATTTTGTGGTGATCTGTCTGAAGGACTGTATAAAAACAAATTGTGTTATATACAGGATGTCAAGAAGCTTCACAAGCAAATTCAGAGATGTTATGCAGAAAACCGTAAAGCATTACATCCTGTACAGGTATGTTACAACAACTGTCTATATTTGAGCACTGGCCATGCTTAGTGATGTACAGAGCATGTAGAAGAGGCAGTCCTTGCCCAAAAGAGGGTACAGTTTTAGTAAAATGAAAAAAATAACTTAGTTTGATCATATTTATGTCATTCCTGTATTAAAGGAATGCTAACACTACCTTCCTGATAGTGAGCACCATACAAATAGCTACATAGATAAAAAGGCACGTGAATGTCAATATAAAAGCTACCAGTCCAAAATACCTTTTGGATGTCCACTTTTCTTTCTGCAGCACATAAGGCAAAACATGCTTAGTCCTTAATCCTTTGTACTGACCATTCAAAAACGTTCTTAGTGCCAGATTCCTTTAGTAAATAACGAAAGTGAGTTTTAGTTAACACTTCAGAAAAAAAGCTTGTCTGATAAAGCATGTGTGGAGACAAATCAGCATCTTGAATTTGGATATTGTACACCTTTTTTTTTTTTTTTGTATCAAGTTTTACTTGACCAGCCATGGAGGCCAGTTGAAGAACAACATGAATGAAAATGACAAAGGATGGGTCAACTGGAAGGTAATGACAGATAATTAAGCAATTTTGTGACTCAGTATTTTTCCTGGGAAATTTCTATCTTAATATTCATTCAAGGATTGCTACAGTTACTTTGGCTTGTATCTTTTCCATGTACTGTATTTTATCAAGATATCAAAAAAGTGGTGTTAGTTTATCTCTTAATGACTTCAGTTTTGAGTGAATTTAGTGTTCATACAAGTGACTGCCCTGGCTCAAGACTAGCTTTGTATAAGTAGGCATTTCTTCAGTTAATATTACTGATGCATCTCTGTTCTGACTTGTAATGTTCTCACTTCTTGATTCTTGCTATTCATGGCTTTTTATCTCAGATTGTATTGACTAACCATGAAGCTAAATACATCTGTTATGCCTTGATCTAGACTAGATTCTGGTTTCCAGAGGTGAAGTGTTAGTGAGCTGACCCATACTATCTTACCTGGTTCCAGAAAACGACACCAGTACTGTCAAGAATGGCACATTCAGTAAGACTGCTGACATACTGGGTTTCTTATTCTTGTAACTCCTTTTCTTTAATAATGTTCCCACGTTATTTTAATTGTTTGCATGAGGAAGCATTGCCCGGGAGGAGGTCAGAGTTCCTTACGCAGTTCTGTCAAATGTTGTATGACCTTGAGCAAATCTCTTTGGGTACGTCTACGCTGCACTAAAACACCCATGGCTGGCCTGTTAGTGTGGGGCTATACAATTATTTTAAATAAGATATGATCTACATGTATGTCTCTTACCTAGAGGCTTACCATCCCCTGATGGTAGTCTGGGTGGCCCTAACTACTTCAGATACCCCCAGTGGGTGTCTGTCTAGTCTGTTGGTTCTGATTTGCCCACACAACTACTCCCTCTCTTGAGAGTGATCATTTTTAAACCCTGTGATAGATCTGTACATAGCGTCTTTCCTATCCTGGCATTCTTTCCTAACAACACTTGAGTGTTTGTAGAGAAGTGGCATACCTTGAGCTATTCTTTCCTTCCTGCTTGATTTTTCTTACAGCACCTATTAAACTAAACCAATATATTCATACAATAACTTGGTCAACAAACTGTATTGATAAATTATAGAGCAGTTCCATCACACAAGTCCTGGTGACTGCTTTTAAAAAGCAGTAGCAGAAATCTTTCTTGCCAAGCAATAGCTGAGCATTTATCCTGGCTTCCCTTTCAAAAAAAGGTCTTGGAAGTGATTTAGGTCCACAGGTACTTTCCACAGGGAGTCACAAGGGTTTGACCTCTTCTGAGAGTCCAGAGGAATTGCAGAAGGCCTTAAACTTTTCACAAGCCACTGCTTCTGAGAGCTGTGTTGGGAACTGTGGGATAGGTACCTAGAAAGCAGTATAGTGGATATGGGACAAAACTGTACCTGACTTGGCATAGACAGCATGGTCACACTGCTCCATTGGTACTTGTGCTGGTGTTTAGCCTGGCCAAGCATTATTCAATAGCATGAGTAACCTTTGAACTTCTTTGTATCTCAAAGGATATCCATATTTCATCAGAGCATTATAATGAGCTAATAAAGAAGGAAGACCTTGTGTATCTTACATCAGACTCCCCTGATGTGCTGAATGAACTAGATGAGACTAAAGCCTATGTAATTGGAGGTCTGGTGGATCACAATCACCACAAGGTAGACGGATACTACGTTCTTTAAAGCTGCTCTTTCAGCCTGTAATTCAGTGTTATTACTGAACACATGCAAATCAGCAAAAACGGATACTTATTTAAAAAACATATTGGTTGATTTTGTGCAGTAAAACTCTTAAGAACCAAAAGTGAAGGTGGTTGTATGTAGTGACTTTTTGTAGTTCATGTGTCATTAAAAAAAATTGGGGGATAAATTTTGTCTTGGCAAATGATTCTTCAGAACAAAGCAGGTTGAACTACTATCAAAGCCTGAGAGCTAAATGTGGCTCTGTTGGCCTGCAGAATGTAGTCACTGCAATACCAATTTCTTATGAAAAAGTAAGTGTTAAAGTAGTACTAGAATTTAAAATAACAAACCAAAAGCACTGCTCTCTTAAAAAACAACAATAATAATAATAATAAACAGCTCAGGTAAACTTGAGTTTTAATGTTTGCTAAACAAGATACAATTCTGAGTAATTTGTATTAATTCTTAGTGTTCAACACAAATACTACCTTAAAACAGACTGCACTTCGCACTTTGTCTTGAGTTGCAACAGTATGACACTGCTTGCAAAACCCCTGCCTGAAAACAGTAATTGTCTTATTCATTTTGTCTTTCTTTCCCAGTGGTAGAAAGCTCACTGTATTGTACAGTCTTATCAGAAATCGTGATTCTTGATTAACTTTTTTGGGGCTTTTCTTTGCTGCAGGGGATTACTTACAAAAAAGCACTAGAACACGGAATTGGTCATGCACAGCTTCCACTTGGAAATTTTGTGAAAATGAACAGCCGAAAAGTATTGGCAGTTAATCATGGTAAGTCATGAGTTTGCAAAATAAAAATGAAAATGTGCAGAATTTGTCAGCAATATCAAATTATATGAATCTTCAAAAGTACATCAGAGCATAAAGACCTAATTCTTATTTCAGTAGTGGCTGGGTGCCTTTAATCTTTATAAAAGTGAGATTTTTTCCAGTTGTGCCTGAGTGACTTAGGAACTTAAGTCCCATTGAGTTGTCCTATGGAAAACATGGCACTCTGGAAAATCCTACCCACAGTTGCTAAATTTCCTCCTTAAAAACGGTCGAAGGACCAGAATATTAGGATTTACCGTTGTGTTTCTAGTCCCTTTAAAAGAGATGAAAAACTGGCCCTGTTTCACAGTTTGGTGTGCATTGATTATGTGGTGGATAGTTACACAATTTACTCTACTTGCTTTTAGCAATATTCTGTTTTCTCTTCCCGATTCCCTTGCATTGGCATTTAGGAAGAGCCCAGAATGCATGTACTTGGTTTTCGGAGTCTGATAGGTTGAGGTATACAACCACAGTCTCTACCTAATTTATCTTTTTATTTTTTTAAAAAAAAACTTAATCTTTCAGTTTTGACACCTGGGACCTTTAGTTAGATTAGTTAGATTTAAATATAAGCATATGCAATGTGGTTGCTGCTCAACTTTTTTTTTTTTTTTTTAATTTTTTTTTAATTTGGTTTTACTATTTTATGTGTCTTTATTTTTCACCATTTGAATTTCTTCTACCGTCTCTTATTTTATTGAAAATGTCCAAGTTTGGTTTTATTGTTGTTGCTTAAAGTATTTATTATCTTAAATATTATCAAATGTTAATGATGTGTGCAATAGCATGCTCATCCAGTCTCAGAATTACCAGTGGATGTCCATCATAAATTTAGCAGAGAATCAACTATAACTTTGACTCTTAAGCTTAATCATTAACTAGCGACTTAAGTATTACCAAAATCCATATATTGGAAGCATTTCACACACACACAGCTGTAGCTTTAAATATTATATCACAAGGTAGAGAACAGGGTTCCACATATTATCCATTTAAAACTGCAGGATATTAGCTGGGGCCATTTTAGTAGTTCTCCTGCAACAGTCGTAAACTGACCTCTAGTATCGTTTCTGGGAGCTATCTTCTAGGCTGGGAGTCAGATCACAGTTCTATTCCTGACTCTTCTGCTGATCCACTGTGTGTTTTTGGGTAAGTCTCTTAGCCTCTCTGAATCTATCTGTAAAATGGGATTGTTTATGGTTATCTGCCATTGTACAGCATTTTGAGAACGATAATTGAAAAGCACTAAACATGTAAAGTACTTCTATTAAAATCCCATGTTAATGCAATATCCTTGTTGAGGATTTTAGGCACAAAAGACAGGAAATTCAAAATGTAGGGAGCCTTTAACTATTGTAATTCAATCCCTTGCACATATTGTAACCTTAATGTTATTTGGCCCAATTTCAATAGGAATACTTTCATGTGAGGTACAACTTGACATGAATAAGGATGACAGAATTGGGCCACCCCTTTATATATCTGTATATGTAATGTAAGGGATATTTTCATGTATTTTTTCTTTTTTTTTTTAAACTATAAATATATATTTGCATTTATTTCACTATATGCTATTGCCCAGTGAAACAGCTGTTCGGTTCTGACTTTGCTATTCTTGGGAATGAAAAGTATAGTACCAGGTCCCATAGGCTGGGCGCTCTTGCTACTGTCTCAGAGGGGCATGAAGAGGGATAGGTCCATAATATAAACATTTTAGTAGGGTTGCCATTCTCTCAAGCGTTTTAATTAAATAGAACCCCCTGGTGGTAGAAGATGGACAAGAACACTGTTAAATTTACATTTGGGATATAATTAGATCTCACAAGGATTTTAGCTTCTAGATTTTCATGGCCAGTTCAATTTTAAACATCTGAAATTGCATTTACAGTAAAAGCTGTTTTATCCGGCATGTTGGGGGAATGGGTGGTGCTGGTAAGTGGAAAAAAGAGGGAGGGAGTTTGGGTGCGGGGCACGGGCTCTGGGAGGGAGTTTGGGAGGCAGTTTGGGGCAGCGGCTTGGGGCATGGGAGGGGGGCAGGGTGCAGATTCCCAGGCAATGGGAGCTGCGTTGCTAGTGCTCGGGGTGGTACAGGGGCAGCGCGCAGAGCCACCTGCTGTACCTCCACCTAGGAGCAGCCAGGACAGGTCGCTGTTTGCAAGGAGCTTCCCAAGGTGAGCGGCCCCTGGATCCGGCGCCCCCTCCCGCATCCCAAGCCCCTGCCAGCCCCACGCCAATTGGACTATAAACCAGAATTTCAATGAAGATCAGAAATGCTGGTTTATAGAGCTTTCGGACTGGTGAAGTGCCAGATAAAATAGCTTTTACTGTACTTGGTTTAGGATTTAAAAGATTCTCATCTGTTGGGATCTAAAATACCGTATCAGGCATAGCCAAGAGATGATTATATGGATAAGAAACTTTATTTCCTTCAGCTAAACATAACATTCTAAGACTAGTACTTTGTAATACAGTAACTCCTCACGTAATGTTGTAGTTATGTTCCTGAAAAATGCAACTTTAAGTGAAACAACATTAAACGAATCCAATTTTCCCATAAGATTTAATGTAAATGCGGGGGGTTAGGTTCCAAGGAAATTTTTGGGGGTAGACAAAAGGCATTATATACTGTACTGTACTGTAGTTGGGAAGTGCCCCGGCTTACCCCACACAGGCACAGCCCGCTGCAGGCAAGGACGCTAGGAAGCACCTTTGCAGCAGCGGCAGCTTCCCCGGAGAAGAACAGGCTTGGCCTTTGCCGAGAATGCTCCAGGTCCACCTTTTCCCACCCTCACTCCACCTCCTCTCCGGAGCACGCCACATCCCTTCCCCTCCCACACAAAAAAGTCCTAAGCGCTGCCAAATAGCTGTTTGGCGGCGCTTAGGAGTTTCTGGGAGGGAGGGGGAGGAGCGGAGATGCAGCGCTTCCCGGCTCCTGCCCCTCCCTCCCAGAAAGTCCTAAGCGCGAAGTGCTGGGAGGGAGGGGGAGGAGCAGAGAAGCCCCGCGTCTCCACTCCTCCCCCTCCCTCACAGAAAATCCTAAGCTCCGCTAAACAGCTGGAGACGCAGCACTTCCCTGCTTCTCCCTCTCCCTCCCATAAAGTCCTAAGCACCACCAAACAGCTGTTTGGCAGTGGGGGAAGCGCTGGGAGGGAGGGGGAGGAGGCGGAGAAGCGGAACTTGTGCAATGCTCCCTTGTAAAGTCGCTGCTCTTCCACAGTATCTTACAAGCAGGCAGCCAAACGACGTTATAAGGGCGCATTGCACAACTTTAAACGAGCATGTTCCCTAATTGAGCAGGGACGTAACATTGAAACAACGTTAAGCGGGACAAGGTTAAATGAGGAGTTACTGTATTGGAAAATGTTGTTTAAAATTTCCCTCCACCTCTGAACATTCTTTCTAGTTCTGGCTGCTGTATTGAGACCACTCTCTCTCTATCAAGACTGTGAGCTAGGAACTGCTAGCTTGGATGCTGAGTCCCTCTCAGCATTAGGCAGAGAGGTTAAGCAACTTTCCTCCATTTCCCTATCTGTAAAATGTAGATATTTATTTGTCTGTTTGGAGGATCATTGTGAAGATTTAAGTGCTTATAAAGCGCTTAGAAGATTAAGCATACTACACATAGAGTAATTACAAAATAGTATAACAAGGCAGGTCAAATTTAGGGCGAACATTAACTTGTCCTTTTATTTAAAAACAAATACAACTAAATCAGTGTGGCACAAGTGTAACATGGCAGAGTGCGGTGGGTAGGAGGAAGAGATGATGACTGTTTTTGTTTGGATAATTATCTTTTCTTCACCATTCTTTAACATAGTAAAAGGAAGCAAGTACATTTTGTGTCTGGGTTGGGTGTATCTCCATGACTTTGTAAGGCTGTTCTAAATAATTTTCAAAACATACTTATTTTGGGGGCAGAGGGAAAGCTTATACAAGAACAAGAACTGACTGCTGCAGCAGTACTACATTTTCTGTTTAACCCGAAGGGCTTTATTTATTTTGCGTTGTTGGGAGAAGAGGTAAGATCCTTGCAACGTTGGCTTATGTTTTTAAACGTGTGTTCTTTAAGAATTAGTCTCTGAATTTCTGACAGGAACAGTTACTTCACTATTGAAGAGCTGGTGATCTCTCTTGATTGCAGTGTTTGAGATAATCCTCTCTTATCTGGAGAAGAGAAACTGGAAGGAAGCATTTTTCAGTGTCTTGCCACCACGGAAAGGGGCCAGTCCTCTGGGCGAAGCCAATGACTCTTCCAAACATGAGCTGCATGAAAAAGAGGCTGGTGAAGATAATAGCTCGGACAGCGACTAGGCAACTCTGGAAGAGGGCAGGAATGAAAAGTGCATGTGGCACAAAGGATAGAAATAAGACATGTTAGATGAAACCTCTGAGAACAGTCTATCTCACTAGCGGTATTTGTTTAAGTGGCTACACTTGGAAAGAAGTGGTAACACTTGGAAAGAAGTGGTAAAGATTAATGTTATTTTTACCTTGAAAATACTTCATTTTTGGAGCTTTTTATAAAGTAAATTAATGGCAAATGCAGAACATATTTTGTTATGGAAGCTAATATTTATTTTCCTTTTAAAATATTTTATTTGATACACACAGAACGGTTTTATTTTATTTTCCTGAAGCTTGTGATGGAACCTAATAATTAATGTGTTTGTAACTGTCCCTGTTTTGTGTATGTACCCTTGATATTTTATTATTCTTCCCTATCCACCTCTATCTTGTATTATGTCTTAAAAGCAATGAGTGTCAAAGGTTAATAAATCTGAAAGCTCCTTCCGGCATTGCCTGTTGCAAAGTGTGTATAACCTCTCACCATCAGTGGGGGGTTTTCTGAGCAAAGAACGGTCTTATAGTCTCCGAAAAAACATTGGGAGCCAGGAACTCTGCTTTGGGCCTGCTTTGGACACTTTAAAACCATATTTTTTTAAAAAACATCATCTGTCACAGCAGACCTGCCTATAGAATGAGTATCCTACTTCTCTGGCAGGGTTGTGAATATTTCAAAAAAAGTTACTCTTCTTGCCTTTTGAACTGAAGCTCTCTGTTCTAACTAAATTTTTAAAATAGCCATTTCAGTACACCTGAAGCAGGCCAAAGACAGCCTTGGAGGCAGAAGGTGCCCTTTCACACCTGTGAGGCCATTCTCTCATCCCTTTCTGCAGGGACTATCCAGAAGGGAGCCAGTTGTAGTGTAGCTTTTGGGATGTGGACAAACAAGTACCTACCGAGAGCAAGTCTGCAATCCTCAATAGACTCCCAAAGAGCATTTGGATGATAGCAGCTTCTGGTCACTTGTGACGTGGGCTGGTTTTGAACAGGTGATATAGATATGACTGGCTCTGTATCCAGCTCCAGTCCTCCCTCCACTGTCACCACTTTCAGACTGGGAATTGAACTGAAATATGTGTAGATGTACATGTGGCCTATAGTTTTACAGGGTTGGCAACAAGCAAATTATGGTTTGACATGTTCAGTGTGATCATTTTTATGCTTTTTTTAATAAAAATGAATTTTGAGAACTCGTTAGGCAACCATCTGATAAACTACAGTGAAGATTCATCTGCCTTAGGTCGTGGACAACAGTTTGTTGCTCAAATAAAATACTGTGGTGGGTTTATTGTGTAGATATGCCACAGAGAAATATGTTACATTTTGTCTCTGAACCTGGAGAAACTTTTGGACAAAAGCATTGTCTTGTTTTGTTTGAAGAGCCAAAGAAATGTATAGCATAAACAAAGTAAAGCACTTGCCAGTACCAGTTTCCTTTGTTAATAAACAAATGTATAAAATAGCAAAGGTACAAAGTGTAATTTTACAGTTGAGGTATTGCATACTGCTGCACATAGTATTGATTAAATCTGATCTAAGCATTTGAAGTTTCAGTTAAGATTCTCTAATTCTACCACATGTCTTGTTTCCTTCTCAGATTTGAGCACATTAAAATTAAATGCTACAATTTATTCATGTGGAATTAATTTCACAATTCTAAAAGGTAGTTCTTCTGCGTTGTTGTATTGACCAGAACTATTTTTTTCTTTTGTATGGTGGAAGTTATGTTTTTTAACAACAAAATATATACTCTTGTCTCTTCACTGGTGTGATTTACATATTAAGCAAGAATTCTTTTTTTTTTTTTTTTAAACCGAAAGAAGCTCTGAAATGGACACTTTACAACATCTTCTGCAGATAACTTTGAAATATATTCATGTCTTTGTTTCAACATATTACACACTATTTAAAACAATTTCTTTCTTATGTTTTCCCCTCTAGTGCGTGTCAGCCACTACCTCTCTCATTTGGCTTCTGCCTCAAGTTTTTGGTTTCTCTTTTTTTTTTAATTTGCACTAATATATCACCATGTCTTACTGTATCAAATATAATGATTTGAAAGTGGTTATAGAGTGCTCATCATTACCATTTTTAAAATAATGAGTTGCATAATATGAAAATCAATCATTTGCAAGTAGGAGACTCTTGATCAATGAAATAGAGCAACACAAAGTGAAACATTCAGGACTTCTGTCGTGGGCAAAGTGATTCATTTTGGAGAGGAAGATGTGACTCACTTAAAACTTTCTACCAACTTCAAATTTGCACTTTTTAAGACGAGCAACATCATTTTTCAGCTCAGTTGGCAATTGTAAGGCACCAAGGTCCATACATGAGCCAGATCAGTTTAACTTGACTCCTCTCTCTCCCAATGCATCATGTCTTCTCCTTTGTCAGTATTTTAAACAACATGCACTTTGGGGCCGGGACATCTTTGTTTTATTTCTTTTCCAAGGCTGAGTATATTGTTGATAAACCATAAGCAATTGAGTTGTGCAATCCTGATGCCTCTCTGAGGCAATATCAAGAGTGGTGACAAAAGGTAATCCGTCTTTTTTCTCCCCTTCTTCTCCAGATATTTAGGTGTTATTTATCACAGGCCACTATATCTCCCACATTCATTTTGACATCAAGTTTAACTTTAATTCGCTGTTTATAGTCAACTTAATAGTATTCAACATTATTCCTACTTATTTGTTACTCTTTTATCTGCTTCCCTCTTAACTGTTTATTGAAATTACTTTGAACTTCTACCCAGCCAGAGAGCTCTGTGCTCACTTTTATGAAGAGTGAAGCTCTTGAAAACTTGTCCTTTTGTAAGGACTGTAAAGGGTATATAACTCATAGCTATTTGTTTATTGTGCATTGCAAATATTGTACACTTAATAAATCAGCCGAGTCTCCAGTAACATGGGAATAGCTCCCAAGAGCAATGGAGTATAAATACTCTGAGGAATATTGGATTGCAACCTGAGCACTTCATGAAGTGTTTAAAAATGCTTGATGTGGAGTGTGTTAAACTAGTGTAGCAAAATTCTCAATTACTGAGGGACAATCTCCAACTCATTGATATGTTTTGCTTTCCACAACCAAATCTCTGTACAACTTTTCATGAGTGATGTACCCGAGTATTTGGATTCTAATATCTAAACTGTATTGTTAAATCTATTCACCTAAAGCTGGGTTATTGCTGATGATGTACTCTGTGTATCATATGACTTTTTAAAAGAAACTTTGTATTTTTGGATAATCTAAGCACTATACCCAGATGTATGGACATGCTTTTCTTAACCTATGTATTATATAATTTCTTTAACATTAGCTTTAATAAAATTTTTTAATTGAGCCTTTTCAATCACAGCAGATAGGATCCTGCAGATTCAGCTGTGAGTGTCAGGGACAGTGATAGTTTGAAGACAGGCCATCTGATTTTGTTATAGTAGGATGAAATGTAATTACCTCACAAGAATAGTCTTATGGGAGTGTCCATCATTGCTACGTACTGTCTTTTTTTGAAGGGAAGCCAAGTAACTAAAAGAGCAGGTGCTCAAGGGCATGGAGTGAAAGGGGGAATTGGAGGACATGCACACTTTCTTTAGCTTAAGAAAATTTCATTATGAAGCATTTTTATTAGGCTCAGTCAAAAATTAGATTAAGTACAATGGGTTGTCACTAATAGGTTAAAGGACTATTTGACCTGTTAAATATATTTATTGAAGCACTTACGCCACATGTGTGAATGTACATATCTTGTAACTTATCTTCAGTGAGAAAGATTGGGGGGAGACTAGCTTTGTGTACTTATGCAAATAAGTACAGATGGTATTGGGGGGAAAAAACTTAGAAAATGTTGTTGATTGTAGTTGTCTTTGTAAACCAACACACTTCCCGCTCTAATATATTTGCTCAATAACCTACCAGGACCATAAGCAGCTTCAGAGGAAAGTTAAGCATGCTGTTGAAAGAACACATTAGCATTGTTGCCATCAATTGTTCAGTAATGACTCTCATACTCTGTTAGATTGGGCTTGTTCTACTGTTCTTCAAACTGACTTTGTGTTATTTGCTTTAAAGAACAAAGGTAAGTAGTGAAATAAGATATCAACCAAGAGATTTCAGTTGTTTTCCCTGCATCCTTAACTTGTTGTCCTTTACTCCTGGAGCAACAATAGCAATTGTTTACATGGAAAATTAGTATTAATTTAAAATATTTTAAATTGTTTCTTTTCAATGTGACTTAGGTGCAAACAAGGAGTGATAGCATCATGTGACCATTCTGTTGTTTTGTTAACCAGGGAGCTGCAGATCAAAGCTTGAGAACCTCTGGCCTACATCTTTTAGTGAACCAAAAACAGAGGTGTGACCTCTCTTATCCAAACATGCCCAAAAGGGTGGGTTAAGGTAGGGTTTCAATAAATGGTTCCAGTTTTAAATAGGCTGTGCTTGCCACCATTTCTGTGATCTTGGGTTTATTTAGTTGGTTTTGTTGGGACTTTTTGTCCATCCTTTCTTTCCCCTCATTCCCCTTCTCCCCACCCCACCCCCAGTATTAAATACATGACACTTCTCAGTTATTATGAGAGGAATTGATCTAGATAATTGCTTACTCTTTTTGCAGAGAGCATGTCATTCTGCCTGTAGTCATGCTTTTTCTAGTGATCTAGGATTGAAAATTTAGGGTCAGCTTTTCAAAAACTGGTGCGTGACTTGCACCTTGCAAAACATACATGTGCCCATGTATCTCTCTAATTACATGAGTAGTTGGTGTATCCACACACAATGTATCCATTTGTGGGCCTGACTCCTGTGCACAAATATGTGTATACATGCACATACTTGTTAGGGGGCAAGTCAGCTGCCAAGCATTTAAATTTGTTGCCTGAGCTTTTTGATCAAGTTGCTACCCTCTCTTACGGTGTCATGTGCTATACTCTAGAATGCAGAGAAAAAGATTAGTTCCGTGGTTACAACTCCACCCACAGCTAAAGTTGTAATCAAGGTGTAATATAGTACTGCCCAGTTGCTGTACAGTGCATCATTTCAGAGAGGCTAGAAAGCATATGAGCAGTGGATACTCTCTCTTCACTTGATGTTCCAAGTTAATAGCAAGTGTAGGTTTCCTTAAAGATGAAATGCCTGGGTTAAGAGTCTTGCAGGGTAGATTAAACATCTTTTATTTACAGTTCTCTTAACCTTACTTGTATAGGCATTTTGAACGAAGAGCATATCCAAAAGTTTCTGGAGAAGTCATTCTGTATGTACTCTTCAGTGATTTTTGATGAAACACTTAGGGACTAAATGAAATTAACACAAGTTTGTTTTTAAAGGGGAAGCCAGCTTTAGGTATGTTTTTAATTATTGTTGCTAATAGTACATATGGTAATACTTGAAGGGAACAGTTGTGCTGTTTCAGAAGCTTTAAAGAGGAAGTTATTCTCTGGCAGTAAGATGTCTCTGATCAGTGGATAACTTGCTGTAGCGGAGGTGGGGCTTTTGTCGGAGCGCTAAGGAAGGACTGTGGCTCGTTCCCTGGGAGCTGGAGGACCTTCCTCGTACATTTTCAGAAATTGGGATTGTAAGTCTCTCCCCTCTTGTGGGCAAATGACCATCTCTCTCCCTTTCTGGAAAAGATTTTTGAACAATAAAGCTGTATACCACACTAAGCTTAGGCTTTGTTTTTCAATGTTTGTTTGGCTTTTAACATGTGTTTCTGGTAGTATATTATGAAAATAGTAGCATGGAGGATCTTCAACTGGATGACTCTCTTTGAGAAGAGAAAATTGTTGGTCTCTGAGAAATTACAAAATTCCTTCCCTGGTTTCCCTTCTCATCCTTCCCATGTAAAGTCTCCACCCACAGGTATTATAAACTATGTATTTTCACTCACTTAGAATTATAGTAGTACTTTTGAACCAGTGTAAATAGAGTGACCCCCCACCCCTTTTTGGGGAGGGGGGGGTCAAACTCACTGTATCCTGGAGTGCTAATACAGGTTACTGCTAGCACAGTCTCATGATCATGTAAACAACTCAGACTGCAACTTTTTTGTAGAAGGGGTAGTCTCCTTATTGAGACTGCTGGGGTTTTTTTGGCTTGTGCTGCTTTAACCTTTACTGCACTCCAGATGTATAACACCTGGAAAGTGGTGATCTGAGGGAGGTGAAACTGTCTGGGTAGGGGCTGTAAATGTGTCTTTGGTAGCTGAGGGAGACTGACTAGGAAAGCATGTTTTATTTAGAGGACGAGGGAGATGTGCTGGTTGATGGTGCAAGGCAAGGTGGAATCCAAAAGTTAGTTGACAGGAAGAGTTCGGGCACACGTCTGAGGAATAGCAGGAGGTTTTGACTGTGTGGAGGAAGAAATCAGGAGAATTTACAGAAAGATCAAACCTTGTGGTGGTTGAAGTAAGATTGTCAGCAGCTGTAAATATGTATACTTTGCACTGCTTTGTTAATGAGGTGCAGTCACTGGGGAAAGTTATGCATGAATGCTCTTCCTAGAGAGGCTGAATCAATGGTGGTAATAAAAAGCAGAGATTCTCAGAAATCTAACTCCCAATTAACTTGACATACTGCTGTATTTTTCATACTGCCATTGAATTTTCTTCATCCCAGTGTAAAAATAGACTCTAAACTGTTTAAAATGTTCAAGGATCTTACATACAAAACCTCAAAGTGCAATACATCTGCACTGTGGCATTGAATACATTTCTAGCTGTATAGTGTCTTAGAATTTCCATCACCTACCTTGTTCCATTCCTTTACTTGCTTCTGATGCTTTACTTGAAGGCCTGAATAGAACAGGGAGAGCTTATAAAGCCATAAAAAAAGAAACAGCAAGCATTTTGTGTTAGCTGCTATATGCAGCAATGGCTTAAAGGGTTCTTTGGTGCCTGTAAACCTTGGCACTGCTCCACTTGTATAACTTGGTACCCAAGAATGGAATCTCTCCTACCTAGCAACATTTTCAATTCAAGCTCTAGCTGACAAGCGTCAATCACAAAACCAACATTTTTACCACTAATATTTTTAAACTTAATTCCATTCTTAATTTCTATTCTAAATTCTCTGCCTTTTCTGCATGAAAAGTTTCCTTCCAAAAACCAGTCTGACTTGGTGAGTTAATTTCTTTAAAGAACAATTGAATAATACAAACAAAACAGCTCCTAGGTCTACAGGCATAGTCAGCAACAGATGTACAGAACATATTACACACTGAAGATTTGTAGCCCAGGCTCACCTCTGGTAGTAAAAGGCGTATCTCTTCCCCAACACGTCATTTATGTGTTACTGATGACTGTGGGCAACGATGAGAAAAAACAACTTTCAGGATTTAGAAGCAGAATAATCCTTTGCCCCAGGTAAATGATCTGGATTTGGGGGAGTTTTGAAATAGGAACATGTACAATTTCAAATATCTCTTGCAGAGTTTCATATAGTACCTTGCCAAAGCATGAAAAAGTTGCAAAACCTATTAAGCTTTTTTAAAAAACAAAACAAAAAACTCTGCTCAATATGAAAATGTGTTTTCTCCATCTTAATTAGCGTGGAGTGAGCTAAATTCAAACTGAATGTTTTGGGGCAGTTGTGAAAAGCCTGACTAATTGTGAGTTCTTTTTGTGTACTGTTTTAGGCCCCAATCCTGCAAACGTACACAAATGGGCACAAAAGTAACTTCATCTGTGAGCAGTCTGCCTTTAATGGAGCTACCCAAATGCGTAAATTTTAAGCACCTGCGTAAGTGTTTGCAGGCCTGGGCTTTTGTTTCTAATACAGAATCAGCCTCTGTGGTAATATTTCAATACTTCTGTTCTTGGCAATATTTCTGCCAGGACTAGAAGTAGAGAAGCACCTGAAATCAGGAGGAAGAGAGAGAAATTGTTCTCTCAAGATTTGCAGCTTAAGTTTGCAGACATCAGCGCTTTAGGTAAGTTTCAGAAAATCGTTCAAAACTTGAATCCTTCTCCTACAATGATCATGAACTCCTAACCTTTTGACAAATTCCTGATCCTACCAATATTAAAGCAGACTTTACCTGAACTTGTTCACTTCTTCCCTTGTTTCTGTCCAAGGGGCATGGGAAGGCTTCATTGTATCATGGACTGCACTTTCTTTTGGCGTATTTTGCCGATAATTCAGCAAGTCCCTGCTAGTCATTTCTGAGCGAATCAAATTTGATACAAACTCTTTCTCTGAAACACCAAAAACCGTCAAAAATAATTTTTTTGAATGAGGTTGCTTTAAAAAGAAATTGAGGAAAATGGAAATGCTACATTAAATCTGAATTGTATGTAAATATGCACAGCTTCATTTTTGTATAGTTCATGAGTGCTAGACTGTTTTTATTAACAAACTATAATTGTTGGATTTTTCAGTTTAAAAAAAGCTGGAAAGGAATTTCCAGTTAAACAATAACAGTAGTTGCTCTAACAATATTAACCACAGGCTTCTATTGTATATCCAACTTTGCCCATCCTCTTCTCCCTACAGTGTTAGTCATATCTGCCTCCAAATTGGTTGGGTAACATTTTTTTACAAAAACATGAAGTGAGCAGAAATGTTTAGTACAGTTGAAAAACTATACCACTTGCGATTTTGTTTCTTTAAACCCATAGCTTACTGACATCCCCTTTCCGTGAGGTGTAGGCTGTGATATACCAAAGTGGGGGTGGGGAGAGAGACACTTTCTCTCCCAATAGCCTTTGGACATCGAGCTCCTTCAACTTGAATTTGGAACATCACTAGGGATCACTGACTCTGATGAGATGAGTGTAGCATGCCTTTTGGAGATCTAACTTTCTCAGGATATATCTGGAAATGTAAACTAATGCCTGAGGAGGCTCATGAATTAAATTTTCTACCAAAAAGTTTGCACCTCTGGTTTAGGCCTATGTCTAGCTAGCAGCCCTAGCCAAGTTCCCTGAGTGGACACTTCCAGGTAAGAAGTCCCTAAAAGCAGAATTAAATCAATTTATAGCAGGGTTGGCTAAATAAAGAAGTTGGGTGATATGATCATCCAGGGGCAGTGTAACTACCCATAAGTAGGTAATAACACATGACTGGTAGTCATTGTGCTGGCATAACAGTGTGCATTAAGCAGGTGCGGAGGCTAAAGCCAAAGAATGAGTGCTTTGAGCACTTGTGCATTGGTACTGTAGCAGTTTAATATAAAAACCACTTTCCTGTGATGGTTTTTTTCTTTGCTTTTTTCTTTGAGCAGTGTGTTTCAGCGGCCTTTCCAATTTATGGATCAACTTCTACTGCCATCATTGAGATATGATCCTTCTTATGAAAGATGTACCTTTCAAAAAGAAGAATTCAACCAAGGCTGCTGTGGGAAGGGCATATTGTCAATGATACCTGTAGGGAACCAGGGTGGCTTCCCTCAGGTTCGGAGGGTAAAGCGCCGCTCTCTCAGCCTGAGTGCCAAGCTCACTCCACCCCCCGGAAGGGGAGAGGTGGGTCAGGAAGTACAAAGGGCGGGGCCCTTAGCTCAGTCAGGGCAGCACCAGGGAGGGAGACGGACGCAGACCAAGGGCTGCTCCCTTCCAACCCTGCTGCCACGCCAGGGGAGGCCCAGGACCAGGGGAAAGGTGACCTGCAGGAAGGACTGGGGCTACCAGGACTGCCAGCAGCCGAGTACCCCAAGGAACTGGAGGAGCCTGAGCCAGAGGGAGAACTGGAGCTGCCAGCAGCTGACTATGTGGCCGACGTGCTCGGGACCAAAACCCAGACAGCGTTACAGCCTTTTGCCAGCGCTACAGCCTTTTGCCGGCGCTCCCCTGCCTGAGGGGTGCTATAGCCTTTTGCTGGCGGCCCGCCCCCCCCCCCCCAGCCTGAGGGGCGCCACAGCCTTTTGTCGGCACCCCCCCCCTCGCCTAGGGGCACACCACAGCCTTTTGCCGGCGCCCCCCCGCCTGAGAGGCGCGCCACAGCCTTTTGCCGGCGCTTCCCTGCCTGAGGGGCGCGCTACCGACTCTGGCAGGCACTCTCCCCGCCGCTAATTCCCCGGCACCAGGCGCGTGACCCAGGCCGGCCAATGACGCCGTAGCTCCCCACCGCCCCCTAGCGGCTCGGTGGGCCAGCCAACAAGGATCACAATAACCTAGTAATCAAAACTACTACCCCTAGTCCAACCACACTTGACCAGATTCTGCCCCCATTTTCATCTTTGCAGTCTCATAAATTCAATTCAGTGGGCACTCCAAAGGTATTACATGAGTGTAAGGGAATGCAGAAAATGGCCTTGTGATTAACTGGGGAAATGTGTATGCATGACTCAGTTTCCCTGTTCAATTTTGTATTGCTTACTGAATGCATAGAGCTAAATCAAATGAAGCTGTAAAGGGGTTGTTGCAGAACTGAACAGGAGAAGTGAAACAATGACACAAATAAGACAGTCTCTCACATACCCAGCTTCAAAGGCGTGAAAATAACAATGACTGGACTACCGGTTGGTGGAGAATTTGCCTGGCTGGCTCAATTCAAGCTAGGATGTTTTACTCTTCCCAAGGCTAAGCCTCAGATCAAAAGACCCTCACTGGTTAAAAAAGTTCCCCTGGCAGAAAAGTTTTTTTGGGGAGGTGAGCTGATGGAAGCTGGCTGGGATATATCAGTGGAAAAGCTGAGAGCTGGGAGGACACACTCAGAGCCAGAGGGAGAAGGCCGCAAGCAGGTTAGGGTGTTTCTCCCATGTAAGAGATGGGAAGTAAGCCAGACACACCTCCACTATGGATAGAGTGGCTAAGCTTAAGGAAGGGAAAATGGATGTAGGTCTTTGTTATTTTAAATCTGTTTCTCTAAGCACTGGGTACCTTTTAGGCAAAAGAAATGATGCTCTGTTTTGAAGAAGCTGTGTCTGTCTCATTGCAAATGTGTGCTGTTTTATGCTCCCAAAGAGAAATCCTTGCAGAGTGTAACCCCAGTTGGACTTGCTGAATTAGTCACAGTTAGAAACCAGGGAGCTGTAACCCAAGTCCTGGTCTGAGAGCGTGTGGATTGTGGAGTTCCATCCACAAGCTGTAAAGACCTGACACCTGTAGAGTTGCATTTGGTGAGACTGTGAGAAAGGACAGTAGTGCAGCTAGATAGGTAACTGTGACAGGTCTACTATTATTTTAACAAACATGCACATTTTACCTCTTATACTTGCCCTTGACAGCCACTCTTGGATCTCTGCAAGGGAGTCTGTCTGTAGAATGTCACGGAGTTTTTCCAAGACCTGGAAGAAGGGCAATACAATAATGACTTAAAAGGGGATGCAAATATGCCAGATAGATTTATAGTAGGGCAGTCAAATGATTAAAAAAAATAATTGTGAGATTTAAAAAAGTCTACATTAATTGCAGTTTTAATCACACTGTTGTTAATAGAATACCAATTTACAAGTCCACTCAGTCCTACTTTTTTCAGCAAATCGCTAAGACAAACAAATTTACATGTACGGGAGATAATACCACCCATTCTTTCTTTATAGTATCACCTGAAAGTGAGAACAGGCGTTCATATGGCACTGTTGTAGCCAGCATTGCAAGGTATTTACGTGCCTGATATGCTAAACATTTGTATGCTCCTTCATGCTTTGAATTCTAGGCTCTAAAGTTTTACATTGTTTTGTTTTTGAATGCAGTTATGTTTAAAAAAAAAATTCTACGTTTGTAAGTTGCATTTTCACAATAAAGCGATGGCACTACAGTGAACTGAAAAATACTATTTTTTTTTACAGTGCAAATATTTATAATTAAAATAAAGTGAGCACTGTACGCTTTGTATTCTGTGTTGTAATTGAAATCAATATATTTGAAAATGTAGAAAAGCATCCAAAAATATTTATAATACATTTAAATTGGTATTCTGTTGTTTAAAAGTGTGAATAACACTGTGATTAATCACAATTATTTTTAATCTAGTTAATTTGTTTTGCGTTAATCACTTGTGTTAGAATCATAGAATAGAATCATAGAGTATCAGAGTTGGAAGGGACCTCAGGAGGTCATCTAGTCTAACCCCCTGCTCAAAGCAGGACCAATTCCCAACTAAATCATCCCAGCCAGGGCTTTGTCAAGCTGGGCCTTAAAAACCTCCAAGGAAGGAGATTCCACCACCTCCCTAGGTAACGCATTCCAGTGCTTCACCACCCTCCTAGTGAAATAGTGTTTCCTAATATCCAACCTAGACCTCCCCCACTGCAACTTGAGACCATTGCTCCTTGTTCTATCATCTGCCACCACTGAGAACAGACGAGCTCCATCCTCTTTGGAACCCCACTTCAGGTAGTTGAAAGCAGCTATCAAATCCCCCCTCATTCGTCTCTTCTGGAGACTAAACAATCCCAGTTCCCTCAGCCTCTCCTCATAAGTCATGTGCTCCAGACCCCTAATTATTTTTGTTGCCCTCTGCTGGACTCTTTCCAAAAAAAAAGGTATTTACGTGCCTGATATGCTAAACATTCGTATGCCCCTTCATGCTTTGAATTCTAGGGTCTAAAGTTTTACATTGTTTTGTTTTTGAATGCAGTTATGTTTAAAAAATATAATTCTACGTTTGTAAGGTGCACTTTCACAATAAAGCGATGGCACTACAGTACTTGTATGAGGTGAACTGAAAAATACTATTTTTTCTTTTTTTACAGTGCAAATATTTATAATCAAAATAATATAAAGTGAGCGCTGTACGCTTTGTATTCTGTGTTGTAACTGAAATCAATATATTTGAAAATGTAGAAAAGCATCCAAAAATATTTATAATACATTTAAATTGGTATTCTGTTGTTTAAAAGTGTGAATAACACTGTGATTAATCACAATTATTTTTAATCTAGTTAATTGTGTGTTAAGTGTTAACTGCAAGTAGTTGACAGCCCTACTTTATAGCACTAAACTGTTACAATTTTTGCCTGTTTCAGTTCAGCCCCAATTTTGTGAAATTGTGTGCAAAATTTTACAGTTGTACAAACTGCCCAGAATGAAATTGCCTTTAAAAAAAAAACCAGTTTTGTTTCACCCTAGACAACAGCCATTCATACCGTGCAATGAGGGGAGCACCTTGTATGCAGCACTGCAGGGAACCTGGAGCTTTGGGGAGTATGCCATGTACACGGCATTGCAGAGAGCACTGATTGCAGCTCAGGTAACTACTACTCTGCTCCGTCCATTTCTAACATTTCCAATAGGAATACTGTATGAGGCTTCCAGTTTGGCAGGGGCAGCTCCCTAGGAACTCCCAAAATAACTTCTGAATACAAATTAACAGGTCAGGTAGATACAGGCTGCAAGAACTGAAACCTCCATGCTCCCCCTTCTGGGAAATGGAAACCTAATACAAAAGGTTACCACTTACTTTTATTTCCTGATCCAGATAGTTTGGAACATAGTTTATATTCTCTCTGACTTCTGGCTTGTAATGCATAAAACGGGCTGGAGAAGAGGGACGGGTAAGAGAAGAAGGATGGATCTCATGGCCAACTGCAGTCAGAGGACGAGCTGATTGTTTTTTCAAAGGATCTTCCTAAGTAGAAAGTAAGGTATGAAAGGATTCAGCAGATACCAGTTACACAATTAAAGGCTAAATGAAGACGTACCCAATCTTGCGTCCCTAGAAGCCAATGATTATTTTACCATTGGCTTCAATGGGAGTAGAAACCATCACTAAAACTGTTAGAGATTCCATGCAACAGGGCCCAAAAAAGGAGAAATACACTTAATAATTTAGTCTCCAATCACTGGTCGCAATAGGTGCAGTGCCCCAATATGCCCAGATGTTGGTGCCATAGACCCAGATCCACAGAGGGACTTTGTTGAGTTAGTTTAGGCACCTACAGGGTTAGGAGGCAGCCAAGCAGGGATTTTGTGGATCACAAAGGTACATAAAATTGGGACTTCGGTGCCTAAAACTGAAGTTTAGACACCTAAAGAGCTTTGTGGATCTGGGTCATAATCCTTAAATCTGGATTTTTCATATTTTAAAAAAAAATCTCTGCAGATGTGAGTCATTGTAGGCAAAGGTTTGCCTTCAAACCCGTTATGGGAGTTATAAACTCCGGGAAAAGCAGGGAGTTGGAAAAACACTTTATGCAAACTGGTGACAGGGGATCAGGACTCCTGGGTTCTGTTCCCAGCTCTGACACTATATAGTGTTGGGTGAATCACTTAATTTCTCTGTACCTCAGTTTACCAATCAGTGAAAAAAATGGGTATAATATTGCACTTAACAGGATGCTGTGTTTGTAAAATGCTTTGAGGATGTTAGAAAAAAGGTGCTCTAAGTGCAAAGTATAACTAATTGAATTGTTAACTATAGCAGATTACTGAGCATGGCCATAAAAGAAAAACTGACCTCTTGTATATAATGCAGCACATGCTCAGACTCTTAATTAGTTTAAATTATTGACATAAAATGCTGAAGAATGAAAAGTTAGACAATGTTTATATATTAGAAATGAAACCACATCATTTCAAAGCTCCCTCCTCTACTTGCTTGATGTTTATGATCACTCATTTTAGGTCCTTGTAATATTTTAAAGGCCGCAGTCTGTGTTGCACAGTTGCTCTCCCTGGCAGTATGAGAGCTCTGAGTGGATGTACAGTACCAAGGTGCTGAGGCATAGGGCTGCTATGAATAACTGCAAATCTCTCTTTACCTTTCTCGGTAAAGCAAGGGAGTCTCTTGACCTTTTAGAGAACTCAGCCATTTCTCCTCTTCCAGGCTCTGGAAATTAATACAGAAATGTGTTTTCAGTTAGTTTATGTTGAAATCAAGTCAAAAAAATTTAATGTTAACAGTCTGTGGGGTTATGCAAAATCGCGGCTACTCACGTGAACTTGGTCGCGATGGACCTTTCCCAACGTGTGGATAAGCCTGGAGGCTTAGTGTAGTGCTGCTAGGAGATGGCGTGCCCATGCCTTGCCCAGTTAGCCCATGTTGCTGATCATATTCTCGCTGTGGGATTAGGATTTTGCTGGCAGCCTGGTATGGTCTTGAAAAACTCCCTGCATCTCTCACAACACAGACAGGTGCATTATTTAACCCTGGAGGAGAGGAGAACACAGATGCAAACTTTATCACCATAAACAATCCTCTGCAGATCATCTCAGGGATAGGGCCTCTGTTGGATGGGTGGAGGCTGCAGCTATCAAAGCTCATTGATTTTTGTGTGGAGTGAATTTAGTGCCTGTGAAAAGGAGAATGTATACAGTACCAGAATATGTGCTGCACAGAAAGGAGAATGCCAGCGTCTCCGTGACTCTTATGCTAATCCAGTAGGCCTTAATCATGACTCTGGGTCCTCTGCTTGGCCCCTCGCAACCTGCTCTGGCTGAGACCAAGAAGGTGTGTGCACAGCCCTTGTAGGGAGTGGACACCTCATGTCCTTTGAGAAATGACCCTTTTAGCTAACGCTTGAAGAGAGATGCTTTGACAAGTTCTGCATCCAGCTCTTTCTAGGTGGAGAGAGGAGGTATTTTTATTTATATTGCTTGATAATGCTGGCAGGATTGGCAGGTTCTGTGCAAGTTTCCGCTGCATCTCAAATAGTTCTGTGTGTTGCTCTGGGCTTCTCTTAGCAGGCCACTCTTGGGGCTTGTCTGCATGGGAAAGTTAGTGCACAGTAAGCTAGGGTGTGAATTTAAAGCACACTAAAAGAGTGCTCTTGGGTGGCTTAGCTTAATGTACTCCTAAAGCGTTACGCTACTGTGCATGAAGGTGAGAAATGTGTGTCCACACTGTGAGCTAGTGCAGGGAGCTAGTGTGCACTGGGTATTCCACACTAGCTACTGCAGACTTTTTCCTTCATGTAGACAAGGCCTTACAACCCACTGAGATTTGCTCTAGTTTCCCTTACGTTTTTAAGTTGGTATGAAACCAAAACCCCAAGTGTAGCCCTTCGAGGCCATGCCTGGGTAAACAGAAACCACCTGTTATAGTTTCCCCCAAAACAGACAAAATTAAATCAACAGGTTTTCCACCGTTCTGCTTGTGACCGTACAAATACCAAGTTTCTGCTTATGTAGCTAAAGGAGCCACTGCTAGCACAGCTGGCAGAGGGAACTAACTATTAAACATTTGAATAATAGATATGATTTGTTCCAGTAGAGGGCAGAGGAACATAGATGCTGGCCTGTTTATTACAGCAAATGGTAATAGTCACCTGGTAATCAAGTGATGACAATGTCCTAACTGCTTTCCTTTTTCCCCCCCTGGGGACAGCTGTCCGATAGAGCAATTCAAATTTACTTAACAGGGGTTAATGGATAGAAAATGTTAATAGACAGCTAAGTATTAACCATGGGCCTGCCTGCAGGCCTCCTCTTCTTGGATAAGGGATGCAACAGTTCCAGCGTAAGGCTTTCTAATTTTTGTCTTTCAGATGCCATCGGGCACATGTGTTTTGCTTTTATAAACTTATTTTAATAACTTGTGTGTCCTGCTTATCTCTGTGCAGATTCAGAGAGTTCAGGGCCAGAAGGGCCATTAGATCATCTAGTCTGGCCTCCTGTATATCACAGGCCATTACATTTCACCCGGTTATCCCTGCATTGAACTCAGTAACTTGTGTTTGGCTAAATCATATCTTCTAGAAAGGTATCCAGTCTTGATCTGAAGATAACAAGAGATGGAGACAGTGCCACTTTCCTTGGAGGTGTGTTCCAATGGTTAATCACTGTCACGCTTAAAAAAAATTGTGCCTAATTTGTTGTTTGAATTTGTCTGGCATCAACTTCCAGTCATTGGTTCTTGTTACGTCTTTCTCAGCTAGATTAAAAAGCTCTTTAGTGCCTGGTATTTTCTCCCTATGAAGGTACTTATACACTGTAATCTAATCACCTTGCAGTCTGTTTTTTGATGAACTAAACAGATGGAGCTCTTTAAGTCTTTCCCCTTTAAGCATTTTCTCTGGTCTTCAAATCATTTTTGTGGCTCTTTTCTTCACCCGCTCCAATTTTTCAACATCCTTTTTAAAAGGTGGTTACCGTAACTGTATGCATTATTTCATATCAGTCTCGCCAATGCCATAATAACCTCCCTACTACCCTGTTTATACAACCCAGGACGGCATTAGCCTTTCTTGCCACAGCATTGCCCTGGGAGCTCATTGTGAGTTACATGTTCACTGTGACCACTAAATCCTTTTCAGAGTCACTGTTTTCCAGGACACAGGCCCCCATTCCGAAGGGCTGGTCTGCATTCCTTGTTCTTAGGTGTATAACTTTGCATCTGGCTGTATTAAAACACATTTTGTTTGAATGGTCTCAGCTTCCCAACCAACCTAGATCACTGTATGGCTGCTCTATCCTCATTGTTGTTGACTGTTCCCCCAATCTTTGTGTCATCCACAAATATTATCCGGAGTGATTTTATATTTACTTTCAGATCGTTGATGAAAATGATGAGTAGTATCAGTCCTAGTACAGAACCCTGCTAGAAACACCTGCATTCAATTATGATTCCCTATTGACAACTACTTTTTGAGATCTGTTGGTTAGCCAGACCTTAATCAATTTAACATGTGCTTTATTGATATTGTATAGTGCTAATTTTTTAATCAGAATGTTCTGATTAAAGTCAAATATCTTACAAAAGTCAATGTATCTTACATCTATGCAGTTACCATTATCAACCAAACTTGTAACCTCATCAAATGAAATAAGTTTTGCTTGACAAGGCCTATTTTCCATAAAACCATGTTGGTTTGCATTAATTATATTCTTTATCGGTTGACTCCCATATCATGGTTTCTATTATTATGCCCAGGATTGATGTCAGGTTAGCCATCCTATAGTTACTTGGGCCATCCCATTTGCCCTTTTTGAATATTGGCACAGCGTTAGTACTCTTCCAGTCTTCTGGAATTTCCCCAGTATTCCAATATTTATTAAAAATTAACATCAGTGGACCAGTTATCTCCTCAGCCAACTGGGATGTTTTTGGCCAAGTTATTCAGCCCTTCTGATTTTAAAATGTTTATCCTTAGTAGCTGTTGTCTAACATCCTTTTCATTTGCTATTAGACTGGAAAGCACTTCATCATCAGCATCATGTGAGTACATCATCCTGCTTCTTTCCAAAAACAACAGAAATGTTTATTGAATACTTCCACTTTTTCTGCATAATTAACAACAATTTTACTATCTCCATCTAGTAATGGGCCTACACTGGTGTGTCTCACTGGGTTCTAGATAGGACCAGTTTGAAGGGGAGGGCTCGGGAGGTGGGGATGATTGGAGAGCAAGCCCATCCCACAGTTACCCTTCAGCCTTGCCTTTTGTCCTGGGGAGAGCTGGGCCTGGCCCTGGCCCTGCAGGAGAGGGGCCCCGCTGTGAGGTGAGTGCAGGACCTCCCTCCGCTCTGTACTGGACGGGGGTTGTGGTGCTAGGGCAGAGGGCGCAGCTATGCAGGGGTCAGTGCCCCCTCAGCACAGGTAGGAGGAAGAAGTGGCCATGAAGGAGGAGGAGGACACTGGCCTATCATTTTGGACCTTCCCCCGCCCCATGAATTTGGACCCTGTATGTGTTGCAAAAGAGGACAAAATGCAGTTGGTGGGTGTGACATAGAGACCCATTTGTGGTTTACTACTCTGTGTTAGCAGCTCTTCTCAGGCCTGACATACTCATTACACTTAGCACACTGTTATTATCTGTATCTAAAAGGTAGCATGTCCGATACCAATGGAAAACTAATAACTCACTGATCATTAATATTCTTGCAAGATGTCTGCACAGGGCGTGTACAAAGAGTTATGAATATGTGCTAGAATTATGTTCTTAAAATTGTTTGGCAAGCCATCCGTAAGTCCAGTCTGGCCTAGACAAAGGAATGTGTATTTGTCTGTCTGTCCAGCCTGGGCATCAGGCAGAGACAATGACAGTCCATCTACATATATAAGGTAAACAAAGCTATCCAGTGAGAGAGAAGACATCATGGCATTTACTCCCCAGCAAGAGAGAGAGAAATTTTCTCTTGGCAATAAAGTCTGGGTCTGAACCTCTAATAAGTAATTGAATTAACCGATTGTATATAATATACTGTATTATAGAAGTGTATCAGGTAAGACCTCTGATGAAAGCTAATGACATACTGGTGATTAATATTCTGAAATGTATATATTAACACTATATGAGGAAATATGGATACTCAGTGATCTCATGCTTTAACGTCTGTGACCAAACACAGGGAGAAACAGCTGCCTTCCTGTCTGGGAGAAATCCTATCTACCGGTCTCCAATGAAATTAAGCAAGGTGTGATCAATAACAGGGGAAGCCTCATTTTATACAACTCAGCAGAGTGATGGGAAGTCCACAGGAAGAGAAGAACAGCATGAGGTCATCCTGAGCCTTGGAACAAAACAGTAAGTTTGGGAAGATATATGGAAAGAGGAGAAGTCATCTTGGCATCTATTACTGGACAGACACAAGGAGCCAGAGCTTTTGCAAGCTGAGAAAGATAGTCCTTCAACCATGGGGTGTCTCCGGGAATGGAAGAGTGGTAAGGACCTTGAACAAAGATTGTAGCTTATTAAGTTAGGTCTCAGCCATTAGAATGTGTATTTTTACTTTTCTTTGTAACCCTTTCTAACTTCATTCCTTCTACTTGGTATCACTTAACCCTGTGCCCTTTTGTTAATAAATGTGTTTTATTTTTCCAATAAACCAACTCAGTGCTGTGTTTGAGTGTGTATTTATCCCAGTAAAATTAATCATAGAATATCAGGGTTGGAGGTCATCTAGTCCAACCCCGGGCTCAAAGCAGGACCAATCCCCAGACAGATTTTTGCCCCAGATCCCTAAACGGCCCCCTCAAGGATTAAACTCTCAACCCTCGGTTTAGCAGGCCAATGCTCAAACCACTGAGCTATTCCTCCCCCCCAATAAGCTGCAATATGCTTTTGTCTCTTTAAAGGAGTAAACAAACCTTATTATTTCTGAGTGTTTCAAAAGAAGGCTGGACCCCTCAGGTCAGACAGTTTGGGGGAAATTCGGGACTGGGAATGTGGGGTCACCGCTGCATAAGGTAACGGGGAGATCAAGACCACCCTAGTCTTATTGTCGTCCTCCTGTGTGTCCCTAATGAAGCTGATCCCCCAATCTTTTAAACACTTACATGCATTCTTCAAAGTTGACTTCACTGGGACTATGCGTGTGATTAAAGTTGAATAAGTCTGTAATTATTTGCAGGATCGGAGCCTTATACATTTAGGGCTTCAGAGCAGTTCCATTATAACTCCATGTGTTAAACTTACAGCATTCCAAAATGTGTCTTTTGGGCTGAAATTTTCCATGTTTGTTCCCTGACAGAAGGTGACTGTCAGGTAAATGTAGGCGCAAGTCCCTTCAGCTAGGTTTTTAATAATCAAAGGATGAAAAATATTTTTTCATAGTAAAAAATAAATTAAAAAAGTAAGCACACTTTTTATCAAGGTTACAGCAAAAACAATGGATTTATTTTGTGGAGAACTGGGAACTTCTGATTTATTTTCTTATGAAAAATGTGTGACTGTTTCCCTTCCCCCCACTTCCGCCTTTGTATGGTTACCTCCCAAGTGTGAATGGATTGTTTTGTTGTTTTTTTCTTGAAACCAGACAAGCAAAGACAAAACTAGACAAATGACTGTGGGGAAATCATCTAGCATGAATGAACTATCAGGAATTAAAATCACTGAGGTTAATTTATTGCAAATCTCTAGACAGATAAACATATCTGGAGAAGTAACACACCCTGAGGGGAATTGCATCTACTGATTTGACTAGGTTTAAGAGGCCTACCAAACAAAGAACTGAGAACTGTATAAAATGACCAGCCTGATATAAAGGAGGTTTCACTCTCACTTGATGCAAGAACTAATAGGACACTGTGACCTAGAAGGACAAACACGGCCAAAGGGTTTAAAGGATTTGGAAACCTACCAGGGTTCTGTGTGGTTGATAGGTGTTACTTGGTAGTGGGCATGTAAGCGGTTTATTGTTTTATAGTATGTTTTCTGTGTCATCCTTTTCTTTTGAATACATACTTTGCTTTCTGAAGACTGGATGGTTCCTGGTTAACCCTATCATTGCCCCTGAGTGAGAACAGAATGGCTGTTGCTGTACTAAACTCAAACTTACTGAAGCGATCACAGTGAATTGCAGGAGGAATTGGAGCATGCACTATTAATTCGCCCCAATCCTTTAGGTGCTGACTATGCACAAGAGAAGAACAGGACAGGTTTCATTTTCTAGAAACTGGAGGCCTGTGCTGCTGGCAACACCACTGCACTTTTCAATAACCGGGACGTCTATGAAAAAATTGCACAGGGGAAAGGAGTATGACAGGGATCAGCAGCAGTGCTGCGCAAAAGCAAAGGAACCGTGGCAGGCACCACAAATAGACTCAGAAATACCGATTTAAAACAAACAAACAAACCTCAGAATATATTTAAAATACAATTTGCGGTATGTGTGCATCATATATGGGGGAAAATCCTCCTCCTGGTGTGAATTTTAAGAATGCTGTTGTGACTAATGTGAGAGTGCCCTGTAATAATTATGGATCTATGAAAAGTTGATATCTGTGTCTTGAGCGCTTGGGGATGGGCTGAACGCCATCTTTAAATTTAAACGTTAAAAGGAAAAAACCATGCAGATGCTTACCCGAGGTCCCTTCCCCTTCAGCGGGCTCGTCTGTACTCAGCTGGTGGGATTGACTAGATTGTGGTGGAGTCTCAAATAGGTCATGGCTGGAACCTCCCACCGCATCTCCCTCTTCCTTCCCGTTCATGGCAGGTGTGTCTGTCTCAAGCTCCTGAGAGGTATCCAGAGTGGTCTGCAGGGTGCAGGTGGGGTCTCCGCTAAGTATGGCATGCTGCTCATAAAAGTGGCAGGTCTGCGGCTCAGCACCAAATCAATTGTTGCCCTCCCTGGCATTGTGGTATGCCTGCCACAGGTCCTTGGCTTTGCACTACTACTTATCCCTGTCACACCCCTTTCTCTGAATCCCCAGTGCAATTTTTTCATACATGTCCATGTGTCTATGGCTGGTTCATAGCTGTGCTTGCACAGCCTCTTCTCCCCACAGGCCCAGGAGATCCAATATCTCCTCTCTAATCCAGGCAGGAGCGTGTCTAGTGCCTGCAGCCAGCATAGTCATTGGGCAGCTGCACACCAGGGAGAGCTGCTAGTTGCGCTCACCAAGGTAGGTAAAGATATTTCAAAAATACATGGTGGGGCTAAAAAGGGGGTTGTGGTTGCTGGGTTTCATGTCGCCTGGGCAGTGGAGTTTATAATTGTGACCAGAGCGGTCATTGTCACAGGGAATGGGGCATTGTTAGACAGCTGTTGGAGGACTTTTAAGGTAGACACAGGTCTACCTTTGCACTGTGTTAACCTCAGTGCATTGACCATGGTTCCATGCCGTTTGGGGAGGTGGTTTTAATTTGTTACCGTAATGGTGCGCTTAGGTCGGCCATAGACCAATTTTGTGTGGGGACACTGATGATGGCAGACCAGCCCATGCTAAGACCCCTAGGCCTCAACTGAACACTGACAAATACATTGCTGAAGCCAATTTGGCTCACCTGTGCGGTAGTATTGTTAAAATAGGTTTTGAAGTTATAAAATGTGTTGTGTTGGACTTTATAGAATGCTTATAAGTTGCTGCATGCACTAATATCACTTATAATATCCGTATCCAGTGGTGAGCTGGAGCCAGTTTGCACCGGTTCGCGCAAACCTGTTGTTAAATTTAGAAGCCAGTTTAGAACCCGTTGTTAAAGGGGTGGGCAAACTCAGGCCTGCGGGCCACATCCAGCCCACGGGCCACATCCAGCCCACGGGACCGTCCTGTCAGGCCCGCCTGAGCTCCCGGCTGGGGAGGCTCCCCCGACCTCTCCTCCGCCTTCCCCCCTTTCACAGAGCCCGGCACCAGCGCTCTGGACCGCTCCTGGGCAGCTCTGCAGCTCCTGCCGCTTTGAACGGCATGGTAAGGGGGTGGGGCTGCGAGCTCCAGCGGGCCGCGCGGCATCCATACACGCTGCCCTGAGCAGCATGGTAAGGGGGCCGGGCCGGGGCTGGGAAGAGGGGTTGGATAAGGGGCAGGGAGCGGTTGGCGGGGGCGGAGGTTCTGGCGGGGGGGGGTTGGGTAGGCATGGGAGTTCCGGGGGTCTGTCGGGATGGTGGTGGATATGGTCGGGACAGGGAGCGGGGCGAGTTGGGTAGGGGGTGGGGCCCTGAGGGGCGGTTAGGGTTGGGGGTCTCAGGCTTGTACTCACTGGGCGGCGCTTAATAACTGGTTCCCTATCGGGTTGGCGGCGGCACTTCAGCAGCAGGTCATTCACTCGCTCCGGGTCTTCAGTGGCACTGAAGGACCCGCTGCCGAAAACCCGGAGCGAGTGAGGGACCCGCTGCCGAAGACCCGGTAGGGAACCAGTTATTAACATTCTGGCAGCTCGTCACTGTCTGTATCCCATGTTATAAGGTAAAGTTTGTGTTTGCTCTGTATCGGTAAAGCTTCTCTCCTGACTGGTGATTTATAAAGTGTGAAATATTAGTTTGACACAGAAGAAGTTATCTCCTGCCTAATGAAAGAAGGCCCATCAACACCGGACAAACCACTGCGGAACATTAGAGGACCAAAGACTTTGTTGATTGCTTCTCTTCCTGAAACCTCCCATGAAGAGGAAATATGCAACTGAATTCCTCCCAACTGCTGAACTTGCAACTTGAAGCAGAAGGGGGAAAGGAATAAAAGGTGCTAACAAGGAGAAATTGTATCTTTCATGCTGCTTGGACCCTGAGGAACAAGAATGATGAAGCATAAGCAAAAGATCCCCAGTGCTGGGCCTGTGTTAGCACTAAAGAACATATAGTGCTTGCCTATTATAGTAGCTTCTATTACCTGGGAGTAACCTAAATATTGCTGTGAACTTTCACCAAAGTACGCTCGCCAGGGTGTCAAAATAGATTGGAATACCCCTGGGGACTGTCTGTGACTCCATGTTAAGGCTGTTATAGTGCCTGAGGAGTTCACACTGGATAATTGGTTGGTGAAATCTGAGTAAGGAACTCACAACCAATTTGGGGTTTGTGCCCTGTTCCCTAACAGTCTGCCCTGTGCTTGATACTCATGCTCTTGAGCCACTCCCAGGACCGCTGGACAGACGCATTCACAAATAGGTCAACACAAGGTGACTTATGTCAACCTAACTTCGTAGTGTAGACCAGGCCAAAGGCAATCTTTTATTCTGTCAAAAGCCTCCATTCCAGATACATAATAGGTAACACTATTGCTTGTATCTTTCAAAACCAGTTTGGAGCTGCTTTACCCTTCATTCCTCACTGTAAAAGGTACATAAGCCAAGTGCTCCTTAATTACTCCCTCCAGTCCTACATCCACTAATCTTAATGCTTCTCTAATAACCAATTAGAGACTGTTTTTGTTCCCCTTACTCACAATATATCTTTGGCAAAAAGCACCTGGCCATGTGTGACCATTTCCCTCCCCAATACCACCAACACAGTGTATTTATACAGAAATTACAGACAGGTGGGAAGTTTGATACTGAATTCTAAACTGAATATCCAGATAGCTCCATCAGTCACAGTCAACCTTTCCCAGGACCCTGCATCATGACCACCACTATATTTCTGGTGGAGGGGGACTCCCTCCAGAGCCCAGCAAATGGTAAGGACTGTAAACAAAACCCCCAGAAACAGCTGCCCCTGAACTTTAAGGAAGTTTTGTATCTGGACCCAAGTTTTGCAGCACAGGGCCATTTTGTTAATTTGCTAAGTGACATGGAGCCCTTCCTTTCTCAGGGCCTTTGGGGGCTTCCCTCCTTGTATCTGTTGATTCAGGAAAGAAAGGAATAGGAATGATAATCACACCCAGGGCTCATGTGGCAGTGTGTAGCACACTATCTCTAGACCATTGAGCTGGCATTACAAACTATATTGAAACATATGGCTGCTATTGGGGAAGGGTGAGAGTTATTTAAGTGATGGCAGGTAGCTATGACATGTTGGTAGTTGTATAAGGGGATTTTTTTCTCAATATGCTGTGCAGGGCTGTGCCAAATACAAGGTGGGAGAAGATGGGCTTCCTAAGGCTATGTATACACTATCCTACGGATCGACAATCCGGGGTTGATTTAGCGGGTCCACCAAATCGACTGCAGATCACTCCCCAGTCGACCCCAGTACTCCACCCTGGACGAGAACAGTAAGGTAAGTTGACGGGAAAGTGCCTCCCGTCGACCCTGCATAGTGGACCCTGCAGTAAGTCGACCTAAGCCATGTCGACTCCAGCCACATTATTCACGTAGCTGGAGTTGCGTAGTTTAGGTCAACTTACCGCTGTAGTGTAGACATAGCTTAAGTGTGATTTCTCAGAGCCTACGTCTCACCTTGTTCCACGGTAATCATGTTACATACAGACTATTGCTAGTGGATGCTCGCAGCTGTCATTTATTGTTGCCTGCTCAGTTACATTTGAATTGTGCTTGGTAACTGTTTTTTAAAAAATGAAGTAGTTTGTAATGTTTTCTTCTTCAGAGAGAATAGAAAAACAGAATAGGAAGGAGAAATTGGTCCAAACTCTGCTGTCAATTTCAATGTTGTAAATTTGCCTTGTACCGAACACAATGGAATTAACTCCAGATTTACACATGTATAACTGAGAGCAGAAATTGGCCCTTAGTCTGTATATGCGGGTCTATTTACAGGAGATGCCTTTTAATTTTTGTTCTCTGAATGGAGCTGTAGCATCGAATGTTCAAAGTCAGAGTAGGTCTTCACTGCACAGTGAGGGTATGTCTATGCTGCGCAAAAAAAACCCCCAAAAAACTGATGGGCTCTCAGGGCTTGCGCTATGGGGCTCAAAATAGCAGTATAGATGTTGTGGTGTTACTGTGGCTTTAAGGGAATGAATAGAATCTTCAGGGTGTGGGAGCTAACAGCTGGAGGAGGTGGTCTGGCAAATTCTCACTGCTTTTTCCAGATTTAGATCTGGCTCGTCTAACAGTCTCTTTCTTACACTGATAACGTTTATACCCATTACAATATGATCTCCTATCATTGACTGCGATAAAGCCAAAGGAGACCTTTTCAAAGATTTATAGAAAGCTATTTAGAAAATTCTGTTATATATATATAAAATATGCAAATACATTTGTGCTAAAAAAAATCATTACAAGAAGTGAGATTGGTGTTACTGTGGTTTTAAGAGAGTGACTAGAATTTCCAAGGTGTGGGAGCTGACAGGTGTGGGAGAAGGCTGTGGGTTTTAGGTTAGACATTAGGCTGACCTGAGCTAAGATGCTCTGTGTATATATTAACTATGTATCTAATAAAGACTTGTTAAATTACTAGCTATGAATTATTAGTAAGGCTAGCGGATTACTTGAATAGAAAACAACACAGTCATTTCTGCTCCGGCTGGAGCCCATGCTCTGAAACCTAGTGAGGAGGGAGGGTCTCGGAGTCCATGGTCCAGCCTAACCGGAATATCTACACTTTTGTTTTTAGACCCATTGCGCAAGCCTGAGTAAGATGACCCAGGCTATGAGACTCACTGCTGTGTTTTGTGGGGGAGGGGTTCTTTTGTTATTGCAGTGTAGACATACCCTGACTGTCACGCCAGTTAGCCCAGCCTGGGTTTGAGCATCCCCACTGGTAAGCCATACTTGAATTACTGCATCCTCACTGGTGCTGCACCCCCACAATGTGTGTGTCACTAGGACTTCTGGGGCAAATCCCATGGTTCTTTGTACTGAGATGCTCTAGGATTGTTTCCCAGTCAGTTGCGAGAGAACTTGTCTGTCTTGCGCGGATTGGGGGGAGGGAGGGAGAGAAGGCACTGGAGTACTGTCAGTTCTCAAGTGATTTATCCTGCATATTCACTGCAAAACTGGTGGGTTCCATCAGTTAAAGTGGATCCTGGGCTCTAATCTGTATCCTGCCTCGCTGAGTAAACTAACCCTGGATTATAGCACCTAAGAGTCTGGGTAAAAGGTTTTTCTGTGTGGACAGTAGAGGGGTTTGGGCTAAAACCCAGGTAAGAGCCAGGGTTAACTTTACAATGAAGACTTACCCTAATATATGGAAATGGCTATCTGGAGGAAGGAATCACAGGATTTTGAACATGAGACCTCAATGCCTTTCTACCAGTGCTATGAACATGCAGTGGTACATTCCTGTCCAGCAGGGGGTAGTGGGGCCTAGATGGTTTTGCCCTATTAAAATGAAGCAATTTCGTTTATAGGGACAATGGGAGATAGGCATCTAATTGTCATTTGTGCCTTTGAAAATCTCTCCCTTAAGTTAAACTTTAATTTACAACTTGTTAAAGTGGGTAACTTTCTAAATGGGAAGCAGGTGCCTAGAATGTCAGTTGTGGCTCAGCAGTTTAGTACCCTGTTAATTGATGACAGACTCTCACTGTAAACAAGGCTAACTTTGAAAGGCAAATTATATAAAAATGACACCTTTTTACTCAACCAGTTGCTCCCGGTGTGTGTTCAAAAATGGAGCTGGTCAGAAAATCATGTGAGGGAGCATTGCAACATTTAAAAAAAAATTCCATTTGTGCTGAAATTTTCTGACCAGCTCAAATTCAGAGTCGCACCACACCATCCTCTTGATTGTAGGGATTTTAAAAAACAAAAGCTAACTCGTGTTTGTTGTATTGTCTCTCGAGTACTATAGAAGAATGAGTTAGGTTCCAATATGGTTCATGAATCATTATCCACAGATTTGATAATTAAGTTCCAACTGCAAGGCCAAATTCTAAATGCCAGGCCCGCAAACCCAGTCTGAGACTTTTTTAGATTATCTGACTTTCAGTCTTTCAGTATCTCCTTAGCTCTCCATCTCCTTTCCTCTCATTCTGGTACCTAGAGTTATACTTTGGATACGTTTTTTCTTGTGAAACTGGAAACTAACATGTGAAGGGTTTTTTGTGTGTGCTGCTGAGTAATTTTTTTTTTTTTTTTTAAAGAAAGACCTAAAACACACACTTCTTTTCAGGAGAATCAGGCTGGATGTGCAACCTGGTTATGTGTCTCTAGGAGGATGCTTTACCTTGAATATGGCAGACTGTCCTGGAATGTGGGATGTGTCTGGAGAGAAAATAAGTTCCACTTGCTCTTCCAAAAGGAGAATCGCTCAGACTTCTCTGTGTTATTACTTTGTAGTTGAACTCAGGCTCAGGCTGTTGTTTGAAATTGATATTCATGATGTAACTTTGCTATTCTCCCCACAGCAACTCTTGGGGTAGTGGGTCCTGACAGTGTCTCATCAGCAGCGGCCAAATGCTGGAAGTACAGAATAACAATAGTCATGGACACGAAGGGAGCAGAACACTTGAATTGCTACTTGTTTTTCTTGTGAGTGTTTTACATTTTGTTACTGTCTCTTCAATATTCCTTCTGGGGCAGCCTTAAGCAGGCACAGGCTCAGTAGGAGACTTTCTAAGGCTCCACTTCTAGGGGATGGCATAATAGTCTTGGGACCACTTTGGTCAGTGTAGTGAGGCGGTGTGGCTCCCCGCTGCCCCGGAGGGGGAAGAGCCCATCCGGAGGCCGGAGTGGGCGGAGCTAGGGAGCTCTGAGCTCACTCCTCAGAGGGTCAGGCGGCGACCCTGAAGTCTAAAAGCTCGCCCTCACAGCTCAGTCAGGCCCCAGCCGCCGGAGAGACCAGACGTCTCCAGCATAGCTCGTGACTGGGAAGAACCCACGGCCCAAGGCAGCCGCCAGGACTGGCCGGGCCTGCCCTGCGCCCGCTATCCGGAGGACCCGCCGGACCGGCCGATCAATCCCTGCCCTGACGAACCCATGGCCTTGGATCCCCCAGAGGCCGACACCAGGACCCAGGTAGGCCCCGAGGGGGAGTGTGGAAGTAGCCCGGGGGCAGCCGACCCCAGTCTGGCTGCAGCGCTGCCAGAGCCTATATCAGTGTGTTGTGGCCAAAATCCCCACTGACTAAGCAGCGAGTCTTCTGCCGCTGCTAGGGCCCCGGGCTGGGACGCAGTGGAGTGGGAGGGCCTGCGTCCCCCTGCCCCTTCCGTGGGCGGCAGTCTCCCCCTCTCCCAGGCCTTTTGAGGCTTGGGCCCGCTATTGTTGCTCAGCCCTGACTGAGGGCCTGAGCTCCTGACTCAGCGTTTGTTGCCCCGCCCTGACCTAATGCCTGGGCTTAAATACTTTGTGCTATTGTTGCTCAGCCCTGACTGAGGGCCTGAGCTCCTGCCACAGTCTTATCGCCCGCCCTGAGCAGGGCCAGGCTTACCGTGTTCTTCTAGCTACAGCAAGAGCTGCTGAGGGAGACCCACGGCCGGACAAGTTTCCCCAGCGCACCGGTGTGTAGTGAGCCGGTGTGGCTCCCCGCTGCCCTGGAGAGGGTCGAGCCCCAGCAAACTCTTGTACAGTCAGTTACCGCCAGCCAGCCCTGAACTGCTCTTCTACACATGCAAAGTCTCTGCCCACATGGTCCACTATCCATTGCTGCACACAACTGAGCAGAAACAGGGACACCTCTTTGTAGGAAGAAATGACAGAAAGGGGAGATTAGATTTGTTGTTGAGTTGTGTGGGAAGAAGAGGGCAGGCAGTAATGGGTGAAGAAGAGGTGGGGCAGAAATGCCACCTTAGGATTTTGATATATTTATTAATACTAGATGGTATTGTGATTGGATGGTAAAATACCATTCTACAGCTTGCTGTTGCCTAAAACTCAGATAGTGTAGTAGATATATTTACGACTCACTACCTAGCTTTAGATATCTTTATGACTTACTACTTTCAACCTGTTTCTCCTCTCCCCCCCCCCCCCCCCAATAATATTCTCACACTGTCTGTCTCAGCCCTGAATTTATCACCTTGGATAGGATATATTTGAGGCCACCAGCTCTAATGCAGCGTCCTAAGAATATTTGAATTGTTGTATGCCATCTCAGGTTTTTATGATGTAAATATATTCTCACTTATACCTCTTTCAATATGTATCAAAAGTAATTATTTTTCCCGTGTGTGTGTTGCCAGAGAAGTAAAACATGGGAGTTTTTCTGTTCAGCCACACTTGCTTGGCTGACCTTTCCTAATTTTTCTTTTGTAGATTTCCAAGTCGTTTTGCATGACATTGAAAATTCATAAGAAAAGATGAAAGCTTTTGTACCCTTTCAGAAGTCAGATGTAACAGTCTCATCACCTGATTTCAGATTTGGGGTTTCTCTGGGACCAACATGACTATTGAATTATTTTCCTTTATTACTGGTGTCAAAGTTCCTTCCCCACTCTGAACTTTAGGGTACAGATGTAGGGACCTGCATGAAAACCTCTAAGCTTCTCTACCAGCTTAGATCTGCATTTGCTGCCACCACTCCCAATGCGCTAAGTCCCTTCCCTGGGTAGCCTTGAGAGACTCTTCCACCAATTCCCTGGTGAACACTGATCCAAAACCCCTTGGATCTTAAAACAAGGAGGAATTAATCATTCCCGTCCAATTCCTAGTGAATCCAGATCAATCCCCTTGGATCTTAGAACAAGGAAAAATCAATCCGCTTCTTAAAAAGAAGGCTTTTAATTAAAGAAAGAACGGTAAAAATCATCTCTGTAAAATCAGGGTGGAAAATAACTTTACAGGGTAATCAAACTTAAAGAGCCCAGAGGAACCCCCTCTAGCCTTAGGTTCAAAGTTACAGCAAACAGAGAGAAACACTCTAGCAAAAGGTACATTTACAAGTTGAGAAAACAAAGATAAAACTTAACACGCCTTGCCTGGCTGTTTACTTACAAGTTTGAAATATGAGAGACTTGTTCAGAAAGATTTGGAGAGCATGGATTGATGTCTGGTCCCTCTCAGTCCCAAGAGCGAACACTCACCAAAACAAAGAGCACAAACAAAAGCCTCCCCCGGCCCCACCAAGATTTTAAAGTATCTTGTCCCCTTATTGGTCCTTTGGGTCAGGTGTCAGCCAAGTTACCTGAGCTTCTTAACCCTTTACAGGTAAAAGGATTTTGGTGTCTCTGGCCAGGAGGGATTATAGTATGGTACACAGGAGGGCTGTAACCCTTCCCTTTATAGTTATGACACGCCCCCCAAATCACAGATCGTGTTGGATAGCTGGTTCCACACTGGCTGTGATTTCTTCCTGGAGCTCTAGGAGAAAACAGAGTTAATAAGACACATGCACCTTTAGACATACTACTGATTATGTAAAAACTAACAATATGTCCCACATTCCAAGAACAGTTTTTAACCAGTTGATTCAGGGAATCTTTCCTGGGAGAGTGCATCAGCCACTTTGTTAGAAGCTCCTGAAATGTGTTGTATTTCAAAATCAAAATCTTGGAGAGCTAAACTCCACCGAAGAAGTTTTTTGTTATTCCCCTTGGCGGTATGAAGCCACATTAGTGCAGCATGGTTGGTTTGTAGTTGGAAACGCCGTCCCCAAACGTATGGGCATAGCTTTTCCAGCGCGTACACAATGGCGTAGCATTCCTTTTTGCTGATTGACCAGTGGCTTTCCCTCTCAGACAGTTTCTTGCTGAGAAACACGACAGGATGGAATTCTTGATCTGGTCCTTCCTGCATTAAAACTGCTCCCACACCCCGCTCGGACGTATCTGTGGTTACTAGGAATGGTTTGTCAAAGTCTGGGGCCCTTAGCACAGGGTCAGACATGAGTGTCCCCTTAAGCTGGTTAAAGGCCTTCGGACACTCATCAGTCCACTGAACTGCATTTGGCTGTTTCTTTTTGGTTAGGTCTATCAGTGGGGCGGCGATTTGGCTGTAGTGTGGTACAAATCGCCTATAATATCCGGCCAAGCCTAAGAAGGATTGGACCTGTTTCTTTGACTTTGGGACTGGCCACTTTTGGATAGCATCCACTTAGGCCTGTAGGGGATTTATAGTCCAGGTAAGTCACTCTGTTTTGGCCTATTTGACACTTTTTAGCCTTAACAGTTAGTCCTGCCTGCCTGATGCGCTTGAAGACTTTTTCCAGGTGCTCCAGGTGTTCTGCCCATGAATCAGAAAAAATGGCCACATCATCGAGGTAGGCAACTGCAGATTCTCCCAATCCCGCTAGGAGACCATCCACAAGTCTTTGGAAGGTGGCGGGTGCATTTCGCAGCCCGAAAGGGAGCACATTAAATTCATACACCCCTGCTTGGGTGACAAAGGCTGACCTTTCCTTGGCAGGTTCATCTAGTGGTACTTGCCAGTACCCCTTCATTAAGTTTAAGGTAGAGATGAATTGGGCATGTCCCAATTTCTCCAATAGCTCATCTGTGCGTGGCATTGGATAGTTGTCGGGACGAGTTACAGCATTTAGCTTACGGTAGTCCACGAAAAAGCGAATTTCTCCATCTGGTTTAGGAACTAGAACCACTGGAGATGCCCAGGCACTCTTAGAGGGGTGGATTATACCCATCTGTAGCATGTTCTGGATCTCCAGTTTTATAGCAGTTTGGGCATGAGGTGACTCCCGGTAGGGTGGGGTTCTAATTGGGTGAGCATTACCTGTGTCAATGGAGTGGTATGCCCGTTCGGTCCGTCCTGGGGTGGCTGAGAACATTGGTACAAAGCTAGTGCACAGCTCCTTGATCTGCTGTCGCTGCAGACGTCCGAGGGTCACGGAGAGGTTCACCTCTTCCATGCCACCATCCCTTTTTCCTTCATAGTAGACACCTTCAGGCCACTCAGTGTCATCTGTTCCCTGGGCTGTAAACTGGGAAACCTTTAATTCTCTGGAATAAAAGGCTTAAGAGAATTAACATGGTATACCTTAGGCTTTATGTTGGAGGTGGGGGATGCTATGAGATAGTTAACAGCTCCTAGGTGCTCCTGGATCGTGAATGGTCCTTCCCACGACGCTTCCATTTTATGGGCCTGGAGCGCCTTTAAGACCATGACTTGGTCTCCTACTTTTGAAGGACCGTTCTCTGGAATGTTTATCATACTAGGCCTTTTGCTCTTCCTGAGCATCCTTTAGGTTTTCTTTAGCAAGAGCTAAAGAGTGTCGGAGGGTGCTTTGTAGGTTGCTTACAAAGTCTAGAATATAAGTTCCTGGAGAAGGCGTAAACCCCTCCTATTGCTGCTTCACCAACTGTAATGGCCCCTTAATCTCGCAGCCATACACATTTTCAAATGGTGAAAACCCTAAACTGGGATGTGGTACAGCCCTGTAGGCAAAAAGCAACTGCTGCAACACTAGGTCCCAATCATTGGAGTGTTCATTTACGAATTTACGTATCATGGCCCCCAAAGTTCCATTAAACCTCTCCACCAGGCCATTGGTTTCATAGTGGTAAGGGGTGGCAACCAAGTGATTCACCCTATGAGTTTCCCACAGGCTTTTCATGGTCCCTGCCAGGAAATTAGTTCCCGAATCTGTAAGGATGTCGGAGGGCCAACCTACCCTGGCAAAAATGTCTGCTAATGCCTGGCACACACTTTTAGCCCTGGTGTTGCTTAAGGGTACTGCTTCCGGCCATCGGGTAGCAAAATCCATGGAAGTCAGTATGTACTGCTTTCCTCTGGGTGTCTTCTTTGGGAAAGGACCCAGAATATCCACAGCTACTCGCTGAAATGGGACCTCAATTATGAGGAGTGGCTGGAGAGGGGCTTTGACCTGGTCTTGGGGCTTTTCCACTCGTTGGCACACCTCACAAGACCGGACATAATTAGCAACATCCTTGCCCATTCCCTCCCAGTGGAAAGACTTCCCCAACCAGTTTTTGGTTCGGTTCACCCCGGAATGGCCACTGGGATGATCATGGGCTAAGCTCAAGAGCTTTACCCGGTACTTAGTTGGAACTACCAACTGTCTTTGAGGATGCCAGTCTTCCTGGTGTCCACCAGAAAGAGTTTCCTTGTATAAAAGTCCTTGTTCTACAACAAACCGGGATTGGTTAGAAGAGCTGAGAGGCGGTGGGGTGCTCCGTGCCACCGCCCAAGCTTTCTGAAGGCTGTCATCTGCTTCCTGCTCGGCCTGGAATTGTTCCCTTGATGCTGGAGACATCAGTTCCTCCTTGGACTGTGGACTTGGGCTTGGTCCCTCTGGAAGCGATGCAGGTGCTGGGGCTGTTTCTGTTGACTGTGAACCACTCTCCGCTGGTGCACTATGTGGTATTTCAGGCCCTGGCTGAGCCTCTTGGGTAGGGTTATCTGCTGCTTCTGCCAGTTCAGGCTCGCTGGTGCCCTCTGGCGTTGGAGTTGTAGACGGGTTTGCAAGCACTGGACTCAGTGCTGGCAATGGTTCTGGTGCTGGTTGCGTTGCCAGTTCCGGTTCTGGGACTGGCTTTGGCTGGGTCTCTGGGATTGGATCCACTACGGCTGTTGCAGTCGTTGGCAGGGGATCCGGTTCCACCACCTTTGTCTGGGTCTCTGGTAACACAGATGGGGCCCTGGTGGACAGCTCTGGAACAGGGATGGGGGTGAAAGCTTGCTTAGCCTGGCTGCGGGTGACCGTTACCACCCTCTTGGCTAGCTTCACATGGTTGGCCAAGTCTTCCCCCAGTAGCATGGGGATGGGATAATTGTCATAGACTGCAAAAGTCCACATTCCTGACCAGCCCTTGTATAGGACAGGCAACTTGGCTGTAGGCAGGGTTAAAGAGTGTGACATGAAGGGTTGAATTGTCACCAGAGCCTCTGGGTTGATGAGTTTGGGGTCCACTAGGGATTGGTGGATAGTCAACACTTGTGCCCCAGTGTCCCTCCACACAATAACCTTCTTTCTGCCCACTCTTAAGGTTTCCCTTCGCTCCGAGGGTATGAGAGAGGCATCTGGGCCTGGGGATCTTTGGTGTGATTGTGGTGTAATGAACTGTAATCCGTTGGGGTTCTTGGGGCAGTGGGCCTTTATATGTCCCAGTTCATTACATTTAAAACATCGCCCTGCTAAGGTATCACCGGGTCGAGGTTGGTTGGTGGAGACTGGTGTGGTGGGGTGAGAAGGCATCTGGGGTTTCCCTTGGGATGTAGGGGGGGCCTTGGGTTGTCCCCGGTGGTAGGGTTTTGTTTCAGGTTGCCCCTTCTGATATTCGCTCCAACTGCTATTAGGTTTTTTGTTTTTTTTGTTTTTTTTGTCACCTCCACCCATTTGACTCCAATCTCCCCCACCTTGGTTACAGTTTTGGGTTTCCCATCTAGGATGTACCTTTCTATTTCCTCAGGAACACCCTCTAAGAACTGCTCCATTTTCACTAGGAAAAACAGATCTTCCAGAGATTTAACATTTGCTCCTGATACCCAGGCATCACAATTTTTGTCAATGTGGTAGGCATGTCGGGTAAATGACACGTCTGGTTTCCACCTTAGGGCTCTGAACAGCCAACGGGCATGCTCAGGTGTTAACCCCATTCTGATTCTGGCCTTGTTTTTAAAAAAATTCATAACTGTTCATGTGTTCCTTAGGCATTTCAGCCGCCACCTTTGCTAATGGTCCACTGAGCTGCGACCTCAGCTCTACCATGTACTGGTCTGTAGTGATGCTATACTCAAGGCAGGCCCTTTCAAAATTTTCTAAGAAGGCCTCAGTATCATCGCCTGCCTTGTAGGTGGGGAATTTTCTGGGATGGGAAGCGGTACCTGGAAAGGGGTTGTTAGGGTTGGCTGGTATATCCTGCCTAGCCTTTACCAATTCCAGTTTATGTTTCCTCTCTTTTTCTCTCTCCTCCATCTCTTTTTCTTTCTGCTCCATCTCTTTTTGTTTTTCCTCCATAGCTCTTTTGTGGGCATTCTCTTTGGCTTTCTCTTCTCTTTCAGTAGCTGCTTTCTCGAGTTCTTTTATTTCGAGCAGTTTCTTATGATTTTTTTCACTTTCTTCTGCTGTCAGTCTGGCCAGCTCTAGTTTAGTAGCGGTGTCACTGGTACTCATTTTCCTGCTTTGTTGGGCTGGGTCACACCCCCACTGCAGTTCACTGAAACTGGGATGTACTCAGCTCAGGGCTGCTTAGTTAACAGAGACTTTCTAACTAGCTATCCCCGAGAGGTAGAAAGAAAAAAAACAATTCAGCTTGTAAATTCCTTTTGCCAGCTGTTTGCTCACTGCTTGAACCCTTCTATTAACAAAGACCCTTGTTAAAAAAACTTAACCCCTCTGCATTCAGGCAAGGAGAGATAAGATATGCATCTACCTTCAGCTCTGCTTTCTAAGCAGCTAGAAAGGAGAAAAAAAATCTTACTGGCTTTTGGTTTAAAATGATCCCACTTCTGCCATCATGTCAAGGTTCCTTCCCCACTCTGAACTTTAGGGTACAGATGTAGGGACCTGCATGAAAACCTCTAAGCTTCTCTACCAGCTTAGATCTGCATTTGCTGCCACCACTCCCAATGCGCTAAGTCCCTTCCCTGGGTAGCCTTGAGAGACTCTTCCACCAATTCCCTGGTGAACACTGATCCAAAACCCCTTGGATCTTAAAACAAGGAGGAATTAATCATTTCCCTCTCCCTTCCCTTTCCCCCCACCAATTCCTAGTGAGTCCAGATCAATCCCCTTGGATCTTAGAACAAGGAAAAATCAATCCGCTTCTTAAAAAGAAGGCTTTTAATTAAAGAAAGAACGGTAAAAATCATCTCTGTAAAATCAGGATGAAAAATAACTTTACACGGTAATCAAACTTAAAGAGCCCAGAGGAACCCCCTCTAGCCTTAAGTTCAAAGTTACAGCAAACAGAGGGAAACACTCTAGCAAAAGGTACATTTACAAGTTGAGAAAACAAAGATAAAACTAACACGCCTTGCCTGGCTGTTTACTTACAAGTTTGAAATATGAGAGACTTGTTGAGAAAGATTTGGAGAGCATGGATTGATGTCTGGTCCCTCTCAGTCCCAAGAGCAAACACTCACCAAAACAAAGAGCACAAACAAAAGCCTCTCCCCCCGCACAAGATTTTAAAGTATCTTGTCCCCTTATTGGTCCTTTGGATCAGGTGTCAGCCAAGTTACCTGAGCTTCTTAACCCTTTACAGCAGAATACGGACCCTGGACTTCAGAAAAGCAGACTTTGACTCCCTCAGGGAACAAATGGGCAGGATCCCCTGGAAGAATAACATGAAGGGCAAAGGGGTCCAGGAGAGCTGGCTGTATTTTAAAGAATCCTTATTGCGGTTGCAGGAACAAACCATCCCGATGTGTAGAAAGAATAGTAAATATGGCAGGCGACCAGCTTGGCTAAACAGTGAAATCCTTGCTGATCTTAAACGCAAAAAAGAAGCTTACAAGAAGTGGAAGATTGGACAAATGACCAGGGAGGAGTATAAAAATATTGCTCAGGCATGCAGGAGTGAAATCAGGAAGGCCAAATCACACTTGGAGTTGCAGCTAGCAAGAGATGTTAAGAGTAACAAGAAGGGTTTCTTCAGGTATGTTAGCAACAAGAAGAAAGTCAAGGAAAGTGTGGGCCCCTTACTGAATGAGGGAGGCAACCTAGTGACCGAGGATGTGGAAAAAGCTAATGTACTCAATGCTTTTTTTGCCTCTGTCTTCATGAACAAGGTCAGCTCCCAGACTGCTGCACTGGGCAGCACAATACGGGGAGAAGGTGACCAGCCCTCTGTGGAGAAAGAAGTGGTTCGGGACTATTTAGAAAAACTGGACGTGCACAAGTCCATGGGGCCAGATGCGCTGCATCCGAGGGTGCTAAAGGAGTTGGCGGATGAGATTGCAGAGCCATTAGCCATTATTTTTGAAAACTCATGGCGATCGGGGGAGGTCCCGGCTGACTGGAAAAAGGCTAATGTAGTGCCCATCTTTAAAAAAGGGAAGGAGGAGGATCCGGGGAACTGCAGGCCAGTCAGCCTCACCTCAGTCCCTGGAAAAATCATGGAGCAGGTCCTCAAGGAATCAATTATGAAACATTTAGAGGAGAGGAAAGTGATCAGGAACAGTCAGCATGGATTCACCAAGGGGAAGTCGTGCCTGATTAACCTAATTGCCTTCTATGATGAGATAACTAGCCCTGTGGATGAGGGGAAAGCAGTGGATGTGTTATTCCTTGACTTTAGCAAAGCTTTTGATACGGTCTCCCACAGTATTCTTGCCGCCAAGTTAAAGAAGTATGGGCTGGATGAATGGACTGTAAGATGGATAGAAAGCTGGCTAGATCGTCGGGCTCAACGGGTGGTGATCAATGGCTCTATGTCTAGTTGGCAGCCAGTTTCAAGCGGAGTGCCCCAAGGGTCGGTCCTGGGACCGGTTTTGTTTAATATCTTTATTAATGATCTGGAGGATGGTGTGGACTGCACTCTCAGCAAGTTTGTAGATGACACTAAACTAGGAGGCGTGGTAGATACAGTAGAGGGTGGGGATCGGATACAGAGGGACCTAGACAAATTAGAGGATTGGGCCAAAAAAAACCCTGATGAGGTTCAACAAGGACAAGTGCAGAGTCCTGCACTTAGGACGGAAGAATCCCATGCACTGCTACAGACTAGGGACCGAATGGCTAGGTAGCAGTTCTGCAGAAAAAGACCTAGGGGTCACAGTGGATGAGAAGCTGGATATGAGTCAACAGTGTGCTCTTGTTGCCAAGAAGACTAACGGCATTTTGGGCTGTATAAGTAGGGGCATTGCCAGCAGATCGAGGAACGTGATCGTTCCCCTTTATTCGACATTGGTGAGGCCTCATCTAGAATACTGTGTCCAGTTTTGGGCCCCACACTACAAGAAGGATGTGGAAAAATTGGAAAGAGTCCAGCGGAGGGCAACAAAAATGATTAGGGGTCTGGAGCACATGACTTATGAGGAGAGGCTGAGGGAATTGGGATTGTTTAGTCTCCAGAAGAGAAGAATGAGGGGGGGATTTGAAAGCAGCCTTCAACTACCTGAAGGGGGGTTCCAAAGAGGATGGAGCTCGTCTGTTCTCAGTGGTGGCAGATGACAGAACAAGGAGCAATGGTCTCAAGTTGCAGTGGGGAAGGTCCAGGTTGGATATTAGGAAACACTATTTCACTAGGAGGGTGGTGAAGCACTGGAATGTGTTACCTAGGGAGGTGGTGGAGTCTCCTTCCTTGGAGGTTTTTAAGGCCCGGCTTGACAAAGCCCTGGCTGGGATGATTTAGTTGGGAATTGGTCCTGCTTTGAGCAGGGGGTTGGACTAGATGACCTCCTGAGGTCCCTTCCAACCCTGATATTCTATGATTCTATGATTTTGGTGTCTCTGGCCAGGAGGGATTATAGTATGATACACAGGAGGGCTGTTACCCTTCCCTTTATAGTTATGACAACTGGCATTTATGTTACAGGGTTAATCATATAACAGGGGACAATCAATAAGCCATACACCCGTTGTGGGTATTCTGCATGTCACATCATGTCTGTATTTCAATATCTAGATGAGTACATATGGTGTGCTGGTGGTTGTAACTTTCCACCTCCTCAATTCTGATTTAAGAGAGAACTCTAGTTCAGAGGACCCTAATCATTAGTAAATCAAATTCAATCTCTTTCCAGGAAATGAAATCAAGGCATCATCAGAAAATCCTTGTTTGTAAACTCTACATGCTGCCAGTTGTGGGTATAGCAGGGAGCCTAGAGCAAACCTGGCCTGTTCTGAGGCAGAGCCCCTTTAAGAACAGGCCTTTGGGCTTGGTAGAGCGGGTTTTCAGACCCAGCTGGCGTAGGTTGTATGATTGCCTGATGAGCATCTGATTCCTACCAAGAGCACAGTTGAAGAGGGGAGCTGGAGGAAGCAGGCTGACTGCTTATGGAGGATTGGATAAGAGCTGCCAGGGGCAGGGAGGGTTTAGCAAGGAAGCTCCTGGGTCAGAGTTGTTGTTCAGTTGTTGGATGTATGTTGAATGGTTTTGTTTGTGGGGATGGGTGTTACTGGAGATTCTTGGTGCCACCAATAAGTGATGCCCTGAAGAAAGTGCCTGCAGATCCCAGGGGTGTCATTGGTTCTTTCCTGGGCTGTGGAGACCAGGCAGCAGTTTACAGTGGGCTTTGCCAGTCAAACCTGTTCTCTGGTAAGTTGCACAAAAATACTTCCCTAATTAGAATTTGGCATGATCTGGCAGCCCTGCCAATTAGTCAGCAGCTAACTGAGTAAGTAAAACAAAAAGCATGCTGCCATCTATGGATTATGAACTGTTGGCTAGTTTATAGCTAATCCAGATTAGTACAGTAGAAAGGTGGTTTTTGATGGGTTCCCTGAAAGATACTTATAATAATTACATTTTAATTAAACTGCCTCAAGGAAGGGTTAACATTTTTACTTAAACATACTAATGCATGGGTTATTTACCTTTGGGTCTCCTCTGAGCACAGCAATCCCATTGCTTTCAACAGTGAGGGGGAGGGATAGCTCAGTGGTTTGAGCATTGGTCTGCTAAACCCAGGGTTATGAGTTCAATCCTTGAGGGGGCCACCTAGGGATCTGGGGCAAAATCAGTACTTGGTCCTGCTAATGAAGGCAGGGGGCTGGACTTGATGACCTTTCAAGATCCCTTCCAGTTCCAGGAGATAGGATATCTCCATTTATTTATTTATTTTATTATTTGTTTCTAGTAGCACCCACCGTGTGATAAGTATTTTCCAGATATATGAGAAGGGACAGTCCCCACCACAAAATGCTCACGAACTAAGCACAGAGAAGGGGAGGTAGGCAAGGGAAAAACAAATTGGCCAGGGATTTACCTACACCCCCCTCCTGAATTTCCCCATTACCCCCCGACCCCAGTGGTCAACTAAACTAGTTTTTAAACATTGTTGCCAATTTAGTCAGTTGAAAATTTGAACTGAAATTGAAACATTAATACACACTTTAAAAGCATATACAATGTATGATCAAATACTTGTACCTGAAAAAGCATAATAGGTTTAAGAAGTATGAGCAAAGACTAGCTTCCTCACACAGCTGTTATTTTTTTTATGACAATGTCTGCGCATTCATTTTTGTGATGTTGGCCAACCTAATGATTTCAAATTCCGTTTTGTAAGCAAGATCTGAATGAGCTCTCCCCCGACAGCTGGGAGGATTGGAGGGCAGGGGAAGGCTTTAGGACCAGACTGTATTTTCATAAACACACCTACTCTGCCTCGGTATCCAGCAAACAGAACTGTGTTGCTAGGGTTGCCAATTTTGATTGGCTGTATTTCTGGAGGTTTCATCACATAACATAGTCTTTAATTAAAGATTAATCTTTAATTCCTGGAGACGCCAGGACACTCCTGGAGGGTTAGCAACCCTATGTGTTGCCCAAATGATCAATTTTGACTGGTGTTGGGTTACAAAGCACTTTATGGGTCTATGCCAGTTATGTGATATGTATGTATCTCTTCACCCTTGCAACCGATACCTGTAATTCCTCATAACTCAAGCCTGACCCCAGATGTACAGTACCTTCCCTCTTAACTTGTCTATTTAATTTTAAACATTAACTGTAATAACATTTATTTTGGAGGTAATGAAATGTTGTTATACTCATTGTATGAGTAAAGGGCATCAGAACTGTACTCGGCCTGTCCTGATTGAGGGGGTCACCCTCACTTCTTTTTTTGTGCCAGGGCTTGTCAGGGATGAACCCCGGCACACCTAGGCTTAGCAGTTCATAGCCCCCGGACCTCTGGGCTTGCCACATCAGTTCTGAAAGTAAAAACTTGCTCGAACCCCGGCACCTCTTTCATTACAAATTAAGCACTGGTCACCCTCAGCCGAACCGCAGTCACTAAGCAGGGGGTTTGGATGCCAGATCCCAGTGGAGAGAGACAGGGTGGGGGGAAAACATAGTGGGTGCTCAGCACCCAGCAGCAGCCCCGCCAATCAGCTCTTCCCCTTTCCCCCCCAGCACCTCCTGCCTGCCACGATCAGCTGTTCAGCGCACAGGAGGCAGGGATAGGAGTGAGGGTGGGTACACTTGGGGGAGGGAGAGGAAGAGGCGGGGGGGCCTTGTGGGAAGTGGTGGAGTAGGGGCAGAGCGGAGGTCGAGCACCCCGGGCAAATGACAAAGTCAGTGCCTATGTACCCCCACATCCATTTTCTGGAGAAATTATTACAGAAGGTGAAATTGAATAAATTTCACCTCAGTTCACTTGCACGGTGACCTGATCGGTGTCCTATGGGTATAAATAGCACTTTCTGTGAACCAAGAGTCAGATTCCAGTTTCATACGCTTCCTATACGATGTTGGCAATGCTGGCCTCTTGCATGCATTCACAAGAGCAAGGGTTTTTCAGTATTTAATTGATTAAAACTGTGCTTTAAATGTCTAAACACTATGCCTCTTTCATCTAGCCAAAAGATTGCACAGGGCAGATGCATGCCTCACTTACATAATGGCCTAGGATGCATTGTCCGTCTTGACAATCCATTGTTTAAAATGGAACTTCCATAGGGAGAAAGTTGCATGGCAAATAGCAACATTAAATCTAAAAAGAACGAGGCGTACTTGTGGCACCTTAGAGACTAACAAAGCTTTAGCCCACGAAAGCTTATGCTCAAATAAATTTTAGTCTCTAAGGTGCCACAAGTGCTCCTCGTTCTTTTCATTAAATCTAAAAGAATTTAATGTGTTTAAAAAAAAAATCTATACAGGGAGTGCTCTGGGCGGCAGGTTACTTATTGCTTAATACTTATGTCTTAATGAGTGCCTGAGCCAACTCTCATTGACTTAAATGGGAGTTAGACGGGGCCCTAAGTTGCCTGCTAGCCAGTATCATTTCAATAGGTCTCCCTGTTAAACTTCACCATAGTTAATTTGATTACTGTGATTTGATTGCAAGAAAAAGCCTCAAAACCCATGATGTGTTGTACTGCATCAAAGCAAAAGCTTCTATCTTTTTTGCGATCTACCTTAACCAAATATTCTGTGGGCACAGCTACAAGATGGTTGACAACGTATTGTATATAACATTAAAATAGTGTTACAAATCCACTGTTAAGTAGTTACACAGAGCTAAGTTTAGATTTTATGAAGCTTCTGATTTGCTCTGTAGACTCTTGTTCTCCTTTGCTTGCCTGTACAAGGAAATGATCCCACTATAATTTATACCAGTATACCTCCCTGTGTGGACACACTCTTATTCTGGAATGAGTATGATGGGTCAAGAGCTACTGCCTGGATGGTGGATTGTTTGGGAACAGGGAGAGAATGGAACTAATGGGACATTTTTATGTGGGGAGGGGAAAATACATGTACTTGATTGATTTTTGGTGTGGGTGGGTGGAGAGAATACTTTCCCAGGAGATTTCACATGTATTATCAACTAAAGCAAAACACTTTTGAGGAAGACCCCAGTTGAAATGTTGCTCTCCTACTCTACCTATCCTCTTGGGGAAAGCATGAGTGAATAAATAGATTTTGCAACATGCCGAGAGGGTCAACAAACTCAGGGTTCTGTCTGATAACAAGGGAAAGTGAATTCCAGAGTTGAAGGCCTTCTATGGTGATCATCCTATCCCCAGACAGACAAATCTAGGGATTGTTAGCTTGAGTGTCCCAGCTGATCTGAACTACCAGGTTGGTGCACTAGGAAAGATGCAATCTTTAAAATTATGCAGGGCAGAAACCATCTTGTGGAATGGTTCTTTAGCATTTTTCTTCAAGTAAAATGTCTAAAATTATCTAAAATACCTCAGTAGAGACCACAACTAATAAGTGAAGGAGAGAGATAATAGAAAAGCAGAAAGGGGAGGGGAAAGGGAAAGTGATAATGCAATAAAATCTAGTATTGTCTTTATCAGTGAATTAACATTCAATCGCATATCCAGATTATCACATATCCACAGGGCTAAAATCAACTTCATTATTGCATTACTGAAAATGTGCTCTTTTTTATTTGATTGTACCGGCATCTGATTCATGGTGATCTTCTCCAACAGTTGAGATTAACACTGAAATCTTTTAATGTAGCTTTTGTGGGCCTGATTTTCATCTCCCTTTACAGCAGTTTCACACAGGTGTAATTCCACCAATTTAATCCTGATCTAAATGAAGTAAGTAGACCCTATGATTTTTATTCTTGCAAAAATTATAAATTTGCACACTAGTTTTAAAGAAATGCTTTTCCTCAAATTTACTATTTAAAATATGAAGCTGCAGCCTTCTGTGTTGCACTGTGATGCATAGTGCAATCTCTGATGAATAGCTTACTATATTTGCCTAAGTGTATGATTTTATGCTAATGTCCATGTGAAGACTTAAAAAAAAACAAACACAATCCAGTTGCAGAAAAATTGTGTGATGGCACATCTAGCCCCAATTCAAAGCAGCCTAGTGGTTTACTAATTTATATATTCCAAGAAAGATTTTTTTTTTTACTCTGAATCCTATAATGCACATACAAGATTACACATGTTCTTAATCTATGTATTTTTTCCAGAGCTAGAAATGGTTAGCAAGTCCAGTTTTCCCTTCTCCCATAATAGGATGAGGGCTTAGTGACTGAATTCTTTGCTCAAGTAAATCACGAAAAGAACAAAGAAATACAAACATGCATGCCCTATGGAGCATTTTTCTATCTTAAGTGCATACTAATCCACACAAGACATTTTCAACTGGAATGTAATCTGTCCAAGCCTATTGTTCTCCAATAACTTTTGTCAAGAAGGGAACAAGGCTACTGTAAATACCAATAAGCTTTTTCACATGGCTACATCATAATAGCATGTCATCCTAGCTTTCAACTCCTTTGACTTTAAATGCAATCAAGTAACACAACAGGGCAGCAGAAAAGTCAATTGTTCTACATATTTAAAAATGAGACCATTAGATACCATGACCAGATTGGAAAGTAGTCATTAGAACTTCAGAAGTGCCTAGTTATACCAGTATAGCTAAAGAATGCTGTCCAGTGGCTCTGGTACAGGGTTTACAACAGTCATCCTCCTCTGCTCCTCGAGTGTAAAAGACTTTTCTCTCTTATTATAAAGTAATCTATTCAAAATCCTGAAGATTTGATTTGTAAAGTGGATTGATCATTTTGGATCATGAATTCTTAGTAGTCTAGGGGAAGAATAGCTTAAATCAGTGATTCTCAGGCAGGGGTCTGGAGTCCCACAAGGGGCCGCGAGCAGTTTTCGAGGGGACACCAAGCAGGGCCAACGTTACACTCACTGGTGCCCAGGGTAGAAAGCCAAAGCCTCACCGCATGGGGCTGAAACCTGAGGTCCTGAGCCCCGCCACCGGAAGGTGCTGAAGCCTGATCAATGTAGTTTTGCGGGGACACCTGCAGCCTGGGGTCCCAGGCAACTGCCCTGCTTGCTACCCTCTAATACTGGCCCTGTCTTTTCTATGCAGAAAACTAGTTGTTGTGGCACATGTAGGCTGTGGAGTTTTTATAGCATGTTTGCGGGGGGACCTCCGAAAGAAAAAGGTTGAGAACCCCTGGTTTAAATCATGCAAATGTCTTATTTCTGTAACACATTGAGTACTTTTGTTTTAGTCAATGAATTGTTGTTTTATTAATTAGTAACTTCTAGTTAGACTTTTTTTTTTTCTTTTTAACCTGAAAGCTTTATAAGATCATTGCTTTCCAAGGGGCATAATGTATGTCATTATACAATCTGTCATATCTTTAGCTTCAAATCCTTTTTACAAAACTTATCTATAAAATCATTGTATGAAACATACTCGCTTTTTCCAAGTCTATTTTAATAGTCTCTCTTGCATGGTTTTTTGGTAATGTTTTGCCTATTTCTTACCAGGGAAATAGATCAAACGATGTTGTCTAACTATATAATAAGGTAATGTCAGGGGCGGCCCGTCCATATAGGTGAACTAGGCGGTCACTTAGGGTGCCAAGTTAAATGGGGAGCCAAATTTGAGGAAAAAGATGGAAAAAAATACAAATAAAATAATGATGTCATTATTTCAATTTCCGTGCATGTACGGAGGTAATAGGAATTATAATTCATTTCTCTACATTTCTGAGAATTTATTAATATGTCAAATCTTTTATTTACTGCAAAAATAAATATTTTAGTGAATTTTTTTCCAATTTGTGACGTAGGGTCAAGATGACCCACTCTGCAATTTTGATCAGCAATAACTCAGCCACAATGAAACACATCCACCAGCGGCAAGCGCTGCAATGCTAGTGACACACAAGGTCGCATAGCTGGAAATTCATGTAGAGTGGAGATATCACGAGTTGATACATATCAAACGGTCATTTTAACACACGTCACAGGTACATGGTTAAGAATCAAGCGAATACTGTGGAAAATTGTGCTTCTTGTGCCAAAGAATAAAGAATAACATCTTTCAGCATTATAAATCCAAAATGTGAGTATCTTTAAGCATTATTAAACCTTAGCGTTATTATCGGGCTGTATAATTACGAACTTTTCTTTGTTATAACTGGTTTACATGTAGTAAATAAGGTCCATAAAAGAAAAGTAACAGTGTTAACGCTTAATAGACTGTGAAAGTGATGATGTCACACTCCAAGCGGGTAACCATGAGGAAGGGGATTACTTTCCAAACAACCGGTGTTGGGTTATATCACTGAAAAAGGACATTTTGTTTCTGTGTAAATGCTGTAACTAACTGTTTTAATAGGTAAGTGAATGTAGGTTACTAATTATTGAACCTTTAAGCAATTAAAAGACATGTTGGGATGGCTGCAATGTGGTTTAAATCTCCAACCATGTGGTGTGTCAGCCATCCTTAACGCTATAATGCTTGCAGTCGGGAGCACAGTTAGTACATAACAATATTCAAATGCCCCATGTCAGACAAAGAAAACCCTCAGGAGCTGAGTATCCTAAATGAAAGTCTGAGAAGGAAAAGGATAAAGCAAAACAGCAGGGATCCTTCCTCAAATATCTTCTCTTCAAATAAAGATGGAAGCAGTTCACAGCATCCAGATGAAGGAATTTTACTTGGAGAGGAGGTTAGCTCACATCTGCATGGAAGCAGTTTAGAACATCAAGATGAAGGTACATTACTTCAAGATGAGGGTAGCTCACATCTACAAAAAAGCAGTTTGGAAACTAAAGATGATGGAAACTTACTTCTAGATGAAGGCAGCTCACAGCGTCAGACTGATATGGAAGCGGAGAAAATTTATTCACCTTCATAGAGACATGCAGTAAATGAAGTAGAAGGAAGAAAGGATGAGGAAGTTACAAACAAGTTACCATATGGGGACCCAACTTCGTGGCCCAGATGTGATGACAGTGTGCAGCAAATTCTCATGGAACATGGACCCGACAAGTTCATGAATTTCCCTTCCCTAAGGATGGAAATAAAAGAAAATTCTCTGCTCAGCATTACAAGAGAAAACTCATTAATGGGGAAGAAATTCATCGAAACTGGTTACAATATTCAGTGTCGAAGGACTCTATTTTGCTTTTGCTGCAAGTTGTTTAGAAATCAAACAATTGATACATCACTTACTTAAAATGGTTCGAAGGACTGGAAAAACATATCTTCAATTCTCTCTTCACATGAAAGAAGTACAGAACATTTGGAATATTTTCAAAATTGAAAAGAACTTGAATTACGATTAAAAAAAGGAAAAATGAAGGAAAATGTACGTGTGATCAAGGAAAAAGAAGAATATTGGCAACAAATAATAGAGTGTCTGATTGCTTTAGTGAGAGTTCTCGGTGGGCAAAATTTAGCATTCCGCGGCTGCAGTAGAAATGGAAAAACTATACTCTCCAGGTAATGGAAACTTTTTAAAAAATTTGTTGAATACCTAGCTTTTTGATCTAGTCATGAAAGAGTATCTACATAAAATAACTGATCATGAAATACAGGTTCATTACTTAGGGGAAAATATGCAGAATGAACTGATTCAAATCCTAGCAAATGCCATTTAAAAAGAAAATTGTAGAAGCTGCCCATTGTGCAAAATACTTTTCAATAATACTGGACTGTACACCAGATGTGAGTCATGTTGAACAAATGACTATCATTTGTTTTGTGGATATGGAAAAGTCTGCAGATGAAGATAATGTTGAAGCTCATAAAGGAATATTTTTTGGGTTTCGTACCACTGAAGGAGACGACTGGAGCATTTATGACTGAAACTATTCTACAAGAGCTTGAAACAATGTCATTATCTGTTGAAAACTTACGTGGCCAAGGCTATGATAATGGGAGTAATATGAAGGGTAAAGACAATGGTGTGCAAAGGAGAATGATGGAAATCAATCCTAGGGCCTTTTTCGTTCCTTGCAGTGCACATTCTCTGAATTAGGTTGTCAATGATGTTGCTAGATGCTGTTTGGAGGCAAGCAGTTTCTTTGACCTGGTGCAACGAGTTTGTGTTTTTTCTCAGTCTCAACACATGGTTCAGAGATTCTGACTCGCCATGTGAATTCTCTAACTGTGAAACCACTTAGTCAGACAAGATGGGAGAGTCGCTTTGAAGCCTCTTTGCTATGAATTTGGAAACGTTTATGATGCCCTTATTGAAATTTCTGTTGATACTACCTTTACTTGATCATCTGGCAATACGGCGCATTCAGATGCAGAAGCTCTTGCAAATGGCCTTTCCAAGTTCAAATTTGTGACTTCACTAATTTTGTGGTATAATATCCTTTTTTGAGATTAACCTCACTAGTAAGCAGCTTCAGAAAAAGAACTTGAACATTCTGCTATTCAAAAACTGCAGCAAACTAAAAATATTTTGGAGGAATTCAGAAGGGATGAAGGGTTTGAAAGAACACTGGTAGAGTCTCTCGAGCTTGCTGAAGAAATAGACTTTCCAACAGAATTTGCCAAAGGAAAGAGCAGTTTTCATATGAAGGATGAGACACACCCATTCAGAACCCAAAACAAAGGTTCAAAGTGAATTTCTACTTTGCAGTCCTTGATACTGCTAGTCACTTGGTTGACGAAAGATTTCAACAGATGCAGCAGCTAGAGTCAGTATTTGGCTTTCTATAGGATATCAACAGCTTGCAAAAGAAAACAGCAAAACAGATAAGAGAATTTTATATAAAGCTGGAGTTGGCATTGACTCATGAAAATTCAAAAGACATTGATGCTACAGATTTGTGTAGTGAGCTTCAGGCTTTTTCAAGACGACTTAAGAATCATAGAATATCAGGGTTAGAAGGGACCTCAGGAGGTCATCTAGTCCAAACCCCTACTAAATCATCCCTGCCAGAGCTTTGTCAAGCTTGACCTTAAAAACCTCTAAGGAAGTATATTCCACCACTTCCCTAGGTAACCCATTCCAGTGCTTCACCATCCTCCTAGTGAAAAAGTTTTTCCTAATATCCAACCTAAACCTCCCCCACTGCAACTTGAGACCATTACTCCTTGTTCTGTCATCTGCTACTACTGAGAACAGTCTAGATCCATCCTCTTTGGAACTCCCTTTCAGGTACACCTCTACCTCGATATAACGCTACCCGATATAACACGAATTCGGATATAACGCGGTAAAGCAGTGCTCTGGGGGGCTGGGGCTGCGCACTCCAGTGGATCAAAGCAAGTTCAATAGAACGCAGTTTCACCTATAATGAGGTAAGATTTTTTGGCTCCCGAGGACAGCGTTATATCGAGGTAGAGGTGTCAAGCAGCTATCATATCCCCCCTCATTCGTCTCTTCTGTAGACTAAATAATCCCAGTTCCCTCAGCCTCTCCTCACAAGTCATGTGCTCCAGCCCCCTAATCATTTGTGTTGCCCTCCGCTGGACTCTTGCCAATTTTTCCACATCCTTCTTGTAGTGTGGGGCCCAAAGCTGGACACAGTACTCCAGATGAGGCCTCACCAATGCTGAATAGAGGGAAATGATCACGTCCCTCGATCTGCTAGCAATGCTCCTACTTATACAGTCCAAAATGCCATTACCCTTCTTGGCAACAAGGGAACACTGACTCATATCCAGCTTCTTGTCCACTGTAACTCCTAGGTCCTTTTCTGCAGAACTGCTGCCTAGCCATTCGGTCCCTAGTCTGTAGCAGTGTATGAGATTCTTCCGTCCTAAGTGCAGGACTCTGCACTTGTCCTTGTTGAACGTCAGATTTCTTTTGGCCCAATCCTCTAATTTATCTAGGTCCCTCTAGGTATCCTGTCCCTACCCTCCAGAGTATCTACCACTACTCCCAGTTTAGTGTCATCTGAAAACTTGCTGAGGGTGCAATCCACACCATCCTCCAGATCATTAATGAAGATATTGAACAAAATCGGCCCCAGGACCGACCCTGCAGCACTCCGCTTGATACAGGCTGCCAACTAGAAGTGGAGCCTGTTGAGCCCGATGATCTAGCCAGCTTTCTATCCACCTTATAGTCCATTCATCCAGTCTGTATTTCTTGAACTTGCTGGCAAGAATGACTGTGCGAGACCATATCAAAAGCTTTGCTAAAGTAAAGGAGTAACACGTCCACTGCTTTCCCCTCATCCACAGAGCCAGTTATCTCATCATAGAAGGCAATTAGGTTAGTCAGGCATGACTTGCCCTTGGTGAATCCATGCTGATTGTTCCTGATCACTTTCCTCTCCTCTAAATGCTTCAGAATTGATTCCTTGAGGACCTGTTCCATGATTTTTCCAGGGACTGAGGTGAGGCTGACTGGCCTGTAGTTCCCTGAGTGGTCCTCCTTCCTTTCTTAAAGATGGGCACTACATTAGCCTTTTTCCAGTCATCCGGGACCTTCCCCGATCGCCATGAGTTTTCAAAGATAATGGCCAATGGGTCTGCAATCACATCCGCCAACTCCTTTAGCACCCTCTGATGCAGTGCATCCGGCCCCATGGACTTGTGCTCGTCCAGCTTTTCTAAATAGTCCTGAACCACTTTTCTTCACAGAGGGCTGGTCACCTCCTCCCCATCCTGTGCTGCCCTGTGCAGTAGTCTGGGAGCTGACCTTGTTTGTGAAGGCAGAGGCAAAAAAGCATTGAGTACATGAGCTTTTTCCACATCCTCTGTAGATGCTTCTCCCCATCTGTAATTTAAGCAAGCATGTGACAGGTACAGTCCTACAGAGGAGTGCATGGGCATATTCTTGCCTTGCTTTGGCTGTTGCCATTATCCACTCCATTTAGTGGAGAAGCAACAAGACAGCAGCAGTTCTGTGCCAGAGCATAAGCTAGTGTGGTGAGCCACAATATCAAGTCGTTCTCTGACTGACTTCAGTAAGTGTTAAAGCAAGACTAGTTGTAATCTTGCAGGATGTCAGGAATATGGCTAATTGCCAGGGATCAAGTATGTTTAATATTTGTGATTACATATTCTAGTTACATTCCCTGGCACTGAAGTAGACAAAGGGCCCTAAGATTTTGAAGCATACTTGGCCAGTCCTAGAGATTTAGAGCAGCAGACCAGTCATCTTGGGTCTGCATTTAGAGTGCTTAAGTAATGTTTGATGATAAGGGTTTGTACTATGCTATGCACATGGGACTCTTTCCAGCAATTGAGTATGTATAGTTGAGTTATCCTAATAAATATCCTTGTGACAGTTCTGCCAACATAAAGGATGTGCTCCTGGAAGATTTTACAAGCTTCTGTACAGAAATATTTCAGGAGATACCAGGCAGGTGCCCAATAGTTCTTTGCTCTCATAGCAAACTGCACCATTCTTAGATATGCTAAATATAAAAGAGAACCTATTCTATAGTAAGGATATTTAACTTGTTAGAAAAGTGGCTTGATGCCTCAGCTAGTGGACTTTTGGATCTTGCTTTTTGTTTACTGACAAGGGCTAGAGAGATTAAGAAACATTCCACTCCTGAAGAAATATTGAAGTTTGTTTTGTGAAAATAAACTCAGACAGTTTTCCAAACATTTTTATAGCTCTACGCATTCTTTTAACTTTGCCAGTTTCCGTAGCTAGTGGAGAACGTAGCGTCTCAAAGTTAAAATTGATAAAAACATATCTGCATTCAACAATGGTGCAAGAGAGACTTGTTGGACATGCCACAATGTCAGTAGAGCATGAAATAGCTGGAAAACTGGATCTAAAAGAACTAGTGACTGAATTTTCAAAACTTAAAACAAGAGAAATCATGTTTCAAGAGCACAGAGTGTTTTTTATTTGGAGTGTTTTGTAAATACAGGTTAAAGTTCATTGAAGAGTTTTCTTATTTCGTTCTATATTGGATGTGGTGGTAATGGCAGTTAAAGCAGGATAGCGTAATGGATGATTTTGGATTTGTAATAATAAAAATTATAATTAACATTTTTAATGCATTTTTATTTGAAATCTGACTGAAATATCCTCTAGCTGTCATGTACAAATCTATTCTGAAATGTTTGTGTCTCTATTTTATCTGATCCCAGAAACTTTGGTTGGACGGATGGACTGACAAACCGAATAATTAAGCCTCTGTTTTTAAAAAAAAAAAAACACTTAAAAACATTAAAAGAAAAAAAAGAATCAGAATGTTTCCCAGTTTACCAAAAACCTCAGCCTAGATCTGCCCTTGGGGTTTGGGGGCACCGATTACATGGTTCGCCTAGGGTGCCAGTTGCTGGCAGCTAGTCTAGGGCCGCCCCTGGGTAATGTAGAGGCTTTTTGATACCATTTAATATATATTTTCTTTTGATGAGGCAAACAAAAGACACCCCCCCCCCCAAAAAAAAAGCCTAAAATCACATCTTAAATTATTTTAAATCTTCTCAGTATTAATTATGCTACATAAGTGTTTGCAAACTCTTTTACTTATTATATTTTGCAATGTTTAATGCTAGCTTTGCCTAGAGAGAGAACTGGGTGTGACAGTGGGTACATAGGTATAATATTTACTCCAACAGTAATTTTCTGTCTGGATGCCTCTCTTAGAATAACAGGTTTTCATGGAAAAGTTTCTGATGTCTGTACCTTGTCAATGACATTTATATATTTTTTTTTAAAAGAGGTGATTTTAAATAAACACTTATCATCTACATCTGAAATTTTCTAAAATGGTTTAATATAAAGAAATTCAACATACCTGACAAGCAAAATCTTGCAAGAGGATGGCTTTTTCAGCAGAATGCCAGGTCAGTAGAGCCTTTCTTTATTCTACAGCAGGTGAAGCTTTCCTCTGTTGTATTACATATTTTTGCCTTTCTAGGTTAAATATTTTAATTGAATGGACAGTACAATCTTTTTTAAATAGTTCCTTTTATCTGAGTTGACTCTCTCAAACTTCACTTATTCCTTTTGCTCTTTTATCCTTCCTGGCTCCTTGGTGGTTATGGTACACTGAACATCTTAGTAACAGGCAGAAAAGTGTCCTGTGACCTGCTGAAAGTCTGAGTTCTAGAATCTTTTCTCTCTAGTGTTCTGTACATCTTTTATGACATCTTCTAGTTGCACACAGCTGTAATGTCCCCTAAGTAAGGAATACACCAGGTGGTTATTCTGTACCTTCCATTAGCAGAGATAAAGGCTACTGTGCCTCAGAAGTCCTTTTTCTATTATATAGCATTATGCTATATCTTTTCCATTGGGGGAAAAATGACATACCCTACTACTGAATCAGAAATAGCTGATTTCTTTAGAGACTGGAAACATAGCGTGTTATGATGCATAGCAATATCTTTGGGCTAGATTTTCAAAGCCCTGTGATTTCATGATGTGCATGCAAAGTGAATTTTATGTGAAACAAAATCAAAGAGATGCCCTCGTGACAGTTGTGACAGCACAAGTGACAGAGCTACACAGTTAATTTCAACAAGTTTATGTTTGTAGAATCTAAATTGCTAGACATAAAAATGTCACAGAAACACCAGGGGAAATTAATGGAGGTGGTTAGGAATAAAATGTTTCCGGGCATTGACCAGTTAGGCATTTAAATATAGTAATGGAATTGGCATCTGGAATATAGTAATTACAACCAAACAGAAGTGTCTAGAAAATGCATTGATATAATTAGGAGGGGTGATTGATTGATTGTTACCTGGGCTGTCTCCAGAGATACTTTGCTGATAAAAAATAAATAAGTCTTCTGTTTCCTTGACTACTATACCTAATGTATGACTCCAAATCTCCTTAAACTTCAGTGAGAAGGTGATGTCACAGAGGCCTTTGGTTCCAGAGGTTTTCATAGTCCTCTCAACCTCCAAGTTTGACTCCTTGTTGCTGCTAGACTCCTAGATAGCAATGGCTGCCGGAAATACCTTTATTAGTCTACGGTGAGCCAAGAGATGTCTCTTCTGTTGGATATAGAACTGACCACAATGACATACATTTGAGATCTCCAGGCTCAACTGTTGTGATGCATTGTACCTATGAATGATCAAAGCAGCCTTTAAAGGAGCTCCAACTGGTTGTTCATTGCACATCCTAGGGAACTCAGTTTGATAGGAACACACCAGCCCAATGCATTGGCTCCCTAGCCAATACTAGATTGGATTCAGTGGTCTTATACTGATTTTCAAGGCCTTCAGCAGAAAGGATCCAGTCTCTCTCAAGGACCCTTTTCTCTCTCTGTATCTCCTTGTCTTTTCTTATGATCGTGACAATTATGCTCATCAGGAACATAGATTGGTGGAATTGCCTGCAAACAGAGTGAGGTTCCTGAGGGCAGATTGTCAGCAGTTGGCTTACAGCTGCAGAACTCCCTCCCAGGGGAGATTAAACAACATGGGCTCTTTCATGCTTGAATGCAGTGACATTCATCTTTCTGCAATACTTTCTCCACAATAATAAGTACTCTCACCACCCTGGAAAATAGACTACTAGGGTGACCAGATATCCCTATTTTATAGGGACAGTCCTGATATTTGGGGCATTTTCTTCTATAGGCGCCTATTGCCCCCCCCCCCCTCCGTCCTCATTTTTCACACTTGCTGTCTGGTTACCCTACATACGACACACATAGTAAAGGATGCCAGAACCGAGAAGGAAATGAGGCAAGTAGAAGGAAAGAAGATGTAATGATTTTTTTTTTGTTGTTTTAAAGACTTGTTCCTGGAGAAACCAAGAGCCATGCTGGTTTTTGACTGTGTGATTTTGTCAGTCAGTGAGATATGAGCTCTAAGAAAAGGGGCTGGGTAGAACTTACTAGAGCTGGTGCTATTGCTGTCCAAGAGAGCTCAAGGGTATCCTGCTGCCACCCGAAAGTGCCTGTTGTTACTATTTCCCTATAAGGCCGTTATAAGCCACAGTACTTGTCTAGGTTGATTCTGGCAGTTTGAGTGCAGAAGGTGGGGGCCTGCAAGGATTCTAAAAACTAATACTGGCCACTCCAGGCTTGTATTAAACTCTCAAGGTTACAGCTTTTCTCTGACCTTGGACGGGTAAATGCTGCCACTACCCAAGTGGAAAAAAAACCCTTTGGGAACACAGGAAGGCACACTTGGGTATTCCTTCCCGTGAGGTACCCTCAAGCCCTTTCACCCCCTCTCTGAGCTGAGAAAGAAAACAAAGGAACTCAGCTGTTGCCACCAGCTAATTAAACATGTGCACAAACCTCTTCGGATCCAAAATCCAATCCTGTTCTTAAGGTAAATTTTATTAAAAACAAAAAAAGAAAATACATCTGAAAACTTAGGCTGTTGCTAGATTTTTTTTTTTTAAGAAGAGCAAATACAATAATTAAGTATCAAGAATGGTTTTCTTGAGGTCCAGCTTAAAGGTTACAAGCAAAACAAAAGCATTTGGGGTTAGCACAGGGGAATCCACAAGCCATAAAGAAATAAACCTAATTGTGTCTTCCTAGACATTTCCTGGTCTACTTACATCTCTAGGGTTTTAAATGAGTAGTTTCTACGTCTGATCTGATGATTTTTCATACCTGGCCCAAAGCTTTTTACAGCATAGTTCCAACCCCGTCTCTGTTGTCTGGGAGAACAACACAGACAGACAAAGGGGAAGTTTTTCCCCAATTTTAAAAAGTTTTAGCCTTCCCATTGGCTCTTTTAGTCAGGTGCCCACTCCCTTCCTTTTTCCGATTGGACTTTTTAACCCTTTACAGGTAAAGCAAGTAGAGAACAGTTACTAACAGGGATTTTATAGCAAACTGGCTGGCTGGGTGTCCACAAAAGGGAGCTCTCCTCTCCCCCCTCCTCCCCTTCATTTATCACAGCACTTCTTTCAGGAAGAACCCATCATATATAGTTGCAAGTTGGCTAAAGGGAACAGGCTGTCTGGTGTGAAGCAACAGTGCTGAGTAACTCCCCTCAGAAATGTGAAGGAAGAGAGCTGAACTAATATGTGACCAGTGCCACAGAACAAGAGCTACGTGAAAGTGAACCATCATGAGTGAGAGCAGATGTGATTGTGATGGGTTGGATCACAGAAACCCCCTTGGGAGCTGCCACCTAATGTGCAAAGACTACCCCTGTTCCTGTTTTCCCTGCCAGCTCAGGACTCCAGCACCCTGTCTTGCTGAGCCAGACACTCCTGTCTTGCTCTAACACAGACCCAGGGTCTGAATCACTTGTCCCAAAGCTGCAAGTTTACCTGAAAACAGCTCACAGTAGTGTGCTTGTCTTTAGCACTCAGATGCCCAGCTCCCAATGGGGTCTAAACCTAGATAAATCTGTTTCACCCTGCATAAACTCATAAATTGTTCGCCCTCTATAACACTGATAGATATGCACAGTTGTTTGCTCCCCCAGGTATTAATACATACTCTGAGTAAATTACTAAATAAAAAGTGATTTTATTAAATACAGACAGTAGGATTTAAGTAGTTCCAAGTAGTAACAGAACAAAGTAAGTCACCAAGCAAAATAAAATAAAATGCGCAAATTTATGCCTAATCAAACTAAATACAGAGAATCTCACCCTCAGAGATGCTTCAGTAAGTTTTTTCTCAGACTGGACACCTTCCAGGCCTGGGCACAATTCTTTCCCCTGGTACAGCTCTTGTTGCAGCTCAGGTGACAGCTAGGGGGTTCTTCATGATGGCTCCTCCCCCCGCCCTTGTTCTCTTCCACCCCTTTATATATCTTTTGCATAAGGCGGGAACCCTTTGTCCCTCTGGGTTTCCACCCCCCTCACTGGAAAAGCACCAGGTTAAAGATGGATTCCAGTTCAGGTGACATGATCACATGTCACTGCAAGACTTCATTACTCACTTGCCAGCACACACACATACAGGAAGACTCAGGTAAATACAGCCATCTGCAGACAATGGGAGTCATCAAGATTCCAAACCATCCTTAATGGCCCACACTTTACATAATTACAATAGGCCCTCAGAGTTATGTTTAATATTTCTAGTTTTAGATACAAGAGTGGTACATTTCTACAAATAGGATGATCACACTCAGTAGATTATGAGCTTTGTAATGATACCTTACAAGAGACCTTTTGCATGAAGCATATCCCAGTTACATTATATTCACTTATATTTTTATAAAACCATATAGACTGCACAACGTCACAGTGATCACAGAGAAATCAGTGGGAATTGGAAGCATCTCCACTGGGTTCCTCTACACAGAAAAAGCCATCTGAGGCAAGAGACTGCTGGGAGGAGGGAAGGAGGAATGTGAAGTATGGGCTGATGCTGAATTGTGGTTTAAATTGATGCCAACTTATGTTGCTCAGGGGTGTGAAAAAGACATCCCCACCCCCACCCCCCGGCCCTCCGGATGATGCATGTTACATTAACTTAAGTGCTGTCCACACCAGCGCTATGTCAGCCGGAGACACTCTCCCACTGACTTAGTAGTTTCTGCCTCTCACAGAAGTGGAGTAATGATGCCAATGGGAGAGCGCTCTCTGTCCTGTAGCACAATGCAGCTGCGCCAATGTAGCGCTGTAGTGTAGACTTGCCCTTAGAGACTTAAGATCATCACTACACCAGGAGATTCAAAGGCAGATCTTTTGTACTGCATGTTATGGATGTATACTTTATTGATCTTTTTTTGATAAAGGCTTCAGCATTGGCATGAGAATGTAGGTTTACACCTAAATAAAGTGTAAGTGTGTGTGTGTGTGTGTGTATGTGTATGTGTGAGAGAGAGAACATAAATGAGCAGGCTCAAGGAATGTACATCTTCATTACAAGTAAAAGGTAACATGCAGCTGAAAATTCTAGGAATTAAAGTATAGTTCAATGGGCTGGGCAAATAGGTGGCATGATTCCTTATTACTATTCAGTTTAAATTTCTTCAACATACTATATAATCTTCAAGGAAACAATTGCAACAAAATACCTTACTGCAGTCTTGCTCCAGCTCTTGGCTATCTGAATCAGAATAATGCTCAAAGGCTTCATACTGTTCTTGTTTGGTGGTGGGGTTTTTTTTTGGGGGGGGGGGGGGGAGGAGTTGCCATTAATGTGGTTGTGACAAAAATAGAGTTCATTTTTTTCACTTGATAACCTATGATTTGCTATAGCAGCTATACAGCAAACTAAGCATAGTCAAGTTGAATCTACAAAAGGGTTATAGTGGCCACCACTAAAAGCTTATATAGTATGCACAATATTTGAGTTTATTGCACAGTTTTGTTTCTGCTCTGAGTTCTGCAATAAAACAATTTGTATTATTGTGTCATATGTTGAATTTTTAATAGTTGCCAGGGTATGTAAACAGAGAAAGGAAGAATAGATGGAGATGGTTCAAGGATAGAAGTACTGACTTCCAAGGTTTTAATTTCTATGGGGCCACATTTTGATAACTTAACTCATGCTGGGTAACATCTTACGCTGCATTTAAAAACCCACGGCTTGCACACATCAGCTGACTCAGGCTCATGGGCTAAGGGGATGTTTAATTGCAGTGTAGACATTCCAGGTTCAGCCAGAGCCCAAGCATCTACACCACAATTAAATAGCCTCTTACCCCGAGCCCCAGGAGCCTGAGTTGGCTGCCCCAGGCTAGTCGTAGGTTTTTAATTGCAGTGTTGACATAATCTCTGAGTACCTGTCCTGGACCTGAAGAAGAGCTCAGTGTTAGCTTGAAAGCTTGTCTCTTTCACCACCAGAAATTGGTCCAATAAAATATATATTGCTTATCCACCTGTTGGGACCAAAGGTTTCTTGCCTGATATGATAGGTGGAGGCAAACTGTTTCAGTTCCAAGTTAGCATGGTAAAAAGGGACAAAAATGGAATTATCATAGGGCTAAATAGAACCCTTGCATGAATGCAGTGCAGGGGCTATTGGCCTTTGGATCTACAAATGGATGAGTCCATAAGATCCCCATAACCCCCGACCTATGTTGATAGATCTTGCCTAGGGGGGAGGGATAGCTCAGTGGTTTGAGCATTGGCCTGCTAAACCCAGGGTTGTGAGTTCAATCCTTGAGGGGGCCTCTTAGGGATCGGGGGCAAAATCAGTACTTGGTCCTGCTAGTGAAGGCAGGGGGCTGGACTTGATGACCTTTCAAGGTCCCTTCCAGTTCTAAGAGATAGGATATCTCCATTAATTAATAATTAAAAAAATAGTGCTGTAGAGAGAGGCACAGTGAGCAGAGCTCCATGCCATGCCGACAGTACAGAGTGCCCTGCACAGCCCTACCCCTCAGGCAGAGAGAGAGGCTGTTCATGAACAAAGATGCACGAGGAGAGTTGGAGAGAACATCTGGCTCTAGTCCAAGGAGCAAAAGTCGTACTACTTTTACACATTCAAGCAAATATCTGTTTTTTGGATCGTTTTCATGGTTTGCTGACTTAAAGCATGTTATGTGTACGTAAATGGTTATGTAAACTGAATTGACAAATATGTACACTGTACGCACAATGACAAACCAAATAGAGATGATGGATAAAAGCCATTTGAGGAAAAATCTATAACCCTTCCTTGTTTGAATGTGTTGAACTTTTTGGGACTTAGCTTAAAAGGTGGAGGGTTTAAGTAGGGTTGACCAGATGTCCCAATTTTACAGGGACAGTCCTCTTTTTCTTATATAGGATCCTATTACCTCCCACCCCCTGTCCTGATTTTTCACATTTGCTGTCTGGTCACCCTAGCTTTAAGCCACCTTTTAAGCCAACTTTGAGCCCTTCTGATCCTGGGCTGCTCCAGGAGCTGGAGATGTTCCTGGCATAATTTAGACATCTCGGAGGACTGGAAATATGTTTTTAGGGCTCCTGTACAACACTCCAGCCTTTTTACTCTGTGTAAAGAGCTGGAGTGGGGATGAAGATCTTGCCCACTTAGTTTTTAGCAAGGTTATATAAATCAGCTTGTACAATACTGTAACCTGTTCCAAAAGCTATCTAGGGCAAGTGCTATAAGTTTTCTCACTCTTCTGACATTTTTTACTGTATTAATTTTTTCTGTGAGATATTACATATTTGGGTTTTGTCTGGTAGTCTCTGGATGCTCACAGTAATATTTACCAGGAATTTATGTTCATACTGATAGCAGAATAGAGCCTCAAATTCTCCCCTCCCACCCCACCCCACCCCCCTTGCAAGCATCAGGGTTGGTTTGGCCAAAACAGGAGAATCTCTCCTGAGTTACAAGTTTAAAAGGTTAATCAACACCATGAGCTGACCGCGGTTCTCAGCGCAGTTTCTAGAAGGTTCTTTAAATTTTATTTTTATATATTCAAGAAACTGCATAAAATATATAGCATAACAGGATAGACTCTTTATATAAGGATGTATGTATTTGCTGAGTGCTGACAGTGTGCTCTGTGCTGTACAGGCAAAAGAAGACATATAAACTTTCCCCTGAAGTTTATAATCTGAGAAATAAGAAAAAACTTGAGCATGATCCTGGGAGGTGCTGAGTATCTGTCATTCCAATTGACTAGAAGACCAACAGATGTTTTGGGTGATTTAGTGGTGGAAGTATTGGCACAGGGAGGCTGAATCTATTTCTCTGCTATAAATCTGTTTTCAACCTCTTGCTTTTTAACTTCTCTAAACACTAACTAACCTCAAATTTCCCTAGCCATCTAGCATCTCTTTCCAGGGTAGGGTTTTTTCCTGGAAAATGTGTGTAGAATTTTACAAAAACTCAAACATTGGAAACGTCCCTGTTCACTTTTTCAAAGACTTTCCTAATACTTATTGGCATTGTCACCTCTTTGAAAGCGCTTTAGCCTATGACTGTCACCTCTCCTGTAGTGCTTAACAAATAGAAATGTCTTTCACTGGTTTTGAGGAAGATCAGGTAGCAATTACTTAAAGGTGTTATTAGACAAATATCATTAGATGGGTGATTATGCACGTATTGTAAAATTTATTAAGTATATCATACACATTATTAGTTGAGTGCATGACCGGATGCACAAAGAGTTCGGTTTCTGGTAGCTATCACATACATTTATCATGATTAAAAATGTAATATTCTCATTTTTTTCTAATCAAGAGAGAGAGAAACCTGAATGATGGTACATAAGGAGGTCTCTGAGGTTCTGGTGCTCAGGTTTGTGCTACATAGGCGACTGAGTTACGATGATATGGGTGACCTTTAAAGGTGCTTTTACATATTTGGGGATTTCTGTTACGTGCAACCTTACCTTGGAGTTTCCAAATGTTTTAATATTTGTGGGGGTGTTCAGAAAATTATAACATCCTCTTAATTTTATTTTTTGGCTGAAGTGATAAGTTCTTGTTGAATTCCTGATGACTAAAGATTTTCGCTTGGGGATTTGCTGTAGCTCCAATCTGCAACTCATTAGGTAACCTTACTAAAATCATGTGATTCTATTGTTCAGTTTGCTGATGTTGGCTTGTACTACTAGAAACTCTCAGCTTATGTCCACAGGGGAATCTTTAGACAAATCTGAGTTAAGTACATGTGTTTTTGTGGAGGACTATACAGCAATTGGAATGTAGAGATAAACTTTAAGCAAATCTATCCTCCCTCCCTCCCCCCCCAAACAATCCTGCTAGGGTCAAGCCATAAACTTCATATCTCTGCTAAGAAGCTGGATAGTAGCAAAATGAAACTTCTGAAAGTACAGCACCTAGCACATTGTGGGCACTACTGGAAACAAATAATAAAAATACCAGCTCATACTTCTATCCCTTTCCATCATCTTCTCATCTCAAAGAATGTAAGTTAAACTTTTCTTCTTCCTTGTGGATGTTGTGGCTGACCCTGAAAGTTGCTAGGAGCCCTTAGAGTAAAATAAATATAATTGATGCTCCCAATGGTGATGCTGGAGCACAAGTACCAACCTCAAGGCACGCTGTTGTAGCTGTGGCTGGCCTGACATGAAAAATTAATGTGGCAGGAGGCCTCATTTCTTGGAAGATAGAATTAGGGAGGTAAACAGAAAGTTTGTGCTAAGGTCAGTAGGCTAAAGGGACGGAATGTCAACAAACTAACATAATAGGGAGAAGACCTAAGGAACTATTTACTATGAACTAGACCAGTGGTTTTCAACCTCTTTTTCATTTGCAAATCCCTAAAAAATTTCAAATGGAGGTGCGGGACCTCTTGAAAATCTTAGACATAGTCTGCGGACAGCTAGTTGAAAACTACTGAACTAGATACAAAATAAGTTAGGAATGTAGAGAAGAGGTAGAGAGGAAGTCAAACTATGGACAGTGCATGCTGGACAGGGATTGGTTCCTGCAAAGTCACCAAGCCAAGCCAAAAATGGGTGGTGCAATGCATAGTAAATGCAATGAGATGTATATAAAGGGAGAGGGATTTTGTGTAACTTTGGAGCTGTGATGTCCCCTGCATTCTTTCCCCGTTTGTTTAATTATTTTGTTGTAGCATGCCAAATAAAAATACCAAAGTCAGGGAAGGCTGGAGTCAAACTGAGTTCTTGGGAAGCCGAGTGGAAAGAGCTCTTGGAAGAAATCCCAGCAATCATTAAAAACAAGGGCACAAATCCCAAATGGGTTGTGAAGTTGAAACTTAGATTTTTATCAACAAAGGGCAAACTCTTCAGGTATTTTAACAACCTTAACACAGAGTCACAATACTCCAATCTCTCTTCTCCCCTAGGTGAGCATATCTCTGTGATAGATGGCCCCTGGCATCAAGAATCACAGCAATATTCAGGTATCAGGGGTTAGCCGTGTTAGTCTGTATCTACAAAAACAACAAGGAGTCTGGTGGCACCTTAAAGACTAACAGATTTATTTGGGCATAAGCTTTCGTGAGTAAAAACCTCACTTCTTCGGATGCATCCGAAGAAGTGAGGTTTTTACTCACGAAAGCTTATGCCCAAATAAATCTGTTAGTCTTTAAGGTGCCACCAGACTCCTAGCAATATTCAGGTTATTTCTAATTCCAAAGGATCAGTCACTTACCCCAGGTCAATTGTGCTTTAGGTTCACACTATAGTAAGCTCTATGAAGATTTATTAAATAGGAAAAGAAAATTAGAGCGTTGTTTAAGCAAGCAAACATAGACACGTGAATAAGTTAGTCTTAGGTTTCAACAGGTAAAATAGGTTTCTACAATTAGCAAGCTCTATTGTCCTATAGGGCTAACCTAGGCTAAGCTGCTGGGGATCTCTTGCTTATGTCTTGAAACATCTTGCTGCTTTTCTCTCCCGAATCCAATCAGCAAAATGATCCTTAGTTCCTTTGGTTTGGGATTTTTATCCCCTCCTGCCATGTGCTGTGAGCTATAAACTCAGCTGATGGGAGGAGTCCACTTGCATGACTCATCTTCACAAAGAGGAGAGCAGACTAATGAGTCTTTAGTTCTTTTGTTGACAATTTCTCAATGCAGATATAGGGAGTTTCCAGTTGTAAAATCCAACCATAGCCGTATGGAATAGATGGATCTTGTCACGGCTCCTTCCCCACTCTGAACTTTAGGGTACAGCTGTGGGGGCCTGCATGAAAACTTCTAAGCTTAATTACCAGCTTAGATCTGGTCCACTGCCACCATTCCCAATGTGCTAATTCCCTTCCCTAGGTAGCCTTGAGAGACTCTTCACCAATTCCCTGGTGAATACAGATCCAAACCCCTTGGATCTTAAAACAAGGAGCAATTAACCATCCCCCCTCCTCTCTCCCCACCAACTCCTGCTGGATCAAGATCTAACCCCCTTGGATCTAAAAAACAGGGAAAATCAATCAGGTTCTTAAAAAGAAGGCTTTTAATTAAAGAAAAAGGTAAAAATCATCTCTGTAAAATCAGGATGAAAAATAACTTTACAGGGTAATCAAACTTAAAGAGCCCAGAGGGCCCCCCCTCTAGCCTTAGGTTCAAAGTTACAGGAAACAGAGGTAAACACCCTAGTAAAAGGTACATTTACAAGTTGAGAAAACAAAGATAAAACTACCACGCCTTGCTGGCTGTACTTACAAGTTTGAAATATGAGAGACTTGTTCAGAAAGATTTGGAGAGCATGGATTGATGTCTGGTCCCTCTTAGTCCCAAGAGAGAACCTTCCCAAAACAAAGAGCACAAACAAAAGCCTTCCCCCGACCAAGATTTGAAAGTATCTTGTCCCCTTATTGGTCCTTTGGGTCAGGTGTCAGCCAGGTTACCTGAGCTTCTTAACCCTTTACAGGGAAAAGGATTTTGGAGTCTCTGGCCAGGAGGGATTATAGTATGGTACACAGGAGGGCTGTTACCCTTCCCTTTATAGTTATGACAGATCTCTTCTTTTGGGAGGGAGGGGCATAACAATTTCTGCAGAAGAGCAGCTCTTCACACTAATGTCCCTCACCTGTACGGTGTGGGGGAAAAATTTGCTAGGGCCTAAACTTTAGTTGGCTCGGGCCTGAACTTTGGTTCAGACCTGTACATTAGTTAAGTTTATTGGAGAAGAGGGGTTCTTAGAGGCAGGATGAAGGAAAAGTACAAAAGCAGATCTATAATCACAAGGCCTATGATTCATAATGGCTCACTAACAGTTTTGGGGGAAGCTTGGGAACTGCAAAGGGGCAGACTGTGAAAAACAGGAAAGCTTGCTAAGGTATATTCCCTTTTTGGGGGAATGTATTCCAAATATGGCAATAATGTTGATAAGAAAGTATGCATTACCTAATTGTGGTTTTATGCTATATAAGCTGTTTGAAAATCTGTAGTCGGGGGGATTGCCAGTTCACTGGTACCCCCCGTGCATGCATGAAAATAAAGAGGTCTCAGGCGATTCTGATCCAAACACAACGCGTGGTCGTTTTTCCACAACAACGGCAATTCATACCGTCACAGAGGCTCATACTACAACCATTCAAATATAACATTGCAATATGGAACACAGATATTACAAGTAAAATTAATGCATATAGCAACTCACCAGCCTTCACTAGACTCTAAACAATTTCTTAGAATTCTATTACCCATTTTATTAATATTAACCGCCAAGTGACCCAAACAGAATCCAGCTACATATCTGTTAGTGTCCAGTTGAGACAAGGGACCTTGCATGAGCTGACACCTGGCCTGCCAGCATCACAACAATATTTTTTTTTAAACTATTTTACAATTAAAGGCTTTCATGCTTCATTCAACACTGCTTTCCCTCTTTAGAGTCTTTGTTTTCCTTTTGTGGTTTGTCTGTTCAATGCAGTCCAGATAATTTAAAAATTTTTATAAATATATAAAAATGTGGATATTTCTGTACAATCTGCTTTGATCCTGCCTCTGATTAGCTGACCTCTTAAAATAAAATGATTCACTTTGAAACGGATTCTTTTGAGTTCACAAGCAGTAAAATGCTTCCCTCATAAACTTCCCACCTGCTAATAAAGTATATAGTACATAGAGGAACAGTTGGGCTTTTTTTAGACATTGTTACTATTTTGTTTGTTTATGTGTTCACAAAATAAATGCTCACCATTCCGTGCTTATTCAATTCAGCTCTACTGTCTTGTCAAAACTTGCATAATCTGTCATACTCAGCCTGTCACATTTTAAACATCATCTTAACTTTGGCATGGCTTCAACTTAAGCCCTGAAGCCTACCTTCTGCTTAATTTCTTTCCTGAGCTTCGTTCTAATAAGCAAACATGTTGCCATGTGCACTTTGGTGCAATTAGAGATGAAAGGTAGGAAGGAACCAGCGTATGTATCACCTCAAACTAAGCGTGGGTCAACTTCAGAGTTATTGAAGGTTTATCTATCCATCACTGTCTTTGGGAACCCAAACCTGAACTTTTTGGGCCTAAGTAGGTTTTAGGAGAAGATAATTGAAAGTTAGGACCCGATTTTAAGAACAGAGGCCACACTTTCAATTTATGGCTAATCACTTGTCTGAGGATTCCTGTTCTTGCCTTGTAGAGTATGGTCCTTTTTCCTCAGATTAAAAAAAAAAAAATCCCTAAAACCATTACTGAAGAGCAACCCTTTATTGAGCCACAAGAATTTCTGTCTTGGAAGAAATATGTAAGTTTATTAAACGTAAACTGCATAAACCCAAGAAGTGGGTAAACCACTGAGAAACCAGTAAACAGTCTGAGATACAATAAAACCTACTCAAATTGGAGGATGAGTCCAGTGTATATTTTATTATTTGCATAGCTGAATAATCTGTCATTTAAAAAAAATGTGGTGCATAATTGTGCTTCTGAACATAACCCTCTCACTACCAAAGAATTAAGTCCTTTTAGCTCTGGTTACCATATTATGCTAAAGATAGCTCCGGCAGGCAGGGTGCAAAACAAATGTTGCAGGAAATTAATGCAGATAAGGGACTTTGATGGCAAACTTTCACCCCCCAAATTATACATTTAATATGTAGAAAAAGGCTGTGTCAGAAACCGTCACTCACCAGCTGTACTCCCAAGAGAAGGAACTTCACAATAACCAAGGGATCACAGGGCCCTACAGCATGCACTGATGAGATGCAGCTGGGGCGGGGAAGAGGTGCTGCTGCCTGTCAGATGGGTGAGGGCAGAGAACGTTCACCTTTGATTACACTGCTCTACAGCCAAAATGCTTCTGAAATAAATGTAGTCAAACTTTACTAATTCTGGGTCACTGAGAACAAAAATGATGCTTAAAATTGTTGATTGGCTCTAGTTTTCAAGATATGCTATTGGGTCAGTATATACGACCCTTGACTTGGGAATGGCGGAGGATAAGTGAGTTATAAAGGGAAGGGATCTCAATTTAAACCAGAAATGACTAAAATACATCTTTGACTGGATCTATGAATAAATCTATGACTGGGTTTGGACAATACTTGCTTTTTAGGCAAAACAATGAATGAGGCAATCTGAAGCTGGTATTGCGTCATACATGATATGAATTGCATCATGTTATTCCTAGAAGTCATGGATGATGCAATCATAACGGAGCTTACATCACTCTGCTGAACAAATTGCCCTATATCAGCTCTAGAAATCATACAGTGTTGTGCTCTCTTAATTGTCAGTGTTTGATTTTGCAAAGGGACACATTTCTGTTTAGCCAAAGTGAGCAGAGTTGCCTCGTACTTGTGTGAACAGTGCAGATAACTTCTGCTATGTTTGTGGTGAAGTGACTTTTGCATCACAAAAGCGCCGTATAACCACTATGGTTAAGAAAGCCTATCACCTTTATTTTGGCTGCAAAATTGGAGATCAGGACAAGAGGTGGGCCCCACACATATGCTGCAACAAATCTTAGCCAGTGGTTGAACAGGAGAAGGAAATCTATGCCTTTTGCAGTGCCAATGATTTGGAGAGAGCCAACAGATCATACCAGCAATTGTTACTTCTGCATGGTGCCTCCACTTGGGAAAGGTGTGTCAAAGAAGAAAAAGTGGACCGTGCATTATCCAAACATTCCATCATCTCTATGCCCAGTACCCTACAGAGAAGGACTGCCGGTTCCTGATGCACCAGAATCATTCTCACTTGAGTCAGACGAGCAAGAGGAAGAGGATGAAACTTCTGGTCCTGAACCATCAATGTCACAGGACCCACATTTTCACCCATCCTCCTCCTCTGAACCACACCTCATAACACAAGGTGAACTGAATGACCTTGTCAGGGATTTTGAACTACCCAAGAGTAAGGCAGAGCTGTTGGGCTCCAGACTACAGCAGTGGACTCTCCTGGCAGGTGATGTTAGGGTTTCCATGTTCCGTGACCATCACAAGGATCTTGTCCCATTCTTCTTCATGGAAGGTGATCTTGTGGCCTGCAACAACATCGATGGTGTGATGGCAGCCCTCAACATCCTTCACGATCCAGATGAGTGGAGACTGTTCATTGATTCATCGAAGACGAGTCTTAAAGCCGTTTTACTGCATAATGGCAATGTTTTGCCATCAATTCCAGTTGGTCATGCAGTCCATATGAAGGAAACCTATGACAACATGAAACAACTTTTGAGATGCATAAACTATGACCAACATCAGTGGCAGCTTTGTGGTGATTTGAAGGTTATTGCTCTCTTGCTTGGTCTGCAGACGGGATACACAAAGTACTGCTGTTTTCTCTGCAAATGGGATAGTCGTGCAAGAGATTCCCACTACATCAAGAAAGATTGGCCACTCCGACAGTCATTGGAGCCTGGGAGGAAAAGTGTTCAGCACCCACCACGTGTTGAATCAAGGAAGATTTTGTTACCAACCTTACACATCAAGCTGCGTCTGATGAAGAACTTTGTCAAGGCCATTGAGAAAACACAAGCAGCTTTCAAGAACCTCCATGGAAAATTTTCAAGGTTAAGTGAAGCTAAGATAAAGGAAGGTGTCTTTGTTGGTCCTCAGATTCGTGAACTTCTTCGAGATGATGCATTTGACCATGCTCTGCGTGGCAAGGAAACGACGGCATGGAAAGCCTTCCAGTTAGTGGCAATAAATTTTCTTGGAAACAACAAGGCAGACAACTACAGGTTGTTGGTGGAAAACCTCCTCAAGGCATACAAAAGCCTTGGTTGCAACATGTCACTAAAGAAATATTTTTTGCACTCCCATCTAGATTTTTTTTTTCCACTGAACTGCGGAGCAGTGAGCGACGAGCACGGCGAGCGATTTCACCAGGACATTGCAACAATGGAGAAACGCCATCAGGGCAAATGGAGCCCATCAATGCTTGCAGACTATTGCTGGACGGTGACAAGAGATGCTCCATTTAATGAATACAAGAGACAAGCCAAGAAGCGCCGAGTAGACACTGAATAGGACTAAACTATGTACAGAATAGTTTTTTGCCTTTTGTTTCATAATACATTTTATTTATATAACCCTTTTGCTGATTTTTAAAGTGTTACATAAACAGGACAGGTGAAATATTATCATGTAAAGCAACCATAAACACATGAAAAGACCTAGGTTTACAATTTATGATTAAAACTCTATCTACACAATATACATAGACATAAAAGTAAAAACTTAAATATCTTAGAAACAGTAGCCAATCAGTTGTTTTAATTGTCATATTTGAATTCAGCACATCAAAATACATAATAAATAGCACATTTTATCTCTGAAGCAGACGACTTCTCTAAAATTGTAGACCAGTGTTACCTGCACACACGGTCAGATGCCATTGTAAGTATCTTTAGCATGTGCAGTCTTCCTTTTACAGACATTGCTAAATTTACCTTGGATATGCTGAAATTAACATGCTGTCAAAGAAGATTAGAAGTTGTAAATCTGGTACTGTGTGTTCCCTTGGACAAAAGTGGTGGGAGTGATAGGGTGGTTATGTGGAGGGCGTGTCTATATTTTGTGTCTTGTTTTTAATCACAAGCAACCAAACACAAAATATGCTCTTGTAACTAACTGCTCTAAAAGGAGTGTTTCAGGAGAGTGTAGTATAATCAAACCAGTGAGATTCACACAAATGAGAGTAGCACAGTTGAGAGAAGAGGCCATAAGAGAAACATAGCGCAGGTTTCTTCTGCTCTTAGATGGTGCCTGACTGCAGTGGAGTATGGTATGTCTACACTGCAATTAAAAATCTGCGAGCTGATTTGGGCTCAGGCTAAGGGCTGTTTAACTGCAATGTAGATGTTCAGGCTCAGGCTGCAGCCTGGGGTCTAGGACCCTGCAAGGTGGGAGAGTCCCAGAGCTTGGGCTATAACCCAGGCCCCAACATCTACCCTGCAGTTAAACAGCCCCGAGCCCAAGCCAGCTGGCATGGACCAACAGCGGGTTTTTAATTGCAGTGCAGACATACACAAAGGAAGCTGCATATGGGGATCCCACCTCTTTTTGCCAGTGTGTCCCTGTTAGGAAAAGCTAATGTCAAGGAAAGGGATGAGGCTGTGGCGTGACACTCCATATTCTTCCTAGAAATAGTGTTATGATATGGATATGATATAACTAAGATATATTTTATGCAAGATGGGTCTTGTAAGGTATCATCAGAAAGGTTATAATGTACTGAATGTGATTATCCAATTTGTATGCATGTATCATTTCTGTATCTAAAGTTAGGAATATTGACTATGTAACAATTACAATTGTGTGTGTATTTGGGAGACACCCAGACAACAGCTTTGATGGGCCATTCGGAAGAAACAATAAGACTTGGAAGATACTAATCTCTCTCCTTCCTGAGAGGTGTCCTGGGACTCAGCTGTGACACTACTAGGTCAGGTGGTCCTGTCACCTGGTACTAAACATCATCTTGCACTTCTGGTAATTTTCTACCAGAAGGAGGGGGAGGTCAAAACTGGGAAACGAAAGATTCCTGCCTTAGGTAAATTCTGCAGCTGGTGTGTCTCTACCTGTGAGTTTGCTGCCAGAGGCCAAAGAGCCTAATTCAGCAAAACATGGAGAGGGAGCCCAGGTTAGTGGAGCAGGTGGGCTCAGTGAAATCCCAATACATCAGGTGGCATCCTAGAAGGGGGGTTCAACACATCACAAGAGGTCGCCTGCTGGCATCTACCTTCAGACTAGAGGACATGGGGAGACACTGTGCTTAGGGGGATCTGAGCTGGGTTGTGCATGACTGGCCTTCCCTGACCCAGGCCTAGCCCTGCTGCCTCCACATGGCATTATTTAGAGGAGCTGGGCAGAAGGCTCCCTGAGTAGCTGTTGTAATTTGTTTGCATTAGTCATTGATTTGCTTCATTGGTTGTGTAGGGTTTAGACTAATTCTTTATGCTTCCCACCCTCTTACTAATTAATCTGCCTCTTGTTTAAGAACCAATCTGCTGGAGGCACCACCTCTAGCTAAATTAGTAACCAGGGATAAGTTACTGCAAGGAAACACTTTTAATCCCTGCAAAATCATACTATGAGCAGGGCCGGTGCAACCCATTAGGCGACCTAGGCAGTCGCCTAAGGCGCTAGCATTTGGGGGACGGCATTTCGGGTCCTGTGGCGGCTACCGCGGTGGCTGGATCTTCGGCCGCCCCAGTCGTCGTCAGCATTTAGGCGGAGGGAGCTGGGGCAGGGGGGCGCGGGGAGGGCCGCCTGCAGCAAGTAAGGGGGTGGGGCGGCACACAGGGGAACTCCTCGCCCCAGCTCACCTCTGCTCCACCTCCTCCCCTGAGCACGCCACCCCGCTCTGCTTCCCTTCCTCCCAGGCTTGCGGCGCCAAACAGCTGATTAGCGCTGCAAGCCTGGGAGGCGGGAGAAGTGGAGCAGTGATGGCATGCTCGGGGAGGAGGTGGAGCAGAGGTCAGCTGGTGCGGGGAGCTGCCACACGGCTCTCCAGGCCGGGGGGAGCTGCCGCGGGGGGGCTCACGGCGGACGGGGGGGGGGGAGCTGCTGCGGGGGGGGGGGCGCATTAGGGCGGGGGGTGGGGAGCTGCCACAGGGCTCGGGGGGGGGGGGCGCAAGGCGGAATTTTCGCCTAGGGCGTGAAACATCCTTGCACCCTCTCTGACTATGGGTGTAAGTGTCTTTGCACTAAGAAAGATGTAGGGGGGCTTGGAGAAGAGTTGACTGGAAAAACAGATAGAGAATCTGAGGAAGAGGGAATGGGGGGAAGAGATGTAAAGGCCAGGGGAAAGGAAATGATACAGTATCCTTAAAGAGGCTGTTGTAGAGCAAAAAGCTCTCCATCTCATTGCAGGGTTTGCCAGAAACCGCAAGCCCCTAGATATGGTGCCTGGTCAGGTTTCTAAAGCTTTACAAGGACTCAAAGCAACTTCTCACAATGATCAGTGAAGATTTTTTCCCAGGCTTTCAGAGGGATGTAAATTGTGTCATTGTGTGGATTGGAGATGATAGATAATTTGTGTGTGAGTGTGGGTGTTCTGGCAGAAAGGGGAGTTCTTAGTCATTAAGGCTTTTGTTTCATTTAAAGATGTGTGCAATAGCATCCTGTGATGTGCTGCTAATATTTTAACAAGGAGCACCCTCTAAGTGCACGCGCTCTCTCTCTCTCTCTCTCATTTGACCTTGCCTTCACTTCCTCAAAACACGCCAGTTCCCTTCCCTGCTCCCTTCCAAATCTGTCAATCCTTAAGAATATAAGAATGGCTGTACTGGGTCAGACCAAAGGTCTGTCTAGCCCAGTATCCTGTCTTCTGACAGTAGCCAATGCCAGGTGCTTCAGAGGGAATGAACAGAACAGGTGATCATCAAGTGATCCATCCCCGGTCACCCATTCCCAGCTTCTGGCAAACAGAGGCTAGGGACATCACCGCTGACCATCCTGGCCAATAGCCATTGATGGACCTGTTCTCCATTAGTTTAACTCGTTCTTTTTTAAACCCTGTTATAGTCTTGGCCCTCACAACATTCTCTGGCAAAGAGTTCCACAGGTTGACAGTGTGTTATGTGAAGAAATGCTTCTTTTTTTGTTTTAAACCTGCTGCCTATTAATTTCTTTTGAAGACCCCTAGTTCTTCCACTCCAGCCCTTTATCTCTGCATCCCTCATTCTACTGGCAGGCAGGATGTCCTTCGATTGCTGGCTGTAGGAAGGTTGGTCACATGGGGAGCAGTTTCCCATCTGGTGATGGGCTGGGTCATCTGTTGCAGAATGATGTTCTCCTTTGGTTCTTGAGGTAGACAACTCTTACCTGTGTAGCAAAAAATGTGTTAGGTTAAGAACTAAGGGTATGTCTACACTTATCGGGGATCGATGATATGGCAATTGAAGGACCGGGGGTCAATTTTAGCAGGTCTAGTGAAGACCTGCTAAATCGACCGCAGATCGCTCTCCTGTCGACTCCGGTATTCCACTGGAGTTGCATAACTTAGGTCGACTTACCCCCCACACTGTAGACCAGGCCTAAGTAGAAATTAGGTTATTAGGCTAAGTGTAGGGAATTGTGTGCTAGCATGAGTAAAAGTTAGAGATGGTGGAGACAATCCGATGGAAAAACACGTTAGCAAGGATATTGCAGCTATGTTTTGGTTTTAGCATGGTTTTTAAAGAGTATTTTTGAGAATTTTGAATGTTTTATTAAAATGCTATTTATATTGATCGCATGGGAAGGCCATTGGTCCAGATGTTGATTAAAATAATGTGTAATGTAAAGAGCTAGTGAAGAGGTGGCAGAAATGTGAATATAGTAATGGATAGAGTTAATGTTAATTAGTATTATAATAGTTCTTAAAAGGAGTAGCCTTGCTAAATTGCAGAGAGCTCCAGTTAACACCAGAAGGATACTATTAGCCTGGTTACCGGGTTATTCTGTTGTCAGTGGACTAATTATCCGTTGATACGCCATTCCAGCTTTGAATGCTAATACTAATGTAGTACCTGTGTAAATAGTCATTGTCAGCCTGTTTGCTTAACTAATTATTTTTCTTTTGAATAAAGTTTGATTCTGTCATTCAAAGTGTCATCCAGGGACATCTACTAAAATAAATTGTCTGTAACTGATCTAGAGGCTTGAACTTGAAAACTAAGTTTGGTTTATTGCAGTCTTAGCTTTAACAATTTAGTATTAAATTGGGAACATTTTAAAAACCAAGTTTACACCTGATTGACTGCTGGAGTTCCCCCTCCCCTGGTGTGTGGAGGATATGGGATTGGGTCTACCCTGGTGGGGAATGGACTGTAAGCCTTCCTCCCAGGACCTGTCTTCAGACTCCATGCTGGGTCTGGGAGAAAAGGCAGCTGGAGGAGAGTTGGTTATAATGGATAGGGCTCAGCTGGAGACAGTAGCAGTTTCCTCCAGTCTTTCCATGGTGTGAGGCTGGAGCAGCTGGTGAGAGTCATAGGGACAATGTGAAGTGTCTGCCATGGGCACCTAGCTGTGCTGGTGGGGACACCTCTTGCAGCATATGCTTGCAGAGACAGCTGAATATTTTAACAAGCAAAGCCAGCTTAGAATTTGGGGGCAGGTTACAAACCCTCTTTTTATTGCTTGCACCCAAATGTAAACAACTTCTGTCTCTGAGTCTCACATGTCTCTGCCTGAGCCTGGCCTAAGGACTCTAGGAAGGGCTATTGACATAATGCATTGGGGTGCATCACAAACTAAGCTGACTTATTTTACATAAATATGTTCAGTAGCCCCAGCCTCCTGCTGTGGACATGGAGCGCAGCTGTATAGTCCTCCTTAGGAACCCGTTTGTGTCAGTTCACATTTTCAAGGTGCTGTGCAAGGAATCGTGTTAAATACATTAATTTAAATAACCTCCCTACGGTCAGATTCTTTTTCACATGGTCCAAATGCCAGCTGTTACCAAGGGGCTTGTGTGAGCCCCCTCCACCTCATCAGTGCCCCCAAAGGACCATATCGCTTTTTTAAAAAAAATGTAGAACTAAAAAATAAATAAATACAGGATCTGTTAAACACAATAACACCTCTGTTCTTCCTTTGCACTCAGCATGGGTAGATTTGCTGAGCCAGCATGAATCCAAACTGCACCATGATAAAAGGTACTTGATAATGTGCTAACACAGGGGTTCTCAAACTGGGGGTCGGGACCCCGTAGGGGGTCGTGAGGTTATTACATGGGGGGGGTCACGAGCTATCAGCCTCCACCCCAAACTCCACTTCGCCTGCAGCATTTAGAATGTGTTAAATATATATAAAAAAGTGTTTTTAATGTATAAGGGGTGGTCACACCCAGAAATTTGCTGTGTGAAAGGGGTCACCAGTACAAAAGTCTGAGAACCCCTGTACTAACAGCACTGCTGGGTTAACTGCTGCCCCTCACACCCTTCCTGGTCTCTTAAAATCTCCTCCCTTCAGGCCCAGGTTTTGGGCTGTCACATCTCTTGGGATGGAATCGCATGATTCTCTCATTGAGACCAGGCCTGGGTTGCATTCCATCGCTTCTCGGCTCTATGAGCTAAGATGTGAAAAAATTATCTAAGTTATATCCATGATTAGCTCCTCATGCCTGATTTATCTTTGCTGCCTGCAGTTCTGTTCTCCCCAGGAGCAATGACAATGGTCAATACAGTGACCAAGCAACCTTCTTAAAGCAAAGTATTATTTATTTAGAACAAACCTATTTAAAACAGAACTTATCTTAAAACAATAAAACAGACTATACGCATATCTAGATTTTTCTCTAATCCATTGCCCGGATCTGGGAAAGCCAAACTTCTTTACGCTTCTTCCACAGAGTCTCTCTGTCAGCCTGTTTCCCTAGGCAGTTTCTGATCAGTGACATTCCCCTTCTTCTCTTGAGGAGTGTTTTTTAACTGTTCTTTTGATCTCTCCATTCACAACACTGGCTAAGAAGTGGGCAGTAGCCCACGAAAGCTTATGCTCTAATAAATTTGTTAGTCTCTAAGGTGCCACAAGTACTCCTGTTCTTTTGGCGGATACAGACTAACACGGCTGCTACTCTGAAACCTAAACAAGGCTTGCATGTAACATGTTGGAGCAGGGATCTTTGGAGCTAACTTCTTGCCCCATTGTCTTTCAAGTCTGTGCCTGACGCTTCTTATCTAGGCCTATTATGTTGCTTTCTTGTTTGCTCTTTCCATAGCCCACTATTAAGTTAGGCTAATGTAGTTGTATAGGAAATGCTAATAAACCACCATAATTAGACAAAAACAATGAGGCTTCCTTGTGGACAAATTAATAAATGTTTTAGTCTCTGAGGTGCCACAAGGACACCTCATTGTTTTTGCTGATACAGACTAACACAGCTACCACTCTGAAACTGTCATAATTAGACAGTTACTTCCCTTCATTGATCAGGTTGCGTTGTTGATAAAATTGTTGCAGCTTGTTCTTCTTAGATATTACAAAGCAGCTCCACTTTTGTCACAAACTCATTGGGGTGTGATTAGATTATTATTATTATTATTATTATTTTAAATTAGGGAACCAACTTTTCCACTTGTTCACTTGTATCACAAAGTTGTTCCTGAAATGTGAAGATAGAAACTATGGGATTACTGAACAGAGTTACTGAGCGTTATTAATTACTTTTGGGTAGTTAGAAAGTCCTACCAGTTCAAGGCACCTTTGGATAAATCATTGATTTATGTTTATCATCATGATAATGAACTTTGCTGCTATTTACTCAGAGGCCATTCCATAAGTTAATGAATGTCAGAGAGACAGCAGAGGGCACGGTTTGATTTTAGTTGGCTGACAATAGGTATGCATTCAGTAACCCATAAACCAGTCTATCCTAACTTACGGTATGCGACCCCAAAGAGGCATCAGAAGAGCTGAATGAAGCAACGGGGCAGGAAAAAGGCACATTCAGGACAGGAAAAGTTGCATGAACCCAGGTCCACCCTGCTCCTATCCTGAGCATGCCTCTACTGTATGGTTACCATATCTAACAAATAAAAAAAAGAGGACCCTCCACGGGCCCATTTCCCCACCCCCCAACCCCGTCCCAACTCCGCCCCTTCCCCGCCCTAACTCCGCCCCTCCTCCCTCCCACTCCCAGCCACGCGGAAAGGGTTGCCCGAGTGCTACCGGCTTCACGGTTTGCCGGGCAGCCCCCAGCCGGCGCTTCCCCAGCGCAGCTGGAGCCCGGGAGGGGAAGCGCCCAGCCGGGGGCGCAGGGTCTGGGGGCTGCCCGGCAAACCGTGAAGCCGGTAGCGCTTGGGCTTCGGGCAGCCCCCTTGCCTCCGGACCCTGCGCCCCCAGCTGGGCACTTCCCCTCCCGGGCTCCGGCGGCGCAGGGTCCGGAGGTATGGGGGCTGCCCAAAGCCCGTAGCGCTCGGCTCTTGAACAGAGCCGAAGAGTCGGGGAGGAGCAGAGCCGCCGCGGCCGGAGGCTCTGCTCCTCCCCTGACTCTTTGGCTCTGTTTAAGAGCCGAGCTGCCCCAGCGCTACCGGCTTCGGGCAGCCCCCATGCCTCCGGACCCTGCGCCGCCGGAGCCCAGGAGGGGAAGTGCCCGGCCGGCGGCTGGGGTCCGGAGGCAAGGGGGCTGCCTGAAGCCCATAGCGCTCAGGCAGCTTGGCTCTTAAACAGAGCCGAAGAGTCAGGGGAGAAGCAGAGCCGCCGCGGGAGTGGAAGTGCCTAGGCGGCATTTTCCCGGACATGTTCGGCTTTTTGGCAATTCCCCCCGGACGGGGGTTTGAGTGCCGAAAAGCCAGACATGTCCGGGAAAAAGAGGATGTATGGTAACCCTACTCTACTACTGTGGATTGAAGCAGCAGCTAGTCTCTTGAAACCTTCTTTCCTCCTGGCTTCTGTTGGGCCCCATAATGTAAGCTCCATGAGCAAGTTTACAAGGACATAGTTGCAGGGCTCAGATTATATATTCTCAAAGCCAAAAAAAATTTTCTGTGAAGTTCAGATCCGCCGTGAATGTGGGAGGAGAAGGAAGAAGAAGAAAAATATGGTGAGGGGAAATCAAAAGAGAAATAGACAGAAATTCACAGGAAGTAAACAACAAGACAAGAAAGAGACGATGGGAGCTGGGGACACGGGTTACTCATGCCAAGGGGAACACCCACGAAAACAGGTGAGGAGGTACTGATTATTTAGCTACTGGTGTGTATGATACAGTAAATGCAAAGTTAAGGAGTAGTGCTGGGTGAAATTTTTTGGTGGATTTTTTTTTCCGGGAAAAATGCAGATTTAGTGACACTGAAACATTTCACAAATTAATGCCAAATTGTTCACATGAAATAACCCAAACAAACATCCAAATACGTAAACATTTCAATATTTTGGCTTGAAATAACTTTTTGTTTTGAAATTTCCTTTTATTTTAAAAATGGTCAAAACTGAAACAAAACAGTTTGTTTTGATTCAAACAGAATTTGTTCCACCCGAAAAATTGTCAGTGAACCAAAAAAATCTGTTATTCACACAGCTTTATTAAGGAACTCCAAACAACCTTAACTCTGCCCCCATATCCTTTATACACAGCACTCTGTTCATAGAAGGTAGACAGCAATCTATGACAAATATCACAACTAACTGACATCTTAGTGGGTTGGCCAGGAGCCTTTCGGGGTAGGAACACTTTAAACCCTGGGTAATTAGATAACTTTCAGTTTGGACTTTAAGAAGTCCACTCTTTGCTGCTGGACAGCGACAGCGACTATGGTTTACAAAGCAGGGAGTAGGTGTACTGCAAGGGTTGATATTTAAAAGGTCTACTCTGGTAGGGGGTCCACCACTAGTGAAGGATTATTATTGTTGGTGTCACAATGGTACCTACAGGCCCCAATTAGGGATCAGAGCCCTGTTGTGTAAAGAAGCATACACGCGTGATAAAGACAGTTCCTGCCCCAAAGAGCTTACGGGATTTGCATAGTCCCACAGTGAAACAATCAGATGCTATTTCGTAATGGCAGCCAGAGTGCCACGACTGCTGCTTTAGCCATTATCGAGAGTTTTGTAGACATCCCTTTTCTCCACAGGGCTTGACTTCTGCAGGTCAAGTCAAAGTAGCCCAAGGCAAGTGGTGAGGGAAAACTGACTCAACACAATTTTACTAAATGGCAAAATTTTGACAGGGCAGGATCTGCCTCCAGCACAGATGTCTCCAGGAAGAATTCCTCTAAACTGAATTACCATCTAATAAGCATCAGCAAGATATTCCTACCTGCAGACAGCTCTTTTTCTGAGGAAATTCCATCTAGGCATCTTCTCTCACTCAGGTCCTGACTTCCGAACCCCGACAATAAAATAGCTCACGTCAAAACAAAATGAGCAAACAAACCTCCTGGCCTGGAGGATACGTGCCTCTCTGAGGCTGCTGAAGAGGAATTCTAAGCCTTCCCAAAATTGATCCCCTTTATGAGCCACTTGCAATACTGGTGTGTCCCCCTCCTGGCTGAGAAGGCCTGGTGATGATCCCTTTGGTACTTGTCAGTACCACCCTGGGAGTCAGACTGGGTTGCCTCAGAGCAATCCCTGCTTTCCTTTTCCCAGGTCACTGCATCTCTGTAAGGAGATGAGTGATGAGTGTGTTGCCTCGTTGGCACCCATCAAATCCTTTGCTAGACCAGGGGGTGAGAGGTGCTAGAGATCTGATTTCCCCTGTGGAGCTGTATGCCTTGTACTTCACTGGGCTTACATCTGTCTCCCACTCATAAGGAGAAGCACACTGTTCTTTATCTGGCATGCCCTATTTATTGTATAATGCCATGTATGTTTGTGGCAGTGTAATAATACAGTAGACTATCAGGCCAGCCCAATTCTAATTAATGTTACAAAAGTTAAGCGGAGAGTAGGGTTTCATTAGAGGAGTGGTTTAGTTTTTCTGTTCAGTGCTTTAGATGTTTGAGGGGTGGGGTTAGGGAACAAATAGGCTAGGTTAAAAGGCCCCAAGTCACATATTCATTGCAGCAAATTGCAGGAACAACTTCTAATCTGTTTATCCAGCAGGACAGACTATCAGCAAGAGAAATCAGAGCAAGCAAGAAACCAGAGTTAGCAAGCTGTGAAAGAGACAGAGACAGAAAGACAGCATGAGCACTTCAGGCAAAGTAAGCAAGCAATTCATTTAAGAAAGTTCTCCTCATTGCAGTTGATAAAGAAACCGGTACAGAATTGTTGATTTTAAATTTGTGATTCTTAATATTTTAATAATTCAGAGAACTTTTAAATAATGGTTGGCATAAACATGGTATGGAGTGTTTGCTTCGCTGCCCAAGAAAATAAGCACTATGCTGAGAATGAGTAACAAAGTTTAAATGCAGAACTTTGCTTTTCAAACACACCCTATCAAGACATAGCAGCAAAAGCAAAATGGAACCCTGTTGTTTGTGCATTTATTTTCATATCTGATTGTTTAGCTGAATACATTTCAGGTTCATTTTTTATTAAGCCCTTATTAAATGATACATTTATGCAGTTTAACACCTTTGTCCTGAAAGATCAGAACACGCTTTAAGCTGTGGGCATAGTGATAGAGTTTTTCTATTTTATCTTCCTTTAAAAATAGTCTTGATTTTTTGTATTTAATTAAGTTTATATAGTCTTAAGTTTGCTAATGTAACTATAGAAATGTCGATTTAGAACCAAAGTTCGCACAGCACTTGTAACTTAACCATGTTGAATACGTATCTTAAATCAACAATGAACAACAACTACTGCAATATATACCATATGCAAAATAGGGCTAAATTATGGTTGCTTTGGGAAACTTAATGTGTAAATATTATCTACTGATCAAAATAATTTATTGAATATTTTCCTGTTCAATATTAAATTTGTAAAACTTATAATTTCACCAAAGATAAATAAAAATGAGTATTTACACCTCTACTAGACTCTGTAGTTTCCATGCTGTTGTAGATGGCATTGATGGATTTGGTTTCCTACATTTAATAAAAGGTACTAAAAACCCTTGATATAAGAATAGATGAACATGAGCCCTGCCAGATGGAACACCTAAAGGAAGAATATACATCACTGAAAGACTCATTCAAGAAAGTTCTGTTGAGACTATATTTTGTTGTTACTTGTATGTCTGGCCAGATTGTGTATAGAGAAGGGTTACTACATTGCAATAGAAATTTAGCCCCAAGACTTGTAGAAAGTCAGAGATGTTCTGAAGCCTCTGACTGTGTGACCCCAATTTGGGCTGTGAGACACTAATGGTTGCTACAATAATCCAATGGATGAATGCATGCCAACGGCCAGGGGCGGCTCTATGTATTTTGCTGCCCCAAGCACAGCAACCAGGTGGCTTTCGGCAGCACGCCTGTGGGAGGTCTGGCTGGTAACACGGATTCAGCGGCATGCCTGTGGGAGGTCCGCTGGTCCCACGGCTTCGGCGTACCCGCCGCTGAATTGCCGCCGAAGCCGCGGGACCAGTGGACCTCCCACAGGCTTGCTGCCGAAGGCTCCCTGACTGCCGCCCTCATGGCGACCAGAAGGCCACCCCCCGCGGCTTGCCGCCCCAGGCACATGCTTGGTGCCTGGAGCCGCCCCTGCCTAGGACTCCCACTGACCTCAGTGGGACTTCTTCAGAGGGAGCCTTATGTACTTGTACAGAAAGAATTGGGTTCAAATATATTTGTTTGTGTTAGGAATTTGGAGGTTTTGGCTTCACTTCTATTCATAAACTGTGCAGAAACTTTGCCCTTTTCAGGTTGTGAAATCCATATCACCACATGATAAATGGAATACTATGTAAGACCAAAGTGTACAAGCTATTTTTTTTTATTCCCCCCCAACACACACACACACACACACACTTGTGCCCTGTATCTCTATTTAAAATGTTATCTTTGACCTCAGCTGTAAATTGATGTTGAACATCCTTATGTCTGACGTGAACTTGCAGACTTCATGGAGCCTTTTTATTAGGTCTGTCTCTAAAGAATTACAGTCATTCCCATCTTGAGTCAGTGTGCTGGGGCTGGACTATTTTGTTGCACTCGGCTATTATTTTGTAGAACTTAATTTTTTTTGTTAAGATAATAGGATTTATTACTAATTGGAAATGTTTCTTATTTTGTATTTTTAAGCAAAAATTGGTATTTTCTCACCACTCTGATGATAAAATCCTTTTGCATTTGTCAAGCTGTCTGAAATAGCTGACGAGCATGAGTGACAACCTCAGGGCAGACTGTGAGGAAGCAGGGCTCAAACCCCAAATTGGTTGGGAGTTCTACACTTAGATTTCACCAACCAAGAAGCGTGAACTCCAAGCGCTATAGCAACCTACCCATGGAGTTACAGATAGTCTCCTGGCGTAACCCAGTCTGTATTGCCACTTGGGCAAACTTGCCTTTCTGCTAGATGGTCCCATATACTAAAAAAAACACAAGCAATATTCAGGTTACGACCAGTCACTTACCTAAGGTCAATTGCACCTTAGACCTCACACCAAAAGACAATACTTGTAGCCAATCCTATAATAAGCTAACTAAAGGTTTATTAACTAAAAAAAGAAATGTTATTTACAAAGTTAAAGCAGGTGAACAAATGAGTTACCATCTTCGGTTCCAAAGGGCAATAGATGCGGCTGTGATCTGCATTCTATGTTCTTGAGAGCTAATCCAAGCTAAGCAGCTTGAGGATCCCTTGCTTATGTGTAGAAATATTGCCCTCTCTGAATGCCAAGCACCAGAGTGATGCAGTTCCTTCTGGTCAGGGATTTTTATATCTTTCTCCCTGAGTTCAGACTCATGGGACAAGTGTTTGTGCCCATCTCTTCTTCATGGGTGGGCGTGTGAGGGGGGACACAGTCAACAAAGTCTCTGGCCTTTTAATGTTTCACAGCGGCTTATTTGGTTTCAATGGCCCTTCTTGTGTGAAGGACTAGCACTTTACGTTAATTGATGCTGCTTTCCTGTTTGAGTTACGCAGTTAGAGATTTACATGCAAACATTCAATATAACTTTATACCATGGGAGATGGAGGTTATAAGTGAGATCAGTACATCCTACAAACATTTCATCAGGTCTAAAGACATTCTTATAAACTTAACGTCTCTTAACACTAACACACAGCTGAGCCGGCCTGGTTTTCAGTTGTGCATTTGTTTTTTTGTCTTTTTTTGTTTTTTTGTCAAGACTACTCTTTTTCTTTCAAATGAATTTTCATCATTTACAGAAATGTGATTCTGGAAATGTCAACAGAGAAGTAACTCAGTGACCCCTTTAAACGCAGTTAATTTAAAATATTTAAATATATTTCGGTGCAGCAAGAATCCTGGATTTAACTTCAAGATCTTATTTTAGGAAAATCAGTATCTTGGGAAACATTACACTTCAATCATTTTTTATAATGGTCCAACATACTGCACATACATTAAAATAACCACATCTACTGTAGTTACTAGAAGCTTAATTATTCGTGAATGCACAAGTGGAACAATAAAGATGGAAAAGGTTCAAATATAAAGTAGTGAGATAAAACAATTTTAAAAGGGCTGAGGTAAACGTCACACGTTTTAGCCATTCAATAGCTCCAGGGTCAGCAGAGTGGAGCCTGGAAAGTCCTGCCGATAGACTAGCATGAGAAGAGCAGCCGTTCAGTAGCTATGCAGATGGCAGTTCCTGAGCCCCACCCGTCTTGTCTTATTAGCTCGATCAAAACTTGAAACTAAGCCTGTTAGAAAAATCAAAAAGTAGTGTGGCAAAAAAATTCAAAATGTTGAACTTGTTTTCCTTTCAAAATAGAACCATTTTTCCAATTTTTTTAATGTATTTCAATTTCTCCCCAAAATGTTATCAACATTTTATAAAAATAGATAATAAATTTTAAATTTAATATTTGCCTTCAATTTTTAAAATGTTCACATTTTTCATAAAAAGTGTAAAATATTAACAATATTGACATGTTTTGCACAAATTTTTTCCAAATAACTTTTTGTTTGGAAAACTTGCACCAGCTCTGCCTGAAACTTGTTTTTTTTTAGGTTTGTTTTCCTTTATTTTTGTTTCTCCATTTTAAAAAAAATCCTAAAGAAATTGCTATTTAAAAAATGTGAAGCCTGCAGATTGGTAAGTGCTCAACTCTCCGACGTGGTGCCAAGGAAAATCTAACATAGATTAGAGTAAGTCAAGTCCAGACTTCGTTTATTCAGTCCTTTTTCACATTAATAGTGCTTCATTCATAAAGTGTGATGTGGAATGCAGGTTAAATTGAACAGGTGCAACTTTATTAAACCCTGTGGACTGTTCTGTCCATGCAGCTGAGTTGCTTCCAGCCTAGCTCCCTGCATTCCCTCTTCCGTTGGTGTCCCTTCAGTAATTTCCCAGTGGAAACATTGGCTGTGTGAGGCCAGTTCCACTGATAATGATGCATCTTCCCTATTTTCCAAACATTTTTATATAAACATTAAAAACAAAGAATTGATGTTCAGACTCCCATCCCACGTCCTTTCAGCCTGAGACTGCTAACATATAGCCGAGCTGGAGTCTCGTTTTTACCACAAACTCAGCTGGTTACATAGTCTGAGATAATTTTGGTCTCATCAAGGGACCACACAGGACTGACTGTCTCACTGCATATATGTCTGTGGCTACTGAAGTTTCCGTTGTATTCCCCATGTAAGCATCTGTTGGAAATATTATTTATGTGGGGTACTAATTCACAATACTAATGTAAGCATTAATTCCTTTATTAAATCCAAAGGATGAATGGTATTTATAAAATTGATCTAAATGAGGAACAATTTACTACATCCAAACAGTAACAAAACATTTATAAGCATTTGATCAAGATATTTACAAACAGGCTAAAGTCCTTGGTGCTTAGAACCATAGTGATTGGCTCCAACTTGGTCAGGCAGATATTAGCAATGAACCCTTTAAGAGCTGTTACTTTTTTTATATCTACCCTTTAACAAACAAGCCATATCATTGCCAATTGTTGGACCTTAGCTAAGGCCAAATGAAGGAGTTTATGTAGCTGATTATTGCACCTGGTACCCAATTAACCGTGTTTTATTTCTATTCCCTTATTTAAGGTTTGGGCTAAAATAACACTGGTATTTCCAAGGGCCGCTACAAGTTTCATACTTTTCTTTCTCATGATCTCATCCTTTTTGATCACGTGCTTTGGGCCTATTCATGCTAATATCCCCACTCAATTTAAAACCATAATTCACACAAATCTAATGTGGACCTACATTACTGTCTAATGTGAGATTGCCTTCTGTCTATATAGTGTCTGTCTAATGTGAGATTGCCTTCCCGGAGCAGCTGCTCTCACAGGCGGTGATCATAAGTGCCGCGGACCGGCCCATCCCGAATCAGGGAGTCTGTCAAGTTCCCCAAAATTGCATGTAGCAGCCATTGTGCATAAGGCAATTACATAGCGGGTCTATCCCCTGCCCCTCATTGGTCTCTGTGGAAAACCTCTGTCACGCCCCAGTTTTGTTGTGCTTTTGGAAGCAACAGTTTCCCAGGGCTCCTTGAACTGCTGTGAGGCCTGGGAAGTGATGAGCTTCAGAGTGGTACAAATCTCCTCTGCCTTGTTTCCCAATAAGGTAACGTAACACTTTTGCTTTCCTGATGTTGTCATCCTCCAGCACAGCCAGGTCTGTGTACAGCTCAAACTCCTCCTTCCATCACTGTAAAATCAAGGGCTCTGGGGGGCTGCAGACCATGTTCCGTGGCACATGCTACCGGCTGCTACACTGCCGAGAACTCTCAGCTCTGACGCCATATTTCGTTAGCAAACAATGAAGCTGAGCACGTATTAAATTGAACAAGTGGAACTTCCATGTAAACTGTGGGATTACGCTGTCCATGTGGCTGAGCGGCTTCCAACCTAATTCCCCACATTCCTTGTTCTCCTGGTGTTCTGCCAATAACAGTCCCTCTGGGAAATGTTGTTTCACTGACCCTGCTACAAATAGCATCAACAATCTTTATTTTTCTGTCTTCCCCTCATTTAATAAGGTCGGAAGTTGATGGAAGAATTCCATATTTTCTCATGACACTTTTCAGTTTAGAAATTCCCCCAAGGACAAACCCGCCCAAGCCCAAGGGGAGGAGCCAGATGCTGTCCTTGCTCAGTGTTCTTGCCCTGCAAGAGCAGCCAGGAGCAGCGTTAACCTGATTTACGTAAGGCTAGTTTTGTTCTAGTGTCTAGTCCCTGATCTACGTGCACAGCAGCAGCAGAGGTGTGATCTTTACGAGGGTAGGAGAGAAAAACAAACACAGAAAAAAAGTGGGAAGAAAGTGAGCAAACAAAAAACTAGGAGCACAGAAGTGAGGAAGAGCCCCACCCAATGAGTGAGAAGAAACCAACAAAACAAGGCACGAGGGCGATGCAACAATGGTTTTGCATCAATCGATCTACATTTGGGGATCGAATTTGGTTCCTGGTTTGCTGATCCACGTGTTGTAATTGTTCTAATGTGGGTGCAACTGTTCGCATTTGCAAAGGGCTAGCTCAAGTGCATGCATATTGTATACCAATGAGCCCCAGTCAGGGATTGAAAATGAAACCTTTAACATCCTCCTATTATAAATAAGTGGGGCTGCAGGGAGAGCCTCCTTCCAAATGGGAGATGAAGTGCCTGATTTCTTAAATGATTAAAAGAAGTAGAGAGAGAGGATCTAAAAATGGGTTATTTTGGCTGGGTTCGACAGTTAGAACCCTGAAGCTGTATCTGAACTTCTCCTCCTGAATAATTTTACCAACAAAATTTGTCCTAAGTTTGTTTTTAACTTACTTGTATAGTATTTTGCAAATACGTTTTGCAAGGTTCCTGCCAAAGAATTAAAATAAACAACATATGGGGGAAAGGAGGGCAACATACAATTTAGTTGCTAAGTAGTTGGTTATATTGACCATGGGTTTTGTTAGCGCTGTGTGTGTGTATTTTTGGATGCAATTTTTTTAAGAGAAGAGTGGGGTTTATAGGCTGCATGAATATGGATATTGGAGGAATAGATCAACGCCTCAAGTGTGAAATGTCTGTGCAGAAGACAAAGCTTTCTCAGCAACTGACTATGAATCTGGAATTCATTCTTTGGTGTTATCATGATGACCTCCGCATCTTTGTCACAAAATGCAAAAGCTACTGCATTTTGACCTAGCCTGACCACCATGACATCACAGTTTGGGGTGGTGGGGAGAGAAAATACCTCCCACCAAAACAAGAAACCATATAACATAGACTACTTACTAGGGGGAGGTGAGAGAAAAATCACTGTCTTGTGTATGCTATAATACTGGGAGATGTTCAGAAATCTTGTTGATGAGGGCCATCTGAGACAGAAAGCTGGTAAAAAAGGAGCGCTATGAGCTAGAAAAATTGTTATACGATATCTTCTTTCAGTGTATCCTCTCACTTTTGCAGAATGAGTCGATCCTGCGTTCCTGGTAGTACTCCCAAAACCAATATACACTCAAGACTTCACTGGGAGTTTTGATTGCAAAAGAAGGAATGCCGGATCTGACCCAGTGTCAGTAATTTTGTACACATGTAAACCCAGACTGGAGTTTGCCAGCTCCTGGAGTGCCAAACTCATGCCTCTGAAGCTGCAGACTCTAAAATGTGGGACAGTGACCTTCAAAATGAGGGACAACGCACCTTGAAATGAGGAACGCTATAAGGGACATTAAGTTTTTATTTAAAATAGCCTGGAACTTTCTATAATGAAAATAAACAGTGACTCTGTGTACTAAAGACATACTTTGTGTCTGAAGTTTGAGAGCAGCCCTGGCATCTCCTTGCACAGCACTGCAATGCCCTAGTAACTTGGGTATTTCTTGCATTCACAAAAGGAATCCACAAGTTACAACTATAGATGCCCAGAACAGAAGAAGCCCTTCTTCAGCGCTACCTTTCGTCCCTGCTCTGCTTGCTTGCCACCAGTTGCACTTTCCATTTATGCAGAAAGTCGTGCACTAGCTGGGGTGGAAGGCTGGGGGAGGAGAAATCTTATTCCTTTTAAATCCCTTCATTAAGGCCTATGCAATAAGTGTCTGCAGAAAGTGCATGGAATCATTAGGAGTGAATACAAAGATATCTTTCATTGTGCTGCTGCTTCCAGCCTCTCAGCTCAGCTGCTGCTACTGAGTATGCAATGCTTGGCGTGTGCCAGCTGCCACTCAGCACAGTGCAAGAGAAACATGAACCCTCCCTGAATGATCGAGCCAGGATGCTGTAATCTTGGGATGTGTCATCCCACATCTCTGCACAGAGTGGAGGGAGGGGCAGGGTATTAATTAATTATTCCCCCCTTCTAGGTGCTATTTGGTAGATTGGTTGCCCATTATCCTCAGTTGTTTTTGTTCTTTCTTTCTCTTGAAACAATCACCTTCAACCCCTCCCAGAGCTGAAGTCACCTGACACAGCCCTGAGACAAAAGTTATGCATTCAGATCGCATGCCAGCAGTCTTCTCAGCTGTGATCACATGCCAGCAGCCATGATGCGCCTAGTGAGACAGGTGCAGGAACTCGATGGAATATTTGGAAATATTGGACTTTAGAAAGTATCTCCAGTACAGATAACCTCAAGAGACAATGCTGACCCATGCTGCATGCACATACCTCACCGCAGCATAAAGTGGAAACTGAATTAAAGAGAATGGAATGGATTGGTATAATTGAGAAAATCTCTGAGCCAACAGCATATTGTGTTCTAATAATACCAGTTATTAAAAGGAAAATATGAATCTGTGTGGATCTTAAATGACTTAATGAAGCAGCTGCAAGCGAAAAATGTATCCTCCCACCACTGGATGACTTCCTCCCCAAAGTGAAAGGCGCGACAGTATTCTCCAAGCCGGATACCTTGAGCAGATTCTGGCAAATTCCTTTAGCCAAGAAAATGCTAAACTGACTCCATTTATCACATCCTTTGGGAGATTTTACTTTCAAAGACTACCTTTTGGGACCATCAGTGCAACTGAACATTTACAAAGAAAGATGGCAGAATTGGTAACTAACACAAATGGGGTTGTAGTTTTCACGGACGACGCATGGACCTTCGATGGAAGAACACAAAACCCTCAAAGTCCTAAGCCTGATCAGTCCGTCTGGATTAAAACTCAACAGTGAAAAATGCATTTTCCATCTACCCCAGGTTTTTGGGACAGACAAAGAAAGATGAAATCAGTTCTAGCCCTGAGAAAGTACAAGCAATTAGAGAATTGAATGCACCATCTAATGTACCAGAACTGAGACTTGTACTGGGGATGGTAAATTACCTTGGTCGATACTTGCAAGTATCTTTCTGCAGTGACCAAACCACTGAAATTGGCTATGGTGGCCTGTTAAGGGGCAGATATACCCCATCAGCCCCTTCGGGGAGTATGGCCTGTGGCCCAAGTTCCTTAAGGCAGGCCTGGGCTTCAGGACCATAGGCTTGGTAGCTAATGTCTAAGTAGCTGCTCTCCTTCCCAGGACAGCATGACTCAATGGCCAGAGTCAATAGGGCTGTCCCGGGGCTCAGGAAGTACGGCCTTGTGGCCAAAGTCTAAGTAATGGCCTTCGCCGGCCCAATTCACCTCCCCGTATGGTGGTGGTGTCCACGGCGTGTTAGACGGGCAGGGAGACCGGGACCCTCCTTTCTCCACCGGGTTCCATCCAACCCAGGGCCTTAGGGAACTGATACTTCGCTGCTCAGTGTTGGTCACCTGTTCCTACCGTCCCATTTCCTGGGTTGCTTCTTACCCCTTCTCCCAGTGCGGGGGGGATCCTTCGGCAATAACTACCTCTCCTCCATCAGCCTCAGTGGTCGACTGGGGTTCAGTAGAGGCACCGACCTAGCTGGCGTTGGCATCTGGTGGCTCTGGCACTTTCCCAGAAGGAGCCTGTGGCGCACTTCTACCCTCGTCAGCAGTCAGCCCAGACTGAGCTGAGCTGCTCCCTCTTATACTGAAGTTCCAGTCAGCGCATGCCCAACAGGTGTGAAGGGGCATGGCTACCTCAGCCCATAGCATGGCATTAACCCCCTCCAGCCCAGTGTGGGGCAGGTATTCCCCGTCATGGGGCCAAATCAAGAAATTGCCTTCAAAAAGAAAAAAAAAAATGATCTCAACAGCTCCCATTCTCAAGTACAACAATGTTAACAAACGCACAATGGTCAGTGCGTATACAAGCAGCTATGGCCTAGGTGGTGAATTGTTGCAACAACATGGCTCTGAGTGGAAACCGGTTGCATTTTGCTCTTGCACACTCACAGAAGCATAAAAATGATATGCGCAGATTGATACGCGCAAGCATATGAGAACTTTTACAAATCTCTGTGCAAACTTGATTTCTTTACACTAAGACAATAAACCACTTGTAACATTCATTAATGGAAAAGACCTGGATCAAGCACTGCTGAAATGCCATCTATTGCTAAGGTTAATGAGATTTAACCCAATAGTTAAGTGTTTTCTGGGAAAAATTTGGTAGTAGCAGACACTCAGTCATGGAGCCCAGCATCACATTCAACTGCCCATGAGCTCGAAGATGACGTAGAAGCATACGTGGATGCTGTGGACACATATAGACCAGTGTCAGAAGAGAGACTACTCAAGCTACAAAAAGCAATCTCGACAAACACACAACTCAGGAAGTTCTAAGTTACATTAGGGGCAGCTGACTCAAGTATCTAAAGGACACTAAGAAAGTAACAGGAGACTACTTCGCAGTGCGTATACAAGTAAGTGAGTCAAGTGGACTCAAAATTAAAGGGAATTGCAATTCCAAATGAAATAAAAGGAGAAATCCTAAACCCCATCCATGAAGGACATCAAGGAATAACTAAATGTTGTGAACAGGCCAACCAGTCAGTGTGATGGCTGGGCATCAGAAAGGACTTAAAGAATAAAGCATCTGTATGTGAACAGTGGAGAACTAACAGACCAACGTGACACAAAGAACCTTTAATAACACGACCTTTACCTGGCAGATGTTGGAAGAGACTAGCTGCACATTTATGCAAATTCAGAGGACGTCATTACCTGGTCATCATGGAATATTTTTCCATGTATATAGAAAGAATATACTTGAAAGGCATACCACGTCACCGTGTTATCGAGAAACTGAAGTTCGCTTTTGCTCACTTTGGTATTCCAGAGCAACTAGTGATGGACAACAAACCACAATTCACTGCAGCAGAATTTAAGTTGTTCCAAACAAAATATAATTTTGATCCTATTACTAGCAGCCTACATTATCCACAAGCAGATAGAAAGGCTGAAAGATCTGTGTAGACAGCCAAGACAATCCTACAGCAGGAAGTGCCATTCCTTGCTCGAGAGTAGCCAGATTGGATGAAAAGGCCAAAAGAGCTTATGAACACTTTTAGAACAAATGTCACTCAGTTAAAGAATTGCTGGGTCTAGAACTTGGTGACTATGTTTATATCAAATTGGATGGAGAAAAAGGATGGACAACTGCAGCTGTCATAAAGAAAAAGAATTCAGTACCAAGATCATATGTGATCGAGACTGACAGTGGAGCGTTCAGCATAACCCATCAACGTCTGCAGTTTGTTCCTCAGAAAGAACAATCAACAGAGAAAACCTTACAGATGGTGGATGCAGAAGATGACTCAAAAATTCCAAACCAACCACAGCCACTCATTGCAACTAATGGACAGACAGATGACAAAGTAGTTACGCCTTTGAGTCACATAATTTAGAAAACCAGTATGATTCAGAGACACCTAACTATACTTAAGACAGTGTGATAGTGTAGGACTCTGACCAGGAAGCCAGGAGAGGAGCCTGCCTGACCCAGCATGAGGACACAAGAGGACCCTTTTTGTTTAAGCCAGCCACTGTTCACAGTGCTGCTGCACATGTCCCCAGACTCATCTCTAGCATACCATCTTCTGGGGAAGGCGCCTGGAAGGGAGTTAGGGGTGGTGAAGATTTGAGTGTTGGTAGGTGGAGAATTGGTTGATTTGCTGATGTTTTAATACTTAGTTAACCCCAACTTTTTTCTTCCCCAGATCCTATTTTCCAGCTCCAAATAAAGTCCCCTTTTGTGTTGTTGTTATTTTTGGGTGTGTCATTCCTTTGCTGGAATGTATTGTTTATTGTGTACTGGGCGTAACTGTAATGCCCTCGTGGCCCAGACGGAGTCTGCTTTGTGGGATGGGCTCCTGCCAAGAACAGGCCCCTGCAGGAATGCAGCAGGGAAACTCCCTTCCACCCCAGAGACACTTGTTCTATCCCTCTCCTCTCCCCCCTGCCCCCCACAGTAAACACACGCACGTGCACACAGTGGAATAGTACAATGAATATAGGAAAGGGAAATATTTATTTACAGAAGGATGAATGGAGGAAAAACAAGGGAAAATATAGGGGGAGAAGTAAAATGATTACATCCAATACAAAGATCCAGCAGCCCAGTGCTATCACAATATAAAAGGACAGATGCTGAGCACTGCGTCCAGACTCAGAGTTCAGGAATACTTGGCAGAGTTCCAGTGCAGCAGTGAATCTTGAGTGTTCCTGGTCATCTTCAGCACCAGTAAACTTTCCCCAACAAGCCCTCTGGTGCCCTCTTCTACCTCTCTCCACAGAACGACAACCGTCCCATTTAACTGGCTACAACCTTTCTCCATATTCTCAGTGTAGTCATAAGCCTCAGTACTCGTGGCCCTATACAGTCTGTCTGAGTGACAGCGATACTAGGTGCAGCTCTGCTTTGTCCTTCTGAGGTGATTCCTTACTGGCATGGTGGTCCTCCTGGCTCCCATTCTGGGATGTCCCAAGTCAGCAGTTCTGTCTCTCACAGACGTCAGGCTGGTTCTCAGCTGCTTCGCTATGTGGGGGTCTGCTTGCTGTACAGACACCCACACATCCCTGTCCTCTCTTTCAGCCCCCTCTCCCTTGGACAATCAGCACTTCCTCTTCTTGGAACAATAGCACTTCCTCTGCCTCAGGACAAGGTTTTAAAGCAGCCATACTGTCTAAAGCCGAAGGGGTTACATAGGTTTTATACTGCTTACCAGCAGAGATAGCATTATTCATTTTCCCAAGGGACAAGGCGAAGAGTCACCTGGGGTGAAGGCATCAGGTGTCAGAAAAAGAACCCAAGACCCAACCCTGTTGAGTAGAGGGGAGAAGCAACTCTTAGGTACAAAGCACCAGGGAGGAGGCTTGAGCCACACCTTGGGGAAGGTGCTACATACACAAATGCCATTTTGTTTTCCTTGCTGTTTTCATAGGTCATTAAATGCAAAGCCGCTGTTGCCTGGGAGCCTAAGAAACCATTTTCCATTGAGGAGGTGGAAGTTGCCCCCCCAAAGGCACATGAAGTTCGCATTAAGGTAGGAAAAAGATGAACTTTGTAAATTACATACTGTAGCGGTGCCAGTAATATTCGTGCTATAGAAATGTAGGGCTCGATCTTACAGATATTGCCACTAGAGTGGTTACTATCGGATGAACTCGTATTGAATTATGCAGGCTATTTAAAACTGCTGTGTTGGTTCCAGAATATTAGAGAGACAAGCTGAGTGAGGTAATATCTTCTATTGGACCAACTTCTGTTGGTGAAAGACACAAGCTTTCAACTACACGGACCCGAAAAACAGTAAACATTTATGGAAGAGTGTGGCAGATGACAAAGGCCATAACATGCTGTGCAAAAACACCAGAAGTTATGATCTCTGTCATGAGTCATGGCTGTGATAAATAAGCAGTCTTAGGGATCATGTCTTAGGTTTATTATGGTTATACTCACTTCTCTGGATTCAAAATACATCTTCACTTCTATATCATATCACACAGGTAAAAGCTGAAAAATTAGTTCCTTACGTATTGAAATATTCTTTGCTTTCCCTACAGATTTTGGCCACAGGGATCTGTCGCTCAGATGACCATGTTATGAGTGGTGCATTAACTGTACCTTTTCCAATAATTCTTGGCCACGAAGCAGCTGGTATTGTAGAGAGCGTTGGAGAAGGGGTGACTTGTGTGAAACCAGGTATAAGAAAGCATCAAGCACTAACCAATGATAAGTAGTTCTCACCTAGCATTCACATACCCTGCTCCAATATCAAAGACACTAACATGTATGAACTCCTTTATTGCAGAGGAAACAAGTAATCCAACATTCAACCTTCACAGGGCCTTGTCAAGGATATTTTGGAGGAGAAATATGTTGTTTAAGTCTTTCTTGCTATACTCCCAAGTGATCTTTCCTATTTCAAAAGTTTTTGCCTGTTCACTTCTATTTTTATGTGACTATGAAGTGCTCTCCCATTCCCCAGCATTCAAAAGAGGTGCTTATTTGTATTTCACTCAAAGGGAATCAAATTTGAGCTACCATTTTGAGTTCAGACCCTCGTTAGGGTTTCCGTTCAGCAAGGAATTTTAACATGTGCCTAGTTTTGTGCATATAAATAGTCCTATTTACTTCAATGTGACTACTTTGTTAGTCAGGTGCTCAGATACCTTGCTAAATCAGGGCCCAGGTTATCAGACTTTGATAGTACTGAAATTCACACTTTATTTCACACTTGCTTTCTGTGCTAGTGTCACTTGAATACTATCTTAATTCATGTACTTAATTCATCTGCCAGACAAAAGATTTTGTTCCTGTGCCTATTCTCTCAGAGAACACTGCAAGATGGGACACCGCCTGTACTCTTTTCCCAGTAATTCTGAACTCTGAGGAGAGCTGCGCAGAGTGTTTAAGATGAAATATTAAATGGGCCAAATCGGTATCTGAATCTTGAACTGAATCCAAACCATTTTTTAAAGATTAAAATATTTACTTCCCCCCGCCCCCGCCCGCATGTCTCTCTACCTCCTGGCTATTCTGGCAATGTAAGTGCTTCAGTAATGCAAAAGCATCTTTTCTATTCTTATTGGAATTAGAAAGGACTGGAAATCTTCTGAGCGAGCTTGTTCCCATCTGATTTCCAAACCAAATTGCATGGGATACGCTTCAGATAAGCATGCAAACTGTTGGACAAGTTTTGGCTGCAAAGAAACACCTTTTCTTTTGAGCCTGGCATAGAGTGTGTGACAATTGTTTGGTCCAGAGAATTGATATAAACATAATACTTTTAATTCTAACTACCATGTAATTTCAATGGGGTCAGGCTGTACTTTTGGGCAAATCATCAGAACAACTTTTTACTTTGGAATTCTGTTGTTGCTTTGGGCGCACAGACCTTTGGTGTGGCTTGTGAGACAAAGGAAGAAAGGGAAGTGTCTGTGCTAACTGCAGTTCAGAGGGCAGTTGGCAATGAGATCTATCAATCTCCTATTCCATCAGGTTGGAGCAACAAAAACTGGAAGGTTTCTTTCAGCAGTCTTATTACTAAGTCCAGGTCACAGTTCTCTAAAATTGGTTGCTTTCTGCCTTCTCCATCTTCTATTTCCCTAGATCAGCGTTTCTCAAGTGTGGCCACCGGGGGCTTTTCTTGTGGCCACAGCCTCCTGGGCAGTGATTTGGGGGGGCAAAGCAGCTGCCCCTCCGTGTTGCTTCTGGATGTGCCACCTTGGTGTTGGTTGCTGGGGCTGCCAGTAGGGGTTGGGCCCTGCCCCCCTCTGGAGGCACCTGGGGCACAACCATGGAGGAGCAGGCAACCTGTGAGTTCCCCACCTTCTCAAGGGTGGTGAGGCTCAGGCTTCAGCCCTGGTATGGTGGAGTGGTAGGCTCCGGCCATGGGGCTTCGGGCTCTGGCGCCGTCCCCTGGCCTCAAGGCCCCATCTCCTTGCTGTAGGGCTTCAGGCTACAGCCCCAGGGCTTCAGGCTCCTTCCTGGTGCCCCATCCCTCAGGCTTCAGGCTCTGGCTCCCCACTGCCACCCCTCATCTCCCCTGGCCCCTGCTGCCTATCCATCCATCTCCCCATCCAGGGCTTAATTTGTCCCCAGGATTGCCAGGGCTGCGTAAGTCTGCTGTGAAAAGGGATATTAACACTTTTCACAGCAAAGACTTGTTAGCTAGCTGGGAGGCTGTGAAAAGTGATAGTAACAAACGTACAAAAATCACTTTTCACAGCAGCAGACTTACTAACTAGCAATACATAAATCACGATTTTGATGTGCGTATTTATTTGTTTCTCCTAAAGTTAATTAAGTATTTTAGGAAAAATTGTCAGAGTGGCCACCAGCAAGAGTTGGTGGCCGTACACTGAGACCACCAAACAATTTGTCGTGAGAACCCCGCCCTAGATAATCTGGCACTAGAAAGCCCCGACAGCTTCCATTTAAAGTTAGGCATTGTGTGGCATGTGTTTATCCAAGTAATCCTCTGAAATCTTTTGACGTTTGCCCATTGAGACTGGGCTAGGAAAGGTAGCCGTGGTCTTCCGAAATCCATCATTCTGGGGCAAACTTTTTATTCTTTTGTCAGACATTGCAGTAAAATAGTGTCTAATCCTAATGTTGTTTACTGGGGTTCCGTTGTGTGTTTCTCCACCATTGAGCTAGATTTGTGTTATCTTCTTAAAGAAAATTAGCAGATTTTTTTAAGAACTCCCATGCCACTCCTGGTCAGCAATTCAGATACTGGTTCTGACTTGACTTTGCCAGGATTATAGTACTGTGGTAGTTACAGCTGCATTAAGAATTTAAGGTTTAATTCTGCAGAGGTCTCACATTTCTTTAGTACCAAGTATGATTATAACTAAGGTCCAAACTTGCGCATATCATTGCTTCCATAACAAGGATTCCTAGTAAATTTATTGCACAAGTAAATGCATAGCACAGGGTTTTATTAATTGATAAAGGCAAATTTGTGCACCAGTCAGAAGCTGTTGAATTGTAATGACATGACCCAGAGATCCTTTCATCAAGTATCTCTGTTTACTGAGTTGGGAAAGAGAAGACCAAGAATTCAGATCCTCATGTAATGAACTACCCTTATTGATGACTAAGACCATGGGCTCCTAACCTACCAGACAGTTAAGAAAGACCAGCCAAACATTTTTAAGTATTGAAGGCAAATTTGTGGGTCAGTCTGAAGCTGCTGAATTTTAATTTGATTGATCAGAAAGACAAAAAGATGCCCTCATCAAATATCCCTGAAGCATAATAGAAGGTTCCCTGAGCTGGAAAAAGAAGAAACCAGGAGTTCTAATCCACATGTAATTAACTACCCTTATTATGGTGCTATGGTAGCATAGATAAAGTGATAATAAGAACTTTAATCTTGACAAGGATAGATTTGTGACTATCTTCTGTTCTTGAATAAGTTTCAGTAAAATAAAAAATGGAGTAGAAGCTTAGTTTTATCTTGGATTGTTTGTATTGGTTGTTGAATTTGAAGTTTTGAGACGTGTATAATATGTTAAAATGGGTGTTTGGGCATTTCTTTCTGGGAGTGTCTTCACTATCTACAGTAGTCTGTTTGCGTTCTTTGTTTGTGCTGTGAGTGATTTTTTTTTTCTTTGTAAGCATATTACATAACTACAAGAAAATTTAACAGGCCTGTAAAGTTTGTTTTGGCAAAACAGACTGTAATCAAATAGTCTGTTCCCTTTCCGTGGAATATAAAAACTGTGTACATATCACTCATCAACTGACAAAGGTAATATAAATGATTAATATCTTTATACAGAGATAGATCAACAACAATAAGTCAGAATTAAGGTTGGCAAAAGTAGAGCTGCTGGAAACGATGTTAACATTTGATTATATTAAAAGTAGCCCATTGAAAAATGCCTTCATTACATATTTCCAAAATTTTAAGGCATTAGGTTTTTATATGTTAAAAATTCCAGAGAGACACATGTAGATTTTGCCCTGTTCGTGTACTCTAGAGTAGGTCTGCAGATATCCCCGCAAAGTAGCAGGCGCTCCTGTTTTTGAATCTTCAAATTAAGCTCTTGTAACGGGTTCCATGGTATAGACTAGAAACATGAAAAATATTTGAATTTCATACCTCCGTAAGCGCTAAAAATTAATTATTCTTCGGCAATTGAATGACAGCTGCTCACAAAGATTAGTTAACATTTGCATTGCACTTTTTAAGATGTAAAAGTACAATTAATGTTAATGATTAGATCAGGAAGTATGGCAGTAAAACTTGCCACACCCCCACTGTGCATTTCATGGTCTTGGGTAGGCTAACTTCTCATATGGGCACATTTCTATCTCATGCATTTTAAAGGCCCCCCTTCCGACAAAAGTGGCATGATAATAGAATATTTGCTGTCTCTAGCAGCAGCTCATCAATTAGCTCATCTAAAGATAGTGCCTTTCCTCCTGATTTACTGGAAAGGCAGCCAATATTGTCCAGAATGGTTTTTCTTCAATAATGAAACAGTAAGCTTTAAGATATTCTTTGCTGTGTTTGCCCAAGAACTTTTGACTTAAACATAATATGAGAGTGAATTGTTTGGTTGATAATTGAGATTGTCTGGTGAATATATATATATTCGATATACTGTAAATAAATGAATTGGCTTAAATACCCAAAAGCTGGTGCAGAAAGGATGAGTGATTAAATGATCTAAAGAAGTTTGCCTTACAGGAATTTGGTAAAGGAAGAGGTCAATGACCTTTAGAAATTTTGGAATATGCTGCCATGTGTCTGACCAAAGTAACGAAACAAACTAAAGATGGAACAGGAAATGGGTAGGGAATGTTATAGAAAGGCTATCAAAAGGGAGTATTAGTCTAGGGACTGATCTGTGTGGGTATGTTCATCTTGGTTCCATCAACTCCCTATACATTGGATGGTAGTGATGGGCAAATAGTCCATTAATCTGATATGTATAATAGTTGGATGTGGAGGGCCTAGTAAAGAGGAAATAGCTGTACTTCCAAAGTGGAATATCGTAGAATCGTAGAACTGGAAGGGACCTCAGGAGGTTTTGTAGTCCAGTTCCCTGCACTCGAGGCAGGACTAAGTATTAGCTACACCGTTCCTGACAGGTGTTTGTCTAACCTGCTCTTAAAAATCTCCAATGATGGAGAGTCCACAACCTGCTTAGGCAATTGATTCCAGTGCTTAGCCATCTTGACACAAAGTTTTTCCTAATGTCCAACCTGAATCGCCCTTGATGCAATTTAAGCCCATTGCTTCTTGTCCTATTCTCAGAGGTTAACGAAAACATTTTTTCTCCCTCCTCCTTGTAACAACCTTTTATGTACTTGAAAACTGTTATCATGTCCCCTCTCAGTCTTCTCTTCTCCAAACTAAACAAACCCAATTTTTTCAATCTTCCCTCATAGGTCATGTTTTCTAGACCTTTAATCATTTTTGTTGCTCTTCTCTGGACTTTATCCAATTTTTGTCCACATCTTTCCTGAAATGTGGCGCCCAAAACAGGACACAATACTCCAGTTGAGGCCTAATCAGCGTGGAGTAGAGCGGAAGAATTGCTTCTCGCATCTTGCTTACAACACTCCTGCTAATACATCCCAGAATGATGTTCACTTTTTTTGCAACAGTGTTACACTGTTGACACATATTTAGCTTGTGATCGACTATGACCCCCAGATCCCTTTCTGCAGTACTCCTTCCCAGGCAGTCATTTCCTATTTTGTATGTGTGCAACTGATTGGTATGTGTATATATGTATCCAGAGCCATCCCGTGGATATGGCGAATTGGGGTGACAGCCCCAGGCCCTGTGCTTTGCGGGGCCCAGCGCTTTGATAAAATCATGAGGAGGCGGGGAGGTGAGGCGAGCCGGTGAGCAGCGTGAGAAGGCAGGGCCGGCTCCAGGCACCAGTTTACCAAGCAGGTGCTTGGGGCGGCCACTTCGGAGAGGGGCGGCACGTCCAGCTGTTCGGTGGCAATTCAGCAGACGGTCCCTCACTTCTGCTCGGAGCGAAGGACCACCCGCCGAATTGCCACTGCAGATTGCGATCGTGGCTTTTGTTTTGTTTTGTTTGGCTGCTTGGGGCGGCCAAAACCCTGGAGCCGCCCCTGTGAGAAGGTGAGCGGCAGGCAGGGGGGAGAGGGGGTGAGGAGGCGGGCGGGCAGACAGCAAGGAGAGCGGCGGGTGGGTGGTGGGGTGAGAAGGTGAGCGGCGGCCATCGGCAGCCCCCTACCAGCGGCTCCCTCTCAGCGCCTCCCACCTGCCGCGGATCGGATGTTTCACGGCATCAGGAGGCGATGGGAGGGGAGAAGAGCGAGGATGCAGCGTGCTATGGCAGGGTGGGGCCTTGGGGGAAGGGGTGGAGTGGGGGCAGAGCCGGGGGGGGGGGGGGCACCACCTGGCAGATTAGGAACTCGGCGCCTATGTCCCTGGCCCCACACCCCACCTAGGGACGGCCCTGTATGTATGTATGTATGTATGTGGTATCATCCAACCCTGACTGTCCCAGAGCTTCAGAGAATGTCCAAAGGGCCTGTTGCCCCATCTCTTCTTGGGCTGCAATAATGGTGGAACAGTTGATATTATTATAATATTCATAAAATACCAACATTGCGCTAGGTTCTGTACATCTAGGTATGAAGACTAGGTTCTTGCCCTGAAGAATTTACAGACTATACACAAAGAAATAATGCAAGAAGGAGATGAGGATGGGACAGAAATCAATGTGTTTTGAGCACTGAAGTTCTGCACATGTCTTGTGAGCATTACTGTTTTTTAAAAAGAAGAGTTTACAGCATCTGGCTTGCTAACTTCTCGATGAGGAGAGACTAGAAGCTTATGTAGGAAGAGCTTGAAGCAGGGTCTGGAGGGAAGAAATCATATTGAGTTAGGGAGAATGGGTTTCAAATGTAGTGGACTGCATGGGAGAAGGCAGAGAGAATCAAAGAGCTGGTAAACTCACTTACATGCAAATTCTCCTCCTGTGATCCTCTGGGGAGTTGCTTACCTGTCTGCATCCCCATGTTGCAGGAGCATGACTAGATATGGGACAGAGACTCAAGACACAAGAGTGACGGTCAATGAATGCTTCATTTCCTGTTAATGCAGGTCTTTTGTATGGAGTTACAAAAGACCCTATAAGGCCTATTTAATTTAGCACCTCTAAGCCCCCACACCAGTAGTTCTCAACCTTTCTATACCATGACTCATGTTACAACAGAATGTAATGGTTGCATATAGAAATTAAACAGTTTTGGGAGGGAATTAATAAAGAGATTCATCTGATGACAAAATGCTGGCTTCTTGGATATCCCCTAACGTGTATTTAGTGCTCCGGTAAAGGGTTTTCATTTTAAACAAAACAACAAATTAATTTTTTTTATTGTTAGCAGCTAGACTTTATATTGCACATTATTGGATATGACACTCCTCCTCTGGAATTTTGGTATAGTAAAATATGGACTGTCTTTGTAATGGAAAAGCTTTCGCACTACGTATGTACACAAGAGAAGAGACAGATATTTAGAAATGTGGTCACTCTTGTTAGTGTACTCGGAGGAGGAGGGCTCCCCAGCCAGCCAGCCAGAATCTTTAGCCGGATTCTTTACTTGTTTAGCATCAATATTCAAGGTGTGATGTATGTTAATGTTCTATTGTAACTTTGCCTTAATAAAAAGGTTTTCAACAACAACAAAAAGTTTCATGATCGCCCTGCTGTCTATCGGTAAAGAAAGGAAGGATGGTCATGACCCACCGAAAACCTTTTTGTGACTCCGAGGTTTTAAATTCATGCTCCATGCTAACAGTACTTCAAGCCCCTTCCCCCACCCCAGGTGAAAGGGGAAATGTGGAGATGAGACATATTAAATTTTTCATAAACAGCATCACAAATTACAAACAGGCAACAAAGCTTTGTCACATGCCGTGTCTCCAGCACATCCACAGTAGCTGATAGATACCATCTGTTGGAATTTCCTCATGTGTTTTGTGTTGGAATTTCCAGTGTGAACTTGGTACCAATATAGTTTGCAGTGAATTTTGAGTCTTGGTGAGCAAAAACATTGAGGTACTTACTAGCTACTCTGTTTGAAATGGTTGTGGTGAGAACTCGTCTGAATTGTACTCTTCCAGAAAGTGTGTGTGTGTGTGTGTAATAACTGTACCCGCTACAATCTTTTACTTGTGTGGCTCTTCAGTGTTATCTGTCTGCTTGACTGAAATTTTCATAACTGCTCTGCTCTATTTCTAGGAGATAAAGTCATCCCGCTCTTTGTTCCACAGTGTGGAGAATGTAGCTCTTGCGTAAGCCCCAAGGGCAATCTCTGCACTACAAATGAGTGAGTTTCACTGATTATTATTATTCAAGCTATGATTTAGTCACAGGTATTTTTAGTACAAGTCATGGACAGGTCAGGGGCGTGACTTTTTGTTTATTGCCCGTGACCTGTCCATGACTTGTACTAAAAATACCCCTAACTAAATCTTAGCGGCGCGGGGGGGTGGCCCGGGGCCCTGCCGACACTGCTAGGGAGCAGCGGCCTGGTGCGCCACTGCTGCTCCAGGGCAGCCTGGGACCAGCTTCCTGGGGCTGCCCCGGGGCCGCCCGAGCACTGTCCGGTGCCCAGCTGCTCCTTGCTTCCATGAAAGACTTGCAGCCTTAATTATTATCCTAAGTAATTTGATATCATTCATGCAAAACTGACCCACATTTAAAATATCGAATTTACCCTTATTTTTGGTTGTCTTTTGAATAGCCTTGGTGCAGTTCGCGGATTAATGAAGGATGGCACCACTAGGTTTACCTGCAAAGGAAAACAGATTAATCAATTTATTAGTACAAGCACCTTCACTGAATATACAGTGGTGCACGAGACAGCAGTTGTCAAAATTGATGCAGTTGCTCCTCCGGAGAAAGTGTGTCTGATCGGCTGTGGATTTTCCACCGGTTACGGGGCTGCCCTCAATACTGCCAAGGTGAGGATTAGCATGTGCGTTTAAAGGACAAGCTCTGTTGTTGGGATAGTGCTGTTTATTTGTGTGGGTCTAGTAAAGGGCATCAGCCTGAGAGTCAGGAGAACTGGCTTTGCTGCTGACATGCTGTTTGACCGTGGCCAGGAAATATCATCTCTTTGTACCTCCCTCGCTTTCCCCATCTGTGAGGCACTTTGAGTTCTACAGATGAAAAGCTATATACAAAAGCTAAGTAGTAGTATCGCATGTTGGTTTTCTCTGTTAGTTTTTATTTATCTTATGGCTCATTTTTAGGAGTAAATAATCTTGCATTTACTGAATTACGAAAAGGTTTCCTTTCATTTATCTTAAATAAATAAAGGCCTTCTATGAAATCATTGGTTCCCTGAAAGCATGGAGTTCTTCAGGGCTTGACAGTTTTCTGTGGCAACAGCTTTCATGCCGCAAAATTGGCCCAGTTCAGGTTTCTTTTTTGACTATACTTAATGAAAAGTAGAGAGAGGCTCCAACCAATGCCATGGATGTGAAGAGCCCCAAAGTTTATATGGAGGGTTACGAATCCAAATCCCCATGAGTATCTGATTTTACAGCTGGCCTCATCTCCAGAATGGGCTGAGCCCAAAGCCCTAACCTGAACACCCCCAAACACAGGAGGGCATGAGAAATCTGTATTTGTGACTTGGGAACATCTCTAATACAAACCTACTCTCAAATGTATGCTGTGGTAGGTTTTATCCAGTTGTAATCCAATGATGGGACCCTTTACTTTGAATAGCAAAAATGCTTTTGTCCAATTTACAAGTGTAGTATCCAACACAAGCAGAGCCTAAAATGAAAAGATTTACAAGAAGATTCATGCAGTGGAATCACTATACATCACTTGTATTCTAAGAGAGTCTGATGGTTTTTATGATTATGCAGGTGGAACGTGGTTCTACCTGTGCTGTCTTCGGTCTGGGAGGAGTTGGCCTCTCCGTTGTCATGGGCTGTAAAGCCGCTGGTGCTTCCCGAATCATTGGGGTTGACATCAACAAAGACAAATTTGCCAAGGCTAAAGAGTTAGGAGCCACCGAGTGCGTCAACCCTCAGGACTTCACAAAGCCCATTGAAGAGGTGTTGAGGGAGCTGACTGGTGGTAATGGTGTGGACTATTCCTTTGAAGTCATTGGACGCACTGATACCATGGTATGTGACCAAAAGATGTAAGATGATGACGTTCATCAACTTCTGTCCAGAGGCTAGTGCAAAATTAATCAGCTGAGAGTCGCTTATCTAGTGTCTTGACACACTAAGGACCCAATCTAAGGTGCTGAGTGCCTCCATTAAGTGGAAATTCAAAATGGTGGAATCCACATGCCTCACACTGATATTCTGGGATTGCGGGAGGAAGATGGGGAGGGGGAACTTTTTGTAGAAACTTTGAAAAAGAAAATATACTGCCCCCCTATGCTGGCCATGTTCAGCTAGGAGGCAGAAAACTCTGAGGGCCTTATTACTCCAGTTTTATCATTGATCTCTACTGAAATTAATTGAGTTACACTAGTATAAAACTGCATGGAGGATTGCATTTACAGAGATTCCTTTGCTTTTCTCTGTTTGGTGTGAGTGCAGTGGTTTTGCCCCCTCGCCCAAGGCAGCAGCATTGGGGTTCACCCCCAATCCAGCAACTCTTTCCAATCTGTAGAAGCATGAAGGCATCTGCACAAAAACCCTGTACCGCCACAGCGGCACCTGGAAGCCATACTGCTAGAGAATGAGCAGGTAGATAGACTCCTGCCTACCCGTGGATCCCAGTCCACCCAGATCCTTCATGGAGAGGCCTTTGCAGGTTGGGTAATAATGGTGAGGAATGATGCCAAGGAGGCAGCACTACCCTCTTTGGCTCCCCCACCTATCAATACTTGGTTCCACCAGGCTAGGACTTTACAATATTTTCAGTCACACAACCAATTAACAGCTTGGAGTGGAAGATGATTTCATAATGTTGTTTCTTTGTTTTAAATCAGACAGCTGCCCTGGCATCCTGCCACATGAATTACGGAACGAGCGTGATTGTAGGAGTGCCTCCGTCAGCGTCACAGATCACCTACAATGCCATGCTGCTCTTCACTGGACGCACCTGGAAGGGGTCTATTTTTGGAGGTATGCACATGAGAAGAAGTGACCAAACTCTGTTGTGTGCTTGTGAAATTCACAGATTCTTGGACCAATTATTTTCAAATTTGGGTGCCTAAATCCATATTTAGACTCCTGACTAACGGGTCTGGCTTTTCAGAGATATTGAGCCGTGTTCTGCTGATCAGGGAGTATGTTGGGCCCAAGATGGGATAAAGACATTAATGAAACCCTTGTTCATTGTTACAACATTAAGCAGTTATGCAAATGTGACTTGGGGTTTCATGTCAAGTTATCCCTGGCTTACTCCCACTGTTAAAAAATATTTTACACTTTTATTAAAGACACACAGAAGAGAAAGGAAAAACTGTTAAAGCTTTTGAAAGGTAAAGTGTTAAGCAAAGCTTTCGTTTGAACAATATCCCTTATTTCCTCTCCCTGTAGCTGTCTTTTATAGGTAGAAACCTTGCTTAGTAGTCTTTTTGATAGCATTAAAGGTAGTATCAACTGTCCTTTTTGGGGGGGGAACGTTATATGGTCTGGAGATGTTGTTGAAGTCCAATCTTGTTTTCTTTAAGACAAACAAACACACACACAAACGGGGGGGAAGAATGAGCCACTTTAAGACCTGGCAAAGTTTTTTTTACTTGCCTCTGGTCACAGGATCCCAGCAGCGCTAAGGTGGAGTTAAGGCAGTAGATAAGCCAGACTTACTAGATAGGAAGCAAAACTGGAGAGCTTAGGAAAGAGGAGAAATAAGGTGGGGACTTATTCTTGGCATGTTTTTTCCACCAGGCTCATAGTTTGTTCTCTCACAAACCCTGAAGTTACAGTTTTATTGTCTGTTTACAGTCAAACATCAGAGGGAGCCATCTGACTCTAATTCTCATTTTATAAATTTGTTTTTGATTTCAAAACATCTCTGACCATGAGATTTTTGAGCCCAGATCCCCAGTGGGAAGTAGGCACTTAAATACCTTGAGGATCTGGGTGTTGGGTCCCTAATTTAGGCCCCCATGATTGAAATAACTCTTACAGAAAGACATTTAGAAAATTTCAACATTAGTTCTAAGTTGTCACATACAAAAAAACCTATTTCAAGTGACCCAGGTTAAAATGAATTGAAGTGTTGTGTATATGATTGCAAACCTTAGGGGTACACGGTGAGTTTGCGTAGCCAGTGTAAGTCAAACAGAGTGATATTGAGTGGGAAAGGATTGGACGGCAGGAAAGCAACTGGCTGGATTCTATAAAGTTTCATTTGCAGACATTCGAACATTTGAATTTGTTTAAAAACTGTAGAATTCTTGTAAAGAAAGTGTTAAATTGGTTTTAGGGTGCCAGCTTGATTCCACTGAATCGTACTTTCAGCTTAATAGGACGCTTTTTGTTTGCACATAGCGTTCCATGGGTAAATAAATGTACATTGACAAGTCCCAACAAAGTCTTGATTGATGCATTGCTCTGCCAAATTTAATTATTTTTTCACATTTATTATTTCAGTGGCAGTATGTTGCTAGATAATGTACAATCTTCTGTCTTTCAGGCTGGAAGAGCAAAGATTCTGTCCCTAAACTAGTTGCAGACTACATGGGGAAAAAATTCAACCTGGATGCATTAATAACCCACACTTTGCCTTTCGATAAAATCAACGAAGGATTTGAACTACTGCGGGCAGGGAAGAGGTGGGAGTCATTTATTTATTCATCTGTAAATTCACTGTAATGTAATGCAATCTTCTGTACTCTGTATATCTCCATTCATTCCTCAGAGGTAATTTTAACTTTTTAAATCATGCTGTATTATTAGAGGCCCTCAATTTTTTGGTAAGTGACTTGTGATGTTCCAGCAAGTATTTTATGTTCTCCAAAAGAAGAGGTCATGATCCATCATTGGAGAAATGGTCTGAGTTAAACAGCATGAAGTTTAACAAAGTTAAAAAGTTTGTTTAGTTTGGAAAAGAGAAGACTGAGAGGGGACATGATAGCAGTTTACAGGTATCTAAAAGGGTGTCATAAGGAGGAGGGAAAGAACTTGTTCACCTTAGCCTCTAAGGATAGAACCAGAAACAATGAGTTTAAACTGCAAGAGGAAAAGAATTTGTCCTTTCACACATTAGCTTTATTCAAAGGAGCTTTTCAAATTAAAAGTAAAGATACAGTTCAGCTGAGCAGTTATTACATTGTTTTAAAATTGTTAGTTATTAACATGATGCTGATTTATAAAATGTGTTAGGGCTATTTTGGCCAAAGTTCAATTAGAATGTTTTTGAAAGCTGAGCCCTGCTTCAGGAAAATGAAACCAGTCATGCCTGCCAACACTGCTGCAGCTCTTCATAATATAATATTAGTCTAGTTGATGGTAGGATAATATACATTCCTGACATGAAAGCAAGAGGACTGCATCTCAGGATTTCATTAGGGAGGTCTACAATGATGACAAAATAGTTCCTCTTATTCAGAATAAGGTATGCATAAAGGCTGCAGCACTAGGAAATTTACTCTTGGGAACTGTCATGAATTGGACAGGGAAGGGAATGACTAAATGACCCCATGGGAACATCAATCATTAACCTGACTTTTTCTGTTTCAGTATCCGCACTGTCCTGGTGTTTTAGGATCGGCATGGGGGGTTATCAACAGCATGACACATTTCATCCATATTGTGAAATCATAAAACAAAGTGTGGAAACTCTTGGATGATTCTTTGCTACTACTAGCTGAGTAAAATGGACCAAACAAAAGCTGGAGTCATCTGGACAGATTTTGATTATGATTACTGAGGAAAGGTCTTTTACTACCCTGAATCCTCACTGTTTATTTAGGTCTTTGTCTAGGTGCCTTCTTCCTTTGAACTCCCAACCCTCTCCCTCTATGAAAACTTGTACCTGGGTCCAGAGCTTTATTACAATGTTTCTATTGAAGGCTGTATAGTTATTTTCACTGTTTAAATACAGCATCATGTGAGATGAGAGGAGAAGTCAATTTCAGTCCATATCTGTATTTAAGCAAGTAGACATTCAAAATGATCACATTAAGAATTTTGTTATATTTGAGTTGTAAACTTAGCCTTAACTGATGTAGTCCTTGATATGTATTGATTCTATCAATATAAATATATATTGAGAAACTATAACTCAGTTAATGATTTTTTGTGGGTGAGTTAATATTACACATTTTTAAACAGTGTACCTAATAAATGTTAATGAAAGCTGAGATTTTCACATAAAATATCATGAGACTCAAACTTGTGAAAGTTCGCAATCTCATTAAATAAAAAGAACCCATAATTTTGAACACTTGGGATTATAAATACTGGAACAATCACAACAAAAGATCATCCCTGCTTCCAGCTTCCACACAGTTGTTTGTAAACTTAGCAAACATTATTTCCCTAAACAGTGGCATTGCACTTACTTCAAGTTAAAGCCTCTGTGTTAAAACTCAGCAGTATTGCAGCCCCCTCATGCAAGTGTTTAAGGGCAAATAAGCTATCATGGACAGCTACATCTTTTTCCTGATTAGTCCCCATCAATAGTGACTAGCTATGAGGGAGGTTGCTACACTTTTAAGCAGAGGTTCTGGAATATGCATATGCTTTAGAAGTATTCAAATTCTCACTGAATTCAATGGGTGTCCTTGCCTCCTCCCCTGGTCAGGCTAAGTACTTAATTTGAAATTAGTAGGCACCACTGCATGTAACTGGGGTGGAAATCTCTGTTACAGTGGACAAGAAACCTTTAGCACTACAAGGGGGGACGGACTCCTTCCAACCCTGAGAAAGAAAAAAATGGGTCATTTTGTAACTCAAAGCAAAGCACTGAACAACAATGAAATGCCTTCAGTTGTGTGAAGCTATTCCACAAACAACGTTTTTCTTTAAAAGGAAAACATTTAAGAAGGTTCCTAAAAAGCAGCAGAACTGAGGCTCTGTAACTAGTCCCGGTGGCAAGTCGCTGCCACCCCCCCACGCTCCCACCCGCGAGCTGCAGGCCGGCCCCCGGCATCGCGGCGCGCTCGCGTTGGGGGAGCGGTCCCGGTACCTTCCCTGACGTACGTGCAGCAAACGCCGGAGTCCGGGAGCTCTCCTCGGCCGCGAGACACGCGCCGCTCCAGCTTCTTCCTTGCTCCGGATGCTGGAGCAGCCGCCGCTCTCTCGCGCGGGAGCCACTTCCGGCTTTGTACCCCGCCCGCGCCTCCCCATTGGGTAGGCAGGCGACCAATGGGACGCTGTTCCCAAATGCGCATGCGCCGGTCAGACCGGCTGGTGGCGCCGGAGGCTGGCTGCTGTGCGGGGCCTGGGACCTCACGTTCCGCGACCCTCCTGATGAGCTACAGCCTCTGCACACACCCCCCCGGGCCATTGGTTTGTGCCAGCTGCTGTCCCCGCCTCGCTGAGCTGCATTACACGAGCAACCGGGAGCCAAGCACTGCAGGGACACAGACCAAAAAGACAATATCCCGCCCCAAAAGCAAACTGTGACACGAGAGAGAAATGGGCACAGCAGCAGACGGGGCAGAGCGCTTAAGGCAGCAATAACCAACCCTCTGTCATATTTCGATTTTATCTCCACTGAACTTGTACTAAGACGATGTGGAAAGGAGAACCCAGACATGGGCCGTCTCCTTGCTGTGACACCACCACAAGGTGGAGACGTGTACAGCACCAGGTGCAGGTTGCACAAGTGAGAGGGTGCTTTATCACACTGACATTCCCCTGGGTCAGGAGGCTCCTCACTCCCACCACGACCCCTCTTTCCCCCCACCCTCTAGTTACACGCAGATTGTGCTCCCTGCACAGGAAGAGCTAGGTGCTCACAGCCACTACGGTGCCCAGCCACTGAACGCTTTCCCAAATGAATAGTACATACTGGCTTGTAAGATTCAACCCAGGACCGGCGCTTGGCTTAACCACAGGTGCTGAGATTACAGGAAATAATAAAATTAACAACAAAGAACAGAGTTTAATAAGAATGTTGGAAACCAGTCATTACCTAAACCGCCAAAATCATAGCACGCTTTTTAGACACAAACTATCAGGTTAACCTCCTGGCTGAAGACGTTTCTCTCACCCAAAGTCAAAGTCTGCAGCGGCGTTTTCAACCGAGGCTGCCTGCAACCCACGCTGTCCCTTCGCTTGCCAGGTGCAGGAGGAAGAGGTGTCTTCTGTGCCTTCTATATATACCCCCGATGTTCACTGTCTTTACTCGGAGGGGGATAATCTCCTGGAGCTTGTTTTCGCCTGCACACTCCTTTTCTGTAGAGTTCACATCTCTTTATTACATAAACTTTGTATGTAAACAGGCGTGCGGTCTCTTTTACAATGCTACATTCACATCCAAACAGAGACATATCCCTTTCAGAGTTTAAACACATATTTTCAGTATATATACACACAACTCCTTACATAGTATCTGTACAACATTTCTTGCTCCGAAACCCAAGCCTGCTTCTCCAGCCCGCCCCATGTCCAAAGGAGCTGTTTCTCTGCTTCCTTCCAAGGGCCTAACTTCCTTTACTGTCTGTTAACTTTCTGCCCAGAACACAGCCGATCCCTCAGCCTCTGCGTATACAACCGGTCCCAAAGACACCCCTCAGCTTCTGATTGGCTGTGCCATGCGGCCCGGTGTCTCAGGTGGTAGCTCTCCATTGCTCACAGCTATCTCTACACAAAGGGGCATTTAATTGCTCCTTCTGCTTAGCTGGAAAGAAAAGCTCTTCACACACTCAGGTCTGTGATTCTCTATAGATCAAAGAGCCATCATCACCTTTCAGAATAACAACAGTTAATGTCCACATATTCTGGAATGGGTATGAATCCTCAGACCTCTGGGATAGGGCGCAGGGGCTGTTGAGACAGGGACTCCCCTTGCCTGGTGCTGAGATGCAGCCACCTCTGGGGTGAGGTGTGGGGGCTGTTTATACAGGGATCCCCATGGGCACTCTGATTTATAATTTAACCCTTTGGGGACTGCATGGCAGGCAAAGTAAGAGAAGTTTAACCACAGTAACTTTTACCCTCAACACACACAAGAGTCACAGATATTCAGATAAAACAAGCAAAGCCCATATGGCTCCCCCACCCCCTCCCTGTCTCTGCTCACCCCTCCTTGAGAGTCCACATGGTAGTCCTGCTGGCATTGTCAGGTGATGCTCAGCTGATGAACCAAGTCATGTATTTCCAGGAGTTACTGAGACATTTCAATGCTGTGGACCAGGCCTCATTTGGAATCCTAGGCCCAATTCGTGGCCCCAAATAGGAATCCTAACTAAGACAGAGCAGGACAACTACAATGCTCAGGGAAACAGCCCACAACTCTTCCAAGAGGAGACTGGAAGAGTGTGGCTTGTTTGGCTTAAAACCAGGGATGTGGTTGCTCCCTGTAAGTACACCAGGGAAGAGAAGGAGCTAGTGAAGCTAAAGGACAACGTTGTCCCAAAAGCCAACGGGGATAAACTCACCAGGGCTCAGCTGAGGCTGGAAATGAGAAGACTGTTCCCACCCACCAGTAGATGGGGGGGGGGGTCTGGAAAACCCCAAACTAGCTGCAAGCTGGAGCAGTTTCTGAAGAAGATTCTCTGTCATAGCCCTTCCCATAGGAGGGAGCCCGGCCTAGATCCAGCCCTTAAATAAACTACCCACTGATCAGCTGCAGGTGGTGACACTCCCTGTCCATCTGGAGATCAGCCTGGCTCCTCCTCCTACCAAGGCATCCACAGCTGATGATGACTGTGGTGTCAGCCCTTACAATGAGCTGCCCTGGGTCTCTGCTGACAGCTCAAGGTTCTCATAGACCCCAAAGCCCGAAGGGATCCCTGTGATCATCTAATCTGTCTCCCGTCTGACCCAGGCCCTGAATTAATCCCTGCTTGAACCAGAGCAGCTCTCTTAGGAAAACATCCCATCTTGATTTAAACCTGGCCAGAGCTGGAGAATGCACCGCAGCTCATGGGGGGAGCTGTAAACCAGGATGCCCGTGTTCTATCCCCAGCACTGGGAGGGGATTGGGGTCTAGCGGGGGGCTAGAAGCCAGGACTCCCAGGGCCTGGAGGTGGATGGGGGGGAAGAGGGGCTTTAGCACAGCCCAGGCTCTTCTCTCCCCTTAATGTCCTGGATCTGCCAGTCAAAAGGACCCAAGTCCCACCTGCCTACTCAGCAATGAGCCAGATCGCTGTTCTCCTGTACCCTCCGTGCCTGGGCACTGACCCACAAGGCCCTCTCCCGCTTGCCTGAGGCTCTCCCGCCCATAACACTCTCCCACCTTGCTCCTGTTCTTGCTCAGGATGCACCTTGCCCGGGCCGCCTTCAAAGTCTGTACCTTCAATGGGCACAGCTTTGGAGAGGCCAAGTGGCCAATGTGCGGGTGATAAGTGCACTGACTGAGGCGCTTGCTGGGGGGTGGTTCTGAGACTGACCTGGCTCCACAGGGGGTTTTAGGAACCCGCCTGGCTCTGGAGGGATGGGGGGTGGGTCTGTCATGGGCTCTGCCCGGGGAGCAGGCGCTGATAAAGCCAGTGCGGTGCCTGGCTGCCTACGCCCCCCCTCCTCAGCGTGCATCTCTGCAGATCCTTGTGCTCTGTGACATTGCCATGGTGCAGCAGGCCTGAGACAGCACGGGAAACGCTGTCCTGGCCCTAGCGAAGGAACTCACCGGGTACCGGGCCTAGCCAGGATGCCCGGGTTCTATCCCTGGTTCTCAAAGTGGGAATGGGTCTAGTGGGCTAGAGAGCAGGGGAGCTGGGTGCTATCCCTGGCTCAGGTGGGGAAAGGCAGGGGGTGAATGAGGTGATGTTCACTGCTCTTTCCCTGGGCAGGTACAACCTGTGCCATCGCTACGCCCAGTTGGGGAGCCAGAGACTTGGGCACGGGACCTACAAGGAGCCGGTCATCTATGTGTATCAGTAAATTTCCCCCAAAGCACCCCTCAGTGTCAGGTCCCCATGTCCCTTTCCCCACCCCCTTGAGCCAGCCAGTCCCCCTGCTTGGAATCTGGATTGGATCTGGCATCCCCCTACAAAGGAAAGGCCCTGTGTCCTATTTCCCCCCCCACACACACACTCCCGAGCCAACCAGTCTGCCTCCCTGCCCTGGGGCCGGATCGGAGCTAGCACCCGTGGAAACCCATGCTCTGGGCTGGCTGTGACCCTGCTCTTCTGGAAGGTCAGACATGATGTCAGTCACCAGTTGGTGCCAGTTTGGGTCTGAGGAGGCTGGAGAAACTGGGGACTTTGCCAAGGGGCTCTTTGGGGGTGGGGGGGTGCAGCAAGGGAAACAGACCCAGCCACCCAGCTGTCCAAGGCAGCTCTCCTGGGAGAGGGACAACAGTGCTGCCAGCCCGATGGGGAGGGAATGTGACCCAGACATCCAGGACAGCTCCACAGGGGCTCTGTAGCTCCTGGGGAAGGGGGGAGGGAATGGGACCCAGACATCTGGGATGACTCCTTTAGGGGCTCTGCAGCTCCCAGCCCCTGGGCGTGGTAGGGAATGGGACCCATGTGTCCAGGCTCCTGTCTCTCTCTGTGTCCCCCCCGAACATGATGGTGCTGAGGGACTCGAATGGGGTGGGGCCTGCATCCCAACGGATGTGCAGAGATCCTGGTTTCCCCTGGCTGATCAGTGATGGTGCTGACACCATGATAAGAGTCCTGACCCACTGCAGCTATAACAGGTAGCTGGGGCCCAGCACGGGGACGGGGCGCAGTCCCAGGGGAGGACTGGAGGAGTGAGCACAGGGCGGGGAGGAGTGGGGGTCTCAGCCTGGGAGGTGGAGAGAGCTGGTTCCCAGCCCTGGGAGGGCAGAGAACTGGATCAGAGCACACCAATGTGGGGAGAACTGACTCCAAGCTGGAGGAGGGGCTCCCCAGGGTGGGTGGGGGTCCCAGCATGAAGGGTGGAAGAAGTGGGGCACAGAGAGCCCTTGGCAGAGAGGAGTGGGTGGGGAACAACAGAGGAGTGCAGTGGTCTCAGGCCCCCGCAGTTTATAGGTTAATCCATCTGGGCAGGTATTGCAGGGAGTTGGGGGGTCTCTACCCCCAAAGCAGATTTCAGGAGCAGATCTCCAGCCCAGCAGATCTCCCCCCCCCAGCCAGTCTGCTCCCCTAGGGTACACAGACAGGTACGGAAGACTAGGAGTTTGGGTTCAAGGAGGCAGGAGAGGCTTGTCAGATTAATCTAAATTGACTCTCTAATCATGATATCCACTCAGTCCACACCTAATCTTCTGTCTTTCTCTCTTGCGCTCTTTCTAGCAACTCTAAAGACAAAATGGACAAGACCACAGAAGCACCAAAGAAATGGCAGGAAAAGAGAAGGGAAGAAAAAGCCCCGGAGAAAGGATGGAGACACACTGTGTGCATGCCCCTGCTCCCCTGTAATGAGGGCTCGGGTCTTAAACACTTGTTTCAGTGGGTTTAAGCTCCCTAGAAGTGCCATGTAGAAGGACCTCCCTGTAAATAGTGATCAAGGTCCTTCGCCTCCAAACAAATGATTTGGGTATCCATTACATATCTGTAGCTCAAGGGCCACGCTTAAATAGGGGCTCAGGTCTCTGTCTGTTTCACACCTTTGGGACCTAGTCTTTTAAATGCCCTGTGTGATTGACCTCTCCATGCAACAAGGGTTCAGTTCCCCCCGGCCCCCCTACTGAGATGGAGTAGCATCCCACTGAGCTGGAGAGGGAGGGACCACTCTCTGATCCCTGGTGGGCGGAGCCAGGCTGGCTCACCCCTCCTGCAGGAAGCTAAGGCACGGGACAGGAAGTATAAAAGGCGGAGCCAGGGAAGGTAATAGATGTCTTCAGAGTGCTCTTGAGCCTGAAGCTGCACTGTCCCCTGTCTGAGGATGAGACTGACCCAGGAGAAGAGTTGCTGGGATTGCTGCTTGCTGTATATCTTGAGAAGCTAGAGGCTGATCCTGAACTGCAGGTACCTTATAGTAGGAGAGTAGGAAGTAGTCCAGGGACAGCTGACTATAGTTCAGTTCTGTGACTACCTGAGTACTGGTCAGTGTGATTTGGTTGGCTCCCTGCTGAGCCAGTGGTGGAACACTGGCATGGTTGGGGTCCTGGGCTGGGACCTGGTGGAGTAGGGTGGGCCTGGGTCCCCCTATGCCCTGCTGCTAACCCCACCTTGGGGTGGCAGCCCTTAAGCTCAGAAGCCTGAGTCTGTCTGCTGGAGTCAGTGTGGTAAATCTGCTTGTTTGTTTGCTCTACCCTGCTTAAGGGCCTGGGCTCCTTGAGACTGTTGGGTGACCAGACAGCAAGTGTGAAAAATCAGGATGGGGTGAGGGGTAATAGTCCTGATTTTGGGGTCTCTTGCTTACATAGGCTCCTGTCTCTCTCTAAAATAGGGACATCTGGTCACCCTACTGGTGATTAATATTTAGAAATGTCTATCTCAGGCTTTCATACAGGACCTCACTCGATGCACTTTTGTAGTACATAAGGCTGTACTTGAATTGCAGGCTAACTGTCAAAAAATTCTCTGAATTGTAGAGAAGTCACGAGAAATTATGGAAAAGTAATATTGCACCATGTCTGTGGTAACAAAATTGCTTTGCCACAATTGAGTGGCCACCCAGGGCTCCCACTCAAAATTGTGCTGGATGCAATATTGTGGATTCAACAATGTGAGGCACGTTAAGGTCTTAATAGTATAGTAATACTGTCTTCTCCCCACTCTCCAGGTCAGTGGCTCTCAACCTTTCTAGACTACTGTACCCCTTTCAGGAGTCTGACTTGTCTTGCATACCCCCAAGTTTCACCTCACTTGCTTACAAAATCAGTGCTTGATTCATTCTGGTCCTTGGCTGGAATCTGCTCCTCCAGTTCAGTGAAATGTTTTGGGACAAGTGACCGTTCCTGTCCTTCCAGGAGAAGCTGGAGAGGACAGTTACTCCAACCACACATTGACTGGCACCTGGCTGTGATCAGTGGGTCAGGTGACTGCTCTCGGAGCAGGATCCATTGTCACCTGTGAAGAGAAGGGCAGAAAGCCATTCTAATATGGTCAGTGCAACACCCTACTACTGGTGAAAATGGGGGCATAGGGAGCTTTACAGATTGGGTAAGGGTCAGGCAGAAAGGGGTTCAGTATGTAGTGGGAATGGGGGTGGAAGACTACTAGTACCAGATCTCATGTTTGTCCCTTACACCCATTCATCCTGCCAATTGACACAGGTATGGAAGAAGGAGCTAAAAACTCAAATGCTATTCTATAGAGTAAGACGAAACAGGTGGCCTACACTCCACTTTTCTGCTCCTACCCCTGCTCTTCTCGGATGCAACAAGCATAAACCTGTCTCCGCTGAGGATCTGGCACTTTGCCTTTTGATGTAACTAGGTACGATTTTTACTGAGTAACTTTATTTGTAAAAGCCATTTTCATGAGTGGTGTGGCTCAATGCTGTTGGCTGTAAAAGCTGGGAACTCAACTTTGGGTGAATCAATTTTCACCTTATTTTATAGAATTTCAGACAGAACTAGTGTCACTGATAGCATCTGGACACAAATTTCTTCCAGCCATTAACAGACAAGATGGAACTGGTAAATGGACCCAAGTTACCATGTTAGTCGTGACCTCCTCTGATCCCTTAATCTGGTGCTCTAGTCCTGTCCTTTAGTTTCAGGTCCAGTGTCTTCTCCAGTTTGGGTCCATGTTCACTTAGGTCTTGTATAATTTAATGCACAAAGGTAATCTTTATCCAATTGTCTTTTTAATATATCAACCCTTTGGGTTTTAGGTAACTTGTACATTATAAACACTATTTCTCATAAACTAAGGAAATGGAACCTAGATGGAGCTACCATAAGATGGGTGCATAACAGGTTGGAAAATTGATACCTACTCTCTAGAAACAGTGGTTCAGTCAGGCTGGAAGGACATAACAAGTGGGGCCCTGCAGGGATCGGTTCTGTTCAATATCTTCATCAATGATTTAGATAAAGTTCCTAGATGATACCAAGCTGGGAGGGGTTGCAAGTGCTTTGGAGGATAGGATTAAAATTCAAAATGTGAACAAACTGGAGAAATGGGATGAGATTCAATAAGGACAAATCCAAAGTACTCCACTTAGGAAGGAACAATCAGTTGCACACATTCAAAATGGGAAATGACTGCCTAGGAAGGAGTACTGCGGAAAGGGAGCTGGGGGTCACAGAGGCTCACAAGCTAAATGAGTCAACAGTGTAACTCTGTTGCAAAAAAGCGAACATCATTCTGGGATGTATTAGCAGGAGTGCAAGCAAGACATAAGACTTAAGTCTTCCACTCTACTCTGCACTGATTAGGCCTCAGCTGGAGTATTATGTCCTGTTCTGGATTCCACATTTCAGGAACAATGTGGACAAATTGGAGGAAGTCCAGAAAAGAGAAACCAATGATTAAAGGTCTAGAAAACATGACCTATGAGGGAAGACTAGGAAAAAATGGGTTTCTTTAGTCTGGAAAAGAAACTACTAAGAGGGGACATAACTTTTCAAAAGCTATGCATCCAATGAAGTGGGCATTCACCCACGAAAGCTTATGCTCCAATACATCTGTTAGTCTTAAAGGTGCCACACGACTCTTTGTTGCTTTTTACAGATCTAGACTAACATGGCTACCCCTCTGATACATAACTTTTCAAGTACGTAAAAGGTTGCTATGAGGAGAGAGGGAAAAATTGTGTTTACCTCTGCAGCTGGGGGGGGGAGGGATAGCTCAGTGGTTTGAGCATTGGCCTGCTAAACCCAGGCTTGTGAGTTCAATCCTTGAGGGGGCCATTTAGGGATCAGGGCAAAAATCTGCTTGGGGCTTGGCCCTGCTTTGAACAGGGGGTTGGACTAGATGACCTCCTGAGGTCCCTTTTTTCTTAAACAAAGTAGCTGATGGCTCAGATTTGTGTTATTGTGTTGGTCTGTCAATGTGCTGTAAGTTCTGAGGTAAAGAACACAAACACCAAAAAGTCCTTTTTCCTGGGAAGATTGAGGGCAAGGAGGCATAAAATGACATGACAAACTGAAAACCCAGCAGGGGAAGGGGGGAAAGCGCACAATTTGGATAATTGAAGCATGCACATGCATAATCATAGAATCTATGATTCTATAGACATGGCAGATAAGAATTTTAATTTCATTAAAATGAAATAGGTTTTTCCTCAGAGCATTTTTTTTTCTAAAATGCTATCTAAAAATACATTATAGCTCAAAGATCTCCTCATGGAATAGAGATTAGTCTCGTACTATAGAATTTATATATTCATGTAACATTTAAGAAACATTTTGTAAATGAGTTCCAATAGTTCATGGATTAGGGACCCAACCTTATGGGGTTCCACAGTCTTCTGTATAGACTATTTAGGTTAATTTTTCTATCTACCCAATGGGGCTCAGTCTAGAAGATGCCATCAGAGATGCTTTAGTTTTGCAGTTCTCAAACTGGATTTGTCTCCAGAGGTAACATGCTTAACAGCAAAAATCTTTTTAAATAAAAAATAGAGGTGAGAAATAACAGACCTCAACTCTATTGTCCCTCTGCAAATTTGTGTACACTGAGTCAATCCCTTACCTCTCTAAAAGTGCAAAGTTTCAAAAAGTTCAACGAATAGAAGATTGTTGGGGGCAGAATAGATCTGGACAAGGAGAAGAAGTCTGGAGATAAATGAGAAGCAAGGGACATGATTTTTTTTATTTTGTTTAAAAAAATTTTTAGTTAACTAAAACAATGTAAATGTCTGGTGGTGGTCTCCTAATACAGCATGGCAAGAAAATCATCCAAATATTGATAGTTCATCTCCCAATGACTTCAATTTCCTTTGGTTGGTTATTTCATTTAACCAATCACTCACTTTCTGATATAGCTGTAAAACTAATCTGAAAAGTTTTCAAAATCACTCTTTAAAAAAGTATAGTGTTCATCTTCTAAAAATGAAATCTACATCTAGCTGAGTTGTGAAGAATATGTATTAAGGTTATAACCAGCAAGAATGCACTTCTATGTAGAAAACCATGATTAAATCAAGTCTTCCTGACTTGTGATTTAAATCAAATCCACTCTGATAGGACAAGAAGCAATGGGCTTAAATTGCAGCAAGGGTGGCTTAGGTTATACATAAGGAAAAACTTCCTAACTGTCAGGGTGGTTAAGCACTGGAATAAATAATCTAGGGAGGTTGTGGAATCTCCATCATTGGGGAGTTTTAAGAACAGGTTGGACAAACACCTGTCAGGGATGGTCTAGATAATACTTAGTCCTGCCTTGCATGCAGGGGACTGGTCTAGATGACCTCTCAAGGTCTTTTCCAGTTCTGATTCTATGATTATGCATGTGCATGCTTCAATTACCCAAATTGTGCACTTTTTTTTTCTTCCCCTGCTGGGTTTTTCAGTTTGTCATGTAATTTTATGCCTCCTTGCCCTCAATCTTCCCAGGAAAAAGGACTTTTTGGTGTTTGTTCTTTACCTCAGAACTTACAGCACATTGACAGACCAACAGTAACACAATAACACAAATCTGAGCCATCAGCTACTTTGTTTTTTAAAAAAAAAAACTGGTAAAACTACACTTACACAAGCAAGGCATTGGCTCATGTGTTTCTTCTATACTGATTCACTGTCTAATTACAAATCTTTAAAATATAGCTGACAATGCTTTTTAATTTTACTATTTAGCAATCCTTCATTTTTAGCTAAGTACATGTTATCCTTTATCTACTTGGGCAGAAGAGTTTGGCGATCACACTAGCTTTCTTTAATGTCAACATTTATCTTTAAACATGGGGTCTTTCATTCAAAGTCCAGTTTCTTTGTGAATCATTACCAAGAAACTTCATTATAAATTTTCCTGTGGATACATTTTTGTGGGGTGTCAATTTTAGGGCCTTGATACTGAGTTGCTTTTAATGGTACCCCAACAATAGTGCCAATAGGGTTTTTTGTTTGAATGGTCTCTTTAGGTATTTATAGTTCACTCATCACCATCCGTGGTAGCTGTTCACCTCAACAGCCATGTGTTACAAATCATTAAGGGATTTAACCAGCTGGGGTTCTTGAGCTGTGCCAGAAACATTAATGGAACTCTTGTGCCTGTCTTGTGGCCTAAACTCCACAACAAACCATGCAGATAAAGGTTTTAGTGCCTGGAAAAAATACATGATGCATGACTTTAAAATGGGCAAAGTGGGATTCTAGTTGCTTCTAACATTAACAGACCCTGCATAATCACTTTTCTTGTGGCTTATGATGGGTGGGGAATCTTTTTCTATCAGGGGGCCATTGACCCACATTTAAAAATCAGTCATGGGCTGCACATAACTGGGGGAGCAGGTGGGCAGAGGCTCAAGGGCTTCCCCTAGGCTCTGGGGTGGGGCCAGAAATGAGGGGTGGAGAGGGCTGTGACATTCTATACCTTGGAGTACTCTGTAACCCCCATATTTGTCTTGCAATCGTGATATTGCATATAATGCAGGCCATGTGAGGTATCAGGGGAAGGTTATGATCTGCTGAAAGTACACTTTTCTATCTAAATGTGTATATCATTAATGCATATGTAGTTGAGAATGTGTTGTATGGTTGTCACTAAAATATGCCGTGGGTTTGGGAAGCACAGATGCTAGCTCCCCAGGGACAATGAAGGTAACCAGCATCTGGGTGGCTGCTGAACAGAATCAGCAGCCATTGTCCAGCAAGGAAACTACAATTCAATGACTCGCCTGAATAAGGCCACACGAGGGGAATTGCTCACCTTTGCCTGGGGACTCAGCAATGCCCACCAGACATGCCTGGACTTGTGTTCTCCAAGCACATGACCTAAGGGTATAAAACAGAACATGGGAGGAGGAGGGGGGGCATGCTTGACCTTTTTCCTGCCCCCACCTATGCTGCAAGCAACAAAGACACCCAGAAGACTCCAACAGAGAAGACTAGCCCAGGTTTAAGGGACAAACCTGTGTATTCAGGATTGTGATATCCAGCGGAGTGAGAAACTGCTTAATCTAGATGTTGCCCAGCCTAATAGGGTTGAGTTTGGACTGCATGCTTAGAACGGTTGCCAAAATAAATTGACTTTTTGCCTTTCTAAAAAAAAAATTTTAATAGTCAAACTTCTGTATATCTTTGCCTGAAGTGTACAGTAAATCTGCTCAGGCTTGCAAAGGCTGGTGTGTCACCACTTTCCATTGGTGTGGTGAACCAATTAATTTGCACTGTTCATCTTCAGTAGTGCCAAAGTGTGTAGTCCTGGGGTTCAAGGCTGGGATCTGGGGGATTTGGCTAGTGCTTCACTCTGATTCATGAGGGGCTTTAGGAGCATTCCTACAACTCAGCTGGGTATGGGGCTCCATGTACAGTTGTGCTGAGTGATAACAACCGCACCTGCAGGGGTTTGCTTCTTGACATTCGCAAAGCACTGAGAAGGCCCAGGCACAGCAGTCCTAGGCTGCACCCTGGGGATCCTATCGCAGGGGTGTAGAATGAAGTGAGGATCTGGCTGGGGGTGCAGGCTCTGGGATGGGGATGAGGGGTCTGAGGTACAGTAGGAAGTTGGGGTGAAGAGGGTATAGGAGGGAGTTCTGACCTGGGGCAGAATTCAGGGTGCAGTCTCTGGCCACACAGTACTTACCTCAGGCAGCTCCTGGTTGGCAGGGCTGAGGCAGGCAGGCTCCCGGGCTGTGCACGGCTCCCAGAAGCACCTGGCATGTCCCTCTCCTAGGCAGAGGCACCAGGTGGCTCTGCATGGTGCACGCTGCCTGTGCCTGCAGGCACTGCCCCACAGCTCCCATTGGCCATGGTTTCTGGCCAATGGGAGCTGCAGAGCCAGTGCTGGGGGTGGGGGCAGCATGCAGAGCTTCCCTGATTGCCCCTGCTCCTTCAGGCTGCAGGGACATCTGGTAGCTGCATGGAGCTGACTAGACTTTTAATGGCCTGGCAACCCTATTTTCTCTCACACTGCCCCCACAGCAGGGCAAGTTGGTGCTCATGGCTCCAGCCATGGGGGGGGGGGGGGCGATAGAGGCTGCTAGCCTGCAGTGCAGGAGCTTGCCTTGGGCTGGATGAAATGAAGCAGCAGGCCAGATCTGGCCCACAGGCTGTATGTTTCCCCCAGCCCTGGTTTATGAAACTGACACAAGCATAGGCTATTTCAAATAATACTTTAAGCCAATGAGACCTTTTGTTTTGAGGACCTGAGGTGTGCTATAGTGGAGGGAGAATAAACCACACTTAGCATGGTAAATATCTCGAATGTACAGAAGGTCTTAAATAAAATACAGTTGTTGAACCAGGTTAAAATGTGCTACCACTCAACTTGATAGCAATTATGTAAGTTCTGTGGAACTTCTCTGCATAAGGAGGTTTTTGCTCCACCTAAATGCCCAGAGGGTGTCCTTCCTCACTCAAAATTTCATTGAACAATGTTTGAATGACCCCATCTATGGCTGGCCTATCATCTGATATGTGCTGAGCACATCCAGGGAATATCTCGTTTGTATCAGTACCTGTGTTTCTTGCCAAAGTCACTCTTCAGTGGAAAGAAGCATTCTCTGCACCGCTGGGACCGCTTTCCAACAGAGGCTGAGTCATGGAAACTTCTGGAAAAGCAAGCAGGGCACACTTATAAATACTGTATAGAGTTTCAATCAAATTTCTAAAAAATAGTAAGTATTCTCTCTTTGCTCAAAGATCAAAGAGCTGGCTTTTTGTTATAATGTTCCATTTTCTAGGCAGGTTGTCTCTGTCCTTTACTCATAAGGTACACCCCTAGCTAGAAAAATCCCATTCTTCAAATATTTTTAACCTGCACATGGCTATAGGTAAATAGGAGGCCTAGCTATTGCATTGCTTTTTTTTCCCCCCATCTCTTCCTCAGCCTAGAGTGGGGCTGACTGAGGCATAAAGGGCTCAGTTCAGTTAGGAGTGTGAACTTATTTGGGATTTCTAGGGTCTTGTATAATATTTTAAATTACAATAAATAGGTATCTGTAGCCAAGAGTACATGAATTCTGGATATCCAGAGGGGTAGTAGGGAGGAGTGGGCTATAGCACTGGGTGGCTGCCATTGGAGTCTGGGACAAGTTAGTGGGTGGGAGCTGAACAGTGGGGAGGTTCTGGGGTTTTGAAACTGGTTGTAGGGAGAGAAACTCATAGGTGGGTGAGGAAAGAGCTCTCGGGCTTACTTGTGGAGAGGAAAATGGGGGGCAGGTCCCTGGGTCAATGCTATAGCATGAACAAAAGCTTTCTAGTTCCAGTTGAACAGAGCCCTTATATTGTTTTTGAAAATATTTCTTTTATCCAGTGCAATTACACTTGACTGCATACCTGAAATAAATTATTTGAAAGCTGTGGCTACTGTATAATAGCTTTCACGTAATCTGCAACCTGGAGCAAAAGACAGTGATGTATCATACAACTGAGAGCAGATAAAATGCAGTGTTCTTGTCAATCACTTCTTTGTAAATAGTACAAATCTCATTGAGCTGGATGTCTTGTGATCCTGGGCCAGCTGTTTTTAGCATTGCAAAACTATTTCAAATCCATGAGTCTTTTGCCCATATAGGACTGAAAAGTTCAATACAATTTTCCATATCTCTTCCATGCCCAATGCCAAAATTGATTCACTTTTAAAAACTAGAACGGCTTTGGTAGCAGTTTTCTTCACCATTTCTCTCAATTGATCTCTTACTCTACCTGCTCTACTTTTACCGTTTGCCCCTTGGATGCTTTATCTCTTAATCCCTTTTTATTTCTAGTCTCTAGCAATGCAATAAGGTTCAAGTTGAAAATTTGCACTAAATTTCTGAGGGTGTTCTCGATCAGACCAACCATTCTTGCCCAGACCCTATTTCTGTCTGTGTAGATTTTTTTTTTTTTTTTAGCTGCAGTAACAGAAGCTAGACTTTGGTCTTCAAATATGGGTTTGAAGCAGTAGCTACAATTTCTTTTTAAATCCTTGAAGCAAGTAGATTCCAAGCCTCCTCTCACTTTCAGTGCAAATGGAATCATTCAAAACCCATTTCCAGGAATACAAACATTAAAACTGACCAATTCTCAGAAGCATTCTGTGGTTTGGCTTGGAGGACTATTAGCTGTAATGTTGACTCTTGAGGGCATGGGTTTAAAACTCTATCAGTATTTTTCAGTTTTATCGCTTATTTCTCACCAGTCTCCAGAAGGCAGGCAGTCTGCTCTGCTACCACTGTAGCTGGTATCTTTGAATCTTCATACTAGGCAGGAAGATGACCATGTCTTCCATGGCAATGCCCTGTGAAGCAAAATGAGTGGAAGTAGCATAATACATGGGGCTACCATATGTCTGGATTTCCCCGTACATGTCCGGCTTTTCGGTCTATGAATAGCCAACCGGGGGGGGATTTCTAAAAATGTCCGGGATTTCCCCCCGGTCGGCTATTTATAGACAGAAAAGCAGCGGCCAAGCGCCACTCAGCATACAAAACCCCTTCCCTGCTCTCCCCTAGCCCCTGCAGCCTTACCATGCCGTCCGGCCCCGCAGTTGTCTTCCTCCTCCTTCCCTCCCCTAAACTCTCTGCCCCCCTGCTCCTCCCCCTCCCCTGCTTTCCGTGAATCAGATCTTCGCAGGAAGTCTGAAAAGAAGCAGGGGCAGGTGGGCAGCAGCAGGTAAGCTGGGGGGGTGGGGGAGGAGAGCTCCGGGGAGGTGTGGCTCGGCCCGGGCGGCTTCTGGCCGGGCAGCACCTGCCCCGGTTCCAGCCAAGCACCTCCAGCCCCAGTCGCTCCAGCCCGGCCCGGCTTGGGCCCCACGGCGCTGGCCCCAGTTCCGGCCAAGTGGCACCGGCCGAGCACCCCCAGCCCTAGCTGCTCCGGCTTGGGCCCCAGGGCAGCAGCCCCGATTCCGACCGAGTGCGTTGGCCCAACCCCGGCCGAGCACCTCCAGCCCGGCCCCAAGCCCCACGACCCCGGCCAGAGCGCAGCCCGATTCCTGGGCTCTTTAAAGCCAGCCCTAGTCAGGGGATGAGGGTGTGGGGGCGGGTGGAGGTTCTAAGGGGGCAGTCAGGGGGTGGGAAGTGGGAGGGAGTGGATGGGAATGGGGCAGGGCAGGGGTGGGGCTAGAGCAGGGCTCCTCCCCCCCCCCCCCCCCCAGTGTCTTTTTTTTTTTTTTTTTAAGATTCCTGGTTGCCTAAATGTTTAAAAAATCCCTATCTCTTCACCAGCCTCTGGTCAGAGGCTATCACTGATGGATATTTGAGCAGTTGCTGGATGCTTTGTTTATGCACTCTCTAGGAACTTTACCAAAACACACACATCCCTATCCTTATTTTACAGATAGGGAAACTGAGGATAGGATGGTGAATGACTTAACATGAACATGATTTTTCTTACATGATCTTTCTGAGAAGGTAGATCATGCATGTCATATTCTACTGATAAGCTACTGGGTGGTTTGTTTTTGGTTTTTATTTTTATTTTCTTTCTTTTTAAAGGGTGGAAGTTGAAGGACTCTCTCTCCCTAAACTGGTGTCTGATTACATGAACAAGAAGTGTAACCCAGATGCATTAATAACCCACACTTTGCCTTTTGATAAAATCAATGAAGGGTTCGAACTGCTGTGGACAGGGAAAAGGTGAGATTTTATTTATTCATCTAAATGATCATTTCCTGAGTCAGTCTGATGTAGGAATTTCCAGAGATTGTGCCACTTCTTGACCAGTTTTTGTAGAACATTAAAGGCCATACTGGCTCAGACCAAAGGTCCATCTAGCCCCGTATCCAGTCTTCTGACAGTGGCCATTGCCAGGTGCCCCAGAGGGAATGAACAGAACAGGTAATCAAGTGATCCATCCCATTCCCAGGTTCTGGCCTGTCATAGATGAGAGATGGATTCAAAATGGAAACTGATCCAGACCCCTTTTTACCCCACAAACTTCTCAAAATGTTTGTATCTGTAGCTTGTCTATCTGTATAAGGATTTTAAACAAGAATCCTGAAACTTGAAGAAACCCAAGATTAAGATCTGAACCTCAGTCATGAGGTTCAATCTGTCATATAAAAGGTGTAAATAGAAAGACAGTGGCCTGTCACTGAGAATTCTGAGTGCTTGGAAACTGAATCAGGAGCCTAAATACTTAATTTAGGTCAAGGTTCTCAAACTGGGGGTCAGAACCCCTCAGGGGGTTGTGAGGTTATGTGGGGGGGTCACGAGCTGTCAGCTTCCACTCCAAACGCCACTTTTGCCTCAAGCATTTATAGCGATGTTAAATACATAGTGTTTTTAATTCATAAGGGGGGTCACACTCCGAGGCTTGCTATGTGAAAGGGGTCACCAGTACAAAAGTTTGAGAACCACTGATTTAGGTGCCTAACTTTAGGCACTTAAGTCTGAAATGTTGTCAATAAAGTACACACAAAGATTTAGGAGACATTATCCTTATTCTCTGGACAAGGGTTACTTCTGTCTCTGCGGTCAGTTTACATGTTGCATAGCCAATAGAATGGAATTGTGAAAATAATTGAAGGAGAATGGGCTTGTTGTAATAAACATCCAATGTCTACATATGGACCATTGTTCTTTCTGGATATAGAGCATTATTTATGTGTACCAAAGTCCATCTTGATGTGCATGGAGCATTGCTTGGCAAACATGTTAATTCTTCCTTTTTTTTGTTTTTGTTTCAGTATTCGCAGCATTCTGTTTTAAGCCGCTGAGCGATGAGAAGTGGGGTCTGAGCAGCACAGCACTGCTCCTCCAGAATCACCTGTCTGACTCCTTCCCCTTACTCAAAACTTTTATTAGTGTGTTGGTTTTACAGTCTTTGCTTCTAGAGCTGTATAAATTGGGTCTATCTGAACCTGGAAATACCTGAATAGATTTAGGAATCATTTTTGTTTCGGACTAAGAATTCAAACCTCTGCCCATAGCTTTGAGGTGTGTGAAAGAGAGCAGAGCATGTAGGAGGGAAGGTATCCTAGAGAGAGGTCTGCTTCCACATTATTCAGAATTAAACTAAATTAACCATTCCCATCAATTACACTAGCTCTCTCAGCTAATCTAGTCTAGCCCCTGCCTCAAGACAGGGCCTGTAACCTACCCTGTCAACCTCCTTTCTTCTTTCGGCTTAGAAGGTGTTGTCCGCCAGCAGGCTTAGCAACTCCAGGGATCCTTTCCCTGACTCAGCCTCCTAAGAAGTGAGCTATCATGGGGTTGAAAGCAGCTCAGGTCTGGCCCACGGATGCTGGCTGAGGGCCTGGGGAATTAGCTCCAGGACTGAGCACTCGCTTTCATGTGAGTGGCCGCATGAGCGAGGCCTACATTCTCCAGCCTGCTCTGTAGCAGCAGGGGCAACCAGCCCTCTTTTGTTGCTCTGTTCTGCTTTGCTCAAGACCCCAGAGCCCTCTCTGTGCCATCCTGGCACAGGGCAGGTCACACAAAAGCAGGGTGGGGGGGAGAGAATTAGCTCAGGCAGTAAAGAGCTTGCTTTACATGTGAGAAGTAGGTGGATTGATGCCTGTACTCTCCACAGGGTGGGGATAAGGACTTCCTCTACTCCCTGCAAAGCAGCTAGCCTACTTGCTTCCCTCTTTTTTGCCCCCTCTCCCCAGAGCAGTCAGCAAAAACCAAAAAGCCACCCTTCTGAGGCCTGCAGTCACCAAGTGACCACCATGGGGAATCAAACCTACAACATTGGCATTATTGGTACCAAACTCTAGCCAGCACACAGGAAGCATGCTTCCCCTGGATGTTTTGGAAAGAAGCAACAGCCTGCTAAGAGAACTTTGTGGCCAATCTCATGATATGGGTGGGGTGGGGATAGTGTCCAGTCAGGGGTCTGAAGTCACTCAGGATAAATGTAGAGGCAGTCTGGTAACATAGGGTCACTGAGAGCAGGACTTGTGGTCATGCAGAGGTCAAACAGGAACAGTGTGGAGGCAGAGAAGTCACAAGTTGACAGAGAAAAGGGCTGATGGTAGTAGGAGATCATGCACAGATCCCTGAGGACCAGAGCAGAGGGAATAGAGTCACAGAGAGCAGCACTGGTCCTACTGGGGGTCATGTAGAGGTCAATTAGAATCAATTTGGAACCACAGGGATCAAAGACACAGAGCTGAGGACTGGGTAGTGGGGGGCTAATACACAGATCAATGAAAATCAACTTGGAGGCAGTGGGGTCACCCAAGGTCACAGAGAACAGGGATGGTTGTACTTGAGGTCATGCAGACGTTAATGAGGATCAATTTGGAGGAAGATGGGTCACAAGGTCAGAGGACTGGTGGTACTGATTGATCAGGCACAGGTCAACTAGCATCAGTTTGGAGGTTTGGGGGGGGTCACAGAGACTAGCCTTGGTGGTACTGAAGGTTCATGCACAGGTCAATTAGGATCAATATCGAGGCACAGGAAACAGGGTCACAGAGAGAAGGGGTGGTGGTAGTGAGGGGATGTGCACAGGTGAATTAGGATCACTTTGGAGGCAGAGGCATCACACAAGGTCACAGAAAGCAGGACTGCAGGTAGTAGCAATTCCTGGATCAGATTTGGAGGTCATGGGGTTACACGTGGTCCCAGAGAACAGGGACGCTAGCAGTAGATGGTCATGAAGAGGTCAATGAGGACCAATTTGTTGGCAGAGGGGTCACAGAGACCAGGACCTGTGATACTGGTGGGGTCCCTTTCATCAACAGAAGTCGGTACAATAAAATATTTCTCTCTCTCCCACCCACCTTTGTCTCTCTCACCACTGTTGTCCAAGTTCAGGCATGCTCAGAGCATTGCTATCAGATTGGGCCCCAACAGGTAGATAAATAGGGGAATGACTAGTTTGCAAACCCCACTAGGGCTTAGGCATTAATGAGGCACTGAGCTGCCAGGCAATGTCAGAATTTAGGCAGCTGTGTGTGCCTAGCTGCCAAAATTTAGGTGCCTCAGATTAACAGTGGAAACTTAAATGCCTACAAGGTTAGACAGCAGCTGAACAAGGGTTTTGTGAAAGCCAGTGGCATCTAAATATTGGATTTAGGAACCTAACTGCCACTTTGGGTGCCTATATCCCCCTTTTCAATCCCACCCTGAGTGGGCAAGGAGGGACATGGGGTAGTGCAGGAGACAGGATACTGATAAGGGGGAGGAGAATGGAAAGGGATTGAATTCCAACTCCTGGGCATTAGGAAATAGATAATCGACACCTTTTTGTGTACCTAGCAGCTATTTAAGGTTGAATTTTTTTATCCCAAACTGTTCACTTACAAATGAGGGGCACATAACTTTACTCTGAAGTCTCAGAAATCATAAGGCAAGTGAGAAACAGTGTGATTTATTTCTGTGGTATCATGATTTTTAAGCCAATCACATTTTTAGTCTCATGATTTTTGGCAGATTGGGGTTGGCAATATTGGGCAGCTGATGAGTCATAAATTAACTATCTTGACCCTAATAAATCAGTTTGGATGTTGATGAGATTTCAGTCTCTCTCCTGAAGGTCATGGGGAGGGTGCCTTGATTTGTCTTCATTGCATTCTGTGATGGAAATCTTTTATTCACTTATTTTGTTCAAGGGCCGTTCTCTTCCAATACTTAAATTGCTGAAACTCATCACTACAAGCCTGTAACAGCCAGCAATATTGCAGGGGGGAAAACTTCTAATAAAAACCTCTGTTAGATGGGAGCAGAAGCAGCTAAAGCAGGGACCTTTGGAAACCTTTCTACAGTTTTGACTGGACTTTCTATACCCTGTGCTGAGTGGCTGTTTGCTTCACTCCTCCATCTCCCTCAGAGGCTGTTCACCTCAGCGTCACTTCTCTTACCTCTCTCCCTTCACTGTAGCATATTCCCCCACTGCCTAAACCCACCCCACACACCAAAAAATTGTGGAACCATCACATTGTTCACTCTGCTTGTGTGTTGTATCCCTTCCTCCACCACAGACTGTGAGCTCTTTGGGACAGAGACTGTTTTTGTTATGTTTGTACAGCACCCAGCACAATAGGGTCCTGGCCCCTGACGAGGGGTCCTACGTACCACAGTTATACAAACAATACTAATAGCGTATCTCTCTGTGGAAGCCTTCTTTAGGTGGAGAAATAGTTGCCAGGTGGGTCCAAATAATGAGTAAGAAATTAGGAGAAATGGGAGGCTTTTGTGTGGGGTGGTACTTTTGGAGGAGTTGGGTTCTTTACTTTTGCAAAATCCTGTTTCAAACAGGGTGTTCATGTGAAGAGTTTTTAGAGAGTACGATCTCAGAGGCAGCATTATCTATTGGCTTATCTTGTAACTGCTACCAGATATTAAGCTTCTTCCTAAACTCCTTGGGACTAGTCAGGGTGGTAAGCATTATGCACTGTAGTGTTTGTAAAATCAGTCCCTATGTGTCTTAAACTTTGTGTACAAAATAATTATTTTCAGGTGAGAGAACAGCTCACAACACATTCACAATACCTAGTATGAAAATGTAGCAGCTAGCTGGCTATTAGTTTACTATAATTACAGCCCCAACCAATGAAACTGTTTTTCTTGCTCCAAGTAAAATGAAGGGGGGGGGGGGGAGGGGAGAAAAAGGTTACCAGAGAGATAAATATGCTCTTGATTACCCAGCCTCTTTTATCATGTTGCACTACTAATAAAATATCTAAAGTACTTGTAATTGGAACGCTAGGCATGTGGCATAGAATTGGTCAACTTGCACATGGTTAAGGACGGCATGCTATGCCACCTTTGTCTGTCTCGTTCCCCTGGGCAGTGTCAAGCCCCAGCCCAACTTAGAGCATGCTCAGGATGGGGGCTGTTGCATCAGCCAGTGATCCTAGACACACTTTGGCCACTCCCCGTAAACCCTGCTCATGATCAGTTTACCACACTCTCTCACCTCTGCAATCTTTGGGTGATGTAGTGGAGGGCCATTCTCAACCAGGCTAAGTTATAGCAGCCCTGAGGCTGCTAGAAGGTGTGCTAGCAGCTGAATCGGCCCCCAGCAGCCCTAGGGATGGGGAAAGCACCGAAGTGATAGTTTTCCTGTCCAGAAGGTATTGATGTGCTGATATGCTCATAATCCATGGGAGTACAGCTTCCTGCACAAAGTTTTAAACAAGAACTATAAACAGCTATTACAAAAATCACCAGAATTAAGATTGCAGTGTGAGAACAATGGGATGTACACGTTCCATGGAAGGATGATTTGCAATCCATTAGAATATCATCCTGCTGGGCAAGAATATTTGTAAAGCTGACTTCAAGTGAGGTCTGAGACGATGCAGTGTAAGGATGTTCTCTGTGCCACGAGGTTCAAAAGCCTGAGCACAGGATCCAGAATAAGGCCCATGGGTGCCTCCCAATGGTGTGATATACATAACCTTGATGAGAAAATATATTTACGGAGCCCTGATCAGAGCATTGCTGTATCTTTACAAAATAGACATCTGTTACTGTCTATCAGCGCCACTTCAGCACTTTCCAAAAATAAATCCAAAGAGTGAACATGCAATGTTACTGCCACAGATGTAGCCATTGCAAAACTATTCATGGTAAAGAGGAGTGGGTAAAGTGTGAAGGAAATGGGACTATGTGAGTGAAGCCTGGTCTATAACCTTCAATGTTGCTGCTCTGAAAATTCTTAATGTTTCTCTACCTTAAGTACAGTTTATATTAATAGAATGTAAGATAGCTTTGATAATCAGAGGTAAAGTAAAATGATTGTTAATGCCCTAATCCTTTGCCAGTAAAAAACCCAGAATATTTTAAGAAATGCTGAGAGAATGAAATATGGAGAAGTGAAAATGTGAGAAGAAAGATTTCAATAGTTCATATTAGGTCATTGATCACATCCAGAACATACAGGGGACTTGAGGAAGTTAGCTCATTTGCACCCTTTAACCAGTACCCCAAAGGAGGTGGGGCTGAAACGACATCTGTGGAGTCATCTGTTAAATGCTATGTTTTCTGTATTTTTAAAGCAGATCTGGTGACATATTATTACAGAATGATCAGTAAGAGAGGGGATTTTCCAAAATGGCCAAAGGTCACACTCACCCACCTCAATCCAGATTGGAGTGGGGTATGAGACTTATGATCCCCTTATTTGATCAGAATATCTCCAGGGAAGTATCACAGGGAACAAGCTAGAATCACAATATGGACTTGCATGGCCCAGCGGAAGAGGGGGAATAGTACCTATAAAAATGTGCTTGTAGGGGGGAAAGGAGCTAATTTGGGGGGGGGAGGTGTCAGTGCTTGGGAGGGGTGTGGGCTTGACTGCCATGCAATGTACTTATGAATGACAGGATGAACAATGAATTGGGTGGTGAGAATTACAGTATGGGTTCATATAAGGAAGTTATTGAATTAACTGTACCTAACTGCACAGAAGAATAGTGTTTGCTTAGTAATGTATAATTGCTGCTGATCATGTTTTTAGCTTTATCTCAAATCATGATTGTATGATGTGATGCAGAGATACCAATAAACTTTCTTAATGACATAAAAGGGTTTATTTGTAAATGTGCTAAAACGATCCAACAGTCACCCGTTGCTAGGCAGGCCAGGTGCCATTACAACACCCCCAAACAAGTAACAGAAGAAAATTTCCAAAACAAAAGTGGGGGGAATAGTGCAACCCCCCTACCGCTGCATGTCGCCTGGCCCCACGTTCTCCTTTCCCTGTTTTCTGCACATTTGGTTCTTGGGAAGGAGGATGGAGGATAAAAGTGGCAGAGTTTTTAATTAACAAACTGAACATTTTAGATTCTGCATATTGGGCCAAATCCCGAGGCCAGGTTATTTAGTTTTGAGGGGCATATACTCAGCAGCCATCTGTGTAAGTTCTCTGCACTTTGGGAATGATGAATAAAGTTGGTGGAGGGGTAATACACCCACTCTCTGGGCTGGAATCTCTCTGCTAAAGTGACTAAGGTGAGCCAATTGTGGTGATGGATTTTGTACCATGGAGACTAATCCTCCAGGACTCACACTAAGAACAACAGCTCATTTCACATAGACCAGTAGCTGTCCATTTACATAAGTTGCTCACACCCCCGCTGGGATAGATTCAGATCAGTGGAAATGAGGTATTGACTCTCTGATTCTCTGAGCCATCTAATCTCTTTGGATAAAGTAGTTTATAATAAAGCATTTCATTAAAGCACTTTTTTCTCTCAGTACCTATTCCATTTCATTTCATCTCCATATTCTCTCTTGAATACATACATGCTTTAATTATTAAACATCTCACTCTGGTACTATTCCACAGGGACAAGCTGCAGCCATCAGTCGCTAATGCCAAGATTTGCCTCTCTTGTGCTTACCCTGCCTCACTCCCAGTGTTGAAGCCTATTCTGTGCTGTACTGATCAGGCCCGAAGACAGGATCTTTAACTTGGATTGTGGAATTTACTCATGGCCTTCTATTACTGTATGTCAATACACTTTTTTTTTTTAAAGCAATGAGATCTGCTTCCTTAAGCTAGATATACAGCTAGAGGAAATTGTTAAATATAATATATGTGTAAATACAGTACTTTCCCCCCGAAAATGAATGCTTAAAGAAAACTAAAATATGCTACAGCAAAAAGCCCGGCTGTTGATACAGTGTTTTTGCTTGGCCACGTTTTGATGATCAGATTGACTGTGTCCATATATCTTTTAAGCCAATGTCGACATGTCAGTTGCACAACAGTACTGTCTAGTTTTATTTCTTTTTTTTAATGGTCAACAGCCAATGTTATGCTTCAACAGAGCCTCACTATGCATGGAGCTGCCCTGTGCTCTAATGAACTATCTACAGTCACTTCTACAGAGCAATGTCTGGAGAAGAACACATAGTTAAACATGCAGGGGATCACACTTATCCCAGGTCTCCTCAGACGCATTCATTTGTTGCCTATATCTGGCCCACCTTTTACCCTTCAGTTAGAGGAGTAGGAATGTGGGTGGTTTGGGACTTACTGCTTCTCAGTGCAGTAACTCTGACTTTTGTCTACCTTCACTCACCCTGATGCTGAGGCTCAATGACTATCATATGTATTGCGTAAGGACTAACAAGACCAAGACCAGCATGTGTTTTTAAGTATCTATTTCACTTATATTTTTATATAGCACCAATCACCATGGTATCTAAGACTTGAAATGAATTCAGGCAGAATCAGAGATTCACATCAGAAACTCTTGAGCTCAGAAATATCAGAGTATTTTCCTGATGCACTATGATCCACTGAATGGGTAACACTATTTTATTAATGTATCATTTTCTTATACAACGCCTGATTCTGGTTTCAGTTATACTGATGTAAAATGGGAATAATTTCACTGAAGTTAATGGCGTTACACTATAGTCAAAATGGTGAGAGATCAGAATCAGGCCCATAATACTTAATCCCACGTTCCCCCTTTTCTGTAATTTTTTAAACAATATATGGAAGAGCGCATTAAAAAGGCAATTGCTTATTGTTAATGTGATGATAATGCAGAAGGCATATTGTTCAGCTAGGATATCTATTCTGGGAAACATTACCTGTAACTATGAGAAGAATGACAAAGAACATTTTCTAAAATGTATTTCCTGCATAGATATTTAGCTTCTACTTCGGATAAAGCAAGTCACAGTTATTACGATGGACCGTGCATAAGGACATGTTGAAATAAGACTGTATTTGAAAGTCATAAGGAAATTCATGGAAAGTACAAAGCTATACTGCATGTGGGACCAGCTGTGTAAGAGAGACAGTAAGGATTAAAAGGGTGGGGATTCTGCAAGGCACTGTACTTCCCTCAGTACCGCCGCCTAAACAGGCCCACTTGGGGAACCAAATGCAGAGACAGAGCAACCCACCCACAACGAAACTAACGAACATGCATCTCCTAAAAAGCAAGAGTGCCATTTAAGGCATTACAGAACACTGCTCTACAGCCAAAATGCTTCTGAAATAAATGTAGTCAAATTTTACTAATTCTGGGTCACTGAGAACGAAAATGATGCTTAAAATTGTTGATTGGCTCTAGTTTTCAAGATATGCTATTGGGTCAGTATATACGACCCTTGACTTGGGAATGGCGGAGCATAAGTGAGTTATAAAGGGAGGGGATCTCAGTTTAAACCAGAAATGACTAAAATACATCTTTGACTGGATCTAGGAATAAATCTATGACTGGGTTTGGACAGTACTTGCCTTTTAGGCAAAACAATGAATGATGTAATCTGAAGCTGGTATTGCGTCATACATGATATGAATTGCATCATGTTATTCCTAGAAGTCATGGATGATGCAATCATAACGAAGCTTACATCACTCTGCTGAACAAATTGCCCTATATCAGCTCTAGAAATCATACAGTGTCGTGCTCTCTTATTTGTCAGTGTTTGATTTTGCAAAGGGACATATTTCTGTTTAGCCAAAGTGAGCAGAGATGCCTTGTACTTGTGTGAACAGTGCAGATAACTTCTGCTATGTTTGTGGTGAAGTGACTTTTGCATCACAAAAGCGCCGTATAACTACTATGGTTAAGAAAGCCTATCACCTTTATTTTGGCTGCAAAATTGGAGATCAGGACAAGAGGTGGACCCCACACATATGCTGCAACACTTGTGCAACAAATCTTTGCCAGTGGTTGAACAGGAAAAGGAAATCTATGCCTTTTGCAGTGCCAATGATTTGGAGAGAGCCAACAGATTATACCAGCAATTGTTACTTCTGCATGGTGCCTCCACTTGGGAAAGGTGTGTCAAAGAAGAAAAAGTGGACTGTGCATTATCCAAACATTCCATCAGCTATACGCCCAGTACCCCACGGAGAAGGACTGCCGGTTCCTGATGCACCAGAATCATTCTCACTTGAGTCAGACGAGGAAGAGGAAGAGGATAAAACTTCTGGTCCTGAACCATCAATGTCACAGGACCCACATTTTCTCCCATCCTCCTCCTCTGAACCACACTTCATAACACAAGGTGAACTGAATGACCTTGTCAGGGATTTGGAACTACCCAAGAGTAAGGCAGAGCTGTTGGGCTCCAGACTACAGCAGTGGAATCTCCTGGTAGGTGATGTTAGGGTTTCCATGTTCCGTGACTGTCAAAAGGATCTTGTCCCATTCTTCTTCATGGAAGGTGATCTTGTAGCCTGCAACAACATCGATGGTGTGATGGCAGCCCTCAACATCGTTCACGATCCAGATGAATGGAGACTGTTCATTGATTCATCGAAGATGAGTCTTAAAGCTGTTTTACTGCATAATGGCAATGTTTTGCCATCAATTCCAGTTGGTCATGCAGTCCATATGAAGGAAACCTATGACAACATGAAACAACTTTTGAGGTGCATAAACTATGACCAACATCAGTGGCAGCTTTGTGGCGATTTGAAGGTTGTTGCTCTCTTACTTGGTCTGCAGACTGGATACACAAAGTACTGCTGTTTTCTCTGCGAATGGGATAGTCGTGCAAGAGATTCCCACTACATCAAGAAAGATTGGCCACTCCGACAGTCATTGAAGCCTGGGAGGAAAAGTGTTCAGTACCCACCACTTGTTGAATCAAGGAAGATTTTGTTACCACCCTTACACATCAAGCTGGGTCTGATGAAGAACTTTGTCAAGGCCATTGACAAAACACAAGCAGCTTTCAAGTACCTCCGTGGAAAATTTCCAAGGTTAAGTGAAGCTAAGTTAAAGGACGGTGTCTTTATTGGTCCTCAGATTCATGAACTTCTTCGAGATGATGCATTTGACCGTGCACTGCGTGGCAAGGAAAAGACGGCATGGAAAGCCTTCCAGTTAGTGGCAATACATTTTCTCAGAAACAACAAGGCAGACAACTACAGGTTGTTGGTGGAAAACCTCCTCAAGGCATACAAAAGCCTTGGTTGCAACATGTCACTAAAGATACATTTTTTTGCACTCTCATCTCGATTTTTTTCCACCGAACTGCGGAGCAGTGAGCAACGAGCACGGCGAGCGATTTCACCAGGACGTTGCAACAATGGAGAAACGCTATCAGGGCAAATGGAGCCCATCAATGCTTGCAGACTATTGCTGGACAGTGACAAGAGATGCTCCATTTAATGAATACAAGAGACAAGCCAAGAAGCGCCGAGTAGACACTGAATAGGACTAAATTATGTATATAATAGTTTTTTGCCTTTTGTTTCATAATAAATTTTATTTATATAACCCTTTTGCTGATTTTTAAAGTGTTACATAAACAGGACAGGTGAAATATTATCATGTAAAGCAACCATAAACACATGAAAAGACCTAGGTTTACAATTTATGATTAAAACTCTACTATCTACACAATATACATAGACATAAAATGTAAACACTTAAATATCTTAGAAACAGTAGCCAATCAGTTGTTTTAATTGTCATATTTGAATTCAGCACATCAAAATACATAATAAATAGCACATTTTATCTCTGAAGCAGACGACGTCTCAAAAATTGTAGACCAGTGTAATCAGTTTTTCCCTGCAGTGACCTAAAACACTTAACAACAAACTCATCCATATCCTCAAAAGGGTGGCATTTTGCACATGTAACTCAGACAGAATTCTTCTAGAATTAGAGACAGTAACTGATTAAGTTCACTATTCCACTGCCCTAAAAAGACCCATGCAGGAGGACACCTGTGCACAATGGGGTTGTGTACAGACAGAGGGCTCCTGCCCCAGGATTTTCTTTACTGGACTGGGACCCATAATTTTATTTTTGCTTTGCCTTTACTTCTGAGTATAAAAGGTGGACTTCCCAGTGACATGCTTTTTTTCTCCTTATTTCCTTTCCCCTCCATTAAGTTTTACAACTGTGAGATTAACATTTTACAATGGTAAAGAGAAAGAGAAGCCTAGCAACCAGCAAGTAAGTCAGCAGAGATGCATTGTAGGTAGTTTTTCTGTGAGCAATCATAGCAGTTTTATTTTTATGAATAATCCCATTGCACCTACAAGTTTACTGCAAATGTGTTTCTTTAAGGTAATATTGTTTAAAGATGAATAAAGCCACAATGAAAAGGGAAAATCCTGAGAAAACAGTAAAAAAAGCTATTTGGGTTTTATGTCAGGCAATCAACACCAAAATTAACTTCTGAAGGACAGGGGCAACAACTATTATAAGGGTTGCTGAGCGGCAGGTAGTTTACAGAATTGAACCTGTGCCCATGCTGTCTTACAGTTTGTTTCCTGGTGACCTAGGGTAAGAGCAGTTTGTGACCAGCTGTGGTCTAATAGTTCTCTCGTGGATCTGGGACAGAGATTCCTCTAACTTATAGAAAAATAAGGGTGGTAGCTTAACTTGCTATATTGTAGTGCACCCAGGAGGATTTTTATTTTAAAAAATACAAGGAATATAATATTGCATTAGAGATAAACCCAAGCCATTGTTCTGGATCTGGATTCTAGTTTACAGCTAAAAAACTTCTCTCGTTAATGGTCTGAAACCTATCAACCTGAATATTGCCCATTTGAATTTGGATCTGGATTTCATATCCCAGAGTTCTGGAGTGCTCAGCTCTGGATGCTTGATACTGCCTGTTTTGGAGATAGGAAGTCACAGACTCTGCACTTGGGCTGGGTTACACAGTGCGGGTGACAGGATATCATACTGTATTTTAAACTTCTGGTTAGGGACTCTACATTACCTTTCAGGGTAGGTGTAGGATTTTTGTTGTTGTTATGGAACTATTTAAAGGTGCTCTCTGTACTTGGCTTGAATTTTCATTCGTTTCCTTTTAATTCTACTGTGGGATAGTTTTCTCCCAGAAAACAGAGCAACAAATATTATTAATTAGTATAATGTATTTCTTTTATAATACACTTAGAGGTTCCAACTAAGATCAGGCTCCCATTTGTGTTAGGTGCTTTACATGAATCTAATAAGCACACCCACTATTGCAGTAACTTTGAAATACAAGATGAGAAATGTATACTGAAACCATGGTACACGGTGAATTTGTTAAACCTTGCAGTGTATGGTTGCTATGTGGTTAGGAGAGTTTACTCTATTATGTATGTTGCAGACTTCACAGATGTCATTTCCAACCTATTCTTATATTTCCTGCTAAATATTATATCAGAGATGTATTTGAAATCATTTTTCCATGATACAATGGTATCAGTTTTCTCATTATTTGCCACTTTCGGCAAGGTTTATTGTCTCTATTAGTTCTAGATATGAAGGGACAAATGTGAAGTCACACTAGTTAATGACAGATAAGCAGATCATCTTAAAAACAGTCCTTACTATAAAAGATTGACTGCAGTTTGATTGTGAGCAATTGTTTTCAATTTACTGTATGAAATAAACCTAGCAACATATTCTGCATGAATGCAAAAGCAAGAGATAAAGAAAGAAAGAAGAAAAAAGACAGAACCAGAAGCAATGAGCTGAGAATAGGTGCCCTCCTATTAAGCCAGAATAAACTTTATTCTGATTATAAATCTGGCCCCAATCCTCCTCTCATTGAAGTTAATAACAAAATGGAGCCCTTAATTAATAAAGTAAAACTTACCCATCCTCCCATCCAGGAACCTGGAGTACTGTACAACATTATTAAAATATTTGTCTCCAGGTGTATCTGGGTAATAAATAATCCTTTGCTCTTTTAGAGCATCTTCCATCTAAGAATCTCAAAATGCTTTACAAAAACTAATTAAATAAGTCCCACAAGGCATCTCTTTGAGGTTGATCTGTAGGTAGGTAAATATTATTAGCTCATCTAATTTAACAGTTGAGAACCTGAAATTCAGAGTTATTTATGCTTGACCAAAGTCACACAGGAAGTCTGTAGCTGAGCCTGGAATAGCATCCAGCTCTTCTGGCTCCCAGTCTTCTGTCTTAACAGCAGACCATCCTGCCTCCCCAAGAACTCACTTAGGGTTGAATCCTACAGCTACGGAGCAGTACTGTGGTCCTGATCCAGTAAGACTTACTTAACTTCAGTAAGACTCCTCATGTACTTAAAGTTAAAGTTAAGCACATGAGTAAGCGTTTTGCTGTATCAAGACCAGATGCCCAGCATCTTGTGGGATCAAGCCTCTATTGGTTTAGTTGTTAGGAAATAGTGACTATGTAAGAACATGGAAAAATGGTGTCCATGCTGCTGACAGAGATTGCCTATCAGAACTACTTAAAGCCCATTCTTATAGAGTTATTCTCACAACTTGCTGGAAGAAATCATTTTTACAATATACAATATCATCTGATGATATGAAGGGACCACAGGGCAGGCACCAGAATATGGCATGGAGTGGGAAAGAATCAGTTACTGACTGCTCATAACAGTTGTTCTCCAGTTGTGTTGCATATGTCCATTACACTAGGTGAGCTGTACCCTAGAGGCATCCCTCGTGCTCCAAGCTGAGAATATGAAGGGTGGAGACATCCCACCCATCCTTCAGTTCCTTCATACCAGAATCTTAGATGACAGACTCCCATGTGCTGGGGACGAAAGACAGGTCGTGTAATGCAGCGGTTCTCAACCAGGGGTACGTGTTCGCCTGGGGATACGCAGAGGTCTTCCAGGGGATACATCAACTCATCTAGATATTTGCCTAGTTTTACAACAGGCTACATAAAAGGCACTCAGTACAAACTAAAATTTCATACAATGTCTTGTTTATACTGCTCTGTAGACTATACAGTGAAATATAAGTACAATATTTATATTCCAATTGGATTATTTTATAATTACATGGTAAAAACGAGAAGATAAGCAAGTTTTCAGTAATAGTGTGCTGTGACCCTTTTGTATTTTTATATCTGATTTTGTAAACAAGTAGTTTTTTATGTGAGGTGAAACTTGGGGTACACAAAGCAAATCAGATTCCTGAAAGGGGCACAGTAAAATGGAAAGTTGGGAGCCATTGGTGTCCATTGGTTTTGAACTTATGCAACACATTTTGAAGAACAACTATTACAAGAAACGAGTAATCGTTTTTTCTTCTTCTTCGAGTGACTGCATATGTCCATTATATTAGGTGACTCCCTAGCTGCTTTCAATGGAGGTGGAGCTAGGAGCCTCATCAGAGAGTAGGGTTGCCAACTTTCTACTCGCACAAAACTGAACACCCTTGCCCCACCCCTCCTCCAAGGCCACACCCTGCCCTGCCCCTTCTCTGAGGCTCCGCCCCTTTTCTGAGGCCCCGGCCCCTGCTCACTCCATCCCCTTTCCTCTGTTGCTTGCTCTCCCCACCCTCACTCATTCGTTCATTTTCATCGGACAGGGGCAGGGGGTTGGGGTGCATGAAGGGGTGCGGGCTCTGGGATGGGGCCAGGGATGAAGGATTTGCAGTGCAGGAGGGGGCTCCGGGCTGGAGGGTGGAGCCGAACGGTTCAAAGTATGGGAGGGAGCTCTGGGCTCAGGTAGGGGGTTGGGGTGCGGGGGTGGGTGAGTTGGGTGAGGCTGGGGTTGCGGGCTCTGATGTGGGACTGGGGATGAGGGATTTGGGGTGCAGGAGGGTGCTCCAGGATGGGACTGAGGGGTTCGGAGGGCGGGCGGTGGATCAGGGCAGGGGTTGGGGCGCGGGAGGGGGTCAAGGGTGCAGGCTTACTTCAGGCAGCTCCCGGAAGCAGCGGTATGTCCCTTCTCCAGTTTCTACACAGAAGCATGGCCAAGCGGCTCTGCACGCTGCCCTGTCCACAGGCACCATCCCTGCATCTCCCACTGGCTGTGGTTCCTAGCCAACTGGAGCTGCAGAGCCTTAGCCCCGCTGCACCACCGACCGGACTTTTAAAGGCCTGGTTAGCAATGATGACTGGAGCTACCAGGGTCCCTTTTTGACCGGGTGTTCTGATTGAAAACCGGACACCTAGCAACCCTATCAGAGAGGGACTGCAGGTCTGCTTTCCCCATACTCACGTCTTCCCTTGATGCAGTAGTAACTGAAAGAAAAGAGGCCTAAGGGACTCAAATAAGTACCACTAACCAGAGCTATGCTTACAACTAGCTAGAAAGGCAAGTTCACAGAAGGAACGAGCTGAAGCACAGTATGTGCTGACCACCAACCATGGACAGTAGGAAGGAACTGAAGAATGGGCAGGGGCAGCTCTGCCCTTTATAGCCTTGCTTGGGAGCATGAGGGACATCAGGGCATGGCATGGCTGCCCCTACATGTACTGCTGGGGAGAACTCACCGATGCACAAGGTGTGGATGCACCTAGTGTAATGGACATATGCAACTGCTCAGAGAAGAAGAGACACATACATCAGTAGGGCCACTTTCACCTTACCTGTTTTCAGACCCTTATTTCATCTTGCAGAAGCCGTTGTGATCTGTCTTTCTGCTGTCTAATATCACTTAAGTTTTGTTTTTGCTCAATAAGGATTCTATTCCTGCTTTCCTTGTGCACCCCAAACTTTCACTGAGGGCCACTGGAATCTGAGGTGTGCAATAAAAAGCAGGATCGGGACCCTTGTTTGGGAAAAAGAAAGCCTAAGTGGTATTAAGTACCGTATGTCCTCACTTAAAGTCGTCCCGCTTAACATTGTTTCGTTGTTACGTTGCTGATCAATTAGGGAACATACTCATTTAAAGTTGTGCAATGCTCCACTCTTACGTTGTTTGGCTGTCTGCTTTCTCCACAGCTAGCAGCCTCCCTACACCCTGCCACCCCAGCGCCTCCCGGCCGCCAGCAGACCCCCCAGATCAGTGCCTTCCCCCTCCTCCCCTCGCCTCCTGCCCACGGCAATCAGCTGGCTTGCGGCGTTTTGGAGGCAGGAGGGAGGGGGGAGGAGCAAGGAGCTCCACCTCCCTCCCTGCCTCCCGAACGCCGCAAGCCAGCTGATTGCCTGGGCAGGAGGGAGGGGGGAGGAGCGAGGACTCGGTGTGCCTCCCCCCTCCCTCCCCTGCCTCCCGAACGTGGCAATCAGCTGGCTTGAAGCATTTAGAAGGGAGGGGAGGGATGGGGGAGGAGCCAGGATGCAGCATGCGAAGTAAATGGGGAGGAGGTGGGGGGGAGAAGAGGCGTGTCAAGGGTGGGGGCTTGGGGGAAGGGGTGGAGTAGGCAGGCTGAGGGTTAAACCCCCCACCCCTGGTGCTTGCAGAGTAGGGGAAGCTGCCCTGGAACCTAACCCCCCCCTTTACATTCTTTCTTATGGGGAAATTGGATTCGCTTAACATCGTTTCACTTAAAGTCACATTTTTCAGGAACATAATACAACGTTAAGTGAGGAGTTACTGTAACATTTAAGTCAATATGAGTTTTGAGCATGCCAAAAAAAAAAAAAACAACCCACAGGTTAGTGGACAAAGGAAGCAGTTGGTATAAACTGCTTCCTTATGCGCTAGAATGAGGCCCTGATTTGGCTGAAACCTCTCGAGCATACTGCATTATTGGTAAATAAATAATTATTAATAATACAGAACAGAGGGGACTATGCTTTCTACCTAGAAACTGCTTGGAACATTTCCCATTATTAATAGTTTTCTCAACACAGGTTTCTCCTGAGAAACACAAACTGTGTAGAATTATATAAAATCATGACAGGTGTGGAAAAAGTAAATAAGTGTTATTTGCTCCTTCTCATAACACAAGAACTAGGGGTCACCAAATGAAATTAATAGGCAGCAGGTTTAAACCAAACAAAAAGAAGTATTTCTTCACACAACGCACAGTCAACCTGTGGAACTCTTTGCCAGAGGATGTTGTGAAGGCCAAGACTATAATAGGGTTCAAAAAAAGAATTAGATAAGTTCATGGAGGATAGGTCCAACAATGGCTATTAGCCAGAATGGGCAGGGATAGTGTCCCTAGCCTCTGTTTGCCAAAAGCTGGGAATGGGTGACAGGGAATGGATCACTTGATGATTACCTGTTCTGTTCATTCCCTCTGGGGCACCTGGCATTGGCCACTGTCAAAAGACAGGATACTGGGCTAGATGGACCTTTGGTCTGACCAGTATGGCCGTTCTTATGTTATGTTCTGTGATGTTGTGACCCAGCTCCAGTTACTAACCAACTCTTTGAACATTATAGGGATTTTTAAAAAGTCAAAAATTTCTTTGACATTAATCTGCAATGTCCAACATACTGTGAGAAGCCTTCAAGGCAATGATTAAAGTCCCACATACCACTTTTTGCTTCTGATTCACTATAGTAAGACAAACATAACATAATGATAATATTAAAAAAACAAGTTTCACAATAGAAAAGCCAAGGTATGATCTGCTTATCACCAATTGTACACAAGACAGAACAAAAAAATAAGCTTCAGTGGAGAGATACTGAAGGCTGTTGCTCAAAGCAAAACAAAGGAGCTATGGATGGAGAGATAAGAATAGCCAATTACATGCCTGATTATGACAAGAGAAACAGCACATGCTACTTCAGTAATAAAAACAAAAAGGTGATATAATGCAGATATAATGCCATTAAATAAATAAATCCCTTTACACCTGAAGACCTAGTCCATTCACACTTTTCCAATACTATCCTCAAAATATAAATCTTTCTCATGTAGTCTTAGCACACACTGCCAAGAGATGCACAAAAACATCAAATCTTTTTGAAAATTAAAAATTTCCCCAGAAATCTTACTGAAAATGAAATTTTGCAAGTCAACAAGCCTTCCAGCCTAGCAAAATCATTAGAGCAGACAGTTTATCAGCAGGTTTGTTACAACCTATGTGCACAATAGATAAACCAGCCTTTACTGCAAATGCTTAATTATGTTCAAAGCAAATTAGCACTCTCTTTGTTCCAGAACCTGACTTCTATTTCTGAACTAACAAACCCAAATAAGGACCTCACAAATTAACTCATTTAGGTTCATAATATTACCACAGAACAGACAAAAACATTTTAATAAGACTATTCAAGGCACATACAAAAGGGCATCCACATCTTTATAAATCTGGCCCCTAAGGCTAAAGGAGGCAATGTATTTGCAGGGCTAGAGCAAGGGATGAAGCCAAGACTCCCAAATTCTTTCACTGGCTCTAATACAAGCTTTCTATATGACCTTGGCAAAGTCACTTAACATTCTTGTTTCCCCCTCCACCACTATCTGGAAAATGGGTATAATACTACTACTAAAAGACTGTAGCCTAGCCCCAAGCTGTATTTAAACCCAATTATCACTGTCTACATAATAGAGAGACAAGGTGGGTGAGGTAATACATTTTACTGGACCGACTTCTGTTGGTGAAAGAGACAAGACTTTGAACTACACAGAGCTCTTCTTCACCAACTCTCTAATATTGTGTAACCAACATGTCTACAACAATACATTCTACATATGAGCAAAGGTGAAAGTAAGCCAGTACACCCCGGTACGCAAGAGCCTGTATGCCGTACCAGACCGGCTTCCCCAGGAGGCAATTTAAAAGGCCCCGGGCCCTTTAAATTGCTGCCAGAGCCCCGCTGCCGGAGCCTCCGGGTAGTGGACGTGGCCGGGACCCCCAGGGCTCCAGCGACGATTTAAAGGGCCCGGGGCTCTGGATGCTGCTACCGCCCCGGGCCCTTTAAATCTCTGTGAGCTCCGGCAGTGGGGCTTAGACGGTGATTTAAAGGGCCCGGGGCGACAGCGGCGGCTGGAGACCTGGGCCCTTTAAATTGCCCCCGAACCCCGGGGCCCCCAGCCGCCTCTGCAGCTGGTAGCACCAGCAGTGATTTAAAGGGTCCGGGCTCTAAAGGCCCTGCCCCTTCCGGTTGAGGCCCCACCCCCTGCTCAGGACTCCAGAGTACGGGTAAGTCCTTTAAGTTACTTTCACCCCTGCATATGAGACTGTGACAAACTAACTAGCATCCCTTTATTAATTATAATATTACTGTATATATTATTTGTATTATAGATCAGGATGCCATTGTGTTAGGTGCTGCACATACATAGAATAAAAGTAAAAGTCCCACAGAAAGAGACAGACCTGCCTGAAGAGCTTACTTTGCATTGTTACTTCCTGAATTTGAAAGACCTTTACAAATGCTAAAAAGAGTGTTTTGTAAAGGGCTTTGAGATTCTCTGCTGAAAGGAGCTAAACAAATGCAGAGTATTATCATCAATAATAAAAGGTTACCACTAAATTTGTCGAAGTCCAAAATGTAGGTTTTGGCCGTTAGAACTTCTTGGTGTATAAATTTCAAGGCTACAGGATTCAGCCCTGCTCACATAAACTTCAATGAGAATAGGATTGAGACCAGACTCTCTTTCAATAAAGTCTGTACTGGGTAAATAAATCTAACTCTCTAAGTGTAACATTAATCAAATCAATCCAGGTGAAAAGTTAAAATCTGTGTGGAAATTTCAGTAAAATTTGTATTGCTGGCGCTATATACAGTACAGATGATAGAGACTAAAAGAAACAATTCAAATTATTGACTTTAAGGTTAGGTGTATAACTTCACTTTACTAGTACAGCTCACTGGTATTACATATTCAAGAAATTCAATGAATTGTGAATAAGGGATTCTTTTAGCACTGGACATCTGCATAATGACTACTTTTTGGAACGTTAATAAGAGATCAGTTCAGAATTATTTATAAGAGTGGGTCTACTGTATTAAAACGCAGTCTCCCAGAGCTTCACGTTACTTTTAACTTATTTTAGCACAGTTTTGCTTTCACCAGCTGCAAAGTAAAGCACCAGTATATTTCTCTCATCGATCTTGTTGCCAAGCCCTCTTCCCTTTCACCAACTGCACATATATACCAAGAGGAGGCTTTCCCTTACGGATTGATCCTGCTCTCTTCAAAGTCAACATATAATACCAAATATATCTGTGTCCTGCCATCACCAGGCAAGTCAACAGAGTCCAAGCCAAGTGAAGATGTATCTCTGTTCCTGTTGCTTAGTATTTGATATGCAGCATGAACAGCACCTTTATTATTTTGCTAGGCCATAGAAACATGTATGGGATTAATAGAAGTTCATTGGTAGTTTACCATGGAGTTAGAAACAGTTGCTTTTGTGAACTAGAATATTTAATATTTCTCATCTCAGGCAAACAAAAGGTTGAATAAATCATGGGAAGTACAGGGAAGGAAGTACAGAAAGGGGCGGAGATGAGTATTGAAAGGGGAGGAGTGCTGAGGTAGGAGGGGACAGGAGAGTGGAATGAGGGAAATGCTAGCTACTATTTAAGGCAGTGTAGGCTGCTCCCTGGACAGACAGACTTTTGTGGGCTGTACCTGTGGAGCTGGTAGCACTGCTGATCTGAGCACGACTCTTTGAGCCCAGACTCCTTCCTGAGAGAGACTCCAGAGGGGAGGAAGATGAGCACTGTGGGCAAAGTAAGACAATGGTGTACACTTGTTTGGTGCTGATTTCCAATCCTCCTATTTGATTGCATAGCATGGGTACATCTGCTCAGAGTGCTGTGCAGGTACCACATGGTGCACTCTTCCTTTGCAGCAGTGACAAGGGTGGCTCATGTCCCCTGCTCGGGGCACTGTAGAGCGCAGTAAGTGGAGAGTAAAGTAAGGGATGCTGCAGTCCTGGTGTTCCCTTGATTTCACTGGGGATTTGGGGGGAAGACAGACCACACAATTGGGATGGAGAGTAGCAGGGTCAGGCTGAGAGCAATACTCCTGGGCTGCAACGTAGGGAATGTGCACCACTGTGCAGAGAAGCTGTTTCTGAAATTAAGATGCACAGAAAAGGGTTTTTATTAAATCTAACCTTAAAAAATTGGACTAGGACAAAATGTGGCAAATCAGAGAATGGAGCACATTCCTGGTACATGTGCTGCCCCGACATAAGCCATGGTTTGACTTTTATTCCCTGTTATTTTGTTGTACTGCGTACCTGGTCAGAAGTATAACTCTTTCCCTGGAATGTTAGTATGGCTTATAGTATATGAATGTTACAGATCTAGGGCTAAGTGCAGCATGGGGCCCAGTCCTTCAGTCTTAGTATTATTTATTATTACTTGGTTAGCGTTAACAATATACTCTGCAAAACAGAGTGGTGTACAGCCTCAAGTTTGCTAGAAATCTGTTTGTTGCTCCTAAGGAAGGAGTGGGGCAAACATGGCTTGGAACAGCTCTTAGGGGCCATTACATCAGTGGAATTGTTGAAATGCAAAGCACTGCAGAAGATAGGGGCCAGTGCATGCATAAGGGAAAACTTCCTTTGATTTAAATGCAAGCAGGGTTAGGTCCTGACAGTTACACCTAATAAATTATTTTGCAAGGCACTCTCTTTCCATTAACTCTGTCCAAGTTCACATTTCTCCAAGAAACTTTACATTTCAGTAAAAATATAATACTAATAGGGAGAGTTATGATGAAATACTGGATGATGGCAACAAGAAAAAAATAACAGGACAACAATGGTTGCTAACTGATTGCAAGATTCCATTCCTGACAGTTATAAGCCAAGAGGAATTCATTTCAACAAACTGTGCTTGAGGCTGTTCCACAGTAAACCAGAACCCTAATTTAAATAGTTGTTAGAAGTGAAATTAAATTAGGACTGCAGTTGAGTTAATGTTAATTGTTCTATTAACTGAACAATTGTTCAGTCAGATTGTTAGATTATTCCTCTGAAACACCTCGGTAGCTATGTCTACAAAGCAGCTGAAGTTCTGCAATCCAGAAAATATTGTTTTAATTTAGCTGTATATTTGCGTCCCATATCTGTTTTTTAAATTACATTTTAAGATTTAAAGGATGAAAGCTAAATTGAAAGCCTCAGACTCCTAATTTCCATCAAACCTAATAGAATCTGGATTAAAATTCTATATGAAAAGTTGATCATACAGAGATAAATATAGTCTGTCTTTTTAAAGTATTAACGTAGCCCCCCATAACCACAGTATCTGAAGTCCAGATCCACAAAGGGACATAGGCACCTAAACCCCAGATTTAGGCTCCACTGCAATCCACAAACGCTCCTAGGGTGCTACTTAACTCTGTAGGTGCCTAAACTCACTCAGCACCTACACTTGCTATCAAAGTTCCCTAGGCACTTAAGTTTCTACCTCCAGGCATCTGCACTATACTATGCTGTGAGGGGATCCAAAAGCTGAATCTCACACGCCTTAGCTTGCTGGGACGTGGCACAGTTTAAACATTGTCCCTGACTTTGGATCTCCTGGCATCCACTCCTGGCGCAGATCTCGTATCTGACATCCCTCTAGGCAGTAGGGACCCTGCAGTCCAACTGCTTAGGCCCAGAAACTAGTGTATTCTCCCTCAAGCCTCCCCAGCAGCTCTTGCACATTCCCCAGGATCCCACCCAAGGGGTGAGCTTTCTGGTTTACAGCTTACCTCCTTAAGGGTACATGACAATGAAAGCCCACAGACACACAGACAGGTTTTGCAGAGGATTCTAAACACCATTACTCTTTACTTCACCTGAGAGATACACCATTCTATACAAAATACTAAACAAACCTATATGTATTTCCCCTGCCTCTGTTTCCCCACCACTCTGGACAATTCTTTGGGCAAAGTCCAGAGTCCTCTATAGAGTCCAGGTTCCTTTCTCTGCCCCCCCTCCTCCTGCATATGGACTCTCTTCTCTTCTCTTCTCTTCTCTTCTCTTCTCTTCTCTTCTCTTCTCTTCTCTTCTCTTCTCTTCTCTTCTCTCTCTGCCTCTAAAATGGCAGCTGAGGGACTCTCTTTTTATAACCTCCAGCCTCCTTTGGCAGGTGACCACAGAACCCTATCAGGTGACATCATTGCCAGGTGACCTCTCCCTCTGCAAATCTGTCCTCATGGACAGGAACCAGCCTTATGTCTCACCTGAATAAGTGATCATTTAAGATCTAAAGACTGACCTTGTGGTCCCTGGTCTGGTAAGTACGTGCTACAGCCCTGTCAGCAAATGATCCACCGAGAGGCATTCCATGATACAACAGTTTCATAATAGCAAGCAGAATTCATCAGCTGCACATAGACAGAGTCCCCAAATTGTCACACACTACACCTTGTGCTTTCAGTGCAAAGCGAGTGAAAAGTGGAAATAAAATGCTACCTTTCTGACCTGGTAGCATTTTTACAAGACTTTGCACACTAATTGTTCTGATGTCAATTACTACACAAGGTGCAGGGCAACCATCAATCAAGCCAATAGGCTGAAATTCACACCCCTGTGCGGAAGGCCAGCACAAGGCCTACCCAACCACTTAAATCTCAACTAAAACCTAATCCCAACTCTGGACTGTTCCTCGGCACAGCTGTAACCCTAACCCTGTAGGCCTGTGCTGGTCCTCTGCACAGGGATGAATTTCACCCATATAGTTGGATTTTGCAATGGGTTTTAGTAAGTCAGTCACAGTTCACTCAATTTTTTTTAAATTCTCAGTCATTTAAAATGATGCCAGTTGGCAGCTCTGATTTCTATGCTTCTTAGCTGGCTAAAAGAAAAAAAAAAAGTAAAATGTCATTTACAAAAAGTGCACACATTGACTCAAACACGGTGTCTTTTCTCAGCTATTTTTGAGGACACAACTACCCAATTCAGGCTGCTCTAGTTAGAATAGTATCTGGATACTGTCACTAGAAATCCTTCTTTCTAAACATCAATTCATAACTTAAACAAATTAACTTGGAATACAGGGTCTCAGCCAAAAGTAATAACTCTAAACAGCTAAGGGGTAGATTATTGAATATTTCTAGTTGTACAAGTCTTAAAAATAGAAGCCAAGACTGCCTTATAATATTTGTCAAAAGAACAGACTGAATATCACCTTCCCTTCCCAGTGCAGGATTACTCTTGGCATCTTGGCAGAGCAGCCTTAAAACTGACAACCAGATACAAGTGGATTCTGCTGGTGTAGGTGAACCCCCAGGACATATAGGGCTTGCTCTTGCATAGGGGGTATGTCAGGGCGTGGCCTGGAGAAGGACTGGAGGCATGGCTAGAGCGTCCTGTGCTCCAGATAACCCTAGCTGCAGAGTGGCTCCTGCCTTTCATTCATTCAGCTATTTTTGTGTTTTATATTTAACTTCCTTCTTGCCGATTGTCAGTAGCCAAAGTAACATGCTTTGTATATCTATGCCATATTCAGTGGCGTGCTGCATTTTCACTAAAGTCTTCACAAGCAGGATTCTATAGGTTTCCATGATTCTGGTTCAGCTCAGATAACCGGCCCTGTCCTGTTGTTCTTACTCATTCAAGACCTTTTGTCTGTGTCAGGACTGAAAGATCAGGAGCGATAACAGCTTCAGTAACTTAGAAAGTTATTGTCATACTATAGGCCAAGAGGTTACTAAAATCACAGTAATGAACACATGTGTTAGATGCTTACAATACTATAGATTTCTTTCTAAAAACCTATTACCACAGACCCTGCTCTGTTTGATTATAACAGCTGCTCCCGGTATTATGGGTGCAGCAAAGCAGCTCCTTATTAGCACCAGTGTTCAAAATCCCAAGGAAAATGATTAACTATTTTTCCACATAATTTATCTGTATGTATTATAGTTCTTCAAAGATTCAGATTTGCCCTCATTAGCCTGTGGCTCCGTGTTTGGAGATTCTTAAAATGCTTAAGCTTTAAGGAGGAATTAAATTGTTGAACACATTTCAAACAACGTAAGAGTTATTAGAAGGCCATATTCCTGTATTCTTTACTCTGGCAAAGCTCACTTCATGTCCATCAGTGGCCGCTTGGCCTCAGCAAGGAATGAGAGACACACATGCTGTCCTACCATGGGAGGAGTGTGGGGAGGAAAGAGTACTCAAGCTGCTGTGACTTTGAACGTTTTGGATTTCAGTCAGATCCCTCCAGAGAGAGGCATTTATGACACTGTGGAGAGGAAAAGAGGAAAAGAGACAGGGCTGGAAACACCAGCAGACTCAACGGCTCTACAGAGACCTTTGAACAGAACCAGCAATTTGAGTTCCCTTTCCCTTCCCCAGGCAACATGACTCCCTTTGGAGCTGTGCTGCTATTGGTTCTGCTCCCTCTCCAAGTGGTTAGAGGGTACAAAAGAGAATTAATTCTTCTTTATTCAGCAGTTATTTCCCCATGGATATCCACATGTCCTGAGAGGTGCACATTGCACAGAGTGGCTACTACTGGCTTCACCTCAAGCCACAGAGGCCTGACTATACATGAAGTTCATACAGAAGAGCTGCCATGATCAATAGGGGCTAAGTCGTAGCATGACACTGATCCTGCTCTCCCCCATCACCTACATGATGCACACAATTCAGGGTTGTTATGCTCTATTTTGCCTCTCTTCATCTAGTATGACATAGAAAAGGGGAGTGGATGGCCCTATTGCATTTGGGTCATAGTATTTATGATACTTCTGTATCAGAGTAGTAAGACTTAATGCATCTACAATGTAAATAAAATGGGATGGAAACATAAAGGGCAAATGAATAAAGATTGGAACATTATTGTCTTTCTAAACAATGCAGATTATTTTGTATCTGAATTCCAAATTTGTCACAGACCTCAACTTCAAGCTGATTTTATATGGTATGGATCCCAATTCTGATTTCAGTTACACCAGCCTTTCTTCTGGGGACCATCATTCATAGAGTCCAAGGCCAGGAGGGACCATTCTGATGGTATAACACAGGCCAGAGAACGTCCCCAAAATAATTCCTAGAGCAGATCTTTTAGAAAAACATCCAATCTTGATTTTAAAATGGTCAGTGATGAAGAATCCACTATGATGTTTGGTAAATTGTTCCAATGGTTAATTACTCTTATAGTTAAAAAATTATGCCTTATTTCGAGTTTGAATTTGTGTAGCTTCAACTTCCAGCCATTGGATCATGTTCTACCTTTCAGTGCTAGACCAAAGCATCCATTCTTAAATATCTGTTCCCCCTGTAAACAAGTCGCCCCTTAATCGTCTCTTTGTTAAGATAAATAGATGGAGCTTTTTGAGCTATCACTATAACACATTTTTTCCGATCTCTAGTCATTTATCATTTTTGTGGCTCTTCTCTGAACCCTCTCTATCAACATCCTTCTTTAACTGTGGGCACCAGAACTGGACACAGTATTCCAGCAGTGGTCACATCAGTGCCAAATATGCAAGTAAAATAACCTCTCTAATCCTACTCAAGTCCCCTATTTATGCATCCCAGGATCATATTAGCTCTTTTGGCCACCCTGTCACAGGGGGAGCTCATGTTCAGCTGATTATCCATCACAACACCCAAATCTTTTTCAGTCACTGTTTCCCAGGTTAGAGTCCCCCCATCCTGTAAGTATGGCCTACATTCTTCATTCCTACTTGTATACATTTACATTTAGCCATATTAAACTGAATATTGTTTGCTTGGGTCCAGTTTACCAAGTGATCCAGATCGCTCTGAATCAGTGACCTGTCCTCTTCATTATTTACCACTCCCCCAATTTTTGTGTTATCTGCAAACTGTATTAGTGATGATTTTATGTTTTCTTCCAGGTCATTCATAAAAATGTTAAATAATGTTGGATTAAGAAGCAATCCTTGTGGGATGCCACTGGAAACACGCCTACACAATGATGATTCCCCATTTACAATTTGAAAATGATCAGTTAGCCAGTTTTTAATCCATGTAATGTGTGCCATGTTCGTTTTATATCGTTCTGGTTTTTTTTTTAATTAAAATGTCATGTAGTACCAAGTCAAACATCTTACAGAAGTCTATCTCGTTGACACTATTATCTTTATCAACCAAATGTATATGTTTACCCAAAAGAAATATCAAGTTAGTTTGAAAGAATCTATTTTCCATAAACACATGTTGATTGCATTAATTACATTATCCTCCTTTAATTCTTGATTAATCAAGTCCCGTAGCAGATGCTCAGGATTGATGTCAGGCTATAATTACCCAGATCACCTCTTTTACCCTTTTTAAAAACTGGCAGAACATTAGCTTTCTTCCAGTCTTCTGGGACTTCCCCAGAACTCCAAGACTTACTGAAAATCAACATTAATGGTCCAGCGAGCTCCTCAGCCAACTCTTCTAAAACTCTTGGACCTGCTGATTTAAAAATGTCTAGCTTTGGTAGCTTTTGTTTAACTTCCTCTATAGATACTAGAGGAATGGAAAGAATGCCATCATCACCATATGATGAGAATATATCATTTGTTTGTTTCCCAAATGCAGAACTGAAATATTTATTGAACGCTTTTTCCTTTTCTGCATTATTATTGATAATTCTACCATTTCCATCTAGTAAAGGACCAATACCATGGTCAGGATTCTTTTTGTTCCTACTATATTTTTAAAGCTCCTTATTGTCCTTAACTCTGTTAGCCATAGATTTCTCCTGGTCTCCCCTTGCTTCCCTTATCAATTTTCTACAATTCCGAACTTCTGATTTATATTCATCACTATCAGCCTCCCTTTTCTTCCATTTGCTATACATTTTTATTATTTTTTATTTTTCATTTATTTAAATTAAATTATTCTTGATTCACCCCAGGATGAATGAGATCAGGATCTTGCTCTTCATTTTTCAACATGCAGTGTAGAGAGTGCAATAAAGTAAAATCTTTAAATCTGAAATGTACTTACTCCTTTCCAAGGTTATTAAATGCAAGGCAGCCATTGCCTGGGAAGCAGGCAACCCCTTTTCTATTGAGGAGGTTGAAGTCGCCCCACCCAAAGAACAGGAAATTCGAGTTAAGGTAAGCGATCTAGATTGACACTGGTGTAAAACTAGAGTAGCAGAGCAGTGAAGGCTATTACATTTGAAAGAAGCAGTTAAGATTCACCAATATATCGTGGCTGTGCAAAGCAGTCATAAACATAAACGTAAACAGCTTAAAAGCCCATTTATGATGGGTTGACAGCTGCTTTGTGTGGCTGAAGTGGGGCAAAGCAGCCAGAGTGCACTGTGTTCCCTAAATCATGATAATCAGATTTAATTCACTCTGTGTGTTGCTTCTCAACAACAACAAAAAGAAAAAGGAAGAGAATGGTCGTACATTTGGGGCTTGTTTGTCTCCAAATGAGGGCATTTGGAGGGCATTCAAATGTTTATTTTCTACTGGACATGTTGACAATGGTTGGGTCGTGCAAAACCACAATGCTAATGAAATTCCAGTGCTTGGGACTATCCAGGCAATAGCTCAAATTTCCCATCAAACTTGGTGGTATTGCAATGGTAAGAGTAGCTCTCTAATTTGATTCAAGTCACAGTTGTAATTCTCCATTATCAACCTACAGTGTGAATGTAAAGGTGTTACTGCCTTGCAGATTGTTGCCACGGGGGTGTGCCGTAGTGATGCTCATGCTGTAAGCCCCAGTTTTAAAGAGGGTCTTTTTCCAGTCATCCTGGGCCATGAAGGAGCAGGAATTGTGGAGAGCACTGGACCAGGAGTGACTAAATTTAAACCAGGTACTGAGATATTAGCTATACCATTGCAGTGTCAGGGCCTTATTCGCCATTCGCACACAAGGGCTATATGTTGGTGATGCACTGTTGAAGTCAATGATTTATACTGGTATAAACTGCTGAAACCAGTGAAGAACCAGGCCTTCTACCAGGGTAGAAGTTTAAACCTCAGTGGTTATACACTGTGGAGGATAAAATGCCAGAAGACATGGCACTAGTAAATTTGTTTTAAAAGAGTGCATATAAACTGAACTCCTCCTACACGCCCCCCTACATGTGATCGGGGATATGATTACTCTCTGTAAATACATTGCGGAGGAGGACGGTAAACACCAGCGAAGATGAAGAGCTATTTAGGCTGAAGGACAATGCTGGCACAAGAACAAATGGGTATAAACCAGTCTTGAACAAATTCAAGCTGGACATTAGAAGTTTTCTAACTATAAGAGGGCTGAAGTTATGAAACAGCTTCCCAATAGGAGTTGTGGGGCAAACAATTTAATTAGTTTTAACAAACAGAGCTGGACAAATTTATGAGTGGGACTGCATGACAGGGTTGCTTGTGATGATGGGGGCAAGGTTCAGCAGCCTGATTGTCCTTCCATTTTGTCTTACATTCCTAAAATCTCATGCTTTAGGACTCATCCCTTTGGGTCAGGAAGGGATTTCCCCCTCCCAGTTTATTCGGAGGGATGGGAGTATCTCCTTATTCTAAAACAGCAGAGATGGCCACAGCTGGATAGGGTGGGCTAGTACACGTTGCCAGTGGCATTGGGATTTCTTTATTTTTGCCTTCCTCTACAGCATAGGGGGCAGGTCACTTACTGGAATCATCTGGGTATATCTCACTTAATCAGTTCCTAGCTATTGCAGGGGCCTCAGACACTGATGCACTTCAATCCCTCCAATTCTCTGCTTGTAGCACATAATAGTTTAGTTTCCGGAGGGCTGTAATATTTTAGTCTAATTTTGGTTGTTGGGTTTAGTACAGGGGTGAGCAAACTTTTTGGCTCAAGGGCCACATCTGGGAATAAAAACTGTATGGCGGGGCATGAATACTCAGAAAATTGGGGTTGGAGTGCAGGAGGGGGTGAGGGCTCTGGTTGGGGGTGCGGACTCCGGGGTGAGTCCAGAAATGAGGTGTTCAGGGTGTCGGAATGGGCTCTGGGCTGGGGCAGGGGAGTGGGGTGCAGGTGGGGGTGAGAGCTCTGGGCTCGGGATGAGGGGTTTGGGGGGCAGGAGGGTGCTCCGAGCTAGGACCGAGGGGTTCGGAGGGCGGGAGGGTGATCAGGGTTGGAGCAGGGGATTGGGGCATGGGGGGAGGCTCAGGGGTGCAGGTTCCGTGCAGCGCTTACCTCAAGCGACTCCCAAAAGCAGTGGCATGTCCCTTCTCCAGCTCCTACACAGAGGCGCGGCCAGGCGGCTCTGCACGCTGCCCCATCCGCAGGCGCTGCCCCTGCAGCTCCCATTGGCTGTGGTTCCCAGGGCAGCGCTTGGGGTGGGGGCAGTGTACAAAGTGGAGGCTCCTGGCTGTCCCTACATGTAGGGGCCAGAGGGGGGCCATGCCACTGCTTCCAGAAGCTGAGTGGAGCGGCCCCCAACCCTGCTCCCCGGCTAGAGCTCGAGGGCCAGATTAAAATGGCTGGTGGGCTGAATCCGGCCCACGGTCCGTAGTTTGCCCACCCCTGGTTTAGTAGGTGGGTCTGGGTGTTGTTGGTGGGCTGTTATATACAAGAGGTCAGGCTAGGTAATCTGGTGCTCCTTTCTGGCTTTGAGCTCTAGGAGTCTGTGACAAGCAATAACTCTGATTGTAGCTAATGGAGATAGGATTACAGTTGTTTAGGATTTGAGAAGGAAAGACCACAAAGCAATTCACATGGCTCCTGCTGGAGATATGTCCCCTTCAGTTATTGTACACAGAAAGAACAGAAAAATATCTGCAGAGTAAACTAGAAATAGAAACTTATGCTGCCTGGCCAAAGAACTCTCGGTGTATTTAGATTGAACAAACTGGCCTCCACTGCTCCCGTTGCTGAAACACCCAAGTTCTATCCTTTTCTTCCCTCTGCCCATATTTTTTTGCTGGTTGAAGTCACTGATCCAGAATTTTCTCCACTCACAAGTTTGAAAGAACAGCTTCTGAAACTGATGCCCTTGGGGATGGTTGGCAACAAGTAACTGATGAGTGTCACCAGGGCTGTCACTACTCCCTAGATCCAAAGCTAATCCTGCCATGCCCAGTCTCAGGCAAGGAGGTTTTTTCTTTAAAGAGAGGTTAACAAACAAACACAACACAGTCCTAACTCAGCTCTTAGTCCCAGGCTTCAGGGTCCCAGCCTCTCTCCGCTCTGCTCCCTCCCAGAGCAGCAGCTACAGGGCTGTGTCCCTGGCTCTCGGACTAGGGTAACCAGATAGCAAGTGTGAAAAATCGGAACAGGGATGGGGGATAATAAGCACTGATATAAGACAAAGCCCCAAATATCAGGACTGTCCCTATAAAATCGGGACATCTGGTCACCCTATTAGGGACCCACCCACAGTAGCTAGCTCAGGGGTGGGCAAGCTACGGGCCACAGGCCGGATCCGGCCCCTCAGGGCTTTGGATCAGGCCCGCAGGATTGCCCCCTGTGGCGCCGCGGGCCACGCACCACTCTCAGCAGTGGCCGGCCCAACATCCCTGCCGCCCCCGGGCTCTTGCCGCTAGGCACCGTCCCCCGCAGCTCCCATTGGCCGGCAACGGGGAACTGTGGCCAACGGGAGCTTCGGGGGAGGTCCCGGAGGCACAGCAAGAGCAGCACACGCGGAGCCCTCCCCCAGGGGCCGCAGCGCTTCCTGGAGCGGCGCGGGGCTGGGGCTGGGGACAGGGCAGGCATGCAGGGAGCCTGCCCTGGCCCCGGTGCATGCCTCTGCCATCCTGGAGCCCGAACCCCTCCTGCACCCCACCTCCCAACTCCCTACCCTAAACCCCCTGCCTGCACCGTGCACCCCTCCTGCACCCCAACTCCCTGCCCTGAGCCCCCTCCTATACCCCGCACCCCTCCTGCACCCCAACCCCCTGCCCTGAGCCCCCTGCTGCACCCTGCACCCCTGTGCACCCCAATCCCCTGAGCCCCCTCCTGCAGTCTGCACCCCTCCTGCACTCCGCACCCCTCCTGCACCGCAATCCCCTGCCCTCAGCTCCCTCATACACCCCACACCCCTCCTCTGCTCCAATCCCTTGCCCTGAGCCCCTTCCTGCACACCACACCCCCTCCCACCCCCTGCCCTGCATACAATTTCCCCACCACATGTGGCCCTCGGGCCAAAAAGTTTGCCTACCCCTGAGCTAGCTCCACTCCAGTACAGCTTCCTCCTTAGGGCTCAGCCTATCTCAATTCTTCCTTCTCCCTGCTGCCTATTAGCAGCCCTTAATAGGCCCAGCGGTAGCCCAGACCTCTTTAATTATCTTCATTGGACTTACCGACTCCAGTCCAGGGCACTGGTCTCAGTCTATCCACAGAGACCAGCTAACCTGTGACAATGAGCAAAGCAGGTGGCTCTTCCCTCTCTCATCTGATGATCAGCTATTGTAATGCTATCAGGTTCCCATTCCCCTCTATAACCTCTGGGGCATTTTTTTGGTGTTGTTTTTGGGATGGGAGGTTGTTTTGTTTTTACACAACTGCACAGTGATGCAACCTTCTCTTTTCTGGTTTGCTGCATCACTACTCTGAGTTCATCCAAAATGTGGCTGCTAAAATTATCTTCTTTGCCCGCTGATCTAAACATCTCACCCTCCCTTTGACTTCCTCCACTGTTTCCCATGTGCCTAACAACCAGAATTTAAACTTCTTGTGCTCCCCTTTAAGGCTCTACCCAACTCAGTTCTGGCTTTCATCTATATCATTCCTTGCCTCCCTCTGATTATGCCAGTCTCTGTGCCCTGTCACTGTCCAACTCCCAGCTCTGTGCCTTCCCCCATGTTGCCCAAAATACATGGAATGCCCTTTTCACACCAAGCCAACACCTCCTCACTCAAGTCCTTCCTAACTGCTCACAAGAAGTATGTACTGGAAATCAATTAATAACTAATAATAAAACTCACTCCCTTTTGTGGGTTGCCCAGTGCATCCTGTTTCCTCTGTATATACTCTCCAGGACAGTATCTGTCAGCTGTCCTACCATCACAAGGTCAGTCGATACAGTCCCAGCCTGGAAGAGATGTAGAGCTGTTCCTGTGTCTAGTGTGTGAGAGGGAATATAACAACACCTGGATTATCATTCTGCTAGGCTAAGTCACAGAGTCACATACTGAGTGGAAAATAGACATTCAATGTAATATGGAGTAAGTAATGTTGTTAGAAACAGTCAGTCATGTGAGCTAAAATATTGAATGGAATATTTAACATCGCAAGCAAACCAGAGGTTGAGTAACTAACAGAGAATTATCAGGGGGTAGCCGTGTTAGTCTGTATCCACAAAAACAACGAGGAGCAGAGAATTAGACATATGTAGGGCCTACAGAAGTTCCAAGAATGGAGAATTTGTAGGGCTGGGCCTATGAGACATCCAAAAAAAAAAAAAACCAACAGCAAATTTGGTAATAACTTTAAACCAACAATATCTAATAAATATTGATTTTTCTAGGTGACAAGGTTATCCCACTCTACGTCCCTCAGTGTGGCCAATGCAAGTTCTGCTTGAGTCCAAAGACCAACCTTTGTGAAAAGATCAGGTAGGAATTGCAAATATTTTACCTTGCAGGGAGCAGTAGGAGAGGCTTTTCCATTGGGCCACAGCTGGGGAGGGGCTGAGAGGCAATCATGGAGGCAGTTACAGTTCCATGATTCTCTGGGCAGCTTCATCCTGGGGACTGCTCTAACTTTCATGAGCTGGGATAGGCCATCCACCACCTGGCAGTAGCTGGAGCACCACATGCTCTAGCCATGCCTTATCCCTCCTGCCCCTAACATGTCTCTTACACTGGGGTGAGAATGATGGTATAGGAGCCAGCTACACTTCTTTATGGGTCTCCCGCCATACAGGGAAAGACGCTGCAGGGAAATGCGGGGGCTTTCCTCTCCCTTTTTGTGCCAAGAGGAGTCAGGTCAGAGAACACTTCACTTTCTAGTCATCTTGCTTGCCAGACACTTAGAAAGTGTAATGAATAAAACATTGGTCTTTGCCAGCTTTTAAATCCAAGTAATAGCCATAGGAAATTTATTCTCAAGTATCTAGTTAAAATATGTGACTGTTGGGAGCCAGGTAGCACACTAATCTAGCAGAACATTTGGAGACCCCAGTTAAAATCCTTGCTCAGGACAGACATGAAAATGAGTTTGATGGTTGGTCTCCTCCTAAACCAGGGGTGGGCAAACTACGGCCCGGAGGCCACATCCGGTCCTTCAGATGTTTTAATCCAGCCCTCAAGCTCCTGCCAGGAGCAGGGTCGGGGTTGGCCCCGCTCCGCATGGCTCCCAGAAGCAGCAGCATGTCCCCGCTCTGGCTCCTATGCGTAGGGGCAGCCAGGGGGCTCTGCACGCTGCCCCTGCCCCAAGCACGACCCTGCAGCTCCCATTAGTCTGGAACCACGGCCAATGGGAGATTCAGGGGTGGCACCTGCGGACAGGTCAACGCACAGAGCCGCCTGGCTATACCTCTGCGTAGGAGCCGGAGGGGAGACATGCCGCTGCTTCCGGGAGCTGCTTGAGGTAAGCGCTGCCCGGAGCCTGCACCCCTGTCCCCCTCCTGGGCCCTAATCCCCTGCCCCAGCCCTCCGAAACCCTCAGTCCCAGCCCAGAGCACCCTCCTGCACCCCTAACCGCTCCTCCCCAGCCCCACCCCAGAGCCTGCACCCGAGCTGGAGCCCGCACCCCCCCATCCCAACCGCCTGCCTCAGCCCGAAGCCCCCTCCTGCATCCTGAACTCCTCATTTCTGGCCCAACCCCAGAGCCCACTCCCCCAGCTGGAGCCCTCACCCCCTCCCACACCCCAACCCCCAATTTCATGAGCATTCATGGCCCGCCATACAATTTCCATACCCAGATGTGGCCCTTGGGCCAAAAAGTTTGCCCACTCCTGGCCTAAACTCTACTGTTCACATTCCACAAAGACCAACTCACCATTTGGCAAAATTGACAAACTTTGTTCAAGTGCAGTAGCAGAAGGACGGTGAGTCAGAGTAGGGGGACGCTGACAGCAGGGGACAGTGAAGTATAAATTCCGGTTTTGTTGTTGTTGTCTCCCTAGCAAAATTAAAACACCTATTTCTGATCAAGACCTGATGCCCGATGGTACCAGCAGGTTCACCTGCAAAGGGAAGCAGATTTACCACTTCATGGGGACTAGCACCTTCTCTGAATACACTGTTGTAGCGGAAACCTCTCTTGTCAAAATTGATGCTGCTGCTCCCCTGGATAAAGTCTGTCTGATCGGCTGTGGATTTTCCACAGGTTATGGGGCTTCCCTCAATACTGCCAAGGTGAGCTAATTAAGGCTCAACTACTCACTGTAATAACATGAATAGTCCCTTTGATTAGGAACTTGTTCCACATGATTGTAATGAATTCAGTAGGTTTACTCACATGAAAAAGTGAGCAGTATTGTCTCTAAAGGTTAATTTTAAAAAAAGAATTTGCTCTTCTGGAACAACCATTTTATATAGTATATATAATGCATGTATAATGTAAAATAATTTTAAAAAAAGTTTTACATAGTGTATTGTTACTGTATTTCTATATATATATACACAGCATTTTATATATTTTTAAAATCTTTAGTACAGTTCTAGTTTTAAAAACAAAACCGTACTTGGCAGTTTACATATAACCTCAGTTTCAAGTTTCCACATTTCTGGTGTTAATTAATAGTAATGAACACTAAGCCAACATACCAAGTTCCATTTGAGAGGTGTGGTCTGGGTGAGTCATGAATCGAAGGTCTTGATATCAAACACACAAAAAGTGGATCATTTCTTATGTTTTTCAAACAATAAAAAGGATATGGCCCCATCCAACCTGGGCATTTGATGTGGTTTATTGACATGAGCCGGAGATCACAGACAAACATTTAGAAAGCTCCTTTTGTCTCCAGAGTTCTAAAGCCATTCCCTAACCTTTCTTCTTATTGCAGGTGGAACCTGGGTCTACTTGTGCTGTCTTTGGCTTGGGAGGAGTCGGCCTGTCAGCTGTCATGGGCTGTAAAGCTGCTGGAGCTTCTCGGATCTTGGCAATTGACATCAACAAAGATAAATTTTCATTGGCAAAAGAGTTAGGAGCCACCGACTGCCTCAATCCTCAGGATTTCAAGAAGCCCATTCAGGAGGTTATAACTGAAATCAGCAACGGTGGTGTCGATTTTGCAATTGAATGCATCGGTAATGTTGCTGTCATGGTATGTGTCATGTTCTTCTGCACCAGATATGGACTGGTCACAGAGCTTGCTTATGCACACCAGATGTGTTCACCATAAGATCCTTTACTGCTTTGCCAGGTATGGCTAAGGTTAGCTTTAAATAAGGTATTTTACACACAGTGCCACCTAATGACTGAACCGTATAACACAGTTTAGCGTTCCACTACAGTATGTATATTTTGGTCTAGGTCTGTGCTCTGTTACAGCAGTAATAGGTGTGATAAGAACACTTAGATGGGATAAACAGTCGGATATATTGAGATTTTTGTTTTTATTAAAACAGACAGTAATCATTCATTACAATTAAATACCCTCCAAGTGTTATGTTCTAAAGATCCTCCCAATAACTGTCTCCCCCAATGGCTCTTCTTCCCAATATGGTACACTCCTGACATGGAACTTACAAGAATAAAGATGCTAATATTAAATTTCTATGGGTTGTACAGTGCCTTTACAGCGGTTACTGAAGGGTGCACTTCCTAGCTGCAACTTCCTGAGGTGTTGCTTCTGAGGCAAGCAAAATGTCCCAGGGAGCTCACAAGGCACCTGTTGTTGCTGCACGCTTTAATGGAGAACAGGAAACCGGCTCCTTTTCGGGGATGGATTCTTAGCATGGCTTTTGCTGTCAGAATTCCCCTCTTCTTTCAAACCTGAAGAACAAGGAACAAGATTGTTCCTGGCCCCTGCACAGAGACACAAGAAGGTCCTTGTGCCCTCTTCCTCACTCCCTGGTACCTAGCTCTGTGCAGGTTTGTGATCTAGCAACATGCCTTCATCTGGCCACTGCATCATATGGAAAGCCAAAGGCAACCTCACCTATTCCCACTAAATGCCAACTCAGACACTGCCCATCCTGCTGTTTGGGAAAGAGAACCATATAAGCAAGCCATTACATAAAGCATTTCCATTCAGCATCTTCTCCAGTGCTCACTAGCTTCCCCAATCAACAAGGTCTCCAGATCAGGCAGCAAATCTGTAACCTCAAAGTTCAATTTCCAGCCCTCAATAACACAGACTGAACGTAAGTTCTCCTCACCTTTATATGCTGCCCCCAACGGGGTGCATACAAAGTTATCCTATACACACTTTTGGAATTGTATAGATTCATATGGTGCCATTTCACAAGCCAGAAACATTTCTTTTTGAAGCTATTACATTACTCAATCTTTTTAATTATTTAGTAATTACTAACTTCTTACATCCTACTTAACCCATACAGACTGGTACCAAGTATACCACAGAGCTGCAACATTTATCCTATCTCCCAGCAAAATTTTGGATTCATGAGTTAAGAAATCATGGGATAGCCTCTATAAACCAAATTACTGTGTCACATGAAGTATTATCATTTACAAGAATATGATTCCAGTGCCAAATTCTGGTTCTATTCAACCCAATGAGCGTACTGTCATGGTCTTTATTAGAATCAGGATTTGACTTTTAATGCAAATGAAATAAGACTGAACTACTAAAACAAGCATAATTACAGTAAAATATCATAGTCTTTAAGACAGGTGATCATGGTATTGTTCAGGTAAGACTAAACACAGTTCTGACTTTTTGGAGGGCATAGAGTTCATGCAATCTTTCTGCATAATTATGTTAAGTCAATCTTACTTGTTTTGCAGATTTTCAGAACACCTTTATGTCTAGTTGAATTGCAGTGGTGGGGAGAGGGATCTTTTCATTTTAAGCACCTTCGAACACATTTATTGCCATGATGAAAACTACCATTTTTCCTGTTCTTTGTTTTCTGGAAATTAGCCAGTTTCTGATCCGTAACAGTAATTTACCTCTTACCCCAGGGCTAGTATCTCAGTCCTCACTCAAACTCCCATTAAAGTCCATGGAAGTTTAGTGAACTATGAACTGAGTAAGGGCCTAAAGTCTGACCCCACAAGCAGTAATGAATTCATCTTCTGCCCTTTAAATCTGAGTTTGCTTTGTCTTTCAGAAAGCTGCCCTGGAGTGCACCACGGTGGGCTGGGGAACTTGTACGATTGTTGGAGTGGCTTTGGGTGGACAATCAATCCCGGTTTTTCCAATGCAGCTGATAATGGGAAAGAAAATAAATGCCACTTTCTTTGGAGGTCAGTTTTCCCACATAGTTTAGCCAAAAGGAAGCGGGAGGGTGGAAGAACAGTTATATCCATCTCATCTGAGATCTAAGATATATTTCCCAAAACATGATGGCCATTGTTTTGCCACCACATTTGGCAAAATATAAACAAACAAAACTATCTACCATCCAATTCAAGAAAATTAATCCAAAATTGCACAATCTTGCCCCCTTTTCAGACAGCATTCTTGGAAGCCAAGCTGTTTGCCATCTTCTATTTTTATAGGAAAAACAGAATGTTTCCATACAAGAGAGTAACCATAGCAGTGAGACATTTCACAAGGGGAGAATGGGGAGAGGTATCTGGAGCTGCTGAAGCCTTTGAAATTTAGCAATTCCAAAAATTGCAAGTCCAAGATCTAGTATATTCACCCTACCTTTTTATATAGCTGTGAATCACTGTAATTATGTTCATCAGAAAAGATTGGAATTATTGGTCCGCAGGGAGCACTTCACCCCTGAGCTTCAACCACTACATTAGCTCCCTACTGAACCGTGGATCAAATTCAAGTTCATCGCCCTACCCTTCAAAAATTTCCACAAGCAGATCTATCTGACAAACTGCATCCTCCTCCACCACAAAGATAACTGTGCTCCTCAAAACAAAAAAAGCTATCAGAGTCAAACCTCACGAGGACGGGAGACCGAGCTCTCTCAGCAGCCAGCCCAGGATTTTGGAACTCAATTCCTGAAAGGGTCAGGATGATCATGGATCACTGCTTTCAGCTTCCAAAGGCACAAGCCCATCTCTACACCCTACCTGCCTTCAGCAATAATAACAATTAACACAACAAGCCAAGTAAACAACACAATTTAACTTTCAGTGTCATAGGAGGGGAGAGAGAACCATAAGACAAAGAATCACAGGAGTAATTCACCATGGCAGAAGTCCAGCACAAGGACTATTCACCACTCACACCCTCAAAGCAAAGTTTAAGTGGGACTGAACTGGTGCACAGGCCTCATGCTGGCCCTCTGCACAGTGGTAAATGTCACCCACTTGATTACTTGGTTATGGTCTTTTAAGGCTCAGATGCCACAATGATGAACATGGTATAAATATGTACCTCAGGAGTCTAAATGGCTATTAAATAAGATATACCCCGAAATCAGTTAAGGATATTATTTATATTGTTGTACATACAAATATTATCAAACTTGTAGATCTTCAAAAACAAATTACTATTCTAAATTATACAACTAGTTTTAGAAGTGGTGGCTCGCTTCCTAACAGATTAGAGAGACCAGGCTCTCCATTCTGTGAAATGAAGTATGTGAATGACCCCTCCTGAGTTGATGACATTTTGCCTACAATTTTATTTTTCTGTGCCAAATCCTCATTGACTTCAATGGCCATTCCACATATGGAATGAGAGTAAGCTATGACTCTAAATGCTTTTTTAATGACTGACAGCTCCATAAACTACAACCTTGTATACTTCATGGTTTAAGCAAGAGAGAGTCTTAAATAATTGTTCTGAACTTAAATTAATTTACATGTATATTCTCCTACCTGAAAACTGTTGTGCCACTTGATAATTCTAGAAGTAACTGGAGAGAACAGGGGTAGTTTAAAAAACCTCACCGGAAAAAATATTCAAGTTGAGCGCTGATTTAATGACCATGCCGCTGTTACTTTCCTCTCCTCATAGAAAATACAGGTGACTTTTTTCATGGCCTGGGCTTTGCCAGGGAATACCAGCAGATCCAGGATGCCAGCTGCCGCCCATAGTGGAAAGTGCAATGAGAAGGATGGGTTGAGATGACATAGGCTGCCTGCATCCTCAGTCCCCACAGGGAACCTGGAGGCAGCCAGCACAGCCCAGAAATTGTGATGGGCCTGCTTAGGAGAGGACATAACAAGTGTGCCTAGGACATGCGCTGATCCAGAATACCTCTTGGGAGCCTTTGGGGAGAGAGGTACCATCCGTAGAGTCCCTGCCATAAATTAATCCTGACCTCTCCCAGTGGAACTCAAGGGGAGAATCACAGTGCAAATATCTCCTCCTGGAAGTCAATCTTCCCAAAGACACAGTTGCAGGAGGATGCAGATTGCACTCCCTCCTGGGCCAGAGGAGGCAAATCAACTCCACTTAAGAATGACTTTGGTCTTTTCAATGAAGTGCTGACCACACATGTACTTCCCTGACTAATTTTCTGTTGCTATTCCTGAACCAAAATTATCTTTTTTATGACCAAGTTATGTAAATACAGCCTGTTTGATTTGGGGTGTTATATGCTTTGTTGCAGGTTGGAAGAGTGTAGATTCTATACCAAAGCTGGTGTCTGATTATATGGCAAAGAAATTCAGTTTGGATGCCTTGGTGACATACACTCTGCCATTCGACAAAATCAATGATGCTTTTGATCTTATGTATGAGGGGAAGAGGTAGGTTGTTATCAAGAAATTAAATCAGCCTTATCTTTGCTGATATAGCACCTTCAAAACAAAACATCATTAAAAAACCCAGCAAAAGCCTTATTCCTGCTGCTCACTTAGCGAGGCACAACTGATAGGGTGATCAGATAGTGTTTTCAAGGGGCTCCCCCAAACAGTTTCCTAGTCAGCCCAATGTATCAGGCAGGGGTTCATGTGCTTCCATAGAGGAGGGTAGAGGGACTGGGAAATCTACATTTAAATAAAATACTTTCTTATAAACAAAACAAAAAAGGAGGTATCAGCACTGAGCAAACCAACCTTTTTTTTTTTTTAAGCTTTTAAGTTACGCTTTTGCTGGAAATATTTATACTTTATTCCTGAGATATATACTGAGTAGACTGATAGCATAGCACTGTGTTCAACTTGTGCAATTTGAAGGGTGCATGTGAGGGGACATTTTAGAGGCGCCATGGCCACTGCCATCTGGGCCAATCTGGCCTATTGCAAAAGCCAAAATTTGTCTTGCCAAGTATTTTAGTGACATTCCACCACAGGATTATGTTACTTGTGGCACGGACAGGTTTAGCAAAGAGGAGGTGACTCTATCCAAGGCAGGGAAACTAGCCCAAATTCCCCTTTGCTGTGGGGACAATTTTAAGAGGGACCCCAAGCATCCCCTGCACCCCATCAGAGCAGCAACCTCTGAATCCTAGCACTTCACCCTCCCAGCACAAGAATAGTTTTGCTAAGTCGGTCAACAACTGACAGAGGTGGGAATGGCTGAGTTTAAACAGAAGCAGTCACGTAAGGTAAAAAGTGAGCATTGTCCATATGTAGATGTTATGCACAAATGTTAAATAAAAAGTTACAAATGAACAACGCTGATAAATTTTTCTATTTTCTGTTTGCAGCAACAGAACCGTCTTGGTTTTCTAAGGATTCAACTTACATTTTTGCAGACTCCCATATGAATTTAAGCCTTATCCTCAGGCTGCCTCACTGCTTAATGACTCAATTATCTTTTCTTTACATATTCAGGAAAGTACCTATGTTCAGTACATGATAATATGGAATAGGTAGAAAGTAAAGGTCACAATAGACAGTAGCTGTAAACACAGACATAAGTGTGTGGAAGTGTACGATACCAATACATAATATTTATACATGGATGTGTAAACAGTGGGTCACTTTAGCGCAACATGCTTTTTTGCTAACACTGCTGTTATTTTTGATTTGTATACGGAATCTAATCTAATATTAATGAAATAATTAACTATATAAAATGTGTTTTTTAGTTTTTATGCCAAGAGTTTTCATTCCATTCCATTTCTGTTGGCATCGTCTTGCAGAAAACTACAAACAGCCTCAAAGTGACTAAGGGTTAGATCCACAAAGGGACTGAGCATTGTAAAGCCTAACTTGCCACCCAGTGGTATCCTCAGCCCTGAGTTAGGCATATAGATTCTCTATACAATGCATGGGGAGAGTTAGGTACCTAAGAAAGGGATTCACAGAAGCCAGCACGATAAGTGAGTGGGGAACTGCTTAAGGTAGCCAGTAAGAAATGCTGAGAAGAAGAGTGTGGCCTAAGCCCTGCTCCTTCAGGGAACTTAGGCACCTAACTCCACTACTAGGGATTCACATTCATGAACCTTCTGGAATTGGATGCCTAAGCCAGGCCAGCCCTTTCTCCCAAAGGGAAAAAAACAGAATGAGAGACAGAGATACCCACTCTATCATAACCAATAACGCAGCAGTTAGGGCACTCACCTGAGATGTGGGAGGACTTGAGCATGGGTCTCCCCTATCACAGAAGAGTGCCGTAACCACTGAGCTATTAGGCATTCTGGGGTAGAGCACTCAATCTCTCCTGTTGAAGTGGTGGAGGGGGCAGGAGTCAGAGAAGCAGATACCTGAGACCAGGAAGGGAGAGAGCCGGCAGCTGCTGGGAACAGGGAATCAGGCTGCTGCTGGAAACAGGAGGGTGGTGCGTGTAGTTACCATCTCCAAAATTACTTCATGGGTGCAGGAGCTCTTTGCATCATCACAAGAGCTCCTGCAGTGGGGGGGGGGGGGCACAGTCATGTGTCTCAGGATAAAGGCATGAGACTCGGCAATACTGTGTCTATGTGGGAAAGCTATGACAGTATAAGTTAAGGTGTGCATTTAAACCACTGTGTTATATCAATATAAACCCGTGTAGACACTTTTATTCCAATGTAAGAGGGCTATTTTTGGTTTAGCTTGTATCACTTGGGAAGCTGTGCAAACAAAACCAAAAAAGCCACTCTTATCCTGGAATAAGAGTGTCTACACAAGGTTTATACTGGTATTACTATATTGGTTTAACTATACCAGTTTAATGATAAAACTTCCCTGTTTAGGCAAGCCCCCAGTGAAAGTTACAGAGGAAATATCCAGGACCTCACTTTTATGACAAACATTTAAATAACATCAATGGCACTGATCCTGCAAACTCTATGTACATTCTTAACTTTCCACCAATGCAGGGCCACTGGAACTACTGGTGTTGGAGATACGGCATCCCTCCCGGCTCCAATAATAGGAACTGAATGCAGAGCTTCCATCATGTTTACAGTTTTGTTAGCTTTCAATATTCCCACTATAAAACTTGCTCCAGCACCCATGTCCCTGTACCGATACTGTTGAATTATTCAGGGCAACTGATTTATTCAATTCACATTTAAGCATGTGCATACGTTCTTTAGGACCAGGGCCTAAAATATTAACTAGCACATTAACATCTCACTTCTGTGTTATAAATAAATGAATTCTAATCTCCATACTATTGAGTATTACTGTCGAGTTTTGCAAATTTGACTGAATAACCAATTTTGTTTTATTTAGCTGCATGTCATAAAAGTAACAACTATCTAAAACTAGGTAAAAATAAATATTACTATTACAAACAGCAGTCTTTGTCACTGGACTTTATCACTAAATTTTACAATTATTATTTTTTTAAAAACATTAAAGTTTTAAGAATTCTGTAAGTGCTCCTGTGAGGAAACGTTATGCAATTAAGTTAACATTTCACACAAGTTATTACAGTGACATCTACTGCTCATTTTATTTTCTCTTTGGTACAATTTGTTATGGTTTAATTTTCTTAAGATGCAGGACTAATTTGATTTTTTCATATTACAAACACACGGCAATTTGTTTCCAGTAGACTTATCCGATTACTAGCATTTCCTGGGTCTGTGTGTGTAAAAAAATATGAAACTTCCTAATCCTCTCCTTCTGAGCCAATAGGAGTTTTGCTAACATTTCATCAACTACAAGTTGCTCTTACAGTACATCATATTGACCACTGATTGGTCAGGGCCTTGGATAAAACACAGGTTGTCAATATATAATGGTAGAGTTCCCCAGATCATATTCCGTTTCTAAAATTTCTTTGGTTTCTGGGTTGAACAAAAATCATATTTAAGGCCTATCAAAGACTTTAAGATATATATGAATTAATCTCCATTGGGAAGAAAAGTATGGCTTCAATTCAAGTGGGGTATGGTTTTGTTGCCTATAACCTTATAGTGTGGTCTTTGAATTTCTCCCTGGATGGTTAGTGTTTCACTCGGGTAATGTACCCAAAATTGACCTGAGAAAGACCAACCTTTTCTGAGTTTCTTTAAAAAAAAAAAAAAAAAAAAAAAAAAAACCCACCAAAATTCTAATGCAAAAAGTTAATGTAGGAGGAGTTGAAATGATAATTCAGGCATTCCTGGCTCCTAGCCCAGTTCATTGCGGTACATCACATGGCTTCTCCCATTCAAATACAGGCCCCAGTTATACAAGTAGTCCCTTACATGAGGATGGCTGCGTTCACACATAGGCTCACTGAAGTCTGAGGGGCTTCACAAGGGTCCACTTGCTTGGAACAACTTGCTGGATCAGAATCACAGTTGGTAAAAAGTACAAAGTCTCTAACTATTCATCTCCCCTCCCATTCCCCCCCCTCCCCAAAAACTCATTTTCTAAGGAAGGAGTAATTGTTGGTAATACCATATAGGAATAATGGAGAGTCTGGTATTCATTCGCCTTTTGGTGTAGCATGAAGCCTGATTATGTACCTTGCTGTACCATGTACCTTCGGAGCTGAGGATTATCTGATGCTCCTTGCCTGCCCCCAACAGACAAATTGTAAGTGTTTTTCAATTCCAGCTCTAACCAGACAGAACTTACTAAGGCTACGTCTTCACTACCCACCTGAATCGGTGGGTAGAAATCGATCTCTCGGGGATCGAATTATCGTGTCTCGGGACGCGACAATCGATCCCCAAATCGATGCTTGTACTCCACCAGCGCAGGTAGGAGTAAGCGCCATCGACAGGGGAGCCGCAGAGGTGGATTTGCCGCCATCCTCACAGCAGGGTAAGTCGGCTTGGATACGTCAAATTCAGCTACGTTATTCACGTAGCTGAATTTGCGTATCTTAAATCGACCCTCCCCCTCCCCCCTCCCGTAGTGAAGACGTAGCCTAAGATACAGAACCAGACCTTAAGAAAGCTGAGTCTGGAGGCCCAATAAGAAATGTGAAGTAGGGCCATCTCACTTTAAAGTAGAACAGGAGTACTTGTGGCACCTTAGAGACTAACAAATTTATTAGAGCATAAGCTTTCGTGGACTACAGCCCACTTCTTCGTGGCTGTAGTCCACGAAAGCTTATGCTCTAATAAATTTGTTAGTCTCTAAGGTGCCACAAGTACTCCTGTTCTTCTTTTTGCGGATACAGACTAACACGGCTGCTACTCTGAAACCTGTCACTTTAAAGTGAGTGTCATATGGCCAGGCATATTATGGCTATACAATTCTGCCTCCTCCCCTTTCCCCCCCCCCCCAAAAATACTAAAGACATTTTTAGCCTGATCCTGGAAATTTTTGTTCAAGGTGGACAGAAACAGCTGTTCTGATAGGTATGTTGGGATAAATTACATAGTCTGGGGGATCCTGCCTACCCAGGAAATTCATAAGATCTGTCCAAGATCTATAACCAATTTGATACTGACATGGGTCTGACGAAGTGGGTATTCACCCACGAAAGCTTATGCTCCAATACATCTGTTAGTCTTAAAGGTGTCAGAGGACTCTCTGTTGCTTGATACTTTCAGTTACTTTAGGACAGTGGTGTTCACAGAGGTATTGGAAGGACAGCTTGATATAAATACCCATATATCTAGTACTGCATTTTGCTAGTCAGAAAAGAAATCAGAATAGCGAGAGTAGAGTGTCACAGAGTATATGGAGGGGAGGGACAAGAGTGGGGAATCCTCTCCTTATCTAATGTTAATTACATAGCCCAGTAAGTCTCTATATGAGGTAATAATTTGCAGTATATACATACTATATATTTAAAAAATAAAAGAACACCTCAGCTATACCCCATGGCCTTGCAGGCATATAAGCACTCATTCTCGTAGAGATCATGGGAATAAAAACAATCTTGAAGAGAGATTTAAATAAGGAAGGGTAGGGTTCTCTTCGACCAGTTTAGGATAGGCATTACATGAATGAAATAATACCTGAGTGGGGAGCAGTTGTGATGTCACAAAAAAGGAACTATGGCTTTATGCAGGGGAATAATGAAAATCTATGTAATGCAAAAACATGCTTGTAACACAATATCATGAGACAATCTCAAAATAGTGTGAAAATGTCACGAACACTCAATCATGTGACCACACAAATGATGACACATAGAAACACCATGATGATATGTAGAACCCTCGGCTCCCCCTTACTGCACCAACTCTGAAGAACAAAATAATGTTGCAACATAATGATGTAAAATTCACAATGGATGGCAACCATGACGGAACTTCCAAGTAACAGCAACTTATTTTCATGCAAATAACCTTGGCAATAAACAGGAAAGAGAAATACATATGTCTCTCAATGTAACTTTTTTTTTTAAAAAGTCAACATGAGACACTAGTGAATCTTGATATGGGGGTATCAAGAATGAGATTGGGGGGGCATAAAGACAAGACTGGCAGATGTTTCTGTCCACTCCCACTGCAGGAACAGTGCTCTGTTGTTATTATTTTTAGCTATGCATTTCAAGAAAGGTATCCTACTAGCCACTCTCTCCCACAACACAGGTCCCGGTAGGTGCAGGAGGGCTCTGCATGGAGCACCCTGTAGGGGCGGGGCCAGCTTGTAGTACTGTATCTGACGCCACACCAATATTGTTACTAGTGCAGCAGGTAATTTTATGTCCAAGTTTTCCAATGTTCCGCAGACCCTTTCCCCCTATGGAAAAGGCTGGAAGTTCTTCCTCAAGAACAGTCACCATGTCTTATGAACACCTCTAGCTTGTACACAGAGCGCCATGAGAACACCCTGGGCGCGTTTCCCCGTTCGTTGCTTGTAGATGTAGGTGTGAGTTTTGCTATATCTGATGCATAACTGCACAATAACAACAACCACACTGCCCAGGGACAAACGGGGGTAGGGGTGGGACACTAGTGGGGGGTCACGTTTTCCCTCCTTCCCCGGGAAACTTTTTAGCGTCCGGACAGTCCTGCTGACGTTTCAAACACAGCGAGACTTTGTGGGGCCCATGTATTTGCATTGCAGACTCCCCTGCCCTTGATGCTTCTTACCGGGCTCCGGAATTCATTCTGGGGCAACCGCTGCAAGCAAACCAGCAGCCCAGCGCCTCGCCGGCGGAGCGATGCTTCAGTCATCGCCCTAAGGGGGAGTGGCAGCCTGTCGCCCGGCCCTGAAGAGGCGGCTCCAGCGGCAGCGAGCGAGCGCGCATGCACCGGCACGGGCGGCCCCTTTGAGGAGCACGCTTGGCGGGGCTCTGCGGGAGGACCGGCTGCGGGGGCCCATGGCGAGCGGGGTAAGGCGCATGGAACGTTCCCCGGAACGCGAGCGCTTCCCGCGGCCGCGCTCCCGGGCAGAGGCGGGCTCGAGCTGGCGGCGAAGGGGGCTGCTGGGCAGGCAGCGCAGAGGGAGGCTGCCATGCAGGAGGGCCGCGTCCTAGCTCGCTAGCTGGGCTGCCGGGGCGCTCCCAAGCGACCGCAGTGCTCTTCTGATCCGCACTCCCAGCAGGCGACCTGCTGGAGCTGGGGTTTGCAAGGCCCTTGGGGCTGCTCACGCTGGAGTTGCCCGGAGTTTTAGATCAAGCAGGTGTTTTCCTTAAATCACAGTACAGGAAGCTGGACATTGAGGGTGTTCTTCCATAGAGTCCATCGCATGAGGTTAACTTGTACTGTTGCTTTTTCTTAAACTTTGCGATGCAAGCACACAGCATCGTTTAGAGTACAGCATGGAATTTATTATCTATCACTTCTGTTGTGGTAGCGGGCAAAGACCCCAGTTGCGAACACGGGTGTTAAGTGTTGTATACAATGCCATGGTCCTGTCCCAAAGAGCTTATGACCTGGAGTCCCAGTGAGTTCAATAGAATTGCACACATGCATAACGTTATTCATGTATGTGTCTGCAGGAGTGCGGGCCTAAGATGACAAGTAGCCTGGCACAGATAAGATCAGGGAGAAATATCCATGCATTCTTGACTCCAAAGAAGAACTATGATCATTATAAATGTGTTTGCCCCAAAGGGGGAAATATTTATACATCAATCTGGAAGGCTGGGTACATAATTAGTTGGGAAACTTGTTACTATCATCTGCCTGTTTGACCCTTTGTGGTTGCTGTGAAAAAGATTGGTATATCAATCTCTCCCTCAGGGGTTCTCAAACGTCATTGCACTGAGACCCTCTTCTGACAACAAAAGTTATTACAGGACCCCACGAATGGGGACTGAAGCCTGAGCCTGCACAAACCCTGCTCCCTGGATGAGGGTGCCAAAGCTGAAGCCCAAAGGCTTCCGCCCCAGGTGGTGGGGTTTGAGCTTCCGCCCCAGGCCTCAGCAAGTCTAAGCCAGCCCTGGCGACCCCATTAAAACAGGATCGCAACCCACTTTGGGGTCCTGGACCACAGTTTGAGAACTGCTGCTCTACAGCTATAAGATCAGCAGATACTGTTCACCCAGTGACAATGAGTTGGCCATTTCACGTAACTATTTCAAAATCTCTTGAGAATCTAACTCTACACACTGCTTTCTTCCCCTCAACTGCATCCTACATCACCAGTCTGTCTGAGTAGGTCAAATAATTAAATGATTGCCCAGACAGTGAAAGCTTGTCCTACCAACTGTTCCAAAATAAGATGCAACTTCTACAACTGTTCTAGTGGGCTCAGCTGTAATGGCATAAACAGAAAATGATTGTGCGTTTTGGAGGGCTAGCTTGATTGAATTAATAAAGATACTGTTTTGATGCTAATATCTGTAATAAAGAACAAGAAAAATACAGCAAATAACCTTTTTCAAATGTTGTCTTCAGAGCCTCTCAATGAAGCAACTGAAAATTAAATTTCAGCCTAATAATTTCTTAACAAAACTTTGATACCCTAATTTCAGTTTTTAATATTCCGGGGGCTTGGATAAACATTAACTGGATAAACATTATTTCAAGTCTCCTCTATAAAGGCTACACTTTTTAGACTGACCAGCATGTTGTAGACTGAGAGGTACTTGGAATGAGCCTTCTGCAACATCTTGTCATATCTGTTGAGTTGTCATATCCTTTTTTTGCTTTTTATTTTTAGAGGTATTTATGCAGGGAAAACTAGGAACTTCTACTTTTTTTTTTTAATTGTAAATTTAAGATGTGTAATGTTTGTTCATTGAATGTTCACAGCCAACTATTAAGGTCCATATCTATTCTATAACTTTTATTTTTTAAGCCATCTCTTTATTTAAATAACCCATTCACATTTTGAAAACATTTACTCTTAAATGCTCACATTTAATTTGAGAGAATGAATCAGTTTTCATATTGTGGAAAAGGGCTTAATTGAAAACTCCCAAGTTATTTACTGGTTGACAATTCCTCTTGTACTTTGATCCCTAGAAATTGACTAGATTTCCTGGCAAACTTTCAGGAGTTTAGTCACAATTCCCCAAGTGCAAAGCAGTGTAACTTGTTGGTTTCTATGCAGCTGCTTTCCCAAAGTTAATATATCACATTTATTATATGCATACAGACAATAATGCAGAACAAACTAGCCTAAAGTTTGTGGAAAAGGGCTGGGAAAGAAGTAACAAAGGCCTTTTATGCTTGGGGGAAGTTGATTGTTATGGCTATTCCAGTATAAGGTAACTATTTTGGAATAGCTCCCCCATGTTGGCACTCAGTTTTGGAATAATTACTCCATTCACAAAGCAATAGTTATAGCTATGCCAGTCAATTTCCCTGTGCAGACAAAGCCTTAAATTCAGCTTCAAAGTTCATTAGAACAGGCCTCTGTGTTCTGTGGCAAGCTATTGCATGTAGTATTTCACTGAAAAAGATGCTGCCTTGTGTGGTTAAAAAGAAGAATAATTTAGGTTAACAGATTTTTCCATAGCTCCTCAGACAATTGAACTGAAGCTCATCAGACTTGTAAAAAGGGAAATCTAAAAGCAGTCCAGATCCTCATTCTCACAGGACCCAACTCTGCTCTTGGTTGCATGGATGTAACTCCTGCTGACCTCCTCAGTTGGAAGTGCATCCATGTAACTGGAGGCAGAATTGGAGCAATTGATTCAAAAAAATGTTGCTTTTTCAAGAATCTAAGTTCTGTTTATCTTTAAAATGTTTCTACCCTACTTGATTGAAAAAGTGAGCTTCCCCAGATAAATAAATGCAGTGTAGTCTTAGGGTGAAATTCATCCATGATGCTGAAGCCTACACAGAGTCTTGGTTGTGAGCAGTTCTGTCACACAGAAGTAAGTATCTGTGCATCCCCTATGCATTGCATAAAAGTTCTCTGTGCTGGCCACATGTAGTCTGCTGCAGAAAGCCACAATGGGAGCAGGCTGGGTGGGGGGCAACAGTTTGACCTCTGTGTTAATCCAAACTCTTTGTGAGACAAATGGCTTAACTGAATTTTCCAAGTTTTGAAATCTTGATTATGTGTACTGCTGGCACTAGCTACAGAAAAACACCATGTGTCTCACATAAATGCTGATTGTTTATTTTAAAATGTCACTAGCTTTATCTAACATTTTTCATATGACTCTTTTCTCCCCTTCCCCATTACCACAACATACTGTCTTCAAAGTACTAAAATAACACTTTTTTAAGTCTTGGTGGTTCTTGCTTAAGTTCCTGAAAGCAAACGTAGGGCGACTGTCCCTTTGTTCTAAAGTCATTGGGAGTTGAGGGTAGGATCTGCCCTATAACTTCGTATCTGGGATTATTTCCAAAAATTAGTAGCCTTTCTTTTGTTTTTCCCTCCAGTGCACAAGAATTATTATAAATGAACAGTGCAATAACTCTGCTCTTCTTTCTCATTTAGGTTATTAAATGCAAGGCCGCTGTTGCCTGGGAGGCAGGTAAACCACTCTCTATAGAAGAGGTAGAGGTTGCACCACCAAAAGCACATGAAGTCCGTATTAAGGTAACTTAAGCAAATGTTTATGGCCTGCTTTACGCTTTGTACTTTGGGAGACCAAATAATAAAGCTGAATAATTTGTTTGCCCTTGTAGGAAAAAATGTTGAATTTACAGTGTTTGTGTTATCTGTTTGTTTGAAACCTAGGTAAGACTCTAAAGAAAATGATGGTGTCTGGTTTTTGGGATGGCATAAAATGAAATGGCTGCTGGTCTGAGGCCTAACATTTATTTTGGTCTTGGGCCAAAGCCTAAAAATCACTGCTATTCTGAGGGATCAGTAGCAATTTCAATCCGTCTGAGCGAGAAATGTGTGCTTTATCCCAATGGAAACCTGACCTCATTTATTTATTCATTTTAATTTTTCAAACTGTATGTGACATTCAGTGCTAGTCATTTCAGTTCATAATTTATCAGACCTCAAACTCATCACTGTGATTAGCATCTTGCACACTCCAGATCTTCACTTCTGATTCTAACAAGACTTTTAATAGGCAGTATCTCCCAAACTAATATATAGGGTGCAACGTGCCTCCATGCAAAGAGTCCACATGAGGTCCTGTGTGCTACTTAACACTTCTATTAAGAACTTACGTTGGATTTATGCGGTGCTTATAATGTTATATGGACCCTCTATACAGGGTGATTTCTTCCTCTTTCCCCCCCCCCCCCCCCATTTAAGATTGATCCCATTTGAAATCTGGGGTACCACATTGTTTTCAAATCACATAGAGCACTGGCTTTAGCAGATCTTGAGCCAGCAGCCGCCAATTTTACGTCCGTGCTGAAGGGATGAGACTCAAGCAGAGATCAAAGCAATGTGATTATTTTTTCAGGTCCAATATATCTTGAGTTGCTGGAGCTAAAAACACTTTGGTTAAACTACTACAAAAGTCTTCAGAATCAGTGAATTCACCCTAGCACTAGTCTTGGATTACTGAGCAGGAAAAATATTTCAATACCAGTTATCTCTTTTTAGATTCTCCTTCATTACCTCCAGAATATTTCAGATTATTATAATATTCCTTTAGGTTGTTGCCACTGCTGTCTGTCACACAGATGCCTATACGCTGAGTGGTGCTGATCCTGAGGGGTGTTTCCCAGTGATCTTGGGTCACGAAGGAGCAGGAATTGTGGAGAGTGTTGGGGAAGGAGTAACTAAATTAAAACCAGGTAGGAAAACATTTGGCTCTTCACAAGCGCTTTTTCTACTTTCTTTGGAAATCTTGCTTCACGAGAATAAATTGCTCCAACTTGTCCATTGAAAAGCAGAATTAGCGAGCTGCCGTGATGTTTTTGTTGGGCTATACCTGCCTAAAATTTTCCTTCATGCGGGTGGTCCAATACTAGCCTAACTAATGTGCTCTTGGTTTACTATTCAGAAGAGAGTAGTTTACAGGATTATGATGTAATATTGTATGGAGAAACTATTTGTGTTCTAAAAGTGTCAGTTGTTTTTAACCAATTGAACAATTAGAGATAACAGCTGTCTAGATATTCTGTTTTTTCCATATAGGTTTGTTCTTGTTTAACTTTAGATGGAAATTGATTGATTGTTTACTCAGACATGAGATGAATCAGGGGTTTTTTTTATACACAGCACTTTACAAAACCTGTACTTTGTCATTCTATATTTGTAAGTGTATTGGAGACTTCAAATCCACAAATAAGACTGCATGAATGATTGCCCCCATTAAAATGTCATGGTATTGACCATGTTAACATTTGACCACATACCAAATGTGTGTATGTTTCTTTCATATTATCCTTTCAGTCTTTAAACAGCTAGTCATGTGAAATGTTTCTCTCATTATGTTCTCTAGGTGACACAGTCATCCCACTGTACATCCCACAATGTGGAGAATGCAAGTTCTGTTTGAACCCTAAAACCAATCTCTGCCAAAAGATAAGGTTGATGCACTTTTTTTCTTGATATACACAGAACAATAATTGTTCAGTGTAGCTCACTTATGTAACAAAGTTAACTGAATTTGTATCAAATTGTTTTGACTTCATGTACCATCTGATTAAATGCAGAGCAAGGTCACGTAGTTGGAAAGATGTATGTTTTAGGTTTGTTATGCAATACCCATTTTTTCTCCCTTTTTTCAAGGCTTAGTAGTCTTTTTTTTTTTTTTGGGGTCTCCTTTTCTGGTCTTACTTAAATTCACTTCTTTGTGTGTGGCTGTGATACTGTGCTATGAATACTATCATTTGTCAAGGTATCTAGTAACAGAGGAGGTATTCAAAATTCTGTTTGATTCAAGTGGTAGCTTATCATAGAAAATTATTGCCCTTTGAATGAAGAAAGAATGACTTGCTGTGGTCAATATGTTCAACCCAAGGAACAGTAGTTCTCCCTTTATAAACAAGAAACACAGTCTGTTTTCTACCCTTCAAAATGTCTTTGTCCTAAAATGAGATGCACTTCAGTTAGCCTTTGCTAAGTTGTTGCATGTTTAGATCTCAGTCATGTAAACCAGTGGCTCTCAAGCTTCCCAGACCACTGTACCCCTTTCAGGAGTCGGATTTATCTTGTGTACCTCCAAGTTTCACCTCACTTAAAAACGACTTGCTTACAAAATCAGACATAAAAATACAAGTGTCACAGCACAACCCTATTACTGAAAAATTGCTCACTTTCTCATTTTTAACATAATTATAAAATAAATCAATTGGAATATAAATATTGTACTTACATTTCAGTATATCATCTATAGAGCAGTATAAACAAGTCATTGTATGAAATTTTAGTATGTACAGACTTCGCTAGTGCTTTTTGTGTAGCCTGTTGTAAAACTAGGTAAATATCTAGATGAGTTGATGTACCCCCTGCCAAACCTCTGCATACCCCCCCCCCCCGGGCCACATGTACCCCCGGTTGAGAACCACTGATGAAAGCCACTCAGCCAGCAGCAGAGCTCCATCAGTTATGGTAGCTACCATTTTAGCAGACCCAGATTAAATCGCAAGTAAACACTAGCATGATCTCATAGTTTCCATTCATGCATACCACAAAACCACTATCCACTAAGATGGAATTGGCAGAGGCTGCTCAGAAGAGACTTGGGATATGTCTATACTGCAATCACAGGATGTGATGTGATTTGATTTTTTTTTTTTTTTTTTTTTTTTTTATAGTTCATGTAAACGTAGCCAAGCTAGCTTGATTAAGGCTAACTAGGGAACCAGTAGCACTGAAGCCACGGCAGTACGTGCCTCTGGGCAAGTAAACAAGCCTGCTCAGAACCCTGAGTAGTTACTTGGGTGGCTACCCCATGCTGGAGCCTGTGCTGCCTCAGCGTCACTGCTTGGATACCCAAAGTAGCTAGAGTAAAGCTAGTTCAGGTATGACTGCACAAATTGCAAATGATACCCCACCATTGCAGCATAGGCATACCCTGGGACTAAAAGAACAGAGGATACAGTGGGGCAGGAGTGGGGTGTGTTGGAAAGAGCAGTTATGGTTTATAGGCATTGTGTGGTTTCCTGAATGTCTGGGTCAGAGTGCTGTTAGGTCCTGCTTCATCAAAGCACTTAAAGTGCTTACGTCCCACTGAAGTCAGTGGGACTTAAATGAATTCTTAAGAACTTTGATGAATTGAGGCTTTGGCGCGTGATCCAAAGGCTGTTAAAGCCAGTAGAAAGATTGCAACAGGCCTGTAGTCTCTAACTTTCATGAACTCAAGCTTTACTTAAATGTCTTCAAAATTTTGACTCTACGGGTAATCATGTAGCTAAATCTCCATGCACTGCTCAGAAACTGTACCGCTTGATGGAAATTAAGTCACTTCTTAGACTCTCTCCTATCACTTTCTGTGACACCACATTAAATATCATTTGTTGTATTGTGTTTTTTCAGAGTTACCCAAGGAAAAGGACTGATGCCCGATGCTACCAGCAGGTTCACCTGCAAAGGGAAGCAAATTTACCACTTCATGGGGACTAGCACCTTCTCTGAATACACTGTTGTGGCTGACATCTCTGTGGCTAAAATTGATGCTGCTGCTCCTCTGGATAAAGTTTGCCTATTGGGCTGTGGAATTTCAACAGGCTATGGCGCTGCCATCAACACTGCCAAGGTATGGCGCCTAGCTGCTCACTCTCTCTTCCACGTAACTGTGGCTAATGACATTAAACTGGAAATAAAGTACTGCCATGAAAATCTGTTAAGGCTGGGCTTGGAGAAAGTAAGACCAGAGGAACAGTCATTGAGTGGGAGAAGGGACATGTGCTCACCACTTCCTTTCTTCCTCTTCCACTACCAAATTTGACAGAGAGCCAGACCTAGTAGGAAACAGGAAGATTGACCTGGGCTTCCCACCTGTTTAGCCTCAGCAGACACAGTCAGATCAAAAACCCTGTTCCTCCTCCTCCTCCCAGCTCTCTTTGTGCAGAGTGGGGTAGAGAAAGCATGTCTTGATGGAGGCAAGTGGATGTGAACAGGAGCCACCTTGAACTGTTCAGGGATTTGTTTGTGGATGGATATTATGGGTCAGTTGGGGTTACCTTATAGTAAGGACAGACTTGTACATATTGACAAGGTTGACAATGTTGCAATGATCTCTGGTTCCACCTGTTCTCATGCCACCATCCCATTACATGTCAAGTTCTCCCTCTTTGTTTGGGGGTGGAGGGAGGAACCTTCCCACAGTTCTAGTGGAGACCCTGAGCCATTGCCCACCTTTTGGGCAAGGAGTAAACTTAGCCCATTATAACCCTTCAAAAACAATTCATAGACAAGAAAAATCTCTGGCTTACTTCCCTACCTCTGCGCGATAATGACTCGCAACTTTGGATTTTTATTCTTTATTTTTCTTTAATATTTAAATCTGTATTTTTTCACACACATGGAAGGATGTGTCTCTTCTTTCCTCTCTCCTGATCAGATTTCTCTTGCTTTGTTAGGTGGAACCTGGTTCTACCTGTGCTGTCTTTGGATTGGGAGGAGTTGGGCTGGCAGTTATTATGGGCTGTAAAGTGGCTGGAGCTTCCCGGATCATCGGCGTTGATCTCAACAAAGATAAATTTGCCAAGGCTAAAGAGTTTGGAGCCACTGAGTGCATCAACCCTCAGGACTTCAAGAAGCCCATACAGGAGGTGCTGGTTGAGCTTACTGATGGTGGAGTGGACTACTCTTTTGAGTGCATTGGGAATGTTGGTGTCATGGTAAGCATGCACATGGTAGTACGGAAAGGGAAGTTTAACTATGACTTGGGACAGTTAATTACCTTAAGAGAAAGACAAGCCCCTTTCTGTTTACAAGGGAGCATTCTATCATCTTTCTTTTCTATCGAGAGTAGCCTGGTACTACTTATACAGTAGACTAAAAGGGTCTATTTCAACCAATCCCAATTATAAAATGAAAGACAAGTTACTGCTTAGGTGGAAAACAGCTCCTTTATGTTCTAAAAATGGAAAAAAATTAGTCATGCAAACGCTGACAGTGCTGAAAAATAAAATATCAGCAAATACACTGATTTCATATTTTCATCTTTCATCCCACATGACAAACTAAATACCTTAATTACAATATTGCTAGGAAGTAACGCTAGATGGAAAATAATTCTTTCAGTAACAGCATAGATCAGGTTGTTCTTTCGAAGTACAATCCAGCTCCATTTGACTCCAGGTGGGAGTTGGGACTGCAGTGTTTTAAAAACAAACAAACAAAAAGTGTGGGGCAAGGTGTGGGAATATTGGCCATTTTACCAGTTAAATTATATATACACTTGTCAAAAAAAAATTTCTTAACTAGGTACAGCATCACTGACACTTACTCTCAATGTTAAAAAAAAAAAAAATGGTGAAATCTGTCAGGCTACATAGCATCAATATATAATAGATGCTTCTTACCAGTGATTAGCTTTATTTTTTTCTGTCTAAAGAGGGCTGCCTTGGAATCCTGTCACAAAGGCTGGGGAGTGAGTGTGATAGTTGGAGTAGCTGCTGCTGGGCAGGAGATCTCTACCCGTCCCTTCCAACTAGTAACAGGTCGCACGTGGAAAGGGACTGCGTTTGGAGGTAACTTTCTGGCACACTGATGATCTCTTATCTACTAAAAAAAGAGGGGAAAAGTACAGTCTTCCTCTGTATTTATGTGAGAAACTGGTTCCTATCAAGTCCTTCTTAGTGAATGTGATGGAGTGAACTACCATCTGGCTTTTCAAATATAACCTTTTATAAATAATTGTCCCCCCCTCCCCGACAAGCTGTAAATGATCAGCCTTCTGTTGCACATTATGAATTTAAAATGCAAGTAGCAGCCATAATGGGAGAATTTCTCCTGTGCAGTTCTATGGCTGTATCATGGTTGAGGTGCAAATAATCACTTGAAGACTTGAGCAATAACAAGAAAAACAGCTCATCTGGGAAATGGGGAATAATGTAAACATGTTTGTGTAAGTAACTGCACTATTAATCACTGAGCAAATGGAATCATTGAGCTCTGTTGTGAGGATGCATAGCTTGTGGGGGGTGGTTTTAAGACAGTAAAAGGGGGGATCCTTTAAGAAGAAACTGTTTAGACGTAAGTCAGGAATGAAAAGCTTCTGGAGTCTTCGCAAAGTGCCACTTTTATGTAACTCTCTTCCACGCAATACAAAGCTGTGCTGTGGTCTCATTCTAAAATACACAAATGTAAAACAGGAAGAGGGTTCAGAGCCAGTTTTCTGAGGTGATCTAAGCTAGACATTGAACACAGGTCCCTGCAGTGAAAAGTAATGCACTTCGCAAATGAGGACCTCAATTTTGACTGGTCATTTTAGATGTACTCGTGCATTCTTTACTCCAGTGCTATTCTACAGCCAGCTGGGTATGGATATTATGACCCCAGGATCTATCTCGTACAAAGAAAACTGAGCTTTAATGACTAATATTATTGGGGGGGGCAGGGTTGATACATTTTATTTCCTACCTCTGCCCTAGGATGGTTTTGAATTTACTGGGTAAAAAAAGTTTGTTTTGGGTTGTTTTCAGGTTGGAAGAGTGTAGAGAGTGTACCAAAGCTGGTGGCTGAATACATGTCAAAAAAGATCAAAGTTGATGAATTTGTGACACACACTCTGCCTTTTGACAAAATTAATGAAGCTTTTGAACTGATGCATGCAGGAAAGAGGTAAGTTTAAATGTCTTATATCCGTAACATTGAATAGCTCAATAAGAGTTTGTAGGGCACTGCTATGTTCCTCCTTCCCCTACCCATACATCCCCTTCGTGTTTCAGATATGCTGTGTGAATTGCCATGCAGTAAGTATGTTCATGCACAACTAGAGCAACTCATTGCTCACTCTCTGTTCCTAGCTTAATGCTGCAACATCAACCTCTATTTTGGGTGGGGATAGGTGAAAGGCAAGGAAAATTACAATGGTTGGTGTTTGAGCAGAGGAGGAAACAAACCATAAACTGGAAAAAGAGAGAACTAAAGCCATAAAGGACAAAAATAAAAAAAGCTAACTTCAAGCACCAGAATAAAAGAGACCGAGAAGGAAACAACAAAAGAAAGTACTTGGATATTAAAATCTCAAACTTAATTCAGAACAATTAGCATTTTAGATTACACTAGAACCTCAGAGTTACAAACTGACCAATCAACCACATTCCTAATTTGGAACTGGAAGTATACAATCAGACAGCAGCTGACCAAAGATGACAAAAAATCGCAACTACAGTACAGCACTGTTAAACATAAACTACTACAAAAATAAAGGGAAAGCAGCATTTTTCTTCTGAATAATAATTTCAAAGCTGTATTAAGTCAATGTTCAGTTGTAAACTTCTGAAAGCAAAATTTTGTTCGGTACGAACAACCTCCATGCCTGTGTTCATAACTCTGAGAGTCTACTGTACTTCATTAAATAGTATATTTAAATTTCATGTTCCTCAATGTATTTTAAATAATTGGCTGATTGTTAATATTGAATCTAACCTAGCTATCATCTGGTAGTAAGCTGTTAATGTCCAGTTTACATTTATTAACATGCTGGAGTTGTTCTGTCCTTTATCTTGTTCACCAATGGATTTTTTCCCCCTAACATGTGACTGGAGGCAGAACTAAAGAACCTTCAGTCACTGGCTGTGACTTAACTCTGCCCATGTTATCTTACCCGGAGTTTCTTCTCGGCTCAGGTAAATGGCAAGATTGTGCTGCCGTTTGCAAAGCAAGCTTCAGCTATAGCAATAAGTAAATTCAAGACACTTTTCCTCAGGAAAGGTGAACTGAGGCTGTCATTTAGCTTGGTGCAAGCCTGAAGGAAAAAACATGAACGTTATTTATAGATTATGAATCAGCGCAAGAGCAATTCTGCCACCTGGTGAATACCAAATGACACATCACAAAAACATAATACAGTCCAGGATCTGTTCCAGTCATAGTATATCCCTTGCAACCTTTGTGAAAGGGATGGTCTGGTTCTCTCCCTGTAAAGCAAAGCCTAGATCTACTCATGGATGTTATATAACATTTCTCTTTGCATGTAAAGGAGAAGAGAGCCTGTCCATAGACACAATGGCAGAATCCACAGCTGTGACTTAGAGCCTAAGAAGGTTTAACTCAAAGGAAAAGGCAACATCCAGTTTCAGTCTTAGAAATAGCATTAAGTTTTGTTCTCCAAGCTGATGAGTTCCATGCCTGTAAGTCAAAGGCCAAACTACTGGGAATTCATCAGGATAGTAAGTGAGAGCTTTAAATCCAACTCCTAATTGAGTTTCTAAACAATCTGTATGAAATAGCTATCTTTCCCCCTAGAAATAAAAGCAGGATTAATAAATGGTCCAGGTCACCTACCTATTAAGAGCATGGATAAATGGAGAAGGGAAAAATCAATTGGTGGACATGATAGGAATCAGACAAACACATTTTTTTTACTAGTAATTAAATTTTATATTCTCTAACACTGACAACTGCAGACAATGCATTGCCTGCACATATCCAATTAACTTGTAGGAAATGAGACTTAAAACGTATCCAATTTATAACTATTTAGTGCACTTCTGTGCTCCCATATAAGCACCCTCTCTGAAATTTAAATAGAGAAAGCTGTTTTAAATTCAGGCTGGGGAAGAAGAAAATGCATTTAAAAGCCATCCATTTGACTCCATTGACAAACGGTCACAAATACTGAAAATTGACTTTAGAACTTGTATAGGTTTTTTATAAATATTCTCAAATCTAAATTTAGTGTGGAAGAACATACTCACATCTTTGAAGTGAGCGTTTAAAGAGTATAATGTAGGGAATTGAAGACATTAACGAACATGACTGACCGGTTTCTCAACTTACCAGATAACTCAGATTTTAAAAAAGGAAATATTAATTTGAGAGAGGATGGGAGGCTTGCTCTTAGATGAGATGTAGGATTAAGTAACATTTCAAAAACCGTGGTGAAAGTCTTATTATTGATACCTATTTTTGTCGTATTTTTTTCTTTTGTTGAAGCATTCGAAGTGTCCTGAAATTTTAAGGATCCCGAAGATGGAACCTGCCAGTCTTGGCACTATGCTGTGTCTACTAGTTAATGGAGCTTTTTGAAGAAGTGTAGGATCAGCTGGAGAGAAAATTCAGTTGTGATGGGAAAATCATCTGCTTTAGGATCATAGTTTCTATTAAATCATAGGTAACCTGATCTCAGACTAATGATAAATACTAAATCCAGTTATGAAACTAATGCTGGTTCTGGTCATGAAAATGTTTTATTCTATACTAGTCACTCCTGATTTCTGACAGTGCCTAAATCTTTAAAGCTGCTTGATAGGGTTTTTTTTTTTTTTTTGTAAACACCACCTAAAAACTTTCACTCCTCAACAGTCATTAATGTGTTTTCTCTACTTCTAAAAAGTTATTAGATGGACTATGTAACACCTAAAGGTCTGTGGATTGCAGATGTGTACAGAGAAACTCTCCCCCCCCATGCAAAATGGGGTGGGGAGAAGACCCAGTTGTATCTGCAACAGCTTCCTAATCCTCATGAGCAGTAAAAGTTAAATATTGCAGTTAAGCTCTCACATTGCAGAGAACCCCATGGTTGGAATATTTTATACCATTGTACAAGGTTTTTTTCAACCACAGCCATTAGACTCTTATCAGGGGAAGCTTAGTTTCTGCAGATTATTGGGCTGCCAGTGAACTACTGCACTTCAGGCTGAAGCTGACCTTATCCTTCATAGTAGTCTAAGGGGAGAACCTCCGAGTAAACTCCTCTCCTGATTTAACTGCTGTAGAACCCAGAGGCATGGGAGAGGGTGATTTAAATCAAGGCCCAACACCCAGCCAACCTGTTGCTGCTACTGTAAATAGCCCTAATTCAAAAACAAACTTGTCTAAGACTTACCTTTTATTTTGAAAAAAACCTTAAAACTAGTCAAAGGTTTCCGTGACATCGTTACAGTCTGAGGCCCAAAGCCACAGCTGTGTGGGCTGTGATTTATCTGCTCTTACTGAAAGTGAGGTGAGGAAAGTGCCCTCCTTGCAACAATAATGTTGAAGGAAAACTCAGCACTGTGTAGAAAGTGATATTGGGAATTCACTTTCTTCCTCCTGGCCAATAAACTGCTGTCCTAGCATGACTGTATGGGGCAATCTGTAGTAAATCTGACCAATTCTAAGGGCTGGCCTAACATGAACATCCCATGGTAACTTCACAAGAATCTTTCTGGTTGTTCCACTCCTGCTTCATTTCCCATTTGGCTAATTACAGTCTACTGGGCTGGGCATATGCCTTCTGTTCCTGTGCTGTAGTGTTACAGTTCACCAACTGTCAGCAGATCAGCAGTAAATAAAGTATGGTGGAGGCCTTGTAGCAGATAGTGTAGGATTTCCATTATACTATCATTCCATACACCTGGTTATAGATCCATATGTTGCAATTTAGTCCAGTGTTTAAAGATGGTTTCACACTGACAAATTTTAGAAGGAACAACCTGATTCACTTATAACTAGGCTGCAGTTCTGGTAGGCTTAAAGCTTTCGCTGGTCTTGCATCTATACCATTCTAAGGAAAAATTAAAGTAGGGACTGAAGAGGCCCACTAGAACCATCCCAAGCAGGGTTTCTTAACCTGCAACTTCAAAGTCAGTCAGCTATCAGTCCCTGTTAAGTCACAGCATCCATAACTTCCAGGATGCCCTGCCTTTACTACCATGCAAACATCATGGTATGAGTAAGTAACGTGTGACAGATGAGAACTACACACCCCCATTGTTAGAAAAATGAGATAAAAGGATTTAATTGTAATTGTACCTTTATAAGTATCTGGCTTAGTTAGTAAAAAGCCAGCTTCTGTAATACCTGGACAATTACTGATAGGCACCTCTACCCCCACAAAATAAATAAAGGCCTAAAAGCTATATAGTTAAGTTCTCACCTAATATGTTGACCATTCAATTAAATAGAGTAATTTTTTTGAGGAAGCATCTGCTGAAGAATTACACAGATAAGGAAGGGATAGATCATCAAAAGGTTTTCTCCTAATAGTGCTGATGAGGGACTAACTCTACTCATGAAATGTAGCATGTGGAAGATTTACCAATTTTAAGAACTTTATGGGACAAATCTAACTCCATTTAGGAGCAATACAAGCCTGTAGGCCAAGTCATTTTGATGGCAGTTATTTAAAGGATGGAGAGTTCACCCTGCTTCTTTCCTCCCCTCTTCCCCTTCTAGTCATTCTAGTGTCTGTTTGGTTTCATACAATGCATTGTTCTTCAGCATTAATTATAACAATCTGTCTCCTGGAAAATATCCACGAGTCAGCAAAAACTGCTTAAATTTCCATGTAGCATTTAGCAGTTTCCCTAAAATCTTTTATAAGATCTAACCTATTTCTAGAATTTGGAAGACAAAGAAATATAGTATGCATTTGTAAACAAAACTACAATTTGACATGTCTAGAAACTGGAAAAAAAAAATAGGAGAAAAACCAAACTGATCTGGACTTCAGACTGATTTGCTATCTGGTAAATAAACTAGGAGACTGTCTAAACAAAGTTAATTTAAATTTAGACCCTCTTATATAATAAACATTAATTCAGAGATAACTGAAATGCTGTTGTAATTGTAGCTTACCTGCAGAATGCACAGTATGAGGGACTGTCTATATTAAAGTTGCATTGGTCTGTTTAGTTATCCTGGTGCAAATACTTACCATAGATGTGTATTAAACCATGCTTGTAGCAGTTTAGCACATCGTTAAATTAATGGAATTTATCTACACTGGTTTAAGTGCATCTATGGTAGGAATTTGGACAGGTTCAAACAAATTTGCATATGTCCATGCCTCAAAGACTATGTCGATTTTATATTATGAAAATACAGGTTCCATTAAAAGAAGCTACAACTCTTAATTTATATGCCAAAGTCAAGACTTCCTGTCATGCATGCAAACACAAAAAAGGCAAGACAATTGTACCCACTCAGGTGACTGGCATGGTGGGCAAATCTCCATGATAGTCATCCCAACTTTTAATCTCCTTAATACATTACATACATGGCACTGAACACAGGTAATTCCACTCAAGTATTGCAGTCTGTTTAGTTAAAATCTACACGCGCACACACGTGAACCATTTCAGGTCATTTTTTACTGTATCATTAAAAATAATAAAGGTAATGAAAATGTTATCACAATGATACTCTTACAGCAATAAAGGTTTGAGGCACTGTGGGAAGAGAAGACATTTTCTGGCAAGTTTCGTGTTTTGTTGTGACCACGATGGGTCCAGTTTTGTGAAGCATTAACTGCCCTTGAGTTTAATTGGAGCCAACGAGAGGTCAGGACACTCAGTACCTTCAAAGACCAGGCTCCCTATGTGACAAGAAGTCAGACACCTAGTAAAATGTGCACTTTATGCCCATGATTTTATTATTTGATTTGTCTTCATTGGTTTAATTTTTTCTGGCACTACAGTGTTGTAAGGAAGACAGACACTAGGTCTGTAACTGTGGGTGAAATAATTTTCATTACTGATTCAGAAAAGAAAAAAATCTCAGCAGAGACACTACAGTTTGAGAAGGGGGGGGGGGGGGGGCAGAGGCTAATCAATTCCCATAGTCCTGGAGATGGTAGCTTTCAGATCAGAAGGGTGACAGACTAGTCAAGAAGCTTGGGGAAAATTGCACTACTGCTGCCCATGCTGTATCGGGTCTGAGGGCAGAGCACTTCAGTTGCCAGGCCTGTCAGCCTGACACCTTTCAAGAGCACAAAATTCACTTAAAAACTGTCTTAAAATTCAAGAAAACTACTAATACAGCAGCAGTAGTATCTAAGACATTTCCTCTTCACTCAAATGTGAGCATTCTTTTGAAATAGTTTTGAAATTCATCTTGCTGTAATGTCTTTCACTTTGCAATCCCCATCCCCTAATATCTCTAGGGGAGAGGCCCCTCAGTAAAAACACACAGGAGCTTGTAAATCATTTTTTTTCTTGGTTAGTTGGCTCATTCCTTTCCCTGTCAAGTATGAAATAGCAGTTTCACAGTGAACTTTTGGAGCACCAAACTCTGCCAACCACTGCTCTTCAGAAAAGGCAGCTCTTCGCAGGAAGCAATTTTAGTAATTTTACAGCAAGAAATCAGCACTAACCATTTCCAGCAAGAGAGAGGTCTATGGTCTCAATTACAGCAGAGCCAACTGACAAAGAGATGGGACAGAACTAAATTTGAATGTAGATGAGTTTTGGCAACATGTGCCTCTTTTTAAGTACCTATTCCCCCTCTCTGGTTATAAACAAAGCCCATTGTTTGCAGAAGTAGCTAAGCAGGTCTTTGGAATGAGAAACACTTAAAATCCCAGGTGCCATTCATACACAGACAAAAGTCAGGCACACTGAAGAAGTGAGAAGAGACTTGATGCCCAACACGTCAAGTTCCCAGTGGGAAAGTAACCTGCACTTTCTAGCTAATACCATGCATGTGACAGAAACAACTGCAGGTCTGATTGAAAGAAAGGTGCTAAATGGGCAACTGAAGAAAAAAAAATAAAAAAAAAATACAGTACAAGTGTTGTGGGTAGGAGGGAAGCAGAAAATATTTTAAATACTTCTCTCCTTTTTTCAGATGTTGGGTCAGGTTCTTCAAGATATATACCAAATGCTGTATTTCTCTCTTATCTACAGTCAATGAGAACAAAACAAATGATAAAATCCCCCTCTGTTCTGTACTCTTAATAAAATGCATAGTACAGAGACAAAAGATATCATTCAGATCTGTCAGCTCAGTCTAAACTAATACTGGGACATGAAGTGAGGACGAACACTGTCCAACCGCCGAGTTAAGATTTCACACCCAGTATCTGTGATCAGAAGAGTGTGCTCAAACTGCGCAGACCGCTTTCCATCTCTTGTCACTGCAGTCCAGCCATCAGGCCAGGTTTCGTCTTGCCACCCACCTAATAAGATAATTATTTAAAGATTAAAACAAAGTATGGACAATATTAATTCTTAAATGTGTCCCTTCTAAATAGTATATACGCGGTGACTGTTATAAATATGAATGTGTATTACACATTGAATCAATTCGTCAGAAGCCTTTTAAAACTTCCAGTTTTGGGCATAATAATCTAGTTGGCTTCTATCACTGCCATACCATGCCTGCTGTTAATAATACACAGCAAAACATATGAAAGACAACAAATGCAGATGGATCTTCAAAGTCAATTTTCTTCACTTCCGTCATTATACTCTTTTAGAGCTCATTAAGATTGTCAACCTCATCCTGTGATGGCAGCAGACTTACCATGGCAGTGAGAGTCCCTAAATTGGGGGTATAAAGTTGACTGGCAAGAGGCAAAATTTTGGAGTCCAAGTCAGATCACAGTGTCTCTTCTCTAGCTAGCCAAGTTCAATATCACATTTAAAGACAATTAAATGGTATTTAAAAAAAAAAATCAAATGTATTAGGAAACTTCCTTCCCTCTGCCCATTAATTCACCTCTGCTTTCCCCCCCAATACAGGTCACACCCTCCACCTTCTTATGAATTCTCCCTACTCAGCCTCACTTTTCCTCACCAGTGAAAACGCACACACCTGCCCTACCTTTGGGAGATTCTCTCTCTCTCTCATTTCCCTCACTCTTCCTCCCAATAAGGAATCTCTACTCCTCCCATCCAGGACTGCCCCCATCCTGTTCCCTGGAGCAGGGGGAATGGAAATACACCTATTTCCCAAAACCTGCTCCTGCAGGACTCAGCAACAGTAGAACACAGGGAACGAAGGTATGGATGCTGCTGGGCTCAGTGTCAGCAGGGGCCAGGGAAGGAGTAAGGAAGGAAAAAAGGGAGGAGCCGCCCAGCTCCTGTAGGATTTTGTAGAGAAACGAGCCTTGGTGGGGAGAATTGGGGGGGGGGGGGGCGGGGGAGAGGGAGGGACAGGGCTAGAAAGGTGCCTCTTCAGAACCCTGGCCTATAAGGGGTTATGGCATCCCCACTGGCTGTACGAAGCTTCACTGCTAGGATAGCGGAGGGGAAAGGAGCAATGTCCTATGTCCAGTCCAGAAAGGGGCTCCCTCAGCAGCTCTAAGCTAGCTCCCTCCCAGCCCCTCCGAACCGCCACAGCCAGGCAGCTGCAGGTAGGAACCCTTTGTAAATTACAAAGGTAGCTGCAGGATGAAAGAAAAGGCCCTCAGAGCTGGATATGGCCCATTGGCCATATGTTTGACACCCCTAGTTTAGAGGAAGTGCCATAACAACAAATGAAACCCTAGCAAAACCCACATCCTCGCTCTATTTACTTAGCCCCCTTTCGAACTCCTGGCCACTTACCTTCACAGATCATTGGTTCAATTGTAAACACGTGACCAGACTTCATCACACCAACAGCCTTATTTTCTGAAATGAAATTAGAATGCGAATTATGGTTGAACATATCTTCCAAGAGTGAAGGACAGAAGGTGTATGGAAGGCTCTATCCCTTTAATGCAGTGTATGCCTGAACTAGGACAGGTGAGGGGAAAAGTCAGAACAGCACTGCAGAGCAACCCACTTTCTTCCACGTTATACTTCTATCTTCTTCCCCTCCTTTTCTTCTCAAACTAGTATAAATTTGTTATACTTCTATTTCAGGAAAAGTGCTTGCAATTAATTCCTGTCTTTTCTAAACCTCAGTTTTTGCTCCATGAAAGTGATGAGCAAACTTAATGTAGACACTCGTACAGAATTTTTTTTTTTTAAATGGTGAAAAAGCACAAGTGGCAGTCTGAATAAAAAGCATATAGTATAATTGTTTAAAATAAAAATTCAAAGACGATTTTAAAATGTTAATTTGTTTCCATCATTGATACTCCTCCGAGCAATGTCATATACAAAAGTCAAGAGGGGATGAGATTCAGATAATCTTGCTGTCCAGAGGAGACATGGCAACAAACAGTTCTTTTGTGTTTACTTTGGCAAGTAAAGAGTCATTCTGTTACTTATTATTTTCGCATTACATTTTATTTAGCTAAGGTGTTAGCAGAGGTTTTCAAAGCAGTATAGGGATTTAGGTATATTAATAAAGTTTGAATAGAGAATGTATCAATTTTAGTGGAAGTGTTATGTCTAAGTCACCTACATAGCTTTGAAAAATCTCAACCATTATGTCTTCAGACTGATTTACTGAATACAGTACAGTATATCTTTCTTACACTTAAAGAGGCTTCCCTGTATCCTGATCATGTGCTGCTGTTGCATGCTACAAACAATTACGCTAAGCCTTCACCCCTTTTGTCTCTGTACCAGTTTCATCCTCTTCTTGTAGATTTTTACTCTAATCTTGTTCAGCAGAGTTTGTGGACTAAATTGAGTGGTCTTGGTGGGGTTCCCCCCCCTTAAAAAAAAATCTATTTGAGTTTAGCCAGAAACTCCACTCTTTTCTCATTAACAGTTCTGCTTTGGATCTTTCCTTTTTGCTTCTGTCGCTCATCCAAGCCTAAGGAAAATAATGCCTTTCCCTTCACAAAATGAAGCTTGCTTATTGTCCCCATCAAAAAAAATGTCCATTGTCGCTAATAACCAGAAAGAATTTTTTTTTTGGGGGGGGGGAAGCGGGGGGTTGGTATAAGATGCCTCCTTTTCAACAGAGACTGGGTATTCACAGAGTTTTACAGGACAAAACTAAAACAAAAGGGAAGTACTACTTTTCCACCATACTATTAGATTTCACTCCCATTAAAGCTGACATGTTAAGAAGGGCCTGAGCAAAAGCCAGTGACTTCTATGTTATCATCCATGACAACAACACAACCATCTGTGTGTGATACAGAGCTTGTCAAGAGTAGGAAGCTGAAGGATTTTTGGCAGCTATGGGAGAGAAGGCGTCATGTCAGGGGAGCTCTAGCAGCTAGAATGGACTGGAGCTGCTTGTCATTGGAGAATTGGTTGGTTTAAGTGGTTGGTTTTGCTTCCCTCCCTCAATTCCCCACTGGTCTTTCAAGTTCTCCCTCTTCCCTACTTTCACTCCCCATTTTACCCCTGCTGTGACTGCAAACCTCTGGCTGCTGCACTGTCATCTTCCAAACTGAGTCCAGCTGTGCTAGCCTCAGACATCCCTTCTCCTCACTGAACTTTGGTACACACTGGTGTGCAGTGAGATCTGTGCTGTTCCAAATCCCAGAGCACGCCACATCACACAGTAATTCAAGTGGAGATAAAGGGATCCAAAACCGATACAGCTACCACAGCAGCCCAAACTTGATAATCATGGCTCTAGGTCACCAAGGAGTAAGTGGGGTACTGGTTACAGCAATTGCTATTCACCACTGGGAATGGAATTCAAAGTTTCAGCTCAACCCCATCCATTCCAAATAGCCAGCACTAAGAAAACTGAGTAATTGAATCAACAAAATTGTGACTGGTCATGTGGTAAGCTGTCACTCATCCACCACAGCTAGGGTCCATTCCCCACCCCCAGAGTAGATGCACATTGGCTCAACTTGTTCATAACATACTCTAAATCCAACATTCAAGAAATCACTCTGTAAATACAAAAATCCAAAGTGACAGGCTGTCAAGCTATGTGCACAACTTTAGTATGGGAGGAACAAAAGTTCATCATGCTTATTCATCACTAGCAGATAATTGAACAATACTCACTGGCATAATGTGGCACATTGGGAGCAGTATGGAAAAGCTTATGGATCCCATGCCCACAGTAGCTCCGAACAACTGAAAATCCATTTGCTTGGGCGTGTTTCTGAATAATATTTCCCAGCTCTCTATATCGAACACCAGGTTTTACTGCAAGATAAGACATGCACCATTTTAAAAAGAGCCCTCCCCTCCTTCAATACATTTTACCATCTACAAAGGTTGCCACCGGCATCTCGCTATAGGATAAGATTCCAGGATTGCCACTCTGTCTAGGCATCACTCTGAAGCCTAGAATGTCTGGTGAGTCAGTGTGAAGTGATAGAAACAGCTACGAGCATGGTGTAGGGCTCTTTTTGTTTAGAATATGACCAGGTTCAATCATCACTGGGCTTCATGGTCTGTTACTGTCCAATTTTTAAGTTCTCAGCCATTTTTGGCTTTTTTACACATGACTTTATGAATTATACCAGTGTGACAACACAGGCTTTCAGCTACCAGTAGCTATACAATAGCGATAGCCGGTATGTCCATCTGCCTTTGTGCACAGCCTCTTGCACCATAGACCATTAAATATAATTCAACAGAAGCTCAGTGTGCAAATGAGCTGAGTCTGACAAGTTGGGAGAGGAGACCAAAGGCGGCCTTGTCTTCCATTATCTCAGTCTCACACAGAGGAAGACAAATGAGAGATAAAGAGGGAAATACCTCCTTCACCAAAAAATGAATTTTTCTTAAATACAAGCTCCTGTCTTAAAGGAACATAGTTGAAATCAACTAGATTTCAAAGAAAGAGTTCAAACTCGTTTGAGACACTACACCTGCCCCTGAGTTCCCCTGACAATTTTTGTGGGCTTAGCAATCACATTTTCCTATTTAAAAAAAAAAAAAAATCTCTCTGTATTGTTGCTAGGTAAAAGACCCACACAAACAAGAGAAACCAATTGTACACATAGTGCTGTCAGGTACACAAAATAAACACAATGAAAAAACAGTGAAGAAATGTGTCTCTCTCTAATCTCATTTTAGATGTTAGTTGTAACAGTCACAGGTAAAAACATTCATTCAGGAGTACGAATTTAAACTTGACTCTGTCTCTTTAGCAGTCCACATGAGGCAGAAAGTTAAGCAAACAAAATGGTTTGGAATAATTATTTTGAGCATTTTTAAAAGAGAGATTCAATATATATTTCTCAGAGAACAAATTTAACTAGAACTCTATCCTGCTAACTCTCTGTGTGTGGAAGCCGTGCTAAACCCATCTGGAGGCCCATCACCGAGACAGCTTACAGGTGCATGCTCCCAATTAGTAAATTCATAGCACTATAAAGTTATAAAACCAATTTTCTTCACTTTTCAAATGGTGCTTTTTGTTAAATGACTTGATAAATAATTTTTTTTTGTTTTTGGAATTTTAAAAAAGTTACTCCTTCCTGGTTTCCCAAAACATCCTATGCGCTCTATCTTTTTTCTAGACTGTGAGCAACTCAGGTCACGTACTCTTATTTATCTTGCAGAGAATCAAATACATATTTGCATGCAACAAACAACAGTGTCATATATGGATCAGTTAATCAAATAGAGATTATTACAGCTTTTCCATGGCAATACTCATTGCAAATAAATGTTGCAACAACTATCAATAGAAACTAAAATACAGCATTTTAAGAGTGACTCTGCATTGTACACTATAAGCATATTCTACTAGCAACATGCATTAAGTATGGTTCTGTAACAGTAGTAATTCCTAAGTATTAGTTCAAACATGAGAGTTCTAATATTAAAAACCAATATAGCATTACACCTTAGGCTTCAGCAATGGTACTTACCTGCATCGATTGCTTGCATTAGGCACTCATAAGTTGTCTGAACTAGTTTCCTTGCACCCTCATCAACTTCCCCAACGTAAAATGTCTCATTCAGATCCCCATGATAACCATTGCGATATATAGTGATATCCACTGCAAAGAACATCAAAGAGAAAACGTCTCACTTCTTGGCCCTTGTTTTGCACAATAGTAATAAAATACGAAGTACTGTTGCAATGCTAGAGTTACATGCCCAAGTGCTCCGAAATAAGAACATTCCAAAACTCCAGTAACACTGACTTGGCCACACTGTCCAGATTATAGATTTCATGGTATGAATTAATAAAAGTGTTATGTAGTTAAATTGTTCATATTAATAAAGGCAGAAGGAAAATATATAAGTGCAATACTGCCATAGCAAGCTTATTTCTGAGTGCTTGATTTAACAACCTTAAATGTTGCTGAAACAATTTTTTTGTTTAATTTAAATGGAGGAGGGCGGTATTCAACATATGCACCTTAGAACAGGGGTGGGAAAACCTTTTGGCCTGAGGGCCACATTGGGGTTCCAAAACTGTATGGAGGGCTGGGTAGGGAAGGCTGTGACTCCCCAACCAGCCTGGTCCCAGCGCCCTATCCGCCCCCTGCCACTCCCCACCCTGACTGCCCCCCTCAGAACACCTGACCCATCCAACCCCCCCCCCCCCCCGTTCCTTGTCCCCTGCCCACCCCCTCCCGGGACCTCCTGCCCCTAACCGCCCCCCCCCAGAACCTCTGCCCCATCCAACCGCCTCCTGCTCCCTGTCCCCTGACTGCCCCCGGGGACCCTCTGCCCCTTATCCAACCCCACCGCTCCCTGCTCCCTTACATGCTGCTCAGAGCAGCATGTCTGGCCACCACACCACCGCGGTGCCCGACAGGAGTTCATAGCCCCACTGCCCAGAGCGCTGGCAGCATGGCGTGCTGTGGCTGCAGGGGACGAGGGACAGCGGCGGAGGGGCTGGGGACTAGCCTCCCTGGCCAGGAGCTCAAGGCCTGGGCAGGATGGTCCCGCAGGCCCTGTAGTTTGCCCACCTCTGCCTTAGAATCTTTTGTATCTCTGCCAGACTCCAAAATTTAAGTAGCTGTGCAATATCCCAACCTTTTAGCTCATTGTAAGTAATTTCAACTGTGCAAGCTCAGTACATAATTTTTTAACTGTCACCTCTTTGTTAAATCAAACCCCATTTGTTTCCAAATGAAAACAGGCAATAGTCCTTAATGAGCACTAAAAGCATGTCTTCCCTGCAAAGCATAAGTAAAAATACCCATGACCAGCTTGAATCTAGCAAGCATGGATAACAACAGTAGTGAAGATGTGATAGCACAGGCTTTAACACAGGCTAGCAACCTGATCAGACCCAGGAGGCTACCCTAAGTTCAAGCCTGTTCTGTCACATCTTTACTAACTATTGTTACACGTGCTACTTAGATTCAAGCTAGTCATAGGTCTGCCTACCTGTGCTACAATCATAACTTTACTTGCAATGAAGACATACCCTAAATCCATGTCAAGTCACAAAGTTCAGTTATTTTTGCTGTAGTCCTGTCCAAGACAGTGTGAGTGGAAAATTTATTTGAATGGGAAAAGTTTATACTAAAAAAAGTTTACTAACATTTACATTTTGACATAGACAGACCATGGAAGTTTTCAGCCCCAAATGGGGAATGTTTCAGAAAGTTATGATCGTGTGAAAAGAGTTATGTATGAGAATTATTTTGCAACAGTGATTATGGCAGGTATCTGTGAAGAACATGAGGACGAACTGCAATAATGTATGAATACTGTATGGGATCTGACTATGGCTATATGACAACTATATTGATGACTGGAATGTTTACTAGGTGCATATGTTGGTTTAGTTTAATAGCAGGGTTGTGGGAAACTAACTGGACCGTATCACAATAGATCCACATAATCAACCTCTCAGTAAACTTTTTGGGAGTCATTAAACCAACGCCTGAGCTTTTAGCTGCAAAGATGTTACTTCTAGGTGTCAGACAAGTTATAGACCGGTTTTCCCCGTGCTGGGAGCCAACAGATCAAAAGGACTTTAAACAGTGAAAAAAAGTCATTCTCTGTCCAGAGGGGGAAGACAGTTGTCAAGGAGCTGTTCCCTGGTAACAGACTGACACACACATGCCCTTGGAGGTCTGAAGAAGTCAGGCCTTCCCAAACTTCCACAGGGACGGTAAGCTTTAGGAAAGACAGACATGTATGTAGTCCTTTTAGTGTTTTAAAACCCCATTTCTTTTATGTTATGTTTTATTCCTACTATTAAGATTGAACAATACTTTGATTTAAGAAAGCTGTTTTGGATCACTGTATTTACTACAGATCACAGCTCCCAAAGGGAAGAGTTGCAGGTGCCAAATCCAGTCGGGCCTTCTGGTGAAGCACAGTTGATCCACACAAGGCTAAAGCCTGGGACCTGAGTGGAAGAATTCCACCCCAAGAAAGGGGCAGGCATGAGGCCTGATACTAGGGGGCTGTACTCAGAAACCAGAGAAAGGAGACAGAGATACAGCTAGCCCTGTCACCGTGACAGTATCCACCAAATATCATTGTACATTTATGTTATGCTCTTCAACCCAAAAGGATCCCAAATTGCTTTACAAACAAAATTAAATAGAAACCCAGGCCCCCCATACAGAAAACATCTGGGCATGCACTTAACCATAAACACACAAGTAGTCCCATGTGAGAACTGGAGGTGAAAAGGACTACGAACAAAAGTGAAACTGGCTTCATTTATTTTCATTGTCAAAGCTAAGAGAAAATGCAAAAAGTAAAAGTTAAAAAATTACTTCTAAAGTACTCCATCCAGTCAAAAGATTCGAGGGCCCAGAACACCACAATCAAAAATAATACTGCACTTAGACTGCAAGCTCCTCTGGGAAAGGACTTGCCATTTTGTGTCTCTATAAAAACCCTGAGCCACGAGGATGCTATACAGTAGACATAACATGATAATAAATATGATCAAAAACCATCCTACTAACAATTTATCCCAAACTAATCAAGGATAATAATTTCTACCATTAAAACAGTCAATGTACCATCATTTTGTTCTGTGTTTGTACAGTGCCTAACACAATAGGTTTCTGATCCATGACTGGGGCTCCTGGGCACTATCACAATAAATAAATAAATAAATATACTATGATAATTAAAAAGCTGTTAAAATTGGTCTTTTGTCCAACTCTAATTAGTTGGAATTTTACTCAATCCATGAATTTGGATATGTAGTTGCTAAGTGTAACAAAAAAGCTAACTAATGAGTAAAGAAAAATAAAACATGCTTGAAGAAATAACTTCCAACCATGATGCACCATCCTAAATCAAAACTTTGCCCCACTGAGTGTTTCAACTGTAAAGATTAGATGCAAGCAGAGCTGTTGAAAGGTTTGACTTTTACATCACCTACCATTAACAATATCACCCTCTTGCAATGGCCGCCTGTCAGGAATTCCATGGCAGATCACTTCATTCACTGACGTACAGCATGACTTAGGGAAATTATAATAATTCAGCGGGGAAGGATAGCAGTTCCTTGCAATGCAGGCCTAAAACAGATTTAGAAAATATATACATATTATACTTTAGATTAGCAAAGACATTCGTAAAGGAGAACAGATTTGCAGTATGACTGATATTTTAAATTCTCTCTGTATTAGCAGCGATGCTTGAAAATATTTCCTCAAATGCTTTCCCCTGCCCCCCCCCCCAATTTGTTTAGACTCCTGACATGCTCTCTCTCAGTTTAGTTTGTTTATTTTTATTTTTTGCATTTCCTCTCAATATTGACAGTATGAAACAAGCTTCATTTATTTTCTTTTGTTTATAGCCATTTTCACTTCCAGTTATCAATGCTGCAATATTTGGCTTGTTAAATATCTTGTGGGAATATTTATTTGTTTAAAAGCTAACTGTTTTGGAGTGGGTGCTTTTTTAAACAATGGAAACATTTTGGCTAGTCTACAACTTTATAAAATTTCATGTTTACAAAAAGTAAAGGCTGAACACAATTTAAGTTGGCACCATGCCTTTAAAACTTTTTTTGTTTTAATTATATAACTTCTTTGTCTTTCTGTAACAGTTTAAAAGTTCTATACAGACACAGACACACAAAGGCCGGGTCTACACTAAGAAGTTAGGTCCAAGGAAGCCACAGTAAGTCGACCTGTTAATGTATGCGTCTACACTACCAGGTCCTTTATGCCGACCTAAGACACCTCAACTTCTGTAATCCACCTCTGGGAGAGGCTAGCACTAAGTTCGATTTTCGTGGGTCGACTGCGAGGTAGTGCAGATGCAGCGTTGTGTAATTCAACTTAATTGGCCCCCAGGTGGTGTCCTGCAATGCTCATCTGTGAGCCCTCTGGAGATCATTCTCAACTCTGCTGCACTGCAGCCAGGTACACAGGAAACAGCTCCTCCCCTGCTAAAGCCCCAGGAATTTTTGATTTCCCATTTCCTGTTTGCTCAACATTGGAAGCATGCCAGCGTGAGCACAGCTGATCATGGAGACTACACGCTCCAAACGCACTCCAGCCTGGTCTGCACAGGAGGTGGTGGATCTCATCGCTGTGTGGGGAGAAGAGTCATGCAGTCCGATCCAGCAGAAGAAACACGGACATCTATACAATGATTGCTTGAGGAATGGGGGGAGAAGGGCTACACGAGGGACACACAGCAGTGCCGTGTGAAAATAAAAACTTCGCCAAGCGTACCAGAAGGCAAGGGAGGCGAACAGTCGTTCTGGTGCTGAACCCCACACGTGCCAGTTCTACAACGAACTGCATGCGATTCTCGGGGGTGACCCTACTAGCACCCCCACAAGCAACGTGGACACCTCACCAGTGAGAGTGTCTAGGGACAAGGAGGATGATATGGTGGATGAGGAAGAGGAGGAGGATGGGAGATAAGTGAGCAGTGGATCCATTCTCCCTGAGAGCCAGGAAATATTTTTAACCCTGGAGCCTTGTGGGTTGCAGGACATCACAGTGGCCGACCGTGATGCCGGGGAAGGCACCTCTGGTGAGTATACAGTTACAATCAAAGTTCAGTTAAACTTTAGCGGGCACACACATTCAGTGATATTGCATGTTTACTGTGAAGAAAAAGTGAGGTGCTGTGGTTCTCTGCTTACAAGAGGGCGCTCTAGCTATGCATAGGGTCACCCCTGGAAAAGACTGTTTATGTGGACTGGGATATCCATGAAGGATTCCCAGGCTATCTCTAGGAAACTTTCATGGAGGTACTCTGTAATCCTTTGCAGAAGGTTTCTGGCTAGGGCAGTCTTATTTCTTCCACCATGGTAGGACACTTTCCCATGCAACTCCTGAATTAATTCTGCTGACATCATGGTGGTACACAGCTTAGCAGCATAAGGACCGAGTCTATACCCAGACACCTGCAGCATCTCCTTCCTTTCCGCCTCTGTTACCCTCAGGAGACTGATATCACATTGGGTCACCTAGGAAAGTTCTCATTAAAAGTGCTCTTACAAGGGGGGGGCGGGGGGAAGGGCATGTAGACCCACCCACCCCTACATTCCAGATCACCAAACCAAGTTGCCGCTAATGTGCCTTTACTGTGCTCGGCCTGGATCAGCAAGTAGTTTAAAGTGGCTGATATGGGACTGGTGCCCCACATGAGAGATTCTGCAATTTGGGAGTGAAAAAGTTTCCCCCTCTCCCTCCACCCCTTTGTAAACAGCTTCCCATGGTGCTTTGGGAAAGGGCCATTGTTCGACTAGCTATGTCTGCTCCCGACATGAGCCTGCCATAAACTTCATTAAAAGTGCGGTCACCCATGGGGGGGGGGGGGGGAGGCACTACGCACCATGTCTGGAGCGGCAAAATGGCAGTGAATGGTTACGGATTCTGATTATGTTATGGCTTGCACCTAGAGTAATAAGTTTGGGGGGGGGTTGTTTTTTTTTTTAAATGGAAATGGCCTTGCTATGAAAACATTTTAGTCATGTACAATGGCTCCTTTATTTTTCCCCCATGACTGACAGCTGGAAAAGTGTCTTTCGGCATGTCATCAACACCTGAAAGCAGACTTTCGCTGATTAGGAGGAGGAGAAAGAATGCGGAGGACATGTTCACCGAGATAATGAACACCTCTGGGACAGCTGACGCAGAGCTGAGAGCGTGGAGGATTTCACTGTCTGAGAAGTTAGACATGGACATGGAGAACAGGAAAGCTTCCAATGACTGAGAGCGTGCAGCACAGGATGAGATGCTTCAGATGATGAGGGACCAAGCAGACATGTTGAGGCGTCTGGTTGAACTGCAGGAACAGAAGCAGGAGGGTAGAGTCCATCTGCAGACCCTGGTGGACAGGCAGCCAGCATCGCCTGGCACAGAATCACCCTCCCCAACACGTTCCATGACACATGGGAGAAAGTCCATTATCCCTTTCACTTAACTCAGGGGGAGGGTACAAGGAACAGAAGGCGCCCATTCACAGACCTTTGATGGTCTGGAATGTGGTGTTATGTTACACAGTTGAAAATGTTTCTCCCATTCCAACTTTACAACCCCTTTTCCCCAAGGTTACCATTTTTTCCTCTGTTCTCCCTCTTTACTTATGCTTATTAAATAAAGTAAATGGATTCAAGAAATAATTGTTCTTTATTGAGTAGAAGCACTGGGCTTGGGCAGGGGAGGGGAGGTTGGCTTTACAGGGACAGTGACACAAGCCAGGTGAAGGTTTGAGAAAGCACAATGCAGACAAGCAGCTCACATTACTGTGACTCATTACTGAAACGGCTTTTCAAAGCCTCGGGGATATGCAGTGCCCCTTGCTGTGCTCTTCTTATTGCCCTGGTGTCTGGCTGCTCAAAAATGGCTCCCAGGTGATCTGTCTCAACTGCCCACCCCTGTGGAAAAGTTTTCCCCTTTTTTCCTCCACAGATATCATGGAGCACACAGCAGTCAGCTATAACCATGAGGATGTTCTCCTCACTAAGGTCCAACCTTGTTAATAGACTTCTCCAGCGCCCCTTCAAACGACCAAAGGCACATTCAACCACCATTCAGCACTTCCTGAGCCTATAGTTGAACCACTCCTTACTGCTGTCCAGACGGCTGGTGTATGGTGTCATGAGCCATGGGAGCAAGGGGTAGGTGGGGTCCCCCAGGATAACTATAGACATTTCAACATTGTCAATGTTCATTTTGTGGTCTGGAAAGAAAGTCCCAGATTGCAGCTTTTTGAACAGACAGGAATTCCTAAAGATAAGCATGTCATGAACCTTTCCCAACCATTCTATGTTGATGTTGATGAATTGCAACCTGTGATCCACCAGCACTTGCAACACCATTGAAAAGTATCCCTTTCGATCTATGTACTCTTTGGCAAGGTGGTCTGGTGCCAAGATGGGGATATCTATCGCCCCACCACAATTAGGGAACCCCACCGTGGCAAAACCATCCACTATGTCCTGCGCATTTCCCAGACTCACTACTCTTCATAGCAGAAGTTGCTTAATGTCCCTGCACACTTGGAGCACAGGGACTCCCACAGTTGGTTTACCTACTCCAAATTGATTCCCCACTGACTGGTAACTGTCTGGCGTTGCAAACTTCCGAATAGCAATCGCTGCTCGCTTCTCCACTGTCAGAGCAGCTCTCATTTTTGTGTTGCTGAACTGCAGGGCAGGGGAAAGCTCTGCACAAAGTTCCTGGAAGGTGGCCTTCTGCATTCAAAAGTTCTACAGCCACTGCTTGTCATCTCATACCTGCAAAACGATGCAGTCCCACCAGTCAGTGCTAGTTTCACGGGACCAGAAACGGTGCTCAGAGTGCTGCTGCTCTGTGACTGCCAGCAGCAACTGTGAATTGTTTTTTTCAATGGCTTGCAGCAGGGCTGCTTGCAGAACACCACTATGTTCCAGGTAGTGGACCCTACTTCGGCTCTGGAAATACTGCAGAAGGCACGAGGTGTTTGAGATGCTCACAGCAAGAGTGCACAACTGAGCAGGCTCCATGCTTCTGGGGTTATGGCACACGCGTGGCAGTTTTAAGGAATGAAAACCACTGTTTTGTTTTCCATTGATATGAGGGAGGGAGCACAGTGCATCATGGGATGCCAATGCAATGTTCCCATTCTCCCCGCAACAATATTTTGGTCCCATGAGGAATTGCACAAACTTTCCAAAACACACTGTGACAAGTTGCACTTTGGGATAGCTTCTCATGATGCACTGCTAGTGAGAATGCACTCCATCAAGACAATGAGCATGGTATGGCCACGCACAACCGACTTAATTAAAGGGGGGGAGGGATAGCTCAGTGGTTTGAGCATTGGCCTACTAAACCCAGGGTTGGGAATTCAATCCTTGAGGGGGCCAATTAGGGATCTGGGGCAAAAATCTGTCTGGGGATTGGTCCTGCTTTGAGCAGGAGCTTGGACTAGATGACCTCCTGAGGTCCCTTCCAACCCTGATAGTCTATGATTTGGAGGCTTGAGGTCGAATTAGATAAAGTCAACTTAATTTTGTAGTGTAGACAAGCACAAAGTAACTCTGGAAAAATAAAATTGCTCCTAAAACAGTTATTAACATTATTCACTGCTATCAGTCGGTTTTATGCAAGGCTTGCCAGCCACTAATTTTTTTGGCCACTAACAATTTACATGCTGGCTGCTCCTACTGAAAATCTTAAGAGTAAGTTAGTTTCATTCCTGTTAAACCATATTAAACATGAATCTTCAGGAGTGCTCAGCATCCTCCACTCCTCTCAGCAGTTGTTCCCTCTTGCTCTTGGCCCAGCTGCCCTCAATGCAGATAGCAAAGTAGCTAACATAAGGCTCCTCCACCTCAGCTACTTGCACCTGACATTACAAGATCTGCGGGAACTGCTGCACTCGCTGTACACTCCACAGTAACCCTGTCCCCAATATAAACAAATTCCTAACTGGACTTTATGAAAAGCACAAAATCAAAATAAATTAGAACAACTTAAGCCCCCATCCAGCAAAGCACTTACTAGACTCTTGCTGGATTTGGGTCTTAATTTGCCTGAATTGTACATGGCAGCTGGTTCCAGAGCAGGGGAGGCTAGTGGGTCAACATGAGCTACATTCATGGATTCTGCATAACAGCCAGCTCCATCCCCATTCTCTTAAACTCCCCAGTGTGATTCCTGGCAGGGGACCTTTGGAGCCTCTACTTTTGGGGTGGGGTTCAGGGTTTTAAATGTAACTTTCTTGCTATGTAAATATTGTAATGTCTATTATCTAGTAGCTTTAAACTGAAAGGGTGTGAGGTTTTTTTAAGCTGGAAATTGAAGGTAGTTTGGAAATACAGAAAATCAGATAGACATTTTGGCAGGAACACACACCACACAGTCCTACCAAACAGAAGGGATAAAAGACCACGTAACAAATCCTAAAGTATGTTAAAGTAGCCTTACTAGATGGACGGCATGATCTATTTCTTCAGTAGTTATGCCTGGTTTCACCATCATGGCAGCAACATCCAACACTTCTCTAGCAAGCTGTAAGTGAGAGATCACAAACTACTTATTTAAAAATATACACAGCCTGAGTCACTAGAACACTGAGTAACCCCCAAGGGGGGAGCAGTCAATCTCCTGTGGATACAACTAGGGTGCTAGGGAAAATTAGGACTTTTGGAAATCAATGGGACTTGTACTTCTAAATCACTCAGACACCTTTGAAAAGTCCACTTACTGTTTATAATTAATTGGACATAGAATCCTGCCAAGTGAAATAAACCACTTAATTAAACCTGGAAGTTATCATCAAGAAACTAATTACAACTAGAAAGTTCTTATTCAACAGATCTACTTATTTTGGAGGCTGCTAGTCCCGTTAGCACCACCATCAACAACTATTGGGGGGGGGGGGGGGAATTCTGGTCTCACTTATACATTATCAACAGAATTATTGGCTAAGTTCCCATATTTTGTTCCCAGGGAAATAACCCACTTCCTTCCCTGATGAACCAAGGAACAAACCCCACCCATGTACTTATTCGCGACACTGATACTGACTTGGACTCTTTATACATTCAATGGGTGGTGTACCCAAGCCCACTTATCCACTGACGCTCTAAAAACTACCGCACCCCAAGCTGGGTCTATGCTGCTTATGTGATATGTATGCATCTCGTGATCCTTGTAACTGATACCTGTAATCCCTCATAACTCATGCCAGACCACAAATGTGCAGTACCTTCCCTCTTAACTTATGTATATTTAATTTTAAACATTATCTTTGTTACTGGATATATCACAGCCAGAAAGTAGCCAGACTGACTTTCAGATCTCAGGTTGATTTTGCAGTGGTGACAGGTAGAAAAATTATCTTTTCACTTGCAAATAAGCAAATTTGATCTGGAGTTGCTGGGAGAGAAACAGAGGCAGACGCACACCAATTTTAGTCAGTCACTTTTCAGAGTATAACTGCACTTTCAAAGTTCATACCCTTAAGGTGAATTGTCATAAACTAGTAAAATCATGAGTTCTCTAGATTTATGGAGAGCATACACATTCTGTAAAACAAACTCACCCTACACACTAATCGCATCCCTTCTATATCTTCAGATGAGAGGATTTTTATTTGAGAAGTTCCTTTAAGTGCCTGTTCTGATTCAGACATGCCTTAAAAAAAAATGGATTATATTTAGGGTCAATTTTCACACACACACACCTCTTAAAGTACTTAAGGTAATAAAAATTTACCTCTTTTCCACAAACACACTGACAATAAACTCACCAGTCAAGGCAACATTAACATCTGACCAACCTCAATTCACATGCCTTCCCACACAAACTTCCCAGGTCCTCACCTCCACACCAAACTCTCATCCATTTCCAGCATACAATCACCCATAATGCCCACAGCCAATTACTCAAAGTCTTGCTCAAACATACAATTTTTAACTCCAACATCAGATGTTTTAAGGAAACAGACCTTTCTGTCTATTGGTAAAATATAGTAATATTGCAAAGGGTGGAGCTAAGGCTATATGTTTGCATGTGATTGAAGAACTGGTTACAAAGTTGTTGAATGAATAAATTTCTACAGGAGGCAGAGAACATTACAAAGTCTTGTGATAGTAGCTAACATTGTAACATTGCTGTTAAAATTGCTGTACCCGTCCGATGGAAAAGCGTTCAACTTATTCTCATTGTGACTTTGTGCAACATCACCGTTCTATAATTTCAGTTAAAAATAAATAATGACTATCAAAATCAATACTTTGTATTATTTTGATATTTAGTTTAATAACAAATCATTTAAGTTTGTCTAAGGTTTAAAAATGAATTCTGAGTAACATTTTTCTTTATTGTCTAACATTAACTTATTAACATTTTCCAATGTAAAAAAGAAGAATCACTAAATAGGTTTTGAAGACTCTTTCTCTCCCTAAGTAAGAGCCTGGCACTAAAATGCCAAGTGTCTTCTCCACTGATTGCTGTTGAAAAAAACAAGTCAAGCAAAAATATCTATAGACCATTTTCCAGTACATTTGCAACAGGGATCCTTGTGTCACTGGGAGTAGTTTTATGGAATTAGTCATGTGAGTCAACTTTTGAAATAACCCTTGTTACATGTACTTTGTTATTCAATAAGGCACAGACCTAGTGCTGTATTTTGAGAGAACAGAGTTCCAAATGCACCTGTGGATGACAACTCACTACAAGTTCTGGAGTATCTATGAAACACATGCAACTTTATTGCTCAAAGGATTTTGTCATGAAAGGTCTGTTAAAGACAAATTCCTCTCTCCCGTTACTTCATTATAAGAAGTTTTAAGAATACGTGCAGCCTAAATTAACAAAAGTAAACATTTGAAATGCATCACAATTTAAAATTACCTAGTGGGTGATCAGCATAATCTGGTCTCTGAATATAACTTGGCACAGGCCTCGTTGGCATCTAAATGAATCACAGTCAAAGCTAGTTAGATTGTAAAAGCACTTATAGTCATAAAAATAAGCAAAGATCCATACATAAAACTTAATACAATTAAACCTGGCAAATCATACTCATTGATAATTCCCAAGCCCTATATTTTACACACAATCTCTCTCTCCACTCATTTTTCAGCAAAGATTTAGCGGTAGAGCTAAATCTTCCGAAGTCTATTACTACGTCCTCATTGCTTTTAATACTACACAACCTTTAGTAGCCTTCATATAAAAAAAATTACACTTCACATGTCAATTTTGGGATGCGTTATCCCTGCTGTTTCAGTGTTCGTTCACTTACTCCAACTTGCAAAATTCACTAACTGCAGATGGATCCTCCAGTTATTAGTACAAATTAGTGAGATTTTACTATTTTGTTTAAATAACATCCCATTTCTTATCACTCTTTAGTGGGATTTCACTCCATTCAATCTTCCAGCAGCAAGTGGCCAAGAAGGCAAGGATCTGACTATGGTAATGCAGTGTTGGGATGGCTAGTGGTAGAATCAATATTCCCCATTTCCCCATCCCAATAAATGCGCAGGATCTGGGATGGGATCAGGCCCAACTGGGCTGTTCTATCTATCTGCAGTACATTGAGAAAAACATCAGGAGGATACTTTGGTGATGCAGGCTACACTACAAGTAAATTAGATAGACAGCTGCACAAATAAAATGCTGCTAGGCCACCACACCTGGATATAAACTGTAATGTATTTTAGAGTATTTGTTTCTTCTGTCCTTTCCATAGTTTAGGCTCCAATCCTGCATAGACTTAGGCCTTGCCTACCCACAATTTTTCACCAGTTTAACTAAAGGTGTGTTTTTAAAGAATTTAGTAAAACCAGCACAAAATCCTGGGTAGACCATCTTATTTCAGTTTAAGAATGGCCTATATAGATTAAGTGTAAATTGATGCATTACCAGGTTAAGCTAAACCAAAACAAGCCACTCAAACCAAAAGTATGAGTGCCTACGCAATGTTTTGTTTCACTAAACCAGTTTTTAAACTGATTAAAATTAAGCCAGTGTATCTTTCTCATGTAGACCCACCATTACACTCAAGCATAACTTCACACACCATGAGTACTCCCATCGACTTAGATGAGACTACTCACTGCATAAAGTCAAACACGTATACAAGTTTTTGCAAGATCAGGAGCTTAATTTTTTAATGCTTTGTAGCCAAGAGAACAGTGTGCTGTTGGCAGCAATACTGCTACAGGAGCAAACAGCTCGGATACATCATAAATCCATAAGTTTCAATGGGATTTAGATGAATAAGTTTGAAAATCTACCCCAATATAGTTTCACAAATTTCCAGCAAACTTAAGTTTTGTTTATTTGAGAATTTTTTAATTTTTCTCCTTCCTCCCCTTACTCTCCTGCAGTGGGACTAATTTCCAGCCTCTAATATTATTTTAACTTATGCATTCCTTATGATTTACTCCTTCCTGTTTTTCACCATAAAATGTCCCATACTAGACATCCATGAATGGAAAGGTCATACTAAGTAGTCTTAAAAAATATATCACACACACAAAACCATTTTCTCTGAATGACTCAATTACCAAGGACTTTCACTTCTCACACTTCATTGCTGAAAGCATCTGAAAAAAAAAAATCAGATATTATTTCTGCCACTTTTAATAGATAACGTAGCCACTTACTAGGGGATAATGTGGCCTGAGTTTACCAGAGTATCGATAACCAGCCCAGGGATCTGTGTTAATGTCACCTTCCACAGTCCAAGATGAAACTTCACGTTTAGCTTTTTCATCTTCTGCAAAATAAAAAATAAAACTAAATTTCAGGATATTGGGACAAATTAACCACCTATTCCAAAAATAGGGAGAGTATGAAAGGTGACCTGAAAAGAAAAATAAATCTTGATTTGCACCCCTTTTTTTTTTTTTGCTTCTTTACAATATTCACAAAGAAAGTCTGAAAGTGTATTTGTTTGTTTTCAAGTTTATTTTCCCCGTTTGTTTTTTTCCATTAGAAATGTAGGTCTTGTCTGTTTTTACTCTAAGGAAAATGCAAGGATTTATAGGACAACGATATTGGAGACACCAAGCAAGTGAAAGGCGGCCTTCCCACACCCCTGCAGCCAGGCTTGTGGGGGGCCATGGATGGACCTTCTGGCCAGAGGCTCCCCAGGGCCCCGGGCACTCACCCAGCTCTGGGAGGAAATGCTGCTCTCCAGCGCGTATGGCTCCCGGCTCCCTTCCAGGTCGTACCACCCCATGTTGGGCCTGGTTCCCCCAGGCAGCGGGCCTACCATTTTTTTATTACCTCCTCTACTGCCACCGGCCACCCGCTCATTCACCCTCCTCCTAGTGGCGAATTAGCTACTAGGCCAACCCGGGGCCCCGGAAAAATGGACACTCTCGTGCCCCAACCTGGTCTACCTGCCTGGCCTTCCTGCCAAGGAGCGGGGTGGGAGCGCAGGGGCTTGCCCCACTCCACCTGGCCCTGGAAGGAGCACCGGGCAGGCAGAGCGGGACAAGCACATGGGCCAGAGCACAGCCAGGACTAGGGGGTGGGCCTGGATGCTAAGTGGGTTGGCCATGGCCCACCTAGGCCCACTCATGGCTACAGCCCTGCCCCACTCCCACCCCCCTCTTCCCCACCTCTTTCCGCCCCCTCCCCAAAGCACGCCTGGTCCCTGCTCCTCCCCCTTCCTCCCAGGCCCTCCTGCACGCCACTGAACAGCTGTTCTGCAGCGTGCAAGAGGGCCTGGGATGGAGGGGGAGGAGTTGATCAGCAGGGCCAGCAGCCCTGGACATGACTCGCGGACTCCCTGGAGTACCCTCGCGGACCCCCAGGGGTCTGCAGATCTCAGTTTCAGAAACGCTGGGTTACGAGATTCTTGTTTTGTTTTGTAGCTGATTTAAAAGTTTCCTTCCTTCAGAAAGAGAAGGGACTGGCAAGAGGCCACCCATCCCTCCATGCCCTTCAAAGTAGTGCAGTAAGTTTCCTCCTTCATGCGTAACCTCAAGCTAATGCAAGATAGTTGTGTATCAGTCTTCCAAGAGTGTTGGAGGAGATGACTGGAGTACTAGAGTACCATAGAGAGATAAGAGAATTTACGCAGGGGTAAGGGAGTAGCCTTGCTGCATCATCTTTAACTAGCAATGTGATTACTTGTTTCTGCTTTCCCATTTTGAGATCTCAGGAGTATGAGAACAGACTGCCATGGCAATCCCAATGAGTGCCACTGGACTACTTGTTGTTTTTGTGGATACAGATTAACACGGCTACCCCCTGGTACTTGACACCAATGATGTAAGTTCATCAGAGTCTGCATGTCTAGTGTTTGAGCATCTACCTAAATGATGGCTGATAAACACAAGGATTTTTGTTCTTTAAGTGAATCCCGCATGGGACAATTTAAAAAAACAGTTTTCAGGTTTGCATTTTCTGAAAAGCTTTAATAAAGTGGTATTTAGATTTGAATTATCCGTTGGAACTCAGTAGTTAGTGGCATCGGGGGAAGGGGAACTGGAAGAGGACCAGTGGAGAACTGCTCAGGTGCTCTCAGGTCTTTATGCTACTGTAAAGTGAGTAGCTTTACACTGAGCCGTCAAAACTGTCACTGACAAGTGGGCAGGAGCACTGTGGGATTGCTCTGGGAGAATTAATTGCACCACTGCATCTAAAATACTTGCATTTCTTGTCTGTACTGCCATTGCAATGGTGCAAAGTGACCCAGTACTGAATGCTACAGTGGCAAGAGTTGCCTGGGGAGAGTCTAAACTAGAAAAAATTAGTGTTTTTCTGTGCTGTTCCCAAACAATAAAAAACACACATGACATTTTATTCTGGGAACAAGAGTCTTACCAAGCTTAAGGTAGGTAAGGTGGGGGTTGGGAGGAAAGATGTCAAGAGTTTGGCTTCTATCCCTCTGACTTATTTTTAATGCTGATTCCCCTTTCATCTATTTCTTTGTTGTTGGGTATTTTTCTTCTCCACATTCTTCTAAATGTCGGACTTTTATGAGTAATGCATCCAGTCAGCGCAAATGGATTATAACAGCCAAAGTATAATGATTTGAATATATGAAGTATTGTTATTGAGAGATAACCACACAGGCATGTAAATTAGACACCCACAATCAGAGTTCAAGGAACTGCATACACACAAACAACTCTACAGTTGTGGAACATATAAATGAGTTTACAATAGGGAAACTTTGCCAGCCTTTTCCTGCACCAGTGCTACCGATAGCGGAACCTGTAGTGTAGGCCGAGTGCATGCGTTCCTACTACTGTGCCACCTACTAAAAATTGTAATCTGGTTTCACAACAGCTTCCACCACTGGTAGTGCTGATGTAAAAAGATGTTACAGAGCTTGTCTACATACATAAGCACTAAATGTCCAGCACAAATGTACTCTGATTGGCCGTCTGGAACGTTTCAATTTTAGAATAACCAGGCATTAAAAACACAAAATGCAAAAAGTCTGGCAATGTCTCACTGCTATAACTTGTTCTCCTTTCTCTGTTCACAGTTTAGCTCTCAGCAATATTTCAGTCATACATGGGTGTGGCATGAATAGAAATAAAGAGATTTATATGCCAAAACCCTTTAGTTTTACCTAGATCTATAGTAATAGCTTAGAGCCTAAGCTGAATCTCCGATGTGCAGTGCACGCTGCCAGGTATCTCAGAAAAATCCACAAGGATGCTTACGCATGGATGCACATTAGTGTAGATGCAGAGTACACTGTATAACTTAGGACAGAATATAGCCCTTATTTTGCATTTTTAAACTAGACTGAAATAAACAAACACTTGCAATAGCATGAATAGTTGATCTTCATATACAAATTCAAAACTGAATAAAGACTGGATAAGAAGCTTACTTACTTGCTTTCTTGTGTAGTAACTTGTGAGTGGCCCAGCTTCCCTTAAAACATTCCTGAAAGTGAAAATAATATAAAAATCACCATTGTCTGGAATAGAACGTGACCTCCACAAAACGGATGACAAACTATATTAAACAAGGATTCTATTACCTACATTAGCAACACTCAAGAAAAATGCTTTAACTGCCAGTGTTAAGACTGGAAAATACTGTATTCAACAGGTTTATAATGCAAAAGGGAGGGAACCGAGCCAAACAGCTGCAACCATTCCATTACAGCAACTTGATTTCCTCTCATCTCCTGGATATTGTCCCACTATTACTTTTCTGTGTAACCAAGCACTATAGCTGCAACAAGGATGATGTCGTATCGCGCAGTTCATAGAATCACAAGGGTCAGAGGTGAAAAGAATCATTTTCCATGACTCGTCCTGACAATTTTTGTGTTTTACAGTCATATGAACCTATTTTTTTCAAATGTATTTCTCTCCTCAATTGCTGTATGAGAGCGCCGCATAAAGGGGAAAACTGCCTTGTAGAGGAAACAGTGCAAATTACTACATACAAAATAAACTGAAAAACTAAGGGGAAAACTGTCCTCAACTCTTGGCTATTGTTATCTCAGATGTAACTTGAAACAGCAGCAGAAAAACAACTGTAATTTTAATTCAATGTTGTCCCTTTCAAATTCACACATTTATTTTGGCTTCAAAACACTACAAACTATTACAGTCATTCTGTACCTAGACATGAGCTCAAACTGATGCTCACTAGGAGCAATGTGTTCAACTTAACTTGAATCCAAAAGAGTAACCAAATACAATCAATATTAAACCTGTGAGATTATTTCCCTTTCAGAGACCGTTTCTGTCAATCAATCCAATTGGCTTCTACCTTAGGGAGCCAGCTCAACACCTGCTGATTGAAATGTTGATATAGGTACGCACTGGCGCATTGCTTTGCTGCCAACAGCATTTTCTGGCACACGTGTACTACAAATGATGGTTAAATATTATGTTACGTATAATCAGTAAACAGAGTATGTAAGAAAAGCTGTAAAACAGACAATTCTACAACATATTCACTCTCCTGCTCTTCACACAGCAAATGTCAGGTTAGCTCTTGCTGCAGCAGTCATTCAGAATACTTCTAGCTATTATACTTGAATGGTCCCCATTACCATGGCACTTGAGAACCTCCATCTTTTGTAGATTTATCCTCACAACAAACCTGTGAGGTAAAGAAGCACTAGTATCTCAACTTTACGCACGAGGAACTGAGGCATGGGGATACTAAGTGATGTGCCCAGGGTCACACAGGTAGGATGTGGTGGAGCAGAGATTTAAAACTGGTCACCAGCATCCTAAATACTGGACCATACTTCTTCTCACAATCTTTATAAGAAACACCCACACCTCCTTTTAAATATTTACAAAATCATTTCTTGCAGTCTGAGACTTGAATTCAATCAAAAAGAATGCAAGTCATAGGAGGGGATTAAGGCTACACTAGAAATGCTGCAGCTGTGCCATTTTAGCACTGTAATGTAGACACTTACTACAGTGATGCAAGAACCCCTTCCATCGCTGTAGTAAATCCACCTCTCCAAAAGGCAGTAATTAGGCTGATGAAAGAATTTTTCCATCCACCTACTGCTATCTACACTGGGGCTTAGGTCAGCTAATTATATATACTAATTATAAGAATATAAAAACAGCCATACTGGTCACACCAAAGGTCCATCTAGCCCAGTATCAAGTCTTCCGATAGAGGCCAATGCCAGATGCCCCAGCTGGAATGACAAGAACAGGTAATAAAGTGATCCATTCCCTGTCACTCATTCCCAGCTTCTGGCAAACAGAGGCTAGGGACACCATCCCTGCCCATACTGGCTAACAGCCATTGATGGACCTATTCTCCATCAACTTATCTAGTTCTTTTCTGAACCCTGTTACAGTGGAATCACATCATAGGCACATTTAACTTACGCAATTTTAACTATACGCGCTCGGCAAAAAACAAACAAAAAAAGAGAAAAATAATTTAAATACTGTACTTGTAGTGCGGGCAATTCCACCCGCCATTCCACTCAATGAGCGTTTGATTATACGCGATTTTCGCCTTACGCGCTGACTTCAGAACCTAACCCCCGCATAAGATGCGACTCCCCTGTATAGTCTTGGCCTTCACAACAGCCTCTGGCAAGGAGTTCCACAGGATGACTGTGCATTGTGTGAAGAAATATTTCCTTTTATTTGTTTTAAACCTGCTGCCTATTAATTTCATTTAGCGACCCCTAGTTCTTGTGTCTTGAGAAGGAGTAAATAACACTTCCTTATTTACTTTCTCTACACCAGTCATGATTTTATAGACCTCTATCATATCCCCTCATTACTCATCTCTTTTCCATGCTGAAAAGTCCCCATCTTATTAATCTCTCCTCACATGGAAGCTGGTCCATACCCCTAATCATTTTTGTTGCCCTTTTCTGAACCTTTTCTAATTCCAATATATCTTTTTTGAGATGGGGCGACTACATCTGCACCAAGTATTCAAGATGTGGGTTTACCATGGATTTATATAGAGGCGAGATGATACATTCTGTGTTATTAGCTATGCCTTTCTTAATGATTCCCAACATTCTGTTCACTTTTTGACTGCTGCAGCACACTGAGTGGATGTTTTCAGAGAACTATCCACAATGACTCCAAGATCTCTTTCTTGTGTAGTAACAGCTAATTTAGACCCCATCATTTTATATGTATAGTTGGGATTATGTTTTCCAAAAATTGGTGTCACATTTATCAACATTTAATTTCATCTGCCATTTTGTTGCCCAGTCACCCGGTTTTGTGAGATCTTTTTGTAGCTCTTCACAGCCTGCTTGAGACTATCTTGTGTAGATTTGCATCAGATGCAAATTTTGCCACCTCGCTGTTTACCCTTTTTTCCAGATCATTTATGAATATGTTAAATAGGACCGGGCCCAGTACAGACCCCTGGGGGACACCACTATTTACCTCTCTCCATTCTGAAAATGAACCATTTATTCCTACACTTTGTTTCCTATCTTTTAACCAGTTACCAATCCATGAGAGGACCTTCCCTCTTATCCCATGACATCTTACTTTGCTTAAGAGCATTTGGTGAGGGGCCTTGTCAAAGGCTTTCTGAAAATCTAAATACACTATATCCACTGGATCCCCATTGTCCACATGCTTGTTGACGCCCTCCAAGAATTCTAGTAGATTGGTGAAACATGATTTCCCTTTACAAAAACCATGTTGACTCTTCCCCCAACAAATTATGTTCATCTATGAATCTGACAATTCTGTTCTTTACTATAGTTTCAACCAGTTTGCCCAGTATTGAAGTCAGGCTTACTGGCCTGTAATTGCTGGGATTACCTCTGGAGCCCTTTTTAAAAATTGGCATCATATTAGCTATCCTTCAGCCATTTGGTACAGAAGCTGATTTAAATGATAGGTTACAAACTACAATTAAAAGAAGAACAGGAGTACTTGTGGCACCTTAGAGACTTGTTAGTCTCTAAGGTGCCACAAGTACTCCTGTTCTTCTTTTTGCGGATACAGACTAACACGGCTGTTACTCTGAAACTACAATTAGTAGTTCTGCAATTTCACATTTTGAGTTCCTTCAGAACTCTTGGGTGAATACCATCTGGTCCTGGTGACTTATTACTGTTTAGTTTATCAATTTGTTCCAAAACCTCCTCTAATGATACCTCAATCTGGGACAGTTCCTCAGATTTGTCACCTAAAAAGAATGGCTCAGGTTTGGGAATTTCCCTCACATCCTCAGCCGTGAAGCTCAATGCAAAGAATTCATTTAGTTTCTCCGCAATGGCCTTATCGTCCTTGAGTGCTCCTTTAGCATCTCGATCGTCCAGTGGCCAGGCTTCCTGCTTCTGATATACTTAAAATTGTTTTTGCTATTACTTTTTGAATCTTTGGCTAACTGTGCTTCAAATTCTTTTTTGGCCGTCCTAATTATATTTTAACACTTCACTTGCCAGAGTTTATGCTCCTTTCTATTTTCCTCACTAGGATTTAACATCTACTTTTTAAAGGATGCCTTTTTGCCTCTCACTGCATTGACAGAGTTAAATTAAAAGCATTAAAAAAAGAGAATGGGACAAGCACTATCTCCAGCTCATTTTCTTGCAAATATTCTCACTACTCGGTACCAGGGTCAAATCTTAACTGCTGAAGAAGAGGAGATGGCTATGACATGGACATCCAGCAATCATCCCTCCAGAATGCCAACTATAATAAACTTCAGAGCTAAAGGTAAACCATTCAAGAAATATATGTTTGCTGATGATGTTTAAAAGAAAGTCACATCAGTGAATTGGTGGAAGTCACTTAAGCACTTGGATTCAGAGACAGTTGAAGTGATAATCTCACTTTTAACAGCAGTAGCTTCTTCTGCCTATGTAGAAATAATATCTTCTTCCTTTGGACTAATTCATTCCAAATTGAGAAATTGTTTGGGACCTGAAAAAGCAGGAAAGCTTGTTTTCCCTTTCCAGATTATGAACAAATGGGAAAATGAAGGTGAAGACAACTGAGTTAGCTGCAGAAGCCAATATTTTAAGTTTCTCATGTTGACCTGGCTGACATAGTTGATTTAATTTTTTTTTTTTTACAAAATATTTCATTTAACTATTTTAGTTAAACAATTTTAACAAAAAACAAGCCTGATTTTAAAAAACTTGAATGTTTAACTAAATTCAAATATTCGTATGCTTGTTTTGTTAAAATATTATATATTTGCCATTGGAAAAAAGAAGTCCAGAATATATAATGATGTTGTTTTAGTTAAATAAAACAATTTAAACGTATATCTGGTGATGTTCTCCTCCTAATATAGCATGGCAAGAAAATCCTCCAAATATTAATGATTAACCTGTTGAATTGGAGACCGTTCACCTCCCAATGACTTCAAAAATATCTGCTTCAATTACTTTTGGTAGATGAAATAACCAGACATTCTCTGATATAGCTGTAAAACTAATCTGAAAAGTTTTCAAAATAAATCACTTAAAAAATGTATAGTGTGAACCTTCTAAAAATGAAACCTACATCTATCTCTGAGTTGTGAAGAATATGTATTAAGGTTATAACAACCAACAAGAATGCACTTTTATGTAGAAATCCAGGATTAAATCGACTAGTGACGACTAATGATTTAAATCAATTTGATTTAAATCAGATCCACCCTGCAACTACTTAAATATTGCAGATCAGGAATCCTAGGATCTAACCCAGCCTCGGAGAGGCACGTGTAAGTGTTGTGTAGTGGCTATCGCTAAATAATCTAAGTACATATATTTAGCACATCAATTCAATCTGAAAGGCATTGCGGCTAGTAGCGAAGACTTGGATCTGCCATACAAGAGTCTTAGGTTCTATTCCCAACTCTGCTTGAGGTGACTTGTGCAACCTCCCTGTTGCACAAGTCAAGGAACTAGCCCCGAAATGTATTATCCATTTATTCCTACTGTGGAGTTATGTGTTATACTATACTATACCAGTACAATAGTCCAACATTTAAGCTGCACATTCCATTTTAAGCTGCTCACAATATTCAAAAATTGCCTATGGGACTCACTGCAAAACTGGGGAGGGTTGAGGGCATTTAAGACAGCTTTTAAATTATTGACTATGAAACAAACTTTTTTTAAATGTACAAATGTGAGAATGAACTTTTTTAAAAAAACATAAAACAGTTTAGCCTTAAAATTTCATACTCTTAAATACATAGTCCTCATACGGTCACAGAATTATAGAAATGTAGGGCTGAAAGGGACTTCAAGAGGTCATCCAGTCTGACCCCATCCTGAAGCAGGATCAAGTATACCTAGACCATCCCTGGTAGATTTTTGTCTAACCTGTTCTTAAAAGCCTCCAGTGATGAGAATTCAACAACCTCCCTAGACAATTCATGAGGAGTGTGAGCTTTTAAAAGTTTGAAAACTTTTGGTTTTGAAATAAAATGTGATAAATAAATTAGGAAAATCACAGGGAACTTAGCTGAATATGTAGTAACTGAATTTCATATGGTTTTTAAATCTAAGTTGTGCTGAGCCTGACCATTACTTAGAAGGAAGATCTCCACGGGAATAAGAAGTCTATGGAATATGTGAACAGTACTCTTTGTGCACCTATTATTCACATACCTTAAAGCTGTGTTTCTCAAATATGGCCATCATGGCTAGCCACCCGGGTTTTTTCTTGCGGCCACAGCTTCCTGGACGGTGACAGGGGCGGGTAGCAAAGCAGCGGCCCCTCCTCTGGGGCCGCAATGAGGGATTGGGCCCTGCCCCTCTCTGGAGCCACAAACACCACAGGAACAGACAGCCGCTGTGAGTCCCCCAACTTCCTGGAGGTTGTGGGGCTCAGGCTTCTGGCTTCAACCCTGCGATGGCGGGCAGCAGGCTCAGGCCACGCAGCAGCTGGCTCCGGCCATAGGCTTCAACCGTGTGGCTTCAGGCTCTGGCTGCGCAGCCAGGGGCTCCATCCCCTGGCTGCTGGGCTTCAGGCTCACCACCCCATCATCCCTGGCCCCTGCTGCCACCCCCTGCCCCTCACCCATCCACCCCATCACCCCTGGCTCTCGCTGCCTCGCTACCTACATCCCCATCCAAGGCTTAATTTGTCTCCCAGCTGAGTAAGTCTGCTGTGAAAAGTAATATTTGTATGTTTGTAAATATCACTTTTCACTGCCCCCGCCCCCCCCAGCTAGCTAACAAGTCTGGTGCTGTGAAAAGCGATATTTATTAACAAACACACAAATATCAGTTTTCACAGAAGCAGACTTTCTACCTAGCAAGTCTAAAAAAAAATAGGCAACCAAGAAAGCAAAAGAAACAACAATAAAGACAAGAACATGCAACCTTGTGTTTCTATTCTGGTTAGGCCCAGTAAAGAACACTGGTCTACAATTTTTGAGAAGTCGTCTGCTTCAGAGATAAAATGTGCTATTTATTATGTATTTTGATGTGCTGAATTCAAAGATGACAATTAAAACGACTGGCTACTGTTTCTAAGATATTTAAGTTTTTACATTTTATGTCTATGTATATTGTGTAGATAGTAGAGTTTTAATCATAAATTGTAAACCTAGGTCTTTTCATGTGTTTATGGTTGCTTTACATGATAATATTTCACCTGTCCTGTTTATGGAACACTTTAAAAATCAGCAAAAGGGTTATATAAATAAAATTTATTATGAAACCAAAGGCAAAAAACTATTATGTACATAGTTTAGTCCTATTCAGTGTCTACTCGGCGCTTCTTGACTTGTCTCTTGTATTCGTTAAATGGAGCATCTCTTGTCACTGTCCAGCAATAGTCTCCAAGCATTGATGGGCTCCATTTGCCCTGATAGCGTTTCTCCATTGTTGCAACATCCTGGTGAAATCGCTCGCCGTGCTCGTTGCTCACTGCTCCGCAGTTCGTTGGAAAAAAATCTAGATGAGAGTGCAAAAAATGTATCTTTAGTGACATGTTGCAACCAAGGCTTTTGTATGCCTTGAGGAGGTTTTCCACCAACAACCTGTAGTTGTCTGCCTTCTTGTTTCCGAGAAAATTTATTGCCACTAACTGGAAGGCTTTCCGTGCCGTCTTTTCCTTGCCACACAGTGCATGGTCAAATGCATCATCTCGAAGTTCACGAATCTGAGGACCAACAAAGACACCTTCCTTTATCTTAGCTTCACTTAACCTTGGAAATTTTCCACGGAGGTACTTGAAAGCTGCTTGTGTTTTGTCAATGGCCTTGACAAAGTTCTTCATCAGACCCAGCTTGATGTGTAAGGGTGATAACAAAATCTTCCTTGATTCAATAAGTGGTGGATGCTGAACACTTTTCCTCCCTGGCTCCAATGAATGTCTGAGTGGCCAATCTTTCTTGATGTAGTGGGAATCTCTTGCACGACTATCCCATTCGCAGAGAAAACAGCAGTACTTTGTGTATCCAGTCTGCAGACCAAGCAAGAGAGCAACAACCTTCAAATAGCCACAAAGCTGCCACTGATGTTGGTGGTAGTTTATGCACCTCAAAAGTTGTTTCATGTTGTCATAGGTTTCCTTCATATGGACTGCATGACAACTGGAATTGATGGCAAAACATTGCCATTATGCAGTAAAACAGATTTAAGACTAGTCTTCGATGAATCAATGACCAGTCTCCACTCATCTGGATCGTGAACGATGTTGAGGGCTGCCATCACACCATCGATGTTGTTGCAGGCGACAAGATCACCTTCCATGAAGAAGAAAGGGACAAGATCCTTTTGACGGTCACGGAACATGGAAACCCTAACATCACCTGCCAGGAGATTCCACTGCTGTAGTCTGGAGCCCAACAGCTCCGCCTTACTCTTGGGTAGTTCCAAATCCCTGACAAGGTCATTCAGTTCACCTTGTGTTATGAGGTGTGGTTCAGAGGAGGAGGATGGGAGAAAACGTGGGTCCTGTGACATTGATGGTTCAGGACCAGAAGTTTCATCCTCTTCCTCAAGTGAGAATGATACTGGTGCATCAGGAACCGGCAGTCCTTCTCCATGGGGTACTGGGCGTATAAAATGCACAGTCCACTTTTTCTTCTTTGACACGCCTTTCCCAACTGGAGGCACCATGCAGAAGTAACAATTGCTGGTATGATCTGTTGGCTCTCTCCAAATCATTGGCACTGCAAAAGGCATAGATTTCCTTTTCCTGTTCAACCACTGGCGAAGATTTGTTGCACAAGTGTTGCAGCATATGTGTGGGGCCCACCTCTTGTCCTGATCTCCAATTTTGCAGCCAAAATAAAGGTGATACGCTTTCTTAACCATAGTGGTTATACTGCGCTTTTGTGATGCAGAAGTCACTTCAGCACAAACATAGCAGAAGTTATCTGCACTGTTCACACAAGTACGAGGCATCTCTGCTCACTTTGGCTAAACAGAAATGTGTCCCTTTGCAAAATCAAACACTGACAAATAAGAGAGCACGACACTGTATGATTTCTAGAGCTGATATAGGGCAATTTGTTCAGCAGAGTGATGTAAGCTTCGTTATGATTGCATCATCCATGACTTCTAGGAATAACATGATGCAATTCATATCATGTATGACACAATACCAGCTTCAGATTGCATCATTCATATTTTGCCTAAAAAGCAAGTACTGTCCAAACCCAGTCATAGATTTATTCATAGATCCAGTCAAAGATGTATTTTAGTCATTTCTGGTTTAAATTGAGATCCCTTCCCTTTATAACTCACTTATCCTCCGCCATTCCCAAGTCAAGGGTCGTATATACTGACCCAATAGCATATCTTGAAAACTAGAGCCAATCAACAATTTTAAGCATCATTTTCGTTCTCAGTGACCCAGAATTAGTAAAGTTTGACTACATTTATTTCAGAAGCATTTTGGCTGTAGAGCAGTGGAATAGAGACAACTGTTCGTTATTAAGTCAAAAAAAAATCCCAACCGTACATAAATATATTATTGTGATTTGGTCACACATGTGCCTATTTATTACTTTTTCCTAAAGTATTAAGTATTTTAGGAAAAATTGCCATAGCGGCCACCAGCAAGAGTTGATGGCTGCACTCTGTGGCCACCAAAAAATTTGTTGCGAGAACCCCTGCCTTAAAGAGGCCTTTGCTACTACTACCCGAAAAAACAGATCCTGCTTCAGCTCCATGTATCGACCTCCTGATCTTGGATCTGAGACACCTGTTTCAATTTGCTACTGGAAAGGATTAATCACAAATAAAGATAATCATTCTTTTAGACACAATGAAGAGTAAAAATGCTTTGTACTTTTCTAGCATCTTTCATTCGAAGATCTCAAAATGCTTTATAACTGTAAGTTAACCCTCACAATAACCTTTTGAAAAAGTAATGATAATGTACCTTGACTTTACCCACCATTAAAATGAAGCAATTTTTGGGGTAGAACAGAGTAGCTGGGTAACAAAACAGATGGATATTACCCAACAGTTTAGGACAAGAAGCGAAGAGGAATACCGTATTCAATTGAAATGGGAAGATTAATTTTAGATAGACTAACAGGGCCTAAGACCATGAAACAAAATTCAAGAGAGGGTCAGACAAATTCAGAGTAACCATGTTTAGGGCAAATTTCTAAAACCTCCTCTCTCTGAGAAAGAGAGGAGAAAAGCTTCATTTACAGGAAAAGTGACCTTTACCAGGGAAAGGAGAAATGAAGATGACACCACTAGGGACCTCGCCATCCAGATATAATTTACCTGGAAAGTACACTTAAATACTATGACTATGGGTGCTATAGAAAACCCTAAAGAGATAAAATGTTTAATTTCCTCACTGCTCTGCATTTAAATACTCAGCTTTAATATTGCATAAATTTAACTGTTTGTATTGAATTATATATTACTACTTATATTTTTAGACATTTTCCATATTGAGTAGTTCTATAAATCAGTACATGGATTTCTATATGAAGACACACGGAATATCCTCTCCAGCGTATGCCAACAACAAACAAACTACTAATTAGGAACAATTTTTGAGTGTGGAAATATGTATTGAATATGAATGGATACAGGATCTTCCTAAGGAATTTATTTTCTTCTCTGGAACCTTAGGCCTGTGAATTTTTCACACCCAAGTGATTTACTTAAGCCAACCTAACCCTTGGTGCAATGGAAGAACTCTTCTGTTGACCTAACTACATCCACTCAGGGAGATAGATTAACTACAGCAACAGGAAAATCCCTTTTGTTGCTGTAGGCAGCATCTACATTACAGAACTACAACTGTAGTGCAGTACCTGTGCTGCTGTGGCTCCTTGCAAGGTTTCATGGCTTTTAATAGTATCTAGGTTTTCTATACTGTTTTTCATCCACAGCTCTCAAAGCACTGTTCAAAGGAGGTGAGTGTTATTATCCACATTTTACCAATGGGGAAACTGAGGCATGGAGCAGTGAAGTGACTTGCCTAAGGGTTATCCAGCCATTCAGGGGCAGAGTCAAGAACAGAAGCCAGATCTCCCAAGTCCCAGTCCAGTGCTCTATCATTAGGTCACATTCCTTATCTGTGTCACATGATTGAGCTTTAGAAAATAAGCTGCTGCACTATAATTTTGAGTAACTTTCCTTGTATCTTACAACAGTACTTGGTATTCAGGTAGAAAAGTAGAAAATAAGAATCCTTTCTACATTCTGCAGACTTGAGAGAGGAAAAAAAAAACCTACAGATACTGCTAGAATTTCTGCACAGACTTTTATTGATTTGGCTATTAACTTACAACACACTATATTCACCAAGTAATATCTATATACAGTACATACTGAAGATGAATCTGTATTGCCTGTTTTGCATAGGGCAGCAGGTTACAATGGGTAGTGATGGTGGAGCCAATCCCACAAATCCTCTATACACAAAACACTCCTAGGAACAAGAGAATCAGAAATACCATTCCAGGTAGTGAATAAATATGGAATAACCTACCCATTTGGGAAGTTTCTTCCCAACCCCAAGCAGTTAATAGTTGGCTTATACCCTGAAGCAGGAGGATTCATGTGCCTTATAAATAAATGTATCATAATCCTATTTCTCTTATCAATGATACTTTTGACAATTAATTGCACCAGTTAATTATGCACCAAAATAATACTATTTATTCACTGAGGCCAATGGGCAAGGATTCAACTGTTTGTTTTACTATTTATTTTATATTTTTCTAATGATTAACCATGCCTGAATTATAGTTATTTTACCTTAAATCTGCAGAGCCTATAACATTTTTTCCCCAAGAGCTTGTTTAATTAATGTACCCAGAAAAACAGAAAAGCCATATTTTCAAAGCAATAAGTCAGTGTTACCCTAGGCACAGGAACATTTTAAAAGCAATTTGATTATCAGGTTCCATTTTAAAGTATTAAGCACATACTTTAAAAGAGGACACAACGAACGTGAGACATTGAGAAAAACTCTTTCATGCTGCAATACTCTGTCTACACAAGATTGGAATATTACAAACATATATGTGATAACAGAGGCAGTGATTTACACACACAAAATCTAGACCATAGCATCTAACTTCCTACACAATAACAATGTGATTTCTGTGAAAATAAAAGCGAACACTGACTCCCCCCCCCCCCCATTCATTCTGAAATGCACTGTGAATCTGACAGAGCAAGCTGAACTGGAAATTAACTTGCAGTTAATTCAGTCCAGCAAAAGAAGGTTGGGGGAGAAGGAAATAAATGACAGAGCTGAAAAGAGATGTAGGGTGCTAAACTGTAGTAGCGAAAGATGCTGAAACAATTCTCCTTTTGTATTTCCACATGCTTGCATCCAGCCCAGAAACATGGTCCCCAGTCAAGTACCTTCCTACAGGGTCTAATTTTCTGGTGTGAACTTTCCTCTAGGGTCCAAGTACAATCTTCCCCCCACTTCGCCTTTGCAAAAGGGACACACCATCCAGCCTAAGCCTATAAAAACCAAGTGTGTGTTTCTGCCTGTCCATTGTAAACGCGGATCTCGGGGGAAAGAGTGAAAGGGGGCAAAGTTGGAAGCCTCGCTGCAAGGATCACAGGCCCATCTGCCCTCACTCTCTCCGAGTCACACACCTGCCCCCGCTCCCCACCTGAAAGCGCCTGCTCACTGCAACCAAAAATCACAGGACTTCGCAGACAAACCAAAACTACGGCAAGCGCCAGAGCAATGCAGGGAGATGCCGGGGTTCCCGCCCGGAGCAGGCTCCCCGCACCCCAATTGGGAGAGCAGCAGCAATGGGAGCCTGGCGGGGGTGTCCGGACAGGAAGCAGAGCCCTGACTGCAGCCGCGTGAGCCTAGGCAGGGAGCACCCCGGGGCAGAGGGCCGCGGCAGGGGCTTACCTGGGAGCAGAAGTAGGAGCCCTGGATGCCCAGCTTGATGCAGGTTGGGCACTGCAGCTTGGCCTCGTGGCTGCACCCAGCCGTTTCACACACCCGGGTCTCCACGGCCGCCATGCTGCTGCTGCCACAGAAGCGACTCAGCCACCGGGAGGGAGGAGCCGACGGGGCCCTCGGACTGAAACGGGGGCGGAGCCCCAGCCGCGCAAGAGCCGGCACCTCCCCTCGCCTCTCACGTAGGGCCGGGCTGCAGCGACGGGCCCGTGTCGCGCGCGCGGGCAGACGGCTCCGGCTCAAGGGCGTGTCTGGCGCCCTGCCTCGCCCTGTCAGAGCGGCGCAGCGCAGCGTGCTCAGCTCGTCGGGCCGGCGGCGCTCGGGGGCCTGCGCAGCGCCTCCCGCTCGCCCCAAGGGCCCTCAGCCCTGCCTGTGCACACCGCCCGCTGCGCCTCCGAGCGGCCAGGCTGGGTCAGACCGGCAAACCAATCCGCAGGGCTCGCCTCGCCAGGGGGTGCTGGGTGCCGCGCGGGCGGTGACAATAACTTTGAGCCCCGACTGACAGTCAGGTCTCTTGGTGTCGGGCTGCTTCTGGGTCCTGTTCTTCCTCCTGCCTAACAGGGAACCAGGGGCGCTGGAACCATTTGTGTAGCGGGGGTAGGGTGACCAGATGTCCCGTTTTTAAAGGGACAGTCCCGTTTTTGGGGACTTTTTCTTATATAGGCGCCTATTACCCCCCACCCCCTGTCCCGTTTTTTCACAGTTGCTATCTGGTCAGCCTAAGTGGGGGTGCTGAGAGCCATTGACCCAAACTGTAAACCCTGCATATCATGGAAACGGTTTCAAGCTAGTTCCAGCACCTCCATCCGTGGGGCCAGTTTTGTTTAATAGCTTTATTAATGATCTGGAGGATGGTGTGGACTGCACTCTCAGCAAGTTTGCAGATGACACTAAACTGGGAGGTGTGGTAGATACACTAGAGGGTAGGGATCGGATACAGAGGGACCTAGACAAATTAGAGGATTGGGCCAAAAAAAACCTGATGAGGTTCAACAAGGACAAGTGCAGAGTCCTGCACTTAGGATGGAAGAATCCTATGCACTGCTACAGACTAGGGAACAAATGGCTAGGTAGCAGTTCTGCAGATAAGGACCTAGGGGTCACAGTGGACAAGAAGCTGGATATGAGTCAACAGCATAAAGGGCATGTTTCAGAGTAGCAGCCATGTTAGTCTGTATCTGCAAAAAGAACAGGAGTACTTGTGGCACCTTAGAAACTAACAAATTTATTAGAACATAGCTTTCGTGGGCTACAACCCACTTCTTCGGATGCATAGTGGGCAGTAGCCCACGAAAGCTTATGCTCTAATAAATTTGTTAGTCTCTAAGGTGCCACAAGTACTCCTGTTCTTTTTGAGGATACAGACTAACACGGCTGCTACTCTGAAACCTGTCAGTGTGCTCTTGTTGCCAAGAAGGGTAAAGGCATTTTGGGCTGTATAAGTAGGGGCATTGCCAGCAGATTGGGGAACGTGATCGTTCCCCTTTATTCGACATTGGTGAGGCCTCATCTGGAGTACTGTGTCCAGTTTTGGGCCCCACACTACAAGAAGGATGTGGAAAAATTGGAAAGAGTCCAGCGGAGGGCAACAAAAATGATTAGGGGTCTGGAGCACATGACTTATGAGAAGAGGCTGAAGGAACTGGGATTATTTAGTCTCCAGAAGAGAAGAATGAGGGGAGATTTGATAGCTGCTTTCAACTACCTGAAGCGGGGTTCCAAAGAGGTTGGAGCTCGGTTATTCTCAGTGCTGGCAGATGACAGAACAAGGAGCAATGGTCTCAAGTTGCAGTGGGGGAGGTCTAGGTTGGATATTAGGAAACACTATTTCACTAGGAGGGTAGTGAAGCACTGGAATGCGTTACCTAGGGAAGGGGTGGAATCTCCTTCATTGGAGGTTTTTAAGGCCCGGCTTGACAAAGCCCTGGCTGGGATGATTTAGTTGGGAATTGGTCCTGCTTTGAGCAGGGGGTTGGACTAAATGAGGACCCTTCCAACCGTGATATTCTATGATTCTATGATCCCCTGTTCTCTGACTCACCCTAGGTCTGGGTGCATCCCCATGGCCTCCCACTGGCCTGGCACTCCTATAAAGGGCAGATGGGAAATATGTTCATATCATCTTATCTTGGGCCATGCAGTGTGGGCTCTATGAAAAGATGTTCCAGGGTTCCCTAGCCTTGTTGGAATTGGCCTCGTTGAAACATGGCCAATGGGCATCAGCTAGCTTGCACACAGCATAGTACAGGGAGGCAAAAGTGCAGCTAGGACACTGGAGGAAACTCTTGTGAAAAGTTAAATAATCATAGTTGGCACTTTATACAGACTTTTGCATCCACAGATCCCAAAGCCCTTTCCATAAGTTGTACAAAGTGTAATTATTTAATTTTACATGAGAGAGAAACTAAGACATGGGGGCCTTGTCTTCACCATGAAGAAAGTATTATTTGCCATGTGATCTTAATGTCCATGTGCAGCAGAGAGACTATACTTTTATAAGGTTTCATTTGAAAGATCCACTTTTTGTAAACTGCATGCTATTTAATATGACTACTCAGACAGTAAGACATGACACATGGCTGGTGGGAACAAAGGCATTTACACGATAATTAAACATCCATAGCTGGCCTGGGTGCTCCAAACCCCCTGAAAAGTGTGTCAACATTGCCATCTAGATGCTGACCACCCCTACAGGCCACCAGTTTGTAGCCACCCAGTTTGGCATAGACTTTTAGGGCTATTGTCTTGCAGGTATGTGATGCCATTCATAAGACACTGTTGCACTGGGTTATAAAGCAGGGTAATGTTCAGGAGACTGACAGCTTTCCATGCAGGGCGTTCCCAAACTGAATTTATACACAGAAAAGAGTATTTCTCCCCTGTGCTCCTAGGGCTGACTGATCACCATAACACGTTTACAAACATAAATGCAGAGTGGACTGGAAAGAGCAATGCTGTGAGAGAATCTTTTGGAACTCAGCTCTGTTTACCATAATGAATAAAGGACAGTTTGCCCCCAGGATCACTTTGAACATTAATGGTGTGGAGATTACTCTGGTTATCCTGGGAGAACTGGCTTATCCTCTGCTTCACTGTTTAATGAAGCCATCCAAAGGCTACTTGGACAGTTTAACTATTGCCTCAGAATGGTAGTGGAGTGTGTATTTGGCCATGTGAAAGGAAGGTGACACTGCTTGTAAAATAGGTTGGAAGCTGTTGGGGGAAAAAAATCTTGCCTGAATGTGACATATTAGCAGAGGCATTGGAACGGGGACCCAGGGGCTATGTCCCCCCCCTTTTTTACCAACCATAAGGTTGAGCGACAGAGGGGGGGGGGTAGAGAGAAGTGAGCAGGGGCAGGGTCTTAGGGAGAAGGGGTAGTATGAGGGTACCTCTGACCCCCCCACACACCCACACTTTTAGGGACCTTCTGTCACTCCTGCATACTAGGGAACAATCCAGACTAAAGAGCAGCTGTGTCATCCCTGCCCTGCAGCCTTGGGTGCCTTACAATGCCTTGCTGAAGCGGCTTCCACCTGAGCTGCTCACAAACAGCCTTCCAGCTGCTAGCCATGAGTCTGTGTGCAACTGCAGCCTGGTAGCCTCACTTGGATTACACTCTGGGTCTCATCAGCCTTGGTTATACTGCTGGGTGACCCCAACACACTCCCAGTCTTAGATTTCCCGCCCCAGTAATATATGTCCTGTACTACCCAGTCCTCTCCTGGACAATACAAGTTATATTAAGTCTATTATTTCTTTAAAAGAATAATATGACATCTGATTATTTCAAAAAGAGTTACTCAGATACTAAACACACTGGATTAAATCTTTGTAGTTAATAAACTTGTTTACTGTTTTAAGTGAGTACAAGCAATGTGGCATAAAAGTCAGAAATGGTCAGAAAAATAAAAGATAAAACACTTCTGGTGCCTTACTTAAACTATCAGAAGGGTAGCCGTGTTAGTCGGGCTCTGTAAAAAGCAACAGCGTCCTGTGGCACCTTTAAGACTAACAGATGTATTGGAGCCTAAGCTTTCGTGGGTGAATGCCCACTTCGTCGGATGCATCCGACCAAGTGGGCATTCACCCACGAAAGCTTAGGCTCCAATACATCTGTTAGTCTTAAAGGTGCCACAGGACGCTGTGTTGCTTTTAATAAACTATGTTAAATTCAAAGCAACATTTTTACCCCATGCTTTCAGCAGTCTTACTGACCAAACTTCTTAGGTCAGGGCCTCTCCCCCACTCCCTTGGCTGCTTCCTTTGTCCCTTCAGGTATAGTGAATTGAAGGTTGGGGGGGGGGGGGGTAGAAGAGAAGAAAGAGTGTCTTCCCCTTTTTATAGTCCTGTCCCCCCCTTTGACAAGCATTTCCACCTGGGAGAAAAGTGACAGGCAGGCTGGGTGGAAGGGCACTCCATGCTGTTTCTTTGCTAAGATGTAGGTTTTTTTGCCCCTGTCCCCTTATCTGCCAAAGAATGATCACTTAGCAGATAATGGTCCATCCCTCTTGTTTACACTTGGTTGAGGTGTCAGATTACCGTTGTCTCTGTGGAACTGGTTTGGCCACTTCCCGGCCTTCTCTAGAAACCATCCTTTTAGTCATGATTTCAGCTTATGTTTATAACTTCACATATAACACCGCTACTTGCATTTTGCCATATTATAGGTCAGCAAATTATGAGTTTTTAAATGATACCTCGCAAGACATGCCTGGAACAAAATTACAGTAGTAGGTAGGGTGTGAACATAGGAATATATTCCGTCACATGCAGCTATCTCCGTGTATTTTGCACAATATTTATGAGAGGAGGGGAGATGGACATGGGTGGGAAGCTGAGGTGCGGAGACTTGTTCAGTAGTTTGAGGAACCAGCAGGTGTCTACTAGAAAATGCAAACAGCCACAGCAATACTGTCAGGGCTGCTCTGGCTCTGACTTAGTGCTCCTATACATCCAGCTGTTCTCCCAGGGAGGGGATGGATTGTGAGTAGTGTGGTCTGTGATGGACGGTAGAAGTGGCATGTCATGGCTCTCCTTATTTTAGCTTCTGTGAGTGTCTTGATAACTTTGTAAAAGCCTGTGACCTATACAAAATGTATGGATATTCTGTGCAGAATGCATTGACAGCTTTTTATAAATTCATTTTTAAGTGGTTGTATTACTAAACAATGTAACTACCAGAAATAAACATTTGATGAAGTCGATAACAAAACAGCTTTAAAGCAACAGTGCAATGGATGACAGCACAAGAATGTGGGGACTCTAAGTCACAGACCAGCATATGCCTTGCCTCTACCTCTTCTTGATTTGGGCCTTCTGGTGTTGAGTGGTGGGACTCAAACTTATCAGGGGCATTGGATAGCTCAAAAAGAACTGGGCTTCCAGGTGCAAGTGTTCTCGCTACCCTCAGCTTCTGCCTGGGAAGAGAATGGCCTCTGGGAGCACAGCTGCAGGGGTACAGCAGGGAGCAGATGCTGGTGTTCCCAGTACCCTGTACTGTCAGGGGCTGCAGAACATGGCTCGGTCTTGGTTTAGGGCACAGGATTATCTGTAGGCCCAGTAGCAGCATGCTCGGCAGCAGAACATTCTGCTTCTATATTGCCTCCAGGAGTTGCCTCTGCATATCCCGGTCTTTCTCCACAATGTCTTTTGCAATTGTAGTGCTGCCTCTGGAAAGCTCCATTTCTTTTCCCCTCTCCAACCTCAGATACAACCTCCACCTCTCCATTGGCATTGGAGTTGTATGGGGAGGCTACAGTGAGGTCTGCAAACATGTTAACCTGAGGGGAAAGAAACCGAAAACTCAGGATAACCAACTGCTTAGCCTTTGATAGAGGCCCTCTCCTTGAGGGTCTGGCTGCTGCAGGTACCATGGCTGGGGGACTGGGAGAAAAAAGAAAAAAGTTACTGTTCATATTCCAGAGAGGTTATGATAGCACTTACATGTATTTCTGATTTCTCCTCCATGAGATTCATCCCAGTCTTGGGGGAACATCACAGATGGTCTGTGCATGAGGAGGGCTAGATTGGGAATTTTGTCTGTGCAGTTCATGCTGTTTAGGGTTGCCATTGTGCTTTGGAGGCTGGGAATTATTCCCAGTTTGGCTTTACAGTTTTGCTTGGAGGTGCTTATAGAGAGTGTTGAAGGAGTTGCAGGGGACAGCTGGGGGCAAGCTGAATAGTAATCCCTTCTACCTCCCCTTTAGGCTGTCCTCAGTGACATTACACTGAGGCAGGTGACTAGGAGGCATAGAATGTCCTTATTCAAAGAGGCAAAGGGTAGTGAGATACACTGAAGTTATTCACCAAGACAGTCCCCTAGAAGTGCTGTAGGAGTGGAAGGGAATTGTGAGCTATATTGGGTGTAGGGGGAATGACTATGCAGTTATCCCACAGAATGGCTGGAACAAAACAAAACCCTAGCAATTTCTCAGCCTCAAGTATGTCTACACTACAAGCACTACAGTGGCACAAGTTCAGCGCTGTAGTGTAGACCAGTGGTTCTCAACCAGGGATTTGGGGCCCTCCAGGGGGCCGAAAGCAAGTTTCAGGGGGGCTGCCAAGCAGGGCTGGCATTAGATTTGCTGGGGCCCAGGGTAGAAAGCCAGAGCCCCACTGCATGGGGTTGAAGCGCAGGGCCCGATGCCCTGCCACACACAGGCACAAGCATGTGCTTGGGGCAGCACCTGGAGGGGGGGGCGGCGCTCACTTGGGGAGAGTGGGGCCGCGGCCGGGCTCGCCACCCTCCCCCCGGCGCTCCAGCCAGCGAGAGCGGAGCCGCGGCCGGGCTCTGCGCTCCCCGCCGCCCCGCGGGAGGCTTTTTTGCCTGGGGCCGCAAAAAAGCCAGAGCCGGCCCTGGCCACACGGTGCTGAAGCTGAAGCCTGAGCAACTTAGCTTTGTGGGATGAGCCCAGGCAATTGCCCTGCTTGCTACTCCCTAATGCTAGCCCTAGTTTTTATATGCAAAAAATAGTTGTTGTAGCACAGATGGACCATAACATTTTTATAACATGTTGCAGGGGCCTTAGAAAGAGAAAGTTTGAGAACCCTGGTGTAGATGCTTACTACAGCTATAGAAGAGTTTTTCTGTCACTAGTATACCCACCCTCTTGAGGGGTGGTAGCTAGGTTGATCGAAGACTTTTTCTGTTAACCTAGCTACATCTGCAATGTGGGTTAGGTCAGTCTAACTACATCACACAGGGCATAAAATTTCTCACAGCCTTGAGCATTGTAGCTGGGTCAACCTAAGTTTTAGATGTAGTCCATGCCTTCAATTCTGCTTTATCTCCCCTGCCGACATGGTGAAAAAGCAGAGAAAACATAGGGTTCTGCACAGATTGTTTGAAGCATTTATGGTTCACAGTTTCTCTATGCAAGTCTGTGTAAAGCCATTACGAGCTTTGCTATACTTAAAGTAAATTTCCTGTCTTGTAGAAATACCTGTTACAGGTCATTTATACCTCAGCAAAAAGCTGTAGTATTAGTACCTGTATGGGCATGTAATGCTCATGCCTACCTCGTGTAAATTGAAAATACTTACTACACTTCTTTTCCTGTAAACGCTGTCTCAATACACAGTTGAATTTTGCACAATTGAATGTTTTCATTATTCAGATCTGCTGTGGGAGGGGAGGTGGGGTAGACGTAACTGCACCATACTGCCAGACACCATTTTTAGCTGACAAATGAAATTGGGGTTTCATCAGGCAGGACAGATGTGGGGAGGGGAAAAGAAAATAGATAGATGGGTGTGGTCATATGTATAGTGGTGTGGGCTTAAACAGCCACTGGCTGGGCCTTTAGCATGACACAGAAGCAGTTTGCCCAGCCATAGCTGCCATTTGAAAACCTATATAGAGGAGGGGGCAAATAGACAATGTAGGTCAAGGTAGGGAGATGGAGATTCCAAAAGGCTCCCAGCTCGCATCTGCCAAAAATGGTAGAGGCCATAGGATACCCAGAACAGAACCTAGCATGGCAGTAAAGATAGATACTTACATGTTGAGGTTCTTTCAATAGGATCTGCCTCCTCAGTCCGGACCTGGTTTCTGGCTAGGAATTGGACTCTTCTACACAGGCACCGTCAGGGTCCTGAGTCTCAAAGTGATCCTGGCTTTCTCAAGACAGTTTGTTTGCTGACCTCCTTGTGTTCCTCCTCTGATGACTCTTGCTGATTGTTTTTTGGGATGGGGATGGGGAGCAGGGTCAGCCTCCTTGAGTTCACTAGTAGTACAATTGCTCAAAATCCTGTCCAGGTCCTCAAAAAAAGGAAAATGGACAGGTTACAGTCCACTGCCAAAACTTTTTTTGCTTGTAATCCTTGGTTTAAAAGTAAGTCCTCCAGAACTGTTTGCTCTTTATCTGACACTGGTCAGAGTCCTGATTGAGGCCCCTCGCAGACATCTGATTAGCAATGCCCACAAAAAGATCTTTAGTCCAGTGGCTGACCCCAACAGTTTGCTGCACCTGCACATCTTCCCAGATGGTGAGGAGGCCTAGGGTCTCAACATGGCTCCAAGCAGCTGCTAGATATATGTTGTAAGGCTGCTGGAGTAATATAGCAATGCTGATATATTCCAAGCCAGGAACAAATGGGCAAATTTTAGCCTCATGCCATTTTTTAAACAGGAAGGGGATATCTGGTCAGCTTGACCCCAGTGCAGTTGAGAGCAGAGATAAACAGATAGGTCAGTAATGGACACCTACCAAGCGGTGTGGGATAGCAGATGGAGGACTGCTAAAGTAGTGTGCAGCAGCATTGAATGCACACCAACAATAGACTAAATGAACTCCATTTGCATCAAACTTAGTACACTTGGAAAGAGGATTCCCAAGTTCACAACAGATGCAAAATTAGTGCACTGTAATGAACTGTGTTAGGTGCATGCAGGCAGTTTCACACTGAACTAAACTCCCCAGGTATCCAGGCCCACAGGGAATTAGCCAGGTGACTTGCCAGCGGAGGAAGGCAGGGACATAGGGGTTGTTTTTTGGCTCATAACTTGCAGATACTCTACATGGAGGAACCCTCAATGGGAGGAAAGTGGCACATTACCAACACCTTCACAAACTCTTCCTCTGCCTCCTTGTGTGGGGCCTCTGGCCAAACAGGCATCTTGACCCTGGAGGCTTCTACCCAGGTCCTGGACTTGACTTGGTAGGAATGCAGCCTGTGTGTCCCTGCTGAAGAAAGACAGGTAGGGGAAACCATCTGGTGTAAGAGGTGTCTGTTGTGGGAGTCCCCCAGGAAGCAGGTAAGGGCTTTAGGAGGAGGTTGCTTGTCTGAATAGTTTCTGGAAGCCATGAACTTTGATGGGCTGCACATAGAGATGTCCAGAATGAATGCTAGCTAGCTGGAAAAAACTACAGCAGAACCAAAGGAGGCATGAGAACCAGCTGCTCTGCAGGGAGAAGACTGACTGCTGGTCACCTTGGGTAGTAGACAGTGCTTGACCCCACACCCAGGTCAAGAACTGGTACACTGTACTGACAACAGAAGGACAGGAGCAGACCCCAATGGCTGAGGAAGAGGAGTCACTTGCCCCCAAGGCTGGGAGGCTCACAGCCACCACATCCAAGAGGAGGAAAGGTAGGTGGTCAGGGACTCCCATCTGAGGGGGGCAGAGGCATCCATCTGTTAACCTGACATGTCCCAGGAGAAGTGCTGCCTGCCTGGAACCCACATCCGAGATGTCACAGAAAGGTCGTCAAGACTCATCCATTCCTCTGACCGCTACCTCATGCTGCTCATCCATGTGGGCACCAGTGATATTGCCAGGGATAATCCTGAGCAGATCAGCAGTGATTACATGGTCCTGGGAGTGAGGGTGAAGGAGTCAGGGACACAAGTGGTGTTCTTGTCCATCCTGTCAGTTGAGGGTAAGGGCCCAGGCAGCGACATGCACATCCTGGAGAATGTATGCCTGTGCAGATTGTGTCAGTGGGAGGCCTTTGGCTTCCTTGACCATGGGATTCTGTTCTGGGAAGGACGACTGCTGGGAAGCGATGGGGTCCACCTGACCAAGGAGGGGAAGAGCATCTTCACAGTGACTCGCCAACCTAGGAAAGAGCTTTAAACTAGGCTCAAAGAGGGCAGGCAACAAAAGCCTATGCGTAGGATTAACTATTAGGGGAAAATGGAAAATTACAATAAGCTCACAGGAACAAGAGGAAAAGCAGTGGGAGAATCTGCTCAACATCTGAGGTCTATAAACAAATGCAAGAAGTATTAGCACATAAGTTAAGTTATTTAATTGGCATCAGAGACTTGGTGGGATAAATCTTATTACTGTAATATTGGTATAGGGGACCATAACATGGGCGGTGGGTAGAAGAGACTTGAGGAGGCTAGGCCTCCCCAAACAGGGCAAGAAATGCTGGATGCAGCGTACCTCCAAAGTATGGTGACCAGATGTTATGTGGAAAATATCAGGACCGCCACAGGGGGGGCACCCTTTTAATTGTTACACTCACCCATCCGGGTCTTCAGTGGCAATTCGGCAGGGGGTCCTTCAATCACTGACAGTCTTTGGTGGCATTTTGGCGCTGGGTAATAAACCTTGCGCCAAAGGCAGAATCATCCACCGCCGAAATGCCACCGAAGACTGTCAGTGACTGAAGGTCCTCCGCTGAATTGCCGCCAAAGTCCCAGACAGGTGAATTAAAAAAAGGAAAAACAAACCCCACACACACACAAATGGTGTCCCGACCGTACTTCAGTTGGGATGCAGGACAAACTCCTCAAAATCGGGACAGTCCCAATTTTATCGGGACATCTGGTCACCCTACTCCAAAGCCCCACCACTTTTGGAGCACCGTCGCCGGAAGCCTGCACCAGTGCCCCATTTGCACTCCGTTCTGAGGCCCCACTCACACTAGGCCTCTTCCCCGCTCCTTCCCCCCCCCGAGGCCCTGCCCTTGCTCCACCTCTTCATGCCCCTCCGCCACCTCTTTCCCCCAAAGCCATCCTTCACCTGATCCTCAGAGAGGAGGGGAGGGGGCAGAGAGGTAGGGTTGCCAACTTTTTAACTGCACAAAACTGAACACCCTGTGGCCCCCCCGCCTAGGACCCGGACCTGCTGGTCACTTATGGGGCACAGCGCGATGCCAGAACATGTAGGAACTAGCCTGCCTTAGCCCGGCACCACTGCCAACCAGACTTTTAACGGCACGGTCAGTGGTGTTGACCGGAACCGCCAGGGTCCCTTTTCGACTGGGTGTTCTGGTCGAAAACCAGGGCATCTGGTCACCTTATGGAGAGGAGCGGGCAGAGGGGCCTCAGGGGAGGGGAGACAGGAATGAGCAGCGGGTGGGTGAGGGCCTCTGGGAAAGAGGCACAGTTGGGGAGGGGCGCGGTACAGGGCCACAGTCTGGGCCCCCCCCACTTCTAGGGAGCTTCTGGCACTCACACCCAGCCTCCCCAGACGCAAGAATCATACCACCTATGGACCATAGCTTGTTCAGGAAGGACAGGTGGGGGGAAAAAGGAGGTGTTGCATGGCTAAAGAGCAGAGTAAAAGACAGTAAATGGCAAAAATGCCTTTAATAATAGAAAGTCAAATCCTACTGAGGAAAATAGAAAGGAACATAAACTGACAAGTCAAGTACTTTTTTAGCCTGCCAAATTATATTTGAAGAGCAGCAAGCAAAAGAAAAAATGGAATAAAATAAAATTAAGTACCTCAGAAGCGGGAATCCTTCCAAACAATCAGTAGGGCCACTGAACGATCAGGATGCTAAAGGAGCACTCAAGGAAGACAAGGCCATTGCAGAGAAGCTAAATTAATTTTTTGCATCTATCTTTACTGCAGAGGATGTGAGAGATTCTTACACCTGAGCCATTCTTTTTAGGTGACAAATCTGAGAAACTGTCCCAGATGGAGGTTTTAATGAAGGAGGTTTGGGAACAAATTGATATTAAATAGTATACCCAAGAGTTCTGAAGAAACTCAAATACGAAATTGCAGAATCACTAACTCCAGTATGTAACCTATTGCTTAAATCAGCCTCTGTACCAGATGACTGGCGGATAGCTAACATGACACTGATTTTTAGTAAAGGCTCCAGAGGCAATCCTGGCAATTAAAATCTGGTAAGCCTGAAGTCAATACTAGGCAAATTGTCTGAAACTATAGTAAGGAATAGAATTATCAGAAACAGATGAATATGATATGTTAGGTAAAAGCCAACATGGCTTTTGTAAAGGGAAATCATGCTTCACCAGTCTATTAGAATTCTTTGAGGGTGTTGACAAACGTGGACAAGGTTGATCCAGTGGATACAGTGTACTGGAACTTTCAGAAAGCCTTTGACAAGGTCCCTCACCAAAGGCTCTTAAGCAAAGTAGCCAATCATAGGATAAGAGGGAAGGTCCTTTTATGGATCAGTAACTGGTAAAAAATAGAAAACAAAAAGGATAAATATAAAATGGTCATTTTTCACACTAGAGCGGTAAGTAGCAGAGTCCCCCAAGGATCTGTACTGGGGCTTGTGCTGTTTAACATATTAGTAAGTGATCAGGAAAAGGAGGTAAAGAGTGAGGTTGCAAAGTTTGCAGATACTAAATTACTCAAGATAGCAAACTGCAAAGAGTTACAAAGGGATCTGACAAAACTGACTGGGCAACACAACGGCAGATGAAATTCAATATTGATAGGTGCAAAATAATGCACATTGGAAAAGATAATCCGCAGCTATCCATACAAAAAGATTGGTTCTAAATTAGCCGCTACCACTCAAGAATGATCTTGGAGTCATTGTGCATGGTTCTCCGAAAACATATGCTCAATGCGCACTGGCAGTCAAAAAAGCTAACAATGTTAGGAACCATTAAGAAAGGGATGTATCAGTGATTCTCAAACTGAGGGTTGGGACCCCAAAGAGGGTCGCAAACCCATTTTAATGGGGTCACCAGGGCCAGCATTAGACTTGCTGGTACACAGGGCTGAAGTTGACGCCCAAACTCCTCCTGCAGCCCCCTCCACCTGAAGCTCGGTCTCCACCCTTCTCTCAGGGTCACGTAGTAACTTTGTTGTCAGAAGGGGATTGCAGTGCAATGAAGTTTGAGAACCCCTGGGATACAGAATAAGGCAGAAAATATCATGTCACTGTAAACCCATGGGACTCCCACACCTGGAATACCATGTGCAGTTCTGGTCACCCCATCTCAAAAACGGTATTAGAATTAGAAGAGATAGAGAGAAGGGCAACAAAGAGGATTGCATTATGGAACAACTGCCATATGAGGAGAGATTAAAAAGAATGGAACTGTTCAGCTTAGAAAAGAGATGACTAAGGGAGCTTTCAACATCTCTTGGTGTGGTCTTTTGAGGGGTCTCAGGTTTCTCTTGACTGACCATTCTTAGTTTGGTCTCAGTTCCTGGACACTCAACGCCAATTAAGTCTATCAGCTGGTACATTTTTGGGCTTGCAGTCTCCTGGCTGTTTTCTTGGAGGCAGCCTGTTGCAGAGCTGTTACTCCTTTGATATCTCCGGCCTTTTTGCCTCCCTCTCCATCTTTGTACTCATCTTTATAGCAGGTCTTGTTTTCTCTGTTGGTTGCAGCTGTGGGTGAACTGATTGGCAGTTCTGGCAGCTGTGGGGAGTGTGATCAAGCTGCTTGCTTGTAAATGGAAGACACTCTGACCGACTGCACCCCTGTATTCACACCCTACACTCTACTGTAATAATCTTTGTACAAAATATTCCTTGAAAAGTATCACTTGAAAATTAATAACTTCCTGGTCAATAATATCGTGAAATGTATGTAACACCACTATATGTACAGTTATGAACATAAGCTGAAATAATGACTTGAATGGGTTTACCAGACAAGTCTTTGGATGGGGTCAACCTGTTCCCCAAGGACACACTGATGCCTCTAGCCAGGTGTCAAAGTTGATTGACAATCACATAGCAAGTGGCTATTCTTTGCCAGAGAAGGGGGGCAGGAACAGATTGATCTGCATTTTAACAAACAACATGGAACCTCTTTCACCAGGAGACTCCTTGTCTCCATTCTCACAACTGGAAGGAACTTTATCTAGGGGTAACGTTAGGAAAATGCCTTTCAAAGGGTGACTGAACTATAAAAGTGAGGGAGAGAGCCTGGAGTGTTTTTGCCCATCTCTCTCTCTCCCTCTTTCACCTAAGAAGGCAAAGAAACCAGCTCTTGGACTTTGGGAGAGATCCTGACCTGAAATTTGGTCAGCAATACAGCTGGAAATCTGTGATAAGGGATTTTTACCTTGAACCAAGTCTAGTTTGGTAAGTCTTAACTACTAGGAAGCATTTTCATCTTTATTTCTCTTGAAACCATTTTGGCTTAAATACATTGTACTTACTTAAAACCTCTCTGTAGTTAAATAAACTTGTTTTATTCTTTACTCAAAACTAATCCAGTATTGTGTTTAAACTGAATAGTTTGGTAATGTCAATTAAAGTAGCAAGCGGTCATACGTTGACCCCAACAGACCTGTAATATCTGAACTGTCCAAAAGAGGACTGGACAGTGCAGAACACATTTGTGGGAAATTAGAGAATGGGAGTGTTACACTACAAGTGGTAACCGAGGCTGGTGGAATCCAGAATGTGACTGGAGTGTGGCTGGCAGGCTGCAGCTATACACAGATGCTCAGGATGTGGTGTGATTTACTCCTTCACATAACACAAGAACCAGGGTCACTCAATGAAATTAATAGGCAACAGGTTTAAAAAGCAAACATAAGGAAGTGCCTCTTCACAAAACACAGTGTCAGCCTGTGGAACTCATTGCCAGGGGGTATTGTGAAGGCCAAAAGTATAACTGCATTAAAAAAAACAATTAGATAAGTTCATGCAGGATGGGTCCATAAATGGCCATCAGCCAAGGCAGATGGGGCACAACATCATGCCCTGGTGTGACGGTTGCAACAATGATCTACACGGTCACAGTTCATGTCAATAACAAGGTCCTATAGTGGCACCAAATTGTATACAAAGGAGATCAAGTAAGATATCTATGGAAAGGTTGTAATTTGCTGGTTATGATTATGCTATCTGTATGTGTGTATCATTTTTGTATTTGAAGTTATGAATATTGGCTACATACTTGTATCTCAAGGTGTTTTTAAGTAGCATCAGTAAAGCATTTAGTCAGCTTCTTGAGTAATGACTATTCTGAGGAAGTGCCCAATCTAGAAACACTTAAGTGACAATGGATCTTGGGAGACTCCAATCCACATCTGCAGAACCTTCCTGGGAACATTTAAGGTAGCACGTGAGCAATGGCTGCCGCCTGCAAACTGAGTAATGCATGGACATGTGACTTGCCCATGTGACTCCAAACTCCATCTTGTTGCTGTGATTTTTCACAGTAAGAACAAAGGGGTCCTTCCACATGGCAGAGGATACAAAAGGCCCTGGAAAACCCTCCATTTTGTCTTCAGTCCTGCTTCTGACCTTTGGAGGAAGCTTGCTTGAAACTGAAGCTCTGAACAAAGGACTGAATAACCCATCCAAGCTGGGATGTTTGAAGTCCAGAGACTTGATTGGTTTAAATCAGCAGTAATCCCATCAAGCATGAACTAAGAACTTTGCAATTGTTGTATGTATTTAATTCCATTTAACCAATTTTAACTCACATTTATATTTCCAGGTAGCGCAACCTGGCAGGCGGAGTCTATATAACCCCTCTTATGGGTGGGGTGGCACAACCTAGCAGCCAAAGTCCATATAATCCCCTTTGCAGGCAGGGTAGTGTGGCCTGGTGGCCAGGGTCCATATAATCCCCCTTTGCAGGCAGGGTAGCACAGCCTAGCAGCCAGAGTCTATATAATCCCTCACGGTTCAGGGTGAGGGGGTAGGGGAACTCAGGCCCACCCTCTCCACCGAGCCCCAACCCAGGGCCCTGGTAGCAGCAAGCTCTACTTGCCAATCACTCAGCAGGGATCCACCCGCAACACACCAAGCAGTAATACAGCTTTAACACCATTTATCTCTACTTTTCCCCTGGGTCACTTCCTACCGGGAATGGCAGTGCTTCTGCGGCAAAGGGTCCTCCGGTCTGTTCCTCCCCTGGGTCATCCTCCATCAGGGTCTCCGGTGGTGCCTCGGCAGGGCCAACTCCCAGATCCTGGCTCACAAGCCCTCTCTCTGCAGGAGCTAGCAGCAGCATGCATCCTTCCCCTCCAGCAGTCAGCCCAGACTGAGCTGATCTGCGAGCTTTTATATCTGAGCTCCAGTTGGAGCATGCCCAGCAGAACTTCCGGGGCAGGCCTTCCTCTGCCAGGAAGGAAGGGTTAACCCCTGCTATACCAGTGCGGGGATGCTCTGCCCCATTACAGGGATCGGGAGAATCTTTTTTCTTTTTCTGGGGTAGTGGTTTTCATAATCATTCATCCCCATAATAAGTGGTGCTGGTGGTGATTGGAAAACTGGAGTGTCTGAGGGAATTGCTTGTATGACTTCTGGTTAGCCAATGGGGTAAAACTGAGGTCCTCTCTGTTTGGCTGGTTTGGTGTGCCTTAGTAGTGAAGGACCCCAGTCTTAGGCTGTGACTGCCCTGCTCTAAGCAATTTGTCCTGAATTGATACTCTCAGTTATGTCCCACCAAAGGCTGCTTTGTTACACCTGGGTATCCCTAAACCTCTACCTGCCAGAAGCTGAGACTGCATGATGGGGGATGGATCACTCGACAATTGCTCTGTTCTGTTCATTCCCCCTGAAGCATCTGGTACTGGCCACTGTTGTAAGACAGGGTACTGGACTAAATGGACTATTGGTTTGACCCAATATGAACATTATGTTCTTAATATACACTAAGAATATATATATATTTGTTCTGAGATCCAGAAGGAGATGAGAGGCAGACCACTTGAAAGTCTGAGTAAAGGTAAAAGGGGAAAAAACAGGGGGAACGTCATGGATCACCAAATCAAGAGGATGAGGTAAACGAGGCATTTCTAGGACAAATAACACAAATATCCAAACACAAGACACTGTGGCACTGGATAACTTTAGCTACTGAGGCATCTGTTGGAAAAGTAACATGGCAAAAGACAAAATTTCCAATAAGTTCTTGGAATATATTGGAGACCAATTTTTGTTTCAGAAGGTGGAGGTGGAAATAAAATGGGGCAGTCATTTTAGACTTGATTCTGACTAACAGGGAGGAATTGGTTCTGAATCTGAAGGCTGAGGGCAATTTGGATGAAAGTGAACATGAAATGATAGATTTAATGATTCTAAAGAAAGCTAGGAGTGAGAGCAATAGAATAAGGATAATGGACTTCAAAGAAGCAAACTTTAACAAACTCAGAGAACAGGTAGATAAGGTCCCATGTGAAGAAAGTTTAAGGGAAAAAGTAGTTCAGGACAGCTGAGTTTCTCGAAGAGACAATATTAAAGGCACAACACACTATTTCATGCTAAAGAAAGATAGGAAGAAAAGTAAGAGGCCAATATGGCTCAATCAAGAGCTCTTTAATTATCTTAAAATCAAAAAGGAATCCTACAAAAGTGGAAATATAGACAAATTGTTAAGGATGAGTACAAAAGAATAGCACAAGCACGTAGGGACAATCTCAGAAAGGCAAGATACAAAATCAGTTACACCTAGCAAGAGACATAAAAGGTAAGGCTGCCTGTCTGTCACGGAAGTCATGAATTCCGTGACTTCCTGTGACCTCTGCAGTGACCGGTGCTGGCTCAAGGGCTGCCCGAGCTCAGCAGCCCCTGGGCCAACAGCAGCAGCTTGGGTGTGTGGGAGGAGGCTCAGGGCTGGAGCTCAGGGCTGAGGTTGGGTGTCTCTTGCTGGTGGGAGCCGGGGAGCCCCCCACCCCCGATATGTCCCTCCAGCTCCTAGGTGGAGGGACCAGGGGACTCCGCACGCTGCCCACACCCACAGACTCCACCCCTGCCGCTCCCATTGGCTGCAGTCCCCAGCCAGTGGGAGCTGCGGAGCCAGCGCTTGTGGCAGGAGCAGTGCACGGAGCCCCCCTGGCCGCCCCTCCCCCTAGGAGCTGCCGGGACATACCGGTCAGAGCCGGGTAGGGAGCCTGCCAGCCCAGCCAATCCTCCTCCCCCCCAGCACCAGATACTGGAACAAATTATTAAACAGTCAATTTGTAAGCACTTAGAGAACAATAGGGTTATAAGGAATAGTCAGCAAGGATTTGTCAAGAACAAATCATGCCAAACCAACCTAATTTCCTTCTTTGACAGAGTTAGTGGCCTAGTGGATAGTAAAGAAACTGTAGATTTGATTTTAGTAAGGCTTTTGGCACAGTCCGACACGACAGTCGCATAAACAAACTAGAGAAATGTGGTGTAGATGAAGTTACTATGAAGTGGATGCACAACTGGGTGAAAGACTGTACTCAAAGAGTAGTTATCAATGGTTCACTGTCAAACTGGAAGGACATATGTACTGGGGTCCCACAGGGATATGTCCTGGGTCTGATACTATTCAATGTTTCCATTAATGCCTTGGCTAAGGGAGCAGAGACAATGATTCTGAAATTTGTGGATGGCACCAAGCCAGGAGATGTGGCAAGCACTGTGGAGGACAGGAGTAGAATTCAAAACAATCTGGACAAATTGGAGAGTTGGTCTGAAATCAACAAGATGAAATTCAATAAAGACAAGTGAAAAATACTACACTTTGGAAGGAAACATCAAATGCAAAAATAAAAATGGAGAATAACTGGCTAGTAGTACCGCTGGGATCTAGGAGTTATAGTGGATTACAAACAAACTGAATACGAGTCAACAATGTGATTCGGTTGCAAAAAAGGCTAATATTCTAGGGTGTGTTAACAGGCGTGTTGTACATAAGACACAGGTGGTAACTGTTCTGCTCTAGCTGGTACTGGTGAGGCCTCCACTGAAGTACTGTGTCCAGTTCTGGACACCACACTTTAGGAAAGATGTGGATCAACTGGAGAAAGTCCAAGTAAAGCAACGAAAAGAATAAACAGTTTAGAAAATTGACCTATGAGGAAGTGTTAAAAAACTGGGGTGTTTAGTCTTGAGAAAAGAAGACTGAGGGGGACCTGATAACAGTCTTCAGATATATTAAGGGCTGTTATAGAAAGGACAGTGATCAATTGTTCACCATGTCACCTCAAGGTAAGACAAGTAGTAATGGGCTTAATCTGTACCCATCATATAAAAATCAACATGACCTTGCACAGAGGTTCTTAAACTGGGGGTTATTACATGGGGGTCATGAGCTCTCTCTGTCAGCTATGTGAGGGGCTGACAGCCCCAGCCCCTGTTAAATTAAATTAAAACCCCCATTTTTAATTTATATTCAGAGACTTACCATGTGAAAGGAGTCACCAATATAAAAAGTTTGAGAACCATTGCTCTACTGCATTGCCACCAGCTGGCAGTCACAGTATACTTTTCCAGTGTCAGATTCTCAGTTAGTGTAAATCAATGCAGCTCTATTGACTTCAGTGGAGGTATTCCAATTTACACCAACTGCTGATCTCAGTACCTGTGTTGTCCTTAGCCTTTGACATCCAAATGGCTCCCTAAATCAAAATGTAACATGCCACTTCTGTGCTCCCTGCAACTACATATGAGCATCTACTCAGCCTAGAATTTTAACTCAACCCTATATAAGAAAACAACCTGAATCCTCAGGTTATATACTAAGATGATGCATGCTAAACTAGTAGATTAGAAAGGTCCTGAACATCCTCTAGAGGACTGAATATGGGGCTGCAATATTAGAACTCTGGGACCCAAGAATCTCTTAATGCCAACTGGCAAGGGAGTGCAGAGACTATGAGAAATACTGTCTTCTTAAACTCTGGGTATGGGGATTGGTCACCAGCAAAAGTGAAAAATTAGGTTTCTGTCAGACAAGAGCTGTTTAGCCATGTATCTGTTTACATGTAAAGTGAAACCAACATGACATTTGCTCTTATCACATTGTTCACCCTGCTTAGACTCATAGGGTACATCTACACTACAGGGGGGAGTCAATTTAAGATACGCAAATTCAGCTACGTGAATAGCGTAGCTGAATTCGACGTATCGCAGCCGACTTACCCCGCTGTGAGGACGGCGGCAAAATTGACTTCTGCAGCTTCCTGTCGACGGCGCTTAGTCCCACCTCCGCTGGTGGAGTAAGAGCGTCGATTCGGGGATCGATTGTCGCGTCCCGACGGGATGCGATAAATCGATCCCCAAGAGGTCGATTTCTACCCGCCAATTCAGGCGGGTAGTGTAGACCTAGCCATAGACTCATAGACTTTAAGGTCAGAAGGGACTATTATGATCATCTAGTCTGACCTCCCGCATGATGCAGGCCACAAAGCCGTCCCTACCCTTTCCCTTAACTCTGCTGTTGAAGTCCCCAAATCCTGTGGTTTAGAGACTTCAATTAGCAGAGAATCCTCCAGCTAGCGATCCCTGCCCCTTGTATGTTATACCTCTTCCCCTACTCTGTATCTGTCTTGTCAATTTAGATTATAAGCTCTTTGGGATAGAGACAGACTGCTATAAAGTTTGTCCAGTACAATGGATCATTATTCTTGGTTGGCCCTTAGGCACTATTGTAACAAACGTGATTGATAATAATTCTAATGATGGCTTTGACGCTACTGCTTTGTGTTCTTGAGCAAGTCACTTAAACGCTGACCGGGATTTTCAAAGGAACCTACAGGAATTAGGTACCCAAATCTCATTGAAATTCAATTGGAGGTGGGCACCTGACCCCCATAGTCTCCTTTGAAAATCCCAGCTTCTGTATGCTAGGTTCCTCATCTATCACCTAGGGATAATAGTACTTATCCACCTACCTCACTGGAGTGTTGTGAGAATTCATTAGTCAATGCTACTGCAATGCTTTTAAAATGTAAAGAGCCTTATCTTTTTTCTTTTTAATCTTCAAATAAATATATGTTTACTGATTTAGTCAGTTGGTATTTTCATAGCATTGAAATCCAAAAATTCCTTTGACTTTCAAAAGGCTACCAATTCACATCATAAAGTAGTTTAAGGGACACAATCTCAGAATGAGATTCTGCCCTCTCAAAAGTCTAACCTATTACTTCATTCATTTTTTGTGTTTCTAAAACAAGCTGCTATTGAATGGACAGAATCATTTTCAACGGATCCATGTTGCTTGCAGGTACCATGACTGTGCCATGTACAAGTACAGTGCTCCTTACTACACAGCCAACAAATCAAATTATTATACTGTGGGTCAGATTCACCAGTACTTTCTGGCTGCTTTGTGCCTCTTCAGGAACACTAAGGAGCAGTAAATCTAATGTACCCATCTGTTTAAATTATGTTTACAACTACTTTGTATTGCTGGAATGGTGGAAAAGGACTAAATGCACTGGTTAATCTAGTCCAAAGTTCTTGGATTTGAATGCTGTCTGCTGTTTTTTGCAGAACTTTCAATAAAACAATATCCTGCAGTTCTTTAATGTCTTCCAGCTTCCTTGACAGGAATGAATTAAATATTGCAACATCCCAGTGAAGCGCAGTAACACTGAGCATTATTATGCCCATTTTACAGGATGAAAAGGAGGCATGATTGAAGAAATTGAGGACTCCTAGACCCCTGTTCTAACTATTAAACTATGATCCCCCTTTCTATGTTACTCAATTTTATTTGTTGGTTGCTACATTCTGAAGTGCAAAACATAACGTGCTATTTCACTATTATACATGAAGAAGCCAAGGGGTATAATAATTAACTAATCAATAAAAGCTCCCAAATTAAGCATAGCCATCTATACTTCTGAGTCATATTTAGTAACAATTAGAGAAGTTTTATGTGTGCAGTACAACATATTACCATAAATTATGTAAGACTTGACAGAGGGCTTTTTAGTCCTACAACATGCTCTCAGTAAAAATTAGGATTGTGTGAGCTTAAAAAGGTTTTGTTTTCTTGTGTTCTTATTTAATAAGTGTAATGAATCAAATCTCTTGAATGTCCATCTACTGCGGTTGCCCATTATCTGGTGGCACACTCATTCTCACAGGGGAAGTTCGTTGACCTTTGCTGTGACCTTCCCTGAGCGGAGCTCTTGTTCTCTATCATGCTTTTCTTGTCACTCTCTAGCTGGCTGGCCTCCTGTCACATAGACAAACACTCACAGAGGCAGATATTAATCAGAAACTTTATAGTTCATTCATGGTCCCTGATTTATGTCAATGCTCCATTCCTGCTCTGCTCCTTGTTTCTCTAAAGCAATGCAGGAGGTGGGAATGAGATTAGCAAAAAAGGCCTGAAGGAGGGGTCAGCTGTGTATCAAGGGTCAGTAAACTGCTGTGGGAAAGACTAGTGCAGCTGGCAGCCAAGACAGCTTCTGGATACAATGAAAAAGGCTTCTATAAACACGATGGTACTTTTTCAAGAGAGCTCCTTAAACGTTCATGTCCTATGCAGCTATATATTGTTATGCTTGGAAGCTCAGCAATCGTGCCACCTTGTTGAAATTGTTGGGTATGACAGCTGCCTTCATTTCAGGTTAACTGAAGGAACAATTAAATGCCCTTTGTTTAGTGATAGATGAAACAATGGAAAACCTCTGCCTAAGATCTAGACTGCAAGCAAGTCTGGGTAGTGGGTAGACTATGCAGTCCAAGGGCTTTTCCAAGCGATCAATAACAAATGCAGGGGTGGGGGATTGATCTGATTGGAGCTCTGTGTGTGAGACAAAGAAGCAGCCGAAATACCACAGAAGCACACGGTGACAGAAGGGAGCAAGGAAGCCCCGGAGACAGCCAGACACTTGTAGGGTGACCCTGAGAAAGAGCTAAGAAAGAGGGCTTTTGGGTAGAGCACTGGCTGGAAAGAGACTTGGAACTGTGAGCACAGAAACTGTCTCCTGTTGTGTTCAGGGAAACATTCTTTCTAAATATCCAGGATTGCATCTAAGAAATACATGATTCCATCATCAGTTCTCTCCTAACAGAAACAATGTGCAAGACCCCATTTTATAATAAAAGTATTTTAAACTATTTATGAATATTTAACTGACACATTAAAAGATACAAACTTCCCTGCACAGGACGATGCATTTGTAAGAATTAATGGATTAGTCTCTGCCTGGGTGTGGTGGCCTGGGTGAGAAAGATCATGATTATTTTATTAATATGCCCTAGAAGTCACGGGGTGAAAAATTCTGGCTCCTTTGAACTCAATGGGAGTTTTGCCATTGATTTTAGTGGAGCCAGGATTTCAGGCATAGTTTTTGTCTTTAAATATGTAGGCATGACAAACATACAACCTTAACCATAGTACCATATTAACTATATCCTTTTTCACTCTACCTTAGAGATAACAGATAAAGCTGTGTAAAGATAAGTTGTCAACATTTTAAAGTCAAACAGTTTATTTTCTTGTAATTTGTTTTTAAAACAGGATGGTACTAGATAGAACTGATATTAACAGATTTTAGTTACCGTATATACTCGTTCATAAGCTGAATATTTTTGGTAAATTTTTTTGGCAGCCAGCACATGCCTTGGCCCGCGCTGCTTCCTGCTGCCCCCATTGGCCTGGAGCGACGAACCACGGCCAATGGGAGCCGCGATTGGCCGAACCTGCGGACACAGCAGGTAAACAAACTGGTCCAGCTCGCCAGGGTGCTTACCCTGGCGGGGCATGTGCCAAAGGTTGCTGATCCCTGATCTAATACATTTTCATTTTGTTTACCTGGAGCGTCTGCAGGCATAGAGCCCCTCAGCTCCCTGTGGCCATGGTTTGCCATTCCCAGCCACAGCGAACCATGGCCACAGGGAGTGGAGGGGCTCCATGCCTGCAGACCCTCCAGGTAAACAAAACGTCCCGACCCGCCAGCAGCTTACCCTGATTGACCAGGAGCCAAAGTTTTCCAACCCCTGAAATATAGGGTCGGCCTATGAAAGGGTCATACAGTTTGTGTTATTTTTACCTATCCATTTTGGGAGGTCAGCTTATAAACGAACAGGCTAATGAATGAGTATATACGGTATGTAAAATTAAACAGACAGAAATACTCTGATCCAAATGGGGTCTATACACTCACTGATGTTATGATTTACTGATGCTAACTGTAGTTAGTAGCCAGATCTGGAAGTGTACAAATTGATTTAAAGCTTACCTTTGCATGCCCCTAATTCTGGTGCTTCTCAATTTTCTCTAATGGCTACTCCAATTTACACTGGATGTGAGAGGAGCACTAAAGTCAGCAGAGGACTGTGTTGCACAAGGGTGTCTCAGTCACATACTCTTTCCTTCAGAATCCCTCCTTCTCTCCCCCTTTATTTTGCTACACCACCAACAGGGAGTAAATGGTGTAAAATTCCTATGTTGTGTTCTACATTACTGGAGGATCATCTTCCCTAGGCCATTTAAATCAGTTTTAGGCCAGATGGATGGTGGTGTACAAAGTGGCTACACTGTTTCAGAGGATCTGGCTCTACATGTGTCTCCACTACAAGAGTCAGAGAAAAGATTAATAAGACTCAATCTTCTCTGTCCATAAGAGCTGTTAAATTTTTTTAAGAAAGCATTTAAACCTTTTCAGAGGAGTGATTATGCCAAAATGCAATTAATTCATAGATTCATAGATTCTAGGACTGGAAGGGACCTCGAGAGGTCATCGAGTCCAGTCCCCTGCCCTCATGGGAAGACCAAATACTGTCTAGACCATCCCTGATAGACATTTATCTAACCTACTCTTAAATATCTCCAGAGATGGAGATTCCACAACCTCCCTAGGCAATTTATTCCAGTGTTTAACCACCCTGACAGTTAGGAACTTTTTCCTAATGTCCAACCTAAACCTCCCTTGCTGCAGTTTAAGCCCATTGCTTCTTGTTCTATCCTTAGAGACTAAGGTGAACAAGTTTTCTCCCTCCTCCTTAGGACACCCTTTTAGATACCTGAAAACTGCTATCATGTCCCCTCTCAGTCTTCTCTTTTTCAAACTAAACAAACCCAATTCTTTCAGCCTTCCTATATAGGTCATGTTCTCAAGACCTTTAATCATTCTTGTTGCTCTTCTCTGGACCCTCTCCAATTTCTCCACATCTTTCTTGAAATGCGGTGCCCAGAACTGGACACAATAATCCAGTTGAGGCCTAACCAGCTCAGAGTACAGCAGAAGAATGACTTCTCGTGTCTTGCTCACAACACACCTGTTAATACATCCCAGAATCACGTTTACTTTTTTTGCAACAGCATCACACTGTTGACTCATATTTAGCTTGTGGTCCACTATAACCCCTAGATCCCTTTCTGCCGTACTCCTTCCTAGACAGTCTCTTCCCATTCTGTATGTGTGAAACTGATTTTTCCTTTCTAAGTGGAGCACTTTGCATTTGTCTTTATTAAACTTCATCCTGTTTACCTCACACCATTTCGCCAATTTGTCCAGATCATTTTGAATAATGACCCTGTCCTCCAAAGCAGTTGCAATCCCTCCCAGTTTGGTATCATCTGCAAACTTAATAAGCATACTTTCTATGCCAATATGTAAGTCGTTAATGAAGATATTGAACAGAGCCGGTCCCAAAACAGATCCCTGCGTCTTTCCAGCAGGATTGGGAACCATCAATAACAACTCTCTAAGTATGGTTATCCAGCCAGTTGTGCACCCACCTTATAGTAGCTTCATCTAAATTGTATTTGCCTAGTTTATCGATAAGAATATCATGCGAGACGTATCAAATGCCTTAGTAAAGTTTAGGTATACCACATCCACAGCTTCTCCCTTATCCACAAGACTCGTTATCCTATCAAAGAAAGCTATCAGATTGATTTGACACGATTTGTTCTTTACAAATCCATGCAGGCTATTCCCTATCACCTTACCACCTTCCAAGTGTTTGCAGATGATTTCCTTAATTACTTGCTCCATTATCTTCCCTGGCACAGAAGTTAAACTAACTGGTCTGTAGTTTCCTGGGTTGTTTTTATTTCCCTTTTTATAGATGGGCACTATATTTGCCCTTTTCCAGTCTTCTGGAATCTCTCCCGTCTCCCATGATTTTCCAAAGATAATAGCTAGAGGCTCAGATACCTCCTCTATTAGCTCCTTGAGTATTGTAGGATGCATTTCATCAGACCCTGGTGACTTGCAGGCATCTAACTTTTCTAAGTGATTTTTAACTTGTTCTTTTTTTATTTTATCTGCTAAACCTACCCCCTTCCCATTAGCATTCACTATGTTAGGCATTCCTTCAGACTTCTCGGTGAAGACCAAAACAAAGTAGTCATTAAGCATCTCTGCCATTTCCAAGTTTCCTGTTACTGTTTCTCCCTCTTCTCTGAGCAGTGGACCTACCCTGTCTTTGGTCTTCCTCTTGCTTCTAATGTATTGATAAAAAGTCTTCTTGTTTCCCTTTATTCCCGTAGCTAGTTTGAGCTCATTTTGTGCCTTTGCCTTTCTAATCTTGCCCCTGCATTCCTGTGTTGTTTGCCTATATTCATCCTTTGTAATCTGTCCTAGTTTCCATTTTTTATATGACTCCTTTTTATTTTTTAGATCATGTAAGATCTCGTGGTTAAGCCAAGGTGGTCTTTTGCCACATTTTCTATCTTTCCTAACCAGCAGAATAGCTTGCTTTTGGGCCCTTCATAGTGTCCCTTTGAAAAACTGCCAACTCTCCTCAGTTGTTTTTCCCCTCAGTCTTGATTCCCATGGGACCTTACCTATCAGCTCTCTGAGCTTACCAAAATCCGCCTTCCTGAAATCCATTGTCTCTATTTTGCTGTACTCCCTTCTACCTTTCCTTAGAATTGCAAACTCTATAATTTCATGATCACTTTCACCCAAGCTGCCTTCTACTTTCAAATTCTCAATGAGTTCCTCCCTATTTGTTAAAATCAAGTCTAGAACAGCTTCCCCACTAGTAGCTTTTTCAACCTTCTGAAATAAAAAGTTGTCTGCAATGCAGTCCAAGAACTTATTGGATAGTCTGTGCCCCGCTGTGTTATTTTCCCAACATATATCTGGATAGTTGAAGTCCCCCATCACCACCAAATCTTGGGCTTTGGATGATTTTGTTGGTTGTTTAAAAAAAGCCTCATCCACCTCTTCCACCTGGTTAGGTGGCCTGCAGTAGACTCCTAGCATGACATCACCCTTGTTTTTTACCCCTTATAGCCTAACCCAGAGACTCTCAACACTTCCATCTCCTATGTCCATCTCCATCTCAGTCCAAGTGTGTACATTTTTAATATATAAGGCAACACCTCCTCCCTTTTTCCCCTGTCTATCCTTCCTGAGCAAGCTGTACCCATCCACACCAACATTCCAATCATGTGTATTATCCCACCAAGTTTCAGTGATGCAAAACAATGTCATAGTTGTATTTATTTATTAGCACTTCCAGTTCTTCCTGCTTATTCCCCATACTTCTCGCATTTGTATATAGGCATCTAAGATACTGGTTCGATCTTGCCTCCCAGTTTTGCCCTGACCCTCCTTTCTCTCTGCCATTATAGCCCACACTCCCTCTTGTTTCTGACCCATCTCCCAGGTCTCCATGTTCCCCACTTACCTGTGGGCTTTGCTCACCTGTCCCCGTCAAACCTAGTTTAAAGCCCTCCTCACTAGGTTAGCCAGTCTGTGTCCAAATAGGGTGCTTCACCTCCTCGAAAGGTGAACGCCATCTCTGCCTAGCAGTCCTTCCTCGAATAGCATCCCGTGGTCGAGGAAGCCAAAGCCCTCCTGGCGACACCATCTTCGCAGCCAGGCATTCACCTCCATGATGCATCTGTCTCTGCCCAGGACCCTACCTTAGACAGGAAGAATCAAAGAGAATACCACCTGCGCTCCAAACTCCTTCACCTGTACTCCCAGAGCCCTGTAGTCACTCTTGATCCGCTCAGTGTCACACCTCGCAGTATAATTTGTGCCCACATGGATGAGTAGCATGGGGTAGTAGTCAGAGGGCTGGATAATCCTCGACAATACCTCCATAACATTTCAGATACGGGCCCCCGGCAGGCAGCATACCTCCCGAGATGAAATGTCAGGGCGACAGATGGGCGCCTCCATCCCCCTCAGCAGAGAGTCTCCGACCACCACTACCCTACGTTTCCTATTCGCAGTGGTGACAGCAGACCTCCCAGCCTTAGGAGTACGAGGCTTCTCCTCCTTTACTGCAGGGGGTGATTCCTTCTCTCCTGTATCAAGAAGAGCATAACGGTTACTTATTACCAAGGCAGGAGGGTTTGGAGCAGGGGTGGAGCACTGCCTGCTGCCAGAAGTAACCAGCTGCCAGTTCCACCCTGAGCCATCTCCTCCTCCACCAGTGGTGTATCAGCAGCAATTATTTAAGGAGAAAGCTTTCAGGTAAGGTAGGCTTTCAGAATCACTATCATACATTGGACATGACTATATAAATGTTTTGGGAAATTGTCACAAGCTCACAGAATACAAGAAGAAAGAACAGGAGGCATGGATCAATCATAGTATCTCATGGAAGTTGACTTAAGAAGATATGGCTAAACCCAAACTGAATGAGGTAAACGGGAATGGATGAATAACTATGGAGATATGCTCCCAAGAAGATTTTCTTTAAAACATAAAGAACAGGAGTACTTGTGGCACCTTAGAGACTAACAAATTTATTAGAGCATAAGCTTTCGTGGGCTACTGCCCACTTCTTCAGATGCATATAGAGTGGAACATATATTGAGGAGATATATATACACACATACAGAGAACATGAACAGATGGGAGTTGTCTTACCAACTCTGAGAGGCCAATTAAGTAAGAGAAAAAATTTTTTTTTGAAGTGATAATCAAGCTAGCCCAGTACAGACAGTTTGATAAGAAGTGTGAGAATACTTACAAGGGGAGATAGATTCAATGTTTGTAATGGCTCAGCCATTCCCAGTCCTTATTCAATCCTGAGTTGATTGTATCTAGTTTGCATATCAATTCCCGCTCAGCAGTCTCTCGTTGGAGTCTGTTTTTGAAGTTTTTGTGATTAACACGGCTGCTACTTTGAAACCTTTAAAACATAAGAGTCCCATAGGTATATACTGTAACATAGTGCACAGAGATTAGTTCACATATCTCCAGATGCATCGAGATGATAATACATCCCTGTGTTAAACTAGCTAATCATATTTAAAAGGATGCTGTCAGCTTTTAGACCCACAGTGTTACTTACCTTTAAAGTTGTTTGTGTCTCAGCAGCCAGAGACTTGTTAGGTACTTCTAGTTCAAATCAATATTGCAAGCCACAAGAAATATAAAAAGTAAAAATAAAAAAAACCTGTGACTGGGAGTTTGTTCTCAACACAGGATCCCGGTTCTTATACTCTTACTCATGTTGAATATTGTAGTAGTCTATGCATAATCTCATTGATGTCAACAGGACTACTTGTAGATTAAAGTACTATTCAATTTAGGCCTGGTCTACACCTAATACATAGGTCAACCTGGCTACATCACTCAAGGCTGTGAAAAATGTTATGCCCTGTGAGACATATTTAAGTCAACCTAACCTCAACTGTAGATGCAGCTAGGTCAATTCTTCCATCTCCCTATATACTGCATCTCAAGGGGGTGGATTTCTACAATGATGGGGAAAAAAACCCTTCTATTCCTGCAGTAATTGTCTATGTTCTAGCAGTTCTCAAAATTTAGCAACCCAAGGACCCCATTTTGATTTAAAAATTTTCCAGACCTCCTAAATCCCCCTGCTCAGTCCCAGGCCCCTCCCCCACTCCACCCCCCTTCACACCCCGGTCCACTCTTGCCCCTCATCTTCCCCCTCTCTTTCCACCCCTCCCCCAAGCGTGCCTCATCCCTGCTTCTCCCCCTCCCTCCCAGAGCCTCCTGCACGCCGCTGAACAGTTATTTCCCAGCGTGCAGGAGGTGCTGGGAGGGAGGAGGAGGAGTTGAGAGAGGGAGCGGGAGGAGTTGATCAGCAAGACCAGCGGTCCCCCGGCAGTATCCTTGCAGACCCATAGGGGTCCGCGGACCCCAGTTTGAGAAATGCTGGTCTATGCTGCAGCGGTATAGCTGCAGCTGTGCTAATGTAGTGCTTTGTGAAAGCCCTGGTGCCTCCTTGTGGCTAGGCATGTCATAGCAGCTCTCTCCCCACTGGAAGTCTCTTGTCGACAGCTGCTCTGTTTTTGCAGTGACTTGCCTCTTCCTGTGACTTGGCCTTCCAGCCAGGTCACTTTAAATCCTCTTTCCTTCCAGGGTAGTCCATGAACAAAAAGCAAGGGGAATTAACACAAATCAACTGAGTTAATAAGAAGTAGAGGGAAATGAGTCCCTCTCAATGGGCATCAGAATCTGGCCCTCTCTTCCTTCAGGGAGGGGCCATCAGCCTGTGGTTATCTGGGAAGCTGCTCTCTTCAGTAAGCCCTTTCCTCTTGTCTTTGAGCACAAGCTCATAAAAATTTGCCCTCTCCCTCAATGTGAAGAGAGATATGCAGAGCTTCTTGCCCCTTCCCAGATATGGATTGCACAAACTGGGTTATGTTATAAACAAGAAATAAGAATATTACAAGACAGTTTTTAAGTGATTATAAGGGGTAGCAAACAGAACAAAACAGATTACTAAGCAAATAAAACAAAACACACATACTAAATTTAAGTTCTTAAAGAGACTGGTTTCAAGAAGTAATTTCTCATCCTAAATGATGTTTTAGGCAAGTTGCAGAAATTCTGTAGCTTAGAGTTGCAGTTATTTCTTCTTATAGACTGGACCCCTGTCTCAGTCCCTGTCTACACTGGCAAGTTTCTGTGCAGTAAAGCATCTTTCTGTGCTGTAACTCCTGAGGTGTACACACTGCCAAGCCATTTAGTGTGCAGAAACTGTGCAGTTGTAGCGCTTAAAAAAAACCACCCCAACAAGAGACATAGAGCTTTCTGTGCCAAGGCTACAGCGCTGCGGTGCCAGTATAGACACCGTGGCGATTACAGCACTGCAACTGGCCTCTGGGAGGTGTCCCACAATGGCTGTTCTCACCTCTCTGGTCATTGGTTAGAATGCTACTGCCCTGCCCTCAGGTGACCAACTGTCAGCCCCACCCCGTAAATTCCTTTGGAAATTTTAAAGTCCTGTTTGCTCGGTGATTCGTGCAGTGGTCTCAGCGCATCTTTCCAGGTGGACATGCCTGCTCCATGCACCAGGCGATCCCCTGCTTGGAGCAATGCCTCATCTGCATTTGGGGAGAGGAGGCTGTGCAGTCCCAGCTGCATTCCAGCTGTAGGAATTATGATACCTATGGACAGATTTCATGATGCATGATAGAAAGGGGCCATGACCGGGAACACATTGCAATGTAGGGTAAAAGTGAAGGAGCTGCAAAACGCCTACCAGAAGGCGCAGGAGAAAAACCGCCACTTCTGTGCTGGGCCCATGAGGTGCCGGTTCTACAAAGAGCGATACTTGGTGGCGACCCTACGTCCACTGCAAAGGCCTCTGTGGAAACTTCGTTGGCTCGCGTGCCAGTCAAAAGTGGACCGAGCCAGGAGAAGGAAATGTTGGATGAAGAGGGGGAGGGGGACCCAGATGCAGAGGATGACTCGGAGTCCAGAGATGCATGCAGCCAGGAGCTCTTTTCTACCCCGGAGGAGCCAGGGCAGTCACAGCAGTCGGATCTTGGCAAAGCGCAAACAGGGAGAGGAGACTCCTGGTAAGTGGATCTTATTTTGGGAATTGCTGAAGCGAGTTGTTGCGGGCAGGAGGGTTGCAGAAAGCAGGCTTGTCTCCCACCGCATGCCTATTCTGAGCGGTCAAACAGGCTGTTGATTGACTCACTCACTTCACAGGAATCTCCCTCAGAGATCTCCAGGAAACTCTTGTGGAGATTCTGGGCAATCTGCTGCCGCAGGTTCTTCGGCAGAGCTGCTTTGTTTTTTGCCCCATTAACGGTAGCTTTCCGGCGCCACTCTGCTGTCATGGGGAGGGACCATTGCTGCACACAGGTGAGAAGCCAGGGCGGAAGCCGCAGGCTTGGAGAAGACCCTCCCTTGATTCCCTGCTCACCCTCAGCAGCGAGATATCTTCCATTATGATCACATCCTTTGGAAAGTGTGGGGACAGGGATGATTATCAGGCCACTGCTACAGTGCTGGCTGTCTCCAAGAGCCACATGCCCAGTGTACAGCAGGAAGAGTGATTTACCCTGCCCCTGCGGCTACTCACCATTTTCGAGGGGAGTTTGGGGTGATGGTCAGGGGGCAGGGGTGTGGATAGGGGGTGGGGCGGTCAGAGGGCAGGGGAACAGAAGTTGAATGGGGGCAGGGATCCTGGGGGGGGCAGTCAGGAAGAAGTGGGGGGGTTCGATGGGGTGGCAGGGGGGCAGTCAGGGGCAGGGGTTCCGGGGGTGCCCAGGGGACAGAGAGAAGGGGTGATTGGATGGGGCAGGGGTCCCGGGGGGCAGTCAGGAATGAGAGGAGGGGTTGGATAGGGCAGTGGGGGGCAGTCAGGAGCAAAGGGTCCGGGGGAGGTCAGGTGACAGGGAGGGGTGGATGGGGCAGGAGTCCCAGGGGGGCCGACAGGGGACAGGGAACAGGGGGGGTTGGATGGGGCAGGAGTCCCAGGGGGGCCGACAGGGGACAGGGAACGGGGGGGTTGGATGGGGCAGGAGTCCCGGGGGGGCCGTCAAGGGGCGAGAAGCAGTGGGGGGTCGGGTGGCCGGGTCAGGCCTGGCTGTCTGGGGAGGCACAGCCTCCCCTAACCAGCCGTCCATACAATTTCGGAAACCCGATGTGGCCCTCAGCCCAAAAAGTTTGCCCGACCCTGTCCTAGACTGTAGCTTTTATGTTAGATTTAAGGAGAAACATGCTTCTAATTTTCCCCTTGCCTTGCACCTGCTGAACATAACTCTTGACTTCCCAGAGTTTGAGCAGCAAGTTAACTAAATCAATTTAGAATCAATAAGAAATCAACTTAAACACCATTGAAATAGGATACGCAATCCAAAATAAGTGTCCATGCCAGAAGGCAGCACTGATTTACTTAAATCAGGGCTCATATTGTATGTAAACCAGCCCTAAGGAACTGTACTTAAATATGGAGAGAGGACACCTAATGTCACTTCCCTCAAAGCATGCTACTGTCCCCATCATGTATGGATCAGAGAGATAAATGTTATTCCTGAGAACTGATAAAAAATAACTTAAGAGTTATATACTGGTAGCCTATTCATTTGGGTCTGCAGGAACCTTCTGTGACATTTGTCATAACTTTGTCATCATGCCAACATATACAGATGTAATTATTTTATTCTTTCCTAAAAAGTTGCAATACTCTGTATTGCCTCCAATCTGTCAACATCTTTCTGGTACTCAGAACTGTAGTATTCTAGGTGCAATCTCATCAGTGCTATAGAAAGAAGGATGTTTCTGGTGACATGATGCCATTGTGTATTTAATCTACAATTTCATTGGCTTTTTTTGGCTGCCATATCATTTATTGCCAAACCTATGTTTGGAAATAATTGAATAATACCTGGAAATATGACTTTTTCTGGTGAATAAAATAGCCTTATAATAAAATTCTCATTTGTCCAATTCTCCACTGAAAAATGTTATTCTTACTGAACTGATTTGTTCATGCCCAGTCTCAAGCACATGATAGATGTCAAAAGTGGACTTGTTTTTTTCAAATCACCCAATATGTGACCGATTGCCATGAACAACAAGCATTTTATTTTATTTCATGTAACTTGCATGATTAAGAGTTCTCTTCACAAAATAACGCAAATGACATTTAGAAAGTGGCATTTTTTAGTTTTTATTTCCTTATTTTGAGCAAAGCAGTTGCATTTGATTTTCTTGCCATTAAGAAGTTAAGTTAAGAGCAACAACGCTTAAACTGGCCCTGAGGAAGTGGGAAGGCACATCAGCTAAACACGCAAATACTCTGCAACTGTCTGGACACTGAAGTGTAGAAATATAATTTGATGAACATGACTTATTGATGAAACACACACATAATATAATAAATGTAATAAAACATGATCTTGTTGAATTACATTATTTCCAGTATGAGACAAAGTATAGTGGTTGAATTTGATATGGGGTTTAAATTCTTACTATATTAATTGCATGCAGTAAATTTGGAAGATAGCAGTGTTAGCTGAAATATTGTCTTTACATTCTTCTGTACTCAGTTCTTTCATATACATAAATGTAGCTACTTAGGGGTTGTCTACACTGGCACTTTACAGCATTGCAACTTTCTCCCTCAACACCCCCCTGAGCGCTGCAAGTTTCAGCGCTGTAAAGTGCCAGTGTAGACACCTCGTGGAGGAGGCTCTCTCCCAGCGCTATGCCACGACAACATAAGCCATGTTAAAGCGTTCCCATGGCAGCACTGCTACGGCAGCACTTTAACGTTGCCAATGAAAACGTGCCCTTACATTTCTTCCAAAAGATCACAAGAGTGCTTTGAGGATTTGCATGTCTGCATCCTCTGAGCACCAGGCATATACTTTAAGGTGGGGTTTAAAAATCTTCTATAAACATATTATTATTATTTCAATCCTGATATAATTGCAATGGAACCATCCCCATAATTCTATTGAAATTACACATACAAAACATGAGATAATCTGAAATACTTCAAAACAGCGTACTGTATGATTTAATAAGGCCTCATCCTCTGGAAAACCACAAAAGCATTCTCCTTGTTGAGTTTCCACTAGATTATCTGTTTGAGGAAGGTGGGGTTTGTCCATCTGTGAAATAACAAGGAGATTCTGCCCCAAAATCCACACATTTGTCAGAAGCCAGGTTTTTCTATGCCGCAACACAGTGTCTCCTATCCCCACTTCCTCCAGGCTCTTCCAAGCTCTGTACCAGCATGCCCCCATCCTCCAGCTTCATCCACAGAAGCCATGCTGTCTGATGTTCCTCCACCTGCTGCTGGTCCCAGATACACCCTTTCAGGAACATAACATAAGAACATAAGAACGGCCGTACCGGGTCAGACCAAAGGTCCATCTAGCCCAGTATCCTGTCTACCTTGACAGTGGCCAATGCCAGGTACCCCAGAGGGAGTGAACCTAACAGGCAATGATCAAGTGATCTCTCTCCTGCCATCCATCTCCACCCTCTGACAAACAGAGGCTAGGGACACCATTCCTTACCCACCCAGGCTAATAGCCATTAATGGACTTAACCACCATGAATTTATCCAATTCTCTTTTAAACGCTGTTATAGTCCTAGCCGTCACAACCTCCTCAGGTAAGGATTTCCACAAGTTGACTGTGCGCTGCGTGAAGAACTTCCTTGTATTTGTTTTAAACCTGCTGCCTATTAATTTCATTTGGTGACCCCTAGTTCTTGTATTATGGGAATAAGTAAATAACTTTTCCTTATCCACTTTCTCCACATCACTCATGATTTTATATACCTCTATCATATCCCCCCTTAGTCTCCTCTTTTCCAAGCTGAAGAGTCCTAGTCTCTTTAATCTCTCCTCATATGGGACCCGTTCCAAACCCCTAATCATTTTAGTTGCCCTTTTCTGAACCTTTTCTAGTGCCAGTATATCTTTTTTGAGATGAGGAGACCACATCTGTACGCAGTATTCGAGATGTGGGCATACCATTGATTTATATAAAGGCAATAATATATTCTCAGTCTTATTCTCTATCCCCTTTTTAATGATTCCTAACATCCTGTTTGCTTTTTTGACCGCCTCTGCACACTGTGTGGACATCTTCAGAGAACTATCCATGATGACTCCAAGATCTTTTTCCTGACTCGTTGTAGCTAAATTAGCCCCCCTCATATTGTATATATGGTTGGGGTTATTTTTTCCAATGTGCATTACTTTACATTTATCCACATTAAATTTCGTTTGCCATTTTGTTGCCCAATCACTTAGTTTTGTGAGATCTTTTTGAAGTTCTTCACAGTCTACTTTGGTCTTAACTATCTTGAGCAGGTTAGTATCATCTGCAAACTTTGCCACCTCACTGTTTACCCCTTTCTCCAGATCATTTATGAATAAATTGAATAGGATTGGTCCGAGGACTGACCCTTGGGGAACACCACTAGTTACCCCTCTCCATTCTGAGGAGGAGCTCAATAGCACAATATTTTACCAAAATCTTCACAGGCCTAGTTAGGGGATGCTGAGGGAAATGCAGAAAACTTTGAGACATAAAGGGTGATGGTTTAGCCTCAACCAAATTCTTACACAGACAGCCACTATGTAATCCTTGAAAATAGGGATTTTGTATGGGGCGGGGATGCAGCATCACTAACCACAGCAACAATATATATGTGAAGAGATTTAAAAAATCAAATTCTGAGTTAGCTTCTAAGTATTTCCCAGTGAAGCACAGAAAGCAAAATCCTTCCCCATCCCAGAGAAAAGAGAAACTAACATACTGAGAAGAGATTATTCCCTTCTATTGGTGATAAGTAATATCATAGTTGGATAGACAGAAAGTGAGACAGACAGATATGATAGACAGACTGTCTAAATTTACATAGATTGTCTATCTGATTTTACACAAATAGATTAGATCAGTGGTTCTCAACCAAGGGAGGTCTTCTGTGGGTCCATCAACTCATCTAGTTATTTGCCTAGTTTTACAACAGGCTACATAAAAAGCACTGGCAAAGTCAGTACAAACTAAAATTTCATACAGACCATGACTTGTTTAAACTGCTCTATATACTATACACTGAAATGTAAGTACAATATTTATATTCCAATTGATTTATTTATTACATGGTAAAAATAATAAAGTGAGCAATTTTTCAGTAATAGTGTGCTGTGACACTTTTGTATTTTTATGTCTGATTTTGTAAACAAGTAGTTTTTAAGTGAGGTGAAACCTGGGAGTACGCAAGACAAGTCAGGTTCCAGAAAGGAGTACAGTAGTCTAGAAAGGTTGAGAGCCACTGGGTTAGATAGACTGTCGGTCTAAGGTATGCAATACAATTGTAGCCGTGTCAGTCCCAGGATATGAGAGAGACAAGGTGGACGAGGTAATATCTTTTATTGGACCAACTTCTGTTGGTGAGAGAGTCAGGGCTAGGAATGGTCCCTTACAACTATTTATGCTAAACAATCTGTTCCACTTGCCTTTTGTTGTGATGCTAGGAGTAGCCTCTCCAGACCTGAAGAAGAGCTCTGTGTGGCTCAACAGTTTGTCTCTCTTACCAACAGTTGCTGCAGTAAAAGATATTACCTGACCCACCATGTCTCTCTAAGGGTACATCTACACTTAAAACGCTACAGCAGTGCTGCTGCAGCGCTTCAGTACAAACACGACCCACACCAATGGGAGAGGTTCTCCCCTCAGCACAGGTAATCCCCCTCCCTGAGATTTTTCACACCCCTGTGCAACACAGTTAATCTGACTTTATTTTCTAATGCAGACCAGGCCTAACCTGGCACGCAGAGTGTTAGCTTAGACCAGGGGTCGGCAACCTTTCAGAAGTGTTGTGCCGAGTCTTCATTTATTCACTCTAATTTAAGGTTTTGCGTGCCAGTAATACATTTTAAAGTTTTTAGACGGTCTCTTTCTATAAATCTATAATATATAACTAAATTATTGTTGTACGTAAAGTAAATAAGGTTTTTTTAAATGTTTAAGAAGCTGCATTTAAAATTAAATTAAAATGCAAAGTCACCCGGACCAGTGGCCAGGACCCAGGCAGTGTGAGTGCCACTGAAAATCAGCTTGTGAGCTGCCTTTGCCTACCCCTGGCTTAGACAGACTGTGTGTGTAAGACAGACAGACCAAGTGCCCATTGAGAAGGGAGTCTCAGTCTCCCCTTGACTGAGGGTGCCTGTCGTGCAGGGGGGCGGCTTGCATCACGCATTGTGAGTGCAGACATCCCCCTGACAGGGGGCAGTGTCAGGCCAGACAGCACCGCAGTGCCTAACAGGGATTCAGACAGAGGAGGCGTCCAAGCTCCTGCAGTGCCTGTGTCTGGCCGCGAGGGGTCCCTTCCCTTCCCCCACGTGACTGTCTCTCTCCTGTGAGAGGAAGGCAGGGAGGGGGAGGGGCACCGGCCTCCTCCACTCTCATCCCCCACCCCAGCGACTACAGTTCCCAGAAGGCACCGCTCTCTCACCTTTCGCCGCCTTGCGCAGGCGCCGAGACCCTTCAAACGGCCGTGAGCCTCACGTGACCCGCTGGTAGCCAATCGGGTTTGAATCTGATTTTTTATCCGCCCCCTCCCCTCCCCGCAGCGCTTGTGTGCGATCAGATCGATCTAAGATGGCGACTGTGGAACCGGTGAGTGTTTCATTCCCTCTCCCTCGCGCCCTGATCCCGGGCAGAGAAGGAGACGGTGGGGAAGGAGGAAGTGCTCCCCCAGGGGTGGCGGAGAGGGGTGATCCCCGCTGGGGCGGGATGGGGTGAGAGTGGATCGGCAAAGCTTTGAGTAGCGCACGCGCGTGGAGGGGGACGAGCCGGCCTGGATGGGGGAGGGGATGGGTGGATTCCGAGCCCGTGAGTTAGGCGCGTGGTGGGGATTGTGCCGTCACCACCTGGGGCCCGCCCGGCGTGAGGCCTGGAAAGTGGGGGGGGGGGGGGGGGGGGAGGGGGGAACGGACGCGAGGGGCTGCGCGTGCGTGAGGTGGGAGGGAAGAGGGGGAAGCCGGCGCGTGATGAAGAGGGGGCGCACGCGGCCTGGGCTTGGGGCGGAGGAGCTGCTGTGCTGGGGCCAGACACCGGGTGCCTGCGGTTCCTATTGTGCCAGCAGCTGCACGGTGCGTGCGGGGGAGCCCCGGCGCGTCTCCCACGTGTGCTTCCGCCCCGACTGACACAGGGGAAACGGAGAGACCCCCGTGCGCGCGCGCTTGGCCGCCGCAGCCCGCTGGGAGCCAACCTTCCTGTCTCCCGGCGGGGTCGTGATGCGCCCGGACAGGACCGGGAGCTTCTGGCGCGCCCCTTGCGAGTGACCTTGGCGACCCTCTCCCGGTCTGCGCTCTCGTAGTCGAGGGAGGGCCGGAGGGCCGCGGCGCAGGAATGTGACCCACAGAAGAGTCTAGTGCCACCATGACTGTGGCCGGCCGGACTAGCCGCTGGCGGCGGTGGGGGAGGTACTGTTTGGTGAAATGTCCGTATTGCTGACCACCCTGGTGCGGCCAGGTAGGAAATACATTTCCTGGCCACTGGGGTGCAGGACTAACAGGCTCCCTACTTCCTCTATCGATTTCTCTGTCTCTACCAAACTGCTCTGACATCTGGGCAGTTTAGTCCTGGATTGACAGCATGGCAGCCTACATTCAAATGTCGGGTAGGGATAGAGTGCTGAGCCATCCGCCGCGTTGAAGTTACTCTTGTAAAGTGATCACTGTTCCCTTTCGGGTTTGAAGCATCCCAAGCAAACCCTGGCACGTACGTTTCACTTACCAAGCTGTTGCCACATTACTGGGGTAAATTCACGACTCTTGCGACATCCTGTGGCTTTGCACATATTTACTACATATTTTTGATGTCCTTGTTTCAATTTTAAGTAGCAGAACTTTACGGAATATTATTTCTTAGATATTCTTTCAGCCTGCCTTTTCTTTATTTCTGTGTGCCACCTCCAGCCATTCTCCATGATTCATGTGATGCCTTCTTTGATATACATGCTGATGTATCTCAGGGGATGGTCATCTGCAAGATTGGGTATTGGGGTCTGGAAAAGGTGGTGGGGAAGAGGTAAATAAGTCTTGGGGTTTTTTTTTTTGAGATTTATTCTATTAAGTATTGAAAATATAATTTGAAAGTTGCTAAACTTACCTATTATCTCTTAAAAATCAAATAAATGTTTTAAAGTACAACAATCAGTTTGTCTCATTTGACCTAATTGTAAATAAACTGATTTTCATAGAGAAACAGAAATACTACTGCGTACAACAATTCGCTGAAGTTTTCTTACTGTTTTATGGTGAAGTAAATGTAGCTGAAAACATTATAGACATCCATTTCCAATTAATGGCTCTCTGCAAAGACCCAAATTACTTAAAATATAAGCGAAAGATGAGTGAATTTGATGTTTTTAAACAGTGTCTAACAGCCCTAGTAAATGATGTCATTGACTTATCCAAAGAACAGGAACAGACTAAGCAGCAACAGCGTCAGTTTCCCCTTGTTGTTCACACAGTTTCTTCCTGACTTGAGTTTGGGAGCAACCATTTCTAGGGTGAGAGGATCAGTGTCTCCATGTTCATTCACTTTTTTGTGAGGGCCACCTAGATCACTAATTGCTGTGATGTGGGCAGCTGTTGGCTAGTGACTGAACTGATACTAAAAGCATGCTTTCCTGAAGGAACCAAATAGCTATCAAATGGTAACCACTCTTGGTTACAACTGAACTTGAAGGTAATTTAAAATTTAAAGGTTCCATGCCTCCTCATAAGTCTCCTGCCTGTCCTCAATTTTTTTCTGTTTGCTAAGCCTGGCCAGCATATTTCTGTACATAATAAATAAAGTTTATAAAATGACTAGGGTGACACTTGTATGTAGTTGTGTTGTAGCTGTGTTGGTGCAAGGATATTGGAGACAAGTGGATGAGATAATACCTTTTATTGGACCAACTTCTGTTGGTGAGAGAGAAGCTTTCAAGCTCTTCTTCAGGTCTGTGCCCGCATAAGCTTCGTGTAAGCTTGTCTCACCAACACAAGTTGGCCCCTAAAAGATATTACTTTACCCACCTTGACTTTCTAGGGTGATACTTGGCTATTTGTACAGAATTAAAATACTATTTACTGTTGTACAGTTAAAAAAGAGGGAAAACTGCTTGTTGAGCAGATAGAAGGCACTTCTGGCATCGGCGTTTCAAAATCTGGGACCACAGGCATATAAATCCTTCATTTTTCTGTAGTTCCTGTATCTCCCTTTCCAGTGTAACTCAGAAGCATATTATGGATCTTGCAGTACCACCTTACTTTCCTCTGAGTGTCTTCTGCAGTTGAGACAGGGAAGGTCTTGTGAGGTGGGAAGGGTGATGCCCTATAGAGGGAAAGGGTGTGAAAGGAAAATCAAATCAAAGCTAAAGCAATTGTTGCTATTTGGTTTCATAAAAAAATCTGTGGGCACCTTTCTTCAGGTTGAAAGCATTTGAGGTACAATGCAAAACATTAAAGCTTATTCAGTGAAAACATCTGTTACCAATGCAAGTATAATTCTACGAAATAACATCTGTAATGTTAGTGTTGAAACAACTAATTTCCAAAACATTTTTGTTTATAAATTTTCAAACTTCCAGAAAATCACTTTTCAGTAAGGATCTCTTCCACCTGCCATGTTTGCTATTGAAAAGGGAAGAAAAAGAAGAAAACAAGGGCGTTAAAAAGCAAGTTTTTCCACACAACTTTAATTTAGGCCTCTTCTTGTTTGAAAATTATCAGCCAGTTCTAGTAGACATTAAAACATAAATACTCGGATGACATAGATTTCTCTGAAAATATTTAAAGAACTTAATACAATGCTTAAAATGCCTTTCTTGCTAACTGTAAAGATAATTTCAAAGCTGCATGCATCTGTGCAAGCTACATTTTGTAATGGAACTGAGTATATTTACTTTAGAGTTGTGCACTTGTACATTTTATTTTAGGGTTAGTCAACATATATGAATTTGTATTCATTTTACAGGCATTGTAAGTTCATAGTCAGAGTTGTACTAAAGATTCAAACCCTAGCACATGTACTTCGTTTCATACTGATATGGGCGATTTCTCATTTACCTTGCTCTTCTTGCTCCAAAATCCATTGAATTTAGCGATAACTTAAATATCAAACAAGGGCAATATATTGCATCTCGTGAAATGTAGAAATACTGTTTTGGTATGTCCCTCAAGCACCTCAAGAAAATGTAGTCTTGTTTTGGAACTTACTGTTAGATCCATATTTTTCTTATGGATACAATTTATCAAACCTATGTACTTTTGATCATCTTATATGGATCCGAAGCATGGGTATTGCTTAAATAGGACATCAGGTGGCTGAAGGCACTTCATATGCATTGCCAGCAGCTACTGTTGGGCATAAGAGAGTTTTTTTTTTTTTTTTTTTTAAATCAGTAATAGGGGATGTATTATTGAGAATTTGACTTCCAAGAGGATTGAAGTCGTCCTTGGTCACCTCTGGCTGGCTCTTTGTGGTCATATGGCCTGCCTCGGAGACTAAGTCCACACACATCAAATCCTGAAGATCCGACTTAATGATCCCTGCTGACCTTGCCTGGCCATGGACTGCTGGCAGCCACATGGTCATCTGTAGTTAACCTGGCTACGTCAGATCAGTAATAACCCAGTGGCACTTTTAGTCGCCTGGAATACATTATAATGTGGTCATGGACATTCGGCTCTGCGGACACTCACTGAATCTGAATGTTCTTCTTTTTAATAAGAAAAGGACTGTTTGTACAAAACACTAAAGAAAAAGAACGTCCCAATGTTAATGCTTTGGCAACATTTCAGGGGTTTCAACAGCAGCCTACAGAAAATAACTTTAAAAATAAAATTCTGCCATGCTAAACCTATGAATGGTTTGGATAAATAACGTAAGAAGATAACTATGTAACCTTGTACTCTTCCATCTCCCAAATTGCAAGCAGGTTTCAGTGTGGGATTTTGCTTTTATCATTTTGTTCTTATTCAGTGCTCTTAAATATATGTATTTTCTTAACAGTTGCATTTGTATAGCTAACTAATTCCCCATTCAAAAGATCCTATCTTGAGCTGAAACTCTGTGTCTTAGCTGAAACTTTCCTATCTGTTCTGCCGTTTTTAAGTTGGCTAGTGGCATGCTAGGAGTCAGCTTTGGTAAGGGTCCCAAGAGAGGTGGGGGAATCCCTGTCATTGGAGGTTTTTAAAAACAGGTTGGACAAATATCTCCTAGGGATGGTTTAAATTTATTTTGTCCTACTTCAGCTCAGTGGGGTGGACTTGATGACTTTTTGAGGTTCCTTCCAGCCCTACACTTCTGATTCTGTGCATAATTAAATACTAGTCTGTAGGATCTTGGCCCTTTCTAATGGAAATGGCAGACCTTGTAATGATTTATTTAAATTAAAAAATATGCAGCTGAATTATGGCTTGGAGGTTGCTAGTGTGTATGCTGATATCAAAGCAGCTTCTAATTTAAGGATACATTTAAAGCTTTTTTGTAATTTTGACACTCCTTTTATTCTATGGAAAAGAAATTTAAACGGCAAAAGAAGCTTTGACTTTTGTTCTTAAACCTGAACTGCTTTAGGGCAGAAATTGGCCTTAATCTCTCTCTGACTAGGAATTTCTAGTGTCATTGTATCCGCTACTGGGAGAGTCCCACAGTATTAAGCCATAGTGTGATGAATTAGGCCAGTGGTTCTCAACCGGGGTAAACACAGATTTTCTAGGGGTACATCAACTCATCTAGATATTTGCCTAGATAAAATTCACTAGCAAAGTCAGTACATAGTAAAATTTCATACAGGCAATGACTTTGTTCTATATACTATACCCTGAAATGTAAGTACAATATTTATCTTCCAGTTGATTTATTTTATAATTATATGGTAAAAATTAGAGGTAAGCAATTTTTCAGTAATAGTCTGCTGTGACACTTTTTTTAACATCTGATTTTTGTAAGCAGGTAGTTTTTAAGTGAAGTGGAACTTGGGGGTATGCAAGACAAATCAGACACCTGAAATGGGTATAGTAGTGTGGAAAGGTTGAGAGCCACTGAATTAAGCAGTTTTGTTCATTATATTTTGCTTAAATATATTGCTGGTATTTCCCAACTGGGGATCAGTCTCAAGTGCAATTGTTTAATAATGGAGAGATGCTATAGTTGTAAAGGAGTTTAAGAACATAAGAACGACCATATTGGGTCAGACCAAAGGTCCATCTAGCCCAGAATCCTGTCTTCCAACAGTGGCCAATGCCAGGTGTCCCAGAGGGAATGAACAGAATAGGTAATCCTCATGTGATCCATCCCTTGTCGCCCATTCGCAGCTTCTGGCAAACAGAGGCTAGGGATATCATCCCTGTCCATCCTGGTGAATAGCCTTTGATGGACCTATCCTCCATGAACTTACCTAGTTCTTTTTTGAACCATGTTATAGTTTCCATCATAAGCTCACTTAAAAAAAAAAAAATCCACGCTAACTTTCTGAAAAAGTTTAGTCAGAAACTTACCTATGTCATACTTCTCTTTTAGACCAGAGGAAAAGTTCTGGTCCATTTTAGATAATCACCCAAGTGATTTGAGTTAGTTATAGAACCTTGGAAAGAATTGAGATGTTTTTAATGTTAAGTCCTCTAAAGAGTTTTGTAAAAGGGTGTCCCGGACAGCGTGGTCTAAAACTTCAAATATCTATTAATCCTCAGTGAGAAGCAGTGCATAGGACCACCTATTTAGTGTTGGGTTTTAACAGCACTTTACATGTTATGTAAGTGCTATTGTAAACATTGAGTGCAAAACTTTGAAGTTATTAGATTTAAAAAAATAGGAACTTCTGCAGAGCTCATGAAGATCTCTGTAAACGTCATAAGTTCTAGGAGAGATGTAGTGAAAATTGTAAGAAATTTAAGTGTTTGTAGAGAGGATTACATTGTGAGAGAGAAACCATCTTACTTTCATGCCCTAGCTATTTTAAGGTTTTCTACTTACACATTTAAACAAAAACCTCTTTTTATCCCTGAATAATTTTCTCTCTTGGAAAGGAAAATCTTCTAAATAGTTTTTTCATTTCTTGAAACTTTCAACTTTTTAAACATATTAATACAGAAGTTATTGTTTTAGAAATCCAAAATGTGCTTTATTCATCTCTTGTCACATCCTAGTGCATAGGACTATTTGTTTTTAAGTTTGAGTTTCTACCTTTGAAGAAACTTGGTAAGAACTTGAAGTTCCATATGGTCTCTGCACACTTGATAAAGTTTCTTAGGTCTTGCAGTGTTTAAAAGCTGTTAAATAGTCGTGATTCCAAGGCACTTACAAATGGCTGCAGTCTTAGATTTTAAATTGTATAATTTTGCACTATACATACTGAGGCACAGGAGGTAGATTTGTTCAAATGTTAAAATTTTAAAAAAACTTTTTGTATCACATCTTTTATGTATAAATCAGAGCTAGTTTTTGTTTTTAACTTTAAACTAATAACATTATGATGTTAGTTAATAAACTGTGTGCTGACTTCATTTTCATGTGGTGAAAATGTAGCATCAACTTTCATTTATCAGTTCTATTTAAATATTTCAGCCTCGTGATAATTAGAGATGTTTTATTTTCCTGACCTTACTTGAATTAAACAGATAATTATGCGGCTTAGATGTAGCGTGAATGAACTGGGTGACACAGACTATCCTGTGCTTTAACTATAGTACTCTCTTCCTTGGGGTCCTACATTTTCTGATTATAATGTTGGCTCAATTTTGAAATATGATATATGTTCATGATTAGAATCAATTTGAAAATTCCTGTTTCAAGAGCCTTGCTTTTTACTTTAAGTTTAATGTTGTAACTGGTCTTGGTAACTTTAGATTAGTGAGTCAACAAAGAAGAGATTTAACACATGGATGAAATTTTTGGGCATTGGTTGGAATGTTACATTATCTAATTGTTTAATTGCTAGCTTTAATAATTTAATCAAATTATTGAATTTACATCCATTTGGAAACTCATCAGAAGTTCACGACACGAAATACCATTATGTTGGCAGTGGCTTGAATCTATAATATCTAAAGTGAAGCCCTCCGTAGTCCTGGTCCTCCAACTCATGAGACGTCCAGCAAACACCAGTGGCGATCTTGTTACTAGTCAACAAGGTCATTTGGAACCCTCTTACATATTGACTATTGAAGAAACTTGCCTTATCCCCATATGCAGATTCCATGTTCCAGTATTAAAGGCACCAGCACATCACATGCTGGCACGTCTCGTGTAAGCAGGAAGTTTGGTATCACAGGGCAACCACTTTGTGCAACTAGAAACATCCACAAAGGTATTAACTTTAAAACAATTCTAAATACTTTGTAACTTGCCTCTTTTAGCCCTATGAAGATTGCAACTTCAGCATGGGAAAAAGTGCTGCTCACTTTCAGGTAGACATAACAGCTTTTTTTAAAAAGGGATTATAACTGTTGCTGGATGGAAGCCAACAATAGTTGGTTTCTTAACTTCTTGAGGAAAATGTGTTAATCTTCATTTAGACGCTTTATTTATTCCTGGAAGGTATACTAAAAGCCTTCTTTCTGTTTATGCGCTTCCTTGCTACATAACCTTGTAACATCTCACTTGGGCTTCAGGTAATGTCATATTCCTGTTGTTACTGCTAGTCGCTTTCCTAAGATCTTTGGTTTAAGAAAATGTATACGGTTAGGATAGCCATTCCCTTGTACACATAGTTCAGTAGCTTCAAGTCACTTCCTCTTTTCTTCCTAGAGCTTGATTAATTGCACAACTTTTCTTGATTTTTTTTTCCCAGCGTATCACGGTTAAACTACTAGACTATCCAATTAATTTAAACATTTTAATAAGATTTTGCCTCTGATGGTATTAGTTCAAGTTTTAGTGTCCAAACGAATAGCTACGGAAAGTTGCTGAATGGTCATATAATATAATTGGATCAGAACCAGCAATTCTAGTGAACAGCTAGCTTTAAAATAGAATAATTCCATTTCTGAAAGTTCTGATCCTTTCATTTTAAAGGATTCTAACACTGTGAACATGACAGCCTAAAATATTGGTTGTATTTCTTGTCTGCCAGTCTTGGTGTTTTGCTTTGTTTTGTTTTTTTCCAGGAAGACGGCCCCAAGAAGTAATTAAAATGGAAACTTAAATATGTTGCATTGTCTGGTTAGTCAGGCCTCACCTATACTTAAAAATCTAGTACTGACATCTGTTCCAATCCAATGAATACGTAGTTGAATCTTGGTTCTTTTAACCTCTGCATAGCGCCTTTTGCTGTGCATGGGTTTAAGTGAATTATTTATATTGAGAGAGTTATATATATATTTTTTTGAGCTAAGTAGTTTTTAACTGTACTTTTTGGGAGTTGGCAATTGTGACTCTTACAAACTATCTTACTAATCTGGTTGTTTGTCTTCCCATTTTGTTACGGTAAAAGCTTCTGCTGATGTCTATGTTCTAATATGCGTGTCATTACATTGGAAGCTACTCAGCAGCTGTTCTCTGGGTCAGAGGGCTGTGTGGGCACGTAGCTGTAGGTTTTGCAAGTGATGGTAGCAGCCCCGATGAAGATGATTGAATCCAGTAGACAAAGCCTGGTTTAATCAGATGCTGTACACTTAACTAGAAAATCCACTTAATTTGGGAAATTCCTAGACCACCTGTTTATTCCCAGAGATGTGTAATAGGGATTGTAATTATGACCTTTTGGGATAAAAGTTACAGTTGAATATATCCAGTGGATTTCTCTCTCCTGCTATGGCGTTCTTAATTGCCAGAGTGTGGTCCCTGCGAATCTTTGTGACATCTGTACTAAGAAGAGTAGTAGATGCAGAAGAAATTCCCAAGATACAGAATCCTGTTACCATGTATATGTACTTGATATCTTTTCAAAACTGTGAATGGGATCGTTTTGCCAAGTTTTCCAGGAGATGTCGCTATATCTGATTGTCTGTTCAGAAACTGTAATGCACCTTTTCCCCGATATAACGCTGTCTTGGGGAGCCAAAAAATCTTATGGCGTTATAGGTGAAACCGTGTTATATCGAACTTGCTTTGATCCGCTGGAGTGCACAGTCCCGCCCCCCCACCCCACCCCGAGCACTGTTTTACCGCGTTGTATTCAAATTAGTGTTATATTGGGTCGCGTTGTATTGGGGTAGAGGTGTATATGTAGTGAGTACATTGAGCTATCTGCTACAATGCATATAAGAGGAACAGGGTTGACCCTACAAAGGCTTCCAATTTAGCAGGTAACCAGGTTTGGATTTACTATGCTACCCTATTTGTATATCTGTGGAAAAAAACTAACAAAACTAGAGAAGGCAGATCTTTAAAAGTAAGCTTGTACCCACTTGCTCATCCTAAAACAAATACAGGTTTGAGAAATGCATTTAGTAATTGATAACAGTAAAATGTTTAGAAAATCTCATTTTAAATATGGTATTTTAAAAACTACTACTGCTAATGGTAATTTTACTAATAAAATATTTTAGGGCACTAGCAGTATGGGGGTTATAAGAGTTTATGCTAATCAATAACTGGCTTTAACAATCCATCTGAAAGCTTTAAGCAACTTTTACTAACTTGTTTTAATACACTGCATATTTGATAATGAGAAATGTTTCACTGTGTAAACATTTGATCTGATGGTCTGAGCAAAGGGTGGAATGTGAAAGATCAAAAGAAACTGTAACAAGTAGCATTAACAAGCAAAAACTAAAATTTTGTTTTACCCCAGAGTAGCTCACTCTGTTTTGCTCAACTTGATAGCATTTGTCCTGAGCATAAACTGCTCTAGTTGAAAGTTAAACTTCTGTGTACCTGAAACTTATCCTTAACTCTGTTTTGAAGCAGAAAACTCCAGTGTCATGGAATAGATGAACTTTTGCAAGTGATAGCATACACAGCAGTGCTTAGACCTGATGGCATGTCTTGTATTGCATAACTATCTCATAACTTGATTAGTTTTGGAGGGATTCATGTCATCCTGTGACACAAGGATCATAGTTGGCTATTGCAGGGCCTTTGAAGTGAGTGAGTCATTAGGACATTTGTGAATGACATCTTGAAAATTAACTTTTTAAAATGTTCACGTAAGTTACTTGGTATCAGAATTGCTCTAACTCGAAGTATGTAATTTGATGGGCTGTGGGGCGGAGTGGGATGTTTTCTATTCAGTTTTGGTCCATGCATGTGGTATCCATAAATACAACAAGCAAGTAGAAGATTTCTAGCACATGTATACCTAATATATTTTTCTAAAACTATTTAAAACTTGCACTTGTTATCACTTTCCTATTCCATTCCTAGTTAGTCTTGTATTCATCCTTCTAGCCTAGGTTGCACTGGACAACTAGAAAAGTAGGTGACTAGTCTAGTGGATTTAAAAAAAAAATTCTTAGCTGTTGTTCTTTAGTATTTAAAGAGCTGATTACTTAGTGGCTCTGAGTAGGCTGCTCAATAGAAATAGCTACAGGAAAAACAGCAATTTTCAAAACTTCCCATTCGTACACTAAGTATTAAAACAGTCTTGCTGAAGACTTCATTAGTGTTTGCAGAATTCTGTGTGGTCATAATCTATTTGTGTTTAATAAAACAGCAGTGAAGTACTGTGAACAAAAGCCAGCATTATTTCAAAATATGAATACCTCCTCCAACCCCCAGTTCTAGATGATAGAAAAGATTTTGTTGCTAAAGTATAAAACCTAAGACTATATCAGATTATGAGAGGACATTTATTTTTTTAAGCTTGTTTACTTTGTGTATTTGACAGCATTTGTGTGTTGGCCATTTCATTGATTTTTTTTTCTTTCACTCTGGGGGGGGTGTCTTTCACATGGCTTCAGGAGGGAGAGTTCAATTTAAAAAATATTTAAATGTGATTGGTCAACTACAAAATGATCAGGAGGCTAACGGGGGGGAGATGGGAGGTAGCAGGGTGCAGTTCCTGAAACTACTAACACTTGAATTTTGACATGATTTAATGGAGTGCCCCTTTTTTAAAAGAAATTGTCATGTGAACCAGATCTGGCAACAGAATCTAAAATAGAATACTACTTTCGGATATTGTAGTGAAGTCTACTAGTATATTAATAATTTCTTAGTAAAATATTTCTGCAATTAAGGCAGGAGGCTGTGCTATCTGTCTGTATTGTATTTGAATTAGCAGTGAAGTCCTAAATATCAGTGCCTCAACAATGTTTTTCTGTGTAATCCATGTTGTTGTTTGAAGAGCATTCTAGATAAGATATGGTACTAATATAATCTCATACTACTTTAAACATCACAAAATGCTGCCACTTCATCTTCATGTTATCTCTTCAGGTCCACTCCACTTCTCCTCAGTTTTCCAGTAGCTCAGAAGCTGCAGGGCTATGAATAACTTTGAGAGGTGGGAAATCCATGTTCAAATCACTTCCCTTCAGGTGGGGTGGAGGGATTGAACCAATGTGTGTCTCATCCTGAGTAAGTACCCTAACCACTGGGCTAAAGGTTATAATGGAGGCTACTGCCGCCTCCTCCACCCTCCAGCTGTTTTGTGTAAAGTGTGCTTTGAGAACGCATATGGTGGTCTGTCCCCACAGACAAGTTGGCAGTGGAATGGAACACCTACTTTCACATGCTTTGGGGGATTGTACTGGGACTTATGCATTGTGTACATACCCAAAGGCAGAAATTTAGGGTCATAGGGGACTTTTACAGTGAAAGTTTAGGCACCTAGGGATTATAGGTGCCTTCAGGGTTACACTTAGCAGGGATCTTGGTAGTGCGTAACTCCCACTTCAGGTGCTGAAGTCCTTTTGACTTGTCATGGCTGAACTTAATCTACTTCTGCACGACTTCTCTTTGATCAAGACCGCAAAGTCTAAAATTTTCCCTAGTTTTTAAATCCTTTTTTGTGACACTGGATTTAGGAGTGTCTAGAATATTTTTACATTTGGGTAGGTTTTGTTTTGTGGGGGGGGTGTAACTAAGTGCTGGTTATTGTGCAGAATCAGCTGTACACAGCTTTGTTTGCCCTAAATGTAGAATGAGCTGTCTTTCATCCCCTGTCTCTTGAATGTTACAGCAAGGATTGCAAATTGGAGTGGGATGGAGAGATGGCAGTAGCTGCTGGAAATGTTTTATTATGCTTTCTAAAGTTCTGAGGGAATGACTTTAATAGCCACAATGTCATGTTTGAAATTGTAGAATTAAATGATAAGCTTGAAGAGCAACACACATCCTGAATTCTTTCTTCTCTACTCATGTTTTCTCCATATTCTGTTTTAAATGTAATAAATTCTGTGTATATTTGAGGTCTGTAGCACTTTCTCTAAAGCAAGTGTAGGATGATATTTTGAATCAAGGTGTATTGTAGTAGCAGGTGCTAATGGGTAACTTAAACTCATTGGGAAAGGTAAACTTCATATCTGAGAATTACTTTTAGTTAACACTACACTGCCATTTAGGGCACATATTTCAGCTCATACTTGCTTACGTTGGGAGTACAGGCATTGGAAATTACCCTGTTTGAAGTTCAGTACTTGTAGTGTTTAGTCTTGGCTGCAGTAGTTTTGGAGTCAAGTATCTCTCAAACCCTTAGGGCTAGAAACAAGTTATGCAAATGCATTGAAAGGCTGGCAATCTCTACTTTCCAGGGATAGTTCATTAGATTCCAGACCTTAATATCAAATCATTCTAATTATCATCTTCCTCCTTGCAATTCTGACATTCAATGGCTGCCTCCTCAGGAAGCACTGATTATGGAAATCAGTGTTGTCTGCTAATGGTTCTAAAACTAAAGTGCACAGAGCTCATTCCTGGAACTCCCAATTCTTAAAGATCGCAAGCAGGCTTTTGTGCCTTCTGGTACTTGGTAAAATAAGCTGTATAAACCACATTGAAATCAAAGTGGAGCTGGGGGAAACCCAACAACAAGCAAAATTACATGAATTTTCGTGGTCCGATATCTTGTGACCTGCTAGCATTTACGAGCATGTTGCATAGGTGATCACAGATACTTGCAAGGCCATATGTGTTTTTATGCTGTGATCCTGAACTGCTAATCAGAGAAGAGGTAGGGGAAGCTAATTCTCTGAAGTAAACTTAAGAGGGTGGTAGCTAAGTGTTTGCAGAATACAGTTGAAGACACACGTCAATAATTTTGCTTTTCTTTATACAGGAAACCACTCCCAATCCTCAGACTTCAGAAGAAGAGAAAACTGAAACAGCACCAACTCAGGAGGTTGCCAGCCCTGAACAGTACATTAAGCATCCACTACAAAACAGGTGAGCCATGTTGTTCTGTCACCAGGCTTTGTGATTCTACAGGTAAATATGCCACCTCAAAATTCTCATAGTTGCTATTTTGTCAAATTATTGTTTTACAGAGAAAAGCTTCATTTTTTCACTTCATAAACTTTCAGCCTATTCTAACCAGTTTTTTCAGTGACCTCATGAAGAAATAAAAACCCAATTGTACTGGTTCTGAGTTCATCTTCTATTGTAATTGAAACCTTTTGTTTGTATTAATAATAGTGATAGAGTAGCTGAGATCTCTTCCATCTGTATATTTTCTTATTGCAGCCAGGAGGCTCTGAAGATGGTGGGGAGAGGCAAAGTTCTTTCTTCTATCAGTCAGGGGCAGGTAGAGCTTCACATGTATCAGACATCCGAAAGTGGCTGATATCAAAAATTGAGCCCCTACCAAGCAGGGTCCAGAAATCTACTTAGATAGAAACCATAGTGTACTATTCGATCCCAGCAACGAAGTGCTACGGATCTGGGCATCACATGGGATGTTAGCCCTAGATGATATTAGGGAGTTATACACCCTCATCTTTCATGTATTTTTCTTAGTTTTCATGGTTGTACTACACTGATGGAAGCAGTAGTGGTAGACCAACTGAGGAACTGTTTTCATCAGGGTTGGACAACAAGTTGGTAAAACTCTACTGGCCAGTTTGTGTTAGTGTTTCCACTTTGCTATTACAAATGGCAATGCAATGGTGCAAAATTCTAAGAAAAATGTGTAGCTCCTCACTTAACGTTGTAGTTATGTTCCTGACAAATGCGACTTTAAGTGAAATGATGTTAAGCTAATCCAATTTCCCCATAAGAATTAATGTAAAGCGGGGGGGGGGGGGGTTCCTGGGGGAAATTTTTTTTGCCAGCCAAAAGGCATTACATACTTTTTAAACAAGCAATTTAATACTATGTGTGTGGGGGAATAATGTGCACGTGCTGTGTGTTTACAAACATACTGTACATACAGTACAGCACTATAGTTGGGAGGTGCCCCTGCCTTACCCTACACAGGCACAGCCCACTGGCACTGGAGATGAGGCAGGCAAGGAGGCTGAAGGTGCTGTAGGCTAGGAGAAGCACATTGCGCAGCAGCTGCAGCTTCCCCTACTCTGCAAGCACCGGGGCGGGGATGGGGCTCAACCCTCAGCCTGCCCACTTCCCCCCTTCCCCCAAGCCGCCATCCTTGACTTGCCTCTTCTCTCCCCCCCTTTACTTCCCACACTGCATCCTCGCTCCTTCTCCCCTCCCTCCTAAACTCCGCAAGCCAGCTGATTGCCGCTGGTAGGAGGGAGGGGAAGGCATGCCGAGTCTTCGCTCCTCCCCCCTGCTGGGGTAATCAGCTGACTTGCGGTGTTTAGGGGGCAGGAGGGAAGGGGGAGGAGCAAGGACTCCGCACGCAGGCTCCCCCTCCCTCCCCCCGGCCTCCTGCCCAGGGCAATCAGCTGGCTTGCGGCGTTTGAGAGGGAGGGGGAGCCTGCGCGCTGAGTCCTTGCTCCTCCCCCCTCCCTCCTGCCCCCGAAATGCCACAAGACAGCTGATTGCTGTGGGGGGGGAAGGCGCTGATCCATGGGGTCTGCTGGTGGGCGGGGGGCACTGTGGGGAGGCGGGGGTGTAGGGAGGTTGCCAGCTGAGGAGAAAGCAGGCAGCCAAACAATGTAAGAGTGGAGCATTGCACAACTTTAAATGAGCATGTTCCCTAATTGATCAGCAACGAAACAACGTTAACCGGGATGACTTAAAGTGAGGAGTTATTGTATAGGTGTTTTCTTCGGGTAAATTTCTCAAGCACTGCGAGCAACAATTACAATGCTGTTTGTAGTTATTAAATATTTTAAAACAATATTCCCAAGACCACTTATGAAAATGTTAGTTTTGAGTAAAATATTCAGAACCTAGGATATCAATTTGGGGAATTGATTTAAATCATCAATTTTTAGTCAACTTTTCCATTTGTACTACAGTTATTTTTGAGAGGTGCATTCGCATTGGTTGATATGACCATTAAAACATGTTGATTTACAATAAAATAGAGCGTTTACACTAAATTTGGTTTATCTTTTTGCTACATAGGAGGATACACTATAACTATATACATATATTTAAGCAATTGTATAGCTTAAAATTTTCAGATTCTTATTAATTATACATTTTACTGTTAGAAAATGGTGAATGATTCATTTATTTACTAGGTAAGTAACTTTTTGCTCTTGATTTGTGTCAGGCTGCATTAGGATGCTAACTAGAATTTAAAGAAACACAAAACAGCATATACAATTTTTTATTTTTTTTAGAAAACAATATTAAATGTTTTGGATACATAAACTTGTATTATCAGAACATGTTTCACATTTACAACTAAATGATTTATTAACACAATACAGGGATTAACTGTAGACAGCAAATTAAACTGATTATTTCAGATCAGCCTGGGCAATTTTTCAAATATGCAGAAGTGAAAATGACTGGAGTTTGTTAGTTAGGAGTTTGTTGTATTTGTGAACTAGAAGAGAGACAAGTGTTCATGCTTTTTCAGTTCCCAGTCAGTTTCTAGACTTTGAATGAATTAGTTCAAATGAAGAAAATACTCCTGTGCTTGCAGAAGGTTACTATTGTCAAACAAACTCTGGTTCCCAGGATTTAGCTAATGACTTCCTCCAGTTTAGTTGTGACCACCTTCATACTTTGATGATTTACTGCTTGAGTGGGTCACATATCACATGATTGATTGGGTGATTATTAGATGCCCACATCACAGCAGCACCATCTTTAGAAGCTAGGCATCTACCCCGGTTCATTGGATTGAGAATATTGGCAAGAAAATGTTTAGAGTAAGTACTGCATCCATCTGCTTCTTTACTGTTTGAAGTTTAACTTTGTGGTTGGTATTTCTTTCTTTAGCGTCTCTTGAACTTCTTTGCAGATTTCAGCAGCATCAGCAATGCAGCAGCAATCTTTCTGCTGTTTGTCCCAGGGTATGGAAATAGCTTTCAGTAAATTCAGCATAGATTCTAAATGTCTTCCTAGTCTGATGTTGAATACTTTAGCTGTGATAGTTCCATCTGTTTTGTCACGATTTTCTTCACAAATTATAAGAATAGGCCAATTCTTAATATAGCCCAGAACATTCAACAACTGACTTCTATCATACATCTTGAGGGAGAATTGGTTTGGCTCCTCCTGCTCTCTGCAGTGCAGCTAAATTGAAGTGGTTGTCACGGTTTACAGGATTGGAGCTATATGCCCAGCTTTGGAACATCCTCTTGGAGGAACCCCTTCAATGTCCCTGACCCCCAAGGAGTTGGTCTCCCTTTCATGATAGGCTATATGGCCTCACCCTCTCCTTAGATTGAACCTCTGGGCTGCAGCACTCCTGGTTCAAACTAGGATCTCTGCTCAGTCAGTCTGAGATACACTCCTGTTTAGAGACTTGTACACTCTTCAGGGACTATTGGACTTCACCCAGTATTTGCAAAGACACTCAAAAAGCGTTTTCAAAATAGTGTGGTTTATTAGTCAATTGGAACATAGTATTGGAAGTCCTTAGGTTAGAATAGAGAAATAAATGTTAAAGCATAGAGGTCAGCTCAAAGCAGTTCACCAGCCAAGCTGTAGTGAAGTCCATTTTTCAGGCTCTGTGTCTCCTTGACAGTAGTCAGTTCCCAGGTGAGAGCCCACTCTTATTCTCCCACGTCACTTCTCAGTCCTTTCTTCTTGTGATGGGGTCTCTCCTCAGCTTCCCTCCTGAGAGGTGGGGAAATCCTCTCTTATTCAGTTTGTTACAGCTTTTATTGCTACTTTTGTATTCTGCTGTATGGGTATATCCTGATGTATCAATTAGTTCTGTAAGATAGGCACCTCCAACTTCTGTTGACACAGACTCTCTCTACTTGATCATTGTGTACATTGTTCCACCAATCAAGACTCAGTTAACAAATTTCCTATCAATGTTTTTTGCACATGTTCAATTTCCTCCTCAAACCTTGTATCCAGCAATGTCTGTTCTACTGGGTGGAATCTAGCTTGGTCATAATGATTGAACCATGTAAATGAAATTTGTGTTCTGAACAAGACGAGAAGGGGAATGTATTGCATAAATGAACCAAGTAATTTTTTCATCTATGATGTCTTGCTGGAATTGGCTGGTCCTGATTATGAACTCATCCATGGTTTTACTGGATGCTGAAGATCTTCTTTTTTTGATGCAGGTAATTTACTGTCTGACGTAGATTTAGCTGCAGCACTGCTGGTGGTACCAGCATATGACTATGAAGTGGTAGATGTTGCAGATTGACATTCATAACCCCTTATGTCTAAGTTGGACACTGAAACAAAATGGTAAAAAAGTCACTTGCAGTGCACTACTTTGAAAAAATGAGGTTGTAAATGAAAGATAACTCCTATTGCAACTGTTTGCACCACTATTTAAATTATATAATTTATTCTAAACCCAGTTTTATAGGGAAAGTAATTAACAAATTATAAGGATTATCTAAATCTATTTAAACCCTTATCTCTAGTCATATACTAGTGGTCTTGAAAAACATTTTAATGTTAAAATTCATAAATGTACTTTTAAACCAGAAGTCTCCACCTATGCTGTTTGATTATACTGAGCAATAAAAAATAATAATTCAGTAGTCCAGTAGTAACTAAAAAAATGTAATTGATAAATACTCTCAAAACAAACATACCAATTATATTTTGAATACAATCATTTTGAAATTCATAAGTAATCTACCCAAAACACAAATTTGACAATCTAAGTTGTCATTTCCCAGCATAAGAAGACATGGTAGGAAGTCCATAAGGATGGTGCAGAAATAAGTTTGCTAACCAGTTGATTCAGATTTTTCAGACATCTCCACATCCTGTTCAAAGTCATTGCCTTCTGAGGAGCATTTTTTATGTTTGTCTGATAACCGGGCACTACTTCTCTTTGTTACACTTTTTACATGTGGCACGTGTTTGTTTTTTACCCAAAGATCTAGGAATTTCTTGAAAATATTCCCGAATACGGACTTTTTTGTGACCTGTAGCCATGGCAATTTTTTTTCCCTGCAGTTCCTGGGTGTTGAAATGAACCCTAGAGGCTGCACTCTGAAGAGTGTTATCTCTTCTTCCCATAGTGTCCTGCTTAGACACCAGTGTTGCTCCTTTCTGGTTGTGAGATTGCACTCACCAGAGTAGAGCTGTGATGAAATGTTTCATATTAATGTGCCTTTAAGTTGTATTCTGAGCAAACAATGAGAAGTTAAGTACAATAAGATAAGGCAGATATTTACAGATTACCTTTAAGATTTCTCATTAAAGCTTGTTGTCGTCAATAAGTTTAAATGTCAGCTTCATTTTTTAATCTCTAATCATTCCAATATATACATGATGGGGGAAGTGCTTCTTGGCATGTGTGGCGAGACGAAATCTATCTGAAAGAGACGCCTAGCTGAAGGGGACAAAGGACTCTAATCACAGAGAAGAGGTTCCCAAACTATATCTGACCTTGATATTCCATCACTTCATGGCAGTTTTAAAAGAAGGTGGTACGGGAACCACTGACATAGCGTACTCCTAACATGAACAGTCAGCAGTCTTTCACAGATTACAGCCAAGAGTCCACTTCGATGTACAAGGCTGCAGTTTACCTATAAGCACAATTAAAACCTTGTTGTGAAGCTCAAGCAAATGGTCATTCAGTCATGAATGTAACACTGATCATTTACATAATACCTTTCAAAAAGGATTTTAAATAGCTGCACATAAATGATTGGTTAGGCCTCCTAACACTTCTCTATGTTGAGACTCAGAGGCTGTCACCTTCCCAAGATCCAGAATTAGAATTCAAGCCTGTTTCTCTTCTGAATTTCTCCTGCCACCTAGGAACTGGTACTGAGTTTCATGCTGTTATCTCAGTGACAGTGTCTCATCTTCTCTGTACTTGTTATCCAATAAGTGTACTCAAATCTCTTCATTTCTGATTTATTTTTAATGTACAGTACATCATTTTATCTTTAGGTGGGCACTCTGGTTCTTCAAAAATGACAAAAGCAAAACCTGGCAAGCAAACCTTCGTCTGATCTCAAAGTTTGATACCGTTGAAGATTTTTGGGCGTAAGTAAAACTTTTAATCCACATACTAATCCTGTGGAAAATTGGGGAAGTAGCTTGACATTCCTCTCTGTATTAGCAAAATGGTACTCATTAGATACTAACTAAAAGTTAGTTTCTGGAGTGTAAATTGGAATTTGGCCGAACTGTTTGGGGTGGACGTCTTAATCTTCAGAATGAGAAGCTTTTTCAAAAAAACAAACTTGTATATAAACTATTTCTTGGGTTTTTTGGTGGTTTAAATCCATCAAATATTATTTTACTGCTTGTGTGGATGGGATGGAATTGTAATTGTATTGATAATAAACAGATTGTTCTGTCTTGCAGTCTGATATTGCAATGTATATAGGCCTGAAGGTTCAAACATGGCTTATTACACGTAGACTAGATTTTAGACTAGATTTTTTCAGGGTGATAAGCAGAATTAAATTGAAGCCTAAACTCTGCTTTTGGTGTAATAATTTCCTGTGTACAATATCCTGTATCTGGAAACTTTAGCCAGAAATTATTAGTGACTTTTGGTGCCCAACTTGAAGAACCTTAGAGGGGCCAGTTTTTCAGAAGTCAGGTGCTTGTTTGTTTTCTGAAAAACAGGCCCCCTTTAAGGTGCCTCAGGTTGGACACCCAAAAATCACTAGTCACTTCTGAATATCTTGGCCTTCTTATGCACATTTTGAAAACACCTTTCCTGTTTATCAAGCAGAGTGAGTAGAAATAACCAGGCAAGTTGTATGTACAGTATTCACGAGGGCCTGGGATATTGGTGAATTGAAGATATATTAAAGTTCTTATTTGTATAACAGATGGATACTGGGCAGAGTACCATAGATCTCAAAGATACTGGGGAAACCAGACATTTGGAAACCAAATAAAACTTCCCCACTCTTCACCTCCCTTGTGAAATTGTCTTGGCTATCCAAGGATATAGATTCTGTCACATGATTGGTACTATGAGTCCCATAGGAATTAAGCAAAACAGGAAGCTTCAGAGCATTTCAGAAGAGGTAGAAGGGAAAATCATTTCTCCCCCATGTCTGTTGGAGCCCGGCCACTAACAGCAGCAACTGAGCCCTAGGCATGAGCTCTTTAATGATTTTGGTTCCTGTGGGTTGCTTTCTCTGAAATTAAAGAGGCTGTCTTTAAGTGTCTTGTATGTTGTGATATAAATGGGGACAGTGCATTGGGAAAATGGAGGAAAAAAGTACGTGTGTTTGAAGGTGGGATGTGGTTGACGGAGGGAAGACATATTGGTGCTTAACCTTTTTAAAACACTGACTCTCCACCTTCTGAGTAGCAAGGTCACCTGAGGATTTTGTTGGCTTCTGCCCTCTGGATGTGAGAGCTGAGAAAACTGGAAAGTGGTAACATGAGGTGGAAAAGGTGTTCTTTATGTTGGTGTGGGACGCCCATGGGAATAACAAGTGGAAATAATAGTTACTGGGATGCTAGAGGGATTGTGTTATAACATGCAAAAAGAAGAACAGGAGTACTTGTGGCACCTTAGAGACTAACAAATTTATTAGAGCATAAGCTTTCGTGGACTACAGCCCACTTCTTCGGATGCATCCGAAGAAGTGGGCTGTAGTCCACGAAAGCTTATGCTCTAATAAATTTGTTAGTCTCTAAGGTGCCACAAGTACTCCTGTTCTTCTTTTTGTGGATACAGACTAACACGGCTGCTACTCTGAAACCTGTTATAACATGATTGTTGGACAGGAGAGTTTTTGTGTGGATAGTGTAGGGAAAAATCAGTGTGTGCAGGTGGCCTACTCTGGGGTTTGTTCAGGCAATCGGCTTTGGCAGGTGCATCATAGGATGGTTGTCAAGTTGAGTGAACATGCTTGAAACTTGGAGATCTTGGATGAGGTGTGGGTCAGTTGTGTGAGCTTTGGCTTCTCAGCACTGTTGTGGTGGGCAGGGAAAGACAACGATCCCACTGGTCTCGCTATTTCTGGGGAAGCAGTTTTTGGCAGATATAAACCTTGTCCTGATTCGTGCTGTTAATGCGTGGTTTTATGCTAATAAAGTTGATCGTGGATGAGTTTGGACATGCATGTTACCAAGACCTGGTTGCATGAACTAGCAGAATACTTACTAACCTGGATGGCTCCAGTCAGAGTTGGCTACATCATCAGTTACAGCAGGGGTGGGCAAACTTTTTGGCCTGAGGGCCTCATCAGGTTTCATAAATTATATGGAGGGCTGGTTAGGGGAGGGAGTCATGGCCCGGCCCCCACCTCCTATCTGCCCTCCCGCCCGGAACTCCTGCCCCATCCAACCTCCCCTGTTTCCTGGCGGCCCCTCTGGGACCCCTGCCCCATCCACATGCCGCAGCCCCATCCAACCCCTACACTCATTCCTGACGGCCCCTCTGGGACCCCTGCCCCATCCAACCACCCCTTCTCACTGTCCCCTGACTGTCCCCGGAACCCCTGCCCCTTGCTGCCCCATCCAACCCTCCTCCTTCCTGACGGCTCCCCCTGTTCCCCCCCGCCCACCACCCTGAACTCCCCTGTCCTTTATCCAACCCCTTCCTCCTCCTTCCCTCCCCCCTCCCTGCCCCCTTACCGTGCTGCCTGGAGCACCGGTGGCTGGCGGCACTGGAGCCAGGCCACGCTGCCACCACGCAGCACAGACCACTGGGTCAGACCGGGAGCTCACAGCCCCACTGCCCAGAGCATTGTGCCAGCAGCGGAGCGAGCGAGCTGAGGCTGCAGGGGAGGGGCCGGTGGCTAGCCTCCCGGGCCAGGAGCTCAGGGGCCAGGCAGGACGGTCCCGCGGGCCATAGTTTGCCCATCTCTGAATTACAGGGTATTAAACTGAAAGATATTTTGCGCTCTTCATCTACTGTATGAACCTGCTCAAACTCCGTGGTAGTTTGAGAGCAGCTACTAAAATAAAGGTCCAGTTGAAGCAGCAGGTGGAGAGTGCAATCTAGCAGTGCTTTCTGGTGATGAACCTAACCAGGTAGTCATGGACCACAAATTAGTGAAGTCTTCATTCCTTGTTCTAACCTTTGCACTGGTCCCAACAGTAGAGAATGTGGAGACAGCTGTCACAGTTTCAGGGATTTCTCCCCCAAGCTGCACTCAGGAGTTCCCAGTCCGGTCTCCAACCATCACCTGTCTCTGGATAGGAACCAGGGCTTTTAAGGCTACACAGCTGCCTGCCTTACACTGTGATATCCTCAGCAAACCAGTCTGCGTAAAGGCCAGCGTGTTTCTTCCTTTCTCTAGGGGCTATGACCAGTGTATTGCGAGCAGTTAAGTTACCCCACAGCTCTTTCTAAGCAAGCACCTTTATTAAGGTAAAAGCTTTACAGAGAAAACATGTTCAAAACAATAAAAATTCTTCAAGTGCTTGCTCATGTCAACTCCATTGTAGGGGTGTGTGCTTGCCACATGTGCCAGTGCTGGAACTTTTTCCCTCTGTGATATCCGTCGGGGACTAGCTCTGGTGTCCTCTTGAGTGGCACACGTATGCACCAGTATACAGGGCACCGCCAGCTCCTCTCCCTCAGTTCCTTCTTACCACCAGTGACAGTGCTGGAATGTTTCCTTGCCTCGGCAAGCTTACCTTTCTCAACTGTGGCTAGTTGTGAATCTCTTGTGTATTGGGGGGGGGAACCCATATGAGCAACAAGTGTCACATTTTTAAGAGTTTTGAGCCGCAAACCAAAAAGGAGCGGGACATTTGACTTAGAGCGCTCCTTATGGAGTCAGCCCTTGGAGCCAGCCCCATCGGACTCTGCTCCAAGCACTGCAACATCTCGGTATGCTGCAAACGCAGGGGTTATGGTCGTGAGAGGAGCTCGCGCTACATATAAACATCAGGGAGCTTAGAGCCATCTGTCTGGCTTGCGCATTGTTCCTTCCCCACCTATCCAGTTGGGTGGTGCAGGTGTTGACTGACAAAACATGTTTCTCCATGTTCTGTGTCAGCTTGCAAGGGGGAGCTCATTTGTCCGCTCTGTCCCAGGAAGCCCTTCGTCCGTGGGACTTCTGCATCCAGCATGCAATCCACCTGAAAGCCTTGCATCTCCTTGGTGTCTGGTTGCAGGTTCTTAGCAGGTTCTTCTTTCACCACAAGTGGTCCCTCCATTTGGAGGTGGTCAAGATGCTCTTCCAGAAGTGGGGAGCTCCCCAGATGGACCTGTTCACCACCAGACAGAACAGAAAGTGTCATCGGTTCTGCTCTCTGCAAGGTCTCTGCAAAGGCTCGCTTTCTGATGCTTTTCTCCTGTCTTGGTCAGGAGACCTAATGTACCAGGGTGGATTTGATTTAAATCATGATTTAAATCACTAGGCAGGAAGACTCAATTTTAATCATGGATTTCTACATAAAAGTGCATTCTTCTGGATTGTGATGACCTTAATACATATTCTTCACATCTCAGAGATATAGGTTTCATTTTTAGAAGGTACACACTATACATCTTTAAAGTGATTTATTTTGAAAAGTTTTCAGATTAGTTTTACAGCTATATCAGAAAATGAATGATTGTTTGGTTATTTCATTTACCAAAGGTAATTGAAGCCGATAGTTCACCTCCCAATGACTTCATAAATATCTCCAATTCAACAGGCTAATCATTAATATGTGGAGGATTTTCTTGCCATGCTGTATTGGGAGGAGAACATCACCCAGACAGACATTTAAATTGTTTTATTTAACTAAAACAACAAAGTTATGTATTCTGGATTTTTTTTTCTTGAACAGCAAACATATTTCAACAAAACAAGCATATGAATTTTTGAATTTAGTTAAAATTCAAGATTTTTAAAATCGGGGGGGGGGGATTGTTAAAATTGTTTTTAACTAAAATAGTTAAATGAAACATAGTCTGTAATATGGTCTTCGGTATACACGTTCACAACACATTATGCTATCACTCAGCAAGCCAGAGATGATGATGGTTTTGGCAGAGCTGTGTTGCAATCAATGTGTCCATGAACTCCTACCCGCTTCCGGAGGTATTGCTTGGGAGTTACCAACAATGGAATGGACATGAGCAAGCACTTGAAGAAGAAAAAACGGTTACTAACCTTTCATAACGGTTGCTCTTCGAGATATGTAGCTCATGTCCATTCCATGACCCACCCTCCTTCCCCTCTGTTGGAATTCTGGCAAGAAGGAACTGAGGGAGGGGGATGCTGGTGTCGCCCCTTACATCAGCACATACGCGCACCACTCCAGAGGGCGCCGGAGTTGGTCCCCTATGGATACCACACAGTGAAAACTTCCAGCACCGGTGCATATTGCGAGTGCACACACCTATAATGGAATGGACATGAGCAACACATCTTGAAGAACAATAGTTACAAGAGGTTAGCAGCCAATTTTTCATCCATGTATGCTAAAAGCTGACTAGAGGTCACCTGTCAGTCTTATGAGGCCCTAGTAAGCCAAAGTCTTTCAAATCCTTCTGCAATGATTGGGGCCCCCATTGGACAGAAGGTTCTTTCCATTTGCTGGATCAGAAAAAGGACCCTGTGTCAGTTAAGTTCATCCTTTTATACCAAAAGCCCTTTCTTTGTCGCTCAGTCTCTGGAAAACCCAGCTTGAATCAGTATATGCCCAACCACTTCAGGGTATGTTACTTGCCTAGCGTGATTTGCCTGAATAACCCCCTCCCCCTCCCCTTCCCCACTCTTTTCAGTTCCTACAGGAGCTGTGGTAACTCTCCACCATGGAGTAAATCAGTCATACATAAACAATTTATATATTTATGATCCCCAAAGATATTGCATGTGATTGCAATATCTGTTACAACAGCATCCTTTCCTCTTCACACTCCTCCAATTTTGTGCATTAAGCCCCTTGCCACTCCATTTTCAAAATTTGTTTTTTCCTGTGCATTGCTTGGTGGAGAGCACTTCCTTTTGGCTCAGTATACACTTCACTTCTGAGTCTTGCATGCTTGTCTCTTTTTCATCCTTATTTGGTTGTCAAATATTCTGCCTACAGGTCTCCACCCTTGGAGTAATGTAATAGATGTTCATGAGGTAGAATATGAACACATCTTCTGGATAGAAGAGCCACAGAAGCCTAAGCCTTTATCTTCCTATTACAATATACAAAACAAATTAATTTTGTTCAGTGAGTTGTCCCGAATGTTAATGTGATAAACTTGTATGAAATATTAACTCACGTTATCTTAAGTCAAGACTTGGGTTTAGGTGGTGAAAATGGCAATATTTTTGAAAAATTATAGTTGGTAGCATGGATCCCAGTGAGAGAATGTAAACCAGTTTCTGTCCTGTTTGATAGAACTCAGTACTTTTTAAAGAGCTAAATAAGTAACATCTCTACTAAAAACTGGTTTGACATCAGAATATAAATTGATATGCATTTTTATATTGGGTTTCTATACTGCTGAAGTTGGGGTAGCTTCAGAAAAGTTTTAATAACTTGATTTTAATGTACCGTTCAGTTTGTTTTAAGCATGTTTTGTCAGTCAAACTCCGAGGTGTATGGATTCGGCTTTCTTAAGCCTTTTAAGAACAATATTGTACCTTCACAAGCTGCTGGACTTTTTAAATGTATTTCTTACAATTATGTGTTTTTCTTTGTTTTCAAATAGTTTATACAACCATATCCAGCTCTCTAGTAATTTAATGCCTGGCTGTGACTACTCACTTTTTAAGGTATGCCCAGTAAGCTTTTCAAAATTATTAATGTAAATCACAATCTTATATAACTGTTTTCTTGAATAAGTAAAGATACCATGATCAAAAATTTTTAAGTGACTAGTGATATTGGGAGCTCAGCTGGTGGAGATGTGTTAAAGGGGCCTAACTTTCAGAAAGTGCTGAGCACCTGCCCTCTGAAAAATCAGACTCTTTTAAAATGACTAAAGTTGGGCACTCAGAATCACTAGTTGCTTTGAAAATTCAGTCCCGTGACCCTACTGATGCATTGGTTTTCATCACCCTGTATCTTGTTTGTGCCTGCATTGTAAGAATTTTACAAGATATGAGCCCAAGTACTTGATATGATCACGTTTCAAAGTTGTTTTTAATAGTGCAAAAGATCTTCCATTCATTACTTTATATCATGTGATTTTTTGGGATGCAACAAAGGGGGTCACATGACTGTTTAACTAGTACTTTATACATAAAACTTCCCATGTTTTAAGTGAACATAGTGTTTATGAAAGTTATCAAACAAAGCAAGTTTTATAGAGGTTTTCATGCTTGCTGGCAACAGGCACATCACTGGCAACAGCTTTATAAGCTTTCCCAGGTAATCCTCCCAGTGGCCTTATATCTTGACCTAGAGGAATTGCTTCTCAGGGCGATGAAGTAGTTTAATCTCTCTGTGGCTACCAATAAGAGTGCCAAACGTGGGAAAGTGACCTAACATCATTAACTGCCTTTCCACTTTCATCCAAAGTTCTGTGAAGCACAGATATTTAATTGTAGCTCTTCTCTGAAAACTTATATAAAAGAATATCTTTAATAGTATCAAACACTGCAACGTTAACAGCACTATGGGAGTGGGAGCTGGGTTCTTTTCTGACTAGTGCAGCAAGTGTTAAGTAAGTTCCTATTGCAAAGCCTTCATTGCTGGCAATGCGTGACTCAGAAAACACAGTTTGCCTTTTAAATGATAGGTTGACTTTTTTTGAAAGGATAGCAGTTTTAAAAAAATTATTTGTAAACCCTGCATATTTTGCTCTGGAATTCATTGAGGCAGTAAACAGTGAGTGCCATGATGCCACTTTGACTAAGTCACTCTTTGACTGTAAGCAACTTTCCCACTTCGCACTTGAGTAAACCGTAGCACAAAGATTCAGTAACCTGGCCAAAATCACACAATCTTGGTGGTCAAACTGAAGACTATAACTCAGGAGTCCTTGGTAAAAAAGAAAAGGCTGTGGTAGTAAGTCTGAGATCTTGGGGGTCAGTTGACTCAGGCTTGGACTGTGGGGCTAAAAATAACTGTGTGCATGTTCCTCCTTGGGCTGGGGGCTGGTCACAGTAGCCTCTTTCTTTGCCAGGTTTCAGAGTCTAGACTCCAGCCCAAACCCAAATATATATACTGCTATTTTTAGCTCTGTAGCCCACCCCCACCCCTGCAAGCTGTAGTCAGTTGACCTGGATCTGAAACTCAGTGCCACAGGTTTTAGCTTGCAGTGTAGGCATACCCCCTTGTTTTAATTACTGGTTATGTTGCCCAGTTTCATACAGGACTAAACAAATGTCTCACCTGGGCTGTATTTGAACCAGTTTACATAGAGCATTCTGTAGCAGACTTCAAGTTACTTATTCATGACTTTGCTATACAAATAAGAATTCAGCTGTCTGAGAAATATTAAATTTTTAGTTCCTAAATTTCTCCCTTACTATTTAGCATGAAACTGGTGTTGCTCTTAGTTCAGTGTTCCTACCCTAGAATAAGGTACTCTGTGGGGAAAAATCATTACTATTCTTAAACTGTAAATTCTGTTCTTGTGTTGAGATTTAAATGTTACTTCCCCTTTTATGTTGTATAATAAAATACAAATGAGATATTTTGCCATTTACTGTCTTACTGTACATTTTGTAGGATGGGATTGAACCTATGTGGGAAGATGAGAAAAATAAGCGAGGAGGACGATGGCTAATTACACTAACTAAACAGCAGAGACGAAATGATCTTGATCGCTTCTGGCTAGAGACAGTAAGCTCTCTGACATTGCATATTATAACTTAAGATTCTTACATTGAATATCTAACTAAAAAGGGCTTTTCTACTTGGCAGTACTAAAATCTTTCATGACTTTTTCCTTACAAAAATAGATTGTCGTGAAACACGAGGTACCCTAATGATGCTCAGACATATCATTTGAAGTAAGACAAGCATACAAATATTAGGCTACATATTACATTTAAAGTAGGGCTGTCAAGCGATAAAAAAAATTAATAGCAGTGTTAAACAATAAGAGAGGGCCATTTATTTAAAGTGTTTTGGATATTTTCTACATTTTCAAATGTATTGATTTCAGTTACAACACAGAATACAAAGTGTACAGTTCTCACTTCCTTTTTTATTACAAATATTTGCACTGTAAAAAAAAATGTTTTCAATTCACCTAATGAGCGTACTATAGTGCAATCTCTTTATCATGAAATTTAAACTTACAAATGTAGAGTTGTGTACAAAAAACCTGCATTCAAAAATAAAACAATGTAAAACTTTAGAGCCTACTGGTCCACTCAGTGCTACGTCTTGTTCAGCCAATCACTCAGACAAACAAGTTGGTGCACATTTGCAGGAGATAATGCTGCCTGCTTCTTGTTTACAATATCACCTGAAAGGTGAGAACAGGCATTCTGTAGAAATGTCACATTGGTATCATCTTTGTGTTTTGTCAAATCTGCAGTGAAAGTGTTCTTAAAATGAGCAGTGTGTGCTGGGTCATCATCCGAGACTGCTATAACATGAAATATGTGGCATAATGTGGGTAAAACAAAGTATGAAACATACAATTCTCCTCCAAGGAGTTCAGTCACAAATTTAATTAGTGCATTATTTTTTAACGAGCATCATCAACATGGAAGCATGTCTTCTGGAATGGTGGCCGAAGCATAAAGGGGCATATGAATTTTTAGCATAACTGGCATGTAGATACCTTGCAATGCTAGCCACAAAAGTGCCATGTGAACACCTGTTCTCACTTTCAGATGTTGTTGTAAATAAGAAGGTGGGCAGCATTATCTCCTGTAAATGTAAACAAACTTGTTTGTCTTAGCGATTGGCTGAACAAGAAGTAGGACTGAATGGACGTGTAGGCTCTAAAGTTTTACATTATCTTGTTTTTGAGTGCAGTTATGTAACCAAAAAAATCTACATTTGTGATTTGCACTTACACGTTAAAGAGATTGCAGTATTATGTGAGGTGAATTGAAAAATACTATTTCTTTTGTTTGCCATTTTTACAGTGCAGATGTTTGTAATGAAAAATAATATAAAGTGAGCACTGTCAACTTTGTATACTGTGTAACTGAAATCAATATATTTGAAAATGTAGAAAAACATCCCCCCAAAAAATATTTAATAAAATTCAATTGGTATTTTATTGTTTAACAGTTAATTGTGTGAGTTAACTGCAATTAATTGACAGCCCTAGTTTAAAGGTGACTTGCAAATGTTTGTTAAAAAGCCAACTGGTAGTTGTCTGTTCGATGCCCCTGATAGAAGTAATTCTGCACACAACTGATTAGCCCTCTTACCCTAATGATGTAGAGTATTAGTCATACGTTTCAGCTACTGGTGAAGTTTAATTATTTGCATGTTGTCTCTAACATTATGTTTAAGAGTATCTATTTTTTATTTACATTTTATTTTCTTAATAGTTCATACATACAGTGGAATTGACGTAAGCATTGTCAATAAGATCCCTTTATACTTACCTTCTTTCATTTCATGTAGTGGATACTGAATATTATGCGTTCAAAAATGGTGCTGGGATAGTACAATTGTCTAGTGCATTACACAAGATTCCATTTTTCTCTTTCCAGGTTCTCCTGTTGTTTTGTAGACTATTTTAGAATATTAAATGCAAAAAGCTGTAGCTGCCAAATACTCCTAGAAAATCGTAGGATAATGTATGTATGTTCACAAAATGTATCACATGGAAAAAAGCTAAAGTTTACTTTCTCCTAAGAACTGAATAGATTCTTCAGCATCTAGTGGAGCCAGATGTTTGACAGAATGTCCTGGTATTAAATTGTGGTTAGTACATTGCAAAACTGTCACCCTGCATAAGCAATCATATAACAGTAAATCTTAATACAATCACCAAAGTGACATGTCAGAATTATTTTGTGATTGAAAATACAATATTGGCCCATATTTTCTGCTACAGCTGAGGAGAGCACAATGCAATTTGGTGAGGAGCCAGTGCCCAGTATAATTTAGGGCAATCTAAAGGCTAAATTATGCTGATTGCCTATGGCTCAAGGAATGCTATGGCTGCTTGGCATAAGATGGACCAGAGGGGAGCCCTGGCTATACACCAGCAGCAAAGCAGGGGGTTGCATAAGAATTGTTATACCAGCTCTTCTGCTGGAGTGTCCTACACTGGGATCTGGTGACCAGCTTTGGCTTTAGAGGGGGCAATCAATTATTTTTTGTCAAGGTCCAGATTTTTTGATCAAAGTCCAGACTCCAGAGAAAATAATACAAAAATAACAATGATAAGTAAATAAAAAGTTCACAGTCCATTCAAAAGCCTCTGGTGGTCTGGATTTGGCCCACAGTCTGCCTATTGACTACTTCCGCTTTAGGGTGTGATACAGCTGCTGACACAAGGCAGCCTCGCTGCACCCCAGAATCTGTTGCTGTCACTTCTTCTTTCTGCCTGGAAGGACACGAAGTGATCCAAGTGGCTTTGGTGCATATACTCCATTTCACATGCAACTTTGAGTGAAACTCAGAGTGTTGGTGGAGAGGGTGTTGCATGTATCAGATCCGTGGGCACCATAAGAGCCTTGTGATGTGTCCCAAAGACGTAATACAGTTGCAGAGTCACAAGATGAGTATCTTCAGACTAATTGCTATTTCTCATACGCCATAATAAATATTGCATAAGAGAACTTTCAAGTCCCAAGAGTTATAGTTTAAAAACTACAGGGAGGTAATTAATTAATTTTACTTTTTACTGTATACTGTAAATATTTTAAGTATACTGTTTCTCGATGTAATGTAATCACACCATCCTGATCAACCTAAACGACACTTGGTTTACTTCTCTGCTACCTAAACATTATGAAAAATCCAAGCAACATGGCGTTGCTTTCATACATTTTATAAACCGAAAATACAAAATATTTAACTTTTCTGTTTCAACATGAAAACAAAGATTAGGAAAGTGAACTGTTCAGTTGCTTGTAACTTATTGCACATGTCCTAAGCACACAGGAAGATAGATGCGTGATTATGCAGTCACACATCAGGGAGCAGCTCCATTAATCGTTTCAATATTTTTTCACAACTAGGTCAATCAAAACAAAATCAGAACCCTTTCCTTTTCCTTCTGTCCTCTTGATTTGTCAACATATTACACAAACTTCTGTTAGGTTGGCCAAGTTTGGAATAAAACTACAAACTATTTTACTTAAGATAGAGATACAACAGCATTTAATTTTTTCCCTTGTCTAATAGAAATAACATGTCTATAAATAGTATACTTGTCACATCTTATCTGTCCTTGGTAGCATTTTATGGCCAAATACTAAGAGACCATGCTGTTGGTTAAATAATACTTCAGATGTTTTGTGTGGCATGAGCCTAAAAGTTTAGAGCTTCCACTACTCAAGTGAATATAATGTGTTCCCTTTGCAGTTGTGTGCAGCTTCTATAAAATGTGTGTGGGAGGGGGGTTATGTTTGATTTATTTACTAGCACGTTATGGCCATTAGATTTCCGTTGCAGTTGCCAATTAATCTTTAAGAATTGGTTTAGTTCTCACACTGCTTTGAACAGTGTTTTTAAGTCTAAAACTTTTGAGTGATTTTGAAATTTTTTATTCAAGATAATGATCAGTGCATAATGTCTAAGATGCAAATGAAGCAAACAAACTTCCATTGATGGGCTACATTCATCTGCACAGATGAACTTCTCCAGCCCATTTTGTAATATAACACAGGCCATAGAACTTCCCCCAAAATAATTCCTAGAATTTACCTTTCAGAAAAACATCCAATCTTGATTTTAAAATTCTCAATGAAGGAGAAGAACCATGACTATTAAATTGTTTCAATACTTAATTATGCTCACTGTTAAAAATGTATGCATTATTTCCAGTCTGAACTTGGCTAGCTTTAACTTCGAGCCATTGGGTCATGTTATACCTTTCTATGCTAGATTGAAGAGCCCGTTATTAAACATTTGTTCCCCATGTATGTACTTACAGTCTGTAACCAAGTCACCCCTTAACCTTCTTTTTGTTGAGCTAAATATATTGAGCTCCTTGATTCTGTAACTATAAAGCCTGTTTTCTAATCCTTTAATCATTCTTGTGGTTCTTCTCTGAACTCTCTCCAATTTTTCATTGCCCTTTTTTAATTATGGCAGAACTGGACGTAGTATTCCAGCAGTGGCTGCTTCAGTGCCAAATACAGAGGTGAAATAACCTCTCTACTCCTTCATTCTCATATTTAAACATCCAAGGATAGATTCAGCCCTTTTGGCCATAGCACATCACTAAGAGCTCATGTTTAGTTGATTATCCACCATGACCACCAAATCTTTTTCAGTGTCTGTTTCAGAGAGAGTCCCCCATCCTGTAAGTATGGCCTACTTTTTTGTTCCTAGATGTACACGTTTACATTTAGCAATATTAAAGTTCATATTGTTTGCTTGAGCCCAGCTTACCAAACAATCCAGATCAGTCTAAATCAGTGACCTGTCCTCTGAGTTACTTATCGCTGATTTAAAATGTCTAATTTTAGTAGCTGTTTTAACATCTTCCAGGGATCCTAGTGGAAAGCCTTATCCCATATCATGAGATTACTTCATCTGTTCTCCCCCCTCCCCCCAATACAGAACAGAAATATTAAACACTTCTGTCTTTTCTACATTATTATTGATAATTGTACCATTTCCATCTAGTAACGGACCAATACCATTGTCAGGATTCTTTGTTCCTAGTGTACTAAAGGAAACTCTTTATTGTCCTTAACTCTGCTGGTCATAGATTTTTTTCTTATGTCCCTTTGCTTCTTATTAGTTTTCTACAATTCCTAGCTTCTGATTTTATATTCATTACTAGCAGCTTCCTCTTCCTACGCCAAGAGAAGAGATTTAACCTTTCCATTCCAACTCTGAGGGGTCTTCACGTTGGTCCATCATAGCAAGTAAACATCTCTGTGCAGTACCTGCATTTGTGTAAATATTGTGCACAGGGAGCATTATCATGTGCACTCGTGTTTCAGGGTACAGTCACAACATGGGTTGGCGCAGTAAGCTGTTTGCAGTGCCTTGGAGTTTGATCCAAGCTTGATCCATTGCTCCTCATGCATTGAAGCTGAGTGTGCAGCAAAGGTGGTGCGCTCAGCCCCTGGGGAAAGAATATGTTGCATATCTCCGTAGTAACCGCACATGAATCCTCAGCCAAAACACTTCTAAAATGTATAGTTGGTGGGGCTGCATGGCGCAAAAGGGATCCTCCAAATACCTGAAAAGATGTATAGAGAAGAAGCAGAAAGAGTATTTGGGAGGATGGTGGGAATTTCAAGATGACAGGCTATGTAGAGAAACAGTTCTGGAGATTTGGGAGGAGATGGAGGGCATGACTGTGGCATGTGTGGAGGGCTTGGCAGAGGAGAGAACATCCTTTTAATGAAAGAGATTGTACTATAAAGGTTTCAGCTGTGAAGCCTGTAGATAGATGGAAAACCTCAAACAAAACATCCCATCTAAAAAGAAATAAGAGAACTCCACTGCTATGCAACTAAACCTTTCTTACGCTAATTTTAACATACATTTAGTCATTGATATTTAGTGTTTTGATTATTCAGAATGGAAATGGTTTGTCTCCATGTGTAAGAGGTTTTCAGTACACCAAAAATTTAGTACAATAATGTCTAATATAAAACTGCTTTATAAAAATGGAAGATTCCACTATAAAACACAATTTTATTTCAGGTTGTTTACCTCCCTTTAATAGTTGGTCTTTATTTTGTAGCTGCTGTGCCTTATCGGAGAGTCCTTTGATGACTACAGCGATGATGTATGTGGAGCTGTTGTTAATGTTAGAGCTAAGGGTGATAAAATAGCAATATGGACAACTGAATGTGAAAACAGGGATGCTGTTACGCATATAGGGTAAGTTATGTTTGCTATTCAGTGCCTTAGACTTGATACACATGACCGTATTCTTTAATACTAAATACCTTTTATATTTGGGTAATTCAGTCAGAGATATCATGCTAATGCTGATCTTCTTCATTTTGAGATCAGTGGGTACACTCTGGAAAATGTATTTTGGGGGAAAAGGAAAGTCTTCTGTAGTATGGCCTACTGATAAATGTCTTAACAAGTTTTTTTTTTTAAAGTACAAAATAAGTTATGCACACATTGTCACATGCACTTACAGACTGAATCTTGCCTGGATTTGAAGGATAGACCTACAGTAGGTTGTCTGAACTACTTGAGTGTCCCTCCTTGTACCTTTTGGAAATAAAACACGAATACATGGGAAGCAGATCCATGGTGAAAGCTTCATTGGCTCTCTGATTACGTCTGGTGGGGGTGTGTGCTTTTTTTTTAAAAAACACACTCTGAAAAACTGTATGTATTCTATTACTTTAAAGCTGCTTTCTCATCCTCTCACCCTTTTACATAACCTCAAAAGAGTAGCTAGCTGTGTGTTTCAGTAATGTCATCTACCTTGCATCATTCTGGGCAAGGGACATAACAGCAGGCTGGGAGCTAAAATCATGGCAGGAATAAATATCCTGGAGCTCAGAGTTGACTTTTAGGTAATGTGCTGAATGTTGCCTCATCTTATTAGCAAATATTGGTGGAATTCTTAACTTCTTGCAGTTTAAATTTAAAGTACAAATTGTTTGTATTACTGGTCAGCTTAAAAAAAACTAGACTTGATTAAAATTGTCTTCTCTTCTGAAAGAAAACTAATTGGAGTATTTCCAGAAAAGGAAATTGCATATCTTTCCAGCCTGGTTAGATACTCTTTTTTTCTTTAGTGGACTCAAGAAAATTCAAATGGAGTGATGATCTTAGAATAACAGAACTGACTCTTTTGTTGTTGAAGTCAAAATAAATGAGGCTACTTGAATATTTCCATGGTCTACGTTTGTTGCCTTGATGGACAAGCAGTTTTTTTCTTGGCTAGATTTTTATAAGTACAAATGGTGCATGGTTGCATGTTGACTTATGGTCAGTTTTGCATTCTGACTGCCTGTTCTGTGACCAGCAGAACAGTTTACCATATTAAGTCCAGTGAGATCTGCCTTACATGTAGCAGTCACTTCACTACTATGCCATCTCTTTCATTAATGTTGGGGGCAAGTCCTCAGTGATAGACACAGTGAGTTACTGAACTTTGGTACAGATGTTTTGGTACTCCAGGACACCATCCCAAGTATGCATCAGAATGGTATTAACAAACACTAAGGGTATGTCTACACTAGCAGAGTTACAGCACCGACAGTTACAGCGCCACTCAGAGAGCACTGAAGGGAAACCATTGTTGTCTTCACACTATCAGCTGCCTGCGCAATAGCATGTTCACACTTGCGGCACTTGCAGCAGTATTCGGAGCAGTGCGCTCTGGGCAGCTATCCCACAGAGCATCTTTTCCTCTTCTGCCACAGCGGAGGGGGCCATGGGGCATCCTGGGTCCTGTCCCAGTGCCCCGTGATGCATTGCTTCGCATCCCAGCAATCCCTGTGCTTCCGTCCACATTTGGTGCCATCTTTCAACGGTTTATGTACTGCATGCTCTGCCTCTTCAGGTTGCAGGAATGGATCCCGAACTGTTGATCGCTATGCTGCTCGCTCTGACTAACATGTCACAAGTGGCAGTGGAGTTATTCCTTAAACTATGAAGGCAAGAGGAGTGCCAAATTGATCTCACCATGCATATTATCTACAACACGAGGTTGCTTGTGTCATTCTCGGAGGTGCTGACCACAGTGGATCGCCGCTTTTGGGATCGGGAAACGAGCACTGAGTGGTGGGATCACATAGTCATGCACATCTGGGATAACGAGCAGTGGCTGCAGAACTTTCGCATGAGGAAAGCCACATTCATGGGACTGTGTGATGGACTCGCCCCAACCCTGCGGCGCAAGGACGTGAGAATGAGAGCTGCTCGAGAAGCGCATGGCGATTGCGTTGTGGAAGCTGGCTACTCCAGACTGGTACCTGTTGGTTGCTAACCAGTTCGGAGTGGGAAAGTCAACCATTGGACTCATGTTGACGGAAGTGTGAAGGGCCATTAATTGCACCCTGCTCAGAAAGACCATGACTCTGGGCAATGTGTGTGTGACATTGGATGGCTTTGCACAAATCACCGTGGGCATTTCACAGACATTAACACAGGCTGGTCCAGAAAGGTGCATGATGCACGCATCTTTCAGAACACTGGCCTGTTCAGGAAGCTGCAAGCAGGGACTTTCTTTCCGGACCAGAAGATCACCGTAGGGAAATCGAAATGCCCATTGTGATCCTGGGAGACCCCGCCTACCCCTTAATGCTGTGACTTATGAAGCCATACATGGGGCACTTAGATAGCAGCAAGGAGCGGTTCAGCAACAGGCTAAACAAGTGCAGAATGACTGTTGAGTGTGCTTTTGGCCGTTTAAAAGCCCACTGGCGCTGCCTCTATGGGAAGCTGGACCTGGCCGTTGACAGTATTCCTATGCTTATAGCCGTATGTATGCTCCATATTTGTGAAGGGAAGGGTGAAAGCTTCACTCAGGGATGGACCGCTGATGCTCAGCACCTGGAGGCTGAATTTGAACAGCCAGAGACAAGGGCTATTAGAGGGGTGCAGCGTGGGACCATAAGGATCAGGGATGCCTTGAGGCAGCAATTTGAAGCTGAAAACCACTAATATTTGTTGCTATGCTCAGGAGTCGTTACTGAGTGCTTGTAATGCTAGTGATTGTGATTGGTGCAGATGATGCAATATGAAGGTTTAAGATAATTGTTGCTTTGCAAGGCTCTGTTTGCTTTCAATTAATAGAATAAAAATTGCTTTCAAACCAACACAATTCTTTTATTAAAAACCAACAACCGGAGAAGAGTCAAACAAAAAAAACCACATCAGCACTGAAGGTGTTGGGGGAAGGGAAGGTCCCAGGAGGAGGTGGGGTCTCGGGACTGTTAAAGATTTGTGTATGTCCAGGGATAATGTCAGCATTCTCCTTTGGAGTACAGTGCAGCGAGCACTGTACTTCAGCAGGACCAAACTGCTGAGGGATGTGTGTTGAGTGCAGTGGTAGTAGGAGTCCGCAGTGCTGGACTGTGACGGGGGAGGAGTGGAATGCCATGGGTACAGACTGGAGCCAGGAGGTTGATAAGTGTGTGTTGGCAGTGTCTGGGGGCACATGGGAAAGAGTTTTGCGACAGCAGCTGCAGGGGAGGGCAGGCATGGAGCTGATCAGTTTGCAGTGCTAGTATCGCCTGGCGTGCCATAAAGTTTAAGAGCTGCTCCGTGGCTTCATTCTGGCGTGCCGCGTTCTCCTTTCGGTCCCTCTTCTCGCTGTCCCACCACTCCTTCAGTTCCTGTTTTTCAGCCGCAGAGTGCATCATAACATCAAGCAGAAAGTCCTCCTTGGTTCTTCTTGGCCGCTTTCTAATTCTGCACAGCTGTTCAGCCGGCAATAACAAAGAGGGAGGCTGGATTGCCAAGGTCAACTCTGTGAAGCTAAAACTCATTATTTTACAGAAACAGTGTTTGCAACACACAGAACACTGATTAAGTGATTTAAAACACAGCCAGTACTCTCACACCTGCCACTAACTGGCTGACCCCAGGCAAGCACACATGAGTCACAAGACCACCAAAATGGTGAGTAGCGCAGAGGCAGGGTAAATCCATGTTCCCGGACCCTATGGTACACTGGGGAGAGCCAGCACTGTGGCAGAGAGGGCTGGTAATCATTCCTGACCCCATATTTTCTTCAGGCTGTGTTCATTATGGAAGATATCTCGTGGCTGAGGGTGAGCAGGGAATCAAGGGAGGGTCTTCTCCAAGCCTGTGGCTTTCGCCCTGGCCCCTATGCGGCTCACCTGTGTGCAGCAATGCGCCCCCACACCCAGTGATGGCAGAGTGGCTCGGGAAAGTTACAGTTAATGGGGCAAGAAAAAAAGCACCTCTGCCAAAGAACTTGCAGCAGAGGATTGCCCAGTATTTCCATGAGAGTTTCCTGGAAATCTCTGAGGGAGATACCTGTGAAGTGAGGGTGTCTACACTGGCACCGTGGCGCTGTATGCCTCTTGTCAGGGTGGTTTGTTTGGGGGTTTTTGTGTTTTTTTTTTTTTTTTTTTTAGCAGTGCTGCAACTGCGCAGTTTCTGCACACTAAGTTGCTTCGCAGTGTGTACACCTCGGAAGTTACAATGCAGAAAGCTGCTTTACTGCACAGAAACTTGCCAGGGTAGACAGGGCCTAAGTTAAATTTAAAAATGTTTAAGATCACCAAAATGGAAAACTAGCCACAAGGTAGCAGTGAAGATGGCACAAAGTACCCCAATGATTTTACGTGACTTCATTTATATTGCCTGTATTTCCCATCCAGTAACAGTCTAACGTATTGCTGCCACTGAAAATGTATTTAACTCTCAAGTTTAAAGAAGTCAGAATAAAATTGTCTAGTTATATTCCATTAATCACTTACTCTAAATATCAGTTGAAGTTGCAATTTGTACCAATAGAATTTCATATAGCTTCTAATAGCCTGCAGTTCTATCACTTTGTTCTATGATCTGGTCAGAGCTCACAAGTTAAAGGCAGTTAGTATTTGAATTGGATACTTCCTATCAAGGAACGTTTAGGAGAGTGTATTTAGGTAGTAGTCGTCCCTCTTAGCTAGAACTGAACCAAAGTTCTAGGATCAATGTCTTCCCTTGTGCCCCCAAAAGTGTTGTCAGTGGGCTCATTGACTAGTTTTGCCATAACATTATAGCTTTTAGAAAACCTGTTCAAAGGAAAATACATGAAGTTCCTGTGGCAGTGACTAAGTTGATACAATTTATTTCTTGAGCTTTTGATCACATTTTGTTCAATATTTTCATTAATTTCAGATGATATCATCTACCCATTCTGAAACTAGTAACAGAAATTCTGATACATGCTTCATGGTAATCGTAAACTTAAAAAAAAAAACTGTTTATGTATATTTTTGCCAGTATATCAGCATGATAGGGTGGATCTTTGATCTCTGAAATGTATCTGGGCCTGCTGCTTATTTTTCCAAGTCCTCCTTATCCTGGCGAAGATAACTTATCTCTGCAATAAATTATATAATTTAGACTTGAAATGAGAAATAGAAGTAGCAGGAGCAGTTGAACTTTGTACAAAATCAGGATATTGTTTTAAAAAGTATACATATGTACAGAAATATTTAAGCAGAATTGTTTTCTAAATAGAAATTTGTCTTTGTGCATTAAGATGTTAGCACGTCTGAAAGGAAATAACTTGATATACTATCCCCTTCTAAAGAGAGTTACTTAAAAACTTTCGGTGTTTTTTGTCTTTTTGTTTCTTCAGGAGAGTATACAAGGAAAGATTAGGACTTCCTCCAAAGATAGTGCTTGGCTATCAGTCCCATGCAGACACAGCTACTAAGAGCGGCTCCACCACTAAAAATAGGTTTGTTGTTTAAGAAGACACCTTCTGCGTATTCTTTCATAGGAGACTGCGTCAAGCAATCGAGATTTGGGAGCTGAACCAAAGCCTCTTCAAAAGCAGAGTGGACTGCATTTAAATTTGATTTCCATCTAAATGTTGCTAAGATTTGTGAGAAGTCTCATTCGCCTTTGTCTTGTACTTCTGTGTTCAATTTTTTTTTTTTTTCCTATTTTGGCTGAAGTAACCATTATTCAATCAAAGGATTTCAGTACACATTACCCCCAGAATTCATAAAGGTTTTCCTGGCCCACTCTGTAATAGCTTAGTAGGACATTACCATTACAAAAACATTTGTTTATCCACAATATTCAGAAAAGAAAATGCATCTCTATACCTTACAGAAAAATTTACTTCTGTTTTATATTTGCATTGTATGCAGTAACATATTTTGCTGGTTTGGAAAAAAAGTATGGTGCATAGAATTTTCTAGCAATTTTCTTAATACAGCATTGTCTTTGCTGTAACCTATGCTGATGGCTGCTAGACTTAATTTATTTGTTTCCCTAATTGATAACATTAGTGATACTCTGATTTCAGTTGTTCTTGCTCATGTAACATTGGTGAAGGATCTGGGAATATGACAAAGGTGGAATAAACATTAATTTTGTGCATTCTTTGGTAACTTTTTGTTTTTTGTAACATCAAAGCTTTGCTACAGACTTATGCATTTCAGTCAAATCAGTGATCTATGTTTGTGTGATTTCCTAAACATAATTGTGGATTTTTTTAAATGTAACACCATAATTTACATTCCTTACTAGAAATAGTATGTCTGTTTTTGTATCTTATGCTGTATTTTAACACTTTGTATTACTTAGGTTATATTCTTTGGTTAAAAATGGCTCAAGTAGACAAGCAGTCCCATTCATATTAAGACAGTGTACAAAACTGTAAATAAAATGTGTACAGTTAATTGTCTTTTAGACAACTAGATTTGTCCTTTTTATTTCCTCCATCTTTACAGCAAATATTTGTACTTGTGACAAGGCAGTCTCTACTGTGGCTTCAATTGTAGTGTGTCTTCCAAGAGAGACTAATCTGGAACTATAGTTTATTACTATGGTTATTAAAAAATTTTAATAAATCTGATAGATAGCACCATCTTCCAAAGTGGAATTACACTGATTTGGCTATTGTTTTTCTTAAAATGGTCAGTCTAACTGATCATAGTGTGTTGTGCAGCTTCTTGGTCAGCGTACACAGAATTCAAGGGAAAAGTTGCAAGGGACGCAGGGCAAAAGCCATCTGGATTCAGGTGGCAGCTACAGCAACATACCTACCTCTGGTATAGCACTTTTCATCAGTAGATCTCAGAGCACATTACCAAAGGATGGTGGTATTCTCCACATTTTACAGATTGGGGTGGGGAACTTGTCCACAGCCACTCAACAGGCCAGTGGCAGAGCCAAGAATAGATTCTAGAACACCAGAGTGGGACTGGTGTTCTAGAATCAGTGGGACTCTGGAGACCTATCTATTAGGCCATGTTGTGCGTCTCAAGCACTGAAGTGAATGATTCTACGTAAAATCATGTAGCTACTGTATGAGAAGTATCAATAAAACCCATTAAAGAAAAATGGTATAAGGGGATAAAATGTAACAATCTGCTATCATGTCTTCCATACCAATGACAAATTTCCTTCTGGCTGGGGCAGTTGATGCAGATGGGCAGGGGTGCTGGAGGTTGAACTGACTTCATAGGGCCAGTGAGAGAAAATCTTAGAGGCGGCTAGTATATAAAGTTGTACAACCATTTAAAGGAGTACTTCCTAACAGACTTCTTTTCATCATTCCCAAAATACAACAATACCTTAAGGTTAATGAGTGGTGTGCAGTTAGACGAGTCTCTTAAATTCTTAGCATTTATTAAATGGTATGTGAAGATCCTGCAGAGCTATGTATGTGGTCTTGGTAAGAAAATTGAAAATGAGGCAAACTTATTCTGCAGTTTGTTTCACATTCTCACTAAGGGTTCTCTGCATTTTCGTCTCATTGTGGAACTCATTACATTAAAACTGAAATCTGCCTCCTGGCAAAATGCTATTAGAATGGGGAACAATGCTTACCTACACTCGCATTTCACCAGTATAGCACTAGTTAGGGTGAACTCAAACTCTACATAATTTACAAGAAATGGGGTCGTCTTCATAATCTGGACCATTATCCTCTTAAATGGAAATTATAGAATTACTACTTGTATTAAAATCAATGACTGGACATAGCTTGATTTATTTTAGTGTTATGGCAATAAAAACTAATGTACCTTTAACAGAGCAGACACATCTCTAATGAAATTATGAACTGTCAATGTAGTGACAATCTACCTGTAATGTCACTAAGTAGGGCCGATGTCTTAAGTGGGGAGGACTATCCTCTCACATTTGTGCAGGACTGTAGTGTGACTACACATTTGTAATTTGATTTTATAGTACAAATGTTAAGGGGGGGTCAAATAGCCCTCTTTTGTGGAACTAGTTGCATTTAAATTGTCATTCCGTTGACAATGTTTTATTATAGCACATGCTGCTTCATATTCAATTTCTCTGCTCAGTTATTCAGGTCTGCTTATTAGTTTGCTGCTCTTTTGTTTTTCTTTATTTATATTCAAGATGGATGCTGTTTAATGCTAATTTGACCATAAACTGTCATAGATGGTTCATTGAGCTTTTTACTAAAGGTGCTTTGTCATCTAAATATGCGCCCTGTACCTAGTAAATCTTATACTTAGGGAATAGTTCTAACTTAAAAGCTCTCCACCCCAGTGTACCCTTCCCTAGGTAGAAATATACAGTATTGGATTTTATTTTGGAAAACGTGCCGTTAAGTGTGAGGTGTCAGAGCCGGATTTACTAAAGGGAGGAAGGTAAATGTGAAAGTGTAGATAATCTGTACTGCCTTTGTAGAGCGCTTTGAGGTCTACTGATAAGTGCTGTACATGAATTGGGTAGTATTACTTGTTTTTAAATGTTTTAAAACCTTCTAAACTAAAACTTGTGATGTTATGGTGCATGAATCCTAGGACAGTGTGACAATTTACTGTTTATATTCAAAGTAGACTGTAAAAATTCCCAATTTGGTGTTTGGATTTGTATGTTGAATAGGGAAAGGGACGGGGGAGTACTGAAAGATTGTATCGCTGTAGCAGTGTGTAGTGTATTACTGTGGGAATCTCAAGATTTCTTAAAGGATAGTAAAGTATGCATCTTATTTAGAAAGGTATGAATATCTATGCTGCTTCGGCAATAGTTGAACAATAACTATCTCATCAATCCTTAATGTTGGTTAGGATTAGTCAGTAAATCAGATAGGTTAGGCCCAAAATTGAATGATAAGTCCTCACTGAAAATGTTTGGGTCTTAAATATTACCAGCAGTTTTTATGTGCCGTGCCTCCAGCATTGTTCTAGCAGGTTGAGTAGTCAAGTTAAGATTTCCATCATAGTCTGTGAAACCCTCAGTGAAATTTTCATGGCATTCTAAGGCTCTACTTCACTCTGTGACCATAACCTTGCACAACTGTTAAATTCATCTGGAGCAATGGAACTTCCTCCTCAAGAATGAAACTTAGGAATGCAAGAAACGGGTTTTTCCCCCTCAACTGTTCTATGAGTTGAACTTGCTGCCAGAAGAAACAAGTGACCATGAACCTTATCTCCAACTGGAAATGTAAAATTCTTCCTTGTATTCCTGTTAATACCTGTGATATGGTACATGCTTTCCAGACATACAGGAGCAGTCCTTGCCACGAGGAATTTAGTCTGATTATTTAACTGAGCCATTCTGCAATAACAATTTTTTATTTTAAGTATTTCTGTAACATGCCAAGTTTGTCAAATATCCTGGTGTTTTGTGAACCAAAAGGTGTGAGTAATTAAAAACGTAGTCACCTTTCATTGTAAAGTAAATCTGATTTTAACTCATTTGGAAAAAAAAATTACTTTTAAACTACTAGCAATGAAAAATGTTGCTGTCTGTCACTTAATTTCCAAAATTGTAATTTAAGACTAGCAATACCTACTATTCTAGCTTTGCACCATCTTCTTTAAGAGTGGTAGAGTGCTTCTAAAATGTTTTTTTTAAAAACAGTATTTAAACATTACTTCCTTCATTATAGGCTTCCTGAAAAATGTCACTTAAAAAAAAAGCAACCTCTTCAGTCTTCCATCTCCCATCATGGAATCTTTTGTGAGAAAATAATTTTGGGGATTGCAACTTTTACCTGGGAAAACTGATCACAACATAAACTGAGTGTCTCCATAGAAAAGATTGCATTGATGGGGAGAGATGATTAAGATGACCTAAAAAGTGGGCATGTGGGGCAGGGGAGGGAGACAGAATCACAGGAGGACACATATGGTGCTTGGCGGTCTCATTTAAAAGAGAAGGGGAGAGGTAAGGTGCATGATGGGAACGTTGAATTTTCATTATCTACCTTACAGAGCTGAATGACTTCATCTTAAAAAGTGTCCATCCTATGCTATGTGAAGAGAAAATCCAGTTCCATAACTTGGACTCTGCCTTACCTGTATGACATGACTTGTGTTTGTCTAAAATGTGCGCTCAATTATGTTGGAAAAACATTCAATATATGAAAGTATCAAGAACATTCAACTCACTGAAAATAGCTTGCTTAAAGTAAACAGTAAAATTGTCCCTCATCACCAAATGTCGGGATTGTTTGAGGAACTACATCTGAAAGTGTGTGTATGTTTGGAAGAGATTCTAAAACTCTCTTCTTCATGGGAGGAGAGCTTTGTCCCTTCAAAAGAGGCTATTTGCCAATGTCAGCATTTGACAGCTAAGCCTTAATATGCAAAAAAGGTGGTCTCTGTTCTTTGATTGCTCATTGATATGTGGTATTTATTGCAGTCTCCCTGGAGCATGTATTTGCTTTTGTGAATTGTTAAATATGTCTAACACTTGTTTAGGCGTCTCTGCTTATCAATATTGAAAAGAGTCATTTTAAAAGATGTTCTGACATGGTTGAACCTCAAGGTGTGGATAAGAAATCAACTGTCCAGACATTCCTAAATCCTAAGATTTTCATCATGTTGTGAAAGGCTTTCCTGTTCTCATTGGCATGGGGAGTGAGGATGATAGATATGATGAATGGGTGAGATTTTCAGCTTGTGGATCCTGTCAATTTCAGGAAGGGGAAGGGAGAAGGTCTTCTGACTTATCAAAGGAAAGAGGAATTCTTTGCAGATAGATTTTTGCATCATTCCATGGAAGTCCTAAATATGGAACCAAGCTATAATGGCTGTGCCAATTCTGCAGTCAAATTAGCAGCTGAGAAAGTTGAGCAGTGCTTCTATGAGCTGGGGTTAGAGAGGCCCAGTATCACTGCCTCCTTCAAGATCAACCTTGATGTATAGATGCCCTGTGACAAAGAAACTATATGGAAAAAAGGTATGGGTGTCTGTAACGAAAACCACTGAGTTGCAGATTCTAAAATTCTAAGCCATGAGCTTTTGCCACTCATCTGTGCAGTCTAGTTCCCTATAGGTGTTCCACTTCAAGTGCGCATGCGCTTCTCAATCCATTGATTGGAGATCTTCCATTAGCAGTGTCAGTTTGGCCTGTGCATGGACTCTATACGGCCTCATGCCACACTCTGCAAATATATAGGGCTGTACAGGCGAATTGCACTCAGTTCCTTCTCTAACATTTCAGCCTGAGACAGAGCTCTAGTATGTTCACCTCATGTATGCATCAGTGTGTTTTGTAGTTCTTGTTCAGTTTGGTTTTGGTATAGAATTAGGCCTTGACTACACTGCCACTGACAACTACATATCTCCCAGAAGTTTAACCTTTGCCTGGCTTTAAAATCTGGAGCTTAGAAGAATCCAGACACCAAACTGAAGCTGCTGATGGAGTGCTCTCTTCGACCCACTTCCAAGTCACATCAAGAAACTTCCCCCCCACTGTACATCTGTCTCCAGATAGAGCCCACATCCCTTCAACTTTGGCTAAGGTCTCACCTAAGAAAGGGAAGGCTCTGAAAAAGAGCTTAGTCTCCAATCACAAGGAGCTAGCTCCCAAGAAGACCCAATCTCCTGCTAGGTCTATAGTGTCTGAGACCTCAACCTCTTCACTCAATACCAAAGAGGTGACACTCTTCCTCCAGTACCAACAGAGCAGGGAGATCGCCGAGCACTTCGGAGAAACACTGAGCCAGCAGAGCAACAGTATTTTGCGCATCCAGATGGACACAGTCTACTTAAGACTTACCAACAAAATTGAAGCACACACCTTTGGCATTGGTGCCTACATGCCCCAAACCAGTGGTACCACTGAAGTCAATTGCTGCGTCAATACTATCTTGCTTGGTGTACCACAGGAATTCCATTATTCAAGGGACTTGTCAGTGTTAAATCAGCCAGAGTCCCCACTGCTTATGGGTACCAAACACCCTCAGTACTAAGACAACAGTCTCCAGACTACTATTGCTTTCTGGTACGACAGGATTCTCTCCCCTTTTCTACTGGTGCTGCCTCATTGGAGGACACTGAGAAGGTGGATGAAGGAGACAGTCAGTCTCCTCATCAGTGTGGGGTCCCCCTTCACATCATTACACAAACCCATACTTTGATAGAGACCTCACCCACATAATGGTTGGTGGGGTCAGTCCTGGGTACCACTCCATCTTCCATATGGGTGTCTCCAATGGCCATCCTGGGGTCATTAGGTGGCGTTATCTGCAGCAATTGTGCTAGATCTCCAGCTTAACTGCACAAGGAAACTAGGATCACACAGTCTCCTCCACCAAACCCCCAACTCAAGGAGACCTTTGAGGAACTGGAGGATAGGGCAGACAAAGAGGCTACCCCCTCTAACCTCTATTTCATTTTTGCCTCCCACTAGGCAGTCATGCCTCCACCACTATCGGTGGTCGACTATTTTTGTCAATTCCAGGACCTTATGAAGAAGGTGGCAGACGTCCTCCAGATACCTCTTGAGGAGGTTAAAGGCTCATTACAAACTCCTTGCAGTTGGTGACACCCACCAGGGTTACGCTAACCATTAATCAAGTGCTCCTGGATCCAGCAAAGACACTTAGGCCAACTCCTGCCATTGCATGACCAACTTTTTATAAACAAGTGAATTAAAAATATTATGTTCCAGTCCATGAACTCAGATTTTTTTGTTTTCCCAGAGTTAATTTTTAACTTTGTGGCTATGATGCATGGTAATTAGCATTAATCAACTCGATATAATGTATTATTTGCTGAAGGTGTTGACTGGCTTTTTGTATTAACGTTTAAAAAAGCTGTCAGTAAATCTTGAAAATAAAGTGTGTAGGTGATTGATTCCTACGTTGTCTTGTTTTATGGTCTTGCAAGGCATGAGGAAAAAAATCCTAAATCCAGCTGTGTAAATGAGTACTGCAGATCATGATTTTCTGTTCAAAATTGTTTTAATTGGCAACACTGGCATGGGGAAAACCTGCTTAGTCTGACAATTTGCTTTCACTTTTCCCACCAGGTCAAGGAGACGCTATCAGGGTTCACTTTATGATTAAGACTGTGAAGATAAATGGTGGAAAAGTGAAGCTGCAGATCTAGGACACAGCAGGATAGGAGAGATTCTGGTCCATTACGCAGAGTTACTGTCTCTGAACTAATGCATTAATATTGCCCTATAACATAACCTGTGAAGAATCCTTCCAATGCCTTCCTGAATGGCTGAAAGAAATAGAACAGAATGCCAGCAATAAAATCATAACTGCTAGTGGGTAAATGGTTGATTTAGCTGAAAAAAGAAAAGTCTCCCCACAAAGAACTGAAGGATTTCCAGAGGCCCAAAACATATAGTATCTGATTACCTAATTTTTTTAGCAGAGGTTATGTGGAAAAACTCTGTGTACTTAGCATGTCATTTGATCAGCAAGGCAAGTCAGAACACACTTGTAAACAATGTGGCGTCCCCGGTACTAGGACCGGGGGAAAGTATCCGCTGTTTGACTTGCTGTAACTTTGAATTAAGAGCTGTCCTGAGATCCACCCAAAATGAGCCAAGAGGCTTATTGCTGAGATTTCTTAGTTGGAGATAATTTCTGCCACTTGGACCCATCTGACTCTCACCTAAGTCTGGTGCCCAATCTTAAAGCAGGCGGGCCGCTCTGCCTACAGGAGAATATAATATGGTTTAATCTTATTTGCAGTCTCTGGAGTTGGTGAGGGGAAAAAGTTTGCACAAGGCTCTTGATAAAATCCAGAGCATGGGCTGCTGCGTCACTTTCTGTCGCTGACCAGAACAGCGTCCCTTCATGTTGAAGAATGCATGATCTCTTGTGCAGCACATGTTTCATCCTTTTTTTTTTTAAGATGAACTTTAATCTTTGGATTATACTGGCATTCTTCCAGGCAGGCAGCCAAATGAATGCTTTGAATGTGTGTATGACGTGTGCCCATAGCATCCCAATTCAGGACTCAATTGTAAGTTTTGAAATAGTGTGTTATATCTCTCATCTGCAGGCACTTTCGTGAAGTTGGAATTTAAAAACGAAATATATCAACATTTCCAAGCAAACAACAATTTGGAAAAAGATATGGATACCGGCTCTATCATTCTTTTTGGTGCTAGCAGTTCACCTGAATATTTCAGAGACAAAACATAGTTTGATTACATTACTGTCCTCTGAATGTGTAACTTTGAGTAATTAATGAAAGTACACTAACAAGCACTATCCATAAAATATTGCCTATTTTTCTCAGCCACATAAAATAGTTAGGGACTTTGCTGCTTTGATGTCAGGTGTGGAGTGAAGAGACTTTTTTTTTCCCCCCCACCCCTTGAGTCAAAAAAGCTCTGTAAGCAATAATTTCCTAATTTAATGAACTAGTTTTGAGCGTACTTATTGATGGAGTGTAACCGGGTGCACTCACCCCACACTGGATGGGGAAAGGTTAACTCCTCGTTGTGGGCTGAAGAAGCCACACCCCTACAGGACACGTTGCAAGTGTAGCACTAGTATAAAAGGGAGCAGCCCAACTCAGTCCAAGTTGACCGCCAAAGAGGAAGGATGCACCTCACAGGCCCAGCCTGGGAGCAGCTGGAACACCTGACTGTGGAAGCCAGAGGTGCTGAGACCCAGACAGACGCTCAGGTACCTACAGACACCCAAAAGGGATCAGAGTCACCGGGAACCGCGCACGCCCAGAGACCCAGACGACACCCCAACTATTGCTCCGAGAGACATGGTAGGAAGTGGTCTTGGGGGGAGCTAGCTATGGTCCTGTGGGTAGTGGACGTGTTTCAGTTGGAGCCCTGCTGACTCAGTGACAGGGTGTTAAAGCTCTGGGCTGGGACTTGGTGGAGCAGAATGTGCTTGGGTACCCTACTGCAGCTGCCATCCCCCACCCAAGGTGACAGTCCATTGGCTCTGGCCGCAAGTCCTCACCGCTCTGCAGATAAGGGCAATCCCGTTGGCTCTGGCTGCAAGACCTTACTGCTCTGCGGATAGGGGCAACTCTGCTGACTCGAAGTGGCACGGCAGTCCTGTTGCCTCTGGCTGTTGGGCCACACAGCCCCGAGAGGCTGGACAGTCCTGTTGCCTCTGGCTGTTGGGCCACACAGCCCCGAGAGGCTGGACAGTCCTGTTGCCTCTGGCTGTTGGGCCACACAGCCCTGAGGGACAGGGCATCTGTATCGATTCTGACCACTAGGCCATATCGTCCCGGAGGTGAAGGCAATTATATAGACTCTAGCCATTTGGCCTCGCTGCCCTGAGGTAGAGGATGGCTCGGAGGACAGGGTATACTCACTCCTCACTGGATGGGGTTCCCCCACCCTGTTACATGAAGTTAAAAGCAAATCAGATCTGACCAAAATATTGTGCTTGCATTGATCATGTATCAGGGTTCAAAGCGAGAGCATAGTTTTAGATGGCAGGCCAATGTATTTGAGAAACAAGGTGTAGTTAGAGTTCTTGCTGGAGAAGCTAGCATACAAATGTGTGTGAAAATGGCAACAAGTGTTACGAATCTTTTTTGTCTGTTTATGCAATGATCACCCCAACCTAATTCCCTGTTGGTGGATGCCATAAAGGAGCAGGGTAGACAACATTACTCCAGGCCTGCTCCTTATGACAAGGTTAGATCTTTTAGGAGAGAAGGCCTACTCATCTGTGACCCTCCCAATTTCAGATTGTAAACTATCACATGATCATGGTCAAGTATGACTACATGATTTACAAGTTTGCATCCTTTATTGAACATCTTTTACAGGAGCATAAATAACACTTCCCAGACATTAAGGAGAGTAATGTGTCCCTAACCAGTCAAGCCTCCAACCATCCCTCATCTCCTCTCCCAGGATGCAAGTGGTGTGCTTCACCTCAACCTAGGCGTCCTACATTTCTAAACATGGCTCCTGGATCATTCACAGAATTAGAATCCACCTACTCGACAGGAGCACAGGTAATATTAGACAGTAAAAAAGAGTCAATTTGAATTACTTACCTTCAGAAATTGTGAAGAGGTTCAACCACTGGTGTCACTGGCAGCACCTTGTGCCTGAATCTTTTCTGCTGTCAGCCATCTTGGATTAACTGCTGGATTTAAAAAAGGGGTGTATTAATTTAGCTCCATTAAGGCTCATCTTCCTGTGATATCAGCTTTTCATTCCCTACTGGGGGGGAGGGGTTCTGTTTTGCACACCCTGTGCCCTCAAGATTTATTAAGGATCTGTGGAATCTTATCTTGGGGATAAAGGATTCTGCTGCAATTTGGCATTTCAACCTGGTATTTAGATGCCTTATGGCACCTCCATTTGAACCTATGGCAACCTGCTCTTTCACTGATCTATTAAGGCATCCTTTCTAATAGCTATCACAATTAGAAATTGGAGCATTGATGGCAGACCTATTTACAATGTTTTTCAAGGACAAGATCTCCCGATGCCCGTGAACCCAAGTTTTTTACCTAAGGTGCTATCAGATTTGCATCTTAACTAGTCTATTCATCTACTGGTATTGACCTTCTATGTGGATAGGAACAAGCAATTTCAAAAATCACCTAGACTCTCTCTATCACAGAAAGATTAAGACACAGAGATTGTTGAGATGGATCGCTGGGTGTATTACTGCTTGCTATAATGCAGCTGGTGCTTTGCCTCCCCAAAGGATTATAGCACTCTTCCAGTTCACAAGCAACTTCTATGGTGTTTCTCAAAAACATTGTAGAGTCTGAGATATGCAGGGCAGATGCATGGCCTTCAGTGCAGTGTTTCCTTTGAAGTTTGCAGTGTATGGGGGGGGGGTGTGCTTTTGGAGCTGTGATTTGTTCCTGGATTCTCAGGTGACAGTGGTTACCAAAAGCACTGTCTTTCCCTCACCCCTTTTAGAACCTAGCAGATGACTGCAATCTTTCTTCAGATCTGACCTTGCCAAAGAGGGTGGGGGCATGTAAGAGACACCTTTAAATTTAATTACTGAAGTGGACTCTATGATGCAGGAGTAGGTTTTTTTTTTTTTTTTTTTTTTTTAAGAGACCATTTGGAAATTAGTTTGTGTAGAATCCAGCTGCATGGAGCATACTACCCCAGGCCTTCAACACCTGTTTCCTTGTTAAGTGCAATGCATACTTTCATAGCCTTGAAGGCTAGAAGGACCCTTAGACAGGGCCGGCTCCAGGGTTTTTTCTGCCCCATGCAGCTACCCCACCCCCTCCCCTCGCCAAACAAACAAACAAGCCGCGATCACAACCTGCGGCACTTCGGCAGGAGGTCCTTCGCCCCGAGCGGGAGTGAGGGACCCACTGCCAAATTGCCGCCGAAGAGCCGGATGTGCCGCCCCTCTCTGGTGTGGCCGCCCCAAGCACCTGCTTGGTAAGCTGGTGTCTGGAGCCGGTCCTGCCCTTAGATAACCTATTCTGACTTGCTGTATATCACAGGCCATTACATGTCATCCAGATACCCCCTCTGTTAAACCCAATGACTGATTTGATTAAAGCATTTCAGTCCTTAGGAGACTATGAACCTCTGTTTGCCATAGGCAGAGAACAGGGAGACCAAGGTGCCACAGGCCATTGCAATGACTGGGAATTGATTAGGTAAAATATGCCCAGGTAATCCTAGGCAATTCATGCCTTACACTGCAGAGGATGATGAAGAAAAACCAAGGTCCCTGCCAGTGTGATCTAAGGAAAAATTCCTTCCTAATCCCAAATCTGGCCATCAGTTTGACCCGGAGTATGTGAGCAAGTCAGGCATCTTAGGCCTGGTCTACACTGGAGATCGATCTAAGTTACACAACTTCACCTACATGAATAATGTAGGTGAAGTTGATTGTACTTAGACCTACTCACCGCAGTGTCTTCACTACAGTGAGTCGACTGCTGCCACTCCCCCGTCGATTCTGGCTATGCCTCTCACCAGGGCCAGTGCAAGGAAGTTTCGCGCCCTAGGCGAAACTTCCACCTTGCGTGCCCCCGCCCCCGCAGCAGCTCCGCGCTCCCCCCCCCTACCCTGAGGCACCCCCCCCGTGGCAGCTCCCCCCCCCAAGGGAGCCGTGTGGGAGCTCCCCACCCCAGCTCACCTCTGCTCTGCCTCCTCCCCGAGCACGCGGCCCCCCTCTAATTCTCCTCCCAGGCTTGTGGCGCCAAACAGCTGATTGGAGCTGCAAGCCTGGGAGGTGGGAGAAGTGGAGCGGTGACCGCGTGCTCGGGGACGAATGCTGTCTTAACTTCATCTTCTATCTATTGGATCTCGTTATGCCTTTGCCAGCAAGATTGAAAAGCCCTTCTATTCAGATCAGTAATGTTGATCTATTAAGGCCTATATGGTTTGGGTTCTGGTTACCTAAGAATCTAAACAGCCATGTCAGTTGAGATCACTTAGGGCACTTGAGCCTAGTGATCTAAATGTTCTCAGTGTAGAACTCTCTACTCTTTGGTTTTCTTCCCCCCACTGGTCACGCAGAAACAGAAGTCCATCTGTAGGGCATAATGGAGGACTCATCACTTTTCTCAGGGAAGTAGACTGTTTTTGTTTATCTCCACAGAGGATGTGTTGGGTTCATTTTATGACCTCAAAATGGATATTTTATTTTTAGTGAGTGGCGAAAGCGATGACACTGCTTTTAGTCTACTTCCGCTTACCTTTTCTTTTCTCTACTCAGCTTCTTTATTTGCTTTGTGTGACTGAGCACCAGGAGGCTGCACTTACTTGCATTACACACACAGAGGTGATCTAGAGTCTCCTTGCAGAGGCTCTAAGCAGTGATGATGGTGGGCTCGGGCAGCTGGCACTAGATATCCAATGGGAAGGGAAAAGCAACTGTATGGGAGTAAAGGAGAATGAATCATGTATGGAAGTGGGTGATTTATATTTTCTTGGATCCTCTTCCTGGGTGAGAGAGGACAGCTGAATTTTAAAGGCTTGACTTAAACAGGTGAAGGGATGAATTTCAGGCCAGTTCTGATTTTTAATCTCAGAAGAGCAATTAACTTCCACCATTTAATTGCTCCTGGGGAGCCATTTATTCAGCTTCCTTCCGTTGGAATAAGTATTTCTTGCAGGAAATCATGATCTTTTTGTGTTCACATATTTATAAGGAGCCCAGATAATATTGCACTTGCTGTGAACATAATGACCCATGATTTTCTTGAATTGCAATACTAAGTAGTTGTCTTTTCTCTGGTTAGTAAATGGACACTTTTAAATATTAAAGTACGTAAATGTTCTTCACAGCTCTAGGTGCTATAACCTTACATACTTTATGTGGAGGACTAGTTCTGAAACTAAGGGATCTGGTTTTAGGGTTAAACCTGAAAACCCTGATTTCTATCCTTTCCCTAAGACCTACATTTAAAAATTCAAGTTAAATTAAACCTGAATGAAAAATGTTGAAACATTTCCCCATTGTGGCCAAATCTGGTTTCTTTAGCTTGGCTTGTTTACTGGTGACATTGCACCACTGTTCATCCGGACGGTCAGTAATTCACATTTTCAGTGCTGGTTATGATTCAGATAGTAAATAGTGGGGAATTTCTGAAGTCCTTTGAGAAGACATTATAACTAATGCTTAACGTTATTAAAGCCTCTTCCAGAAACACCTGTATGTCCTTATAGCAGTGGTCCCCAACCTTTTTCGTCTGGCGCCACGGAGGACCGTGGCAGCGGACGAGCATCCGCCGAAATGCCACTGACAAGTGGCAACGTCAATAGGCGTCGCCGCCGACAAGCAGCATCATCCAGAGGCATCACCACTGAAAATCGGCGGCATTTCGGCGGCGACACCTCTGGATGATGCTGTTTCTCAGTGGCATTTTGGCGGATATTCATCCACCAGCCAGTACGCAGGCGCACTTAGACGCCATGGCACCCGCGGGCACCGCATTGGGGACCCCTGCCTTATAGGCTTGGAGTAAACTAACTATTTGTTGATGAAAGTAATTGATATGCCTTCTTTTCAATATTTTCATTCCCTGTTTTTCTTTTCACTTTTCATTCCACATGGGGCTTAGTTGACAATTTATTGGAGATGGGAGGAGGGAGAGTGGTCTTAGGAAGAATAGACGGGAAAGCAATGTTCTATTGAAAGATTTTGGATTTGGTTCTGAAAGAATGGCCTTCTAATTGTCCCTTATTCTGCAAGCCCTCCCTGCATCAAACTCCTAGTAAGCTCAATGTGAGGAGGGCTTGCAAGAGTGGAGCCTTGAATTGCAAATCCTTTAACTCATCCTCCCTTTCAATTTTTTTTTCATAACTCTGCCTTGTTAGGGCTTGTCTACTGCTAATGCAATTATGCAGTTTGAATACCCACCTGATAAGATGAGGTAGCTGATTATGAAATCTTGTTTCAAAAGATTGCACACTTCTGAGTGCTATTGTATGCATGAGATTATGCTACATTTTAAGGTAGTTGCAAAAGGGATTTTAAAGAAACTCATGTAATTTTACAGGCCAGTTCCATCTGTAAAGATGGATGCAGTTATTGGCTCTTTGACAGAAAAACTAGTTTGGTCTGCATGTTTGGTCTATTATAGTGTTACCATACGTCGGGATTTTCCCGGACATGTCCGGCTTTTTGGGCCTCAAATCCCCGTCCGGGGGGAAATCCCAAAAAGCCGAACATGTCCGGGAAAATAGGGACATGCGGGGCCGGGGGTGTGGGACCGAGGCCGGAGGGAGCCACTCGTTTGGGGGGGCCAGACTGGGCCGCGCCTCCTCCCCCCACCCCACCCCACCCCCAGCTTACCTGCTGCCTGCTTCAGGCTTCCCGCGAATCAAATGTTCGCGGGAAGCAGGGGAGGGGGCGGAGTTGGGGTGGGGAATTTGGGGAAGGGGTGGAGTTGGGGCGGGGGCGGGGCCCCATGGAGTGTCCTCTTTTTGGACACTCAAAATATGATAACCCTAGTCTATTATACAAGATGCAATGGGGAGAGAACAGCTCCTATATCATTTAACACTTTCTATACATATCTGTAGTGTTAACTTCTCTCCCCCACGCTAATCTGCTTTGCTAATAATATTGCATCCATCTGGCACTTGCTACTGCAGTAGATATTCTGTAAGTGGTTTTAAAGCAAGGGAATTGCTCAAACAGAGAGATGATGCACAGGGCAGATGCTGCTGATTACAGCTATATAAGTATCATTTGATACCATCAGTTTTACTGAATGTTCTTACCATACCTATATGAAGATAACTAACTAATCTCCAAGGTTTAAACTGCTCTCATGTTTAATTTCCCTCATATTTCTTTCTTTCTTGTTTCAATCCTGCAGCCTTGTTAGTTCATAATAATGTAAAATTATTTATCAAATTTAATTTATGAAAATATTTTATTTACTAATGATACCATCTGTGCAGAATTCTAATTCCTGGGTCTCAACTCTGTTAGAACTCCCCAAGTTCTGAAGGTTTCTAGACCTTAGAAGTTAAAGTAGTAGGGTTATATTAATAGCTAGTGGTGTCCAAATTGGCTTCTCATTGGAGTCCAAATTCTGCCACTCTTATTCACATTGAGTAGTACCTTGCTCTGAAGCTAGTCTAACTCATCTCAGTGGGACTATGTGCATAGTCAATTATTTTAAAATACAGCAACTCCTCACTTAACGTTGTAGTTATGTTCCTGAAAAATGCTACTTTAAGTGAAACGATCTTCAGCGAATCCAATTTCCCCATAAGAATTAATGTAAATGGGGGTGGGGTTTAGGTTCCAGGGCAGCTTCCCCTACTCTGCAAGCACCAGGGGCGGGGGGCTAAACCCTCAGCCCACCCACTCCACCCCTTCCCCTAAACCTCCACCCTTGACCCGCCTCTTCTCCCCCCCACCTTCTCCCCCTTTACTTTGCACGCTGTGTCCTGGCTCCTCCCCCCTCCCTCCCTTCCCTTCTAAACGCCGCAAGCCAACTGATTGCCGCGGGCAGGGGCAGGAGAGGGAAGGCACTGATTCACAGGGTCTGCCAGCGGGCGGGAGGTGCTGGGCGGGGGGCGTAGGGAGGCTGCCAGCTGTGGAGAAACCAGGCAGCCAAACAACGTAAGAATGGAGCATTGCACCACTTTAAATGAGTATATTCCCTAATTGATCAGCAACAAAACAACATTAAGCAGGACGACTTTAAGAGAGGAGTTACTGTAGTAAAATAAATATCAGCAGTGTCCTCATTCTAAAACTTGAATGAAGCATCAATGCTATATATTGTCATTTGCAGAAGGCTAAGTGGGGGAAAACTTGCAACAAAAGGTTAATTCTATAGCTGTATCACTTAAAAGCTAAACATCTTAAGTAACATACAAATAAAAGAGAGAAAGCAATGACCTAATATAGAGCAATGGCTTCTATTATAAAGAACAGGAGTACTTGTGGCACCTTAGAGACTAACAAATTTATTTGAGCATAAGTTTTCGTGCGCTATTATAGAAGCACCTAGCTGCTCTGTAACTTGAGACAACCACCTGGCATACAAATGGTGTCAAGAGGTAGTAAGCCATACATCACTATTGTAGTAATTAAGAATGCCACTGTGCTTCAAAATAACGACTTGTAAAGAAGGGCAGTTTTTGGTGGGAGAGAAGTAGTTTGGCATTTGGATTTTAAAAGGGTGAAATAAAGAAATTATAACTTAGGCTATGTCTACACTACCGCTTATGTTGGTATAACTTATGTCGCTCAGGAGTGTGAATAAGCCATCCCCTGAGCAACATAAGTTACACCCACCTAAGTGCCAGCGTGGACAGCGCTATGTCAGTGAGAGAGATTCTCCCATTGACATAACTACCCCTGCTCTTTGGGACCGGATTTATTATTATGCCACTGGCTACACTAGCGAGCTTACAGCGGCACAGCTGCATCAGTGTTAGATCTGTCTCTACAAGGACCTGAACTACAATCCTGGTGCTAAATGTCACACTGCAGGGCAACTGCACCTTTTTTTCCTGTCAGTGGTCCAGCAAGGGCACTTACTCAGGTTTTGGCTCCCTACCCATTGCCTTTCTTGGGTGGAGATGCATGTTTCATTCCCTTCCGGAGATGATATTTCCTTGCCTTCACTGTGTTATTCCTGGCAAAGAGCAAGTGCCTAAGCACGCTTGCTTTTCTCTTCAGAGACTGATAGCAGAGTGGTTGTCAACCGTTAATACCACACAGTTCTTTCTATAGAAGCCTATTTATTCTTAAGGTAAAAAGCACTGCAAAAAATATTAACAATAGAAACCTACATGCATGTTAATAAGCTTACAGATGCCATCCTAACTCCAACAGGGGCAAGTTCATCATAGGTTCAGCTTAGAGCAAGCACAGTCTGTTGGGGCCTCAGCAGGCTTACTTGTTCCAACCCTTCCCAAAGGGTTGGGGCCTTCTGCGGACCTGGGCCTATGTCTGTTTACCAGATCAGGAAGAAGGCCCTGAGTCAGTTTAAAATGAGGCTATTTAAAAACACACGCAAAATTCTGTTGGTGCCTGGAAAGTCAACTTTGAACTAATACATACATAACTCTCTGGGAGTTGGTTTCAAGGGGCTGATGCCAGAGGAAGTACGCTAGTATCTGCCCCTTACTAAAGAATGTACATACAATGGCACAATTGTATTTTAATACAATGTAGCCCAAAGCTATTAGCCCTAATTCAATAAGGATTAATTTAATTCAATAAAATTTGTTCAGGATCATGTCAGTTTGTCACACTGATCACCTCTGAGTTTTGGGAAAAAGAGCTACAGCTCAAGTATCCTCCTTGGACACGCTTCTAATTCATGTAAATTAATTCCAAAGACAAGTTACTATAACTGGGTATTTGAACAGCAATGAGTGAAGAAACTAAAGCATATCACTCTGTCCCATGTTTTCTATTGGCAACATACCTGGCTACATACTCATTGTAAGTATCTGGAGGACATTTTTCCCCGCCAGTACTGCACTGCTGTAGACATAATTTATGTGTAGTGAAAGGGGCTCTGGGCTCCTAACCGTATATAACTAAAATTGACAATTAAAAAAGGGTAATATGCCCCCAAAAGTCCATTACTAGTAAACAGACGTCTTTGATAGCCAGCTCTGCAACATCTAATCAATAAAACAGCCATATAAACTCTAAAAGGAGAAAAGTAATAAAACATTTTTAAGTTTAAAATTGCTTCTGAATTCCTCAGTCAGCCTTAATTAAAAGCCTTAAATGTATTTAGACATCACTTCCAAACAATAAATGCATCTAAATTGTTATCCAGTGTGAAATATAGAGCTGCCTTATTTTAGTAAGCCTGAACAAAATAAAATACAATAAAAATGTAATAGGCATTTAAAATCTCTACTTTATCTTTAAATGTTTAAAATGCCGCAGAACAAAAAACAGCAACAGAACATAGCAGAAACACTTTACTGCTCTCAAACATACATACAAGAACAGCTTCAGGGAGCATATCCATCACTACATAAATGTCAGAACATTATCACCCATGAGGAAGGAGAAAGGGAGATAAAGCCGACAGCATAGATCACATAACAGACAATCCCATAAATGTTATAAGCCCCAGGAATTCAGACTACACAATGCTTAATATTCTGTCCCTGGGGCATCTTTTCCTACTGCACATCTACTTTATTTGAGTATTTCAGATCAGTGTGGCAGGTTTTAGATCAGAAAACATACTGAGCGGTACTGACCGGAGTCGCCAGGGTCCCTTTTCAACCAGGCGTGTGTGTGTGTGGGGAGGGGATATCACAAGTGTTCAGACACAGGAAAAAAAATGAGCTGTGTTACTGAGGGGACACTCTAAATATTGTTTTACCAAAACTGCTGCTCCCAGATTATGATAGACCTGCCACTTTTTTCAGACCACTTTAAGCACTAAATCCAGGACTATATTTAACAAAATATTTAAGTCACTCCTGCATTTTTGAAGGGACTAAATTACAGCTGCACTTAAGCTTCAGTTAAATCCATGTATTTCTCAGTCTGCTTTGCCTACTGACTCTGATTTTAGATGCTTTTGATGTTAATTCATGTTCTCTACTTTGTTTTCAACAGGAGTCACTGGTGCCTGCAATTTATCAAGTTTTCAGTGGCTATATTCAAATACGCTTCTAAATGAAAACTTAGGGCTGACTGCAGGGTATATTACTTTTGATGTCTGGCAAGATGGCTTGTGATCTGAGATGTTGTAGCAAAAATATTGTTTATCTGAATTTCTTTTCCTTTTAGGTATATTTTCTTTGTACCAAAAGCCCCAGGCACCAATCCAGACTTGAATAAAGAAGCAAGAAAGCAGTTTAAAACAGATTTTAACTATTGCTTTGGAGCTACAAAGCAAAAGGCCAGATTCCCAGCTGATGGAAATCAGCATCATTCCATTGAGGCCAATGTGTCTGCTCCAGTTCCTATCAAAAGCTAATTTTCTGTCCTTGTTATTAATCCAAGGCTGTTGAAGTTGTTGTATTGGAGCAGTTACTTTATTCCCTTTCTCTCCTCCTGAGCAGAACAGTTTGTCAATGTAACTGACTGGGTAAAACTCTTGTCTTTGGGTTGGGAAGTTGTGGTTTCATATATATTTTGTATTGACACTGCAGTGAAGCAAGTGAGGGAGGATTCTGCATCATTAGTAGTGCTGGCCCAGATCCACAAACAGACTTAGGCATTGCAGTGCTCGGCGTTGTAATGTCTAGAAAATCGCAAGAACAGCATTGTGATTCACAAAGCCTAAGTTAGGGGGCTAGGTTCCCTATAAAACAAATGGGGAGAGATAGCGCACTGCTCCCGGAAACAAACGGTGTCCCGGGGGGGGAGGGCAGGGAGGCTCTGTGTGCTGTCCCTGCCTGCAAGCGCTGTCCCTGCCTGCAAGCACCGCCCCTGCAGCTCCCATTGGCCACAGTTCCCAGCCAATGGGAACTGTGAGCGGTGCTTGCAGACAGGGGTACGGGGCAACGCACCGAGACCCCCTGCCTCCAGAGGCCACAGGGATGTGCTGACCACTTCCCTGAGTGGCACAGGGCCAGGGCAGGTAGGGAGCCTGGCTTAGCCCCACTGCGCCGCTGGATTTTAAGTGGGCTAAAATTTCCCGGATTGGCTTCAGCAGCCTTCGGGAGATAGAGCCCGATTCTGGGAGACTCCCAGCAAAACGGGGAGGGTTGGCAACCCTAACCTGTAATAACAAATGTTTTGGAAAATCAGTCAAGTCGTTTTCAATAATTGTTATAAGCAGGTGCAAGAAAACTAGGCAGAGACTAAATTAGTCCAAACAAAAAGGTCACACTGCTATAATTCAAGGACTATGTTGAAATCATGCTTGATTAAAAACAGAAGATGTAGAACTGGAAATTAGTGAACCAAAACTGGTATGTCAGATATTAGGGCTAATAGGTGGACAAAATGATGAGGGGATGGGCTATTCCACCCACCGTTCCCTTTGTGGATCCTTAAAGAAACTTGGGGGCAGGAGGTGGAATAAAGAAGAACAGACAGAGGCTACTGGAGTGAGCTGTGCCATCAAGGATGCGACCCCTCTGTTTCCTGGTACCCTGGGTCGTCTTCATCCTGATCCTGAGGAATGTCCTGGCCAGAGAAAGGGATCAAGATGATAATATCACCCTCCCACCAGCTCCAGCTAAATCCCAACCATCACCTAAGATGAAACAGGCCTGGACTTCCTCCAGCTCATTTCAACCAACTTCTTCTCTTTTTCAGAAAAGGGCAGTTATTACTAACTTTGATACCATCTAAGGCACTGTCAGACAAGGGGGGTTTCCTTCTGAAATCCCTCTTGAGCTCTTGTTCCTGCTGTGTCTTCCTATAAGACTTTAAACTGTGGTCACTTCTGCTCAGCCATGGTGGCTGTCTTGTTGATATTTAAAGCTCTTCTGGCCCTCTTCCAAAAGAATAGGGGATACCCAATGCCTTGGTCAGCATTCATGCTCTAAATAAAGCAGATCCATGTCCAAGGTGAAATGTAGCTGGTAACATTTTTGTCACCGCTCCATCTAGCCCCGCTGAGAACAAGGTCTACACAACATACAAAACACCAGTGACTGCTGATATATTCTTTATACTAGTGCTCTGACCATTGCTCTCACGCATGGAGCTGCACTGGTGCCAACAGAGAAAGTTTTGACCAAAAAAAAAAAAAATCACTTATAGACAAGGACCAGGCGTGCTTGCAAAAATGGTATCAGTTCACAGCTGCTTGCAGTTGGCTTCTTAATCAGGGTCAGCCTCTTCCTTTGCTGCACAGCTGGCACCAGAAAGTGAGTCATATCACAGTCTGTTGAAGAGAAATGTTAATTGTGCTATGGTCTTATTGTTCAAAACAATAGTAAAAATAAAAGCCAAGGGTCTAAGTGCTGCCCGATTGACATCAAACAGCTGGAATCAATATGGCTACATAGGTTTAACTGAGAAGAATTTGGCGCATACTAAGCCCACACATATTAACTGCCCAGGCTAGGAAGCTATTTTTTCCATCAGCACAGTATTGTATAATTGGTCATGGTGTGGGGTTTATGCCCTCCTCTATAGCATCCAGATGACCACTGGATATGTATTTTACTTACTGGGATTTTGTAGTAAAAGAGCAAAAAGTAACTTGTTATAAAGTACAGCATACTGTATTGCAGTGGTTCTCAACAAGTGGCCCAAGAAGGGGTGCTGCGAGCAGACTTCAGCGGGTCTGCCAAGCAGGGCCAGCATTAGACTTGCTGGGATCCAGGGTAGAAAGCAGAAACCCCACCGCATGGGACTGAAGCCCGTGGCCCCAAGCCCCGCCACCTGGGGCTGAAGCCAAAGGCTGAGGAACTTCGCTTCATGGGGCCCCCTGTGGAGTGGGGCCCCAGGCAATTGCCCTGTTTGCTACCCCCTAATGCCAGCCCTGGCTTTTATAGGCAGAAAAACATTTGTTGTGGCACAGCTGGGCCATGGAGTTTTTATAGCATGTTGTGGGGGTCTCAGAAAGAAAAAGGTTGAGAACCCCAGCTGTATTGTATATCAGACAATATCAAATGTGATTTTTTTTTTTTAAACTGGGAAATGTTCTAGGTAGCAGATTCAAGATCTTTTGATGTCATTTGTATGTGAATAGTGAGGGGATCTGGAGGGAGAAGTAGGAATGGGGTGTTTTATGGGAGTTTTTGGGTTTTGTCTTTGCTTGTGTTTTTTTAATAGAAATGTTGTAGCACTGTGCTCACTTTTGTTCAGCTGTTCTGCAGCAGTGTGTGGTGTGACTCACTGCCTGATGATAGCAGAGGGATTGCTCTGATTAAGACATCAGCTGCCTGCAGCTGTGAGCTGAAGTCATTTTTGTAAGCTCGTTTTATGGATGCTGTGCACTGCTGTGCCCTCTTACATTAAGATTCAGGATGAAACATTGTTTCCTTTTGTTCTCTACAACCAAAAAACCATACCCACCAACTGTATCTGTATTGCAGGGTAAAACCCTATTTTTCAGGTCCAATATACTGTGTACATTAGTAAATGTACTCAATTCTTTGCAGTTTTTTTAGAATCTTGACATAAATGTGCTTTTTGAATTGTAGGACATATATTATGTTCATTATTAACCATATTCTGGGAAAACATAGCCCCTGATTCCCCTACCTCTTCCACACTTGCATGATTGTGGAGTGCATGATAAAATGTATTAAGCCAAGTGCATGTTTAAAATGTTGTTTTAAGGCCTTCTCTAGCTCAGCACAGATGTACTTTGGAGTTTGGACAAACTACAGGTGTCAATTCTGTCACTTTGCATAACATCAGCAGATCCTTACAGTTTCTTTACACCCGGGGGCCCAGCTATAACTTGGTTTCCCTGAAACAAATAAGACATCATCATTGTCTATATTGCAAAGTAGTTGAAACCTAACTATGGTCTAGATCAGAGGTTCTCAAAATGGGGGTCGGGACCCCTCAGGGGATTGCGAGGTTATTACATGGGGGGATGCGAGCTGTCAGCCTCCATCCCAAGGCCTGCTTTGCCGCCAGCATTTATAATGGTGTTAAATATATTTTTAAGTGTTTTTAATTTATAAGGGGGGTCACACTCAAAGGCTTGCTATGTGAAAGGGGTCGCCAGAACAAAAGTTTGAGAACCACTGGCCTAGATTATTGTCTCCTGCATCCACAGAGAGGAGTTCTGCTTTTCTGTTCAGAAAGGAAGGTCAACCCCTGATTTTGCAACAGAATTAAGTGTGTGCCAGGAAAGATTTAAAAGTTCTGGCAGCCAATGTGAGTACTTGTTGCTTGTGTGCTCTGAAGTCACTCATTGGTTGCCTGAGTTATTGGCTGCGTGAAGTGCCTTACAACATTGGGCCCTGATTCTGAAAAGACTTAACTCAGTGAAATTACACACACAGGTAAATCTTTTGCAGGATCAAGGTATTAAAAATAATAAATACTGTATTATTCCAAACTCAGGTCTCCGGAATGCAAATTGTGTGTCTCAACCACAGAATTACCCTTCTTTCCATCTCTTATAACAACCTTTAATTGAAAAAAAGACATGTTTTGCTCTTGTCTATATTAAGGGAATTTTGCAAACATTTCCCACTACCTCTACTGCTGATCCAACTCTATCTGTGTTGGCAACACTGAGCACTAAAGTTGATGCTTTAAAGCGCTATTTCAATTAAACCTGAAACAATAGCCAGATTGGTCTTGGTTTAAAAAAAAAAAAAATGTGCAGGTTTGAGCAAATCCTAGGAGTGACAGAAAAGCAACAGATATTGCAGAAGCAGAGGCATGCAGGAGCATGCCAGAGCAATATGAAACTGTGACTCAGCAGTAAGTGAACAGCCTGAACTGCAGAACATCTGCAGGATTTATTAATTCATACCAAAAGGTTAATAGAGAAATGGATCATTTTGCTAACTTGCAGTGCTATTTCAAATACCATACTTCCTCCTGTTGTGTGTCTCACTAAATATCAGAGACACACAGAACAATCTTTTGTTGTCGAATCTTATCGCTTGCACTGTGTGCTTCTGCAACAGTGCTAGCTGTGCTTTTGTGATAGCCCCATTTTGCTAAAGTAGGGGAACAGCTGGTTGATGTTTGACAGTGGATACCACGGAAGTGTCCTCTTGTGCATGAAGGGAATTCTGCATGAAACATGAATTAATGCCAACTCCTGCATTAATGCCAACTTCTCTAGTAATAACTCTCAGAACACAGCTCTTTCCCTGCAATCCCAATGTGTATGCTCTCTTCTCTATAGTTAGAGCGCATAATTCTGTAGATTAAGTTAGTTAAGTTATTGTTGCTAGGCTGTAAGTAATAGGTAGGTCTTTATGGGGAGTAACATTTCAAAATGGCTCACAGGCCTATCCGTGCTGTAACTGTTCCAGACCTTGTAAAGGCATTAGGGTATGACTCATAGACGATTCTGTGCCAGGGCATTCAGAAAATGACTATAAGCCTAATGATACCCCCGGTGAGGAAACCATTGTTAAAGGGGTGAAAAAGGCAGTTGAGCCAAAGTGTTTCCCAGAGTGTTGTGGAGATGCTGACCCTGAACTCAAGAATGATGAAGATTCAAGTGGTGTGAAGCTTTTATTATTGACCTGGCTCAAATAATGTCTGACCACTGATTACTGCTTTTTAACACAGCACAATCTTGTCACTTATTTTATCCTCAGGCAGCATTCTCAGTTTTCCTGATGATCTCCCTCTTCTCCCCCCACCCCCCATTTAGTGGCCTGCCCAAGAAGCTTGTCTGTTGTAGGGTTACCATAGTTAACAAATAAAAAAAGAGGACCCTCTATGGGGCCCTGGCCCCGCCCATTTCCCCACACCAGCCCTGCCCCTTCCCCGCCCTAACTCCGCCCCCTCCTCCCTCCCACTCCCAGCCACGCAAAAAGGGCTGCCCGAGCGCTACCAGCTTCACGGTTTGCTGGGCAGACCCCAGACCCTGCGCCCCAGGCTGGCGCTTCCCCAGCGCAGCTGGAGCCCGGGAGCGGAAGCGCCCAGCCGGGGGCGCAGGGTCTGGAAGCTGCCCGGCAAACCGTGAAGCCGGTAGCGCTTGGGCTTCGGGCAGCCCCTATGCCTCCAGACCCTGCGCCCCCAGCTGGGCACTTCCCCTCCCGGGCTCCGGCGGCGCAGGGTCCGGAGGGATGGGGGCTGCCCAAAGCCCGTAGCACTCGGCTCTTAAACAGAGCCGAAGAGTCGGGAGGAGCAGAGCTGCCGCGGCCGGAGGCTCTGCTCCTCCCCTGACTCTTCGGCTCTGTTTAAGAGCCGGGCTGCCCGAGCGCTACCGGCTTCGGGCAGCCCCCATGCCTCCGGACCCTGCGCCGCCAGAGCCCGGGAGGGGAAGTGCCCGGCTGGGGTCCGGAGGCAAGGGGGCTGCCTGAAGCCCATAGCGCTCGGGCAGCTCAGCTCTTAAACAGAGCCGAAGAGTCAGGGGAGGAGCAGAGCCGCCGCGGGAGGGGAAGTGCCCGGCCGGCATTTTCCCGAACATGTTCGGCTTTTTGGCAATTCCCCCCGGACGGGGGTTTGATTGCCCAAAAGCCGGACATGTCTGGGAAAAACCGGACGTATGGTAACCCTAGTCTGTTGGCTTTTGTAAAGTAGCCTATGCCATCATTTGCAGTCAGTCCATAATGAGTAGTCTGAATTCCTCCTTCGTCTGAGGACATTTATATATAGTGATTTCCCACAGCTACTGAATGTGAAGGGGAAACTGAAGAAGGCTCACATGTCTAAAATGAACAGTGCTTGAATCAGGTAGGTCAACAGAAGGATGCCTTTTTTGCAACGTGTTCTACCAAGGAATACCAGCACACAGGACACAAAGGGGCAATGCTCCATCTGCACTCCCATTCCCGGGCTACGCTACAGTCCTAGCACTATAATCTGCTCATCAGAGGTTGCCAGAGGGATCTCAGATTAGATGGAGGGAGGTAAAACAAGGAGAGGTAAGGGTCTACTCTCTCCAGAAGTCTGGAGAAAGGCTGGTCAAGCTCTTCACATGCTGCACACCTGTTTGGCAGCGGAGCAGTGAGAGAAACAGCCCATTGGTTCCTTCCCCAACTCTGATCTGTTTACTATTGGTAGTCATAGTGAAAGAATTCTGTTAGGATTTTTAAGGTTGTTTTATGCAGGATGGAAACAAATCAGGACAAGTTTCTTCTTATATACATAATGGGTCCCAATAGATGAGCAAAACACAAATAGGTATTCTCTCATTGCAACTATCAATAGGAAGAGCTCAGTATTAGAACTGAGACAAGTGTCCTCTGTTTTTCAATCAGTTCTATCCACCGGGTTAAGTCCACCTTGTACATGCCTGCTCCTCTTTCTACTGAAGTATGGGAGATGGATATTTGTTTTTTTTTTCCAGCTTATTAGGAATTGAGCTCTTCCCAGACATCATCCACATGGAGCAGCTTTTCAAGCTCCATCCAGTTTGCCTGCTGTTTTCTGAACCAACCTAGTAAATTTGGCTGCTGATCAAAACACTTGTGGGGAGGAGTCCCTCATGATAAATAGCTAAATGCTATTGCATTATTAAACAATATGGGTCAGATCTCTCCTGAGATCCAGACTTTTTGTGGTTCCCAAGCAAGGCAAAGGGCCTTGATTCCGGCCTTAATTAGAAAATAGGGAATTTTACTAGGGTAAAGCTGGCAGAGGCCAGAGATATGTGCTGGTGGGGCAGAGTGGAGCAACCCTTATCCATTGGCACTGCATCCACTGGAGACCCAGAGAAACTGGCATGAGTTAGAACAGCCCTAGTGCGGCAGCAGCTAGGTTGGCACTGTCTGACAGTAGGATCAGAGAGCCATAGCAGACTCTGACACACTTCCTTCCCTGCACTAAGCACAGCTGAAATGTAGGAGAGAATCTGCCCTACGTTTCTGTGCAGCAGCATGCCTGGGACCACATGTTAAAGGAGTATTTGAGAACGTCAGCAGGTGCATATAACACTCCCAGATATATTCTGAAAAGACTTAACAGCTGGACCCAATTCCCACCCACTTCCTGGCCTAAATATACAGACTCTTATAGAAATAATAGCATGGGAGCACATTTTCCTGTTACAGGCCTCTGGACACCACTTCCATATAGACACTTTCATTTTAGCTAAAATGTTATTAAGTTTAAAGTTACAAACACAGAGGATGAAATTCTACAGTAAAAGACAATATTTATTATTGATGAAGATTTCAGTTTTACACAGACTCCATACCCAATTGCAAATGAGAAGAACATTGGAGATGCAAAGAAAAAAACAACTAATGCAGCAGCTCTTCTTCCTCCCACCTGATCATATATAATGTGTTCACTAGTCGTGTGCCCTACAATTTAAAAATGCCATCACGCTTCTCCACTAGACAAATCCTATCTTCATCCGACTCAGCTGGATGGATTTTGCAGCATGCCCTAAAAGCCAATAAATTCCTAAGGAAAGGGGCCCTTCCAGAAAATTGTCTGCCAACAGTCCCCCACTTTTTATATATTCACCTGAGGTGTGTAATACAGTTCAAGAGAAACCTCATTACCCACAACATGGAAAATGTTCCTATTCCCTTTTATTGTCAAAGCGTCCAAAGCAGGTCAGGAATGCCATAGCTAGAAGAGTTTTTATTCCATGCCTGTCATCATATAATTCTATTGTGTTAGGAGGGCAAAAGTGAAATCGCTTTGGTCATGTCACTAATTATTAACAAATGCTATTGGCTGAAGTCCGCCTGGGCTAAATACATTATATTTAAATATATCCCAGTGGACCAGGGTGACAGGTATTTTCTCCCGCTGAGTCCATAGTCTACACAGCCTTAGATTCCACTGTGGCATTTCTGAGGAGAATGAACCTGCACTTTCACCCCTTCCCCAACAGTCCCTAGATTGCCTTCTCAGAGGACAAAGTACTTTTAAAAAATAACCAGCTACTGCTGATACTGCTATTATTTCTAGAAAAACAATGTTTTCTTACAAGGAATATTAAGGGGAGAAACCTTGTGGTTCAGATACAGAACTGGGACTCGGGACATCTGTGTTCTATTTCTGGGTTAGCCATAGCCATTCTGTGCCAGGCACAGGTGGGAACTTGGATCCTCACTTTAGATATTTTTTTTTTATTTGTAAACATTTTTTTATTATTTTATAAGTGGAAATAAATTTTTAGTTAGTGTAAAGGCTTGAATTTGTTCCACCTCTTTCTCTATCAATTCTGTTTATGACCTTCTCCAACGATTGTCTCGCCCGTCTCTGGCTTTTTCACTCTGACACTGGGAGCATTGCTATGATAGCATCATGACAAATTAAGTGAGTGCAGCCATGAAAAAAGAGAAAATTAAACTTCTTAATGCCACGCATATAGCTCTGAAAAATCAATGCTAACCAGCTCAACTTTGTTACCAAACTCAGAAGAAAATATTAGATGAGACAGAAATTACCCTGTAAACTAATTATGATGCTCTGACCCTTCCAGCAAGCCAGCTCTGTTCTTTGGCTTCTCGATCTGGAAACTCTACCAACCCGAATGTCAGGCTCCTAAATGTAGGTCAGGTTTCCTTTGAAGCAGGATGAATACCTTTGGGGGTGTATTCATACAGACTTTTAACAGTGCTTTCTTCCTGAGTTCAACCTCTCCCATAAAAGAACTTCACAGGGATGTGAGGCAGATACTGATGACTCTTTCCTTTAAAAGTGACCTGCAAAGGAATAACTAAATCGGGGAGGATCCCTTTTTAGCTTTTTTATGATGTATAAACAAGGTCAGAAAAGGTGCTGGTGACTGTGGATGTTTTGGTTTTTAATTTATTTGCATGTTTTTTTACATTAGAAAATCAGGTTTTATCTACCCTCCCCTATGGCGACTGGAGAGCTAGCGAGCCTGACATCACAAGAGTTCAAGAGAGTGAAAAATTGAGCACCTGAATGGGGAAGGAATTTTTAATCAGGCCGTTTAGTATTCTTTTTGTTTGTTTTGGTTAATGCCTACTTTACTTCAATGACTAATGTCCTTTTCTCCAAAATGTTCATCTTTGCTGAAGATTCCACACCCCTGAGCAGGCCTATAAAGTACAGTGGTGAAAATGCTTAATTTCTATCTAGACTACAGCCTTCATCACTGTTACCACTGATGGAAAATTATGGGTCCTAATTTTTGTAACATATATATACCAGGTATCGGTTGCTGCCTGGATTATCAGAGGCTCAGGCAATGAATATCCCTTAAGGAAAAGAGTCATCCCTAACTACTTTAAATGCCTGCTAATTTATAGTAGTAGTAGAGGTTGAACACAGGAAGGAAGTGCTGTTAAAAATAAATGTCAATATGTACAGGGATCCCCTCCCCATCAACGTATTCATCCTACTTCATAGGAAAACTGATCTGCATCTCTGAGCCTGAATTTCAGGTTGGTAGAATTTCCATGTTGGGAAGCCAAAGCGGTCTGAAGAATCTGAGCAGGATAATGAGTTTACAGGGTAATTTCTAATCTGAGTAGGGTTAGATGACATGGTGGTAAAAATATGTGAATCCTGTTTACACTATTGCTACCATCAATGGAGCCGCATTGGTGATTAATTAACAGGTCCTAATTTTCTTAGTGTACGTGCAACCCAGAGTGTTAGTCAAGGTTGAGAGATTTAGACGCTTCCTTCTTTCTCTTTGCATATTCTCACTGCTTAATTATCTCTAGCTAAGAACTGGGCTGGTGTACCTGGATATATCAGCATGACTCTGGGTTTACAGTTTCCCAGATCCTGATTTAACATGTAAATACTTCCAGAAAGACTATTCACCTTTAATTTTATTGGGCCCTGGGTTTTACTAACAACAAAGTGCAATGAATATTTCACATTTTTGTCCCAAAAAACTAACCCAGGTCTTTTACAAATGCCTATCAGATAATCTCTTAAACAAAAAGTGTCCTTAAAGTTATACAAACACACACACACACTCAAAAGTCTAAAGTTGGCATCCAACTTGTTCTGGTGTTTTGTACAAATTATTTATAACCCCAAAGTAATCTTTCAGAGAGAGGTAGCAGACCAACAGGAGTAGAGAATTTTAGAAAACTGCTTAAGGGTCCTAGACACAATTTGACCCTTCCTCTCTCCATGGTACAATAAAAGAGCTAATTTAGACTCAGTTGAGAGTCTTGTTACATGCTACAGAGCTGCAATCACTGATACCTAGCTCTAAGTAGTAGACCTACTTTGGGATAGTGTCTCTATTGCAAGAGACTGCCCAGTGTGCACAGCAGTCAGGCTGCCCCAGTAACAGCTGAAATCACTGAGAGCTGTGTTAAGTGGGGGGGCAGCTGGCAGAGAGGCGTGGCAAGCAGCTAGCAGGGTGGCTGGCAGAGAGGCATGGCAAGCAGCCAGCAGAGAAGCTGGTGGAGAGGGCCAGAGCGGAGCCCCGCAGAGGCGCAGCAATCAGCTGTTGGGGCGACGAGTGAGTGCCCGAGCAGTGCAGCGTGTAAGGTGCCTCCTCACCCACCCCTGCCTTCCACACAGGGTGGGAGGTAAACTCTGCGGATCAACCTCTGAACTCCGGAGCTGCACTGGCCAAGGACAGCAACTATGAGTGGGGTACAGAGAAGGGACGGGAACGTTAAAGGGACTTTGGGGTTGCTGGACTTAAGACCCTGAGGGGAAAAGGACACTGCCCAACTTACTTGGGAGTGGGTCTTTTGCTCATGGTTTGTGTTTATGAACCCTACTTGTGGTGTTTTCCCAAATTAATGCTGAGTTAATTCCCTCTTTTTATTAAAAGTTTTTGCTACACTCAGACTCTGTGCTTGCGAAAGGGGAAGTATTGCTTCTTAGAGGTGCCCAGAGGGTGGTGTGCAATTGTCCCAGGTCACTGCACACCGCCCCCTGGGCGCCTCTAAGAGTGGGGGCTTGAGCCGGTTTTGTGTTGTATTATTGAAAAGGAACCCCTAGACACTGAACCCGGCCCTTGTTGCTGCTGGCTTCACCTGGCAGAAGGGTTACAGAGGTAAAGACTATGGGCGAGTCTAGTGTTTACCTCGACCTGTTAATTCATGTTAAAACTACGGTGGTATATTGAAAGTTGTACTGAAATTATAGAGCTATCACTTTAAATGCTCAGGGTCTTTTCCTGGTCTTTCTTGCAGGTTGGGGGGCTTTGTGTGAGAACTGGGTCTACGGGCAGTCAGTCTGTAACCACATAGCCAGCCTAAAGTAAGGTGGGGAGTGCTTCTCTGTTTTAGGGAGCGGCCTGCTTGGCGCTCTCTGTTTTTGGGTTCCTGTGTGGTGGTGATGGTCTGAATTGTAAGAAGTAACGTAGTATTACATTACTGCAATCTTCCAGCAAGAATATTTGTCTTTATCTAATTTCTCAGTGTGTAGACTGTCGTCAGCTGCAAACTGCTTTGTCTTCACTAGGATTTTACCTTGTGTTAGTTACTCACATGCTCGCTAACAAGTTAAGAGCACAACTTTTTCCTAGCAAAGACCAGGCCTACACATGCTGCTTCTACAGTGCTCAAGGTTTTTGTCAGTCTGTGACCTAGCAACAGATAAGGGGCCCAGCCTTGAGCAGGTATAAATTTACATTGTTTCATTAATGTCAGTGTGCTATGCTGATGTATGCCAGCTGAAGATCAGGCCCAAGGTCTGGAACTCACCTGCCTGTGTGGTGCTGGACTGCACAACCAGGCTTTACCTTCATTTATTTATCTGATTGATTAATTTTATTTTACTTTGTTTTGCTTTTGGGAGTAAAGGGTTAGTTCACAGCTAGAGTAGCACAAAGGGATTTTTGTCTTCAAGGGACAACTGTAATGTAGCCAGATGAGCAGACCGCTCTGAGGACTACAGGTGCTCTGCAGGCCATATTGATAAGGGTAAAATGACTGAACTCGGAATGATCAGAAAGCACGTTGATGTCTGTATATGGCCAAGACACTCAGAGGCAGACTAACACCAGCCCTGCATCAGATTTCTCTAATAAAACAAACAAACAAAAAACACACAGACAAGCCCCTGGTCTGCCTCCATTGCACTAATAAGCATGTCCAGGCTCTGAATCTTGATCACCGTATCCAGCTGTGTAATCTTCTCCAGAAATGGCCAGACTTAATGAAACCGATAAAAGCATGTGCCCTGGGGCATGATACCTTATCTTTCACAATGTCCCCTCCCCTTCACAAGCACTTTGAGTGAAACAAGCACTCAAAAATCTGTTATTTGCCTTTGCAGCAAACAAATGAAATCCAGCACCATCTTCTAGATCAATCTGGGCTGCTGACATAAACCTTGTCTGCACTAGGAACTTTATCTATTGGTTACAATAGGCAATAGCAAGCAATGGACGCAGCCGAAACTATTTAACTTCCAGTGTTAAGGGGATCAAACCACGTTCAGTCCCATTTCAGGAATTGTGATTAAACGTTGCAGGATTAATTGACCCTTATTGCTAACGCTTTTTGGAAGCTGTAATGTAGACAAGGCTCAGAGAGGCTCGGGCATTTTTACCATTATTTAACCCTGTGTGGTCAAGGCCTTACTTGTGATTATTAAATGTTGTGTGTGTGATCCTGTGGTAAAAGGGCTGAGGAGAAGGAGTACAGTCAGAGTACTGGACTGGACAAGCTGTGGCTACAGAAACTTTGGAGCAGGCCATACCTCTGAGAGGGAGGTGAAGGAAGAAACATGAGGGAACTGACCCGCAGCAGGAGCTGGCAGTGCTGCTTTTAGAGGGACCTGGTTCTGAGCAGGAGAGAACTCAGGACAGGAAGTGAAATGGAAAATTGCTGGATGTCCTGCAAATATTTTGGGTGAATTATACACACCAGAGTCCGAGACTATGGTCAGTCTTACAGTTTCAGGAGTCCCAAACTTCCAGAAGAAAGGCATAGGGGAAATCAGGCCACCTGTGGTTGCCTCCCCCCCGTCCTGTCATCAGAGGGTTGAGACCAGTGACGGAGCTCGTGGAGGGTAGCTGCCTCCCCCGGTGGCTTTGGGTGTACGTGTGGTTTCTTTCCATGCATATTATGCACAGAGGCCACTCCGGGCATATAGAAAAGCAAGGCAGCTGCCTAGCATGGCAAACTCTTGGCAAGCTGGAGTGTGATCACTATCTTGCTGTGGTGCAGACAGTCTGTGCCTAACCGTTCCTTAATGTGCTTTGATCTAGTCCTGGTTCAGAGAGAACTACATCAAAGTGCACTAACGAACTGTTGATGTGTATCAACATGCATTAACACATGTGCAGAGGCCTTCACACAGACCATGCAGCAGAAGGTCCTGCATGCAGCTCCAGGGAAGCCCATATCCTGGCCTCCAAGGGCCTCTCCCTAGACAAGCCTACGGATGAGGGGACCCCTGGAGTGGACAATAACCAGGTAAGTGGCACCCCCTGACCCCATCTAACCTCTGCCCTAGTCCTCCTGCTCATCTCTGCCCACCCCCCCCCCCATGTCCTATCCCCATCCCAGTTTCCTGCCCTCCTGCCACTCTCCACCCCATGTCCTTCTCCTACCACATTCGCCCCTGCCCCCCCGGGGGTCCTGTCCCTTATTTTCCCCCATGTCCTAGATTCCATGCCCTAAGCTTCTTCTCCTCCATTTCTTCCTGCCATGTTCTAGCCCATCTGTCACCTGGGGTCCTGTCCCACCATCTGTTTCCACCTCTCTGACCCATCGAGGTCTGCCCCTTCCCCAGGCATCTTAACCTCCAGGGTCCTGCCCCATGATATTGGTCACATCCTCTAGCATCCTGCCCTATCTGCCCTCATGTCTTATCCTCCCACCCTGCCCCCTGTTTTCCTAGCCTTCCCCACCTGTTCCCCATGTCCTAGTCCTCCCCACCCCATCTGTCCCCTGTATCCTGGTTTTCCTTTAGGTCCTGGCCCCTGTATCCAGACTCTAATGCCTCTGTATTATCCACCCCATTGTTCCATCCATGTATTGTATTGCCTGGACCTACCACCAGCCTCATGTTGGGGACCCTCCCCCCCCCAGCTAGTGCAGCTCTCCCTTTGTCCTACGGTGCACTTTGGGTTCACACTCAGAGGGGTTCTATTGGTGGGGGGCAGATGCAGCACCACACTGTGGGTCCTAGCACATGGTGCTCTTAGGGACAGATCCCTAATGCGGGGCTGGGCAAGACTGCTGGCTCCTCAGGGCGGGGGACCGTAGTGTGGGTTTTTGCAGAGAAGCCCATTTGTGGAAGAGCATGCTGCTATATTTGGTGCTGTGACTTGGGAGGAGGGTGGTCAGGAGCCGCACGGGGTCACTCCTGTCTCCATGGGGCATCCTCTTTGGTGCTGTTTTAAAGGTCACGTACACCTTTATACCAGAGTGGGGGTCATAATACACAGGCCTGATGGCATGTGAAATTAGCAAACTGATCGGCACCATTGAAGGTGGCTCCACCATCATCCCTGGGTTACAAAACCTGGTTGAGGCAGGCCAGGGGCTCAAGGCACAAATCGGGCTGTAAATTGTGTTCCCTTTGCTGGAAAGTAAGACCGGGCTGCCCTGTGGGTTGTAGAGGCTGTATAGGGTGTAGACTGCCCAAGCGTCTACTTGCTTTGCTTGTATTTCAGTCTCTTTCTGATCTTTGCATGGAAATCTCTATACAAGTGCAGAAGAGTTTCTTATCCCGTCTTGCCTCCTCTTGTGTCTTTTCCACAAGAGAAAACAAACTGCCAGTTTCACTTGAGAACAGACGTTACTCTGGCATTCAGTGCATCCAAACCATTTTCAGTTCTCCATGCACTACAGTGGTAGCAGGGGTGGGGACCCTGTAACTGTGACGTGCCCAGGGAGGTGAACACATGGCAGAATGCCATTCAACAGTGGTGACAGAAAATAGAGCTTTGGGAGGAAGCCATTAGCTGAGTGACTAATGTACCTCACGGTGAGGAAATGAGAGTTGCTGTCAGAGCACATGGGTCAGGTCGTTAATGTTTTGGTGCAGTAGGTATGAGACGCAAGGCTGGACCTGTGTCCCCAATGTCACGGAAGTCCTGGATTCCATGATTTTCATGCTGGGGTTGTTTTTGGGTTCTCTCTCTTTTTTTTTTTTAATGAGTGGATGTGTGCGTGCGTGGTTTGGTTGATGATGATACACAGCTGAACAATCTTCATTTAGAGCTTTAAGTGCTGTAAAGTTTAAACTCCAAGTTGCCTGACATTGGTGGCTAATAGAGTGTAAGAAAAAGGATCAGACAGCTCTAAGCAAGAGCTCTAATTTCTCAAAAAATACTTAATGGGACTTGCCTTCTTTGTTGCTTCCCTCCCCACCCCCAAAGCCCTATCTACTCAGCAGGGTGGGGGGGAAAACACATCCTTGTTCGTTTGTATTTAGAGAGCCAGGCTAGGGCTACACAGGGGGCTCTGGTACGTAATTTCCTTGTTCTGAACTGTTCTTGCAGCACTATTGTAACTTGCACCCAAAGAGAGAGGAGGAGGAAAAGGTTATTTTGAGTTTAAAAAAAAAAAGCCACTTGTGATGTTTTTAAAACTGTTTCTAGGATTTTTTGCCCTTTTCACCATGGCCACCCACGGACAGCTTAAAAACTGCAATAACCAAAATCATAGCCCTTGGCCTGAGTGTAGGCAGCCAAGAGGAAATGCTTGTGCATCAAGTGACTTTGCAGAGGGCAGTATTCCCAGCTACTAATCTTTTACCCACTGTCTGAAGCCTGTATGTCTCTGAGTAAGGATGCATGGGTATGTGCCATCACCACTAATCCAGCTTTACATAGCAGTTACTCTCAGAAATTAAAATGAGCCTAGCTTTTGCTACAGGATAAAGGAAACACTTGGCCTGTTTGATTTAGGTGGAATGGGGGAAAGAGTAAAAGGTAGGAAGTCTTCTGCCCTATTTCTTCAATAAGCCCCTGATCCAATGGGAGCTTTGCCCTAAATCCCCCAGGCCCATGGAATAAGCTAAAACAGAGTTCTGCACTTTGGCCTACTTCCTAATAAATAACTCTGTAGAACACAGCACCTGGGAGGTGACCTTTCTTTCATGCAATGTTTACAGGTACCTTTTCAGCATGGTGAGCAGGAAATTAGACATTATTTTGCCATCTGTAATGAGGTTTGAGGATCAAATTCCCTTATGATATCTTGGTCTGACTGGAGCTGTCTAGAGCAGGTTCCATATACACATCCAGTCCCACTTCATACAGTTGTTTTCTTCAGTGAAATCCTCCTTTCATCCTAACAGGCACTAAGGTAGAGTCTGTCTTTCTGAAATTACAGTTGGGATCAGTTTTGATTTTCATGGTAAGTGCTGCTCAAAAGTAGCAAAAAGCTGAACAAATTCTACTTTGCTACCCCAGCTACTAACAATCAGGCAAGCAGAGGAGTCCAAGGGTCCATGAGTGTTCGAGGCAAAAAGATGACATGTGATAACTGCTCTACAGACTAGCAGACATAATTGTATTTAAACCACCCACTGTATATGTTAGCGGATGTCACTTCAAGCAAGAGATAGCTGTGTTGCTTATCCATGAGCAGTGGCCATCAGCAAGCAACACTCGGACTGAATAGTCTTTAGAAATCCCACACCTCACTGGAAGTGTCAGCCTTTGTGCTCTTTCCTGGGCTGATGGCTTCTGATAATGGGGCAAATGTGTATCACTTAATTGTCGCATTCACAGACAGGAAGTTTGTCCGTGTGCCACACTTTACACATTGTCTTAACTATTTGGAGCCAGATCCTGCTCTCAGTTACACTAGTTCAAATTCAGAGTAATCACATCCACTTTAGTAGAGTTATTCCATATTTACACCAGTGTAACCAAGAGCAGAATTTGGCCCTTGATGGCTGACTGCTCAGTACAGCCTTCAGAATGCTGCTGGATAGATCTAATCTGAGGACAAAATGCACCTCAGATGTTACCCATTGTACATTTTGAGGCACGTCACTTCCAAAGAACACATTTTCCACTCCAAGTGCAAGGCACGTTTCTTTGACCTTGCCTTCTATAATACAAACACATAGTAACAGGTATATTTGTATTTTTTAAAAACCACTGACCCCTACATACTGCCAAAACTCAACCTCTGGGGAGAGGATAAGAGAACAAACACCAGGTGACAGATGTGTAGTCACATTGCTTAATGCACCAGTGCAAGGTGCTTAGATGCGACAGTGATAAGCATGGTATAAAAACATATATAGAACAGAACAGAGTCTGCATTCAGCTGGAGTGGAATGCAACAAGGAGTTTAATATGCCCGTTCTATCTTAAGTATACAAAAATATATGGAAATCAATTGCTGGCCACTGCACAAGGGACAATATTTTAAAACTTGGATGTCTAAAGTGAGGCACATTTATCCATAGTAAGGTACCTAGATAACTGGCTTTATTTTAATTGGTGCTGAACCTGCAAGTCCCATTTAAATCTATGGGAGTTAGGTGTCTAACCCACTCAGGGACTTTTGAAAGCTCTGAAGTACCTAAGTCACTTTTGAAAATGGGACTTAGGTGCTTTCAAAAATGTTACCATTCTTTTAAGGGCCTGCCAATATTACAACTTTTAAATGAATTTGTAATCGGTTACTGGCACGGTTGGCTAAACAGCCGGCATATGTCCACACACAATGTGGCTCTCACTCAGTAAGTATGTCATCTAAGTATTTCACCCTGGCCAGAGGCCCAGGCTGGCTACATGGGTTTCCTTCTATAACAGCTTTACCACAATTTGTTGCTGCTGCTGCTGCAGTCTTGACAGGACTCCTGTTGCAACCAATTTACCGTGTACTCGTCTTTCTCTTTTGACTGTGTGGAGGAAAGCCTAAGAATATATTGTTCCATTGCTTATGTGTATATCTTTTGGGCAAGTTATTTTCTGCTAAGGAACTATGGGACAACAACTGCCCAGTTTTTCCCAGAATGCAATTACACGAAAAGAGGCAGTGTACTAGGTACAGGCTCACAGACATCGGGTACGTCTATACTTTGAGCTGGAGGTGTAAATTCCAGCTTTAGGAGATATACCCACACTAGTTTTGATTGAGCTAGTGCACAAAAATAGTGCAGTGGGGGCTAGTGACCCCGACTATGTAGCCGTCCAAGATGCTAGGCATGTGCTTAAATGTTTAGTGATTGTAAAGTTCAAGAGGGTTGGTCACCTGAGTTTGGTCTCCTGAGTCTTAATTATGTCATATCCTAGTAAAAGTTAATATTGCTTTTGGTGCTGTTACTTCTGCTGACAGCCTCTCTGATTTCAGCACAAGGGTTCCCATGTGATCACACATCCATTTCCCCTCTTGTTCTTCTCTCTATTTAATCAGGAGCTCTGAGAACTTCTAGCTAACAGCTAGAATAAATTCCCACTGCAGCCCATCCATACCAAATGCTGGCAAGTGCAGAGGTTGGAGAAGAAGTATGTGAAATGCTCCTTTCCTCACTTCCATCAAGTGCTCAGTCCCTCTAAGCTCATGAACGCAGCACAGAGCTCAATTGTCTTGCATTTCAGTGCAATCTGCCACTAGATGGCTGGACCTCCACTCTGTCCTTCTTTAATTTCTGTTCCTGCTCAGTGTGACGCTACTTAGTACAGAACAATGAACTCTAAGCTGTCTCACTCCCCTCTTATAGATCGACATTTTAAAAAATGGCTCATATTTTCAACCTACTTGCTAGTAAGTTTTACACAGTTTTGTGAAATCCTGATTAACTTTACAGATTCTCCACACTAGAAATAGAAATGCTAACCTTTTGGCAACATTATGCATGTTCTGGGGGGAGGGGAAATATAAATGCACAATCCACCAAATCAGAATTTGTCAGCTTCCAATCCTTAACACTATTTTTGCTTTCTTTACATTCATCACACACAAACACCAATTTGGCCTTCTTCAAACCTCTTATTTTGTAGGCTTATGCACGAGTTGCAAAGCTGACAACTTGCCCCTCAATTGTTTTATTATTATGGGTATTATAGTAGCACCTGGGAGCCCCAACCAGGGACTAGGACCCCATTGAGCCTGGCGCTATACAAACAGTGAACAAAAAGACAGTCCCTGGCCCAAACAGCTTAAAATCTAAGTGTCAAAACACAGCAAAGTTTTAAGAAATTAATACAATGTAGCCAGCTAGCTTGATTTTGTGGCAGAGACATAAACAGGTATCTGTGAGAAGCTGGCACATACGGTCATTATTTTGAACAGAGATGTCCCTCTTGAGCATAATTAGCGGTCCCTGTTAGGTGGCTTTGCCAAATTGGCAAATTTAAATAGGTCTAATAAGTTTTGTTTTATTAACAGCTGGCTTATCAGCCAATAAGGCTAATATTTCAAAGGTGGGAAAACTTCAGGGTGCCTTCTTATTGCGGGCTGGTACACTCCACTGAGTAATTTATCATATTTCACAAGGAAAACATTTTATCAGGTTGGCAGACAAAAGGAGTGCACAAAGACTAGGTCTGTTCCTTGAAGTCCATGATTACTGTATTTTTAATTTGTTCTTGCTGTTTCTGGTCCTATTTTTTACATCTTGTGGGTGTGCATATATTCTTATGCTTTATGTATACACTATAATCGTTTTTGAACAGCTAGATTGAAGGGAGCAGAAAATAATATTTTAAAATAAAAAAAACAAAATTAGCATATTTTGGTTGTTCCTAGAAGTGTGCTAGACAGTTCCCAGAAACAAGTAAAGACTGTTCCTGCCAAAGGGATTAGAATCTAAGTAAGGCCTCAAACCTGCAAGTATTTGGGTGGGTGAGTAGTTACTTATTTATGTGAGCGCGACTTACTCATGCGCCTAAAGATCTAATTTATAAGCTTTTGAAAGATCAGGGCATAAGTTCAGACTTGACATGACATAAGGGAGGCCCAAACAGAGGGCTATGGAAGAGGAGGGGAAGGAAATGCTAATAATTGCACTTGATTACTCAGTAAGGCATATACCCATTTCAATGGTGCCGTTAAATTGGTTTGATTTAAACCTTCTGTAAGCAAAGTGCAAAGAAGGTGGCTCACTGAGCAGGTCTGGGGAGGGCATTCCAAAAATTGGCATGAAAACAGTCACTCATAATTCCATTTTCCCCAAGGGCGGTAGCAGCAATAAATGCTGATTATATGGTGTTAAGTGTGTGCAGTAGAAGAGGTGCAGGAAGTTAAAATGAAAGGCCCCATGTTCACAGCATAGCAGTGGTGCAAATGGAACCAGAAAGCTGAAAGTCTCTGAGAGAACAACATCTCAGAAGCAATTGTGCCAGCACCACACTTGAGAATTGGCAGCTCCTCAGGTCTTGGCCTGCAGGGAGGTCTGTGGTGCCATGCATACAAAATTACAGCGAGAACTCAACCCTGGGCCTGGCCTGGCAAATCCACTTTGCTTACAGGTAAGTATAAGAATTCCTAAAGTGCTGTTCATCCACAAGTTATTTGAAGGGTGGCCTGCCTGTTATTAATAAAACAAGTGTAAATAATGCCATGCCTTTGCAATTAGAAATGGTCCACAATCCAAATGCTGGAGCCAAGCACTCTGACCTTGGCTGTTCAAAATCTAAATCAGGATCCAAATTTTGCAGCTTTGGCCCATGCTTACTGCTCAGTGTTTTTAAAACCAGAAACTGCACAAGAGTGTGCTGAAGGGCCTAGATACGTAGAGAAAGAGTGACATTTAGCACATTACTGACTTGAAACTTACCTTTCTGCTTCCATAGTTTAGAGCCTGATGACTAGTCCTGCTACAGATTACTGGCCCCTGCTGTATGTGGGGTGCCAGAGAACTGTCTGCAAGCATGTTACAATCTCCAGACTCCAGTACAGCGGTGGGCAACCTGTGGCCCGCAGCTCCCTTTGGCCAGGAACAGCGAACCACAGCCGTGCCTGCAGACAGTCAATGTAAACAAAAAGAACAGGAGTACTTGTGGCACCTTAAAGACTAACAAATTTATTAGAGCATAAGCTTTCGTGGGCTACAGCCCACTTCTTCGGATGCATATAGAATTCTATAGGTGGAGCAAGAGGTCCTTGCTAGCAAATGTAAACTATTCTATAGGTGGAGCAGGAGGTACTTTCTTAGAATTCTATATGCATCCGAAGAAGTGGGCTGTAGCCCACGAAAGCTTATGCTCTAATAAATTTGTTAGTCTCTAAGGTGCCACAAGTACTCCTGTTCTTTTTGTGGATACAGACTAACACGGCTGCTACTCTGTTTACGTTATGACAGGTTTCAAACTGTCCTGTGGCCTGCCAGTGGATTACCCTGATGGCCCATCCATACCATGGGCTGCAGGTTGCCCAACAGCATAATCTTAGAAGGACAAGTAAAGGTTTAACAGTATTGCATGATTTTGCAAAGTTTTTAATATTGCTATTTCATGCCCTAATATGCATGTTTTTGCAAAACTCCTTATTTACGTTGTCCTTCTAAGGCAGCTCCAGTCTGTAGCAAAATTCTGTAGTGGTTATACAAGCCCTGTTAGTTGTTGCTATTATGAAGTTTACATTTGCTAGCAAGTACCTCCTGCTCCACCTTCAGGGGGCACCAAACTACATGTATACCTGCTACTGTGCTGTAAAGTGCATATTAGGGCATCACAAGATAAGGATGTAACAATCTGTATGACTGGACAACGGAAATTTAAAACAAGAAAGGGGGCAATTTTTAGGCTACTGATGTAGTATGTCCCTCTTATACTGATTGCTTGGGAGTATGCAGCATATAAGTTTAAACTTGCTATACATAAAATATAAATGTGATTTTTGTTTTATTTTTCCTTAGCTTCCTAACATAGGCTTGAGGACAGGCACCTTCTCCCCATCCTCCACAACCACGGCTTCCGTGGTTGTGGAGGATGGGGTGGAAATCCAGACAGTGTCTTGTTAAACCAGCAGACAAAATGTTTGCTGAGATCATGGAATTCTACAAAAATCATGCATCTTTTTGTTTCGGCGGGGCAGCGCTTGGGGTTTTTTGTTGTTGTTGTTGTTTTTGGTTCGGCGGGGTGGTGCTGGGAGGGGGGGGGCGTTGTTATGGCAGGACTTTTTTGGTGAATCAAATGCATTTCCACTTTTGTAAATGGAATCAAAAAGACAGTGAAACTATTTCTGAATGGGTGGCTGAATTATAGAAATTAACAGAGCATTGCCAGTTTGGAGAGTGTTTAAATGATTCATTAATGGACTGGTTAGTGTGTGGTATGCAAAATGAACCAATTTAAAAAAACAACAGTTCTTAACTGAGGCTGATTTGGACTCTGAAATGTACATTAGAAATTCCTTTATCTGTGGAAACTGATACTAAAGATGCCAGGGAGCTGCAACAGCATAAAGGCTGTGTGCTTTCACGGTGGGAAAATCTCACAATACAAGTGTTTGTTGGTTCAACCTGCAGAAAATGCAACAAATTGGGGCACCATCCATAAAATGTGTGGTTCAGTGCAAAAAGCACAATCCCCACTTCATGAGGGCAATAACAGGATTTCAGATTCTTCAACTTGCACATGGCAACATGGAGCCCACTGAAAATATTATAGTATTAATTTCTGCAATCACTTAACACTTTGCTTATTGTCTTCTAAGTTGTTTGGATTTCTTTACAAACAGAAGGAGCAAGACTTAAAATGGAGCTGGATACAGAGTCTGCTGTTCTGTTATTTTACAACAGGATTATCAGCAGGGCCGGCTCTAACTTTTTTGCCGCCCCAAGCAAAAAAAAAAAAAAGTCCTGCCATAACAACGCCCCCCACTCCCAGCACCGCCCCGCCGAACCAAAAACAACAACAACAAAAAAACCCCAAGCGCTGCCCCGCCGAAACAAAACAAACAAACAAACAAAATCCGAGCGCCGCCCTGCCACCCCAAGATCGGCCACCCCTTACAAGGTGCTGCCCCAAGCACGTGCTTGGTCGGCTGGTGCCTGGAGCCGGCCCTGATTATCAGACTACTTAAAGAGGAAAAGTTACAGAAGACAGCCAGTGTTACTAAACACACATACAAAGGAAATCCTCACTCTCCTGTGTTGTGTTAGAGCAGGGATAGGCAACCTTTCAGAAGTGGTGTGCCGAGTCTTCATTTATTCACTTTAATTTAAGGTTTCACGTGCCAGTAATACATGTTAACGTTTTTTAGAAGGTCTCGCTCTATAAGGCTATATTATATAACTAAACTATTGTTGTATGTAAAGTAAACAATGTTTTCAAAATGTTTAAGAAGCTTCCTTTAAAATTATATTAAAATGCTGATCTTACACCGCCAGTCTGCTCAGCCCACTTCCAGACTGGGGTTCTGTTCATCTAGTCCTGCAGCGGGCTGACTCGAGGTCAGGGCAGAGGGCTGGGGGGTATTAGGAGGAGGTGCAGGGCAGAAGGCTGGGGTGTGTGTGGAGGTGCAGGGCAGTGGGCTGGGAGTGTGTGGAGGTGCAGGGCAGAAGGCTGGGTGTGTGGGGGGAGGATCAGGGTACAAGGCTGGGTGTGTGGGGGGGTTCAGGGCAGAGGGCTGGGGGTGTGTGGAGGTGCAGGGCAGAGGACTTGGGGAGGTGTGGGGGGTGCAGGGCAGAAGGCTGGAGGATGTGTGGGGGGTGCAGGCTCATGGCAAGGGGCTGGGAGGGATATGCCCTGTTCCACCCCCTTCCCCAAGGCCCGTCCCTACCTCTCTTTGCCTCCTCTACGGAGCAGTGAGCACGCTGCCGCTCGGCTCTGCTCTGTTCCGCTACATCGCCGGCAGGGAGAGCGGGGAGGAGGAGGGGCCGGAATGCACCACGTTGTGGGAAGAAACGGGGGAGGGGGGGAGCGTGACTGCCGCAGGGCCAAGCTCCTGCCCCTGCAGGGGAGAGCGGTGGGCGGGGGGGCTGAGGGGGGTGGGGGGCCGGGACCCCCCCCCGCTCTTCCCTGCAGAGGCAGGAGGCAGAAGCTTGGTCCTGCGGCAGCCAAGCTTCCCTCCTCCCCCTTCTTCCCCCAGTGTGGTGCTTTCCGGCCCCTCCCCCTCTGCCTCCTCCTCTCAGTGGGCAGGCAGCGTGCCACTCAAAATCGGCTCGCGTGCCGTGTTTGGCACGTGTGCCGTAGGTTACCGACCCCTGTGTTAGAGCAAAAGTAACAAATGTAAACAGCATATGCTAAACCTTTGTGTAGTGAAGTCAGTATGTCCTGCATTTTTTTGGTAAAGAGAGGCTGAGAGAGATCCAGCCGCACAGGCAGTGGTGCTGGAACAATTTTCTAGCGGGGGTGCTGAAGGCATGAACTATGTATTTAGGTTGCACCCCTAGTTCCAACACCTATGCGCACTGGCAAAGCTGAACATGCCTGCAGGTTTTTTAAAAAACAAACTAACTCTGTCTCTCAGCAATAATTAGCTGAACTTTTGGACAAGGCAATTTATTTTGTCAGGGTGGTATCAGAATCTTAAAACATAACGAACAAAATTGTGCTTGAAGAGGGAGCAATTCCTATTTTTTGTTAAAGCTCATCCTATACTGTTTAATACTGGAATACAGTGTCCAGTACTGGTGTCCACATTTTAAACAGGATGTGGAAAACTTGGAGGGGATACAGAGAAGAGCCAGAAAAGTTATTTGACAGCTGGAGAAAGTGTCTTACAGAGAGAGACATAAAGAACGCCATCTGTTTAGTTTATCAAAATGAATATTGAGAAGTGACTTCCTTATGGTCTACAAGTACCTTCATGGGGAGAAAATACCATCTGCTAAAAGGCCCCTTTATCTAATGGAGGAAGGCATAACAAGAACCAATGGGTGGTAGTTGAAGCCAGACAAATTCCAGTTAGAAATAAGGTACAATTAAAAAAAAAAAATTTAAACCAGTGAGGGTGATTTACCATTGGAATAAATTACCAAGGGAAGTTGTGACTTCTGTCTCTTGATGTCTTCAGGTCAGGACTTGATGCTTTTCTGGAAGATGTACTTTAATCAAGTACAAGTTATTGGGCTCAATCCAGGGGAAACTTTGCTGAAATTCTATGGCCTGTGATATATACAGGAGGTCAGGTTAGATGATCTAATGGTCCCTTCTGGCATTTAAAAAAAAAAAAACAACCTATGGATTTCTAAGTGAACACAATGGACAGAAATGGTGTTGATCCACGGAGTTCACCAAAGCTTTTGATATGGTCAAGAAGCTAATAGCATCTGAAAGGGTCCTTACACACTGCAATGCATCTTTTCCTGTAAAGGTAGTTTGTGACACTTCCCCAGATGGAATAAGAGCAGTATTTTCACATGTGATAGAAGATCATCCTGAAAGAACTATGGCCTGATTCTAGAGCTCTTACCTCTGCAGAATGTAACTATGCTTAAATTAGTAGAGGAGCTAAAAACAGAGGTAAAATGTTTCACTAATATCTGTATGGTGAAAAAATTTTACTGTGGTTATTGACCATCAACCATCAATTCTTTAACTGGAAGAAAAGATTGCTGGTAATGGCTGCAGCATGGTTACAGAAGCTGGTGATAATCCTAGGTACTCACCATTATGAGTTGAGTTCACTCCTGCCACTTCGAATGGCAAGTAAAAATACGACAGGGGAACCAGAGACAGACAGTATGTTCTTTATGGGAAACTGAACCCTTGACAGTGACAAAAGTCATGGTACAAGTTCTAGGGTTGCCAATTTTGGTTGGACATATTCTTGGAGGTTTCATCACATGACATAATCTTTAATTAAAGATTAATGCCCGGAGACTCCATGACAATGCTGGAGGGTTGGCATCCCTAGGTACAAGATGAAACTAAATATTATCTAGTACTAGCTAAAGTGTATGACACTACAGTGAGCCAATAGACTAATGTACATAAACAACTGTTTCCAGTTTTCTGTGCTTGAAGAGAACTTAAGTGTATATCAAGGTTGACAAATGTGTGGCATGAGACTGGTGATTACTAGGAAGCTCAAGTCACACGTACACCAAGAATTACCTAAAGGCCATTTGGGAATTGTAAACATCAAAGTCCTGGCCAGGAGTTGTGAGTGGAGGCCTGGGATTGATACACAAATAAAAGGAAATGGCAAAACAATTTCCAGGTACAAACACAACACCTGCCTTAACAGGCTCTGTTGCATCCTGGGGAGTGTTCGTCTATTCCATGGCAGCGGGGCCATTTATGGGACATATGTTTTTGATTGTAGTCTATGCCAGGATTGGGCAAAGTTTTTAGCCCCAGGGCAACATCTGGGTCTGGAAATTGTATGGTGGGCCACGAATGCTCATGAAATTGGGGGTTGGGGTGTGGGAGAGCTCTGGCTGGAGATGCGGGCTCTGGGGTGGGGCTGGGGATGAGGAGTTGGGGGTGCAGGAGGATCTCCGGGCTGGGACCGAGGGGTTTGGAGGATGGGAGGTGGATCAGGGCTGGGGCAGGGACGTGGTTGGGGGGCACGCTCTGGGCGGCGCTTACCTCAAGCAGCTCCCAGAAACAGCGGTATGTCCCCCCTCTAGCTCCTACACGGAGGTGCGGCCAGGAGGCTCTGCGCACTGCCCTGTCTGCAGGTGCCACCCCTGCAGCTCCTATTGGCTGTGGTTCCTGGCCAATGGGAGCTGCAGGGATGGCGCTTGGGGCAGGGGAAGCATGCAGAACCCCCTGGCTGCCCCTACGCATAGGAGCCAGAGGGGGGACATGCCACTACTTCTGGGAGCTATGCGGAGTGGGGCAAGACCCCCACCCCACTCCCTGGCTGGAACACCGGAGCAGGGAAAGCCCCAGACACCGCTGATTAAAATGTCTGGAGGGCTGGATGTGGCCCCCGGGCTGTAGTTTGCTCCACCTCTGGTCGATGCCCATTCTAAATGGAGTATTCTGTATGAATTCAACTAATTCAGTGCAGACAATGGAAGTGTTAAGACTATTGTTTTCACAGTTGCTCAGATTGTAAGTGATGATGGAGCTCAGTTCACATCTGAAAAATGTCAATTGTTTGTCAAAAGAAATGGTATCAAACATTTCACATCTCCATACTAACTTCCCACAAATGGATTAGGGGAAAGATTTATCTAGACATTAAAATGAACGATTTGAGCTATAGCTCCAGAGAAGTGTCTTACAATACAAGACTGAGAATTTTCTATTGGCCTAGAGGAATGCAGTATGTACCTACTACTAATTAGATGCCATCATCAGTGCTGTTATTGGGGTGTAATATAAGGTCTGGCCTGCCCTCGTTAGAGCCTGATTGACTTAGTGATGTTCTGAAGATACAGTGTCATCAAATGACAGTGCACTTTTCATCTGGGAGCAAAATGTCTTAGGAAGAGACTACTGAGAAAATGCACGGAAACCTGAAGTGATTACTTCACAGACCGGTCCTCTGTCTTATAGAATAGAAATGGCACCGAACGTCTCATGGAGAAGACATAGAAGAATAATAGAATCATAGAAGATTAGGGTTGGAAGAGACATCAGGAGGTCATCAGCGTTCGAACACAAGTTCAGTGGGATGTTCTATACCAGTGATGCCTAGTGAAAATACCAAGCCTACAGTATAGTTGCAGACAGTGATGTGTGATAGTGCCTCATGTCCCTGTTTCTACTACAAGTGACCCTAACACTACACAGCTGGAGGATGTTGCTGATGTAGCCACTGTGACGTTGTAGTTTATATGGTTTTATAAAAATATGCTAATGAGTGAACATAATGTAACTGGAATATGCTTCATGCAAAAGGTCTCTTGTAAGGTATCATTACAAAGCTTATAATCTGAGTGTGATCATCCTATTTGTATAAATGTACCACTCTTGTATCTGAAACTAGCAATATGAAATATAACTCTGTGGGCCTATTGTAATTATGCAAAGTGTGGGCCATTAATGGTGTTTTGGAATCTTGATGACTCCCATTAACCAGGACAATTGACTGCAGATGTGTATTTTACCTGTAAGTCTTCCTGTATACGTGTGTGCTGGCAAGTGGGCAATGAAGTCTTGCAGTGATATGTGATCATGTCACCTGAACTGGAACCCATCTTTAACCCGGTGTCTTTCCATTGAGAAGGAGGGGATGGGAACCCAGAGAGGGACAAAGGATTCCCGCCTTATGCAAAAGATATATAAAGGGGTGGAAGAGAACAAAGCAGGAGGAGCCATGATGAAGAATCTCCTAGCTACCATCTGAACTGGAACAAGAGATGTACCAGGGGAAAGAATTGTGCCCAGGCCTGGAAGGTGTCCAGTCTGAGGAAAAAACTTACTGAAACATCTCTGAGGGTGAGATTATCTGTATTCAGTTTGATTACACATAGATTTGCGCATTTTATTTTATTTTATTTTGCTTGGTGACTTACTTTGTTCTGTCTGTTACACTTGGAACCATTTCAATCCTACTTTCTGTATTTAATAAAATCACCTTTTACTTATTAATTAACTCAGAGTATGTATTAATACCTGCGGGGAGCAAACAACTGGGCATATCTCTCTATCAGTGTTATAGAGGGTGAACAATTTATGAGTTTACTCTGTATAAGCTTTATACAGGGTAAAACGGATTTATTTGGGTTTAGATCTCATTGGGAGTTGGGCATCTGAGTGTTAAAGACAGGAACACTTCTGTTAGCTGCTTTCAGGTAAACCTGCAGCTTTGGGGCAGGTAATTCAGACCCTGGGTCTTTGTTGGAGCAGACGGGTGTGTCTGGCTCAGCAAGATGGTGCTGGAGTCCTAAGCTGGCAGGAAAAGCAGGAGCAGAGGTTGTCTTGGCACATCGGGTGGCAGTTCCCAAGAGGGTTTCTGTGATCCAACCCGTCACAGCCACACACCAGAAAGTACAGATACTTTTCCAGATGTTGTTGTGATAGCTACCTGATCCTATCCAGAGAGAAATAGTTAACCACCTCTCAGTCATAATTGGTAGCCTGCAGTATATTTAATTATAGTAATGCATTTGTAACTTTTAAAAAAGTGTCCTTTACATTAAAAGGAGAAGAATATGCAGTGTGTAGGTAGTATTATTAGTGGAATTAAAGTAGTATCCCTTTAAATAGTTTGTGAACCCCCAGTGGCCCTCACTGTCTCCTGTGTTCCAGAAACCAGACCACTGCCAGAGCAGTAGTGTATGTGCATAGCTAGGTCTTGAATGTGGTATATATTTATTAAACATGGTTATTCCGGACCCCTCTGTACCCAGCTGGTTCCTTCCTACTACTATTGTGGTTTAAAGGGCAAAAGACAAAACAGATACCTACATCAAAACACAGCATTCAGTAACCAAAGATGAGCCATAGTTTCCACTTTTATGCAGAGAAAACGAGAACTCAGGGTGTGTATTGTTTCAGAGGAAGCAAAACAAGGCACACCCAGGAACAGGTCAGGTATTACATATCCTCAGAGCTCCAGAACTTCATTAATAGCTTATGTAGTGCTGATTGATTCTGCAAGCTGGGATTCTCAGGTTATGGCTTCATGGGGTAGCGTTAAGGGAAAACACTATTATACAGCATTGCAAGGACAGAAAGAGGCTAGAGTCGAGTGTGTGGGAGATCTTAGAAGCATGCTGGAAAAATACTTCCTACACCCTCTAGAAACTCACTAACAAGTATCAGCAAGAACATTAAATAGAAACGGTATCTGTCAATGGTTGGAGAAACACGAGTTCCTCTTGTGGAAAGCTTAGGTCAAATTTTGCCATTGGGATAATAGCTGGACACAACTTCACTGAGGTCAATGGAGTTGCAACTATTTACATCAACAGTGAATTTGGCTCCACATCAGTGGCCACTGTAGAAAACTAAATAGCTCTCAGGATTATAGGTGTAACTGATTAAAAACAGGTGACATGGCAAGCTTGTTTGGAAAGTGGTTACACTGACATAAATGTCGACCTAATGCTGTAGTGTGGACCAGGCCTAAATCCACTGTCCTGGGCTACTTCCTATCTCAAGCTCTTCAGTTTGGGGTATGGCTGCTAAAGTCCAAACAGTCTGTAGTGGCTTAACTCAACAGCGTCCCCTTATGAACCTTTTGTGGCATCTTGCAGGTCCCTGTGGGCAGGGCTGCATAAGTAAGATTGGAGGGGACAACATGTCTCTAGTTCAGTCAGACAGTTCACTCGCTACGAGGTGCTCCTTGGTCTCCCCAGCAGTCTCCCTTGGTCAGGGACGCAGCACTTCTTCCCCAGTGGCTGCCTCGTCTCCTAGTGATGCTTCCCTAGCGTAGGGATGCAAGTAGCTCCTGCCTTTTCACCAATTGGCCCTGAATTGAGCCAGGTTCTCTCCTTTTTTTCCTCTGGCCTGGCCTGGCATTGGCTGCAGGTATAGCGAGGCATGCCTCGCTGGTCCCCAGGCTCTCTTTAACCCTTTTCATGCTGGTGTGGGGTTTCTCAGCTTCATCACAAGCCCATTAAAACAAAATGCATTTTAATATAGCCACATACCGTATACAGCTAGGAACAAAGAATGCAGGCCACATCTCCAGACTGGGGGGATGAGGGGGAGGGGCACAGGACTGTATTCTGGAAAGCAGTGATTCTGGAAAGAATTTAGGGGTCATAGTGGACAAGCAACTGAACATGAGCACCCAGTGCGTTGCTGTGACAAAAATGGATAATGTGATCCTGAGATGTACAAATGGGAGAAGTTAGTAAGGGTCGGGAGGTGATTTGACCTCTGTATACGGCACTGGTGACATTGCTACTAGCATACTGCATTCAGTTCTAATGTCCACATTTTAGAAAGGATAGTGAAACATTAGCAAGAGTGAAGAAAAGAGTCACAAACATGGTTTGAGAACTCAAAACCCACAAAACCTTACATTGAGAGACTTAAAGAACACAATTGGTTTATCTCATCAAAAAGAAGACTGAGAGATGACTTGATTGCAGTGTATAAATATCTTCTGTTAGAGATTCACAAGATCTCTGCTACGCCTCTGCTTTTAAGCAGTCCCTTGGAGGAGCCTCTTCCATGTGCCAGAGCCCCAAGGGGTCCCACTCTTCCTTAACGGTAGGCCAAGCAGCCTCGATGCCTCCAGAAATGAGCCCCGGGCTCCAGCACTCCTATTTCACACCATGCCCTCTTCCCAGAGAGTCCAACTGAGACAGACTCCTGGTCTGAGACTTTTACACTCTTCAGGGACCAATGAACCTCTGCAACTATTTGCAGTGACACCAAGCAGCCTTTTCAAAACAGAGGAGGGTTTATTAGTCAATTGGAACACAGCATTGGGAACATAGATGGTGGGTATAATTGGCTAGGGAAGGCTTAGCCTCCCTTGGTGGAGCCGCTGCTGCCGGACACCTGGTTGTGGGTTTTGGCAGTTTGCACAGGGGAAGTTTTTGCTTATTATTATGCCCCATGCAGGTTCTGGGGTGGCTGAGGAGGTGGTACGTGCTACTCAGCTTCCTGGATTCATCTGTAATCTCCCTGGACTCACATACCGCTGTCTCAGCCACCCCGAACCTGCGTGGAGCATATCAAAAGCTCAGGTTCTTCATGAAGAGACAAGAGCTTTTCCCCTGGGGTGGCTTGGGGTCTCAGGTGGGGAGGCGTGGCATGGCTGGGGGGAGGGGCTTGGGCAGAAGGGGTGGGGCTCGGGGGCTAGCTTCCCTGAAGGGAAACTCCACCTGCCACCCATGATTGGGACGTTTCTTAGGTTAGCCAGCACTCCATATAAACAAGTGCTGTGGAATCCTCTTGTTGGCTCTTTCCCACCCGACGCTAGGGTTGTGGGGTTAAGATGGGCTCCCTGCCCGGAAGTGGCTGCCATGTCCCTCCGTCTCCTAGGCGCAGGGGCGGCTACTGGAGCTTCGCACGCGGCCCCCACCCCAAGTGCTGGCTCCGCAGCTCCCATTGTCCGGAAACCCCCTCCCACACTCCAATTCCCATCCCAGAGCCCCCTCCCACACCCTGAACCCCTCATTTCTGGCCCCACCCCAGAGCCCTTACCTCCCTGCATCCCAACCCCCTGCCCCAGCCCAAAGTCCTCTCCCGCACTCCAAACCCCTCAGCCCCACCCCCCCCAGCCCAGAGCCCCCTCCTACACCCGATATCCCTCATCCCCAGCCCCTCCCGAGAGCATGCATCCCCAACTCCTTGCCCCAGCTCACTGAAGATGAGCCAGTGAGAGAAGGTGGGGGACACTACACAAAAATGAGGAGGCTAGAGAAGGGGCGGGGCAGGGGTGTTCAGTTTTCTGCAATCAGAAAGTTGGCAACCCATCTCATAGAACTGGAACCTACCTCACACCCATCTCTTTGTCAGTCCCAGGTGAGAGTTGCTGAGTCTCTCTGAAAGTCGGCTCTTATCCCTGCCACCTGACATCACTGTCCTCCTGCAGAGCCATGCTGAGTTCACATGTTCTGTCTGCCAGTGTGTCTCCTTGTTACATGTTGATTGTTTAGTCCTTGGGGCTCCCAATGATATGGGCGGGTTTCAGCCCTACTTTTAACAATCCATTCATAGCACTCCAGACAGTTATGTGACACAAGCACTTCACTGTGATCTGTTCTGCCCCAAGAACAGCTTCTTAACACTTTTGCACCATCTGAGTAGCAATCCCAAATCAAGTAAGCCCCTGTCTTGTATGTCATTCCTACAAATATTGCAGACAGTTCCCACTTCCTCACACCTTCACACTAAAGGGCTCTTTAATCTAGCAGAGAAAGGCATAACAAAAACTAGTGATTGAAAGCTGAAGACAGACAAATTAAAGTTAGAAATGAGTCAAACAATTTCAGCAATTAGGGTGATTAACCATTGGAACAAACTACTAAGAGTGGGGTGGATTCTCCATCTCTTCTTGTCTTCAAATCATCACTGGATGCCTTTCTGGAAGATATGTTTTAGCCAAAACCAAAGTTATGGTTTAGAAAAACACAAGTTATTGAGCTCAATACAGGGGTAACTGGGTGAAATGTAATGGTCTGTGACGTACAGGTCAGACTAAATGATGTCATATGGTCTCTTCTGATCTCGTCTGCTAGATTAAAGAGAGTCTTAGTGCTTGATATCTTCTCTCTGTGTGAGTGAATATAGATACTGATCGAACAACCTCTTAACATTTTCTTTGATAAATAAACAGATTGAGTTACTGTAGCCTTTTAGTGTAAGCCATATTTTCCAGATGTTAAATCATTCTTGAGGCTCTTGTCTGACCCATCTCCAGTTTGTCGATATTCTTTTTAAAATGTGGACACCAAAAAGGCACATAATATTCCAATAACTGCCTCACTAAGGTAATATCACTTCCTTGTTCCTGCTCAGTATTTTCCTGTTAATACATCCAAGTACTGTGTTTAGCCCTTTTTGTCACAGTATCACACTGAGACCTCATGTTTAGTTGCTTATCTACAATCAGGGCCGGCTCCAGGCACCAGCAAACGAAACAGGTACTTAGGGCGGCCACTGGGAAGGAGCGGCATGTCCGGGTCTTCAGCGGCAATTCGGCGGCAGGTCCCTCAGTCCCTCTCGGAGCGAAGGACCCGCCGCCGAATTGCCGCTGAGGAATGAAGCAAGTGCCGCCAATCGGAGCTTTTTTTTTTTTTAAATTAATTTTAGGGCTGTCAAGCGATTAAAAAAATTAATCGTGATTAATCGTGCTATTAAACAACTATAGAATACCATTTATACCATTTAGTAATACCATTTCTTTAAATATTTTTGGATGTTTTCAACATTTTCAAATATTGATTTAAATTAGAACACAGAATACAAAATGTACAGTTCTCACTTCATATTTATTTTTTATTACAAATATTTGCACTGTAAAAAAACAAAAGAAATAGTATTTTTCAATCCCCCCATTACAAGTACTGTAGTGCAATCTCTTTATCATGAAAGTTGAACTTACAAATGTAGAATTATGTACAAAAAAACCTGCATTCAAATATAAAACACTGTAAAACTTTAGAGCCTACAAGTCCACTCAGTCCTACTTCTAATTCAGCCAATCGCTAAGACAAACAAGTTTGTTTACATTTGCAGAAGATAATGCTGCCTGCTTCTTGTTTGCAATGTCACCTAGAATTAAGAACAGGCATTCTCATGGCACTGTCGTAGCCGGCATCACAAGATATTTACGTACCAGATGCGCTAAAGATTCATATGTCCCTTCACGCTTCAACCACCATTCCAGAGGATCCATGCTGATGAATTGATGGGTTCTGCTTGATACAGCGGCGGCTCCAGGCACCAGCGCTCCAAGTGTGTGCCTGGGGCGGCAAGCCACAGGGGGTGCCCTGCCCGTCCCTGCGAGGGCGGCAGTCAGGCGGCCTTCGGCGGCATGCCTGCGGGAGGTCAGCCGGCCCTGCTAATTTGGCGGCGGGTACACCGAATCTGCGGGACTGGTGGACCTCCTGCAGGCATGCCGCCAAATCCGCGGGACTGGGGACCTCCCACAGGTGTGCCGCCGAAGGCAGCCTGCCTGCCATGCTTGGGGTGGCAAAAAACAATTCAAAACAAGTGCAGACCAATGCATGTTAATTTTCATCATCTGAATCAGATGATGTCTGACTCTGAGGCCTGGTCTACACTATGAGGTTAGGTCGAATTTATGATGAATACATCTACACAACCAACCCCATTCCACTGACCTAAAGGGCTCTTAAAATCGACTGCTGTACTCCCACCCCGACGAGGGGAGTAGTGCTAAAATTGACCTTCCTGAGTTGAATTTGGGGTAGTGTAGACACAGCACTGTGCAATTAGATGGTATTGGCCTCTGGGAGCTATCCCAGAGTGCATCAATGTGACTGCTCTGGACAGCTCTTTCAACTCCGATGCACTAGCCAGGTAAACAGGAAAAGCACCGGGAACTTTTGAATTTAATTTTCTGTTTGGTCAGCGTGGTGAACTCAGCAGAATAGGTGACCATGCAGTCCCAGAATCGCAAACGAGCTCCAGCATGGAGCGAACGGGAGACACTGGATCTGACTGCAGTATGGGGAGAAGAATCTGTGCAGGCAGAACTCCGATCAGCAGAAGAAATGCTGATATATATGCCAAAATCGCACAGGACATGGTGGAGAGAGGCTACACCAGGGATGCACAGCAGTGCCGCGTGAAAATTAAGGAGCTCAGGCAAGCCTACCAAAAGACAAAGGAAGCAAATGGTCACTTCAGGGCAGAGCCCCAGACATACCGCTTCTATGATCAGCTGCATGCCATTGTAGGGGGGGACCTACCAGTACCCCAACACTCTCCGTGGACACCTGCAAGGTGGCAGCCTCACACAACACGGATCAGGATTTTGTGGAGGAGGAGGAGAATGCGCAGCAGGCAAGCGGAGAATCCGTTCTCCCCGGCAGCCAGGACCTTTTCCTCACCCTGGAGCCAATACCCGCTCAGGGTCTATTGTTCCCAGACCCTGAAGGCGGAGAAGGCACCTCTGGCGAGTGCACATTTGTAACGATTCTACAGGGGTTAAAAGCAATTGTGTTTTAATGTTTGATTTGCCCTGAACAATTGGGATGCATTCGCGGCCAGTACAGCTACTAGAAGAGTCTGTTAATGTGTCTGGGGATGGAGCGGGAAACCTCCAGGGACATCTCCATGAAGCTCTCCTGGAGGTACTCTGAAAGCCTTTGCAGAAGGTTTCTGGGGAGGGTTGCCTTATTTCGTCCTCCACAGTAGGACACTTTACCACACCAAGCCAGTAGCAAGTGGTCTGGAATCATTGCAGCACAAAGCATGGCAGCGAATGGTCCTGGGTTTTGGTCGCATTCATGCAAAATTAGGTCTTTATCTTTCTGTGTTAACCTCAGGAGAGAGATATCATTCATGGTCACCTGGCTGAAATAGGGGAAGTTTTGTAAGGGAACAGTAATCCCCTCTGTTTGGTGATCCCCGAATATGTTGAACAGCACTGGTCTCAGAACAGATCCTTGGGAGGTGCTATTTACCCCTCCATTTATTCCTACCCTTTGTTTATTATCTTTTCACCAGTTACTGATCCATGAGAGGAGGATGGTCCCGCTTATCCCATGACTACTTAGTTTTCATAAGAGACTTTGGTGGGGGCCTTGTCAAAGGCTTTCTGAAAATCCAAGTACACTATATCCACTGGGATTAGCCTTGTTGACCCCCTCAAAGAATTCTAATAGATTGGTGAGATATGATTTCCCTTTACAAAAGCCATGTTGACTCTTCCTCAGCAAAGTATATTTATTTATGTATCGGATCATTCTGTTCTTTACTATAGTTTCAACCAAGTTATCTGGTACTCAGGTTAGGATTACTGGCCTGTAATTGCCAGGATTGCCTCTGGAGACTTTTTAAAAAATTGGTGTCACATTAGCTATCTGTCAGTCACCTAGTACAGAGGCTGATTTAAGTGGTAGGTTACATACCAAGTTAGGAGTTCTGCAATTTCATATTTGAGTTCCCTCAGAATTCTTAGGTGACTTATTACTGTTTAATTTATCAATTTGTTTCAAAACCTCCCCTGCTGACACCTCAATCTGGGACAGTTCCTCAGATTTGTCACCTAAAAAGAATGACTCGGGTGTGGGAATCTCCGTCACATCCTCTGCAGTGAAAACCAATGCGAAGAATTAATTTAGCTTCTCTGCAATGGCCTTGTTTTCCTTTGGTGCTCCTTTAGCACCTCTATCGTTCAGTAGCCCCACTGACTGTTTGGCAGGTTTCTTGCTTCTGCTGCTTAAAAAATTGTTTTGCTGTTAGATTTTGTGTCTTTTCCTAGTTGTTCTTCACATTCTTTTTTGTCCTGGTTAATTATAGTTTTATACCTAACATGCCAGAGTTTATGCTCCTTTCTATTTTCTCAGTGGGATTTGACTTTCACATTTTAAAAGATGTCTTTTTGTCTCTGACCACCTCTTTTACTCTGTTGTTTAGCCATGGTGGTGTTTTTTTTGCTCCTCTTACGGTTTGTTTCTTGGGACTGGGGGGTTTTACATATAGTTTGAGTCTCTATTATGGTGTTTTTAAAAAGTTTCCATGCCACTTGCAGGCATTTTATTCTTGTGACTGTTCCTTTTAATTTCCATTTAACTAGCCTCCTCATTTTTGTGTAGTGTCCCTTTTTGAAGTTAATTGCTACTGTGGTGGGTTTCTTTGATATTTTCCCTCCAACAATGATGTTAAATTTAATTACATTATGGTTGCTATTACCAAGCAGTTCAGCTATATTCACCTCTTGGACCAGATCCTGTGCTCCACTTAGGAGTAAATTTCTGAGAATTTCCTTGTGGGTTCCAGGACTAGCTGCTCAAAGAAGTAGTTATTAATGGTGTCTAGAAATTTTATCTCTGCATTCCATCCTGAGGTGACATGCTGTCAGTCAATATGGGGATAGTTGAAATCCCCCATAGTTATTGGGTTTTCTTCTTTCTGAGCCTTGAGCATTTCACAATTTCTGTCACCATCCTGGTCAGGTGGTTGGTAATAATATTCCTACTACTATATATGGAATTTCTATGCACAGAGATGCTGTTTGATTCATGTAAGATATCTACTATATTTGACTGTATACTTTTTTCACATAGAGTGTCACTCCCCCACCAATGTGACCTACTCTGTCATTCCTATATATTTCATACCCTGGCATTAGTGTCTTATTGATTATTATTGTTCCACTGAGTGTCTGTGATACCTGTTAAAAGAGAATATTGATGTAATACCAGACACTCTATTTCACCTTCTTAGTATTTAGACTTCTTGCATTTGTGTACAAGCACTTATAAAATTTGTCAATATTTAGTTCTCTGCCTTCATGTGATATAATTGAATGGGACTGTTTCTCTTCAGTTCCTACTTGTAATTGATCAACTTTTATCCTCTCCTCTTTACTAGGATATAGAGTATACCCTTTAATGAATCCTCCCGTAAGGGATGTCTCTGACCGAACAGTGTGCGTCTCTGCACCTAGTGGCTTTCCCCCAGCTCTTAGTTTAAAAACTCCTCTACAGCCTTTTTAATTTTACATGCCAGAAATCTGGTTGTTTTAGTTTAGGTGGAGCCCATCTTCCTTGTATAGGCTCTTCCTTTCCCAAAAGGTGTCCCAATTCCAAACAAACCTAAATCCTTCCTCTAAACACAGTCACCTCATCCAGGGATTGAAACCATTCAGTTCTGCCTGTCTAACTGGCCCTGAGTGTGGATATGGAAACATTTCAGCGAATGCTACCCTGGAGGTCCTGGACTTCAATCTTTTACCTACTTGCCTCAATTTGGCCTGTAGGACCTCTCTCCTACCTTCCCCTATGTTATTCGTACCTACATGTACCATAACTACTGGCTCCTATGCAGCACAAACCCAACTATCTATATTTCTACATATCTACATTTTTACAAGTGGAATATAGTTTGAATTTTAAACCTGTAATGATCACTCACACTTTACGGTGGTGGTGGTGGTGGGGTAGCTTCTCCCTAAAGGCTCAGAAACAAACAGCTGAAGTCCCTCCCCCACCCCCCAAAAAAAACAACCCACACACATTTTTACAATTTTTTAAGCCAATCTCATGCTTTACGGAAAGGGATGACTTGTGATTGATGACAGCTTGGACTTGCTTGCCGTGGACAAGATCCCAAGGTGGCATCATTATTTTGGATCACCTTCAAAGCTATTGAATATTCCAGACTGCTAAGAAAGCGGCTCTCCCCACCCAGGCAGGAGTCTCTTCTCAACACGATGCTGTAATTTAGACATGGCCTAGGACAGCCCCCTCCTCTCCTGCGCATCCATAGCTGCAGGCAAAGTGGGACAGGAGCAGGCTGGGGCTCCCGCTCCCCAAGGGTTGGGTTATTTAGTGCCAGCTGGAGAAGTCATTTCAAGAAAAACCTAAAAATCAAGGGGCTGAAGTGGCCACTCCTGCAGCCCCCATGGGCGGTCAGCCTGAGGGCAGGATCAGGGCCCGACCAGCAGGGGGGCCAGGGGACAGTTCACTAACGGGCTGCTCCAGCTCCTCCGGCGTAAGCCCAGTCTCGCCTCCGCCCGCTGAGGCTGCAAGGAGCCAGCGAACCCCAGCCCCGCTGGGGCCGCCAGCCTCTTGCCTCGCCCCCGCCCTGCAATGTGTGCGCGGCTCCGCCCGCCGCGCTCCGGAGGCGGCCCGGTGGAAGCGGGGGGCGGGCTCACAGCGCGGGGGAGGCCGGGGGCAGGAAGGCGCAGCGTGGCCAAGGGGCTTGAGCGTCTCGCTGCTCCAGCGGGGACGGTCCGGTGCTGGCAGCATCTGCCTGGGCAGCGCGGCGGCGCCTCTCTCCCCAGCAGCAGCCGCGGGACTCGCCGGCGGGGCCTCCTCGATGTGTGAGAGGCGGTGGGAGCTGCTCGCCGGCCATCCCCGGGACTCGGCGCCCGCTCCATGCATCTCTGAGCCGAGCCGCCGCTAAGCCTGCTCCTGCTGCCGCCGCTAATCTCCCCTCCCCAGCCAGCCCTGCTCCGCTCCCTGCCTGCCGGCTGCTGCTCGCCTGCCTTCAGTGCTACCAAACCCGCTCTGTTTGCGTCCACTCTGGCTGCCAGTACCGCGTCTTCATGAGCCCAGAGGATGTCCGGGAAGCATTACAAAGGGCCCGAAGTCAGCTGCTGTATCAAATATTTTATCTTTGGCTTCAATGTCATTTTCTGGGTAAGTGCCGCGGTTTTATTGCTGTGGTGCCACCGGTGCAACGCACGGAAAGGACAGTCAGGAGTGTGTGAAAAATACAACACGAGAGAGGTGTGTGCGCGCATATATGTGGAGCGTGTATGTTCATCCTCCTCCCCAGTCTCCCAGATCAGCCACATCCATTCCCCCCCTGCCCCGATCATACAGGTTCGCATGTCGGATTCTCTGCATCTTGAAACAAAGCTTTCTCCCTCTTCCCTCCCCCCTCTTAATTGCTTTTGTCGTAGGTGTGAAGAGTGTCCCTCCCCTCCCCCTTTGTCATGGGAGAAGTAGAGAATTGACGAGACACCCAGGCCTGGAGAATGGGTTGATCTACGATTTTCCTCGGGGACATTACAATAATACATGCAGATCAAGTGCTAGGAGCAATGCAGTTTGGGAGGATGGTTACACAGTGACTCGTACGGATATGCAGGGGATTTGTTGTGATTAGATTTTGTTGTTTAATAATAACGGGAGGGGGAGGAAACTGTTCCCTCCCCTGAAGCCCAGGCTCTTACAATGGTTTGGTTGAGCATTTGCTTGACAGCGGCTGTGTTGCTGGTCTTGTCTTGGTTGCACTGTATCCTGTGACACCATCTGTAGCGTTGTGTATGGAGTAGTCAGAGCCGTATATTAGAGAGTAACCTGCATATAATAATATTTCTAGTACGTTTTTCACATGCCTGTTTTGAATGAGACACACATGTAACATGATGCATAATCTATAAAGTCAGGGTCAATACAGCGGATGGGTTTATATGTTGTTGGAAACACTAAAACATGGCCTCATCCATGTATATATCATTTATTATAGCAGGAGGAGGGCTCTTGTATTTATAAAGCGCATCTCCCCATAATTTATACCAGTTAGCAATGATGAAGACAGACTTATTAAACAGAGATGCTGTAGGTGTGCCGGGGGGACTGTGAAAGCATGTGTGAACACAGACTTAGAAGGCAGGTCTTTGGAATTTAAAGGTTGGCAACAAAAGATTCTGAACTCCATTATTACAGATGGGAAAACAGTTATTTTTCCCTTCTCATCTCACCACCAGTACTGATAATCTTCAGCATCCATGGAAAAAATAGATAAGGATCAGGTGATAACAAGTGTTTAGTGATGATGTGGTGTCTCTTTTCTTAGAATGTAAAGATGGTGGCCCTGGTAAAGATCTCTGTAAGACTGTCATAATTTTTTAAAGTGGTTATTTTGAACAAACAAACAAAAAAAAGAAACTCGATTTATTTTTTCAACATAAGCTTAAAATAGTTCAAACGCTCATTTTATATTAATGTTTACTTGTCCCTTCCTTACCTCCTATCATACATGGTACTCTTTCAACAGCCATATCAGTTGTTTTGTTTGCTCCAGTTTTAAAGGTGTGTGTGTTTAATTCCTTTACATGTGTGATGCAGTGAGCACAGATGTTTTCCAGCAAAAAACAGAAGTACTTGCAGAATACTTGTGTACCATTCCAGTGGCCCTCAGGATCAAGGGGGAGAAGGATTATATTGATACCCTAATAAATTATATATAGAATAAGTGTGGTGTGTTTCTTGGCCAACCAGTCATTTTCAGTGAATGAGATACTATTCTTCTCCCTATTTAACTGTGCTTGCCTTGTCCTATAAATACTGAGGCTAGGTCTACACTGGGCGGGATCGATTTAAGATACGCAAATTCAGCTACGCGAATAGCGTAGCTGAATTTGACGTATCCTTTTTGACTTACCCCGCTGTGAGGACGGCGGCAAATCGACCGCCGTGGCTCCCCCGTCGACGGCGCTTACTCCTCCTGACGAGGTGGGAGTACGCGCGTCGATTCAGGGATTGATTTATCCGTCTAGATGAGACGCGATAAATCGATCCCCGAGAGATCGATTTCTACCCGCCGATCCGGGCTGGTAGTGTAGACTAGCTCTAAGTATGTGGACAATGGCAGTTGGATTAGTGTCTTTTTCTTATGTAGGCTTATATCTTTGCATGAAAAGGACACAGGAGGCTAACAAATTATTTACTACTTTCATGTTGGTTGGCTGAGGCTCACTCAGTTTAGTTATCAAAATGAATAGCAGAGTTCCATGTGTTACAGTTGAATTGGTGGATCCCAGATTTCTGAGGGAAGGTCCTTGGGCAGTATGGTGCAGTGGAGAGGCGGTTGCTGGACTGGGAATCAGGAGACTTGAGCTTATTCCCAACTCTGCTGTTGGCTTGTTGTGTGGCCTAGATATCTGAATTTCCTATTTGCAAAATGCGGTTCATGATACTAGCCCTCCTTTACAAAGCCCTTTGAGATATACAGCGCGTTTCATCTACAGAGGTGTTATGTGTTTTTATTGTCTTAGTTATTTCCTCAAAACAGTACTGGCTTTTTGTGAGGAGAGGCGACATGTACGACAGTTCCAAATAACAGGCAGTCATCTTCCAGAGTATGCTTAATGTAGTTTTCTTGACTTGTTAGCAACTTGCTCAGTGTTCAGTCACGCAGCTGAGCCAGAACTCATGTAAAAGAAAAAATAATTTCAGTTGCCTATGCAAGGAGAGCAGTAATTGAGGAAAACTGCACCATTAGTTGTTTTAAGAAAGCTCAGATCTTTTACTGAGAATGTTATTGTGTAAAACATTCTCTTTCAAACATCTTGCATAAACCCTTCAAAAGTGTGTAGTACCTTTCCAGAAACATCTAGCAAAGACCTAGTATGTGCTGTTTGTATCAACAGTTTAAAAAAAAATGAAGAAAAAACGTAAACCTTCCGTTTCTGCATCATAAAATAGCAGAGTGAAAATGGAGTGAAGTGAGTTAGGAGCAGCACCATTTCGAACAATGAAAAGTGATGGAACTTTCAACAGAGAAATGTGGTATAGGTATTTTAATTACAGTTGGGATATTGGCACATAATCTAAAGACACATACCATTTTAACTTTACAATATAGAACAAAATGTACATAACTTCACACCTTTAATGTTTAGAATGAAGACAAAATAATCTAATTCCTTTTGTTTAGCTTTGTGTTTTTACATGGGGAAAAAAAACAAACCAGAACCCAACAGCAACAACAGATTTGTACCCAGTTAGTGGAAGTTGCACCTCTTTATTTGAAGGCAGAATTGTGCCCTTCAGGAGACAACTCTTAATCTTTTAGTGCCTCGGATAACATGGCCCAAATTCTGCACTCTGTTATGTTCATCCAACTACACTTACTTTAGTAGAGCTGCATTGGGGAAGGGTGGGTTGGTAACAACAGAATGTTGCCTTGTTTGTACATGCAGTATAAATCACAACTTTAGATACATTTGTAATTTTAGGTTACATATTTTTGAAAACCCAGAGTTAAAGACATTACATTTAATATGCTAGAGGAGACCTGCAAAGGATTTTATAAAATTCAGGATTGTTTCCTGCCCCCCTTTTGGGCTAGAGGTAGGAGGGGATGAAGGAGTATGCTTTATGATGTATAAATAAAGTTTTTTTTTGTGTTTTTTTTTTTTTTTTTTTTTTTTTTTTTCCCCTTGCTCGTGTCTTATCTCAGGTATTGGGAATGCCCGAGTAATCCTTCAGCAAAACAAGACTTTGAAGTGTTGGAGAAGTTTATTATGTGAGCTTGCAACACCTTAATAGAAGCAGGGATGTTTAACACTAACAAATGTCCTTTCTCCAAAACGTTACTTGAACACTGAAACAAAATATAAACCAAACAAAACAAAGATTTAAATACGGGAAAGGGATATTTAGTCTGACTATCTGTTGCTCAGCTTTCCCTTTCCAGGCCCTTGTTGACTAGAGTACTGCCCCAGGCTTTAACTTGATCAGTTTAGTGTGTGTTAAGACATGCTCTGCTGTTTCTGCACTACACTTCTAGAATGTATGTTACCGATCACATTCTAAAAACCTTTAAATCCTAGTCTAGACAAAACCAGTGTCTTCCAGCCTATGAAGAACCTGAATTCCTAACAAAAATCAAAAGGGAAGAAAAATAGCTTCTGTTAATTTTTTTAATTACCAAAAACGTTCAGGCCTTCTTTATATGTCAGAATGAAGCCAAAAAGGCACAAGAGTGGCTTTCCCCTCTGCAAATTAGTTTTAAGCTGTTACCTTATTTCCAAGTAAATTAAGGCCACATTCTGTCCTTTGTTACATGCAGTTTCCATTGATTGCATGTATGTCTCAAGGCAGAATTTGGACCATACTCTAATTCCATTGACTCTAAACTAATAGAGAAGGGAGGTACAGAGAACTTTAGCACATCAGACAGAAGCCTATTTTTTTTCTTATGATTCACCGTAAATTGCAAGATGTAGTGAGATGATGATACATCAGCATATTACAAGTCATAATTTGTGTTTTAATTTGCTAGGCATCTGTTAGTTTTGATAGTAACCATATGGGAGTCTAAATTGTCTTCTGAATTACAGGAAGATAGTAAAAAGAAAGCTAAATATGTTGATGTAAGTGTCCTACAAGAAAAGAGTTGAAAGGTGCATTGACATGTGAGGGACAAGTAATTGACTGCTCGCTTGAATTCTGTAGATAATTGATAGTGTGTTCTCAAGGTGACATAGAATCATTTCCCCATTACACTGTGTTTTCAGAAATTGAAAAATGAAATTTGGAAATACAAGTTTTCTCTCCTCCATAAAACAAAAATTTTAATGAGAGATTGTTTTAACATGATCTTTAAACAGCTTCTGTAATGTTTTATCCATAGAAAGTACTCTAGGACGATAACCATCCAGTTAAGGATGAATGCATTTCAGGACAAAAATAGATGGTCAGGATGCTTCCCCCCCCTCTCCACCCACCGCTTCCACTCTAGATTCAGTCCATTTTCTTCTGTTGTTAATTCAGTCATTTTGGTACATTGGAGACTATTTCATAATGGATCCCAGAAATAGAAAAAAGCTTGTCTTGGAAAATATATGTAATGACTGCTTTGTAACTCTGAAAATTGGTGAATGCATATTGATGTACTAGACAAATTGTCATGAGCTTCTTCCCCACTGCCCCCAAAAAACCCCAATCTACTTTTGTAGTAACAAACGTTTTAAACTAGAAAATATGTCCACATTCTAAAACAGCTCATTTGGACAAAGCACAGAACTCAAATTGAGCAAGAGAGAGCATATTTGTGTATATGGGCATACATACATACATATTTGCACGTTAGAGAAAGTGAATATATGGCAGGGTAGTGGAAGGAAACAAATATTTTTCAAGTGGAAATCCAAGAAAGCCATTTAAAAAAATAATCCTCCAACCATGAAATCTAATTAGAAAATTACTATTACCTAGAAGAAGCTTTCTGTTTTGGGAATAGGAGAATGCAAGGTGGAAGTAAAGGAACTTTCCTTGAAGTACTAATATTTTTCTTCTTAATATGTTTTAAACCAAAATTCAAATATTTGTTCTTTGTGAGTGGAAGACTCTGTGGATCTAGGACCTTAAATAATACTACTGATAAAATATAATCAGCACCTTTTGGATTATTCTTTTCTTCAACTCTATAAGACATTAGTAAAAAGAAGAACAGGAGTACTTGTGGCACCTTAGAGACTAACAAATTTATTAGAGCATAAGCTTTCGTGGACTACAGCCCACTTCTTCGGATGCATCCGAAGAAGTGGGCTGTAGTCCACGAAAGCTTATGCTCTAATAAATTTGTTAGTCTCTAAGGTGCCACAAGTACTCCTGTTCTTCTTTTTGCGGATACAGACTAACACGGCTGTTACTCTGAAAAAAGACATTAGTAGTAAATGGTTGATAGGTGATAGGAAACCTGAGCTTGCAGTCAGTGAAAAACACACAATAAAATTCTTTAGAATTTAGTTTTTTTAACTGTGTTAGGCACTGATCCTAGAAATAGATCACTGCTCTAGACCCTCATGTTTATCCATGCAGAATCCCATTGCCTTAAATAGGATTCTCTTTTTATGTTAGGGTCTGCATTGGTGCATTTGTTTGTAGACTCGTAGCTTTAAAGGAATTGGGGGGGAAGAGGGAGAAGAAAGGGGTGACAACAAGCTGCCTCTTGCTGAAAATGTCTTATAAATTATATTTGGCACCGAGATTACAACTTCTATAAACCTGGAAGGAGCAGCTGGTGTGTTAATAAAGATTAAATCTAGCCATGTTTAATAATCCGTATTCAGTTACCTAATACCAATAAAACAGGAAGATTTGCCTCAAGCATTTAAGTGTAATGTTTTATCTCCAACTAAAACTGAAAAAAATAAAATAAAAATAATTTGCCCCCAAAAAACTTTGAAACCTAATTCTGCCAGGTAGAAGATTCCAGCTTTAGAATAACAATATAGTGATGTAGGGTAGAATCTGCTTTTATACTCTGATTGCCTAAAATATGCAGTGTACTTCTCATATAAATGGGTGTTTGCCTGTCAATAGAACTGTAATGGGTTTTGTTATGGTGTAGGCAGGAACAAGGGGCTGAAAGGCACATGTGGTAACAGAGCTTTATTAGCAATGATCCAGAAGTGACCCTCGGTATTAACTCTTGAAGTGCCTGCCAATACTGCAGTACATTTTAAAAATCTTATAATTTTTCTTAGTCAAACAATGTTTTTTTGTATCTTGAATCATGGCTAAATCCTGTTGTACCAGCTTCTCTTCCTTCCCATCAGGTTCTGCTTTTAAAAAAAGTGCTTTGCTCACATAACTTGTTTAATTCCTGCCCCCCCTTTAACAGAGTAATATTATCCTTTCTTACCGTAGTAATTAACTGCACTGTATTCAGTTCCATTACTGTTCTACACCATAGACAGCAGAAAGCCTGTTCTTTGTTGGCTTGAGACATAATCATTTCTCTTCCATTGCTCTACATAGGTCTATTCTACAAGTTTGAAAATCCCCATTTTCAGAGTCAGGTTTGCTCATATCTGCCCTGAACCTGCAAAAGGATCTGCCTGTCTAGACCTGTATGGAGTCCAGTGACTTCACTGGGACTTTGCATAGGTGTAGGAGTCTGAGGATAGATCCCATTGCTGCATCAGTGCCCAGTTAAGTTAGTTGGTTTTATAAAATATACAGAATTGCTCAGTAATCCTATCTCTTTTCTTGGTTTATATTAAAAATGTCCCTACATGAAATGTTGCCCAGGGGATAAAACCTGGGACTAACAGGCTCTTTGGCTCTGATTGAGCGTGACCTTGAATAACTCACTTATGTCTTGACTTTCAAAGGTGCTGAGCATCTGCAGTCTCTGTGCCACTGGGGTATAAAAATAAATGAGATGAGTGACAGCTAGGTAATGTTTGTTTGTTTGTTTAAAGGACATCAATTTTCACATCATAGGTTCTGCAGATAATATTTCAACTTTCCAATCACTTTTCTCTGGACAGCATTTAGAACAGGGGTCTCAAACACACAGCCCGCGGAGTTATTTTCTGTGGCCTGCCATAGGTGCTGACTCCACTGGCAGCCAAGCTCCCCTCATCCCCTATCCTCCCTCCCTCCCCCCCCCCCCAGTGCGCCACGTCCCTGCTCCTCTGCCTAACTCCCAGTGCTTCCCACTGCCAAACAGCTGTTTTGTGGTGCTCAGGACTTTCCAGGAGTGAGCGGGGAGGAGCGGGGACGTGGAGCGCTCAGGGGAGGAGGTGGAGAAGAGGCGAGGCCGGGATTTGGGGAAGGGGTTGGAATAGGGGCAAGGAGGGGGCGGAGTTGGGGTGGGGACTTTGGGGAAGAGGTTGGAATGGGGGCAGAAAAGGGGTGGGAAGAGGCGGGGCAGGGGCAGGGCCTCATGGACTAGATGAGCAGTCTGAAGTATGAAGTTCAGCATGAATGATTCTTTGGTGTGAGTAGTTGGGAAGAATGTTTGTTAAATGTGGCAATGTATTTTATATGAATAGTTACTTTAAAAAGTTGCTGCCATTACAGCTATGTTGATGGACTGTTAATGTAGATCATCATCAGTGTTACTGACCACATAAGGAATAGTTACAGGTGTTTATATTTTATTAAAACCCCTCTTCGCATTACAGTTTTAAAAAAGTGAATACATTGACTTTTAATAGCATACTATATTACTCTTCTTTTTTTTCATTTTTGACTATACTTTTGTATCGTATGAAAAAGTTTCAGTGATGCGGCCCTTGGTCCAATGTACTAGTCCTCATCTAGTACAAATCACCTTGTGGTGATTTGAGTTTGAGATCCCTGATTTAGAACATGTATTTCAGTACACAGAGAGAGAGTATCTTATTAATGCATTGTCGATTTCACACAACTGGGAAGAATCAATATGCCTCTTCCAGGGATTTGAAAATCCCCTTGCTCCCACTGCAGACTCCTTAACATCAAATAATATTGAAAACCACTTCAAGCAAAGTTCAAGATGTGTGGTGTCTTTTTTCAGTAGCAGGGCCAAGAAATACAATGGAGATGTTCTTGTGCACTTGTGCACTTGTTCCATACAGTTTGCGCTCTGTGATTCTGCAGTGAGTGTATTCATGTTGAATCCTAGGCATTTATTTTAGGGAAAAGCTCTTTTATTGCTTTTTGTTACACTCTCACTCAATAAAAAAAAAAGTTTAACAAGCAGCTGGAAATGAGACCCTTCCATGGAATGTCCACTTGAGCAAAAAAATCAAAGAAAGGTGGTTGGAGTGAGGTGGGTTAGCACTGCAAGTAGAAGTGGTGTATAGAAATTGTTATCCCCATACCTTCGTCTTCCAGAACATGGTGCTAATGAGCTAAATCCTAGTCCCTCTTGATCAAGCCCAAGTAAAAAGATGCATTTCCCCCCGCCCCTCCCCCCCCCCAAAAAAGGTACATGAGAATTCTAACTGGAACAAACTCTTCTCTCAAGCCTTAAAGTTGGGCTTACTCTCTCCTTGGGGAGTTGGGTGTTCTGTTTGTGTCACAGCTTTCCCTTTGTTGTGGGATTTTGGGGGTCAGTGGACGCATTTGGCCTGGGTCCACTGATCAGCACTGTCAGTATTAAATTGATGAGCATAGTATGAATGCTTAGATAAAATTAAAGTCCCCTTGTGCAGTCTCTTAACATCCTGGATACTCCCCACCCATCACACAGTGGAAATACAGCAATTCTGCTGCATTTTGGTCCTCTGTGCCTGCAGAGAGGCTGGGGACCAAGATTTGGACATTAATAAAAATACTGTGGACTTACATAGCCTATTTAACTCAGGGCAAATCTACCCTCCCTCAGAGAGCTCAAAGAAGCAATCTTTGTGCAGGGGTTCTTGGCATGGGCCAGGAGGGAGGGACTCCTCCTTCCAAGCAGTGGAGCACCAGCAAAGACAGCCGCAAAAAAGGGAGGTATCTTGGCTAGAGGATTCACGTAGTATCAGATCTGTTGGTCACAGCCCACGTCAAAGCTCCTCTCCACATTGCTAAGGATGGGTACCCTCCTCTTTCCACATACATGTTGTTCACTGAGTGTGTGGGTCCTGACAAGTGTGGGTTCTCCATAACTGCATTCTCCTTCCTCTGAATGTTCTATTCCACTACCACAGGATCCCTACTTATGTGTAATAAATGTTCTTCCTCTGAAAAACTAGGGACACCAAGCTCAAAAAAATATGCATCTTCTCTGGTAGGGGTTTTGTTATATCACATGGTGCATATGTTGTCAGACTGCCTTTTGTGAAAACAAATAACCCTTCCATTGCCCTCCAATAGATACATGTACTCTTTGAAATGTCATGTGAATATATGTGATTAACATTATTTTTGGCTGTCTTAGAGGATGCTGGTGGAAGAGGGGTGGGCTGTCATGAAGGCACAAAGGCATGCTTGCCAACTAGAACAGTATGGAAGGAAGGAAGGCCTGCTAGATTGATTCCAGATGTTGATTGTATCTGGCCTATCCTAGAATGGCAAAGGAAGTAGGAAATGTAACCAAGAATCTGTTCAAGGTAGGAAACCAGTTTTCAAAATTGGAAAGCCTCTTCCCTTTGTGCCAAAAATAAAATTACACGGAAATTGTCTGTATCAATAGAGCCTGACTCAGACCTGACTTCTTCATCATGATCATCACTCCCATAACCGCATTGAGCAATCAACCAATTGTCTCCACCCCTGATGATTGTGTGTCAGTGCTTGAGTCTCCGCAAAGTCCATTCCTGTCCACTCTTTTATGTTGTCAATCCATCTCTTCTTCTGTCTACCTCTTCTTCCTTCCCCTGTACTGTCCCTTGGAGGATGATCTTGGATAGGCCAGATGATCTTGTTACATAGCCGTACCATTTCAGCTTGTGCTTCTTCACGGTCGTCAGGAGGTCTTCATATGACCTAGCGCATTGGGTGATGTTATGGACCTCTTCATTAGAGACGTGGTCGAAGTAGGAGATGCCCAGGATTTTACAGAAGCATCTCATCTCTACTACCTGTATTTTCCGTTCATGTTCTGCCGTAAGGGTCCATGTCTCTCACGCATACAGAAAAATGGAGATGACCAATGTGTGCAGCAGTTTCAGTTTGGATTCCAGGGAGATGCTCTTATTCCCCCAAATTGGCTTTAGCTTTGCCGCTGCTGCTGTTTGCGCAGTTCTTGCCTGAATTTCTGCCTTGGCTCCTTCATCAGTGATGATTGCCCCTGAATACTTGTCTCCAGCTCTTGTCCACTAACAGTGATACGTGAACTGATCCCATCACCTTTGTTTATCAGCTTGATTTTCTCTGCACTGATTTCCATGCCATATTTTGCAGAGGTTTCATCCAATCATTTCACAAGATTGGCAAGTTCATCTTCGCTGCCTGCCAGGCCGTCAATGTCATCAGCGAACTGAAGATTTGAGATTGTTTGCCCCCCAATGCTGACTGTGCATATGTGATCTTCTAGGGCATCAGTCATTATGCACTCCAAGTAGATGTTGACCTGACTTACACCAATGTAAATCAGGAGTGACTAAGTCCACTGAAGCCATTAGTTACACTGGTGTGAGATCAGAATCAGGCCTATAACATTTACTGTAAAAGAAGAAAATCATTTCTTTACAAAATTAGAAATGCAGTTCTCTAAGGAATGGTATCACTTTCTGCATTAAAATACAGCCAGATAAAGGCTTTTAGGTAGAAGGGAAAATGTTTTTGCAGTAATTAGTCACTAATACAGGATGTAGTATGCCAGTTTTACTCAGTGTCATGACATGTCCTTCCTGCACACTGGGCTTTGGCTCTTTCTCCACATACATTCAGGGTGTTATAAAGTCATGCTGCTTCCTTCCTTCATTTTTTTCCCTTCCAAAAATAAAGGGAGAACAGAAAAGAAGACAAAAGAACAAAAAGCAAAAGAAATGGGAAGTGCGGGGAAGGAAAGGAAGGAAGAGGGGACAGGGCTGGGAAAGGAGAGCGACATCTCAGTTTCCATCTGTTAGGAATTAATCAAGATATTTAAAAAGTTAGACCAAATCTTTACAAATTTGTCTGAGTTCCCTCAACTCTGAATAGTTACCCATTCTTTAGCTGCTAGGTCAGCTGACCTATTTCTTTGTGTGCTGATGACTGAAAAGAAATATATTTCCATATCCAGGTCATTTCCTACCTTGCTTACTTCAACTTCCTCCTCTTGAGCTCCTTGATACCTATCAGTATATCACTCCCTTCCAGTCTGTCCAAAATTCAGGTGCTAAAATAATTTTCCTCACCCATCCATCTGAACATAGGTACCTTATTGAACTTCTCTACTGGCTCCTTCTTGCCCAACAGGTTGCGTTCAGTCTCCTTCTTTTGAATGTTAAGTCACTTCACAAGCCCACTGGCTTACATCTCAGATCTCCTTATTGTATTTCTCTCTTCATCATGTCCTCCTCTGCTCCCATCTTCTGCCTTTATCCATGCTCTTTCTTACCCCATCCTCCTGCTCACTTGGCCAAAGCATGAAAAACACATTCAATCCTGGCTTCAATCCTCTTTTTATTCAAATCCCCTGTAAAGACCCTCTTCTTCCACCCAGCCCACAAATGCTAACCCACCACAGGCTGCTGTTCACTCCATCTAGGTGACAAGTTGAGGGTGAAAGAGAGGAGAATACTTACATCAGAGGTTCATGCACCTTTTGCTGTGCTTCTCTTCAGAGAGTCATGTCCCGTGAGTGGCCCCCTCGGTGCAGGGGAAAGCGGAGGACCCAGGTGGTGCAGAGTTCAGAGCCCATGAGGGGGAAGAAAGGGGAAATTCCCATGTGACCAGTGAGTTCCAGGGCTGAGTTGGTAGGGCAGATGGGGGGGAGGCCTGTGTGTGTGTGGGGGGGATGAGTCTGGGTCTCATTGGTTTGGCCCTGGACAAGGAGTTTAGTGCAGGAGCAGCTTCTGACACCCACAGGGTTCTGAAGAGACTGGGGCTGCTGGGCAATGGAAATCCAATGCCTGACCTTTCAGTGGGCACCCAGATCCAAACCCTGGGGTAGCTGCCTGCCTAGGGTGCCTCCACCCCCATCTGGCAAAGCACCCAGCCTGGGCCCTGTTAGCAACAGCAGAACTCCCCTGCCTCCTTGTCAGACCCCATCTTTCCCCAGTAGTGCTCCCACCTCTCCACCCACCCCTTCTTATCCAAGCCTTGCTCCTCCACAGCAGCTCCCCCTGGCTGGCCTGTCTCCCCCCAGCAGAGCTTCCATCTTCCAGACTCTGCTTCCCTAGGAGAGCCCTCCCCTGGCTAGCCTCCTTCCCTGCTCTCAGGGCTCTACAGAGCATGGCCTTAAGCTAGAGGTGCCCAGATTCTCAGCCGTCTGGTGAGAGCATCTGATATGAGCACTGCATGGCACGGGTCAGGGGCAGGAGGGGCCCAGTGCTGCAGGCAGCAGGATGGTGGTGGCATGCTGGGGGCAGGGACCCAGCGTCCTCCCACCCATCCTGCTCCAAGGTGCGCTTGCTCCCCAGATAACCTCCTCGTATCCCTACAGTCTGAAAACCTACATCTTAGATCGTAAGATTCTTGGGACTGGGACTAAGTAGTTTTTATTTGTTCCGGGAACTGCCTAGCAGACATTTGGTGTTGTGCTCTATTAATAATCATCACTGGCCAGGGTTGGGCATGGAGCGGGCAGACACTGTAAAATGCTCCAGTGGTGCATTTTCATCCTCATCTGCTGGTGTCTTCTGAACAGAGACTATGTATCGTACTAACCTGTTCAGTGATGTGGAGAAATGTGGACTAGGACAAGAGCACCAAACTCACTGTAACTAGTTACTTAGTTCAGTTCAGGCATGTAAGTGCAGTAACTCCACCATTTACTACCCTAATCCCTTTTTCTTCCCTAATCTTCAGTTATATTATTTGAAGGGTAGGGGGAAAGGTGGGGAAGCAGTGTTTCATTTGAGTAGGTTCCTGATAAAAATGGGGAATTCCTTATTGTCTTAGGAGCAAGCAGAGTGCTTGTTATGAATTCCTTTCTATTGCCCAGCAATATTGGCGGTGGTAATAGGGTAGTTAAGGATGGGATTTTCAGACATGCCTGAATGATTAATAGCACAAAGTCCTATTGACTCAATCATTTGGGGAGGGATTTTCAAAAGCACCTATGTGGCTGGTAGGTGGAGGCTCACTTAAGCCTTATCTATGCTGAGCTTTCTCTTAATATTTCCCACTGTTGCATTCCCATTGGTGGGAACTCTAGCTGTTTCTACCACCACGATGTCTAGGCTTGCTTTGAGCAGAGCTGGGTGACATGGTGGTCTAAAAGTGCTAGCAACTTGTCTGTGCTAGAGCTCCCACTGTTCCTACCACTATGGTAGGAAATGTTAAGAAAAAAACCTTGGAAGCAGCCTAAGGGTTTGGGGAGAAGTTAGAAGAGAGATCCTCCTTTGTCTAGTCAAACTTCACTGTGTGCTTATGCTTATTTTGTATTTTAACCCATTCGTTTGTCCCTTTGGTATGGGAAAAGGGCTGGGAAGATGCTAGTCTGCACTTTTATTTTCCACTTCTGTGTTAAAGGGTGTCTAGTATTTTGCCTTTTGTGTATGGTGTGTGTGTGTGGTGGTTTTTTTTTTTTTTTTTTTAAAGTTTAAAGGATATTTTTGGTTTGATGGAGGTGAATTAGGGTACGTCTATACTTACCACCGGGTTCGGCGGTAAGCAATCGATCGTCTGGGATCGATTTATCGCGTCTTGTCTAGACGCGATAAATCGATCCCGGAAGTGCTTGCCGTCGACACCGGTACTCCTGCTCCGCGAGAGGAGTACGCGGAGTCGACGGGGGAGCCTGCCTGCCACATGTGGACCCGTGGTAAGTACCTTGTAGTTCGAACTAAGATACTTCGACTTCAGCTACGCTATTCACGTAGCTGAAGTTGCGTATCTTAGTTCGAACTGGGGGGTTAGTGTGGACCAGCCCTTAGACTTGTTCCCTGAAGCCCAGACATTGCTCTCATGAGGCTAAGGGGTAGAGGATTAAGCAGTTACACAAGGTGGGAAGACTTACATTACAGGAATACGCAGAGACAAGCTAAGCTGGTGTTATGCCTATACGTACCCTTCATTCTTTACCTCACAAAGGTAATCTTGTAAACTCTAGTAGGGATAATTACCTGCTTCCTAACTTGTGTGTGTTATCTGCACCTACAACTTGTTTGTTCTACTCACTCAATGCAGAGGGAAGCCATAGGAGAAGAAGCATAGCCTCTTCCACTCTTTAGACTTATGTATCTTCCTCTAGTGCACCCATCAAGAGTTGGAAAAAAAACCCTACCACTAACTGTAGCTAGTTTCTTCGTGTTTAGGTTTATAAATAAGTTGCTACAGTGATTAGGCATTCTCTACATCAGAATCTGTTCTTGAACAGGTTTCAACTGGGAAGAGTTGTTCTGATTCTTTATGTATTTAGTGGTGTTCCAGGAGTTGTAGTGGAGCTCAATGCTTCTCATCCTAAGAGCACGAGGTAGCTTATTTTTAGGGAGACCGTTTCTGAAACTCAAAATAAGTGATGCTTGGCTACAGCAAATGAACTTTGTTTTCCATTCCTGCCTCCCAGTGTAACTTGCATGATTATATCCAGTTGCTGGTATTGTAGTGGCCCATAGAGTGTGCTCTGATGTGCCGTTTGTCTGTAGAGCTTTTTATGTAAAAACTGAAAACTAAACAAACGCGCACAAAAGGCATCTCAAAACTCACAGAAATCAAACTGTCCAACACATTGAAGGTTCTAAATAATAATACACTTGCCCAAGATCAATTAAACTCCTTCTTCCTCCTCCTCCTCCCTCTCCCCTCAGAGAGTAATATTAATTTTAAATGAGCCCTATACATAGCTGCCTCACATCAAATGCCCGGCTGCTATAGAGTTCCTCCATTTAGCATAGGCAGCACAAAGACTGCTTCAGAGTTGGTAGTGTTTGGGGCCTCGTTATGCAGCCTCTTCATGTGAGCAGCTCCCATTGACTTTGAAGGGAGTTGCTTGGTGCAGCAGCTGTATAATCAGGCCCTTGGTTAAAAACCAATGTAAAAAAGATGTGAAAAGACTTCAAAAGAGCCAGAGCCATTTCTTTCAGCGTGCCTTAGTAGCTAAGAGCTGCTATGGAGGAGAAGGATGTGTAGATGCAGCTGACAAGCTCTTGCGGAGAAAAAGTGGACTGCACAATGTTCTTATTTTCCCACTTTTCCCTTTTTTCATTTCTTGGGATAAGAAATAAATATATTTAAATGTTTTTGTTCAATGGAGGCAAAGTCTCTCCTCTAAGTTGTAGCAGCATCATGTGCATCTAATGCATCTGGCACTGAGAGAATACAGTAGTCAGTGCATACAGAGTTAATCCACTAGAGCCTATATATAATGTGATTACATTCTTTTTCTTTTTAGTGGGGGTGTATGAAAAGCCATGACAAAACCCCTAGTTCATCTATATAAATGTACATGTGCCGCCTTGGCACCAATTTGGCCAGCAATCTGGAAAATGCCAGCATTTTATAATCAGCCATTCATAACATTGTATTACTGCTGAGTGCTGAGTCCTGCCTCTGCCAGGCACTGACTTGGATAAATTCTATGAGATAGTCAAATGTTTTGATAAATCTTCACGACATGAACACTATTAATTCTTATCTGGTAAATACCTCTTCTTATGTGGTCTACCATAAGCCACATAAAAAATCACCACGTTTTATTAATTGCTTCTGAACTTTAACAGTATCTTGGGTTAAAGATAATGGCCTTCACACAAAGTACATTCCATTACAACTGACATAGTGTTTTATTCAGTAAGCTAGCACAATCCATAAGTATATTTCAGTAAACAAAGTATATAACATACTATATAAATATGTTACTATATAATACTATATACATATATAAAGTATACTAAAGTTATGTATGAAAATCAAATCCATAAATCAGTTTATACTTAACAAGTGAACTGGAGGGCTTGGAATGGATATGGATTTACATTCCTGGAACTGTATTTTAACTGAAGAACTTGACTGAAACTTGCATTAAACTAACTAGTGCACTCATACTACTTCCTGGTTGTAGTGCTCTTACAGCAGTTTTCTGTAACAAGTTGTAAGTGTGTGTGGTTATAATCTGATAATACTGAGAAGTAACTTTTTTTTTTTTTTTGCCTTCAAGGCTTTTAAGAAATGAAAACTTTCATTGAAGAACTGTTAATTTTGCCTTTTTAAAAGCTGCTCAGTATTTTGGCTTGGAAATGCAGACCATCTTCAGAGAAAATGAGCAAATTCTCTTAACAGCTGCAACTAATTTATATTATGCTAAGCAGCAGTGCTGTAGTCACGAAAGAAATAGATAATCTTTAAATGGAACAGGAGCAGCAAACAGGAGAGTTTTGCAAGGGAGTTCTCCAGGGGAAGGAGGAGCGACTGTGACCCTTGGGGTGAGTTGTTAGTTTGTGTACTTGCGTGCTTACTGTGTGCCTTCTTGACTGAAGTTTATGCACCTCTACCCTGATATAATGCTGTCCTTGGGAACCAAAAAATCTTACCGCATTATAGGTGAAACCGCGTTATATCGAACTTGCTTTGATCCGCCGGAGCACTCAGCCCCGCCCACCCCGGAGCGCTGCTTTACTGCGTTATATCCGTATTCATGTTATATCGGGTCACGTTATATCGGGGTAGAGGTGTAGTGTGGTCTGTTTGGGGGGCTATGTGATGAGCCTGATGGCCTACTAGGCAAGGCTGAGAGCTTCCTAATGAGGCTCTAGCCTGCCATCCTTCGATCCCTAATCCATTTAGAGCCTTATGACCAGGGGGTGGGGCTAACTCAGGGAGAAAAGGGGTTTAAAAAGACAGCTCCAGGTGACCAGAGGAACTAGGAAACAAGGGAGTTTTATAAGGGAGTTTAGAGAGGCAGTGTGAGAGCCTGATAAACCTAATAAACATTCTCTAAACTTTGGCCAATAACCCCACTTCCGCCCCCCACAAATAAAACCAACCTTCCCTGCCCAAAGAACAAACAGCCCTGCAAGAATAAAAATAATGCAGGCAGAAGTCCAGCAGCAGAGTGAGGGCTATCTAGTTTGTTGTATTGAATCCAGCATGTATGATTACCTGTCTTATGGGCAGGTGGTATATGTGTGCATTTGGTGCAGTCAGCTCATGGCCCTTAGATATTGAGTATGGGCACTTGAGACCCGAGTGGCTGAGCTGGAGGATGTAAGGGAGACAGAGAAGGTACCTAGATGAGATTTTCTGGGACACAGTGAAGTGGTTCCACCCCCAGTTTGACAGCTTCTGTGCTGTTGAGGAAGATGAAAGTCTAGGGGGAAGGAGAACATCCAGGTTGAGTTAAGGGAAACGATCCCATAGTTGGAAACCTTCTTCCGTATGATGTCATGGTATCCTCTACCACTGAGGATATCTTTCCAGGGGAGGGGACCGCTATTATTGGGAAAAGTCAGTCAATAGTAATGGGGGGTTTGATTATTAGAAATATAGATAGTTGGGTTTGCGATGACTGGGAGAACCCTGTGGTGACTTGCGTGTCTGGTGCGAAGGTTGCAGACTTCTCGAGACCTCTAGACAGACTTATATGCAGTGCTGGGGAGGAGCCGGTGGTCATGGTACATGTTGGTACCAGTGACATAGGGAAGGATCGGCGAGAGGTCATAGAGGCCAAATTTAGGCTGCTAGGTAAAGGATTGAAGTCCGGGACCTCCATGGTAGCATTCTCTGAAATGCTTTCAGCCCCATGCTCGGGGCCAGTTAGGCAGAACTTCAGGGTCTGAATGTGTGGATGAGATGATAGTGTTGAGAGGAGGGATTTAGATTTATTAGGAACTGAGAAAATGATGAGCTTATGCAGGAAGGATGGATCTACCTAAACTAAAAGGGAACCTGATTGCTGGCATGTAAAATTAAAAAGGTTGTACAGGAGTTTTTAAACTAAGGGCTGTGGGAAAGCCGACAGGTGTGGAAAGAGACATTACTTGGGGAGGATTTCTTAAGGGGGATACTCTATATCCTAGTAAAGAGGGCAGGGTAGACATTGATAAAGTACGGGTAGGAACTGAAGGGAATGAGTCCCATTTACTTACTTCACATGAAGGCAGACAACTAAGCATTGACAAATTCTGTAAGTGCTTGTACACAAATGCGAGAAGTTTAAATGGTAAGAAGGGTGAACCTGAGTGCCTGGTATTAAAAGAAAATATTAATATAATAGGGATCACAGAACTTTGGTGGAATGATCATAATCAATGAGACACGATAATACACCTCTACCCTGATATAACGCGACCCCATATAACAGGAATTTGGATATAACGCGGTAAAGCAGTGCTCCAGGGGTGGGGGGTGGGGCTGCGCACTCCAGCGGATCAAAGCAAGTTCGATATAACGCGGTTTCACCTATAACGCGGCAAGATTTTTTGGCTCCCGAGGACAGCGTTATATTGGGGTAGGGGTGTATCAGGGTATAATGCACAGGAATGACAAAATAGGTCATATTGCTGCGGGGGTGGCACTATATGTGAAAGAAAGCAGAGTCAAAAACTTAAATGAATCAGACAGTGTCATAGAATCTCTATGAATAGAAATTCCATGCGTGAATAGTAAGAGTATAGCAGTAGGAATATACTATTGACCACCTGACCAGGGTGAGGACAGTAATTGTGAAATGCTCAGGGAGATTAGAGAGGCTACAAAAAGCACAAAATCCAACAATAATAGGGGATTTCAACTATCCCCAGGTTGACTGGGAATATGTACCTCAGGATGGGATGCAGAGATAAAATTTCTAGACACCATTAATGACTGCTTCTTGGAGCAGCTAGTCTTGGAACCCACGAGGGGAAGTGGCAATTCTCGATTTAGTTCTAAATGGCACGCAGGATCTGGTCCAAGAGGTGAATATAGCTGAACTGCTTGGTAACAGTGACCATAACTTAATTAAAATTAACATCCTTGCAGGAGGGAAAATACCAAAGAAACCTTGTTTGTTTGTTCAACCCACCACAGTAGCATTTAACTTCAAAAAGGGGCACTACACAAAATGAGGAGACTAGTTAAATGAAAATTAAAAGGAACAGTCCCAAGAATAAAATGCCTGCAAGTGGCATGGAAACTTTAAAAACACCATAATAGAGGCTCAAACTATATGTGTATCCCAAATTAAAAACAAAGCAGTAAGAGGAGCAAAAATTGCCACCATGGCTAAATGACAGAATAAAAGAGGTGGTTAGAGACCAAAAGACGTCTCTTAAAAATTGGAAGTCAAATCTGACTGAGGAAAATAGAAAGGAGCATAAACTCTGGCAAGTTAGGTGTAAAAGTATAATTAGGCAGGCCAGAAAAGACTCTGAAGAGCAACTAGCAAAAGACATAAAAACTAACAGCAGATTTTTTTTTTTTAAGTACAGCAGAAGCAGGAAACCTGCCAATCAGTGGGGCCACTGGATGATCAAAGTGCTAAAGGAGCACTCAAGACAAGATCATTGCAGAGAAGCTAAATGAATTCTTTGCATTGGTCTTCACTGCAAAGGATGTGAGGGAGATTCCCACACTTGAGCCATTCTTTTTAGGTGACAAATCTGAGGAACTGACGTACACTGAGGTGTCAGTAGAGGAGGTTTTGAAACAAATTGATAAATTAAACAGTAATAAGTTACCAGGACCGGATGGTATTCACCCAAGACTTCTGAAGGGACTCAGATATGAAATTGCAGAACTCCTAACTGTGGTGTGTAACCTATAGCTTAAATCAGTCTTTGTACCAGGTGTCCGATGGATAGCTAACATAATACCAAATTTTAAAAAAGGCTCCAGAGCTCATCCTCGTAATTACCGGCCAATAAGCCCAACTTGAGTACCAGGCCAAATTGGTTGAAACTATAGTAAAGTTTTCAGTCACATAGATGAACACGATATGTTGGGGAAGAGTTAACATGGATTTTGTAAAGGGAAATCATGCCTCACCAATCTTTTAGAATTCTTTGAGGGGGTCAAGAATGACCCAGTGGATAGAGTGTATTTGGACTTTCAGAAAGCCTTTGATAAGATCCCTCACCAAAGGCTTGTAAGTAAAGTAGGCAGTCATGGGATAAGAGGGAAGGTCCTCTCATGGATCCGTAACTGGTTAAAAGATAGGAAACAAAGGGTAGAATAGTCAGTTTTCACAGTGGAGGGGGTAAATAGGGTCCTTCAAAGATCTGTACTGGGACCAATGCTGTTAAGCATACTCCTGTGATGTGGAAAAAAGGGTAAACAGTGAGGTGGCTAAGTTTGACAAGGATACAAAGTTACTCAAGACAGGTAAGTCCAAAGCTGACGGCAAAAAGTTACAAAGGGATCTCACGAAGCTGTGTGTGAGGGGCAAATGAAATTCAGTGTTGATAAATGCGAAGGAATACACATTGGAAAACATAATCCCAACTATACATACAAAATGATGGGGTCTAAATTAGGTGTTACCACTCTAGAAAGAGATCTTGGCATAATGGTGGATAGTTCTTTCTGAAACCATCTTCTCAGTGTGCAGTGACACTCAAAAAAGCTGGTTTGGAGAAAGTGAATAAGGAAGTTTACCCCTTCCCATAACACAAGAACTAGGTGTCACCCAATTAAATTAATAGGGAGCACACCTAAAAGAAACATAAGGAAGTACTTCTTTGCACAGTGCACAATCAACCAGTGGAACTCTGTGCTGGGGGATGTTGTGAAGGCCAAAAAGTATAACTGAGTTCAAAATGGAACTAGATACGTTCATGGAGGATATGTCCATCAATAGCTATTAGCCAGAATGGTCAGGGACACAATCCCTTACTCTGGGTGTCCCTAAACCTCTGACTGCCAGAAGCTGGGACTGAACAACAGGGGATGGATCGCTTAATAAATCGCCCTGTTTTCATTCTCTCTGAAACATCTGGCATTGGCCACTGTCAGAAGACAGGAGTGTGGGCTAGACGGACCACTGGTCTGACCCAGTATGACCAATCTGATGTTCGTATGAATAATTAAGAATTAGCTGTGATGTAGCTGCAGTGCTCCATTCCAGGGCTCTGGAAGTGTCATGCTTCCATTCCATCCAGGGCTAAATGCTGCCCCTTGTGTCAATCCAGCATAGTTGGGTTCAATGCAGAAGGTTGCATGGCATGGCATGGCATGGAGGCAGCATCAAGGCTTCTGCTACATCAGCCTAGAATCCTGCAACTGCATGGAGGTAGGGCCTGAACAGTGGCATGTCTTCACTATTGCATATCTCTTACTTGATTCTTAGTATAATTATGATCAGAGACTGGAAGAATGCTTTTGTGAGGGTCATGCCCTTTATGAGAGACTTAATGAGAGACTGCTGAGCTGGAATTGATATGCAAACTAGATACAATCAACTCAGGATTGAATAAGGACTGGGAATAGCTGAGCCATTACAAACATTGAATCTATCTCCCCTTGTAAGTATTCTCACACTTCTTATCAAACTGTCTGTACTGGGCTAGCTTGATTATCACTTCAAAAAAAAAATTTTTTTTTTCTCTTACTTCATTGGCCTCTCAGAGTTGGTAAGACAACTCCCACCTGTTCATGCTCTCTGTATGTGTGTATATATATATATCTCCTCAATATATGTTCCACTCTATATGCATCCAAAGAAGTGGGCAGTAGCCCACGAAAGCTTATGCTCTAATAAATTTGTTAGTCTCTAAGGTGCCACAAGTACTTCTGTTCTTTTTGCAGATACAGACTAACACGGCTGCTACTCTGAAACATGCCCTTTATGCTTGATCTGTTTGGAGTGGGTGTTTTAAACTACAATCAGGTGTTTTAAACTACAGTCAGTTGTGAACTGATTGGCTCGGGAGGGAAGATAAAAGGCAAATAAGTCTTTCTCTTGTGTATCCCCATCTGGAGTCCAACTTTGAAACATTGGAAACAGTCATTGCCAGTAAGTGTCAATCTGATGTCTTTGTTATTAGTCTCAGGGTAACTTCATATGGCCAAGTGTACAACTTGCAAACATCAGCCTTGCAACTGGTATCTTTGGCCATTTTTGTAGAGGCCGATGCTCGAAGGGGTCACGCAGACTGAACTATCCTCTCATCCTTTGACTGTGTTTTGTCTTGGTGAAGGAGGAGATACTTGGACAGGGTGATGGGAGGGAAAACTTAAGTTGCTATTGTCCTGGTGTTCTGTGGACATTTAGAAGACTTAGCTCTCCAGGGCTGTCAGTCCTACACTACACTTTCACGTACACTAATCATATTTGGAAAAATCCTGGTTGGGGAGATGTATAGTAAGCCAGTTTACAAAACTACTAAGATGCAAGTTACTGCAAACGTTTTAAACTTTTCAGTCCAGAAACCAAACACTTTCCACAGATAATAGATGCATAGGATTATACAGCATCAACTTGTCTGGGGCGGTATTTCTGTCGTTCAAGAGACGGTGGAGAGAGTTTGCTTTGTCCATATGTCAGATGTTTACAGGGAGCTCTGAATAAGCTAGGCAGAAAAATCAAATTGAGGCATTTTTAACATTTAAACATGAGATGGTGTCATAAAGATCAGTCTGTTGGATCTCTGTAAATGTTTTCAAAAACTTGGATTGGCTCCTCATTATTAGGAGTGGAAAACAAGATGAGAAATTACTAGAAAAATGTAAGTTTCTAACAGACTATGTTCATGATTCAGATTATATTAATCAAGATATTGTCTGTGTGCCTAAGTTATCTGTTGTTGTAGCTACAGCTTCAAAATGGATGTTGGAAATAAATTATATTGAGAATTTCATTAGAGAGAAAGTAATGTCTCTCATTAGAGGTCAATCAGAAGTTTTCAAGAAGAAACGGTTACCTTATTTGGATTTAAGTGTGTAAAGAAGTAATAGTTAAAAATATTAAATGTTTTGTTTTAGTTTTGTTATTAACTGGTGACTTTTTCTGTCTTTTATAAAGGTATTCCTTATGTTTTAAATTAATAAAATAAAATATCTCAGTCCTGAATCTACATGCATTATAAAGATGAGATTTTTTTGTGACCATTTCTACAGGATTGAAGGGAAACATTAGTTTTGTGAAACTTATGTATGGTTCCTTGTTAAAGTTGCTATTTAGCTCATATTTCCCCTTATACAACTATTAATTTTGGAACTAAAAGGTTTGTGTGCATGCATGTTTGTATGTGTATATAATGAATGTTAGGTGAGAAAAATAACCTAGACAGGAACTTTTAACATGGGACCACTGTCAAAGTACTATAAGTCAGAGCTCCTTTTTATTTGTTGCCACCTAGGAGTGACTATAGTTCTGTTACTTTATGGTTACACTTTAAGGGGTGGCATTTTTTAAATTTGTATTTTATGATTCTCCCCCTGCTCCCCTACACAAAAAAAAGTGGAGAAGAAACAAACAAAAAGATGGAAGAATAAAAAAGTAAAGGGAGGGAAAGGATCAAGGACAGGGAGGGGAAAGGAGAGCAACATCTTGGTTTCCATCCGCTAGGAATTAATCAGATTTCTAAAAAGTCAGGTCAAATCTTTTCAAATTTGTCTGAGGTCTCTCTTCTTTGAAATGTTACATCAGCCAAGTCGTGCCAAGCTACTCTCTCTGAAGGCAATCTGCTGTTCCATCGAAGCAGTATGTGGTGTTTGGCTGCAAGTGCTGTGCTAGAGAACCAAGCTTGCCATGAGCTGGAGATGATATATAGATCTCAAAACACAGTTCTGGGAAGTACTTTTAAGGAGGTATCCATTATCATGTTAATGCTTCTACCAACTTCTAGCCAAAAAGTTTGTATCCTGGCACAGTCCCAAACGTGTGAGCCGGTGTGGCTGTAGCAGCAGTCTGTTTTGTCAGGCCCCTGCACTGCAAGAAATGAGATTTTTAAAAGCATGCAGTCCTGGCGTCTTTTCCCACTGAAGTCAATTGGCGTTCATGTCAATGGGAACAGAGTTAGACTAGTGTGAAGTACAATACTTTAAAAAATTCTACCCTGCATGTGCAATTGAGATAAGGTTTTTCACATTGGTATCTCTTTCCATAATATATCTCCAAGAAATAAGTCTTAGATGCTTTCTTTCCCTTCAGTAGTTGGGACAAGTGAATTATGCATTTCAGAGGTATGCAAAGCTAAATGAGTATGTCTGCCAAAAGGAATCAAAGTTGGCTGTCCTAGACCAATTGATACTCCTGGGCACAATGGTCATATGCCTCCTGTGAGGAATATATGACAGAGACCTGGCCAGGTTTCCAAAAGTCTCCAGATATTACAAACTAACTAGTGTCTAGAAGACCACGCCATCTTTGGTAGAAGTGTGTTGTGCCTGCTGTTGCACCTCAGTAGTACAAATTTCATTCAGACAGTTTCTAGGAGACTAAACTGCTATTGTCCATAGTTTCTATTCTGCCCAATTCCCCCCACCTTCTCTCTACACTCCCTCTCTATTATCAACTGTGGTAAGAGCCTCACAGTGAAGTTTGGTGAACAGGAGTTGAGAGGATTTTTTTTTTTTTTATGTTTAACAGACTATTCTAAGGAAAAATCCTCAGGAAAGTACAACTTTTCCTTGTTAGAGCTTTTATAAGAAGTGAGTTAGGGCTCACTGCAGTATTCATCCATCATTCCTGTAGAGTTCAGTAGAGACTTTTAGGAATGGGAGTGGGAAAAGGAATACTTTTGTAGGGATTCAATTCAGTCAAGGCCTCTAGCAGTTTCACAGATGCTCTGGCATCTGTGTTGCAGTCTTATTAGAGTAGCACCAATTCCCTTTCTTGTGCATTGTTTTTGAACACACCTGTTATGCAGTAGTGCTTAATGTGCAAATTGGTACCATTCAAGACATGAAAATCCATTTTTAGTTTGGTTTACTTCTACCTTTTTGTAGCAGTAACTCCAGGTGGAAGTTATTTGTGTGTAAGCAAATTTTCCATGGTGAAGAGGGTATTGCTCAACAGCCTAACAGCTGCACCATTCCCCGGTGACCATCTGCTGATGCTTGTCCTTTCAGTTTTCTAAGCAGTATGATATCAATATAACAAAATTATAAACAGTTAATGTCTTATAACATGTGGGTAGCTCTGCCTGGAACCCTGATGTTTAGAATGATGCAGGTGTTTTGCTGCTAAGAGAGATGGGCAAAGGCTCAACACTAGGCTTGCCACTCTGGACTCTGAGAAACTCTCTTACGATTTCTGGGAGAACACTATTCATAGGCTTGTCCTCATGAGAAAATTAGGTCATGTTAGAATGTGACCTTGTGGTTGTGTTAAATACATGATGTTTGAACATGATTTTTGAATCAGTGTTGACGTGGGGAACTCACAGCTGCAGTGTAGTTGTAGCCGTGTCAATCTCAGGACAGTAGTGAGAGACGGTGGGTGAGGTAATCTTTTATTGGACCAACGGAAGATATTCGCTCACCCACCTTTTCTCTCGGGGAAACTGATGTTTAACATCAGGTTAGTTTACACTATTCCTTAAGATCATGCTCCTACACTACCTAATTCTCTAATGAAGACAAGTCCACACAACATGTTTAGGCCACCTTTACATTTTGCTCCAGCACTTATTCTTCTGCCTTAATAAGTGGTCAGAATTCCCACTTCCCCTTCTACCTGGATTATCAGTCACTTGAGGATTATGAGCATATGAAGGGGGAGAGCCCAAGTAGCATGGATGACTTCTTGCTGTCTGCATCACCCTGACAAGGTGGAATTATTGAAGGCAAGATCTAAAATGGGCTGGGTTGCTTGGGGTTGCACATCTGGCCAAAAAAAATTAGACTATTTGATATGGGTTGGTCATCTGTGAGTGGGCACTGCATCTTCTGTAACTTTAAGCTAACATATTATTAAACTTGTAATTAACTTTTATATTTAAGCTTGCAGGGTCCTAAAACTTTGTTAAACTAATCAAATGTCATCATTAAAGTATGACAGACTTAGCATTACATTGACAGCACTTTAAGCCCCTGGTTCCAGGATCTTGTCTCCTGGGAATCGGATTTCCAGGAAAACAACTTGCTTATCTAAATTCCTGTTCAGGTAGGAAATTTTAGAAAAGGGTGTGTGTATAGTACCTCAGAACAAAAGGCATGAGAAAACAGATTGAGTGGCCCTTCATCTTGAAAACCATTTGTTTCACTATATGGGGATCTATATTTTAAAAGCACTTCAGTGGAATTTTGGACAATGGAACTAATGCTTTGAGGTCTCAAAGCATGTTTATTTTGTTTAGCTTTTAGCTGATAGCTTTTCTTATGTTTGTTTGATTTTAGAGAATTTGGTTTATTGATGTTTTCCTGGCAGTGAGAAGGACTTCATTTTTTCCAGTGCTACCCATTGTGGGAGGCTTATGTAATTTTGTTCAGCAAGATACCCTGAGTTTCCATGGAGTTGGTGTTATCAAATTACTGAAAGAGGGCCATATTCTACAGGGTTTAGTGCTTACTACTGGGTGTAATCCTACAGACTTCAGTAGGGCTACTCCATGGTAGTAAGTTGTTTGTAGGATCAGGCATCTGGTATAGTAATCTAAATTGTGCTTTAGCTGTATTTTTTTGTTTTGTTTTTCCACTTCTCCTCCATACCAGTGACTTATATCACACCTAAGGGGGCATTGTTTTTGCCATGGCCAGCCAGAATTTGTATTCCCAATGAGTTGATGATCCCTGCTGGGGAAATCCTTCTTCTTGCCATCTTTCTTTTCTCCTCTGTGAAGCTGGCCCAGGGAATGTCCTGCAGTTTGCTCTGCTGATAGCCATTCATTCTCTGTTCTTACTGCTTCTGCAGTTGCTGCTCTTCAGCCTGACAGAAAGAGCGGACATAAATGAAAACACACAAGTCTTCCATAGCCACACTTGGCTGACGAAACAGTGTGGATCTGACTTTTATATCATTTTGACTCCACTTTTGAGGTGTTTCTTCTGCATTTCCATCAGTCGCTGTCTTTTGTCTTCTGGCTGAGCGAAAGCCCCAGTCCAGTCACTCCAAATGTTTTATGTACTCTAATGATTTAACAGGTTGTAGATGAAGAGAATTAGCCAAGAGTAGCAATGTCAGCTTTAACGGCCAGTCCTAAATCTTATAGCTGTCAGGGGAAGAGGGATTTACTATTTTCCTGTTCTTTGGGGCCAAATGGCTGCTCAAAATTCTGAGCTTACGCATTTCTTTATGGCTTGCGCAGATGTGCAAGGATGAGGAAACAGCAGAACCACTGTAGTTCCATAGTGTTCCTGGTGGGCGGGGCATAGGCTGTGGAGTCTGCAGGTGGTGGTGGTCGTAGTCGTAGGTTTCAACCATCTCTGTGTGTTGTGAAGTATTGCTCCTTGGTGGTACCCACTGTCACTGGTGTACAAAGGGCTGGTGGACTGTGGGATGGTGGGGACAAGGCTGTTGACTCTAAATCTTCTGGTCAAATGTGTGTGTTGGGGGTGGGGGGGGACCATGGATGCTGTTAGAGCTCTGAGTGTATCAGTGATTCTTGCTGATGCTCTATGATGGTCTATGGGGGTCCATCTGTATTTATTCCTGCTGCCCCCCTTCACTTTCCCATGCCATGACCTGTTTTGTTTGGCTTCATGCACAGCACCAGGATTTGGCTCTTAGCATTTTATGCTCTTCTAAACTGTGTGTTGGTCTGATTGCAAGTTGAATTATTAACAACATCACACTTTTCAGGTTTTTTTTTTTAAGCCTAGTCCTCTTGTAGAGATGATTTCAGACTGAGGCATGGCAGTGCTCAGTTTGTATTTCTATCCCTTGTTTGCAGAAATAAATTGTGTTTTCCTAATGCTTTGTCCTAAGGTTTTAGTTTCTTTCAGGTGTTCATGGCCCTGCTCATAATGGATTTCACTTAAGGGTATTACAAGAGCTGAAAGATGGGTTTAAGCAGAAGCATTTCAGTAAAAGATTCATCTTAGTCCTTGAAAACTCCACAGGTTTTGAGAAAATTGTTCCTTTGTATTTCCATTCAGTGTTTATTATGTCCCCTGCTTTTACCACTGGGCTTTATGTCTAGTCCAGTGACCTCTCCTTCAACAATGGATGCCATTTGGGATTTGAATAGGTAGGTTTTAAATGATGGCCTTTCTTTAGAGTTGGTTAAGAATTGCACTGGAGCATCAATCTTTCTGATTTAATAGTATCTGCCTAAAAAGATTCTAAAAATCCAAAATTTAAAAGTTAGACTTTGGGTTAAAGTGTGCTGGTACCGTGCTTGTAATTTCATTTCCTGTCTTCAGTTTCAAGAGGCATATAAAGCCACAAACTCACTTCTAGTTGTTTCATTTCCTTGATGACATGAAAGTGTTCTTTTGGTCAGTGCGTTTCCCCTCCTCCCCCACTCCGAAGTGCACCAGTAAGCTCCAACCCTGCTGTCAGGATAGACCAGTTCCAGTATTTAATATGAATACTATCTCAGTCTTGGGCATTTTCTGAGCAGATCCTATTGTAATAATCATGCCAATTCATAATCTTGCTCAGTGGTTCTTTGATGAGGCTAAATAAGGCCACTGAACTCCTTCAGTATCAACCCCAAAACCAAACAGTATGACAAATAGGATAGCTTCAAAAAATTGATGGTTTATAACTGCTAAATTGGGGCCTATGGATGTCAGTGGGACTGCTCACGTGCTGCTACACCTTGCAATGGGGGCTTAATATGTCCAATAGCACCTCAGATTGAGAGTGGGGTGTAATATCAGGTGAGAAAACAGGATGAAATTTTCAAAAGCACCTACATCTCCGAAACAGTAAGAGTTTGGCACCTAAATACCTGTAAAAATCAGGCTGTTGGTTCCTAAGTCTCATAGACTTTTAATGGGCATAGACCCTTAGGGCCCTAAATTCATTTTGAAAATGAAACTGACTGCTTGTTTATCCTTGGAAGAGTCATGAATGCAGTAGTTTTGTAAACCTCAAATGTGACACTGATTGCTGCTGCCTTCAAAAGTTTAGAAGTCGGTAGCAAGGAGAATACATAATACTGGAAAAGTTCTTAGAGGGCCTGAATTCATATAATGTGTAGTTAACTTCTATGGACAACTGAGTGGAAGGATCATTCATTTTAGATATTTCCCAAAGTATGCTAGGGTGGCTTGATAGTTGATAATGACTTAGCATCTTGCCACTAAATGGGAGCTCAACATTCAAATGCCATTATGTTTTCTTCTCTTTAGGTAGGAATGTCCTATTGAGGGGGATGGGGATAGATGAAGAGAATGGGAGTTTTGGACTGCTACCTTGGCAGTCCTCATAAGCCAGTTGGGGGTTCTCAGGAGGGAGCGTGGTTCATGTTCCCAAACAAGGAAAGAGGAGATGGTCTGAGTGGAAAGATGATGGTCTGCCCTGTTGGTTAGGAACAATTCTTGGTGGGAAGGAGGGGGAGGAGGAATACTACTATACCTTTCCTATAGCTGTGAGCTCTGACTTCTGTTACCTGTCTTGAATCCCAGAAGAGCTGTGCTGTGGATGAGGCAGAGAGGTTGGAGAAACACTGGGCTGGGCACGGGGAAGTATTTAACTCGAGGAGGGGGGTTATAGACTTATAGCTATTTAAAGATGGAGAAGACCTATTGTTCATCTAGCCCATCTGTGTGGGACTTGTGCAGATCCCAACTTCCATCAAAAGGGCTTTAATATTTTTAGTAACTCTCTTTCAAACAAACAAACAAAAATCAATTTTCTCCCCTTTTCCTTAAGGAAGTTGAGAGAACTAGTCTAGCTACACAAACTAGTTTTGTATAATAAATGAGACAGATATGTAATAATATTTTTAAATATTCATATGCGTTTAGCCCTGGATTTTTTAAAAAGAAAGTAGCCAGTTAAATAAACGCACACTGCCAATCTGATTTAACAAGAACAACATGCCATTACTGCCTTCATAATCAGATTTATTTTAATTTCTTGTGGAAAATGCTTCAGGAAGCAACTACATACAAATGTACTTTAACTGCGTCCTTGCTGTTTTTGAAACAGCAGTATTTCCATAGGTTGTTACTAGCTACATGGGAGACCATTGGGGGTGCATTTTGCCCTTTGTACCTGATACATTGGTCAGCTCTGAAGAATGCGCTCATGTTTTGCTGTGAAGTATGTAAACTTCAAGTGAATGCAATAGTATTGGGGGTTAACCTCAACTGAACTTCAGTTATAGTTTTCTTTGGTGGTGGTTGTAATAACAGTAGGCAAACATTCAGAAAAGTATACCTTTTTAATTTTAAGTTGACAGGGTTATTTTCAAAAGTCCCATAGAAAAGGTGCAGTTTTTTTTCTACCCCATATATGACACTTCCATTAGAATGTACACCTCCACCCCTATATAATGCGACCTGATATAACACGAATTCGGATATAACGCGGTAAAGCAGTGCTCTGGGGAGGCGGGGCTGCGCACTCCAGCGGATCAAAGCAAGTTCGATATAACACAGTTTCACCTATAGTAAGATTTTTTGGCTCCTGAGGACAGCATTATATCTGGGTAGAGGTGTACTACAACCGGCAGACCTTTATTCTGACTTAAACTTCAGACTATTTTTGATACAAGTCTTAGAAATCTGCTAGAAGAGTCTTTACTCTTTTTAAAAAAATATTTGCCCTGAGGAAAATCCATAATTAGGGTAAAAAATTAGAAAATTAATTATTTTATTGCTTGAGAAGTTGGGGCAAATAGTAATGATATTGGGGAATTCTTGTTCTCTAGAAGGCAAGAGAATTCATCAAGTGTGTCTGAACAGCTTCCAGAACTGAACATTTTTATGTTTCTTACTGCAGCTAATTTCTAAGAGTCTGGAATCAAGAAAGATCTGCCTTAGCAGTGTTTCCAGTAGGCTTCTGTGTATTAACAATGCAAGCTCTCCCCCATTTAGGTCAGAGCTCACAATAGTTTCCACTTTGTGAAAGCCTAAAAATAAAACCTAATTAATATTATCTTAGATGAAACCTTTCTTCTTCTTCATAGATTTACAAAGGAGCGTAATTGTGACTTTTTTTTTTACATTTTCTTATCCCCCCACTTTAAACTGTAGCTTACACCGAAGAAAGACTTCACTGTAAGTAAATGGTTACATTAAAGATATTCTTGCTAATAATTTACTTTAATTTCTTTCTGGTTGGGGGTCTTGGGACTTTAATCATACAGACAGAGCTATCTAAGCATCAGCATTATCTGTGTGTGGAGTCAGGAGGATAGTGTTATGTAAGTAAATGCTTATGCAGAAAAGAACATCATGAAAAATGTATAGTGTTTTTTTGCTTCAGTAAGTTTGTAGTGCTGGTGAATGGAGCCAGATTGACAGTTCTGGAAGCTGAAGTCCTCTCTCTAGCCACAGAACACACACAGCATAGGCAGCTGGAGACCCAGCTTCCCCACAGTGCCCTTCAGGTGTGCCTTCGCCCTGTTCTGGAGGAAATGCCTTTAAGCAGTGGGAGGGTACTTCTGTCTTCATTTCCATTCAATCTTCGGCACCTCTTTCCTGGTAACAAATACCAGTCAATACCACTTGTGGCAGTTCTCTGAAGTGGACTTTCCGCTAAGGTGTGGAGAGAGGCAGAGTAATCTGTTTGAATTAAAATTCCTCTGCATAGTCACTGTTGCAAGTAAGAGCAGAATTTGACCCTAAATCTTTTTCTTGACCTGAAGTTGAGCAGAAGTTTAAGCTTTGAAATTCTTACCTGGACTTTGGTGTGTGAACCCGGAAAGAACTTCTCTTCTCCGGGAGAGGGATAGCTCAGTGGTTTGAGCATTGGCCTGCTAAACCCAGGGTTGTGAGTTCAATCCTTGAGGGGGCCACTTGGGGATCGGGGGCAAAATCAGTACTTGTTCCTGCTAGTGAAGGCAGGGGGCTGGACTCGATGACCTTTCAAGGTCCCTTCCAGTTCTAGGAGATGGGATGGGATTAAAAGAATGTTACCACTAACCAAGGAAGCCTTGGTGGCTGTGTAATTATTCTCTTCTTAGTTTGGTATTTACTGAAACTTCATGCTTGATTAAAAAGTTGTAACTGACAAGGATGCACAGAAAGAGTCCACAAACTGTTTTGTGCCAAGTATGTATTGGGCTCTGTAGTCAGGACTGTTTATTGCTAGAAAACAAGCAAAAACCAAAAAAGGTGTTGTATGCTGGGGTTCTGGATAAGAGTCTGATAAATACAGATCACCTCAAGTGTAAAGTATCTTAAGACAGAAACTAGGGGGCCATATAGAAGCTATCTCTGAAATGTTGGTGAAATTGACAAAGCAACATAGAAACCCTCTTTGGAATTTTATAGTTCATACTTCTCTGGAAATGTAGGCATCTGTGGAGTGTCTGGAAATATGCTAAGAACTAGTAAACCATACTTTAAGGTTGAAGGGTGAGTGGGGACTGATCAAGAACAGGATAAGAGCACCTTTTAGAAAGCAATGAGAAGTTGATATACCCAATATTTGTGAGCTGACATGAAATATTTGTTTTGAAATTGTTTTGAAATTACATGCAGATGTAATAAATGTCACCTTTTGGCTTTCATTGTGGGGGTCATACGTTTTGTGCAGATCTTTTGCTGGATGATTTCATTTCCTCATGTCCTTAGGGACAATCAGAAGTGCATATCTTAACAATGTGTCCTTCTGAACTTTTGGCATACTTTATGCTTGTATTATGTGGGAGTGGGGTGGAGGAAACAGACATATATATCTGTATCCTCTTGCTCTTCCTGTATTCATGTTTTAAACAGAATCCCAGAGTTCAGGAGAGCTTGTCTGTCTGTCTTCTAAGTTCAAAGACTTTCAAGTTCAAACCTTTCTTGCAGGCTAGAGAATCAGCAAGCGAAAACATTCAAACACAAGAAATGCTTGGTGAGCTGTAGTTGTAAACATCAGTGTGGCAGTGGGCAAAGATTGTTCCTCTGTCTGGTGTAAAAACAGCGCAATAAGTAGTCTGAGCTTCAGGGAATCTGCATTCCTACTCCCAAGCACGGTTGCAGTGTTTTGTCATTATTCTTTCTCTAGTTTGTGTATACCAAAGTGAACGCAGTACTTATATAGCAGTTCAGTGCCAGAGAGAGAGAGCATCACTACATCGCATAACGAATCTGTAAAATTATACTAGTATATTTAGATTGACTGTTAACATTGTCAGCCTGATTTGAGTGTATCCTTTTTAAAACCTTGGGTTTCCCCCCTCCTTCTCTGTAGTGTTAAATACTCTCCTATGACTTCAAAACAGACTAATTGTGGGATTTTTTTCTTTGCATTCCTGACAGCAGTGAGACTGAATTTAGAACTCAGGGTGCCTTGATTTGGTAGCCGATGTTGTATGCATCTTACATCAGTGATGCAGGTATTGCATTAAATTAGCATTCTGTGGCATAAATACTTATGCTTCTCTTCCTAGCCTATTGTTCTAACTTCAGACCAAGTATAAACATGAAGACTGAGGAGTTAACAATAGTCTCTTGCATTGACACAGCCCGATTCTTCTCCCTTATACCCATATAACTCCACTGAAGTCAGTGAAATTACTCCTCTTTTATACCAGTCTGTGAGAATTTGGGGACACATTTGTTTTTCGTTGTAGGCTGACCCGCTCACCCTTACTTGGCCCCTTTCCATTTTTCATGCAGGCTGGTAAGCAACTGCTTGTGTATTTGATGGCAATATTACATCCCGGTCGTCGGAGGGTACTGCTCAGAGGAGTAGTCTGGTCTCTTCCATTTCTACTGCAGTAGGGCTAAGTACTTGGCCTCTTTGGTGCTTTTAGAAGTCAGTTGCTCCTATGACTCTGGATTCTACAGACTGAGTAGATGAGCACAGTGGGAACTGGAGCTGAACTGGTGGGGTATTTGACAAAAAGAATCAGGGCTTTTATTATTTGCTGTCCATTACCGTGTGTGTTGTAACCCTTTTCTCAAACACTACAGAGATGAAGGGTTATATAAATATCTAGCTAGAGAGAAGAAACATTAGTTATTAATGTGTCATTTTAGCATTAAAACAACCTTCCATTTCCACACTTGTAACCAGATCTTTTAACCTATTCTAAGACCGAAGTAAGTTGTGCAGCAGCACTGTTGAGGAAGATCATTATTTCTGCCATAACTGCCCCCAAAACCAATTGCATGCAGCAAATGCAAGCCACAAATCATAATGAATGATCCTGCACGCCAATGAGTGAAATATGACTGTGTGACTACTTTATTTGCATATTAAATGTGCTAGACATTTTTATGCTTTTTTTTCTTGTTTCCTAGGAAACCAATGCTGGTGTATAGTAGAGAACCGTAATTGCATGGAGGGTGCTGCATGTCTGAAGCTTTGTTCTTTTGTAGACAGGAGGCTATAAAAAGGGAAAGGGCTGGAATTTAAAAAATATCTTTAACAAAAAATAGGACAAGGGTGTACATATTTTGTGCTAATGAACTATAAGTTCCCAACATATTTGTACAAAAATGCTCCAAATTACAAACAGGCATATTAATAATGTAGTGATTCATTGAGGTATGACTTGTACAAAGGGTCATTTCAAGGCACAACTAAAAGAAACTGAATGCAAATGAACATGAAGCTGACTAATCTGTTTTCATTGTCCTTGCTGAATGCATGCAACAACAGTGGTATTTGTTAGTGGGTGAATTAGACATAGTGAAATGGAGACTGTTGTGAGAAGACTGAGCATATAAGAAGAGGGAAACTAGATGGAAACAGAAATTAAATTCATGGTAAATCTCGGGAGAGAGAAGTGGAGATTTCAAGAGAATTAAGTAAATCTAGAGAGAGGATAAGACAGTTGTGACCCTTCATATAGTGGTGGTGGGGGGAGGAGGGAGAGGGAGAGGAGAAGAGCAGGGTAGAGGCCTGATTTGTAATTGTGCTGTGCAACTCATTTAAAAGCAACTGCTTAGCTTTGCCTGTACTACAAAATTTTACCATTGGGGCTTGCGTGTAGTAATGTGTGAGGACATGATACAAGTGCTGCAGAGCCTGTCCCACAAGTCTTGGTGCAGTTTCCTGGAGCAAGTGTTTAATATCTATGGTATAGAGAACATATGACTGCACCTGTTCTTGTTCTTGGTTTGTTCCAATGGATGCTTTGACCTGCATGAAGAACCAGGCATACATTGTGAGATTCAGGAGCTTCTGCTCAGCCCTCTTGCTCGCACTGAAGATGCCATGGTGAAGAGTTACAAGCCACTGCCTGAATGATTCTGGGGCTGGAGGTTATTGTGAAGAGCACTGCTCCTGGGGGGAAGTGGTGCTCGAGGAGGTAAGGAGCTTTATTGATATGTCTTTTACTTGATATGTTGTTATTCTTGGCTGTTTTGCTGGCCTAACTTTTTTTCTGTTTCTTCCTTCTTCTCATCCCATGCAGAGTACTGAGAACAGAATGGTGTGGGCCCAAGTTTGGAGGGATAAGATCCAAGCCATGTAGCTCCTCAAAATCGTGCCAGTTCCTTCCCCCACCTCCTGCACTGATAGCCCTGTGGGAATTACAGACAGTCAAGAGCCCCGGTGGGTTATGAGCAGGTAAGTAGAACCAGAGGATATACCTGGGAATGGGTTAATCCTGTTAAGTTTCAATGTTGGTTGTTAATGATATTACTTTTTGTGTTCTCAGGAATCTGGGAGAGGCAATTGTCTCACTCTGATGCAGACTTCAGGTCACCATAAGGTATTTGTATATAACGCCTGTGCATTATAACGCCTGTACTGTCTTTTCTCTAAGGCTTGTATTTCTCAGGAGCTGAAGACCTATTGGTGCTCAAATGGGTTTATGAGAAACATATGTATATTTAAAAACATATGTTTTTATTATGAAGCAAAATTTCTGAAAGTTTTATTTTCAATATACAATAACAATTCTAATGCTTTGAAATAAATTTTAATCTTTATGTAACATGACTCCATGTCTTGAATATTGGGGTTGGGGTGGAGGGAAGCGCAGCACAGGGCAGCGCAGAGGTCAGCCAAGAACCACCTTGTATGCTCTTGTGCCTGTGTTGACCTAACAGCTGCATGGTTTTACAGATGACACAGCCATTAGCCTGTAGTCACTGAAGGCTGAGAAGGAGCATTGTAGGACTATGCTAAGAGGGCCATATGCTCTGTTGGAGCAGCTGCACCAGCACTTGCTGACTAGCCCAGTGTGGTGTAAGGTGAAAAGGTGGTGAACAGCATGGTGTTTAGCTTTGCTCAGAGCAAGTGCAGTAACAACCGTCGTGTGAATGCCTGTGTGCTAATGCAAGCGTGTGAGTGTAGTGCATGTGCTTGGACGTGTGTTGAGTTACAGACACGCCAAGAACTTGCAGTGGTGCTTCAAATGCCTTACTGCTGTACAGCAGACCAGGCTTGAGAGCCTGTTATGCTAGGGGGATTTTGCGCTACAGTTCTGTGACTATAATTGATGGGAATCATGGTGGGGAAAATTAACAGGATACAAAGCTTTAATTTTTTTGCCGTTCACTACACAGCAAAGCCTCTTAAGCAAATATGAGGCTCACTTTTCTCCAGAGTTAAAGGTAATTAATTAATTTTAATTTTTCACTCCCCAGGGCTTTGTACTCTATAAAATGTTAGAAGTGATTTTTTTCTTTGTATTTGGTTTAGTTCTCAAGAATGCAAAAGCCTGAGCAGCTGCCATTCAAGTGTCATCATCATAGCTCTGCTTCCATCCCAATGCATCATTGCCCATGCTGTTCCTATCCTGTTTGCCTTCTGAATAAAGATCAGCTGAAACTGTGTTGTGATTTTTTTCCCCCTGCTCTTTTCGTTAGAGCATGGACCAATGTCTGTTCCCTTATCCAGGTTTTGAACCCATGTTTATTAATAATTTATATTACGGTATTGTCCGGAGATCCCAAAGGAGATGGAGTGGGTGTGCATTGAGCTAGCTACTGTACAAATTCATAGTGAGAAACAGCCTAAATAGACAAAGGATGGAAGGAGAGGGAACAGACTCACAGAGAACTGAAGTGACTTATCTAAGATCACACACAGAGTGTCAGTGGCAAAGCCAGGAATAAAACCCCTATCTCTTGAATTCTAGTTCAGTGTACTTTGTTGCTAGACCACACAGCCTCTCCGTTAAAGAGACATTATCAATTTACTGCGCTGCTTTCTCCTCATGAGTATGGGTATGTGTGCTATTATTATTTTACATGTCTCTTGTGGAAAAATACCATAATATAAGGTCTTACAATACATTTCCCTAAATCACTTGCGTATTTTGGGGTGTGTGTGTATATATTTTTAGTTTTAAAGTAAAGGTTATTAAGTGAGTCTAAAGTGATTAGTAATCCTCTCTACTTAATCTTTCATTTTATCTAACACTTGTCACAGGCCATGGATTGATGGCCTAGAATGCTGAATTCCTTTATTTATCCACAGAACAAATAGTGTGGGTAATTACAATGCAAACTTCTCTATGCTGCTTTGCCAAGTCAATGTATTAGATATTGCCCATTCTTTTATTTTTCCTATAGCAGTGTGTGTCTTATGAGGGAAAGTGGATTTTGAAATCATTTAACCCAAATTATAAATTCCAAGTGATGTCAGATCCCATAAAATAGGTGTGGAAATAAATGACCTGGTAGATGCAGTGTGAATTTTGTAGTTAGCCTGTGCTGAGGTGGCTTTATTTCTCAGCCATATGGTCATGTGATCTTCTCAAACATTTGCTAATTGGCCAGTAGTTTTTGCCAGAGAGAGAGAAGCAATAGACTGGACTCTTCCATTGCTTCTGGATACTCAAGTAGCCATGGATGTTCCAAAAAAAAAGAAAAAAAGCTTCCATTTCCACTTATGCTTGCCTCGCAGACTATCCCATGTCCAGTCAGTACTGTGTATTGAAATGAAACACTACACGTTTCTGATTGTTTATGCAGCAACCTTTCTGTGGTTAGAGCACATCACCCCAGTGCCTCCCTTCACTGGCTTCCATAGAATGCAGAAATCAAATTTAAGGAGTCTGGCCTCCTTTGAAAAGCCCTGCAAGGGACTGGTTCAAGTTGTGAAAAGGGCAGCCTCCCTCCATACAATCACAACCTCCCGTGACAGCTGCATTCCATTGGAACAATTAAACTGTCAAGCTCAAGGGCAAGACTCTTGAGAGCAGGGGACAAAGCCCTCTCAGCAGCTAGCTCACACCGTACAACGTGCTTCCAGAAGAGACCAGAATAACCACAAACTTCAGTGCCTTTGGCTCCGCTTTCGTACAGTGCCACTCCCCAAAATCCCACTGTCTAGGGCTAGAGAGAGGGAAACCAATAGATCTGTGTATGTTTGTTACTGCACGTGTCGGTGCTCGATTACCAGCATGATGGCCACTACATGAAAACCTAGGTAGGTAAAATAGTATAAAATGTCCGTTACATCGCCTCAGCCAGTCGGATGGTGCTGGGCTGTCTAGTGGTGTAATAGATATTCTGCTTGTGAATGAATGAGCCATTCATGAAAAGCTGGAGATTAAGTCAGTGTGTATCCATCCCCCTCTAATGCTTCTCCCCCCCCCCCCCAAAGAAAGGGTGGTGGTGGGAGAGAGAATTTTCTTCTTTGAAATGAGAATATTGTATTCGGTTATTAACAGCCATGGACATCTTCACACTGAAACCGTAGAAAAAGGGTAGCTGAGCATCTGGCAGGGAAGATCTAGGTTGCTCTTCCAACCTAGATTAATTTTAACCAGCAGTAACTTACATTGTTACAAACAACTTTATTTAAAAAAAGAAAAGAAAAAAAAGAAAAAAGAGTTTGAAACATAGTTTCTGCCCTTCCACCCCCAAACAAATCTACAAGGAGGTTATAATTTACCCAAGTTCACATCACAATTCTACCCCTGACTTGCTACTAAACCCGTCTCCTAACTGCAAGTGAGGTGCCCTATCCTCTGGCTTACTGCCTTCGTTTTACAATTGCTCCAGCCTGAGTGAATGAGAGGATAGGGTGCATCCAGTTTTTACCCATGAGCTAATTTTTTTTTTTGATGGTACATGCCATGTACAACATCCAGTTATTAACAGACAGTAGCCAGTGTAGAATCTCAGTAGTTTATAGTATATTTACATTACTTGTGTAAAGGAGCATTTGATTGCACATACGATAATACATAGACTCTAGGCTTACTGTACATGTTATGGAACGCTGAATTAATCACTAGGGGCAAAATTTGTATCACTATGGAAACATCCATTGAAATGTATTGGTGTTTTGTTTAAACAGATTATTACATAAATAGAACATCTGGTTATTTTCATGTGAACCAGTTTTTCTAGTAAAAGCCAAAAACCTTCAGAGGAGCTGCTGCCAAAATCTAGATGCTCCCTTTGTTAAGGAGGTACCCTAGGAGCTCCATACTTAAGGTTGTATTGAGATTTGTACTAAGGCAATATTAAAATTCCCCACATTTTACTCATTAATGATTTGAAAATAGTTTCCAAACTTAACACATTTAATGGCCCAACATATGTTTGGTCACATATTTAGTGACTTTGGCATAGGAAACCATATCAAAATGAGCCCCCTTTGAAATTTCTCTGGAGGTGGTTATGGGTTTATTTTTTGTTTGTTTGTTTTGGCACTTCTAGCTAAAGAACTAGTCACTTCTTCCACACATTAATTCCCACAACTTCTTCTAGATAAAGGCCACATCTTAAAGTTATAATCTAAACACATTTTTTTCTTTGTTTTCTTCTAAACTGTTTTATCTCAGCAAGGAAAAGCCAACAGAATTGTCAAGTTCTGCTGGATACTTCCATGTGCTCATGTTGCTACTCTGCATTGTCTGTTGTTCTGGCAGGATGTGTTGTCATTTTGAGTAGGTGGGTCCTTGTCTGTGGGGAGCTTGCTTCTGATGATGAGATTGGGGTGGGGTGTTGTTTTAAGGCCAGAAAAGGGGGTTCAAGGAAATATTTCTTTCAGGATGTGGTCCCAATTGAGTATGGGTTTTAATTGCTTAATGATACCCCATATAGGTTTCAGTATGAGGGGTTAGGTGACAACTAAAGGTATGTGGTAGGAGGTTTTTTTTGTTTTTGTTTTTCTCTGTATTGAATCAGGTTCTCTTGTGGTATTTGGGTGTCCCGTTCTATGATGCAATCTACTTCACTGGAGGAGTGCCCTTGTTTGGTGAAGGCAGTTTTAAGTATGTTAAGATGTGTATCCTGGACTTTCTCCTCAGAGCATGATCTATGGTATGTGAGGGGTTGGCTGTAGTGTAGATAACAGATTTATTGGTGTATCTGAGTGGTTACTGGTTCTGTGAAGGTAAGTGTGGTGATCCATTGGCTTCTTGTAGGGTTCCATTGTTGAAGCTGACCATGGTGTCCAGGAAGCTGATGCCAGTATGGGATGCTCTAGAGAGAGTTTGCTGGATGGGTGGTGATTGAAGATGTGGTGGAAATCTGAGGGAGTTTAGGTCGTCTGTCCAGAGGATGAAAATATCATTGATGTATCTCAGCTATATTGTTGGTTTTGTGCTGCATTTGCCCAGAAATTCTTTCTTAAGGTGGCCCATGAGAAAGTTGTCATATTGGGGAGTCATCCTAATACCTATGACTGTTCCTATTTTTTTTGGACTGAATGTAAAGTTATGAGTGAGGATGAAATGGATGAGTTTGGGGTGGATATTTGAGGCAGGCAGCGATATCCTCATGGTGAGGGTTGTCTGTGTATAAGGAGGTGACGTCCATGGTGGCAAGGATGGTGTTCTTTGGGAGGTTGTTAATGTTGTGGAGTTTCTGAAGGCAGTTGATTATGTCCTGGAGGAGACTGGTCCTTTGTCTGGTGAGGGGTTTAAGGATACTTTCCGTGATTCCCAATATTTCTTTAGTAAGAGTGCCGTAACCAGATGTGATGGGTCTTCCTGGGTTCCCTTGTTTGTGTCTCTTGCAAAGCATGTAAAAGGTCCTGGGGGTAGGTTTGTGGGGGATGTGGTTGTAGAATTCCTGTTGGAGGAGTTTGGGGAAGGATTTGATGATATCCTTAAATTCCTGAGTGATTTGTAGTATGGGGTTGTTGTCTTTGTGGTGGGGACTGGAGTGTGTCTGCACAGTATTTAGCACAACGAACTGTACATTGCACTGAAGTGCACAACCTTAACTGGATTCTTCATGTAGGAATAACACATGGGTGGGCTTTTCAGAAGTGCTCAGTGCTGAAATTTGTGAGACTAAGGTGAGAGAATCTTCCCTTTAATCAACTTAGATCAATTTATAGGAACATCCATACATTCACAGGGCTTATGGCAAACTTCAGCCTGATGTGGAATGGCTGAGTGACTAAACGTTTTAGGGGGCGTGGTGGGTGTAGAAAGCTTTTTTTAATGGAAAATCCTGATCAGCTGTAATGACTGTAATGGTGAAAGCCTGCCATTGTTATAAAGCAGCTGGCTAGCCATTGTAAACTTTTACTTCTTCCTGGCTAAGCTAATAATAATGCTAATTCAAAATGGCTAAATTTTTAAATTAAAAAGAGGTTCTCTTCTTAGACAAGGTGATAATTTGGTGAATGTTTGGCAGACTTATCTGGTTGACACTATTTGAATGAAAGCATTACATCTATTTCCCTTTATGTGTATTTGTGTCTTAGCGGCTTAGTGTTAACTTGTCCTCACTCTTTTCCCCCATTTAAATGCTAGGTTACTTGCTGCAGGATTGTATAACACCCCCCCCCTTTAGTAAGTTGCTTGTACAGTCACTGTAATTATACCATGGGCTTCCTTTTGCTGTTGCATGTTTTGTTTCCGTAGATCAGCAGTTCTATGCACCATGTAAACATCTGTAGTTCAGCATCGTTCTACAACCTGTTTTTGAGCTTCTCGCACACAATTGCTTTAGGACTTGCACTTTTTTATTGTTGTACACTAAAAATAACTAGGGAAGTTGAATGGTTGACCTTCAGAGCAGCATGTGCTTTTGCTTTTCTGAAATTCCCTAGGAAACTTTTTTTTTTTTTTAAAGAGCCACGTCATTTCTGATCATTAATAACACCGGTAGCTGTGCAATGTAAAATAAGGGCAGTTGAACTTCATGCTTAAGGGGATGAACTGAAAGATGGTCAGGAAGAAAGTCTTCATAGAGCATTGTGCTTTGCCAGCTGTGTTAATGGGGAGCAGAATACTGTGTTTTTCCTCCTCTGAAGCATAGAGATAAATGACTAAGTGAACCGGTGTTTGAAAAAGCATGGGTTTCTAAAATTCAGTTTTTTTAAAAATCTTGATTACAGTTGTTGAGAGTAATTTTGCCCTGCACGTACACACAAAAAGGTGAGATAATTTGAGTCCACCCCCTCTGTCCAAAAGTAAAATATAGTCCCCAGACACACACAGCCAATATCAAACTGATACTGTATTAGAGCATAGTAGGTTTCCAGTAATTTAATATTTTGACTCTGTCACTTGAAGGTCTTAGGTGGGTTTCTGAGCAGCAGCACTGTTCTCAAACCATCTCCTGTTGTATAAACGTGCATGATGCATGCAACATATATCCTTTATGTGGGAAAACTGAGAGGAAGGTAGCTTAGAGCTACAGAGTATTTCTATGACCTGGTGCATAGAAAACTTGCTAACACTTAAGAGAATACCACATCTGATCCTATTCATCTAAAAGGCTTTGTTCTAACAGTGCTACAAGAATAAACTGGTACATAGTGGATTTTGTTTTGTAAGTATTCTTTCTGGATTCATCTGTTTCAGCACTTGCTTGATCAACTCTAATCCATGTCTCCTGTCCCCTTTTTAATGGCTTGTCTCCACCTGAGGGATTTTGGCATGTTCAAGAAGTGGGAGACAGAAGGGTGTGTTGTAAAGATTCTTCCAATGCTAATTCATCTGTGACCTGGTTGCCTCTCTGGGTATGGGGCAGGTGGCTAGTACTAAATGCCCCACCTGCAGTATGATTGCTCATCTCCCACTCTCTAGCCCTCCTGCTGTCCTCTGTAATCTTTTCCGAAGCCATGTATGCCTTAGAAGGCCAAAACTAGAGCAAAGAGCACTACTTGGGAGGGTTGTGGGGAGGGTATCATTTTATTTTCATTCCCAGTGAGGTAGTTGGTCTGATGTTCATTTGAGGTGTGGTGTCTTTGTGGGTTTATGTATGCGCACAAAAGCAGGATTTCTGATATGTTTGATTTTGCCAGGTAATACCATATTTCAGTGCTAGCATGTCTCCTAAAGTTTTTTTCAACTATGCATTAGGAAAGGGATAGATAATAAGAGAAAATATCATAATGCTGCTATATAAATCCATGGTACATTCACACCTTGAATACTGTGTGCAGTTCTGGTCACTCCATCTCAAACAAGATATATTAGAAAGAATTGGAAAAAAGTACAGAGAAGGGCAACAAAAGTGATAAAGGGTATGGAACAGCTTCCATATGAGGTGAGATTAAAAAGACTGGGACTGAAAAGTGATGACTGAGGGGGTGGGATGTGATAGAAGTCTATAAAATCATGAATGGTGTGGAGAAAGTGAATAGGGAAGTAATATTTACCACTATGCATAACACCGGAACTAGGGGTCACCTGATTAAATGTATAGGCAGCAGGTTTAAAACAAAAGGAATTACTTCTTCACACAATGCACAGTCTATTGCGGGGATCGGCAACCTTTGGCACGCGGCCCATCAAGGAAATCTGCTGGCGGGCCAGGATGGTTTGTTTACCTGCAGCTTCCACAGGTTCGGCTGATCACAGCTCCCACTGGCCGCGGTTCACCATTCCAGGCCAATGGGTGCTGCGGGAAGTGGTAGCCAGCACATCCCTCGGCCCACGCTGCTTCCCGCAGAGGCCAGTGGGAGCTGCGATTGGCTGAACCTATGGATGCTGCAGGTAAACAAACCGTCCCGGTCTGCCAGCGGATTTCCCTGATGGGCCGCGTGCCAAAGGTTGCCGATCCCTGGTCTATTGCATTGTGGAACTCATTGCCAGAGGATGTTGTGAAGGCCAAAAGTATAATCAGGCTAAAAAAGTATTTAGATAAGTTCATGGAGGATAGGACCATCGATGACTATTAGCCAACACCATCAGTCCCATTCTCTACATGTTCTTCTCACTGTCAGAAGCTGGGACTGGGTGACGGGGTGGCTCACTTGATAATTGCCCTGTTCTGTTCATTCCCTCTCACACAACTGGCACCAGCCCCTGTCAGAAGTCAGGATACTGAGTGAGTTAAGGTGGATCCTTCGTCTGACCCAGTATGGCCGTTCTTATGTAATGTTAAAAGCTTCACATTTTTAAATGAAATCTATCAGTAAATTTGGGTATGAGTGCTTTTAAAAACCTATTGGGAGGGCTGAGAGCCAAAGTAGTCATTTTTTGGCTTGGGATGTTCCATTTCAAGGAGAAATACACTCCACCCTCAATTACACCACCTTAGAGAGACAAAGCAATTGGGAGTTCAACAAACAGATGCTGGTATAACTTACACAATATTAAAATAGACAACAAAATAAAGTCAAGCGTCAAGAAAGAAATTCAGAATTTAGGTTAAAGCTTGCCCATCTTTCTTTGATACTACTATTCACTCTTGTCAGACTTGTTATTTTGACAAGGCTGTTGGATACATAAGCTAACTTTACCCTATTTGGACACACCTAGTGGAATGAAAACAATCCTTTTGAACAGTGCATTGCTTAATCTCATTACTACTTTGCCATGATTTAGAATATGCTTGCTTTAAGGATACCCCACTTCTAGCCTTCTGTTTGTTGAACAAATTGCATTGTTTATACCAGCATTTAGGGCAGGCGGTTTCAAAAGAACCTAATTTAGCATTGACTTTCAATGTGATTTGTGCTTCTGAATCTCTTAGGTGCTTTTGAAAATCCCATCCTAGAATGTCTGATTTTTTTTTTTTAATATGCATATAGGAACCTTTTTCTAAGGTGAATGAGGTTAAGTAAATTACACATGTTTGGTACGGTAGTAATTATTTTAATTACCTGCAGCATTACTTGGTTGAATGACTCATTAGGGCAGGATGTGGTGAAACTGTTTGATGTCATAAACAAATTGTTTATAGGTCAGCTTGTTTTGGAGTTTTAAAAATGGAGAAGGCATCTATCAATTTACTCTTAAGTAATATGCAGGATCAAGATAAAGTGGGTTTAGGCGCACTAGTGGGTAAACAGTGAGCGCTACAAACCTAACTTTCTCTTTAGGTACTGTACTTATACCCCATCACCTCATTACATGAGCACGTGCCAAGCCTATTATCTTAATAAAGAGTGAATCTTCTAGGGCAGCACAGGGAGGATGAACTTTGAAATTTCTGAGAGAGTTGGGTTAATGCCTGCAGAAGGGAAGGGTAGAATGGCAGGTTAGAATGGCAGGTTAAGTGAATGGAAATCCCGCACTTGGAGAATATAGATTGAAATCTAAACTATGCTAGGTAAAGTGCAAACTTGAAGTCAAAAGATGACCTGAAGAACAAATAAAGGTAAATATTTTTAGAAAGTTAAAAACTAGAAGACTGCATATGTGACAGTTGATCCCCATGTGCCACCAAAGAGATGGGAGAATTAAGGAGGATGAGGATAAGAGAAGAAGTTTTTAAATGAATTTTTTTCCACACATTTTTATTCCAAAGGCATTTTAAATGGGAAATCAGATTGTCTTTGGCAGAGATTGAAGTCTTCAAGGATCAAGTTGGGGCACAAATTGAAAAACTCAAGCTCAGTAAATCACCAACACTGGATGCTTAACTGAAGGAAATAAAATATAGAAACAGTGTAAATTCTGATGAGAAATGCATTGGGCCCTTAGGAACAGCTACTGCTCTCAAGGAGTGGAAAGCCACCACTGTGGTTCCTCTCTTTAAAATAGGAGCCAAGGGACATGCTGAGGCTCACCACAATGTAGTCTCACTTTGGCCCTGGGCTCCAGTCAAAGGGTGGTATTTTAAACTTTGGTATCACTTATGTGCCAGCAATCCGCCATGTAAAGAAGGTACAGTTAGCATTTTATTAGTGTCGCTGTACCCACAAATCAAATACCTCAGAAATCCAAGCCACTAAAATTGTGGGTGCGAAAATGAAGGCCCGGTTTAAAAAGGGGAAAAAAAAATAACTTAATTGGTCAAACCACCATAGCTTCTGCTATGATATGTCAAGGGTGAGGAAGCTAATAAAATAATATCTAAAGGTGACCTGATGAACATAGTTTATTTGGATTTTCAGAAAGCTTTTGACGAAGTCCTTCTGCAAATTCTTGTTAAAAAAAATAATTAATCATGGTGTGAGGAACAAAAGCTTTTTTTAAAAATCTCATTCTGTAAATCGATACAGAAGCCTGGTAAATGGCTCCTCCAAGGAAGAGGGAGAGGTGAATACTTTGATGCCACATGGCTTTGTTTTGACCTCAGTGTTTAGTATATTTACTAATTTAGAGGAAGGGATAGCAAGCTGGTGGGTTTGATTAGGGATAGCTCAGTGGTTTGCTGCTAAACCGAGGGTTGTGAGTTCAATCCTTGAGGGGGCCACTTAGGGATCTGGGGCAAAATCAGTACTTGGTCCTGCTAGTGAAGGCAGGGGGCTGGACTCAATGACCTTTCAGGGTCCCTTCCAGTTCTATGAGATAGTGGTTTTTTTTTTTTAATGGAGATATACCTAAGAATTATGAAAACTCTCAGATTTAAATCCCTCAGCTGGATTGGGCAGTATAATTTCAGATGAAATTTAAATGAGAATAAGAAAATACAGGGAAACCCCAGTATAACGCGCCCCGCGATAACGCAAATTCGGATGTAACGCGGTCATAAGGTGGCTCTGGCTGCCCCAAGCCAAAAAAAAAGGGGGGGGGCGGAGCACTGCCGAAGCACAAAAAAGAAGAAAAAAAAAAAAAAAAGCGACCGGAGCGCCGCGGAACCGCAGAAAAGAAAAGAAAAAAGAAAAAAAAAAAAAGCAGCCAGAGGCAGTGGTCAACTGGGAGCCCCCCGCGCCTCCCTGACGGTGTCCCCAGCAGAAGGTAAGCCCCCAGCGCTCCAACCCATCCCCGGCAGAAGCGCAGGGGGTAGCAGGGGAAGTCTGAGCACTGGGACCCCCCCCACTGCGGCCCCGGGAGGCAGCCTCACAGCTTGGAGGGTTGGGGGGGCACTCACTCCCCACTGCGGCCTCAGGCTGTGACGGGGGGACAGGGCGTCTCCGGTCTTGGGGCCGCAGTGGGGGGTGGGGAGGACATAAAGTAGCAAACGGGTTGAGGAGCTGCAGTGGGGGTGTGTGGAATGGGGGGACCCTGAGTGGCACCCCAGGGAAGGAGCAGAAAGGGGTGGAACTGTGGGTGGGGGCCGCAGGCAGACGGGGCAGAATGGGGGGCGAGCTAGCAGGTGTAAGGGGCGGGGGGCGGCACTTGCTTTGTCCCAGGGCCCCAGGAAACCTTAATCTGCCTGTGGCCCTGAAGTGTTGCACCAAATCGCCCCAAACGTTGAGAGGCTCAGGGCCAGATCGCCAGCTTGACAGCCCCTATTAGCCTCGCTGTCCAAGTAACACCTGAGGGCTCTACAAATCTAACCATGCTGCCCTTGCTGAGATGCAGAACACCCCTACCAGCATCAGTGACTCAGGCACAAACTCACCCCCCCCCCCAGCGCAAAAAAGAAAAAAAAAAAGCGGCCAGAGCACCGCCGAAGCACCAAAATAAAATAAAATAAAAACGGCCGTAGCGCCGCGGAAGCGCAAAAAAGAAAATAAAAGGGGCTGCAGCGCCGCCGAAGGAAAAACAAAACAAAAACCAAAAAATGGAATGTGCCTTCCCCACTGCCTCCGCCCCCCCCACCTAGGGTGACCAGATGTCCCTATTTTATAAGGACAGTCCCGATATTTGGGGCTTTTTCTTGTGTTTCCCTCTCTCGCTGCATGGCTGAGAGCCCCGCTGCTGGAGCTGCACCCTTTCAGTTACTGTTATGGGCAGTTCGCAAAGGCAAGTCCTTTTCTGCCCAAGAGAAATTGACTGGCTTGAAACTGACTGGCTTGAAATGGTAAACCTTGCTATACCGCGACCCCGCATTTAGTGTGATTGAATTTTTTGGAGCTCAATCATTGCATTATAGGGGGGTTTCACTGTACTAGGGTGCCCAGATAGAAAGTGTGAAAAATCAGGACAGGGTGGGGGGAAATAGCCCCAAATATCAAGGCTGTCCCTATAAAATCGGGACATCTGGTCACCCTAGATAATACACAGGTTAAAACCTACTAAGATACTTTGATTGACTCTGAACTTGTAAGATGTCTTTGCACTGTGCAGCAGCAGCTCAGCATTGCGTGCGTTACGAATGGAATAGCAAATACCTAAAATGCTTTGTTTTTCTATAGCATTCATGACTAGTACATCCACTGTCATGTTGAATGCAGAGTCCCTTTTTGGTTGCTTCACCTTTAACAGAGATTGAAGCAGTCTAGAGGTTGGCAATGAAGCAAGTTAAAGGCAGGGAGAGGATTTGAAACTAACCACTTCCCCTGCCCCCAACAAAACAAAACAAAAAACAACCAAAACTAAAAACCTACCCTAGGTTTACCGTACCTGGGAAAAGAGGAAGAATTAGAGATGGAAGTGCAGTGTCGGGTACTAGGAAGGGTTCACAGGAAACTGATCAGTCACTCCTTTTCACACTGCCCTATAGTATGAGAACAAAGGGTCTCTTGTGGCCAAATCTCTCTACTCAGAGCACAGCCTGAATTAATTGGGTTGATGTCTAGAGAATTCCCTGAGGAAGGCCTCTACACTGCTCAAGGCACAGAGCTGTAGGAGAGCCACTCTGCTGTTGCTTCTGCCACCTCAGAGCTGCAGCCACCCCGGAGGTTCCGGTGCTCCTCTTCCCCACTTCTTGAGCAATGGATCCAAGTAATTCTGTGGACCTGTCAACTCCTGTTCCTCCCCCAGTTTGCCCATCCACAACTCACATCCCCCCACCCTCTATCCACACGTGGTTGGAACCTTGTGTGTTTTGATCATTATTAACATTTGCAGTTTCATAAACTAAGCATAATCAAATCACCAGGGCTTACGCTGATCACCTGCAGGGTCAGAAAGGATATTTCCCCTCAACCTTCTCCTCACTCCCTTATGTAAAATATTTCATAAAAAAGGGAAGGAGTGGTGGTGGTTTGCTTTCTTCTGAAGCATTAGGTATTAGTACTGAAGGCAGTTTTGGGGTTGGGACTGAAATGGGTTGATACAGTGTAGCACATCCTATATTAAATAGGGATAGCTATATCTGTTCTTCATTATAATATTAAGGCCTACAAGTGTTTCCACTATAACCCTCTAATGCCCAGGGTTTATAAATTGCTTCTAATGTGTGTTAGGGGTTGAAATATAGCATCCAACATTTTTGCGCAGAAGCATTTTTTCCAAAACAATTCATTCTGTTTAGTTTATAGGATTTTATTTTTTAAAAAGTTCAAGACGATATTTTGCATTCATAATTCAAAAATGGTTTAATTTAAAATTAAACTAATAGATTGAGTTTATTTACTTCAAAATGTGGTTACTGCACACAAAAAATAACTACTGTACCTAGAAATTCTGCTTTCTAAAGACACTTGGTAAAAATTACATTTTAAAAAATTACTTTTAAAGTGTCTTGGCAGTTATGTTCTATCACATCAACTCTCATGCCCTTAAAGTTGCTTTTCTTCCAAAAATAGGTTTATGTTTTAAAAATATAAATTCACTTACAAATGATGAAAGTTTGGTGTAACCTGACAAGACAGAAAATGCAGTGTTTGGGCTGAAATTCCATTCTTATCAGATGGATTATGCTGGGGTAGATTATTGTTAATTTTCTAATTTTTGGTGGGCTTAACAAGTCCTTTGGTGTGAGTTTTGTGTTCAGTGCAGGTTTATATTAATGATGTATTTAAACTATTAACTTTTCTTAATAAAGCTCCTTGCTGTGTGATGATGAAAAAACAAGGCAAATTGTAGCCTCAGACTTGAGTAGAATAAAACAAACCTTGGAATTTCTGCTCTCTATTCCTGCATGAATCTGTGCCTCCTGCTTAGCACCCCACCCTCTTGTTTTTCTCCAGTCAGTTCTGTTCCACTTTTCCCTCTCCCATTATCCAGCTCTGTTCCCTTTCTCCTCCAGGACCTGTCTCCCAATCACCAGCTATGTATTGAGCTCTTTAACATCATTATTTTGTAGTCAGAACTCCAATAGTGATCTGGATATTCTTATTGTAACATTACCTCTAAACTCTGCAATAGGCACGTTTCACAAAAACTGCCTCATGATACAGTTACAATGTACTCCTACTTCCAAATTACATTTCTTGAGTTCAAGATATCAGAGTTCAATATATGGGTAGATGCAATGTAACCTTATACTTCCTTGGCTCTGTCATCTTTCTGCTAAGGCAGTGAATAGATCAGACTGCCTTTCTGCCTGACAATCCCTTAACCCACCAACCACTCCAAGGGTGTTAACTATAAATAGAAATTCAAATTGAAGTACCACTGACACTTCAGATCATAACTGTTCATTAGAGGAAAGCTGCAGTGAAGTGTTGGGCATAGAATGTTGGGACCAGATTATCAAAAGAAGTCTGCACCCACAAGCTTCTATTTAGGCACTTAGATGAGTGGCCAGATTTTCAAAGGAAACTGCTGAGTGTTGAGTGCTTTTGAAAATCTGGTCACAATGTCGATGCTGAGCATTCTTCAAGTCTGACACTTAATTTTTCTATTCATGTCGCTGGGAAAATTTAATTTAGATGTAACATGTAAGCTGGATAAGTGTATGTGAATCTACTGCAGCAGTTAATGAAAACAGGATATGTTTTGTTTTTTGAGGATTTACAGACATATGGAGACCCATGGGCTAATTATGCAACAGCCAAGATTGTCTGAACAAATATTTTTGATAGCTGTATGATTGTGTCATAAGTAGCCAGTCACTTGCTAGCATGTTCACACTCTCCACTTCCCCTCTCTCCATGGAGGAAAGCAGATGTTCCTTCTCTTCTGCTCTCTATATAGGACCTTTTCACAAGGGATTCGTTTCCTCTGGGAAATGAGTTTCCCTGTATTATTTTCCAGGAATTTGCACTTGGAATGGAGTGCAGCAATTGGGTTCTACTCCCCTGACAGCAGAGGCTTTCATCCAATATTTACCCCAGCACCTCACCCACTCCTTCAGCTAAGGGCTTTGCTGCCCAATGGAGTTGGGATGTTCCAGCAGATTCTACAAGGCAGTTCTTGGCACCTGACCATTGACCAGTCAGCCTGTGATACAGCAGAAGAGCAGTTTTTGAACCAGCACTGACAGTCTACTCCCCAATCTGAACCAGCATCAAGATGCAATTCCTGCCAGTGAATAAAGTTTCCCAAAGGCTTCAGTGAAGGACTTAGCACCAGTATCCATTCTCTCCTCTAGGCTATACCTACCGCTTCCAATATCCAGGAACAGTCACCCTTGCACTTCATGTACTTTCTGTGCTGGACTGATAACTCATTAACTGCCTCTAATCTGATTGGTAAAGGAAAGGGAAGTATTTGCCTGTGAAGGAGTGAAGACTTGATAGTTCCCTTAAAGCCACAGGTCCCTCCCAGACTTGCATGTTCCAATAAAGATGGCAGAGCTAGTGAGAAACCTTTTCTAGGCATTTTATTTCTACCATGTTCACTTCCAACCTGCCTCAGCATTTCTGAATAGGATTGTTTGCGGGGCAGATAGTATGTGGGACACTACTAGTACTCATTGTATCCAGGTTCACAAGAATCAAGAAGATCCTGAGCCATTGAGGTGCCCTGAGAATTCCTGTAATGGAATGTTTTTGTAACATTAACCAAAAGTAGATAGTACCCAGGGATAGTTTGTGTTAGTTTAGTGGACAAAGGCCATGCAACAGATTCCTGAAATGATGCTGGCTCCCTGCTCTCCTTCAGGGAGGTGTTGACAGTCTCCACACTACCTGTGAACCTACAATAACCTAGAAAGACTTGGATCCAAAGAACTAATTACAAGACACTTGACTCTCAACTTCTATAGTACCTCAGTAATCTCCTCTGGTGTAAACTTAACCACAGAAAATGTAGCATTTGTCCCCTCAAGATACCATTCTGTATCCACGGAACCAGATGGTTCAGCCTGGTTTCAAGCGATTTTATCCAGAAAAATTCCTCATAGCACGAGAAACTCAGAAACGAATAGGGCAGCTCGTCTTGATCAAGCTATCAACCACTAGGAACAAGGCTAGTCTGTGAGCCTTCATGGATGATGTGGTGAAGAGAGAGTAACCTTTCTTCATCTCCTGCACAGCCACAGCATTTTAAAAAAAAAGTCTTTGTAGCAGTAAATTGGACATTGAACAAGAATTCTACCTACCAGTGTTGTATCCATCATCATATGTCTTCTGGAATCCTTACACCTACCGGGGAGAGCACAGATGGGGGCGGGGGTGTGTATATAGTCTGTGAAACACCTTTAGGCTTTTTTGGGAATGTAACCCCCACAGCTTCAAGTTGGGGAGGGAACAATTGGGGGGGTGGGGGTGGAGGCATCACCTGAATTGATAGGCAGGCCACTTTCGTTAAGGTAACCTAATGGCTTTTCCCTTCATGGGGGAGGTAACATAAGGCCTGTGCCTCTAGCCTGAGCCCCTTGGCATGCCCAAGTAGCAGCTCCCACTCTTAGAATTAGGGTATATGGTGCTGTGGGTATTACAGTTTGACACCTTTTCTTGGAATGGAAAGGAATTTTTCCCTCGTCGCGAGACAGGATAGGTTTTTTTCCCTCGCCTTCCCCAGAGCAGCTCAGGGACTTAGTTGGGTATGTCAGAAGGCACCATTCCAGATGTCTCAGTTTAGCAGGTAGTAGGTGCCCAGTGCAGGTACTTGTTCCATAGGGGGTCTAGTTTCCTGATAAACTGGGATTGGAAGTGGATTTAGGGGAAAGCATCCCCTAAAGAAGCTGGGGAATGGGGTTGGGGCTCCTATTGTCTCCTAATGACCGTGAGGAGAAAACTCCCCCTTTCCTCAGTCCCTCAATCCTCATAGGAGGAGCATGTGGTGGGATCTCAGCAAAGGACTGGGGAACAGCTGTGAAGGGGTGGGAGACTGGTGGCAGCCCACCACCCGGTAGAACTGATGAAGGAAGGAATCTGACCCGCAGTGCATAAGTTATTGCCAATTAGTTCCCAGATGAGTCAGTAAAGTTGTGCCTTAATTAAACCACATCCCTCGCATCTTGTCTGTCTCTCTTGTGTGTTCTGGGACAAGAAAGGCTCTTTATAAATGAAAATATTTATATGCAGATTACCAATTTATCATAAGGGTCTGAGGATCTTTCCAGTTCATATGTTAATTTTTATTGCTTTAGAGCTTATCTATTATTTTTACACTATCTTTCTTTGCATTAAATAGCCCACTCATTTCTCACAGTCTCTCTGAATGTATCCAGCATGGTTTTCAACTGTAGTACAGAACTGAGTCAGTGTTGTCAGCAACCTCATATAAAATGATAGCAGAGTGTTTGCCTTCTGCACTTTTCCATGTAAGACAACACAGCTGCTTTTGATACAATTGACCACTTGATTATCCTTGAAACATTTGTTGGCTTGAACAGAATTCTGTCTTGGTTCAGAGCTCATGGCCATCCAGCCACAGTTTGTGTCAGATGGTGACTTCAGCTCCTCCGTGAATCTGCTTTTCTGAATGTTTTATGTGACTCTTGGTCCTATGTTTTTTTTAAACTTCTACATGCTTTTTAGTAGAGGCAATGTGATTGACCGGGGTTGTTTTTTTTTAACTTTAATATATACAGTGTTATTGATGAATGAAGACCTATAGTCCTGCACTCATATCAAAACTTCAAAGTCTTAAAAACCAAAACAGCTACTGTTGTGGGATTTATATACGGATTTCTCTCATTCATCCAACACACTTTCTCTTTGTGGTCCTTTTACTTCTAGAATCCTTCGCCCACGTTTTTGTCTGGTCAAACATTTGAATTGAATATCTCAGTGATGTTCCCAGTTGGGCAAAGCGAAATCTTCACACAACAGAGTGGATTGCATTTCCTTTTCTGATGCAAAGCTGCTCCTCTTATTCCCCTCAACCCCCACTTTTTTAATCAATCTTCTACTTCGTTTCATCCCGTTAAGATTATTGTAATACCCTGAGTCCTGGCCTCCCTGTGTACAGGTCAACAGGCTTCAGCTGTTGCTACTGGAGTCCTGGCAGGTGCCTGATGGACTGAGCACATAAATTCTGGTTTCTATCAATAATATTGATAGTAAAGTCCTTTATTACCTTTAAAGGAGCATATTGTTGTAAAAAGCCCTGTGGAATTTAGGTTCAAACTATGCTCCAAATCCTTTCCACCTACTCCTTCCTCCCTGGAACCAGTTTAAATTATCCATGCTAGTCAGTTCATCACTTGTTAGAGTATATAATATGCACACAGAGAGATTACTATTTTAAAATATAGCTATATCATTTTCATGCATACATCCTATATATTTGTGTGTGTATACTTACAGTATTTATATTTGCATATAAATATTTTATTTGTTTTTGTATCAATGTACACAGGAATACATGTTCCCTGCTTCAAAGAGCTTTTACATTTTAATGTCTAAATACTGGGCAGGATGAAATAATCTGGTAACGTTACCAGTTTAATTGCTGAACCTTGTCTAATATTATGTATTGGTTTGTCAGCTCTTTGTAGCAGGCACCTTATCTTCTTGTGTGTGTATGGACAACTTTTAGCACACAGTGTGAGCTACTGAAGAGCAAGTAAAACAAACTCATGCATGCAATTATACACTACTGTTACAAAATGTACCCCTATAGTGTTTGTAAACTACAATAGTTAAGGACTATTACTACAGAATGATATAGTCTCTCCTTTTATAGAGGTCAGCCAGGGTACATGTATGCTGCAATAAAAGGCTAATGGCAATGGCTGCGGCCGGCATGGGTCAGCTGACTTGGGCTGCGGGGCTAAAAATCACAGTGTAGATATTCAGGCTTCAGCCCAAGCCTGAATATCTACATTGCAATTTTTAGTTCTGCTGCCTATGCCCCACAAGTCTGCATCAATTGACCTGGACTCTGAGACTCAGTGCCGTAGGTTTATTTATTTATTTATTTATTTATTTTTAATTGCAGTGTAGATGTGTCCTCTGTTAGCGACCTCTCCTTAGAAATTCCTGCCTTGACATGTCAGCTACATTAATGCTTTTTTTATTTCCAAAGCCAGAATTGAAATCGTGCATGTTTTCTTCTTTGTCAAGTTATGCGTAGCATTGTACACTGGCTAGCATTTAAATATTGTATGTTTTGTAAAGAGCTTTGCAGTGTTGAGACAGGGATTATCTGTGCTACTGTTGTCGTTGTGTCTTTTTAAGCTGTGCCCTTAAAGTGCAGACATCTCTGTCAGCAAAGAGAAGGCTCAAACCCTGATGTATGCCATTATAGGTTACTGATATGCTTCCTTAACTGGGGATAAAGGCAAGCATAGCTCCTCCTCTACTCCTGAGTGAATTTGTTCTGGGGAAGGGGCAAAGTGGACATAGCTACATGATTCCCAAGCACTGAAAAATCATGACTTAGACCCCTTGATAGTCTGAGGTTGTCTTAAAAATCATGAAATAATAAGTGTTCTCTTTATTTATCTTTTAGTGTTGAACTATTAAGGTTCACATTTTTAGGTTTTCTCTGCAACCACAAAGGCTAGAAACTTTTTAAGGGAAAGAGATTCATAGAAATATAGGATTGTAAGGGACCTTCATAGTACTGCCTCAGTGCAGAAGACTGGACTAGCTGAACTAACTATTCTCTGGAGTCTAGATTCTAGACCATCCCATCAGTCATAAGACTTCTATGATAATAACGTAATTTCAGCAGCTGGAGCTTTAAGAAAAACACCAAATATTGTGAGATTTATGATAAAATTGCAAGAACTGGTACCTCTGGATTTCTAGGAGCTGCTGTGTGTGCAGGATTTTCATTCTATATTAAATTAGTTGCTGTCTCCCTCTACACTGTTGACTGCCTCTGGGAAGAGGGTTTATAGGACAGTAGACTGGCAAGGAGTCATGCTGCCAGGGGATTGTAGCGGCTGGGGTGGGGAGCAGGGGTACGGAGCGGGTATTGGGCGCTGGTGTGGAGGCACGCAGTCTCCAAGGATTATCTAGTTTTTTGGAGGGTGACCTCTTTGAGACTTGTGCACTGAGTGGGGAGGTAAACTTACCTCTCAAGAAAAAAGTGTCACAGACTCTTGAGTGCAAGCTTATGGAACTTCTGTTCCATTTCATGGAATAGCCCCAATAGGAAATGAGATGGCCATTAGTATGCCTGCTAAAAGATACTATCATGATGGGTGCCCTGTGAACATTTTAGATATTTTTATGAAAGCTCCAATATTATCGCATAAGCTCATAACTAAGGGTTGGAACCCCAGCCAACCTGAAAACATTAAGTTTTACATTTTGAATGTTTTTGTGTTGTGCGGGTAATACAATGCCTTAAAATTTTCTCTAAAAGGGTAGACCATGCATAAATATATTTCTTTTGACTTCTCTATATAGCTAAAAATGTCATAAGGGATTTTCCTCAGATTATCCAGCCAGATTCACTTCTGGGTTTGGAATAAGCATGGAACATTTCTTTCAGAAAGGATAAATTTTTCAGAAAGTTATTTTGAGCATGTGAAAAAGGGGAGGAATGATACTGAAAGTTCTGATGTAACCTTAACAGTAGTAGGTATTTGTCATAATATTTAGAAGGCCTTTCTTATCTCTTTCTCTGGTATTATAAATGTGACTTATTGCATTGTGTGGACAATGTCAAATAATGTAACCTTCATAGATTAAATAGAGAATACAATTTAGGAAGAAGGGAGCTATGGGATAAAGCACTGACATTAAGACCAGCATGCAATTTGATAGTAAAATTTATTTTTTGAACATCTGCAACCCAACTTGAAAATGAAGATTTTGAAGCACTGAGGACGGCGTCTCTTTATTTATTTATTTATTTATTTATTTATTTATTTATTTTATTTTTCTTTCGAGGGTGAGGAGGACAGAAACATTCTAAGAACTGTTCTAACTTTTGATGAGTGTGATAGTTCTGACTGTTTTATAATAGCCAATATATCTCTGACTTCACTCACAGATGCAAATGCTTTCTCCCTCACCTGCCCCCTCCCCAAGAGTCAGATATCTAAAAAATAGACAATGTCATGCCTGGACAAGTTGTGCTAACACTTCTTCCATTCTTAACTGTTGCATTGTGCAAAGATACAAGGTTCATGAGAAAAAAGTTTATAAGTGGCAGGCTGGCAGAATGTGATTTACATGCCATGAAAATCCATTCAACAATCATTGGGTCTTTAGTGCATGTGATTCTATAACAGATCCATTGTCTGTCACAGTTTTAGGACAAAGGCACTTGCATTGTAGAGACGACACTGACCCAGGATAGTAGAGTACTGGCCCCCTTTCCAGTCTACAGACAAAAGTAGGATTGTCAGCATTCTTAATGTGGTCATTTACAACATAGCAAACTTGTGTCTCTTTCACTTAGTTATAATGGGGAAAAAAGTACAACCTTTAAAAAATACTGTCAAATGCTGTAAGCATGAGACATAAAAGAGCTGCATGCACAAAAATTCTTGGGATCACATTAAAACAAAGCAAATTGAACAGAGTATCTCATTCACAAACTTTTTATTACATGCAACTTGCTCTTGCTGTAAGAAAAAGCGCTTTCAGCCCAAAAGCAAAGAATGTCTATCCATTGAAGGCGTGGGAGATGGGACAAGAGAAGACAAAATAATTACAATGATGGCTTGTAAGTAAGACTTGCTGTGACCCATATCTAACTTGTGCTCTGATTTTTGTGTGTGCAAAAGTTTGCCTTATTTGTTATCCTTAGACAACAATTGTTTTGTTTTTGTATCACGTGAAACCTCACAGATATGAAAAAGAGAATTTTGAAACAAATGTTCCTCTTTTTCTTTCCCATTTTCCTAGTGTTTAATGTTTTTATTAAAAACTCTTTGGCTGACATTGTTAGACCAACTACTACAATTCCTTTGGATTTGCTGAATTGTTTGTGCCTATGGAAACAGATACCTGAGTTTGATAGTATGGGAAGGGAAGGGAACAAAAGGCTATATTGATAAGAGATGCTGCTGCTTTTCTGTGCTGTCATGTTAGTTTTATGTTGAGAATACAGCAAACTATTGGCTGGATTAATGCTGGTGAGCTGGAGTCCCACTGTGTAGAAGTGGGACTCTTCCTATGTAGACAATTGGGTGTTGCATAGAAAGGGTTTCTTCTAATGACAGAATGTTTTCCCTTGGACCCCATTCCTGAAAAGGGTTCCTGCCTCTGTGGAATCCTGTCTGAAGTTAATGGGGCCCTGACTGCTGAGGCCTTACAGGTCTGTGCAGATAGATCCCTTTGCAAGATTAAGACTTTAACTTGTATGTTTGTAGTAACTAAACTGCCTTCAGCGGTATTGCACACATTTTCAGAGAATCAAAGCAACCTTGTTTTGTTTTGTGCCTATTATGCCGTAGGTGTCTTGTGTGTATGGCAAGTGTAGGTTACAGAGCTTCTATGTTCATACAGAAGAATGCCTGGGGAAAATAGCCTTCCAATGAATGTTTATTCTAAATATTAAGGTCTAACAAACACACTTGCAATTATTTATTCCTCCTTACTTTGTGTACTATATTTAAAAGCACTTTTATTTGGGAAACTTTCATTTATTTATTATTTTTCAGAGCCCTTACTGACATTGGAAACTGAAACCCATCAGTTGAAAACATTAAAAAATTACCACATTTCTTTTTAGTGGTGAGCAAAACAACATGTAATAGGGCTAGTGACCAGGAGTTGGCACTTTTGATCCAGGAGCACTTCATATGTGAGAGACATGGTGAAATTAAAAAGAACAGGAGTACTTGTGGCACCTTAGAGACTAACAAATTTACTTGAATACTTGAATTCAAGTGACATCATCATAGGACCTAATCACATCAGCCATGCCATCCGGGGTTTGTTCACCTGCACATCTACCAATGTGATATATGCCATCATGTGCCAGCAATGCCCCTCTGCCATGTACATTGGCCAAACTGGACAGTCTCTACGCAAAAGAATAAATGGACACAAATCTGACATCAGGAATCATAACATTCAAAAACCTGTAGGAGAACACTTTAACCTGTCTGGTCAGGTAACAGACCTGAGGGTGGCAATTTTGCAACAGAAAAGCTTCAAAACAGACTCCAAGGAGAAACTGCTGAACTTGAATTGATATGCAAACTAGATACAATCAGCTTAGGCTTGAATAGAGACTGGGAATGGCTGAGCCATTACAAACATTGAATCTATCTCCCCGTGTAAGTATTCTCACACTTCTTATCAAACTGTCTGTACTGGGCTATCTTGATTATCACTTCAAAAGTTTTTTCTCCTACTTAATTGGCCTCTCAGAGTTGGTAAGACAACTCCCACCTTTTCATGCTCTCTGTATGTGTATATATATCTCCTCAATATATGTTCCATTCTATGCATCCAAAGAAGTGGGCTGTAGCCCACGAAAGCTTATGCTCAAATAAATTTGTTAGTCTCTAAGGTGCCACAAGTACTCCTGTTCTTTTTGCGGATACAGACTAACACCGCTGCTATTCTGAATGGTGAACTTAAAACCACACTTCTCTCTGAATGTTTGTTTTTACTATTGTTACCAAAACAAACAAAAACACACAAAACTTGCAAAGAATTCTAAAGAAAAAGTTTGAGATTTAGAGAGACACTATCCACTTGAAATCCAATCATTTTTTTTAAAGTTGAAAGTAGCTTCAGATACCAAACATGCTCTTAAGTCTCTTGCCAACTTTTGTGATTTTGTAATCACAATTGCCTACTTATTATCTAGGGGAAACCATGAAAGAAACATTTTTTTTCTCCTAATCTTTGATTTATTTTTGGAGGTATTTGTAACTACAGGAAATGTTCAGGCAGGAGTGTGTGTGTGTTTAAATTAGTGGTGTTCCTTTAAGCTCCCTATTATCAGCCAGGAGTGTACAGTGAGCGTATTGTTAGAATGATAGAAAAGTAATGCCAACTTAAAGCACTTTGTAATTTATATGGAAAACTTTGTAGTAAAAAAGCTTTTTTCCCCCCTGCCTTCATTGCTAATAATAATGTCAAAGGGAAAACTGAAGAAAGAAGAGTTTTTCATGGAACAGTAAATTATGCAGCATGTCATGTTACCGGACATAGAGACAGCCATTAAGTGCCTTCCTGATGTCTTTTGAGAAGCTGATTAAAACTAGCTGGTGCATAAAGGGGATATCAAAATAAGCTTCTAATTTTAAGACCTCCATTGCAGTTAATATGTTCTGGAATGGAAAATAAAAATAACAGAAAAAAACGATGGTCTTATTTAGAGAGCGACTGCTCATTGTAAGAGTTTCCTTGTGAAATTTATTTCCTAGTAAATGTTGGTTTCTTTTTTTCCTTTTCTGTGAATTGGGTGGGAATCTGAAGTTGTGAACTTCATACAGACTTGAACAGTACATATCACAGATTGAAATCTATTGTAGTTTATATTGATGCTGAGGAGAAGCGTTAACAAAATTTACTGCGTGTTTTCAGTTTGTGATGGTTCTTGTTGGGGTAATGTCTACTGATGTGCAGTGGACCTGATTTTGACCTCTGCCACACCTGTCTGGCTCCACTGAAGTCTATGGTGTTACTTATGATATACCCTGTTGCAAGTGAGTCTGGAATCAACCCTCAGTTTGGTATGCAGTGGTTGTTACCATTTTCTATATAAACATCTAGTCCCTTTTTAAATTTCACGAAGTTCTTGACTGCAGTAAGTTCTGAAGTTAAATGATGTATTGTGCATAATAGTATTTCAGTGTACCAGTTTTAAATATACTGCTTTTTGATTTCACTTAATATTCCCTTGTTCTTGTATTATGTAGGTAAATAGCAGTGCCTGATTTGCATTCTCTACACTATTTGCTGTTGTATTTAACCTAAACAGTCTCTCCTCACATGGAAATTTTCCATACATCTAATTATTTTTGTTCTCTCTCTTTGGATTACTTCTGTTTCTTTTTTGAGATGGAGTTACCATAACCGAGTACAAGATTGCAATCGAGGGTGTACCATTGGTTTATATACTGGTATTATAATATTTTCTGTATTTTTCTGTCCCATTATTTATTCATCCTATTGTTTTGTTCCTCTCCCCCTCCCCCCAGGCAGCAGAATATTGAACAGAGGTTTTCATTGAGCTGGCTACAGTGAAACCCCACATGTCTCTTCCCGGAGTAGATTATAATTTGATCTAGAAACCAGCACTGTATAGGAGTAGTTCAAATTGTTCTTTCCAAACTGCATTACCTTGCATTCATCAACACTGAATTTCATCTGTTGTCATGTTGCCTATTTGCATAGCTTTTCTGAAGTTCTTCACAATTTTCTCTAGTCTTGACTAATATAAATAATTTGGTGTCATCTGTAAAGTTTATCATCATTTTATTCATCCCCTTTGTCCATATCACTTATAAACATATTAAACAGCATCTATCCTACTACAGGACCTTTTAGAGTCACAGTGTTAGCTTTTTGGCACGTTGACCATTTTGTTCCTACTTTGTTTTGTCTCTTGCTTGATCCATGACAGCCTTTTACATCTCACCCTATGACTCCTTAATTTCCATAAGAGCCTCTTATAAGGCAATTTATCAAAGGGGTTTTGATGGTTCAAATAAACAGTGATCCAGTTTTCCTTTATCCATTGTTTTGCTAACAGCGTCATAGAATTCTAGTAGGTCAGAGAGCCGTAACGTGATCGTAGATGCTATGTGGGGTTGTGCCTATTGTGGTGTTTTCATATAGATGTTTTATAATTGTATTTGTAATTTATTTCAGTTGAAGTAAGACTTATTCTGTAATCCTCAAGATCACCCTTAGTGTCTCTTCTAAAGGTATATTAGTTGATTTTGAAGAGAGATTGCATATTTTTATTAGCAAATGCTTCACTCTTAAATTCCTTCAGTACTCTTGGATATACCTCATCTGGTGTTGGTGACTTGTTGCTCTTTTAATCAGTTTGTTTCAACTCTTTCCCTTTTGATGCTTCCATCCTGACAATACCTCATTATAATCTGGAAAGAGTCAGTTCAGGGTAGGGGTATCTTCCGAATAATCTCTTGTGAAGACTGATGGAAGAAAAAAATTTAACTTCTCTGCAATTGCTTTACCCTCAGTTGCTCCCTTTACTCCTTGCTAGTCCAGTAGACCCACTACATCTGTCACTGGCTTCCTAATTCTAACATTCTGAAATAATTTCTTGTTAATTGCTGTTTGTATTACAGTAGTGCTTTTGAGGTCCAAACTGAGATCATTTTACTCAGGCATTGCATATATTCATAGTAAGGCATTGTCTAGACTAGAGTACCATTTCTGCTCCTGATATAACTTGGGTTAATTGGCAGTCAGTTAACTTGAGTTAGTTAACATGGTGGTAATTGCTAATCTAGACATTCCACAAATGTCTTAACCTTAGGACGCAGTCTCATGCCCTGGGACGCACCACAAACTTAATGTCCTGGAACAAATGTTGGTGAGTGCCTAGGTTGCAACCTGACCAGCTCAAATTACTTTAAAAGTGCTTAAAATGTGTCTGTCTGAGCATTAGGAGGATATTGTGCTTGGTTGAGGTATGCTAGCTCCATTGGAAACCACACTGTTGTATAGGGTTTCACTCTTAAGTTGTCCAAGGTAACAAAAGTCCTATGCAGCCTGTAACATACAGTTGCTTTTAAAAGTCAACAAAAGTTGAAGACAAATAGGTTGGCATAGACTGGATTGTTAACATTAAAAGAACTGTGTGAAGTGGTCATCAAGGCTCCTGGTGAAGTCCTGGGTTGGCATGATAATGAGCTGAAATGTGAGGGAATATTTACTATTGAAATCAGTGAAATGTGTTGTGATTGGTTAGTTTGATGGGGATGAGGCTGCCCCCCTTCTTGAACATTGTTTATCTGAGGATCACTGGGCACCTGAGGAACGTGGATTAGGAGTGAGCTTTTTCATCATGGTTGCCACCCCCACTGGTACCCTGTGATCCACCATGACACCATTGGGCCTTCATTGCCTCGATCTTGAAAAAAGCAACAGAGGGCCCTGTGGCACCTTTAAGGCTAACAGAAGTATTGGGAGCATAAGCTTTCGTGGGTAAGAACCTCACTTCTTCAGATGCAAGAAATGGAAATTTCCAGAGGCAGGTATAAATCAGTATGGAGATAACGAGGTTAGTTCAGTCAGGGAGGGTGAGGTGCTGGCTTTCACTTGCCTCCTTGCTACTGGAGAAAAACAGGCTCAGCACACAGCGTTATCAGGGAGTTTCTCCTCCCTTGGTGTTCACACCTCAACTGCTAGCAGAGCACCTCACCCTCCCTGTTTGAAATTGTGACTAGATTTCAAGTTGACAGTATCCTTTTAATGAGTTGAATGAGATTGTGGAACGAACTCTGGAAGGAACTAAAGACCATCACAAACCTCACCACCTTCCTCTCTAATGGCAAGGTTCTTTTATTTGAATTTGCCTTCTCTAATATAAACACATAACATGTATATTTTAAAAAACCCTACCAAAATACAATACAATACTGCACACACAACTCTCCCTGGGAACAGGGTGAGAGAAAGAACGAACCATGCATGACATATGTTAGTCATGTCACTTAATGCACTACTGGAAGGCACTCAGACACGATGGTGATGAGGTGATATAAGAACCTTTATACTAGAGTAGAGTTAAAAGTAACTTCAGATTCTACATCCGCCTCTGAATTCCCACTGCAGTTGTTTGTGGTTTTACAATTCAATTTTCTTATTTTTAAAATGTTTTTATTTCCCTTTGCTAGTGAGAGATTCACATGAACAGCAGAAACTAAAAAAGGCCCCAGTCCTGCAAACCTATAGGCAGGACTTAACTGACTGTATACATAGTGGTGTTAAATGCACAAAGGAAATGCAAAACAATCCTCTCCTCCCCTTCCCCACGCAGTTCTGTCACTAATGCTAATATTAGGTTGTGCTTGTAACAATGGTAGGCTAAGAAACATACAGAAATTGAAGTTGACTGTGTCCCTTTATTATGAAGGGATATATATGTACAATTTCAGGGCCTAATCTTTGATGATTAGCTTTGTATAGTACACTTATAATTTAGTAATATTAATAGGATTGCAAATTAATACCAATAGGTAACAAATAATCCTCAGTATATTTCATAAAGGTATTCTATATATTAAATGAAGTGGGTGAATACAAAATATACTTGTATTGTAGGCACCATCTTGCAGCAATGAACGGAGTAGACATATAGAAGAAATAATTTTGCTAGAATTGGGATTTCCACTGTTTGTAAAGATACTTATCAGGGAAGCTATTATATGTCCAAAATGGTTTTATAGGACACTGCTTTTCTAATATCCTTTCAAATGATCATAGAGCAAAAGAAACAGTAAAAAGACTACAACAGTAATTTGGCTAGGATACTGATCCTAATCCTGTATCTTGTGAAAAACAATGTGGGATTTAAAAATCAGCAGACATCTTATCTGAATAGTGGCAGCTCTGTTGACATGGTGTTCCCTAATGTCATGATGCTTTGGTTCAGTACTAACTCGGAGAGAAAAATGCTACCTACTAAATCTTCTTCTGGTTAGGTGCTAGTAAGTGACAACTGCTCATCAATTCAGAGGCCTTTTTCATATTGAGTCTAATGAGGTAAATTTTATTGCCGTTTAATTTGAAGCTACTAGAAGAATTGCTAATTCATCATAGTCTAGTATCTTGTCAGTATATGTAGTTGGTACTCTTCTAGGAACAAAGAATGTAGGCCATATTTAGAGGGTGGGGGACTCTATCCTTGGAAGCAGTGGTGACAGAAAAACACCTGGGGAGGTTGTGGTGGATAATCAGCTGAACATGAGCTCTGAGTTTGCCACTGGCCAAAATGTCCAGTGCAGTTCTGGAATGCATAAACAGGGGAATCTTCAGTAGGAGTAGCGAGGTTATTTTGCCTCTGTGTTTGGCAGTGGTGCTGTTGCTGCTGGAATATGGTGCCCAGTTCTGATGTCCAAATACTGAGAGAAAAGCTTGTGAGAGTGAGATTTAGGGCCTTTCAAGTTGTGCCTTTCAAGTTGTATTCCTACACATCTGCTGAGGTGTAGGCCCCTAGTAGTCTTCAGACAAAAATATTTTTATAATTTTTAAATTAATTTGCTTGTTGGAAGGTGTTTGGAGAGAGTGTTTGCCCTGGGGTTTTTGTATTTTAAGGAACCCAGAGGCTTTCAAATGTAGATGCCAATGAACTGATGATAATTCAGACTAGGTTTGTGGTGGTGGTATTTAATTAAAATTTGCAGGTTATTAGTCCACAGTGACTCTTCACAATTTTTATTGCACGTATTGTATTTATGAATGTATAATACAGAAGAGACTCATTTACATGTATTCCAGTTATGAAATGAGCACTCTTGCTATTAGGAACTCACCTGAATGCTGCATGCTGTGAATAAGTGTTCAGAATAACAAACACAATTCATTTAAAATAACTCCAAAGGGGCCCTTTGAACTGAGCCAGTTGCAGGCTCATCGTAGCATAAAGATGAGTTTATTTTGACTTTAGCTACAGTTTAAATATTTGAAAGGACTTAAATCTATAAAAATCTACATGATTTTTTTTAACCGGGTTTATGCATTCCATGTTTGTTTTGATAGTGCTTGCATATATTTTGTTTAAAAAAACTGTTCTGTTATTTCAAATAAATTTCCAGTGCTCTTGATTTTGTAGAAGTCTTGGCTGCATGGTGACATTTCTTTTCAAAGCCATCTTATCCAGAAGCATAAGAGGGGATACAAGCTTCAAATGTGCTGCTATAATTCCTGTGCAAGTGGTTTTTGTGGTGTAAACTGATGGTTTGAGAATAAAGAGAAAATCCTGTTTGTTACCAGAATTTATCCCTCTTCTCCCCTCGGCGTAACCATATTAGAGCAAACAAGTTACTACTCTTACGTTTAAATAGGGTTGCCAGCTTTCTAATTTCTGAAAACTGGACACTACATCAGGAGCACTGGAACCTCCCCTTGATCCGCCTCTTCTTCTGAGGCCCCGCCCCTGCTCCCCCCTGCTCCCCCAAGGCCCTGCCCCCTGCTTGCCCCCTGCCCCCTCCCCAGGTGGCTCACTGCTCTCCCTCTTCCTTATCACTTGCTCCTCTCTACTTCCCTCCCACCACCAGCTGGCGTCCCTCTTCTCCGGAGCTGGGGCAGGAGCTGCAACTGCTTACACGGAGCCTGCCTGCCCATGAGTTGCAGGTAGGAGGCAGTCCTGGCTGAGCAGGGGCTGTCACGGGTTGATGACCCAGTGCCACTCCCCCGCGGTAACCAGATACTGTACAGGTACCCTTTCGACTGGATTTTCCGGTGGAAAACTGGACACCTGGCAACCATACACATAAAAGTTAATAAACATTGTAAGTGTTCAACATTTAGGGTGGAATTGTTTGGCATTGTCTTAACTCTTCTTTCATTGACGTCAATGGTAAAACGCCCATTGGTTGCAGTGGGAGCAGAGTTAGGCCAATGTGGAGTGCTTGTGAAAATCCTTTCCCATAATCTACTGAGACAAACCTTTTTATATTTTCAGTTTGCAAACATTTATTTTCTCTCCAGATATGTACTTTATTCCTAGTTTTATCCTATCTCTCTTACTAGAGAAATGATGCAACATTTCACAGGAATGGCCGATCAAGTCAACTTCTTCTGCCATCAATTCCAACGTCTCTTCCTTTTAGCCATTGGGGACATAGTATTTTGTGTGTGTTCCTCCTCCTCCTGCTCCTCCATCACTATGCTTCTCTCTCCCTCCCTTTCCCGCCCGGGTAAACGTGATGTCTGTGCATGTAAGCAATTATGGTGGTCGAGAGACATGGCACTTATTCTATAAAATGGGGCTCCTAAGTTCCTGTCTTACATCCCTTCTAATAGCTCCTGACACATAACATGATGTTTGTGTGTATAGGAGAGAGAGCCAGTAAGGCTGAACACCAAGCCAGTGCCAGGACAGAGCTGATGGTTTCGAAGCTGTGTGATAGATTTGCTGCCCTGCACTCCCACATAGCCATCATATAGTAAATGCTGTGCCAGGCCAGCGAAACCATTTCTTCCCTCAATCTCATGCCTATTGCTTCTCTCTCTCTCTCTCCTCTGCCCTGGCTTGGGATGCTAAACATATCAGTTGAGGCCGAAACTAAAAATGATCAGTAAAACCTTTTCTCACAGTCCCCGTTTTTTCTTTCTTTCTTTTTTTTTTTAATTGGGTTTGAGGGCACCTGCTATCCACTGTAATGGGCCTTGTTTGGTGCATCAAGATATGGAAACGGACGCACTGTCCTGCAGTTGTTTGTTCTCTGCCCATTTGGCAGTGACAGAAATCAAGCTGAGGTCATGTGAGTGCAGCCAGCATTGAATGTCAATGCCAAGAATGCAAAATCACATTACACTGGGGTCCTTTCATGCTTTCTCTATGAATAGGGATTAGTACTTTACCAAATGTCATGGAATTAGATTTGTGATCTTATGGAAATCTGTTCGCACAGCACACACTCAAAAAAACCCACCCAAAGCTGACAACACAGGGTACTGTGGTTTCAGTAAGTGCAGCAGATGGTAAATTAAAGATCCTCATAAATGCTAGAGTGTCCAAAAGTTAATTGTCTGTCTGTCTTTGAGGCAGTCAAATTAAGGGCCCAATAGCATAAAACTCTGGTGCCTGTGTGAAATTTACAAGATGCATTTCCAGTACTGAATAAATTGGATGCAGAGTGGACATAGTATGAATGAAAAAAATTAACGATGAATAAAACACATACATGTGTGCTGCAAGTGCCAAGACCATTCATTTGTCACATACTCAGTTCATATGGGAGTACAGTGAAACCTTAGCTTAATGTATTGACAGAAATTAGTTGCTCAGCAGAGCTGGCCTGGAGTGGAATCGTGCTTTGTATGTGTAACCCACGTTAGCTTGGTGAGGTGCTCTGTACCCTTGTGGTGGTGGCTAGGCCATCTGGAAGTTGCTGAGTCTGCTAGAGCCATTGCTAACAGCAGCAGAGGCTCATGCATTAAGAACTAGCAGTCTAGGTTCAGTGCCCACTGCCAACAGCCCAGCTGGTGTTACAGGTGTTTTCCCCAATGTGAGACTGGTAAAGTGGTATTGCATATAAAGAGCAGCATCCTGCAATGGCCAAAACTTGTCAGGAATGTGTGGGTTTGGAAGAGGAAGATATGCACTTTTGCAGGTGGCAGCCGTTACTTCGCATCCTTATCACAGCTGACCATTTCAGGTGCATATGTTCAGCTCTCCAGCTATTCCTGCAAGATGGCAGAGGTAACTATTTTTCCTTAGACTGGCCACCATTCACCAACATTTGATGTTTGAAACTAGGAATAAGGATACTAGTGTCTGGTCACTTCCACTCTTTGCACACCTCTCTCTGTGCTTTTTGGGATAATTGGCATAAGCCATATAGCTATTTTGTGCAGGATTCATACTGACATATCCACACTTGCGGTGATGGGGGACTATGAACCTGCTTTTCTTTCTCCCTCATCACACAGTCTAATGTGGGATTGATCACAAGGTGTAGGGAAAGCCAAGTGTCTGTCTGTTTCTTTCATCCAGATATTCCAGTTCAAGGGAAGTCCGCTTCTAAAAATTAATAAGTAGAATGGGGGAGGTTAATTACATTAATTTTTGCCAGTTTCCCAGATCCTCATAATGGATGAGATATAGCATCTTGTGTAATTATACCAGAACCGTCCAGTCTGACCCATTTTGGAATAGATGTATCGTGTATGGAGGATCCCACTATCTTCTGATATTTGTTTTGTCTTCAGCATGGTTCTGTTCGGGGAACACTGCTCAACCCTTTTACCTTGAACTTGATTAGTTACAAGCAACTAACCCACAAAGTGGTAGGGAATCTGCCACAGGAGCTGACTGCTTGCCACGTCTTCATGGAACTGATTGAGCCTCTTGCATGTTTTGCCTAGAGAGGCTTTTGAGCTGAGTTGCTACTTGCGGATCGCAAGGATCCCAATTTGACTCTCTAATGTGTGGGGACAAACAGACTCTGCCACACACCCACCTCAATGGGTAGAAAACCTGATGGGAGCAGCCTCAATAGAAGGGGGAAGGAGAATTGCATGCTGAGGGACGCAGGGCTGGCCCCCCTCCCTCCAGAGTCTCTAGCCATTCATTAGCCAGCTAGGTGAGGAAGGGAGCTGATTGCGGATCCCTCACTCTCCACTTTCATTGATTTAAACCCTCGCCTGACCCATGTGGAGCCCCTTTTTTACTCTGTTTCAGCCACCCACCTCCCCACCCTATACGGGTAGCTTTGAAGCTGTGTTTTGCGGATGCTGCAGGTCTGACCAATTGCCTGTTTTGAGGTCAAGAGGAATTTTTTCTTCCCTTGGGGGCCAAATTGGCAGAGGCCTGGTGGGTTTTTTCATCTTCTTTGCAGCACCTTAGAGACACAATTATGTTTTAAGAAAAAAGGAATAAAAGTTAATTATCAGAGATAGTACTTGGTAGGGATGTTAATTTTTCGCAACTGCTGGCAGTTTCCAGGGCAGTTTAAAGGCTAAAAAGCACTGTTCCCAGGAGTGAAAGACCTGGGATTTTGCTGATGGGCCTTGTGATCAGGAGATAGGGGAAGACCTCATGGCCTTCACAGGTGGAGGTCCCCACCCTCCTGTACCCTCTGTCCCCCTTGTGTGGGTGGGTGATCAGACTTGGAAGAGCGAGCTGAGTCGTGGGGGAAGCCTGAGGAGAGTCTACCCCGTGTTATGGGTCATATGGTAGGATTCGTGTAATCCCTGCATTGGAACCCTGTAGAATACCTGGCATGGGAGAGTCTGGGTGACAGGGACTGCCTCTTTCTTAAGTTAAGTTCAATGAAGTTCTGGCTTTTCACTTCAGATCCGTTTGCTGCCATGTCCAGGTCAAGGGTCATTACATAGGAAGCACCATTAACTGGTTAAACACATTCTATTGTTTAGCCACAAGCTGATAGAGACAAGATGCTTCCTTCTCTCCCCTCTATTTAAAGATAATGCCAATATTCCAGGGGCCACAGGGCTTTCTAAAGTGAAGGTCTTGTGTTAAAACAACGAGGAGTCCTTGTGGCACCTTAGAGACCAGGGCAGGCTCCAGGCACCAGCCCACCAAGCTTGTGCTTGGGGCGGCACCTGGAGGGGGGCGGTGCGGCGGCTCTGGTCGCTGGGGAGAGAGGAGCCGCAGTGGGCTCGCCGCCCTCCTCCCGGCGCTCTGGCCGCTGGGGAGAGCGGAGCCCCAGCCGGGCTCTCCGCCCTTCCCCCGGGCGCTCTGGCCGCCGGGGAGAGCGGAGCCCCAGCCGGCTCGCCGTCCTCCTCCCGGCGCTCTGGCCGCCGGGGAGAGCGGAGCCCCGGCCGGGCTCGCCGCCCTCCCCCCGGCGCTCCAGCCGGTCGGGGAGAGCGGCCGGGCTCGGCGCCCTCCCCTGCCTCGCGGGGGTGGGGGTGGTGGCGCGGAGGGAGGCTTTTTTGCCTTGGGCAGCAAAAAAGCCAGAGCCGACCCTGTTAGAGACTAACAAATTTATTTGGGCATAAGCTTTCGTGGGCTAGAACCCTGCTACAAACCCCGGTGCCAACTCTGTCCACATATCTATTCAAGGGACACCATCATAGCACCTAATCAGATCAGCCACACCATCAGGGGCTCGTTCACCTGCACATCTACCAATGTGATATATGCCATCATGTGCCAGCAATGCCCCTCTGCCATGTACATTGGCCATACCGGATAGGCTCTACGCAGAAGAATAAATGGACACAAATCTGACATCAGGAATCATAACATTCAAAAACCAGGAGGAGAACACTTCAATCTCTTTGGTCTCTCAGTAACAGACCTAAAAGTGGCAATTCTTCAACAAAAAAACCTTCAAAAACGACTCCAACGTGAAGCTGCAGAACTGGAATTAATTGTAAACTGGATACCATCAGATAAGCCCTGAATAAAGAATGGGAGTGGTTGGGTCATTACAAAACCTAAACTTAATTTCCCCAATACTAATTTCTCCCTACTGTAACTCACACCTTCTTGTCAACTGTCTATAGTGACTCTCTTACCACTTCAAACGTTATTTTTCCTCCCTTGGTATCCTGTTGTTAATTGATTTATCTCATTAGACTGACCTCACGCTTGGTAAAGCAACCCCCATCCTTTCATGTATTTATACCTGCTCCTGTATTTTTCACTTCATGCATCTGATGAAGAGGGCTCTAGCCCATGAAAGCTTATGCCTAAATAAATTCCTTAGTCTCTAAGGTGCCACAAGGACTCCTTGTTGTTTTTGCTGATACAGACTAACATGGCTACCACTCTGGGTCTTGTGTTAATGACCCTTTGTGCTAACGTCTCCGTCTGTGTAAATGAAATAGGAACTTACCTGTAAATGCAAAGCTGTTGCTGGTAGTGCAGAGAAATAGGTTGTCGTCTGGCTGGCGTTTGCACCCCTTCCGGTAAGTAAGCTGTGTAACCTCAGAACGCCTCCTCAATTCTGTAGGAGTGGAAGAATAAGGCTGGCTGACTGCAAGAGTGCAGCCATGTAGCAGAAGGTTCTTAGCAAGGCAGTGTCAGTCCCTTTCTAGCTTTGCTCCTTTCAATAAGCCATCTGTACTTATTACAATGCCATCTCCTTGTGTTTCAGAGATTTTCTCATACGCTTGCCTTACTGATATGCATCAGCAGGAGGGATTAGCTACCAGTACTCATGCAAGCTAGAAAAATAAAACGTTATGTAGGAGGTAATGTAATTGCAACCAAAAGGAATTTCAATTTATAGAGATGACATATTTAGAAATAGGAATAAAAACAGTTAGCAAAATAATTTGCAACCAGTGCCTAAATTCAGTATGAATTGTTAGCTCACCCAGCAGATAGTGTCCATATTTACAGTCAACCTAAACATTTATATAATAAAAAAGTTGAAACTAGTCTTCTGTTCATACAACTGTTCCAACAAAGATGACAGCAGTGCAAGCTTCCCATAATGCCTTGTCAAATTGAGCAACTTTGGCCAGGGACTCTGTAAGGGAAGAACAGGGACTCTTGTCTCCATGGCTAGACAAGCCTTGGCCCCTCTGCTCAGAACGACAGATGTGTGGTAGTGCTTCTAATGTGGACACATGTTCACTATGATCAGCAGCCTCTTTCAACTAAGCCAACATACAGCTGTTGGATTGCTGCTTTTATTCACTGTCATCTTGGGCTGGTTTTGTCTAGTGACCATCAGATGAAAAAATTTGTAGCCATCCAGTTCGCCCCCTTTCCAACATCACTTCACACCCATTGAAAAATCCTACTTGTTTAAAAAAAAAAAAATGCAGGAGTGACAAATTTATGGTTAGTTATACAACTTATTAATTTTGTGGCACACCAGAAAAAGACCCCTTGAAATATAAGAAGTCTAATAAAACATTATTTAATGGTGTCTGAGAATTTTTTTTTTTTTTTTACTTAAAATGACAAGTTGCAGTATAACTACAAGTAACATATTACCTGTGGCACATAAACTAGCTGTGGAATTAGCAAGGCATAACTTGCTGCAAGTGACATCAATATTTTAAAGAGGAGGGAAGAAGTCTCCTTGTTTCTATAGTACATGATGCTAACCTGAAATGTAGAGACTCAAGAAGTTTCTCCTCAATTTCTGGAGTACCCATTTTAAATTTGATTAGTTTCTGGAGGCCTTTTTTAGGTACCCATTTTAGCTGAGTTTCCTAATTTGTAGCATTAAAAACAAGAGGCTTTTAATTTTCCATTGCCTTGATCTTTGTGTAATCACTTACACCAGTCTAAAGTGGGTCTAAAAAAGCACTACCATTCTAGTTTGGCAGTGTTTGGCACTAAACTTACACAGATGAAAAAGGACTACACAAGGTACAAAGCAGTAGAGAAATGAGCCTATCATCTGGTTCAATATCATCACCTGTCTTGAAAGGTCTGGGGGGGTGGAAAACGTAGCTGGATCTTGTAATCACTATTAACAATCCAGCTATGTATTCTGTATGTTTGAGAGAATGCTTGTGTTGTGCCTGGTAAATTCCTGTGTGGGATTATTTTTTCCCTACAGATGAGGAGATTTGTGTAGGCTGAGCCTAGTTTGACTGTGTTTGGATTGGGAAGATGGCATCAATTTGTATATGCTATCGAGAGTGGTAACCTACAATGTACAGTTACCAGGATGTCAAACAATCCATTTTGTGGCCTGGTGAAAACCCACCGTTTGGCTAGGATCAGAGACTGTTTCACATATGTGAAGGCACATGTATATCTACTGCTGCAGAGCTTTAAAATAACCATCTTTATGTTCTAATTTGGGATGTGATTTGGGTGGGGAGCATGGCCTAGTGCAGAGGTGCCCAACCTATGGCCCTCAGGCTGTACGTGGTCCATCAGAGCATTTCATAAGGCCCGTGACCTGCTTCAGGACAGTATACTAACAGCTGATTCATTAGCATTTTGTCATCATGTTTACATCCGTTTAGTTTACACAAGTGTGTAAACTGACAATACTGTACATAGAAAAATTTATCTAAATACATATGAATCAAGCTGAACTTAGAATATAAATCAATACAGGTGACTTTAAATCTTATTAAAATATGTAGAATCTGTTTCTGTTTCTTCCTCCCCCACTCCAAAAAAAAAAAAAAAAAAAAAAGGTTGTGCTTCTGTTTATGTGGCCCTCCCTCCTGTGTAATAAAGTTGAGCCTCCCTGGCCTAGTTGCTCAGGCACTAGACAATGACTCAGGAAACCTGAGTTCTGCCACTGACCCCTGGAGTGACCTTGGGCAAGTCTCTTTGCCGCTCTGTGCCTCAGTTTCCCCATCTGTAGAATGTCAATAATGATACTGATCCCCCTTTGTAAAGCGCTTTGAGATCTCCCCAGGAAAAGTGCTTTATAAGAACTAGGCATGATTAGTATTAATATCCAGTGATGATGGAAACAAAACACCCAGTGAATCAGTAATGCCACGGTAGATAATATGGTTTTGCTGGCGGGAAGGTTCCTGTGTGATCTCTGACTTTTTTGTTTACTGACTTTTCTTCTAGACCTTTAGAGCCATTTTTCTTTCAAATGAGAGAAGAGCAAGACAAAACTGTCATAGTCCAGGTCTGTTTATGAAAGTGGGGAGTTCACTTACAGTGAGCCTGTTCATTTAGAGTGACTCAGCCCCTGCTTTCCTCCTCCCACGCACGTGCTTACCAGTCCTAATAAATGGAGTGCTGAGCCGTGTCAGTTGAAATGACCCAGTATATGGTGGCGGAGGTGGGTGGGATGTGGCACTGTGGCTAATAGCAAAATGACTGAGTTATGCTGAGCCAAGTTCCCTGAAATGAAGTTGCTGAGCATTCTTCTGAGCACACGTTAGTGTCAATACAGTACCTCTATAGCTGCTAGTGGTTTCATGATCCTGCACTCTGCTTCAGGCCCCCACCACTTACACTACTGCATTAGCAATGACATAGGGTTAAGTGCATATTCATTGGTAAGAAATAGGACTACTACCAGTTCCTGCCAGCTAAGTCCTTGGTGTACCAAATGCCTTAATTAGATGGTGGTGGTTGGTTCCACCTTGGTTCCAGATCGAGACATTGTACAGGAGCTTTGTAAATTGTAGTGGAATTTTCTTGTAGGATCTGACTCCATCACAGTTTGCAGCTTTATATAGAGTGACAGTAGCCCCATAAAAAGAGCTTGTGATGGGGGTGCACATAAATAACCCTCACTGAGGCAGGTAGGGAAGGAATTAACTATGTGCTCATTAGACAGAAAAAGGATATAAAGAGTAGTCAGAGGAAGTCTCTCTCCCTCAAAGTAGGAAGCTCCCAGGCACCAGCAGGAGGAAGGACCTGGGAAAATGTCTGTCTTGCAATATTGCCCACCAGAGGCAATATTTGCTTTCTTTGCCGCCTTATTCGGTTTCCTTTTTGGGGCCAGAATGAAGAGTCCTGGGCCTGACCACCTCCCTACCCTGTATGTTGGGCTAGTTGCAGAGAAATGCTGTAAGGATGCCATATCTTTTTCTTCCTTTTTTTTTGTTTGTTTGTTTCCTTTTTCTTCCCTCTTTCCTGCCACTCTTGGCCATGGCTTGCGCTGTGCTCCTACAAAGCTGTTTTCCTGCGTATACCGGGCAACTTACAATTATTTTCAATTGTTTCTAAAAATATAAACTGATTTCAGGCAATGCTGCTGTGGCTGCTGGGCTGAGCCAGAGGTGGGATGGCATGAATGAGGGAAAGAGACTGGTCAGGAAATGTAGCAGGGCACTGAGTTTGGCTTTTGGGTAGGAGCCCATGGAGTAGTGATAGATGAAGCAGCGTTCCCAAGTCTCCAGATGCAGGGGCCCTGGAGGACCAGGAGACTGGTGGGGTATGAAGAGGGACAAAAGGCTGGGGGAGCATGAAGTGTGACCTGAAAGGGGTAAAAGTTAAGGTTGGGTAAGTGGTGTATTTTTGGTGGAGTGCCTGAGAGAGGGAGTTAAATACAGTACCTTAAACTTTTGATGTCCAGGTTTTTTTGTTTTGTTTGGGTTTTTTAAAAGAAGTCTGGGTTTTTTGTACAGTAAGAACAATAGCGGTGTTAGGGAATTTGGTGGACTGCATGAAAGCACGCTTTTTAACTTTAACGCTTGTATTCTGCAAAGAGGTGTGTGTGCATGAATACTGTATGTTTTCTAGAAAAAGATCTGTAATATCTTGGCTTCAAATAAAGTACGTGTTCTAGTACTAGGACTTGAATTTGGAAAGTGATTCTAATGCTGTGAGCTTGGAAACAGTTACTCACTTTAACTGTTTTAAACTGCTGTTCATATGTCTGAGTGGGAAAAAAATTGAACTCATCCAGAAATGCACCCTCCTTGTTCTGGTTTCCAATGCATTAGTTTGTGTTATGGCCAAGAAGAGAGGGATTTGAGCCTTTAGGGCATCACTAACCTATGGTTGGTATTGCTTACAACACAGCATTGATTGCATCATCAATGAGCAATAAAATAAATACATGTAACATCTGTAACAGAAAACAGATGTCCTGCAAAACCAATCTGAATTAAATAGCTTCAAAAAGCAATAAGAGTAGCGACAAGAGACTTTGCACTCAAAATTCTGTTGGGCTGTCCACTCTATCTACAACCTACTGCAAGATTAACAAAAAAGAATAGAAGAAGAATAAACTAACAGCCACAGTGTTTTACATTAAAACTGGTTTGGTTTCATCCAGGTCTAATTAATTTTTCATGCAGGTGGATCAAACAAAAATATAGTCCCATGAGAGGAGTTGCACAGCTTTCTCAGAGCATTTTCAGATCCGTTTTTCTACTTTGGTACAATGTCAGCTGTGTCTTTTGATTCAGCTGAACGGAAAATGTGTGAAAAATTGAGTAGGGCGATTCCTATCGGCTGCATTTGGGGGAGAATCCATGTAAAGTATCATGGAAATAATTACTTGTAAAATATATATTAATCTTTAAAAATGTGTATTTAAAATGAGAATAGAGAATAGATTTAACATCTGAAAGCCTATTTTACATCTATAGCTGGCTGCCTTTGATGTGACTCAAATCAGGTAGCAATCACCCCTGGTATCTTCTTTCACTAATCATATTGCTTGGAGCTTTCCTGCTGGCCATGGCTCAAGGGCAAACAATTAATGGGCTCTAGGCCAACACATTTTTCATAAGTATTACAGTACATCTGTAAATTTATATGAATATATAATGTGTGCTCTCAGCAGTTTGCTTTCCCATGGTGACCCTCTGTGGTTAACCAGCTTTAAATGAAATCCTGTGCCGGCTGGTGCTGAGAATGGAAAAGTTATGGGAAAGGAAGGAGGCAGATTCTTGGCTCTAACCCCCCTTATTCCCTTTATGTGGTGTTTTAGCCTAGATGAAAGCTGCTATACTGATTGGATAGGCAGGTGAGCTGCCTTCTCAGTCATCTTTCAAGCTGTGCTTTTCACTTCGTTGGCTGACCCCAAAATCTCCCACAACTGAAAATTAAAATCCAATAAAAATTGAAAAAAAAAAAAAAAAGCTTAGAAATAAAATAAAAAATGTTTTATTTTTATCTGTCAAAATTATAAAATAAAAATCGGATTCTGCGAAGGCCTATGAATAATGAAATGAGTTTTTTAAATTACAAATTGTATTTCAATTCAGGCTTAGTCGAAATATTCTTCCTCTTGGAGGATGATTTAAAGAAACTGAAATGAATGCCTGTGCTTCATATCAGTTCAGGATTGACCAAAAAAAGTTTAATACAAAAAAAAAATTACTCTTGGAAAAAAATTATAGGAAGAATTTAATCAGTGTCCCACCTTTTAAATATTTCTCTAGTGTATTGTGGCTATGAGTGCACCATAGTACAGGCGAGAGAAATATTGCTTAGGGAAGGATTGTCTTAGAGCAGAAGTACATTTTAGAGTCAGTTCAATGATTTGTAACAACCTAAAGAAGTCCCATGTTTTACTGATGGTACTTCAAAAAGTTGCATATTCTTCTTCATGCAGTCATGATCCATGAAAAACATTTTTTTCTTAGAACAAACCAACCCCACCAAGCAATGCCACGATCTGTAAAGTGACTGTACAAAAACCCAGAGGACTGAGTGTTTGAAGATGCAACTATGTACATTGCTCTTACTCATTCTATGCCTGTTTCATTCATGTGCCCAGGATAAAGAGTGAAATCGTGCTGTCTGGAAGGCTTAGAGTACATAGTAGACAGTCACAGAAAGAGAGAACCACAATGTGGATGAAGACAGTCTAAAATGGTGTGGATATGGCCGTGTCTACATGTACAACGCTACAGCGGAGCAGCTGTACCGATATAGCTGCGCTGCTGAAGGGTGTCTGGTGAAGATGCTCTATGCTGACAGGAGAGAGCTCTTCCATTTGCATAAAAACCCCACTCCTGGGGGTGGCATGCTGGTGGGAGAGTTTCTCCTGCTGTCGTAGGGCTGTGCACACTAGTGCTTATGTTGGTGTAACTCATGTCAATCACAGGGGTGAAATAGTCAAACCCCTTGCAAAATAAATTTTGCTGACATAGTGATGATTTTGGGCCTACTAGCTTAACAGTTTTGCTTTAAAAGGCTGTTATAAGAAGTTTTTGTCACTACTCATAGCAAGAAAGTTCATGCACACATAGTAGAGATGGATCTAAAAAATCCCCGAATTTTGAGGAAGTTCTAATCTGAGTCAAAACTTTACAGCTCTGGTTCCTTTCTATTGTATAGGAAAGTGTGCATTCTGTTGTTATTGTAAGGGTGTAAAATGAAGCAACTGCATACAGGAATGATTTGTCAAGCCTGTTTTATTTTTATAAATCTTCCTCACAAAGGACATATTGACATTCAGTGGTATGTGACGATGGTATATTACCTAACCCCTTTACTACTTAGTTTGCAGCTGAGATGCTTTTGGTTGGTAGTCTGTTCTAAATTTTTTGTTTTAATAAGAGTGTCAACTGAAATTAAAAAAAATTGTGTGTGATTTAATAAGTGATCAATCTACATTTGTCCTTACAATGTACAACTATTTTAGTTTTGCACCATTATTTACTATGTTACTTTTTAAACTATATGCTGTTTTGTAAAGTGCTGTACCCCTCACAACAAAGAACTGATCATACCTGAGTGCTTTGTTTCTCCTGCTCAAGCCAACAAGATTAATAACGCTTAGAGAAGGATGTATGTAACTTGAAATGTTTATTGTTTGACCCACCTCTGAAAACACTGAAGTGCTAGGCAAGGGGTTATTGCTTATGAATGTATCTAAGCATGTGAATTAATACCGAGAGAAGAATAGAGAGATTATAGAATAAAATATATAGCAATATTCTTTATTGTGTAACTTTTGTTCACTGCATGTAAACAGTTGAGGACAGTGAAATGATAAAGTATTGTTACACGCTGTCTAATTATTCTCAAGTAATTGATTTACTAGAGAAATTTGAATGTAGTTTTTGCTTTATATCAACATTAATGAGTGGAAGGCTGAGGGTTGTAAAATTAATCTTGTAGAAAGTGTTGCACCACTGTTGTATAATGCCAAGTATTATATTTTGAAGGACTTCCTAAATATTTGTTCTCCCTAACCTGCTCTTCAAAGATTTGACAACAGGGTTTTTAGAGGGTCTGCCTCCAAACAAGGAATATTGAAGACACATTGGATCTGATTCTCTGCCACCATGCACCTTCTGTAGTCATTTTGCACAGGTCTAAATGGCTATACAAGATGCAAGGCAAGGGAGAATTGGGCCCCTTTTCTCTAAAATATCTAGAGTAATTTGTAGACAGAGGATAAAATTCTGCTATTTTAGGCTGGTATGGATCCAGAGTAGTTCTTGTGACTAAAATGAAGTTAGTTGACGCTTGACTGAAAACAGAATATTTCTCTTTCTCTCTCAAATGTGAGAGGAGAGAATTCTGCTGACTGGCTTGCATGTAAATGAAGGCAGAATTGGGCACACAAGGTGGGATATTTGTATAAGAGTTGAGGGAAATACACTGGTTTTTGGTTAACATGTTTATGGTGACTAGAGTGTTTTGTGTATATGTTCACATCTCTTTGAGGTTTGCTGGAAGTTTTGGTTTTGTAGTTTTCAATTGAAAACTCCAAACTAATCCCAAAGTGATCCCTGGAGAAACTCACTGGTTTCATAATGAAACCCCATTCTTCTACCACAGGCTTTCATTTTATTTTAGCATTCTTGTGTCATTCATCACTATAATATATCTGTCCTTGTGGTAGTTTGGGCATTGATCCTTTCCTCTGGTAGGCCCCTGCTCTTGCTTCAGTTGCCTTTGAGAGGGAAGGGTACAGAGATTTCTGTTTTGGGGGCTGAAGGGGAGGAGAATATATACATCTTCTGATCCTCTGTAAGGGTCTTCAAGGAATAGGTTGCGCTTGTCTTTTCCTACCAACAAGTTTGGTGGCAGCAGAACTGGGAATGTTGTTCCAATCCTCAAGAATGGGTCAGTGCACTGTTCAGTGGTGCGTTGAAAATATTCCTTGAGTCGGAGACGACGAAAGTAGGCTTCCAGATCACCGCAGAACTGTATCATGTTCGTGGGGATGGTGGGACAGAAAGAGAGTCCCCATTCGTAAAACTACAATACCCACCTGGGGAAGTGAGGAAACAGATTGACAGAGCAAGACTGGTACCCAGAAATCACCTACTACAGGACAGGCCCAACAAGGACAATAACAGAACACCACTGGCCATCACATACAGCCCCCAGCTAAAACCTCTCCAGCGCATTATCCACGATCTACAACCTATCCTGGAAAATGATCCCTCACTCTCACAGACCTTGGGAGGCAGGCCAGTCCTCGCTTACAGACAACTCCCCAACCTGAAGCAAATACTCACCAGCAACTACACACCACACCACAGAAACACCAACCCAGGAACCTATCCCTGTAGCAAACCTCGTTGCCTACTCTGTCCCCATATCTACTCTGGCAACAGCATCAGAGGACCCAACCACATCAGCCACACCATCAAGGGCTCATTCACCTGCACATCCACTAATGTTATATATGCCATCATGTGCCAGCAATGCCCCTCTGCCATGTACATTGGCCAAACCGGACAGTCCCTCCGCAAAAGAATAAATGGACACAAATCGGACATCAGGAATGGTAACATACATAAGCCAGTAAGTGAACACTTCAATCTCCCTGGTCATTCTATTACAGATTTAAAAGTCACTATCATTGAACAAAAAAACTTCAGAAATAGACGTCAAAGAGAAACAGCAGAACTAAAATTCATTTGCAAATTCAACACCATTAATCTGGGCTTGAATAGGGACTGGGAGTGGCTGGCTCATTACAGAAGCAGCTTTTCCTCTCCTGGAATTGACACCTCCTCATCTATTATTGGGAGTGGACTACATCCACCCTGATTGAATCGGCCCTGTCAACACTGGTTCTCCACTTGCGAAGTAACTCCCTGCTCTCCATGTGTCAGTATATAATGCCTGCATCTGTAACTTTCACTCTATGCATCCGAAGAAGTGAGGTTTTTACTCACGAAAGCTTATGCCCAAATAAATCTGTTAGTCTTTAAGGTGCCACCAGACTCCTTGTTGTTTTTATGGACCTATGGTAATTTACCACTGCGGATCTGGCCCAACATACACATGTATATACTGCTTATTAAATTATTTTGTTTATATTTACCTTTTCACACTTATGTACAAAACAACATTGAACTGCACGCAAAATACAGCATTTACCAAAGCTTTTTGCCATTTCCAAATGCAATAATATGGATTTTTTTTATGAATAGTTTTATCCTTCAGTCGTCTTGTTTGTTTTTCGACCGTTTGATTTTCCTTGCAAGAATGGGGTCTTTCCCTCCTTCCTTGCCCTTGCAAGAATGGGGTCTTTCCTCCTTCCTTGCTCTACCAAAGTGATGTATTTGTACGTTTCATCTCTGTTATCATTATGTAGTTTTATCCCTTCAAAGAAAGCCAGTTTAACCACAAGGATTTAGTACAACTTTCTTATGCAAACTGTATAAAGTTAGAAAAACAGCGGAGTTAGTTGTAACTCATATGTACTTTTTTGGCTCTTTTTAGTAGAAGTATCACAGAGGAGATTATACTCTGAGCAATTGGTATTTCATATTCTGGTTTGATTTAGAATGCTTAAACATAATCTGTTCTTATTAGAGATGGAGCCCAAACCAAAACCCGAGATCTGGTTTCAGATCAGAGTTCACAGCTTGAACCAATCTCCTTAATGGGACAAATCCAAACACCCTGAACTTTGGGAAGGTTCAGATTTGGATCTGAAATTTGAAACTCTGTGTTTAGAAACACTTGTAGTCGGTATCTTGGTTTTGCCTCTTAAACAGATCCAGTGTTAGGATCTAGGGTTTCAATTCAAACCTCTATTTAATATTATATCTAGTTCATACTGCTGAAACATCTGATTCTTGATTTACAGTTCCAATTTCTACTTTGACGTTATCTAGCAAATGGCACATCCCAGAAGAATACAGGATTTTAGTATAGTTTAGAATTGCAGTCTTGATACTTCAGTCCAAAAAGATCAACTTAATTTCTACTAGCTCCTTCCTGTGTGATTATATTGCTTGGCCTAGGTCTGGAAAGGGTGTAACATCCTTCAAAACTTGAAGGCTCATTGTTAAAATAAAAATAATTTATAAAAAAACCCCCTTACTCTGAGTTATTAACAGCTGAGGTTAACACTGAAGTAATTTTAAAAATCTAATTTATTTCTCACTATTAATGTTCACTTTTGTATGTCTCACAGTTTGAACTCTGCAACTAGGCTGGTCAATTTCACGCTGTGCTCCTAGGTAGCTTCAATTTCTTGTTCCCCTGCATTAACTCAATGCCGTTGTATTTTGTGTTTCCAACAGGGTAAGGAAAATTTTAAATTGGAAAAATTAATAGAAAAAGAAATCATGAAACAAATCTTTGTTTTGTACTTATGCCCCTGGGGACAGAGCTTTCTAGCCACAAAACTACATGCACACTTAGGCCCTGATTTGGATTGCAAATAATACAGTACAGAATAAAAAACAAAAACAAAAAGGGAGTATTGGAGGGAGTAACCAAAGATTGGATACCTCGAAGCTCAGGGCCTCAGTATCTTTGTATGGTTCTGCATGATATTAATCAGCAGCAGTAGTGGCCCTGTGACACTGATTATAAGCCATAGTGGATTCTCTCCCTGTTGAAATAGAGGAAATGAAAAAACAATCCAGATTGTTTATTTGTGGAAGATGAAGTAGAAACATTTGACAACAAAAGAGGACTGATAAAACGTAGGGTGCACTGAGAACTTGATGTACTTAAAAGTTACAGTGAAAAAAATGAGGGAATATATTAAAAAAAAAAAAAGAAGATTATTAAAGCACATATGGTTATTGAAAGAGTATGTGAAAGAGCACCGTGTAAGGGTAAGGAATTTAAGGGTGCCTGGTCTTGGCAAGGGGAAAGACCCAGAAGGGGAAGAGACCTAATAGGCTTTCAGTAAGTCAGTAGCTGAAGTTCTAGACACTGATGCAGAGAAGGCCCCTTCCTCCATATGGAAAGAGGTTAAAAAATCCATACGAGGAAGAAAGTCAGCCTTGGAGTCAGTATTGAGTGTACATTTTGCATCTGACCTCAGATGTAGAAAGTGCCCTATTGCTCTTAAAGGAGTGTGTCTATCTGGTATGCAGGTACTAGGAGGAGGCTGACTGGGTTGAGGGAGGGCGGAGGGTGTCCTTGTAGAGTACAGATCACCATGCTATTCCTCCAGGCTTTCTGTCAGGGCTGCCAGAGTGGTTTTTGGAGCCTGTTGTTGGAGAGGCTAGGGCTGTCTGTCTTGGGGAATTTCAACATCCATGTGAATGACAGCTCTCCTGGGTTAGTCACAGCCACTGTGGTAAATATGATTATCCCAGATGGTTCCTAGCTCGGCTTACAGCTGAGGAGGTGACACTCTGAATCTGCTCTAACACGTAGTGTGTTTGGTGGTGGTGGGGTGTAGTCAGCAGACAATTAGTTATGGTCTAATCATCGTCTCTTCCAGATGGAGGACAGGGCTTTCTTTCCCTCTTGCCTGTCAGGGCACTGGAACTGGTGTGGTGATTCTTTCTCTGTGATTAATGGATCCTGTTGGATTACAGAATTCTTGGGGATAATGCTCTCTTGTCATTGGGCCAAGGCAGGTTTAAGGTCTGATGTATCGTGTCCCATCACGGCCTGAAATGGGAGCCGTATATCTAAAAGTGCATTGTCAGGTAACTTAAATTCTGTTAGCTAACGTCTCTCTGGTTATTTATCTGGAATTAAGAATTGATCTCTCCATTCCCAAGTAGGTAGTTATTTAAAAAAAAAAAAGAGAGATTTTTTTTGTTTACTGTAGGTGCCCATGTAAATCAAGCGTTCCATGTGCCCCTTATGCAAACATAGGGCATAGTACCAACTTTTCTTGTTTGTGTGGAACATAAGTAAAGTGTGCTGCTAGTGTTGTCCATGTCACTTGATGGTAATTACCTACAGTCAGACCTGATTCTGTAGCCCTAAGCACGAAGCACCCTTTGATTTTCACTGGAGTCAATCACGGATAAGGGCAAGAGTGCTAGACCTTTAGGGCAAGAGATACTGATTTTTAAAACCAAACATGGATATAATCTGGAGGACATTTGCTAATGATTCAACTTTAATGGTATGTACAATTTTGGGCCTGAAGTTTTTGACAGTGCGCCTTTCTGAAAACATGGTTAAGCTTTGAGTGTTTCGGTTAATATTTAGTTAACGTTTTATAGAAGTTCTTATGGCACATAACTAAAATTGCCTCTTTAAATGCATAAAAGACGTGAACTCACTGTGAAGCTGTTGAGTTCAGTGCTGGGGAATCCCCACAGTTTCCCCTCTCCTTTTCCCAGAAAGATAAATGTATTTTCTTGGTGTGGTTTTGGAAAGAAAAATCATTAGTATACTAAGTTACTTACAGATCTTAAGAGAAAATATACTGAATGCCAAAAAAAAAAATCTATGAACAGTATCCGTTTATTGCAGACAAACCACAAAGAAAATCAGTTTGTGCTATTCAAGCAACATTCTATTGCATGGCCCCAAACTAGTTCATATATAGTTGGCTCTGTAGTGAGCTCTTTTTAAAGCCAGAGGAGAAAAGCATACACGTGTGCGTACACTGCCCCATCCCCCCTTGTTTTTCTTTCTATATTAGAGGCTTTGCTTGGTTACATTGCAATGGTGTAGATCTCTCCTGCCTTAAAGTTGTTTGTTAGGTATTTTAAAAGTGCTCTCTCACTGCATGCTGGAGTGGTGTATATTATGGATTTAATAATTTGACAAGCATTATTTTACATTGCAGTTTATCCTGCTACACAGTACCATTTAGTAAGCAGGCAGTATGGGGAGAGGAGATGTTTAATATGCCCGTTCTGTTTACCTGATAGATCATTTATAGGAGTTTCAACTCTGAACCCTGCAATAACTTTTGGGTAACAGCACACTTAATTTAATTCACAAAGTCAATTCCTACCATGACATTTACTCATTGAAATAGATTTTACAGTGGATGTTGCATGGAGTCCCAGCTGCTCCTTCATTTTTCCTTCATGGCAGGAAAACATTGTCAAGATTACGTGTCTTTAGAGCTTGGTACTTGCTGACTTCTTGAAAGTAACTTTGCAGAGATACGTACAAAAAATGGCAAAGGTTCAGGGTATTATGTCGTAGTACACAGCCATTTTCCCTTTTTATTCAGGGACATAGGAAAGTAGTAAAAGTTTAGTAGGGTTGGGGACTAGGTGGATCCAGGGAATTGGTATATAGAGCCTTTTGTCTCTAGGTTATTGATTTGTAACCCACCCAATTCAAACTGGCTTTGAATTTGACAAGTGGGCAGGTCTCTAATACACCTCTACCCCGATATAACGTGACCCGATATAACACAAATTCGGATATAACACGGTAAAGCAGCGCTCCGGGGGGGCGGGACTGCGCACTCCGGCAGATCAAAGCAAGTTTGATATAACGCGGTTTCACCTATAACGTGGTAAGATTTTTTGGCTCCCGAGGACAGCGTTATTTCGGGGTAGAGGTGTATTGCAAAAAACTTCTACCACCCATGCCACTAACTGGAACCCTTGTTGGCAGTCTCAACAGAGGCGCCAAGGACTAAAATGTACTTGAAGGAGCAGCACCTCATCTGGTATAAACTGGCATAGCTCCATGGACTTCAGTGGAGTCACATTGACTTATACCATTTGAGGATCTGATCTGAATTGGATAACCTGAAATGCTACTAGAGTGACCCCTGTAGGACAAATCCAGTCATGCTGACAAGGTGTGGAGAAAACTTGCTATACCACGGTCTATGCTGTATCAGTTCTGTGGAGAAACAGAGGACTTCAGTCTTCAAATTTGTCTGTCTGGCTCCTTCAATTGAGGAGGTTGACTGACCAGTGCTGGTGGTGATGGGATTTCTTTGTGATTGTGGGACCTATTTCCTTTCACCCCATAGATCATATATCCAGCCAGCGTCCCGTGATTGCTTAGATGCTTTCTCTAAGCAATCTCTGTGTGCCCCTCTGGTTCCCACATTTTAACTTGGACCTACGCTCCCTTCCTGTTTTTACATTCTTTATTGCAACTGTAATTAGTTGATCCTTGAGGTTTTTTGTTCTGTTTTGCTTTTATTGTAGCTTTCCCCTTCCTTACTTTTGTTGAGGGGTAGCTGTGTGTTTCTTTTGGGTGAAGTCCCTTTGGACTTCACCCAACATTTACAAAGATCTCCTTACATCGGCCTCCAGCCATTGCACAGAGGTCAAATAGACTGACTCCTAGCATGAGCATCCCATTTGCAAATAAAGTCAGAGTTTAGTAGCAGTCATGTGAGGGAGTTACATCAGTAACTTTAATCTAGGGGTTGGCAACCTTCGGCACGCGGTTTACGTTGTTTACATTGACTGTCCGCAGGCACGGCCCCCCCGCAGCTCCCAGTGCCCGCAGTTCGCCATTCCCAGCCAGCTGGAGATGCGAGAAGCGGCGTGGGTGCAGGGTCATCCTAGAGTCTCCTGGATGACCAAAGAAGCTGGTATGCATGTATTGCTGGGCCACAGCAGCCAAACATACACTTCAACTGAACTAGTAACATGCCTAGAAACCATCGAACATGAATAAAACAACCTTTTCCTGTTGCCAAAGAGGAGTGATTGTAGTAGTGTCCCCAGAATTGTTATTTCTAAGTAGTTCTTTTGCTCATTGGTTATTAGCTGTTATTTTGTGTGTGTTTGTTTATATTAAAGCCTCAACTTTTTGACTGTTACACAATCCTACAGCAACACGGCACATGTTAATCTTATGGGCATATGCAGTACTGAAGATATTCCATGGAACAAGGAGTGCCTTAGATGGTCAACTGTCCCCTAAAGTCATGATGATTGTGATGTAATCAATGGTAAATAGTCACTCAAAAATTTGTCAGCCTGGACTCAGTTTCCATTAACTTGGACCAATTTGTGGTTTGAGTTAGTACTATATAAAACCTCATCTGTCTCAATAGACTTTAGTTCTGGTGTTCATACAAACCCAGAACTTGAAAGGTAGTTAAATCATGTGAAGCAAAACTGGAAGAAAGTTTTTGCAAAACTCTTTGAACCAAAACCACAAGTATAGCTCAGCTCTGCAAGTTCTGCTTCAGAAAGGAAACAAGTACATATTTTGGGAATGCAAGATTTAGTCATTTTATTCATTTAGTTAATGTATTTAATATTTTTGAATGCAGAAAGAGAGAGATCAATAGTTTTAAAATGTGCTATGCCATTCTGAGATATGCAAAGATATGGTGTATTGTTGGCTGCATGGCCTATTAAAGTAGCTTGTTCATTGTGAAATATAAAAGCAACCAATAAATAGAAAGCTATAAAATTAAGCTTGTTTAGGTTTATTTTAGGATTATCTCTGATATTTTTTTCTGATGATAGTTCTGGTTTAAAAATGTACCCATTGATTTAGGTTTAATAGGCCATAATGTGGGCAACATAACTATACCTGGTCATGAATATGGATTTTAGTGCTTCCTCCTTCTAGCTGAATTTCTTTTATTGTGCTTTGCAAGGGAAGCGGCTCTGTACAGCTGGCTGCAAAATGATGATGGTTTGTTGTGTTGTCCTGTCGCAGATCTTGGCTTATGCAAGTCTTGGGAGATATTTCTTTGAGCTGATTTGTGGAGTGGTTGAGGAGGTGACATTCATGGCATCTGAGATGCGTATGTGGGAAAGCATTAAGTGGGCTGTGCAGCATTAGGGAGCTTCACCCTTATCCTGCTGTTTTCTGGCTGTTCTCTGTGCCAAGAAAGCAGCCTTTCATTCTCGAATTGTGGAATTGTAGGAGAAGCTGTTGTATTTTTTCTGTGCTGTCGCGCCCAATCTCGACATTACTGTTAGAGGTACAGAGGTTCCCAGCCAGAGGGGTGAAGTTGAAGGGGTAATCGATATATGAAATATTTGTAACGGTCAATTCACAGTTCTTACCCCAATTTCCTCTTGTTTCTTTCAGTTTCTGGGCATAGCATTTCTTGGAATTGGATTGTGGGCATGGAATGAAAAAGTAAGTTGAATATAACACAAACTCAACTTTTTTTTTTTAGTGACTGATTGAATAACTATATATTACACATGCTACCCATTCACTCACTGTCGGTACTAGAGAGAAAATAAGACCCATTGTCAAATTAAACTTTAGCTTGCCTCACCTAGAAGGAGACCTCAGCATCTTTCTGGAGGCTGCGTTGGCAAGAAAGATCAACTGACAGATGCACACAGAATAGCCCCGGCAGCGCATACATGGAAAGTACAGCATAGAGCTCTCAGTGGTAGGCAATGTTGGTATGATAGTGTACTCTCATAAAGGGAGGCAAACCAAATGAAAGTGAGTTTTTCTATTTTTGCCTCTGAATTTACAACACTACTGGTAGCTGTGGCTTAAATTAGTTTAGACACTTACAAAAAAATAAGCACAAGACTGACTAAGCTATAGTGTTCCTTCAGTTATCTTAATTAGAATGTCCTTCATTGTGCGACTGATGCTGTAACTCTTATCCTCTCACAGATAGGCCTATTAACTCATGTGATTAAAGGTTTGCGGGGTTGGGCCCAAATTTGGGAGACTGCTTGGGGATGGAAAGTGGGAAGGAAAGGCAGTGCCAGACTAGAAGGTATAAAACAAATCAATGTGTGTCAGAATCCTGGGTAAAGAGATCAGTTCCGCAACAAAACAAAATTAAAACTATTTTCTTCCCCTTTTGTTCTTATTAATATTGTTGTTGTTAATAATAAATACCTATGATAGCAAGAATATTGTGAGAATTAATTAGATAATGTTTGTAAAGTGCATTGAAGAGGAAAAGCCCCATGTTAGTGTTAAGTATTGATATTATGTTCATTACTAAGCTCATAAGTGGGGCTGAACAAACAGAATAATACATTGGAAACCCAGTCTCTGGCTCAGCTTTTGCACTAAACATTCAGAATGAATTAGCCTATCTTGGAAGCAAGTCAGTCAGTTGGAGCCTTCTAGTCGTTCCGTCTGTTTTCTTCCGGAATACAGACCATTTAAAACAATAAAACATTTTACATGGCTTTGAACAGGCATTGAAGTGCATTATGAAAGTCTGTATTGTGCTAAGGCCCTGATCCTCCAAGATGTAATCACATGCTTAGCTTTATCTACTACGAGTATTCTAATTGAATTAAATAGAGCTACTCTGTGTGTAAAGCAAAGTATGTGCTTTTGTCTTTGCAGGTCTGAGGCATAAATTAGTTAGTATTCGCTTAACTTTGAAGTGGCTTCCCAGTTAAGATTTTTTTTTTTTAAAGTTCTTCTAGCATTTCCTGGAGCAGCGAAAATGATTTTTCCATTATTATAAATGTGTCCTTAGTCTAGAGTCCTAAAGCAAAAGGGTCGTTCTGTCAGAGTGACAATTCATTAGGTCTTTAATATAGCTCATTAGTGTGAGACTGGATCAGTCTCTTCATGGAGAAATGTATCCAGTTAAAAATTATTAATAGCCAGAAACTGCAGCAAACATTTTACTTGAGATGCAGAAACTTAATATCGTGATGTCATTTTAAAATAACCAATAGATTTGAAGCACTGAGTTAATATATTACATGCTTAAAAAAAACAAAACGCAAAGCAAGAGTAGGTACCTGCCAGTTTGGACAGTCTTGGCTGTATGACTTGTTTACATAAATGAATAAATAAAAATATCGCTGCCGTAGGACCAGATTCTTTCCTCAGACATGTGCACAGGAAACCACTGACTTCAGCAGGCATTCTGAGTGCATGCATGGGGAAAATGTGGTGCTTTAGAAATTGTTTGCGGTGTGTTGTAGCCATGTTGGTCCCAGGATATTAGAGAGATATGAGGCAATATCTTTTATACCGAAGTTGACCCAATAAAAGATACTGCCTCACTAGAAAGACTGTTTATCATGTTTACTGTGGTGTCATGCAAAGGCCCCAGCTAGGGCTGAAGCCCTGTTGTTCTAGATGCAGTATAGTCACATAGTAGAGAGCATCTTTCCCACAGAGTTTACCATCTGCACTGATGCTGAGTTCCATGGCACTGCTCCTATGTACAGTTACGTACGGACTTCAGTTTTTGCACAGTTGGAGCTTAAGAAATCACTGTGCTGCTGTAAGTTGTGATTTTTGGGGATGCAAATCCACACACACACACACACACACACACACACACACACACACACACACACACACACACACACACACACACACACACACCCCTACACCTCCCCTGGTCATTTGAATTTCTTTCCAGTTAAATTTTACCTCTCCAGTCATTTCTCTAGTCAAATTTGCCACATCTCAAAGCCTTTTCAGAATGACGGAAAGTAGAGTACCAGATAGTGTACTAAAAGTTGAATGATATCACTTACCAAGGTTGGCTTTAATAAAATAATGCACATTTAATTGCAGCCTTATTTTTGCCAGGTGTGAGGAATGCACTGTAGTTCTTCTAGTGGTGGTCCTTGCGTGGATTCCAAACGCGGTGCAGGTGTAAGGAACGCACTGTGGTTTCATATCCCTTCCCATGCCCCCAGTTGTTTCTAAAAGAGACTTGAAGACAAACAGCATTTTAAAGAAAATAATTCCCTACATAGTCTCATTACCTTCCTTCCAGCCTTTGGGGGAGCAATAGAATTCACTTGTCAGACAGTCAATGGAACTGATTTGACAGCCAGTCAGCGAGGCCTAAACAGAAAGTGGAAAAATTAGCATCCTAAATCATGAACCTGAAAGAGAGCTGTGAGAAACAAGGAGGCAGTGAACCCGAAAGAGAGAGAGAATCTGTAAAGACTAAGTTCACCTCTCTCCACCCCGTCACCCCGGTTTTACTGCTGAATTTTTCTCTGAGATTTTTGAGGAAAGATCTTTCCTTCCCTCCCAGTGAAGATAAAAGATCAGGAAGGAGAGATGCACTAATTGTGCCAAGAGATTGCAGGTACCCACTTCCAGCAAGTGCTTGTTTGAATCCTTGTTTGGAAATTTGAATCTTGTGCATATCCCTGAGGCTGCATGCAAATTGGGCAAAATGCAAAGCACTCTCTCTGCTCTTGTGCATTTGTGGATTTTATATCGGGGTTGGTGGTGTGAATAATTTCAATTATGTGACTCATCATTTAGAGTTTGGTGCCTAAAGGGGCACAGTCAAAATAATTTTTAATGTCCTACTTCGTGTTATAACACCTGAAGCTTTTCAATCTGAATGGATTTTAAAAATCTCATTTTACTTTTCTCTCTTTGTGCTGTTAGTTTACTTTGTGAATTCCACTCCTTTATAACAAGGAAACTAGACCAGTCATTCTCCCTTTTGTTTCCTTCCCGTTCCAAGTAACTAGCGAAATGCTGCTGCTGCTGCTGCTGTTGTTTTTGTGTTTCCAACATGAATGTAACTTAAATTGTGTAAACACCCCCCACCTATTTTCTGGTTTACAGAGACTAAATTTTGGAATGAAACCGGTTTGGCACATTTAAATTACCGTTATTCTCTCCCCTACACTTACTCAAATCCACAATAATGTGAAATTTTCAGTGATTTATGCCTATCAAAATAGATACATTTTTCCTATTATGAAGCAGTAATGTGATTGAAAATACTTGCATTTCTCATCACCCTCCAAATATATGTTAGTCAGAGATTCCTACTCATTTGCATGAGCAGGGTGTGAAAGATCAGCCCACAGTTTGCAAAGGAGAATATGCTCCAGATGATTCTATATTTGAATCTTTTTCTTTTCCTCTGACCACCTCCACAACCACTTCTCCTAGTTCACTGATACTCAGACTTCAGTGGTTCAGGAGCCAAATTAGTGATCAACATTACCCAAAAGAGCCAAAGTAGAGTGAATTCATTGTTTCATTTACTATTTTTTTAAGATATATTATTCTCACAGCAAAATGACTCACCAAGAATTATTATTTTATCCATTACAATAGGTTAATAACGTAGTAAAGGCATCCTGATTGGTTAATAACTTAGATTGGTTAATAATTAAATCACACGTTTTAATATCGTGCTGCAAAGAGTCGCAGGAGATGCATTAAAGAGGCACTTATGGTTCACGAGCCTCAGTCTGAGCATCACTGCTCTAGTTCATCTCTTTTCCCAGAGAGGGGATCTCTCAGACCACCCCTAAAATTTCCCCTCTGATGCAGTGAGGGAGGGTGGTTGTTCCTCCACATTTTTTCCCGTGAAGCCTGCAAGGCATGGAATGTAGTTTTAGTTCCCTGTGTTTTCCCTTGGTGCTGTCCCTTCTCATTGGTCTTGGCATTCTTCTCTGTAGTGTGTCACAGGGACTGTTGAATAAGTGGGGGTTGAAGGCCTGGGGTTGGGAGGAGTGATGGGTGGGGATGGGCCCTCCCTGGGCTCCTGAGCATCTGTTTCCTCCTTGCTCCCTTCTGGCTGGGAAAGGAGCAGGCAAACACTGCATGTGCGGTGTGGTGAGGAACCCCTCCAACTCCTGCTTAGAAGGCCAGATTTCCTGTCCCCTGAGCTGTGCCTGAGATTACAGCGGTGGGCTGGAGAGAGAGAGAGACAACAAAAGGAGCTGCAAGACAACTGGCAGGTCTGGAACAGAGCCTAAGCCTCCCTTCCCAGACTGACTCACCATCTATGAGTCCTCTGCTCTGGTACCGTAGTGGTGAAAGTGACCCAGTAAGGGCACTCCAGTGCTGCAGAAATGCTTGGGCCTCGTTGGAAACGTGATATCTATCAGCCTTGAGGGATGCCCCACCAAAACCTTTTCTGCATGTATTGCTGCCTTATGCATTTCTCCCCCATGTTTGTGGAAGGGGATGGTTCCTTCTGTTTTTCTGCTGCCTCTCCGTGGAATTAGTGTCTAGTTATTCCATTTGGAGTGTGGTAGGGATGAGCTCAATCTTTCCCATTGCATGCACACATCCCCTGTACCTGCATGCTCTGAAATCGAATGCATAGCTAGAAATAAAGGACTTTTCATAACTTCATTATGCTGATTTCACTCCAGTTTTTTATTTTCTCTTCTCTTCCCCCTTTCCATCCCCCTCAGCAGCAGAAGCAAATTCTGACTGGAATTGGCTCAGGGACACATGTAGATGTGAAATAGTTAACCAGGAGCTCTAAGTATTGCAGAACATTAAGAGGGTGGATGAATACTGCAAACAGCTGAGTTGAAGATCAGCCAGGGAACATATCCTATTCAGTCTCCTTTTGGGACTACAGCATATCCCTGGACCAAAGCCATTGTGAGAGGGGAAAATATTAAAACATGTGATTTTGCAGAAATGAACTGGTTTCTGGCAAATATTATGCAAATGTCTGAACAGTGCATGTGCAGGATAGAAATACAATAGCATTGTCAGGGGGGAAAGCTGCATCCCCTTCTTTTCCCATCTAAGGTATCAATAGTACTGACTTGACCAGCCAGAAATAAAAAGAGCAGCATAGACGATTGTTACTCATACTGCTGGAAAGGATGCTTCATATTTACATAATACACCTCTACCCCGATATAACCCTGTCCTCGGGAGCCAAAAAATCTTAACACGTTATAGGTGAAACTGCGTTATATCGAATTTGCTTTGATCCACCGGAGTGCGCCCCCCCCCCCCGAGCACTGCTTTACTATGTTATATCCGAATTCATGTTATATCGGGTTGCATTATATTGGGGTCGAGGTGTACAAGGATTTTAAAGCTCTTTACAAATGTTTGTCTCCCCTGTGAGGTAGATTATTGCATAAATTGAAAATATTAAATGACTGGTTCAAGAGCCAGGATTAGAACATAGTACTCATTGATTCTTTGTCCTCTGCTCTACCCTCTTAAAAAACACACCACCACTCCACCTCCAACATTCAGCTAAAGATATGGTGAAGACAGTGCTGGTCAGTGCTAGGCTCTTCTCAGCTCTTCCCAATTTCTCTCCTAAATAACCCATTAAATCAACAGAAGTGCTTGAATATTATGGTGACAGGCATTGTAGAAAACCCTAAGACAGGCAGGCAGACGTGTGGATAGAAAGGATATATCGACATTCCTATGAGATGGTCCTTCCAATCCTTTTCAGCAGTTTGAAATGGAATAATATGCTCCAGTCATTGCCCCACTATTTCAAACAAAATATACTTGTAAATACTGCACCACTAAGGATTCATAGATTCTAGGACTGGAAGGGACCTCAAGAGGTCATAGAGTCCAGTCCCCTGCCCTCATGGACCAAATACTGTCTAGACCATCCCTGATAGACATTTATCTAACCTACTCTTAAATATCTCCAGAGATGGAGATTCCACAACCTCCCTAGGCAATTTATTTCAATGTTTAACCACCCTGACAGTTAGGAACTTTTTCCTAATGTCCAACCTAAACCTCCCTTGCTGCAGTTTAAGCCCATTGCTTCTTGTTCTATCCTTAGAGACTAAGGTGAACAAGTTTTCTCCCTCCTCCTTAGGACACCCTTTTAGATACCTGAAAACTGCTATCATGTCCCTTCTCAGTCTTCTCTTTTTCAAACTAAACAAACCCAATTCTTTCAGCCTTCCTTCATAGGTCATGTTCTCAAGACCTTTAATCATTCTTGTTGCTCTTCTCTGGACCCTCTCCAATTTCTCCACATCTTTCTTGAAATGCGGTGCCCAGAACTGGACACAATACTCCAGTTGAGGCCTAACCAGCTCAGAGTACAGCAGAAGAATGACTTCTCGTGTCTTGCTCACAACACACCTGTTAATACATCCCAGAATCACGTTTGCTTTTTTTGCAACAGCATCACATTGTTGACTCATATTTAGCTTGTGGTCCACTATAACCCCTAGATCCCTTTCTGCCGTACTCGTTCCTAGACAGTCTCTTCCCATTCTGTATGTGTGAAACTGATTTGTTCCTTCCTAAGTGGAGCACTTTGCATTTGTCTTTATTAAACTTCATCCTGTTTACCTCAGACCATTTCTCCAATTTGTCCAGATCATTTTGAATTATGACCCTGTCCTCCAAAGCAGTTGCAATCCCTCCCAGTTTGGTATCATCTGCAAACTTAATAAGCGTACTTTCTATGCCAATATGTAAGTCGTTAATGAAGATATTGAACAGAGCCGGTCCCAAAACCGATCCCTGCGGAACCCCACTTGTTATGCCTTTCCAGCAGGATTGGGAACCATTAATAACAACTCTCTGAGTATGGTTATCCAGCCAGTTATGAACCCATCTTATAGTAGCTTCATCTAAATTGTATTTGCCTAGTTTATCCATAAGAATATCATGCAAGACCGTATCAAATGCCTTACTAAAGTCTAGGTATACCACATCCACAGCTTCTCCCTTATCCACAAGACTCATTATCCTATCAAAGAAAGCTATCAGATTAGTTTGACACGATTTGTTCTTTACAAATCCATGCTGGCTATTCCCTATCACCTTACCACCTTCCAAGTGTTTGCAGATGATTTCCTTAATTACTTGCTCCATTATCTTCCCTGGCACAGAAGTTAAACTAACTGGTCTGTAGTTTCCTGGGTTGTTTTTATTTCTCTTTTTATAGATGGGCACTATATTTGCCCTTTTCCAGTCTTCTGGAATCTCTCCCGTCTCCCATGATTTTCCAAAGATAATAGCTAGAGGCTCAGATACCTCCTCTATTAGCTCCTTGAGTATTGTAGGATGCATTTCATCAGGCCCTGATGACTTGCAGGCATCTAACTTTTCTAAGTGATTTTTAACTTGTTCTTTTTTTATTTTATCTGCTAAACCTACCCCCTTCCCATTAGCATTCACTATGTTAGGCATTCCTTCAGACTTCTCGGTGAAGACCGAAACAAAGTAGTCATTAAGCAAATAAGGATCTTAAGAGCTTATTTCAAACTGTTCGGGAAAGGAGAGGGCTGTAAGATAGCCTACACCATATTTCATCATTAAGGAGTCTGCTATCAAAGAACCTGAGAATATCTTTAGGTTAACAACAGACCTCTTGTTTATCATTTATAAACCATGTTTATCATTCAGACTAAAAGCTGTTGTTTTATTGCCAAAACCTCTCTCTCTCTTGTATATCCTGAGTTGTGTATCTCCAGGATGTTGGTAACTGAAGCTTCTGTGTACAGTGAGAGAAAATGATCCAACAGTACAGAAGAACATGAGAGCAAATTATATAGCATGTGCTCCACAGAGCTCCTCTGTCCTGAGGCATAGCTCAATGTAACTCATACAAGGCTGGTGATAACCAAAAGTGGACAGGCAAAACTGGTGTGTAAAGGGACAATATACATTAGCAGGTAGTGCTTCTACTGGCTCAATACAGGTTAGAAATTGGCTACCCTGAGGAGTCTCCCCTTGTGTTTGCTCTCTTTCTATAACAGGTGAGGAAAAGAACAGAGACTAGGGCAAATTAGAGCTACAGTATTATAGATCCTAGGTGACCAGCATTTTGAGCACTGGCCTCTAATGAACCCTGCTAAACCAGAAGATCCAGAAAAACATCTAGCTTTGTGTCCTTAGGGGTCAGTACAGATTATGAAAAGAATGTAAATACATAGTAGCTTTATTTAGCTGGGTTCTGTTTCCGCTGCCTTTAGTGGGGGCATGACTGAGCCTTGTATGCTATAAAATGATCACAGAGAGGTATATCTTGTTCTCACTTCTGTGTGTGTAAATCCAGAGTAATGCCACTGAAGTCACTAGAAATACTCCAGATTTACATATTGTAAGTCAGAGGAGAATTTGGCTGAGGCCATCTCCATAGGATTTGAATGTTATAGTGGTTTGATTTTAAATAAGCCCAAAGTCTCTTTCGACATCAGATTAAAAAAAGTATGTGTCATTAAGTAACAATGTTCACCCGTTCGATGGTAGTTTTTATTTAAAAAAAGAAAATGTTGAGCACACCCCTGCTACATCTCCTACGTTAGCCCTCCCAGAACTCGTGTGTGTTATGATATCATCTGGGATCTATGAGAGCTATTGTAACACAAGACTATATGTAGTTTTTCTTTATAAAGGAAACTCTGCCTTAACACTGTAGTTACTGTAGGTCCTTAAGGAAAATGTGGAAAATGTGTATGTGCAAAACTTGGGTAAGTCATTGTTTTATCATGCAGAACATTTCTTTTATTCCTAGGGCAAAGGGTCTATTTCCTGACCTGTGTACCTCCAAGACCAGCCTTTCTCATGGATCTGTCTCTGTTTCCTTGTTATGTTTCATGCATATCCATAGAGCTGTTGCAGTGCCTCCTTTGTAGGATGTACATAATAAGAGTTAGAAACAAGTCTAGTGGTACGCTTTTTATAACTTGCTGAAAATGCCAAGGACTGACTATGATGGTTTCAGCTTGCACACCAACCAGCCTGTTTCAGACCAGGACGACTGTCAGGATTATTCTGTAATATTACGCCATTAAATCTATTTTGGTCTTCCTAGTGACTGAGATGGGGGTGTGATTTCCCGCTCAAGAAGACATTCTCATGCTAGTTTGGCTAAAAATACTAACATAGCCACAGTAGCATGGGCAGTAGTGAGTGGTGGCATGGGCTACCTCCCCAGCATATGTACCCACAGGGTCCCGGTGGGTTTGTGCTCAGGGCAGCCAGACCGTGCTGCCACTCGCCGCTGCCCATACTACCATGGCTATGCTAGTACTTTTAGCACGCTAGCTTGATGAGAGCTAGTGCCAGTAGAACATTCTGCTGTGAGCCACTGTTACCTTCTGCCTCAGCAAGAGTGAGCTATGCAGGAAATTAGACTCTGTGTCAGCTCCCTGCCACTCCAGTCTGTCTTCCTCACCAGTAAACAGCCCAAAGCTCTCCCACCCCAAACCTTGCTTAGCAGGTAATGATCATTGAACTCTAGCCCCCATGCTCCACAGAGATATTTCCTGGTCAGGCACAGCCCCGCCACAGGACACTCACAGAAGATATTAAGTTTGCTGCTCTTTTAAAGAGTCAGTGGATTACAGCTTATTAGTAACGTAAGTGATAAACACACCCTTCCCTTCAAACACAGCACTGAGTTGGTTTATAATAAAAATAAACTTGTTTTATTAACACAATGACTTAGGTTAAATGATACCAAGTAGGAGGAACAAAGATAGAAATGGTTACAAACAAATAAAAGTAAAAATACTTTCTAATGGCTATGACGTAACTTGACAAGCTAGAGTCTTTGTTCAAAATAGTTTCCTCACTAATCTTCCTCTTCCAGCAATAGCTGGCTGATCACCACACAGTCCAAGGTGGTTTTCCTTGTCTCCTCAGCTGAAGGATGATCCAGAGTGTTTGTGTCCCCTTACATATCAAAATCTGCGTTTTATTTCAAGGGTCAAATTGATCCCCTGGGGGTCAGTCTCCTGTCTCCTCCAGGGGACCGACTCCATGGTGTCTGTTGGTGTATTCCAGTGTGATGCATCCTGCTGCAATTTTACAATGTAAATGTTCTCTTCCTGCAACCTCCACTATGCATGAATAGCCCATTGAATTTGGCCACACGTTATTTGAGGTGTTGGCCTCTTTCCTTTGTCTTGAGAAGACCTGTTTATCAACTCCCCCTGACATACCTGGTTTAAACACCTTTTAGTCACAGACTTTAAAGCCCTTTAAAATGAGTGTCCATAATTCCACACACAGCATTGTCACATACATTTCACAATTATATTACTGACCAGTGTGTCATTAGTTTTCAAATGATATTTCAAAAGACACATTGTGTACAAATACCATTGCAGTAGGGGGTATGGTGTGAACATGGGGGTGCCTTGGTCACAGTGAGTATGTGTACTTGACCTGGGCATCATCCCCCCAGCTCTAAATGTAGCCCTACCCTATGTGTAAAAAGAGTATAATGGGGCAGGGGATAATGTCCGTGTCCAGGCAGGAGGATGGTAGAAAGGAGAGAGATCTGTCACAGGTAGAAAGGAGGATGACATCCATGCTATTGGTTTATAGTGTGTACTCCAGCCCTGGGTTGCATCATGTCTTTGTTGTTGTTCCTGTCCTCTAATATGCAGTCCTTTTCCAGGTGGTGTGAAAGGAGGAATGGTGTGAGACCATCGTGCTTTTCCTGCCATCTTGTGGTCTCTAACTCAGCACCAGAATCCTGATAGTCTTAGTGCAGGCTTACAAGAATAGGGAAAGGACTCCCTGCATTCTCTCCTCATCCTTGCACATCTCAAGATCAGCCAGAATATGTCCCAGAGCATTTAAGAAAAAACAAAATAGTACCTTCTCAGGAATGCTGCCGTCATCACAATCCACCTGAGTTCTGCTCCATAGTTGGAGATGGCATGCAGGCTGGTTATTACTGGTTGTTCAGTCAGGAACGCTGCATATCCTGTTTCCAACAAGCCATATAACAGCTCTTATATTTGAATAGCTTGACACATCACCCCTGATTTAAAATCCCTAAGAGATTCTAAATTAATTGCCAAGTTTTATTGCTAACTATTGAGTCACTAGCTGCACTCTGCTTACTCAACAGAGGTTTTGTCACTGCTACTAACTGAAGTCTGAATTGACCGGCTATCTAGTCTGCCCAAGATATGACCTAAAATCTTTAGGAGGAAGAGCCCGTAATAACTACTGCCCACAACTGAGGAACTTGCTTCCTATGTCTGAGTAGTATCCACTCTCTGGATTTAAAACCAAATTAAAGAAATGTCAGCTGTTGCCTTAATGGCTTTTTAGACCATAACATTTATAATTGTGTTGTTTATGCAAGAACTTAACTTGCTACCCCAAAATATAAAGCACATAAATGTTGTCCACAATAGCTAACAAAAATAGACTAATCTTCCTCCCACCCTTTTAGCTACTGTGACTTCCTGGCAAATTAATCCCTCATAGCTGTATGTGGCGTGATATACTCTGTGACTTCCTTGCAAAGGACACTCTGAGGTGCATTTTGTTGTTCACATTGTATCTTATTGTTTCAGTGCACACAGTGCATTGAAAGGAAATGTTCATCTTTTCATCTGCTGTGCATCCAAGAGCTTATTAATTTTGCTCTCTGATACGTGCCGAAGAACATCCATTTGATGTTGTTCTCTGTATTTTAAAGGAAAAGCAAAAGCAGACTTGTTGCACAATAGAAGGCCAGACACATCTGTTATTCCTTGGCATTGTTTTTTTTTCCCAGGGAGTGCTGTCCAATATCTCCTCCATAACTGACCTGGGAGGCTTTGATCCAGTTTGGCTCTTCCTTGTGGTAGGAGGAGTCATGTTCATTTTGGGATTTGCAGGATGTATTGGAGCTTTGCGAGAAAATACCTTCCTTCTCAAGTTCGTAAGTAGCCTTTTTGCAATTTCTGGATTCATCAGTTACATAAGTTAAACCATGTTCTGTGTTATTGCTTAACTGTGGCAGTCTTGTAAAATGCCTTTGGGGATATTTGACACAAGCGTGTTGTATTTCTCTGCTAAGTTAGTTTTTCCCTGTCTTTAAACAATGAAACTATTAAAGAGCTGTAATTCAAATTGCTTATGTTTTTGAGTTTTAACTTGCATGATGCAATCCTGTTAAGAGCCATAATGCAAAGCACATGCCTTTTATAAGGATCCAATCTAATGCTTGGCCTTAAGGAGAGAACCTACTTTAATAGTGTACGTATTGAGCTTTGAAAGCCCATAATGAGATGCCTGTGTAAAATGTGTGTGTGGGGGGGGGGAACGTGAAAGCTCTACCGAATATAGCCCACATGATCATTGGTGTGGGAGTGCAGGCCCCATGGTGTCCCTCGTGGTAAAGAAGAGACAATATTGAGTTATAGGGGGGATTATTTATTGAGGTCCTGTGACCTTGTAGATATCCCTGGCACTGTACAACTCAGACTAATTCAACGCAGCCCTGTACTGCTTAATGATGGCACTGCTCAGTCTCCCTTGGCCTGGACTATTAGTCATGAAAGAAACTGCAGGCAGGTTCCAGCAGCCAATGCGCCATCTTGAGCTGAGCAGCCTGGTTTGTCTGTCTTTTGGTAACCACGCTCCCTGTGGGGCACATCTTCAAGTTAAAGATGTGTGACTGCAGGCTGGTCTGTTTTACACAAAGTTAGTGTGATCCCCATTCACCCTTTTGGCTCCTGGCAAGCTGTCGTCTAATTTACGCCATCATCACCATAACTGTTAAATGTACATGAAAAAGCTTCTTACTAAACAACAGTGCCGTGTTTGGCTCCCGGGTTGGAAGTGCTGTATAGAGGGAGGAGGTGGTTCTTAGTTACTGTTCTCAAGGCCTTTCTATAAACTAGCCTGAGCTAGTTCCAATTTATTTGTGTGTGGCTAGAAAATTAAAGTAACTTTCTTGTTTCTTCCATCCTTTGCTTCTCTGAACGCCTCTAAAATGAACACATCTGCCAATAGCCTCCTATTCAGTAGCTGCAGGAAAAATTAAAAATGCATCTGAATGAACAAAAAATAAATATTAAAATGAGAATCAAAGGCACAGTTGCAGAACAGAGAGCTGTAATATATCCGGATCATATGGGGTTTTTTAAACTCCATCTAGACTAGACTCACTGGAGATGTTTAGAGAAAGTGGCATGTCATTAGTAATGCCTTTGGCATTCACTGCATTTGCATTAATCTTGATGAACTTACTTGGTTTTAATGTGATTATAATGAGTAATTCCACAGACATTCCTTTGTAACTTAGTCATTAATTAATTTCTGCTGTTACCAGTGTTTGCTTTAAATGCTTCCTTAGGCCAAACTGTACAGACCTAGGTGCCAATAGATGGATTTCTGCACCTAATTTTTGGCACCCAAATAAGTGAACTGATTTTCAGAGGTGCCAGTGGCTGCTCAACACCTTTTGAAAATTTAGGTACCTAAATATGGATTTAAGGCTGATATTGTCAGAGGGGAGGGTCTCAGGGAGTCCCATTTACATTTACCCCTAACTACCTTGGGTCCTTTTGAAAATCCCAGCTGAGGTATCCAACTTTAGGCACCCAACTTTGAAAATGTTGGTCTTTGTTAAGTGCCAGACAGAACTGTACAATCCTGCACTATCAGCTGATTATGAATAACATTTTTAAAAGAGTCAGGTTTCCTGTCGGTAGGAGTACATTGAACATGTGTTAATAAGCCTGCTGAAACTGACAAAACGTCCAGTTTCAGGTCATTCACATTCTGATTATTTGTAAGCCTTGGAAAATAAGCCTTTTGCCACAGAGGTAAAATTGTTCTTTTCTTGTAACTTTTTTTTCTCTTCTTTCTCATAGTTTTCTGTATTCCTGGGAATTATTTTCTTCCTGGAGCTCACTGCTGGTGTTCTGGCATTTGTTTTCAAAGACTGGATCAAAGACCAGCTGTATTTCTTTATAAACAATAATATCAGAGCATACAGAGATGACATTGATTTGCAAAACCTTATAGACTTCACACAGGAATATGTAAGTTGTTTCTACTTTTACTTCTCATCTGTTGGCTTTTGCAAGCAGCCACAAAAATGCTCTAGAATATAATACTTAGCACATATACGTAGCAATTACTTAATGGCACTTCTGTAGATATATCTGAATCCCGTTTGAGGTTAGGCTAGTTATTAACCCCATTTTATAAATGGGAGAAGTGAGGCAAAAGGCTAGGTGAATTGTCTAAAAGTCACCGAGGGAGTCTGTGGTAGATCCAGAATTAGAAATTGCAAGTTCCTGATGTCCATTCTTGTGCTCTAGGCCACTAGATCACATAGCTTTCCTAAAAACAAGTTTCTGAAGACTTCTCCATTGTTCATGGAGGCTTAAACTATTTCATTACTATAAGAGTTGCAACTAGAGCTAAGTGAATAACTGATTTTTCAGTTCAATGGCTGAAATGAAAAATCCAAAAGAAAATTCAGTTAGTTTTGCATGGAAACTGAATTTTTTTCATGTTTATTTTGTTTTGTTTTTGACAAAATGAAAAACCAAAAAGTCGAGTTCAAATGGAAACCAAACATTTAAAATGTCTATTTTTCAAAAAAAAATCTCAATTCAAAATGGCATTTTTGGAATTATTGTTTTTTGGGGCTGGGGACAGAAACTATTCACTGAATTATATCAAAATTTGCAAATGATTTTGATGCCCCCAAAATGCATTTTTTTTGGAGAATTTACTATTTGCTGAAAAGATTTTTGCCCATCTCTAGTTGCAGCACTCATACAATGTGTTTTATTGAGACTGATTGAAAATACAGTCAGTTCTGTGATGGGACTTGACATCTAGTTAGCAGGGCTAGAATTCTAGACCACGCTTCAGGGTAGGAGGAGGAGAATTACTTATCCAAGCGAAACTGCAGGGGAAATTCTAAAGTCTATTGAATGTAATTAGCCTAGTTGGAATTGGGCCACTATTGAAGTTCTCCTCATGAGAAATCTGGAAATGGCTCCTATCTCTGTCTCTTAGAGAGAATTGGTAATATTTAGAGTGTGGTGTGTGAGGTGGTACAAGTTAAGCTCCCTTAAACGTACACATACCTACTTACTGACATGCAAGGGAATCGAAGTGGATGTAAGTTACACATCAAGGAGCTGTATGAAGATGTAAATCAAGCAGGGAATGGCCTATGCTGCCCATCCCATTCTTACTCTTTAGCTCTTTCTTGTTACACTCCTCTCTCCTGGCCCTTCAGCTTATGAGCCTGCATCCTTACTCATCACCTTTGAATTTGGCCCTGTGTGTCTAAGGGCCTGAGTGCTAGATGACTGCTATCCAAGGGATATCCACCCACCAAAATGAATTCATTTATGTTCATGTTTGAGTATGTCATAATTTTGTTTTTTCCCCTCGAGAGAGTGAATACGAGACGGGATGCACAGAGTCTTACACATTGTATTGGATCTGACCTAGCTTCGTGGCGGCCACAAATCTTTGGCCGTTGTGAAATGAAAGGGTCTCAGTGCAATTCCTAGTGAACGTAATAAAAACTGCCATCATAACTGGATTCCTTGTTAGCAAGCAATCTCAGCAGAGACACCGCAGGTGGACTGAGCATGGAAACCAAACTGCTTTCTCAGCCCTAGAGTAGGTACCAGCTGAAGGCAGCGTGGAGGAAGTTTGCACTGCTGCTGTACGTGCTGTGCCACATATGTGAAAAAAGGATGTTGACTGGCACTGTCAATCAAACACCTTTTATACACGCTCAGTTCAATTTAAAATTAATATAGATTAACACTGGGCCAGATCCTCAACCGGTCTAAATCAAAGCCTCTCTGTTGGCTTCCAGTGGAGACAAGTCCACATACAGCAGCTGATTGTCTGGCTCATTGGTGTATTGTACTGAAGATTCAGTTACTTGAGCAGGGTGACCAGATGTCCCGATTTTATAGGGACAGTCCTGATTTTTGGATCTTTTTCTTATATAGGCTCCTATTACTCCCCACCCCTGTCCTGATTTTTCACACTTGCTGTCTGGTCACCCTATACTGGAGACATTTTTATTTTGGCACTTAGTGGGTGGGTTCTGCCCACATACAATACATCCTTAACAGGGAGTTATTTGTACAGTAATTTAAGAACCACTTTCCAGGATGGGACTGGGAGTGAATTTTGATTTGTCTGTGTTGCCAGATTCCCTCTAATCTCCCAGTGTGTGGTGTTGGTGCTGATATTCATTCACGTGCAGAGTCAGAATGTTCTCGTTCTCGTGTGTTTGCTCTAGTGGCAGTGCTGTGGAGCCTTCGGCGCTGATGACTGGAACCTCAATATTTACTTCAATTGCACCGATTCCAATGCGAGTCGAGAGCGCTGTGGCGTGCCGTTTTCATGCTGTACTAAAGATCCTGCCGTGAGTGCGTTACCAACAGGGTGGTGCGGTTCTGCTGCTCCTCTCTTAAATCACTGCTACACGAAATGGTGTCTTCGGTTAGGCTGTGTGTGTGTGTGTGTGTGTGTGTGTGTGTGTGTGTGTGTGTGTGAGACAGAGAGAGAGAGAGAGAGAGAGAGAGAGAGATGTCTGTTTATTTTAGCCCTTGCTTTTCCTATCCACTTCAAGGTTTAACTAGCAGCTCAACTTTGCACAGTCAACATCAGTTTGATCTCCAATCCTGAGAGATGACTTCTTTAAGTCTCCACCTTAGGCTTTGTACTTGCTGCTTTTCATTTGAATGAGGAAATCACTATCTTGGCTGGGTGCATGTGTTGTTTTTAGCACTGCTAAGAGCCATAGCCTGGCCTTGGTTAGATGATGGTTGCTTTCAGTTTGGTACCAGGCTGTTTCACCCCCACTCCCCTTACCCCCATTCCCAGAGTCTCTAAGGCTGAACACTTAGAAGAGGAAAAAATATTTTTAACAGACATGTATATTGCTTATTATTTGCTTTACTTACCTTTTATATTGTGGTAGCACCTACAGGCCACAACCAGGTTGGGTCCCAGTGTGCTAGGCAAATCTAGAATACATTACTGTCAATGCCTCAAAGAACTTACATGTGTTTTACTTTTGAATTTGAGACAGGATTGGAAGTCTTTCTTCTCTCTCTCCCCTCATAGACTTGTTGTTCCTTCCCGGTGACTGACTTTGCTTTAATTATAACAACTAAGTTCACGTGCTGGGTGGTGGGCACCTTTATCATGCAGTTAACTGAGATTGTGCAGAAGTGAAGATGATCCGTTTGAGGGAGACACTCGTTTAATGAAGTTTCGTAGCATTTTATGATGGATACAATTCCATGTTGTCTCTTTACTTATAATGTGCAAACCAAGTTAAGGGTGCATTTTTACCTGTGAGATATGATCGATAATATGGGGGACAGGTTACTGATTGTGCAGGATTTGGTATAGGGATACATTAGTGCACCTGTAGACTATTTTGTGGCTAATGTTACACATTATGTAGTCTTTCTGTTGATTAAAAACCAACCTACCAGTCCTAGTATCATCTAGTTTGTCATAAATGGCTTTCTTTCCATGTTGAGTGAATTTTACGTCCTCACTTTTATGAGTACTGTAGCATTGACTGAAGCTAGGCAGGGGCCCATAGGTCCCACAGAAGCTTCCCTCTCCTGCTAATGCATCTCAGACTTCACTTTGCAACATCATTTGCTATTGTCCTCCTCCTCCTCTCCTGAGAGGTGACTGCCTTTTGCACAACACTGTCCTGGTTGCTCTCTGATGTGAATAAGCATTCACAATAATCTGAAGCCACCATCCAACTAGTCACCTTATTTTTTACGCATATTAAAGCAAACTGGAAAATAGATTATGCTAATGCATTACATTTCTGTACCACTTGGATACCACCCCCTACATAAACACAAACTGGTTGTCATAACCTAGTTTTTAAAATGTACTTGTTAGAAAACAAAGCCAACAATATCCCTATAAATACCTAAATACCAATCCATGCGAAAATTGTCCCAACAACTGTGTGTGTGTGTGTGTGTGTGTGTGTGTGTGTGTGTGTGTGTGGTATGGTGGTGGGGGTGGGGGTATACCTGTCATCTGGGGAAGGTGTACAATAAGCATAGAATTAAAAAAATAAATATCAACTCTGTTCACTGTAAAGAAGCAGCACGATTGATCGGTGAAATAACTGATCTCTCCATGCCATAGATTGTGTCCCTAAGTGTTCAAAGTCCTCTTGTAACAAAGCTAGAAGTCCTGTAGTTGTAGTAGGATGCCCAGATTTATTAACTCCGATATCCCTCCTGTGGGAAAGCTTTCCAGACACAAGCCACTATGTAGTGTGCTCTGTTTTTTTGGATGTCTTGCCAGCTGCCTATAACTTCATGAAGCAAATCTGTATATCCAGTGTCTCAAAATATGACCAGATCCTAAGGGGAATGCACAGTCAAAGAAATCTTGTAATTTTAGAATGAAAGGTCTACAAATAAAGTCTGTCTGATGGGGTTTCCCCCCCATCCCCACCTCTGGATGTGAAACTGGAGCTCCCACATATCAGGGATTACCATCCTATGCCATAGTGTTGGATAGGTCCACTGAACAACTCTAGAAAGTAATAGGAGGTGAACTTATTTCCATATTGTACTTAATTCTTATAAACTCTAATGCTTAATTCCTGCATCGGTCATTCAAGAAGCCCTAGTAAAATGGTGTAATCAACATATACTTAAAAGACTAGGGCAAGGGTTCTCTCTGCTTGCAAATAGGAGTGAAGTGTCATCTCTTGAGGACTGTCAGTTCCCCAAGTTTTACCTTCCCTTGTTTTGCTTGACAATTGCCTTGTGCCTCCAGTCTCTTTAAGGAACTTCATGGAGGTCAAGGGAAGCACTGGGGCTGTTTAGACTGGTGGAGTTACAAGTAATCTGCAAAACTGAATGAAGCCCAAGTTTAGGTGGAGAAGGTACATTTAAGCAGGGTGGAGGGCGTTCATATCTGGAAGAAGCTTACAATCCACCTGTGTCAAATTCTCTTGATGCTTTCTCCTGTGTTGGAAATATACTGGGATGCATATACCGGGGTAGGGAGTGCAATTCCCCACCCCCTGCAGGATGTGAATCACTTGCATCTTGCGTGGGGAAAGCTCAGCCCCAGGGATCTCACTGCATCTGAGGAAACTGGTGACTTTATCGAATGGTGCATCCTGGAATACCTTTAACAAACTAGAAAATACCAAGAGGCATAATTTACTGGTTGGGGGCCAGGGTGAGATTTTTTTTTTTTTTTTAATGTGCTGGATGCCTCCCCCACCTGGACCTATAACAGACCCATATCCTTTGTGGATTGGGCACAGAGTGGGAAATGTAATACGTGCTGAGTGGGTTACACCTACGGCAAGCTAGTTTATCAATTATTTCCAAAATCTCCTCTAATGACACTTCAATCTGTGACAATTCCTCAGATTTGTCACCTACAAAGGACGGCTCAGGTTTGGGAATCTCCCTAACATCCTCAGCCGTGAAGAATGAAGTAGTGGCAGTCATGATTGGGTTTTGGTATTGAGAAACCTGTGGCTGCATTCCAGAGGTGACACTGGCAGTAGAGAGCCCCAGAATGGCTGCTGCATTGTAATCTTTCTTATTAGGGTGATGTTTTTCTTCAGATTAACTTACTAAGGGGCTAGAGCGTGTGCAGAGATTGGGTTGCGTGGGATGGGGCAGGCTTTGCTCCGTGGGTCTGCTTCTCCTCATTGCACCAGAAGGTCTGTGTGTGTGGAGGAATGACAGCCTCAAAAAAATAGGTTAGAAGTGCTGCCGTGGGGTACTACTCACTGAGAAATGCCCTTTAGAATAGTGTGTACTTCCTTCTGTGCACTCCAGAGCTCTCAAGTGAGGGACAGTACAGTAGGAGAATAGCAAGTGACTCCTTCTCATGGGTATCATAACCTCCTGTGAAAGGAGTAGGTGACAGAAAAACACAGCTTATCTCTCTCTTCTCTTCCCCTAGCCTTTGAGGGAGAAGCACAACCTGTCTCTTGGGCTTATAAAATAGTTTTGTAGAGCAAACTTGTTTCCTTTGGAATGGACCAGATTGTACCAAGTGACCACTCCACTCCATCCCCTCTTCACATGGCCCACGATGAACTCTGAACTAAACTTGCCCTATCCTTGATGTATTTTTCAGGGACAAAGTATGAACATTTTCTGCAGAAAGTTATTTTATTTAAATAGAAGGATAATTCCCCAGTTCGTGCTTTCATCTCCACAGAACGTCCGTCTCTGGGACGTGGGGTTTATCACAGGCTGAGGAGAGAAAATGTTGTGGGAGTCCCTTGTTATTGGAAGCACTTCTCCTTACTGCCTTTCTTTTTTCTCCCTTAGGAAGATGTCATTAACACTCAGTGTGGCTACGATGCCAGGCAAAAACCGGTAAGTGTTTTTGTTTTTTTAAATCATACCTGATTTCGTAAGGATCTGAGTAACTTTGGGCAAGCAGGTTATAGAATTGGAGGTAAAGGTTGAGCTAATTATCTGTGTTTTCATCCCTCTTCTCCTTTGCAGGAGGTTGATCAGCAGATTGTTATCTACACTAAAGGTTGCGTCCCCCAGTTTGAGAAATGGCTGCAGGACAATCTTACTATCGTTGCTGGCATCTTCATTGGGATTGCGTTGTTGCAGGTAAAGCACACATTCCTCATAAAGAAGTTACAGAGGAAAAAAGCAGAACAGGGAAACGCTCAACAAGAGAGCTGGAAATGAGGCTGTTTCATTGTTTAATAACCTTGAATTAGTGGTTTTCAGTAAGGGCTAACTGGTGAGTAATGGCTGAGACTTCATTTGTGTTAAAGGATATTTTATGTTTATCTGTAGAATAAACATGTTTATTTGGGTGTTTGTCCGACTGCCCTCAACTCAACTCTGCACTTTGTCAGATTGGGGGTGGGCATAAGGTTGCCAACCCTCCAGGATTATCCTGGAGTCTCCACAAATTAAAGATTAATCTTTAATTAAAGTTTACGTCATGTGATGAAACTTCCAGGAGCATGTCCAGGCAAAATTGGCAACCTTGGGGGGAGGGAGGAGAAGGGGATTTCAAAGATTGTAGGGAGGCCTTATTTTTGATCTTATCTAGACAGGTTGCCAAAAGAATCACTTTTTAAATTGCTAGTGGGAAGAAATTCTAGTACAGTCTCTGACTTCAGATTAAAGGCACGCTGTTGATTTAGAATTCAGTCCGTTTCAGACAAAAAATGAACTTAAAGGAGTTTCAGTTTTTACATTTGCTCCTACGCCCCCTCTGCCAACTTCTATAATGTTTTTACAATGGCATTTCTCAAATTTCTTTCTCCTGTTGCTGTGTCAAAGTCCCACACCGGGGGAAACAGACTGTACACAAAGGACTGTCAAGTGCACCCAGTAAACGAACTGTCATCTTTTTCCAGATATTCGGGATATGCTTAGCCCAGAACTTGGTTAGTGACATTGAAGCTGTCAGAGCCAGCTGGTAAAACTGCTGAAATAACCGCCACAAGACACTGGACAACTGAAAACCTCCAAAACCTCCAGTGTGTCACTCCGACACCAAGCTGTATGGACATGGGTGACGGGGAAGCCTTCTTTCCAAAGCGGTCTCAAGTCTACGCTGCTGGTATTGCAGTGAACCCTTGTTTCTTTGGGGTTGGCTAATGGGTGGGCTGTTTAAAATCTGCTGCTCACTGACAGTGTTTTTTTTTTTTTTAAATCACCAACAAGCTGTTGAGCCATGAATCTCTACTGTATCCTTGCTTCTGAATAACAGGTGGACACTCTCTCTTTTTTAATTGGTGTGTGTCAATGGGACGGAGTTGCATTGTGGTGTGTGGATATGCTGTTTATTCTCCGTGTCACAAGCTCTTCGATAGCTGCCAAACGTTCCTGAAAAGGTTTCTTTCTTCAGTACACGCTGAAGGAACCATCTTCTTGTTTTCCACAGCTAAACATAGCTGCAGGTCTTTCTGAAACTAAACCCATCAAACAGGAAACAACTTTCCACTCATCAATTGTACATTTCAAGAAATTGTTTTAAAAACAAGGAAAAACTTTTATACAAGCGCTTCCAGACTTTCTGTCTGTAATAATATGTGGTTGGAATCAGCAAGATTGAAGGGATAACTATCTAAATTTGCCAGCATCTTTCTCCAAGCAAGAATGGGACATATATGGGAGCATGAGGTTTGGGGGGCTCAGGTGTATAATGTTAAAAAGAGAATGAAATATATGTTAACTTAAAAAAAAAAAAGAGAGAGAGTTATGAAGTACGTACCCAAATACCCTGGCTATATCCATTGATTCTTTGGAATTTGGCATAACCTGATGTATTTGGGGCTGTCACTAATATTAGTGCTTTGTTATAATTGTACAAAATTTCTTTTAAAATGTTTCCTTGATCCTTTCCTAGCTGAAGCTTTGGTTTTCTTTCTTTTCTTTTTTTTTAAATTCTTCTTCTTACCTGCATGAGCTATGGAATTAGAATCTGAGAAACTTTGTTTTTAAATCCCTGCATATGTTTCAGTAGGCTTCTAATCCAAATTTACTTATTTATTGGTAGATGCACTTGATTATGGAAAGTTCCTATCTCCTTGTCTTGGAAGGGGGAAAGGAGGACAGCTTTGCTATAGTAAATGCTTTCTCAGAGTCAGCAGTTTTTCATTTGCTTAACTCTGTGTGTATTTCCCATCCTGCCTCTCTCTCTCTGAATACAACAAAATGCTTTCTTGAACCAATAGAATAAAAGGATATTTTTAAGCAAGAAGAGTGTATTGGGACCAACCAAGAGACTTTTGGTCCTTTAGAAATGGAATAAGCGGTAGAATTTGGACTACAGCACAAGTATTGGGAGGCAAGGTAGATCAAACTCCAGCTAGGTGTCTGTGATCAGCTTTTATTTCAATAATAGTGTGATCATGCACCTGACACTAACTTGGGTAGGCAAGGCACTTCGTATACATTTAGCTTGTCTTATGGCCCTGCATAGTGTCTATGAGCCCAATCCTGCTGGGGCTGATTGCCCTCATCTCTTGCTTCCCTCAAGAAGTAGTTGCGGGTGCTGGGCATCTATCAAGAGGTGTGTTAGCACCATTCAGGACTGGCCCAAAGTGTCCCCTAAGATGAATAAGATAAGAGCAGAAAAAGTGAACACACTTGGATGCCATTTTCTTTCAAATCAGTACACTAACCTCCCTTGTGAGAGATGCAATGTATGAGTGCATATACACTTACACATGCTTTCTTTCTGCGTTCTGGTTGTGTGGAGACAACTTGCATTTCTACCCTCAAAAGCTGGCAATGGCTTGGAAGAGCTGAGCAGTGCAATTGCACTCTTGTTTTTTATTTGGTGTTACCTCAATCTCCAGTGGGCTCCACCTCGCCTGTAGCTGGCAGCATCCACACCCTTTGGCGTGTGCGGTTAAAGACCAACGGCAACTTCAAAGGACTTTTTAAAACTTTGAAAGTGTTTATAATACATTATCCTTAATAAAGTTGGTTCAATCTCATCAGAGTGTTATGTTTTTCTTAGCCACTCCTCTTATCTTGGGGAGCTATTGTTCATTTCCCCTCAAGGGAGCATGATATTTTGCCTGATGGCAACATAATGGAAAGTTCATTGGAGCTAAAGATGCTACTGCTCTGTTTTGTAGAGATCAGGGAAGCAGCATTCAGGAAATGCACCCCTTCCCCCCTACTGAGAGCATTGATTGCGAACCAGCGCTTTGATTTATAAAGTCCACGTTACAGAATCCTGGTTGCCATTGATCTTTAATGCTGCTGCTGTTTCTGCTGCTATAGGCTTCTGAAGACAACTTCCATTCCTCTACTTGAATTTCCACAGTAGTACTGTAATTGACTTTTGTCTTCTCCTGACGGTTCTTGTAGTTTTTCTCCTATTGCAAAGTCACAATTCTGGGAAATGCCAGCAGCGGAGTATTGTGCTGAAAGGAAGGGAATTGCTCTTAAAAATGGGGAGGTTTTGTTCTCATGACTTTCAGGTGCATATGCAGAAAATGTACAAAGTTTCCTCTAGGTCCCTGAGTGGCTGCTGTTTTAAGAACCACTAAAGAACAATCTTTATTTTTCTACAACCCTTTGTTGCTGCGAATACTAATCCTGTTGTTTAAGATGATTTTGTTGTTGTGTTTTCCCTCCCCATTTTTTCAGTCATTTGTGGTCAAGCCACATTGAATGTGCAGAACCAGCTGCCTATGTTGCATGTTCAAACCCCACACGTGTATGCAGGGAATGTGTAATAGTGGCTACAACTACACTGCGAGATCGGGGTGTGAATAGGATATCCCTGCTTGTGTACATGTACTTGTGCTATCGTCTAGTTAGCACGACTATAAACAGCAGCGTAGGTAACAGCTACTGCAACTACACTGGTATTTATACTCCTTCTAGCTGGATGATAGCTAGTGCAAGCATGTCTACATGATCAGGGGAATTCCTCCACGCCGCCCCCCCCCCCCCCCTTCCCCCAACTGCTTTCAGTGGAGACGTAGCCTAAGAGTGCCCACTTCCACTTGGAATTTAGGAGGGCAGTTTGGAAAGTCATGCGAGGCCTTGGCACCTGATCTATTTTACACAGAACCGACCAAATGCAAACAATATTTCTGCTGGAAAGTTCCATTAAAACTTCAGGTGGGTCACAAATAGACCATGAATTCTGGCAAAACAGGCTTAACTTCCAGCAGGGTCTTGTTAAAGCAATAAGATACAGTAGGTATTGTATTTCTGGGCAATTTCTAGCATGCCTCAGGTGGTAGTATTAGGTGCCAGTCTGAAGGCCATTTTAACCAGCCACAAAGTGCAGTAGCTGCTCCAGAATATGTTGCCAGCCAGCGTTCTGGCAGCCTCTTATGGAGTGAAATGTTTGCATGTGCTAGGCGTTATATGCGTGGCTATGGCATTAGCTGACAGCTGATCTGAAAGCTTCAGCTGTGTCCAGAGTTCTAAAGCCATTTCAGAGTTCAGATACACACTCTCACTCTGGTTGATCTAACCTCTAATCACTCTGCCCAGATTCTTAGACCCTTTTGTTGTTAGAATGCCCTCTTTTGAATAATAATTATTTGCGATGTCTTACATGACCAAATTTCTGTGTTTTAGCCTGCTCTTTTCTCTTGTTGGTTTGAGACCCATAATATCGACTGTGGCTCTTGGAGTTTGAAGTGGTGGAGACTGTTGCTTACGTGTTCTCTGTCCTCTAAGCCTTCTTCTCCGCCTTTCCTTTCAGAGAGATGGTAATTGTAGTGAATCAGGAGACAGAACCTGGTTTGGTAGGTTCTGGTGTGTAAATACTATTTGAAATGTAAATAGTGGCATGCAAATGAAATGGTTCTTGCACCTGACTGCTATTCATCATAAATATGTATTTATACTCATGACAGATATACAATGTGAGAGTTTGCTGATCAAAATTAAGCAGAATGGTCACTTAAGAAGCTTTACATATCCATTGGTTTGAGCCAGGAATGCTTTAATTGCCTGCCATCTAGTGTCTGCCATGTAAAACTACAGCTGGCCTATGTTTTATGAAGGTGGAGCAGCTTCCCATTTTTGCTTTGGTTAGTTGAGGAACCTTCTTCCTGTGCTGCCTGCTTAGGATCTGAAAAGGTATTGACTGTAAAATCTAGGGGTGAAATTCAACCCTGGCTGAACTCACGGGGAGCTGACACCTCTTATGCCAGGACTAAATTTGGTGCTAGGTCTTGACTTGGTGTGGTCCTGAAAATGAACCTTCATCTTCACTTCTTCAGAAATGTCCTGGATAGAATTGGTTCCAGTTACCAAAGACAAATAAGAGAACCTCTGAATGCAAACCTTGGGGTCCATTCTCCCTCCTTGCAATGCGTATACTTTTTTGGATTAATGCTAATGACACATCCAATCCATATTGTATTGAAAGGAGAATTGATCCTAATGTGTTTAAAGCACAGTGCAGGTTCCCAACCCTCATGCCCTCCTTTTTGTCTGCCAAAATTATTGCATATGTTAATCTGAGTCTCATTAACCCAGTAGGCTGAAGTTGTCTAAACCAGGCCACTGCTGGTAAGTTTTGTTTCCTCAGTAAGAGCCATTTAGCTGCCAACCTTTAATGCTTAGAAAGAAAATAGTTCACATCTCTAATAATATGCAGTATAAAAATAGTCATTGTGACTTGTAATATACACCAACCTGGTGATCAATAGTGTAACATCATTAGTCTTTTTTGTTTTGCAGTATGAATGTCAGCAACAAGCTCCATCCATGTGTCTCCATATGCATTCTGTGTGCATAGCAGAGATGGGCCTGAACCAAAACCATGATCTGATCATCCCAAACTTTGGGGAGATTGGGATCTGGACCCGAACTTTGGGACTCAGTCCTGTCTCTGGTATGTAACACCAGTCCAGTTCAAGGAGAATCTCTCTCCTCAAATCATTGTAGGGTACAATGAAGGTTATTCGTTGTATTTACCTTTGTGTAACATTTCTTTTTATCTGAATGTATACTCTTGTGTTACTACTTCTTTTTTGTTTTTTAAATTTGTGAGTTGCAAAATTGATTGTAAAAGCCAATTACACTTACTGACTGAAAGTATTGCTTTAACAGAACTGCATGCTGGTAGAGTTTGACTTGAGCTTTAGTTGTCTGTTTTCCAACTGGTCATCTTCAGTCTGGAAGAAATGCATAGTTCAGGTGCATATGTATTGCTTATATTTGTCATCTTTAGCATTAGACTGTGGTGATTTCAAAGGATGTAACTGGACTATACTTTGGAAGTTTAACACAACTTCTTGGTAACTCATTTTAAGCTATTGAAAGTGGTCTTGATCATGCTATTTGTGTTTTTTAATAGGTGCATTTTTAGGAATGTTTTAATACATTTATGATGGACAATAGTTTTAATAGTTGTGCAGTATTCTGTATTTACTTGAAGTAAATCATTTTATATGCAATTTGTTAGATAATTACAATTTTATAAATAAAATTGTGTGAAGTATTACTTGGTGAATGTTTACTTTTCTTTCAGTGCTTCACTCTAAAGGTACAAATACACGTTTAGCTCCCAAACCTATCTGTTATCACTTGGACATTTCATCCTAAAATGTATATAGAAGATCATGTTTTCATTCTGCCGGGAGATGCTATTAAATGAAATAATAGCTGGTGTAAGCAAAAGATCATTCAAACACCAGGAACCCCCACATCTACTCTGATGTGAATGTGGTAGAAACTGGTAACTAAATAACTTAGCTGTGTTGAGGATATGAGACTGCTTGTTTTATCTATTTCCAACTATAATCTGTTACTTTTCAAATCCCAGAGGATACAATTTAGCACAGCTGTTGGAACTTCAGCCTAATTATTTTAGTGACTTTTTAGTGTTCAAAAGTCACTTATCTGGTAGTTCAGAGAGGGGAGAGCACGGAGGAAACCTAATGATTCACCATGACAATTTTGGTAGAGAGCAGGTGGATACCCTGGCCTTTCTGAGGGTAGCAATTAAGTCTTTAAATGCTTCACAGACAACCATACAGAACGGCTAGTTTTAGTGCTAAAATGTAAATGAGTTAAGGTTAGAACTGTGCTATATTCTTGATTGTTTTCATTGTTCTTATGAATATTTTTACAAATAAATTTCAGATTAAAAAAAAAATGTACGTGCAGATTTGTGAAATACTGTCCAGTGCAAAATCCCTAAAATCTATGATCTAATCAAACTCTGCATTAATTTCGCAACTGAACTCAAATATAAGTAATCCCAGTAATTTTGAAGAGTATAATTGCTTAAAACATGGCGGGGGAGGAAAGAGGGGAATTTCAAAAGCGTCTGCAGTGGTTAGGTGTTCTTCTTCCATTTTAGCCTTGGTCGTTATCACTTGCAGATAAATTGAACTGTCTTCCACTAGAGTGGAAAAAATGCTTATGTCTATCTTGGCAGCATTGTGTCTGGCTTTGTCAGTAGTGCGTACACCAGCGATTCCCAAACTGTGGGTCGCGATTCCAAATGGGGTCATGCCATCAGCAGACGGGATCACGGTAATCCCTAGTTTATGGCGAATTCCATTTTGCTCTGCACAGCCTGACCTCACACGAACCATGGGTATGAGGTCACACTGTGCAAAGAACGCCATTTTGTAGACCAGTGGGTGTCCTCCATACAGTGTGACCTCACATGTACGGTTCGTGCGAGGTCATGCTGTGCAGAGGATGCCATTTTACTATACAAAATGGTGTCCTCCATGCAGTGTGACCTCGCAGATATGGTGCATTTAAGGTCACACCATGTGGAGAATGCCATTTTGTTCTTCAAAATGGCATACTCCATGCCATCTGGGGTCCCAGGAGGAAATAATTAAGTAAAATGTGGTTGTGCTGGCAAAAAGTTTGGGAACCACTGGCATACACAGTTCTCGTTAAGTATGAAGTTTAGCTGTAGCCAGTGAGGGCGGGGGGAGAGGGAGGGGGGAAAGGTTTATTCCCAGGTTCATCAAGAAATGGCAAAACCAAGAAATCCAATTTCTGAAACTCCCTGAAGAGGGCGAATTCTGCCTGAACAGAGGATCAAGGTGAGTTATGCCAAGTTACAGTGACCGGAATGTTGCAGCAACCTTTGGCTTGTACAGGTGACAAGTTACAATGCAGGTATTAATGGCCTTTTCTGATTGTATTACGAGCATAGAAGGAAAGTTTATTCCGCCTTGAATATCTGCTACTGACACTTCAGGTTGTAAAAATCTGTGTTTATACTGAGCTTACTTTAGATTGTTCCCCCAGCCCAGTCTCTTGGGGATGTATGAAGGATATACAGGTCTGTCTCATCTTACGGGGGTTCTGTTCCGCGGTTAGCGCGTAAAGCGAAAACCGCGTATAGCCAAAACCCCATTGAGTTCAATGGCGGGCGAAATCGCCCGCAGTACAGGTATAGTATTAAAACTGTGTTTTTGTTTTGTTTTTTGTTTTGTTTTTGCCAACCGCATAAAGTTGAAATTGCGCATGTTAAATGCGCGTAAGATGCGACAGACCTGTACATTAGTTTCTAGAATGTATTCTTTTTCCTTTGAGTCTTAAAAATCTTTGGAGACCCAGTAAACCCCATTGCTTCCTTTTGACTTGCCTTTGTATTTCATTCTTCCAGTTCAGAGATGACAATGCTTATTTTTGAAACACAGGCCAGAGCATTGTTGTTTACAGCCCATTTCACTGCTAAGCTGAGACCCCAAGGGCCATATTTTAACCCAGCCTCTACATCTGTAGTCCACCATTTGTTCAGTAATTTTCTGTCAAATGCCATTTGTGTATACAGTTGTCTTCACACATGCAAATAGTTGTGCTTGCATAATGGTAAATTCAAATGTTGAGGCCATTTAAATATATATGGTGCTAAGATTTTGGTGAGAGCTTTGGGTGAAGGTGCTTTGCCCCTTTTAAGTTTTAGTCAATAGAAAAAACATGATGGTTTCATCCCATGATGCAGTGAGGGATGTGTTTACAACAACTTTCATCTAAATTAGACTCTTTTCTAGGAGACCGCAAGTTCCTCTGTGTGTTTGTTCTCTGTAAAACATCATTATGCATCTATAGTACTATAGATATATTATAATAAAACCATGTAAGTTAAAGCCATAGACCTAGGACAAGACTTGGCTAATTAAGTTCTGATGGGTGCCGTTGTTTCTAACTTAATACCAATGCGTATTACTGATGAGGCCTCTGCTGCAGGACACATCGAGATGGAAGAAAGTGCATTTGACATCCTGACTTTGTCAAAATGTAGGTTAAAAAATTGCAGTTTTTTAAAAACAAACATTTAAAATTTCTTTGTTTTCAGAGCAGAATGTCACTGATAGTGGAGGCGCAATTGGTTGCTGCCATTTGCTCTTGTGTGATAACATTTCCCCATTAGTCAGGGACCAGCTTTTCATTATGGACCAGGGACTTGCAGCAGTTATGGACCAGGAAGGTGCCTTTATAGTGTCAGGTAGGTGACGAGGCACATGGACATGAAGATAAATTACTGATTTCAGAGCACTGTTGCTGCATGAAGGATTTACCTGTTTTATTCTACCCTTTCTGTTAATCATGGTACCTATTCAAACACAGATTTATAGATTTCTTTTTAAGGCTAGAAGGGACAATTACAATCATCTAGTCTGACCTGCATAACAGAGGCCATAGAACTTCACCCAACAATTCCTGCATCAACTTGTAGTTCAATTGAAGTGTATCTTTTTAGAAAAACATATTGCCTAGTGGTCTTTAACATGTGATGGACATGCGTGGTTGTAGCACAACTTGCTTTATTACTTACTAATGGAGCTATCGGTATTATGTGTATTCTTTACTGTTTCATGATTAAGCTCCTTTGATAACTGTTAAAGTATACATTTAAAAAGCTTGCATGTTGTTTCTGGCAGATGGCTGTGGCTAATAATTATCCATTTTCTGCATCATTATTGTCTTTGGGATGGTATTTTGAAGTTTCTATGTCCATATTACTGGATGGTGCAGGCTTTGTGGTCTGAATGAAACTCCCCAGGAGGTTATATTTTTATTTAAACAAATTATATCCAGCAAAGTCTGTGGTTTAATGCAATGCTTTATACACAAATTTAATTAGCAAAAAAATCTAGTGCTCCCGTTTTTTTAATCTTAAATATCTGCCACCAGGAAAAACTTAGGGGGCTGAGTTTTTCCCAGTGAAATGTCTTGTACAAGGCCAGGCTCATAAGATACGTGAAACACTTTGTTCAAACATTAGCGGATGTGTTTTTGCTGAGGCTGATGATTTTCAGACAGTAAATCTGGTCTACATCTGTATGACCATTACAAGTCAAATGCAGTAGCTTGATACTGTCTGCTCCTCCAAGCCCTTTGAGTATGGCAGCCACAGCGCCTTTCAGCTTAGTTTGCGGTAGGCGGCAAGCAATGAGATGTTTGACACTACAGGCATAAAAATAACTCGAGCAGTACAGGTTACAAGCTATATTTGGATGTTATCTATCTACTGTACATCTATTCATAAATCAAACTTCACTCCAGCAGTTTGAACTCACTTGACTTCAGCAAAATGGATAGAATGAAATGTAAAAGGATAGTCAAATGCATTCCAGACAATACATAGATCTGTGCAAGAAATATAGTTTTCCTCATTAGCGGAGGCTCTTAGACTAAATGATTCGATAGCAACAATAAGTACTTGGGTATGTAGAAATGTGATAAACTTTGATCCAGTCAAAACAGCAGAGGGTTCACTCTGACAGATCCATTTCTGTATGCAGGGAGCTCTCCCTTTTTAACATCGTTATTAGCAGTGCTATAGACCATCTAGTAATCTGAATGGATGACAATATATACGGTTACATGAGGGCCTAAGGAATATAAATACTCAGGGGCATAAGTGAATCACTAACTGCTTACGTAGAGCACACCAGTACTTAGATTACAAGCTCTTTGGGGCAGGGACTGTCTGTGTTCAGAACCTAGCACAATGGGGTCCCGGTTGTTGATTGTGGCTCCCGGGCTCTACAGAAGTATAAAAAAATCAGTGACTGACTGGGATTAGGATGAAACTTATTTTTTATAGGCATGTTATTGTACAGTTGCCCATAATGGGGTTTTTTGCATCTTCCACTGAAGCATCTAGGATTGGCTGCTAGTGTCTGAGACAGGACGTTGGACTACCTGGATCACTGACTTGATCTTGTATGAGAATTCATATGTTCTTACGTCATCAGTTTGACTCAGCTGTAGCGAAAAGTCATTACCATTTGCTGGCTGTTTGCTGGCCTACGTGAAAGGAGGCCATCTAGTTCCTGGCAAATAGAAGCAGACTGAAGCTGCAAGGATGACACCCCCTGCTCTTCGAGGCATTATTGAGCCAGAGAACTGGTATTTGGTTAAGTTGCTGGCATGTTACAAATGTTCCAAGAACAGCTGTGAGGCTCAGAAGCTTCTAGTGCTCAAGCCTGTGTCAACTGGCAACCTTACAGGAGACTAGCTAAAATTCTCTTCTGCAGCATTTCTGCGCTTTATCCACTTCTCTCTGAACAGCTGCTGGAAGATGCTCTTTATAAATCTGTCTCCTGAAAAGCTTTTCTATCTGAGTGCCTTTAAAAGTTCCTACCGGAGCAGGGCCATAGCATCCAGCTCAGTGGCCCGGGGACACATATGGCATTATCCCCGGGAAGTAGATACTTCAAACAAGGTATGTCCCGAAACAGGTCCTTGACTCCCTGAGATGGTGAACAGCCCAGGAAGATGTTTGTAGGGGTCTTTCCATATGTTTGCCAGACAGGTTCTCACCGCCATCACCACCATCTTGATGGGATGGTGTACACATCTGCAACCCAGAATGGCACAGGGTATCTGGAGCCCTGGAGAAAGGAACCACAGCATCCATCTCTTGGACCTCAGCGTGATCAAACCATTGTTATGTTTTGTCCATGTCCTTCTCAGAACCAGAGTCTGATAGCTCTCCTTCCGCAGCAGGAGGAGGAAGTGTCTTGAGTCAGAGGACGAATACCTTTGGGGCTTTTTTTTTGCCTTTTTTGTTTGGATTTTTTTGCATGTTTTGCAAGCCTGGCTATGCCATGAGATGGGCCTTTTGTGGCTAGTCTTGTGCAAGGCCTGGAGCCTTTTGGAAATTGCTCCCACGCCTCCCAGGATGGAGGATGGGGACTACTGCCAGAGTTTCCTGATCAAGCTGGAAGGAGGAGTGGGAGGGACTTTGGGCCAGGACCAGGTGCCCTGCTAGGGACTTATCCTTATGGTCCTGAATTGCCCCAGGACTAACACCATAGGCCGGCTGACTGAGATCCTCCTCATCCTTAGAGCTTCACCCAGTTTGGCTCTGTTTCCTGGTCAGGCTTTCCCATGGTGGCGTCACAGCTTGTTGGGGGGCTAGAGGTCAAAATGTGCCTGTTTTGACTAAAATCTCCATGCCCTGGCAGCACGAGGGTCAGCTGGTTGAGAACAGACAGGGCATAATTTGCCTTCTGTGGATCCTGTTAAAAATTTCTTGCAGAGGGAATACTATTGGGGCTTAGCCCTGCTCTGCCATCCCTAAAAGAGGGCTGAGGAGCTCATCAGGGAGGTGCCACAGCGCTGCTGAATACCCAGTCCAGGAGGAGGAGAAAACGAAGCTACTTGCTTCTACCTGAAAATTAAAAAGGGCAATGGAAAGGTTGGGAGCAGAGAATGGTGACTGAGAGCTGCTGCAGAGGTGGAAGATCTGGCGGCAAGCTAGAGAAAATGGGCAGGGCCAGCATGGGCTGTGCTGCAGCCTTGAATTGCCTCTGGAAGTGCACACAGGAGGTGAAGGGCGCATGTGTAGCAGAATTGTGGGAGATGCTGGGCTGCAGAAAAGGATTTTACATTGGCATAAATGCTAGGGCCAATGCCCAAAATCACTTTACTAGGCCACACGACATCCCCTGCAGAGTACACACTAATGAGGAGGTGAGAAAAATGGATTTCAATGGTTTAAAATGGTATCCTTTGTATTTCTTCTTTAAACTGAAGACCTCGATTACCTGAGAGTCAGGCCCATCACTAAAACGGGCTTCTCATCATGCACGGTATGGTCATTAATTCTGTATTTAAATACAAAAAGAACAAGCCAGAGAATTAAGTGTGAGAGCACTGGAATTTTTATTTGTTACCTCTAGGTACCGTGAGTTTGACATTACTAGGCAAGACCAGTGAATGAGCAGCAATACATTCCATTCATACCTGTGTTTCCAAAGCACCAAAAATGGAGCTAGATTTACTATTTAATCCTATAATCAATACTCTAGCTTGGACGTGCTGCCTCCTGTATTGTCCCTAATTTAGCAGTACGTTATTATGCAGTTAGGGGTGTGAGGAAAGAGTCATCATGTAGTACCACTTTTACATCATCATAGGACTACAACATGCACATTCTACTGTGTGGCCCAAGCAACAAGAATACAAGTAGAACATTTATGGGTGCAGACTTGTTTCTGACAGATTTCTGTTAACACCACCTATGGATTTTAGAAACCTTATTGGACAGGTACCTACAGCAGTTCATCAATTTGTGTGGGAACATTACATGCATGCACAAGTGATACAGTGGAAAACATAGCAGGAGCGGCAGCAGGACAGAGGACAAAGGTGAAATCCATGATGGGATGCTGTATGGAAACTGGAGACCTTCCTCAGCTTTCTACTGCGAGTCTCTGCTCTGTTAGTGAGGCCTGCTGGGCAACAGTTTTGTTCTCATGGCTGCGGAGTTTTGATACAACTTCTAGAAATGCCAGGTTCTGCACTTCCTTGTGAAGGGGTTCTGGAAAACAGAAGCAAGAAGGTTTCACACTCTGCAGTCTCAGACCATGTCTCTATGCACATACCTAAATTTTCTTGGGCTGCTAATGAGACACTCTTTCCTTATGCTCTACTCTTGTACTCAAAACTAATTGAGGTGATGGAGCTAATGGAGCCCACACATAAAGAGGAGGTACTCTCATGTTACAGAGCACAGAAAAGCCTGGGTGGTGGTCAGAGAGGTAACAGTGCCTATTTTAGCAATAACCCAGAAAGGCAGCACCACTTTTGAGTGCAGTGATATCTACAGAAATAACTCTACGGCCTAATTTTGTAATGTGTTGAGGATCCACAATTCCCACTGAATTCAGCTGGAGCGGTGGGGGCTCAGCCTTTATGAAATTCCACGCCCAGATGCCTTTCAATATGGTTACTGGTAGACGAATGTATAGCCAGAACCACCTTGTTCCCTATACTGGTCTTACAAAGCCAGTGACCTCATCTTCAGGGCTCACCATAAAGCTCATCTATTGAAAAACAGCGGGTGGTGTGTGTGTGTGATGGTTCTTTACCTGACACTGCATCACTTGGTTATTTTTAATCGGCGTATTATAAGTGTGTTCATTTTCACTGATGCATTTACAAAACAAGTATACGATGCATGGCCTGGTCCCTCTAAAATGGTGAGCATTTGTTTTCTTTTGCTTTAAGAAATTAGCATGGATTGCTTTGTACATTATTGGGTACATAACTTAGGGTGGGAAAAAAGTGATGCAAGCCCATAGCACTGACTTGAATTGTTTTTCAAGTACATCATGAGTTCTGTTGAAACAGCTGGAGGCTATATATTGTAGGCACTGCATTTTTGAAAAAATGTGCTTCGGACTTTATTTATATGCAGGGTAGGAAATTCTAGTAGACTCCAAATCAGCAACAAAATCCAAATATATTTCTGCTTCCCCAGGTGCTGCCAATTAAACTGAGCCCTGGGCTGCTCATGAGAAATATGAACCTCTGTTTCAAATTAGCTACATTTCACACAAAGGATATGTGCTCCTTTTCCTTGTAGCAAATTTTCTGTGACATTAGTTTCCTGTTCACCTGCTTTCAATTATCTTGCATGTTTTACCCCCCTACTGTGTGACAGCAGAGCTAGTGCTGTGCATCTGAGAACTTTAGTACACTGTGAACAATTTCAATTAAGCTGTTTTCACTTCTGGGGTTATTTTACGGTGTAAGCACTTTCTATCCTCCTACTTCCAGGATATCGCCATGTTTAAGCAGGTGTTACCAAATCAACTTTCAGCAACTTACTGAGTTACAATGGCAGAAAAGCTCTGTTTAGCCAGACTCTTAGGAGCCTCAGGGCCTTCATACATAGTGACTGTGTTAGGTTTGAATGCCCTGATTTTTTTTCTTATCTTTTAAGTTACACTGTTTACATTTCCCATTGTCATCATTCTCCCCTCTTTTAACACCCTGACTCCATTGCAACACCAGTTCCCAGCTGGCAAGAAATATTTATTTAACTGGTAATATGCAACTGCCAGCACAAAGACGTGAAATGTAATATCACTTCACTGTAACAAAGTATAGTGACAACAGCTTCCATCGTAGAAACCAATTATAATATCAATTCACTACTTCAGTGAGAGATACTTAGCCTCTATGGCCACTGCAGCTAAGAGTGTACTTCCCAGCCTGGGGCGACAGATGTGCTAGCTCTGCTCAAGCTAAAGCACACTAAGAATAGCAGTGTGGATGTTGAGGCATGGGTAGCCACCCTAATATAAGCCTGTCCATCCCCCTCGGTCTGTATTTGTGTGGCTAGCCTGAGTGCTACCTATGCCATAAAATCCATGCTGCTATTTTTAGCACGCTAGCTTGAGCAGAGCTAGCACATCTGTCTACCTGCGCTGGAGGGCACTCTTGCAGGTGCAGTGTAGACATACCCTATAAAACCACAGGGCTTAGAAGCTACAGAGTTCTTAGCTGCAGATATTTTCTACGTGGATATTATTTTAAAATAACTTCAGCAACCTCTTCACTCACTATATAGAGATTGGTGACATAAAAGGGAAGGACTTGGTCGGGTGGGGAAGAAGATACATTTGCAGTTAATAGCAGGCTTGAAGTCCCAAAGTGGGGCACCCCTTTAAGTATAGTTAAGGAAACGTGATGTTTTAGTCTTATTTTAGAGCAGATACATAGTCACCTCTTCCTGGTGTTAAGAATCATGGGAATGAAAAATGCAAACATATGGCAAAAACTCTGGGGCATGCTGCATGAAACAGGTAGCTCAAGGAATGCACAGAAGCTAAAGGGGCAAGTCAAAGATCAACAAACAGGTAAAAGAAGCTACTGAGAATTGCTCCCAAGACATTCATATTGAGAGGGACTCGGAGAACCACCAACACCAAATGAATTAAAAATGTTGGAGTTCAACACAATAGTGTGAATTTCATCACTAAAGCTGATGATAAGTGGGTCTATTATCGCTTCACTGTCTCTAAATTCTGCACTTTATATCCTGCCTTGTGCATATTGCTCTAAAGATCGCTCACCACCCCTGGAACCTTGCAGTAATACAGCAGGCATCATTAGCAAACACTGCAGTAAAAACTGAAGCCTTGTTTACACACATAAGTTGCAGCCATTTAAATCAATTTAGTTAAACTGATGCAAACCCCTGTGTGGACACTTTTAAATCATTTTGCACCTGGCCCATACCAATATAGTTTAATTCAGTGTGCAATTTTGTGTGTAGAGAAGACCTGAGTTCCAGTTTTAATTTTAACCCCATTCTTCTTTATCTTTTTAGCTGCTTGTAAATTTCTCAAATTCTGTTTGGGTTGAAATTTGATCCCACCCTAAAATGCATTAGTTTTGGGAAACCTGAGTAAAATCAATTTAATCATTTTTTAATAGCGTGGGAATGAAATGCTCTCCCCAGATATTCCTACTTAAATTTTGTGTATCCCTTCCTCAAAAGGCTGATGGTTAAAATGCCAAACTTTGGCTCATTGCACAGTCCTCAAAACAATCCAAAGTTTGAAGGAAACTGGCTCAATAATTTTGAAGTTCTGAATGTTTAAAGGTGTCATGTTTACAAGGGATGTTAGAACAGGTTTTGTTCATCTTTACACAGTGCCATAGAGTAAAGTGGCTCAGAAAGTTGGCATGAGCATTTAAGGCCTATAGAGCACAGCGCTTTCCCCAGGGAGGGAATACCCGCCCCCCCCCAGCAAAGAGCTGTGACTCAGGCACCATTTTAAGTATTTTAGCAGTGCTTGTTTCTTTTATCACCCACTTCCATTTATTCTTTGTATTTTCTTTTTCCATTTTCTAGCATGTCTTATTTTTTAATTTTTTCTTCTAATTTTTTCCTTTCATTTTTTTAAATTTAGAACAAAAATAAGGAGATTCATTGCAGGGGTAGGGTGGGGGAGAACCAACCCTAACTTCACTGTAGTGTTAAGAAAAACTAAGTGTGCAAATGATAGGTAACATGGAGTTAAAGGCAAATGCTAAGCTCCCTGCTATGTACTTGTGTATATGCACAGATATACCAAAGTGCTGAGTGCCCCTGAGGTCCCATTGAAGTCTGGAAATTAGGGAGAACTCAGCACCACGCAGGAGCTATCGTCTGAGTTATTTCTATTACGTATTATTTATCTTGCAAAAAATATACTTTAATATTATCCAGCACTGAGTTGTTATATAGCCTTCTGTACACATGGTAGAACTGATTTTCTTCTTTCTCAACACCAGGGCCGGCTCCATGCACCAGCTTAGCAAGCAGGTGCTTGGGGTGGCTAATTCAAAGGGGCGACAGTCCGTCTGGTATCGGGGCGGGACGTGTGGGTCTTCGGCGGAGGGTCCCTCATCCCCTCTCTTCCTCTTTGAGCTGCCGCCGAATTTCCACCGAAGAGGAAGAGAGGGAGGACCTGCCGCCGAAGTGCCGCAGAAGAAGCAGCACGGTTGGGCTGCTCGTCTTTTTTTTTTTTTTTTTTTTTTGCCGTTTGGGGTGGCAGAAAAGCTGGAGCTGGCCCTGCTCAACACTATAAATTAGGAATGACTTCACCATAGTCGGTGGGGTTATGTCCATGTACAATCAGTGTGAGTGGAGAACTGGGCCCAGTGTATGTAGTAGAGGCCCAGCATCCAAGCTGAAAAAAGAGAGTTTAGTTTTTAAAGGTGGGGGTGGGGGTGAGGGGAAAAGCAAGAAGCAGAATAAAGCAGCACCTTGTAAATACTCACCAGATCCCATGAGAGCACAGATCAACACCATGGAGTTGTATTTGATTTCTGGAGCACTCCTCTCATCTGAGAGCAGTCTGTGTAGAATCTGGACTAGTTTAGCATTTTCAAGATCCTTCTCAGCAGTGACTGCAATACAAATAAGTGAAAGTTGTAAATCCAAGAATATCTGTCAGTTTTGATGCACAGTGTTTAACCATGTACTGAAATAGTTATCTCCTGCACTGTAAAAGTGGTGCTGTGAAGTCTTCAAGAGTTGCCTGATATGAAATGAAATAATATATATATATTATTATTTCATTTTTTATTTCATATATATATGTTACAATGTTAAGTCCTTGTGAAATAGTTTTATATTAAACTAAAATCCTGATGGAAAATCCACTCTGCGTTCTGAATACTGAGAAGCCAACCCCTGCTAGCCTTCCTCAGTCAATACTCGTGTATTGTTGCACACACAACATAGTATCTACACACTAAAAAAGTAAAAAAAAAATCTTTTTGAGGGAATAAAAACGGAGGGTGTGATCTTTGAAATCAAAAGGAACTGAGGGTGCTCAGCACCTATTCAGAGTGCTCAATACTTAGTAGAATCAGGCCTTGAGTAAGGAATACATGATTTGGGCAAAGTTTTACAGGGACACTGTCAACTTAGTTTAGGCCCAAAATGTAATTGTTTGAAGACAAATGGGGAGGGAGTAAAAGACTAAAATGAATAAATATTTATCTTTTTTATTTTTTTTTCAATGTGATGAATTTATTTTTATATCTAATGCTTCTTTGCAGTGTTTTGGAAGCAGAACACAACAGCATTCTGCTAGTGCATGAGAACAAGAGATGAAACTGAACACAAAAGTAAGTAATGTTGAACCATCTAGTTCTATTGTCCAAGATGAGGGAAGTACAAAGAGCAAGCAAGCAGGATAAATGGTGGAAAGGAAAATTAATTTTTTAAAATTCTTTCAACTTTAGCAAACTTTAAGGTGTTAGCAACACAGGACATGGCATTTAAAAATACATGATTTTTATATTGATATTATCAATCTATTTTTGTTGCTGAGAAATTTAATAAAATCGGTAATAGCCATTATCTGAGCAGCACCCACCATTTTACTAGCTTCCTCATGACTGCACCAGCAGCTAGCCTATGTCCTATCTTGGCAGTTCTCACTAAACTGGCTTAGGATGTCTACATTCAAGTGTAGCCAGAACTAGGTGCTATTAAAAACCTTTCCCTAGATTAGCCTCCTGACTAGGCTAGAACAATTTTTTTAAATCACATGGTTGATAGTGTCTCCAGTCTGAAATGTAATTATAAATATGACATCCTAGGGTTCCATGCGTATAATCTGAGTCCCATAGCATCGTTATCATGTAAAAAGATGATTTTTCTAATTATTAGTCATTGCTAACTCTACCTAGGATCTGAAAGTCATTCTTGGGCCTTTCTAGTTCACACATCATCACCTGTAATAAAGATTCTGCAAGGCAAACTTGATCTGTACAACCCCGTTTTTGCCTGTATATGGATATGTTAACATAGATTCCAATGCTCATGAAAGCAAATATCTTGTCAAACTGGTAGTTTTCTGCAGGATCCCATACAGCTCTACCCACAGAACTCACTTATGCTTGGATTTTCCAACCCTAAACCTCTCTTGAGCACAGACTAAAGGAAAAATAAGAAGAGCTAACCATCAAGATACTCACCTAATTCTAATGCTGCTATTAGTGCCAGAGCAACAAGAGCTTCGTTTTGCATTATTACATGTTCGCTAGTTGCCATGGTAGCTAAATGCTTGATGCCACCGCTCTGAACAATGGTCCTAATTACATCCTAAAATAAATAAGAATAACAGGACTGAAAAAAGTTTGCATTACACATTAACAGACTTGAATAATTTAGTTGTGATGTATGCTGTAAGTACATGTATTTATATTTACATAATACATGTGTTTGTGTGTATAGGCCAGTGGTTCTCAACAAGGGGTACGCGTACCCCTGGGGGTACGCAGAGGTCTTCCAAGGGGTACATCAACTCATCTAGATATTTACCTTGTTTTAAAACAGGCTACATAAAAAACACTAGCGAAGTCAGTACAAACTAAAATTTCATACAGACGACGACTTGTTTATACTGCTCTATATACTATACACTGGAATATTTATATTCCAGTTGATATATGGTCAAAATTAGAAAGTCAGCAATTTTTCAGTAATAGTGTCCTGTGCCACTTTTGTATTTTTATGCCTGATTTTGTAAACAAGTAGTTTTTAAGTGAGGTGAAACTTGGGGATATGCAAGACAAATCAGACTCCTGAAAGGGGTACAATAGTCTGAAAAGGTTGATAGTCACTGGTATATGTATTTATACATATTATAACACACATCTGGTTAAATTATGTAATTATTGGGTAATTACATAATACACGCTGGTTAACCAAAAGTTTGAATTAAGCAATAATTTGGTTAAGTCTGTTCCCCACCCCTCTTCCAGGTTATACTGGATGAGATTGCTATCGTGCTTTGCAGACCAATTCGCTCTAAAAGGGACTGCCCTCCAGCTAACCCTGAGCCCCATTTAAAATCAGTCAATCTGCAAAGACAAGTAGCTTTCTTCTCATTATCCTGTGGTGTTGAAACCCAGCCTGTTTGAAGCTGTCCAGCATCCCTTTGCTGTGCTTGGGGTATGGAGATCCAGAAGGACTCTTTTGTAATCTTGGCTTTCAATCCCCCATCATCCAAAATGCCTCTTGTTCTTGGATTTTGGGATGACCCCCCAGACCTTTAGAAAAGGGAGGTTGTTCTGTATTCCAACTTATTTAACAATGGAAATTGTAGACTAGGAAAATGTGAAAAACAAAGTACATAGAAAGTGAATAGTATTCTCTCGAAACTGGTAATAAATAGGAGACCATAAGGAATAAAAGTTACAGAATACTGCTGTATTTCTTTTTGTTCTAAAGCCAGCATTACAATAATTTTCCTGTTGCCAAAGACCTAGAAAACAAAAATGTTAATTGGATTAAATGCTTTTAGATATTTAAAGGGACTCTGTCAGTGTTTTTAGGTTCAAAATTTTACTTGTATTTGTAATAAAATGATGGATGAAGGCCTCTGAGTTCTTTATCTATTTGTTTTTGGTTATTTTTTTAAATAGTCTTTTTCATAGGACCTACAAACCTCACACTGTTAAGTGCTTCTCCTAGAGCTAACACCAATCAATATACTTTCAAGCTTCTGAGATGTTGTTACAAATGAGAGTAAGGGGAGAAAAGAAACTGTTTAAATGAAATACTACATTGTGTGTCAGTTGTTCTTTCTTCTGAGTGTACGTTGTGTCTGCAAAATATGTGTCTAAAAATCAGATAACTGTGTTGGCTGCAGGGTAGCTGCACATGCAAATGCATTTTTGTGCCTGTTTCGCAGGTGCAACTTAAGCACCAAGGTTTGAAAATGTAGCCTGCCTTTGAAATGAAAATTTGATTTGTTACTTCAGTCCTTTGAGTAAGATGATTAAGTGAAATGCAATGACAAGGAGATGCAATAAAATATATCTTTCTATGCTCCCCTTTCTAACTGCAGACACACGCCAAAGACCACAAACTGAGCCACACGCTTAGAATGATTTATGTTCTAGTGCTTGCATAGATTATTGCACTTAGATTTTGTGTGCAAGGAAACAAAAAATACAAGCATAAGCCTGTTACCTCAAAATGTCTTCAGATAATCATGTTGAAGCTTCACATTTCTCAACACAACAACTGCATGGAATCCCTTGGGACTAGGTTAGTCTCTGATCTTACTGCCTAAGAAATTCACCACCAAAAAGCTCTTCACTTAATTTTGAATTACCTAATGCACATAAATATGTAAAAATTATCTTTCTTTTACTTGCAACAAATCCCTTCTAATTAGACTCCTCTTTACTAAGTGCTGAGGATGTCCTGCAAACCTCTGAGTGCCTTCAGCTTCAGTCGCTGGGAATTGAGACAAAGAACCTCTCACCATAATTTTCTACAGAAGGGCCTAAATGACTTGGAGCCCAAGTCCCATTTTCAAAAGTAACTCAGATACTTAGGGGCCTAAGTCTCTTTGAAAGTCAGTGGGGCCTAAACGTCTAAGTCACTGAGGCACTTTTGAAAATGTCACCTTATATTTTGTAGGTGCATGAATTTAAAATATTAGTGAAAGTACAGTAAAGAGCTATGCAGCTATGCCAACATCCAAATCTAGAGGGCAGTTTAAGTATAAAATTAAAAAAGAGTAAGCTCATTTTTCCACTGTGTTGGACAATCTTTGAGCTTCTAAAAGCTTCTTCACTCTGTGATTTTTGCTAAATTCTATGTCTAATACAACATTAGCTGTTCCATGCCAGTGTTAGTATCTTTGCTTTAAGTTTTTGAATGCAGTCGCTCTGCCACACACTCCTAAAAACTCACATCTCTGCTCCCATGGTTTCTTAAAATAGCAGCAGAATTCACCACATGCACATGTGACTTGCGGACAGCAAGAAAAAAAGGTATTCAGAATTCTGGGAAAAATTAATACTGACTAATTTTAGAGGCTGAACACAAACCATAGGATGGGCAGGAGAAATATGAGAATACCCTTTGCATAGGAACTGACCGTGTGAAAGGGTAACTACCCATAGATCCCACTGACTTAAATGGGAGCTGAGTAATCTCAGCATCATGCAGGATCAGGCCCACAATGCACCTCTGTTTCTGCTTTGCAGTGCCATGAATCAAGTCATTCTTAACTTGTGAACATATTTCTCAAGTAGCATTTTCCAATATCAGGCTTGATCCTGCAGTGCATACTTATACAACTAATCACACTGAATCAATGGGTAAAATACAGGCCTGGCATAAGGAGGAACTACTCCCAGTGGTTGCAACAGGAGTCACACCTGCTAATTCCAGATCTTTGTGTGATCCAATGTGACTACATAGATAAGCAAGGACTGCAGGTTCTGGTCTTTCATGTATTTTGTATAAACTCTGTATAGTGTAGCTAACATGATGAGGCGTGTGCTAGAAGTGCATTGACAGACAGCTAGTAGTATCTTTATACCTTGAGTATACACAAGTAGACCTTTGTAAGAAAATGTTTATAATTGAACAACCCTTTGAAAGCTTGAAACTGATAAAGAATAGCATTGAAAGTTTTGAAACACTTTTTATAATAATGGGCCAAGATTCTTTCTTTTTTACACAGGTGTAAATCTGGAGTAGAGTCATTGATAGGGAATGGAGTTACTGTGGATCTACACTAGTGTAATTCAGAGCAAAATTTACCCCTCTGGCATTTATAAGTTACAGTATAAATATAGGTAGGTCAAAATTTGGGCCTACTAATCTAGACTGTGTCCCTTTAACAGGCTTCATATTTATGAAACAAAATGTTTTTTTAATCAAATAATTAGCATTTATATTCAACTTGGTGCTAATGTCTGATTGACAGGCCCCCCCGGAACTAGAAGTCCTGTGTTGTCGCACAGTAGAGATAAGCACAGGAATTAGCCATGCAGTTTCCTTTTCACTCCGTCCCAGCCACTTGGCTCAATCCTAACTAGATGGATCATTTCTAGGAGATGACAGGTAAGTCTCCATGTCCAATTAATCTTTGACCTTTCTTCTGAGAATACCAACAAAGCTGCTTAATGCCTCTCCAATAGAAACTGGAGACAGGTCACTGGCTTATTTCAAACAGTCATCAGAAGGGGACTTTTAAATCAACATGGGTCCGTATGGGATTCATATAGATGATCCGGAGGTTGTCAATCTTCTGAGACATCCAGTCACATTACAAAATATGGCCATAATTCTGCAAGCTAATGTGCTTGGGTGGACTCTCCTTGATGTAACTGGGGCTCACAACAGGCACAGACTCCATTCATGCCGATCTCATTGCAGGGGGTCAAGGTCTGTATTTCTAAACTGAAAATAGAGCATGGTATGACTTTCTTTTAAAGACTCTCCTCATGAACTGGATTTTTTCACCAGTAACTTACTTTTGATTTGCTATGTCGTATAAGTGCAGAAAGCAGTCTGTTTGACTCCCCCATCACACCTGCATGATCCTTGGCTTCACACCATTCCACCAACCGTTCAACCAATTTCACATTCTTTCCCAGCTGTTCAGCAGCTTCTGCTACATATGACACAAGCCAAAATAAAACAAGGTTGTTATTTTCCAGCATGTGTCAGTAATGTATGCATGAAAGTTTCTAAGAAGAAGAAAAATCGTAAAGAAGAATCTTGTTACTCTCTGCTAATAGACGGAAAGTCCCAGTTTGCATCGGTGAGCAAAACTGGTAAAAAATCGGGGTGGGAGGGAATTGCAAATGAAACACAAGTACAGAGGAAGTGGGGCTGCCTCTGAAGGGACGGTGGGATTGGTCTAATGGCTTCCATGTTCTATTAATCTCTGCCATCTAGTTTCTTCACTCCTGCAGCCTTTAACAAGGCCTGGGGAACAGTGGTGAACCTGGTCCCTCAACAGCATCAGTGGGAGCAGGAGCCAGCTAGAAGAGAGATGAGGAAGCACGTTATGTGCCCTTGTCCTGTCTCAGGATGGTACTGAGTACCACGGTTGGGTTCAGAGGTGATGTAGCACTGCCCATTGACTCACAAAGCAGTTTGATGTCCCTCTTTAATGACCTGATTTCCAGAGCTTGCCAATCTGTGCTGCAGCGAGGAGCAAATCAGCAAATCCGCACTCAGTATAGAATTGTACTTTACCATTGTGCAGATTAGTAAGGCTGTCCTATACTTCAGTTATAGATTTGCTGTGGTATATTCATAAATATACCACTATATCATCCATTGCTATTGGGTAAAAGGATGTAAATATTCAAAAATGGAAACGAGACATGTATTGTAATTACAAACCCTAGTGAATTTTACAAGGACTGTAGCATTCACAAACTGTGGCTGAGGGTTGCTGGAAGCTATTTGATATAGCAATTTAAAAAGATGCTTGGAATTTAAAATGAAAGAAAACACCAAAAAGTCACAGAGACTCTTTATAGCCTTCTGTCGTTTGCCACTTTATGATAGTTCTAGCCACTATGAGAGAGCTGCAAATTACATAACATTTATTCAGTTTGAAATAGCAATTTATCAATTATTAAATGGATCAGCCCATTCAAGGGTGCTAGATACAGAGAAGGTACAGAAAAAGTGGGAACTGAGTAGCACAAAATGAGCCTCAGCTTAGGTCAGAACACCTGCAGTTAGATACATATTCATAATATGCCAGTTTAGAAGAATGCTGAAGTAGAAAAGTAAATAAGTGTCTGAAACGTGTTCTGATTGTCCATGGTAGTCAATCCAGAATTTTTAAATCAACTCATGTTTCTCTCATTGTGCTAAAACTTAAGAAAAAGTAAAAAAACAAACAATTTTTCTTCTAGAAGAGCCTTAACAGATTATACCAACGAGAGAATCATAGAACATAAAGAACTGCTTATTTTACCTTGTGCATCTATTAACATTCTTAACGTTCCCAGCAGCTTGAATTGAACAGGGGGCATCTCCGATCTGAGAAATTTCAGTACCGCTTCTGCAACGCCAGCTGATAGCATCTTAGCCTTATTTACAACTACGTGAATAAAGAACAGAAATTATCTCAGAAATCATTTTTGATGATGCATTTAAACTAGATGGAAACTGTCATTTCCAAGACAGTGCAAGAGCAGCTTTTCTACACACTGAAAAACAGCATACTAATGTGTACATTGTGAGCACGCACACATTCTATATAAATAATTTTATGGTTATGTAGACAGTGTGAATTTGAAATGTTTTGTTCTTATTCATAAATCTAATTCCCAGTCCTCAGTCCTGAGTATATCAGCTGAATGCCAGAGTCCTTTACGTGGACAATAGCTATGTGAGCAGGAGAAGAGACCATCTGGAGAGACAATTCCACCCTAAAGGTTTGGAATAGACGCTATGTACTGAAGGATCAGGTTAGTAGGGGGACCTCTTGCCCTGCCCCAATACACTGTGCAAACAGCAGTGTGGGGTATCCTGCAGGGAGTGTGCATTCCTTGTGCAGCCTCCTAAATCCTCTCTCATCCCATGTAGTGAGACTACACTGATTCCACCTCCATGAGGCTCTCCACAAGTGGTGAGGAGGGGATAGAGTTTTCCCCGTTCTATGCTTAATGAAAGTGATACATTAGTTCATATTCTAAATAGTACTTAACAGGAAGTACCCTTCTGCGGCAGCTATTCCTTGGGTTCCAAAGGTTCTAGATATTGGTTTGAGACCAATCCTGCATGTATTCATGGGAGGCTGGCCCACTGAAGTTGGTGGGATGACTCGACTAGATAAGGTGAGCAGGAGATGGCTCTCGAGCATTGTTAAACGGATATGAATTTAGTAGGTATTAATGTTCAGTCTCAGGAAGTTAGTATTTTTCTAAATTAAATATATGCAGTAAAAGAAGAGTAAACTGCTCAAAGAGGATGATTTTTGGCTCAGATCATTGGAAAGTATAGGTTTTACATATACATTATTTATATATTTGCTTTGGCTTTTATGTGAATATTCATGTTTTATGTTCAGGCAATCAAAAATTGATACAAATGATTAAAAATGACAATATTTAGGACTTGGATGGCCCATTACCTTCAAAGATTGTTACAAACATTAACTAATCCTAATGGATCAAATGTCCTGATAGGCCTTCTCTAACGCTAACATCTGTGGGGGAAAAAAGCTCTGAGAAATTACAGCAAGATATGGTATATCAGAAAAGTGAACAGTTCTCTTTGCGAAGATGGAAATCCTAGGTAGGATCCCTTATTAGCCAGAGAGAGCCCAAAATGATGCAGAACAGTTGCAGTGCCAAGGGAAGTGACACTGAGGTCTCCACATATTGCAGAGCCAGGCAGCACAGCAGCTCTCTCTCTGGGAGTACAGGGTGGATGTATTGCGGGACGACAGTGGCAGAAACATAAGCAGTGGGTCTGTGACCTACACAGAACTGCTGGCCACCAAACCCCCCCAAAAGATGTAGAATGGCCGTGGCCTAGCTGCACAGATGCTCGCTGGCCTGCCTCCAGGTTGGCTGGGGACAATGTCATCCCCCACATTGTTTTCCCCTGGGCTTTGCACTGGGAGCCAGAATTCACCCTGAGAAATCAGCAGTGCGACGTAAGCCTTACCAGGAATAGCCAAGTTTCTGAGTGCACTCAGTGCTGCATGCTGCACCGTTACATTTCCATCTTCCACATGTCTGTCTAGTAGATCCATCAGCTTTTGAACTATCCCATTATCCACCATATGGATGCAGTTTCCATCTGCACAAGACAAGATGAGTCACTTGTATGCTCACAATAAATCTTAATATGCATACAAGAGCTTCTCAGTACAAAAGTTTCATTTCCCCCTCTTCCAAATTTTACAATTCAGGTAAAGTGTAGCATCTGACCACCAGGGTCAACTTCAATTAAAGGAACAATTATGCATTTACAGTAAAGGAATGGGAAATAGAGCAGAAGGTAAAAATTGAAAACTCCAATAGCATGATACAAATATACATTTGAAAAATGCTGCTTGAGGTAGGAGTTTCTAGAGTTGAGAAATTCCTCAAAAAGGGATAATGATTCTTTAGTAATGTGTCTGAATCTTCAATGTAGAAAAAAACAGAATTCTAAAAGCAGGGTTAACCTCTTTCAGAAACCCAGCAAAGGTGTGCAAAACTACCAATGCTATCATAAACCAAACTAAAAAATCCCACCACAACACAGGCTTGATTCATAGCTATCCAGAAAGAGCACATTAAAAGGGTTCAAACAGGCAAACAGAAGCTGTTACAGCATATTCTTACCATTTCTTGCAAAATTTGCAATAGCCAGTGCTCCTGCAAGCTGCAACTGATGGTTATTGGAAGGAATCCATGAAAGCACCCTTTGGAAGACGCTGCCTTTTCCTCCTTCAAATAACTTTTGCATGGATTCATCTGGAGGCAAAAAGTGTAGAAAATCAACACTCAAAAGAAATGTTAGTTCAAATTCTTCCCTCTGTTATATTTGTGTAACTCTATTGACTTCACTAGAATTACTCTAGATTTACAGCGGTGTAAGAGTACAAAATCTGGTTCACTGAATAACTAGCGAGCAAGTCCTTAAAATAATTTTTAAAATGTGTTTTATATACTAAAAGTAAAATTAAGCTGTAAAATGTGACATAGGTATCCTCTGCTGCTTTGCAAAATATACTAAGATACTGTACTCACCTCCGAGTAGTAGTAAAACCATAAGATCAGAGGCTGTTTTAAGTTCAGCTATGTCATCCTCTTTGTCACTGTCTACAGTCTTCTGGACAATCTCAAGTAGACACTCGACCAGGCCCGCTTCAACCAGCTGCAGTTTAATGATATCTAAAAAATATCACAAACACAATAGTCATGATTGTGATAGAAGTATGGTATCTATCATACACACGCACACACAGTAGCTATATTGCGCAAATAGGGAGTAAGGGGAGCAGACTTTCAATACTTTAGCGTCTGCCTCAGCAACAGTAAAAATAATTTGATCTTGAAAGGACTAAACACTGTAGATTTATTTTCTTGTTTCAAGTTACATTAATTGACAGAGCAAAATTCTGTTTTTGTTACATCAGAAAGACTCTACTGATGCCAAATTAGTGGAACTCTCATAACTGAGAGTAGAGCTGGGATATCAGTGTCTAAAAGCATTTTCTGCTCTGCCTTATAGGTAGACTATAATGTTGCCTCCCGTATTCTCAATAACATGATAATTTGTAAGAGAGAAAAATATAAAGTGCTTTAAAAAAGACTGAATTCATCTGGGGATTTGAAAAACACTTGAAAAGCCATGGCAGATGCCTCTTGCATTTCATACCAGCCACAGACAAATACTGAATGATAAATAAGACAATTAAATCAATGTAATGTAAATAACTTGTGGCCACACACGAAAAGATTTATTTGTTTCGATGTGGTCCACCAGCTGTATTTTCAAGGGATCTTGCTCTGCAAGACATCATCATATCTTTCTCTAGCAATCATCTACTATTCTGTTCTACGATTAGTTAATATTTGTGTTATAGTTACACCCAAAGGCCAGGCTGTTGTGCCAGGCACTTTATAACACTGCAGTCTGTCCCTGCCCCCAAGCGTTTACTATGTAAAGGCTAGATGTGTGGCTTTTAGGCACAGTTCTGAGTAAAGGGTGGTGTCTACATTGCACCAGTAGGCTTTGTGACTTGGAGACCCGCCTGCTTTACAGCTGTGCCCCATGTTCTTCCTTGCACTCCAGGGGGCAGTAGTTTTCCACCAGACAATACCACCAGGTCAGCTCAGCTCTGGCTAGCTAATACGGAAGAAAGAACCAAGGTTTCACCTGCTTCCTGTGGGTGGGGAATAAGTAGGCATGCAGCTCACTCCTATGTGCCCAGACCCAAGGTCTGAGCAGACCATGCAGGAGTGTAAGGGGAGTTCTTACTCCGTTGTTCGGGCGCAGAGTCCAAGGCACAATCTCTCTCTGTGAAAAGAGCTTGGAAGATATTTAAAAATTCTGAAGACGTCCTGACTAACAAGAAAGGGAAGAGACTCAGTAAACTGTAGCTTTCTGAATGTCCTCCAGGAAAAGTGAGGAAGCTGGCAGTCCTGCTCATTCCACTCTCCTCAGGTCACGTCTTACACTCACGTATGGTGCACTGCATACAGCGTAAGTAAGCTCTTTGGGGCAGCACCTAGCACGGTCGGATCCTGGTCTATGATTGGGGCTCCTAGATGCTATTGCAATACAAATAATAAATGTTTATTATTAAAGTGTACTGTCATCCCTTCCATAGCTAGGCACAACAGAGTGAGCTGTGGTTAAACCTCTTACTTTAGAATTTGCCTGCTTTTGCCTCTGTGTCAGAACCCAGGGCTATGTGTGGGGATGTCTGCAGAAGAAGGAATCCCACCAGGCTACTTCTCCAGATTCAGGGTTGCAGTGCCCCAGCGCTGTGACTGCCTTCACCCCTTAACAGCAGCTATATGTAGTCACAGATCCACCAGCTCGGCTGTTGCTCTGGCTTGCCCTCAAATCACCTCACCACACTGGCCCTGGAGCCCCCTTGGAACTGTACTCCATGCAATCCCCTGTGGAGGATCCTTGCACGCTGACCTCCCACCTCAGGGGGCAGAATCACAGAATATTAGGGTTGGAAGGGACCTCAGGAGGTCATCTAGTCCAACCCCCTGTTCAAAGCAGGACCAATCCCCAACTAAATCATCCCAGCCAGGCCTTTGTCAAGCCTGACCTTAAAAACCTCTAAGGAAGGAGATTCCATCCCCTCCCTAGGTAACCCATTCCAGTGCTTCACCACCCTCCTAGTGAAAAAGTTTTTCCTAATATCCAACTTAAACCTCCCCCACTGCAACTTGAGACAATTGCTCCTTGTTCTATCATCTGGTCGGCAACCTTTCAGAAGTGGTGTGCCAAGTCTTCATTTATTCACTCTAATTTAAGGTTTCACGTGCCAGTAATACATTTTAACGTTTTTAAAAGGTCTCTTTCTATAAGTCTATAATATATAACTAAACTATTGTTGTATGTAAAGTAAATAAGGTTTTTAAAATGTTTAAGAAGCTTCATTTAAAATTAAATTAAAATGCAGAGCCCCCTCGGACCGGTTGCCAGGACCCAGGCAGTGTGAGTGCCACTGAAAATCAGCTCACATGCCGCCTTCGGTACGTGTGCCATAGGTTGCCTACCCCTGGTCTAGATCCATCCTCTTTGGAACCCCCTTTCAGATAGTTGAAAGAAGATATAAAATCCCCCTTCATTCTTCTCTTCTGCAGACTAAATAATCCCAGTTCCCTCAGCCTTTCCTCATAAGTCATGTGTTCCAGCCCCCTAATCATTTTTGTTACCCTCTGCTGGACTCTTTCCAATTTTTCCACATCCTTCTTGTAGTGTGGGGCCCAAAATTGGACACAGTACTCCAGATGAGGCCTCACCAATGCCGAATAGAAGGGAATGATCACATCCCTCGATCCGCTGGCAGTGCTCCTACTTATACAGCCCAAGATGCCGTTAGCCTTCTTGGCAACAAGGGCACATTGTTGACTCATATCCAGCTTTTCAGCAACTGTAACCCCTAGGTCCCTTTCTGCAAAACTGCTGCCTAGCCACTTGGTCCCTAGTCTGTAGCAGTGCATGGGATTCTTCCGTCCTAAGTGCAGTACTCTGCACTTGTCCTTGTTGAATCACATAGGTTGTGCTGCATTAGGCTTCCCATGGGCCTTGGATAGCAAGTTTCAGTGCTAAAATAATTTCAGAACAAAATGTGATGGTCTGTTCTTGTCTTTCACATGCAGAAACCCCACTGACTTCAATGGGAGTTGTGTGTGTGTGTGTATGTAAATATATAAATAAAAACCCTGGGTCAAATCCTGGCTCCACTGTAGTCAATGGCAAAACTCTCATTGACTTCGGTGGAGCCAGGATTTTGCCTATTACATCTAAGGGTATTTGACTGCAGCAAGAGCAGGGCCAAGGCCAACTTCCGGTTGTTGAAATGGGAGGGAATTTTGTTCCTTGCTCATGTATAATCAGAAATTACTAGGCTGAATTCTGCTCTCTTATTGAAATCAATGAGGATCAACAGCGAGGAAGGATGATCTTGTTAAGGCAATCCATTGTTAAGGCATTGAAGTGGGATTTGGGGTCTGCTCCTAGCTCTACAAGTCTTCCTTATGTGACCTTGGGGAAGTCAGTCACTCTCCATTCCCATGGGTAAAACAGGGGTAAAAGTACTTTCCTGTCTCACAAGTGATGTGAAGATATTTCAGTTAGTGTTTGTGTGGTGCTCAGCAAATACAGTCATTGGTGCCATAGGAAAGTCTGAAAATTAATAAATAAATAATTGAGATCACCGGAGTTACACCAAGGATGAGCTTAGCTCATTGTTTTATATCTTTTTTAAAGCTCTGGGAATTTTGGAGGTTGCTTTTCATAAGATTTGGAAATGGACTGTGGCATGAGGGGGTGACAGGAGCTGCCAGCTTCACCTATCTTGAAGAATCAGTGGTCTGACTCTCCCCATGTGGTGCTTCTATTTCAGTCACTAGGTTTTGCTGCATGAATGAAAATTCAATGTTTCTGTCAGAGCTACTGACCTTCGCGTGAACTTATGTGACAGGCCCAGAAATGTTCAGCTGGGAGTGTTTTAAATAGGTACTTTTGTACTGAGCTACGTTAAAAAGTAGGGCGTTTCCGTGGAGACAGAATACTAGGTTGCAGGTGTGTTGTAATTAGAATTGGAAACCACTGCACAGGGCCTTTCAATAAATGGATTAACTGCATGTACTTCATTTAAATGTTTCAACTCGCTGACGTACTATTCAGCGCCACATTTAGATGTGGCTAAGCAATACAAGGATGGCAGACTCACTGTTGTGACAGACATCAGCGTGTCTTGAATTAGCAGTGAGGGGCATAAATGCTTAGCATACTACCGCCTAACATGCATGAAGGGATGTTATTTTCAACAGCACAGAGCCTGCTCTGTCTTACTGTGACTGCAAAACACTGCCTTCGAACAAACACTAAAGTATCTGAATTACAAATATCAATTATGAAAATAGCAGACCAAATTCTGCTGTCAGACTGAAAAAGGCAAAAACATTTTTTCAACCATACATTGTAACAAAAGACAGTCTCTGGCAAAAATGCACAGTTTTTAATGTTTGGAAAATAAAGACCCAAATTTTGCTTTGATTTACATCCTGTTAAACCCACTAGTAAACAGGGTGGCACAGGCTGTAATCTGGGGAAAAAGTTGTCCCCAAACATGGAAAAGAGCATAGGATTCTCTTAAGATGTGTTTCCTTTAAAAAAAAAGTGTGCGTGGGCATAAATTTGGCACTCATGAATAGTAGCACTAGCTAGCGGCGTGTACTGAGTGATCCTCCAAGCACAGATCTGCCTCACAGCTCGGTCCTGACCTACTCAACCTGATACTTCATCCCTAGGCTCCACTCAAGCATCGATGTTAAATCATACAAATTTGCTGAATCTTCCTAGGGATGCAGGCATGTTCAGAAGGGAGTAAACTGATCCTGAACAACAATTTTGCATTTACAACCAAAACAGAATTTGAACTCGAGTCTCCTGAGACTAATGCATTAACATAACGAATATTAACTACTATGGGGAAGGAACGCAAGCCAAACTAGGAAAACAACAAGTTCAAGAATATTTAGATAAATCAGATGTATTCAAGTTGGCACAGTCTGATGAAATGCACCCTAGGGAACTTAAGGAATTGGCTGAAGCAATCTCAGAACTGTTTGTTAGCGATTCTCTTTTAGAACTCCCGGAGGATGGATGAGATGCCAGGGGAGTGAAGAAGGGCAAACACCATACCCATCTTTAAAAAAGGGACAAAAGAAGACCCCAGGAATTATAGACTAGTCAGCTTAATTTTGATACCTGAAAAGATACTGGAACAAGTTACTAAGCAATCAATTTGTAAGCATCTAGAGGATAATAGGTGCTAATAAATAATAGCCAATGTGGATTTATACAGAACAATTTTTGCCAAACCTAATTTTTTTCAACAGGGTTACTGGCCTACTGGATGGAGGAGTTGTAGACGTGATATATCTTGAGTTCAGTAAAGTTTTTGACACAAATAGGTGATTTCCTTTTTTTTTTTCTTTAAAAAAAAAATCTGACATTTTGGTCAAATTTATTATGAAAATTTTCTTGTATAGGGATATTAAATCCTACAGCCAAAGATCAGGGCAGCCCTTTGAGATATAAAGTCAGGAAATGGGTGTTTGGCGGTGTAATAGTTTAATCATAGAAAGCATAAAAATGTAGGGCTGCAAAAGACCTTTGAGAGATTATCTAGCCCAGTCCCCTGCGCTGAGGCAGGACCAAGTGTACCCAGACTGTCCCTGGCAGGTGTTTGTTTAACCTGTGCTTAAAACCTCCAATGATGGATTCCACAACCTCCCTGGGAAGCCTAGTCCAGTGCTTAACTACCCTTACAGTTAGAAAGTTTTTCCTAAAATCTAACCTAAATCTTCCTTGCTGCAGATTAGGCCCAGTATTCCTTGTCCTACCTCCAGTAAACATGGAGTATAATTAATGACAATCATCTTTATAACAGCTATTAACATATTTGAAGACTTATCAGTTCCCCCCTCAGTCTTCTTTTACCAAGAGTATCAGTTTTTTTTAACCTTTCCTCAAAGGTCAGGATTTTGAACTTTTTATCATTTTTGTTTCTCTCCTCTGCAATCTCTTCAGCTTGTCCACATCTTTCCTAAAGTGTGGCACCCAGAACTGGACACAGTATGCCAGCTGAGGCCTCACCAGTGCCGAGTACAATGGAACAGTTACCTCTCATGCCTTAATACAAGCCAGAATGATATTAGCCTTTTTAGTAACTGCACATTATTGATTTGTATTCACTTTGTGATCCACTATCACCCTCATATCCTTTTCAGCAGTACTACTGCCTAGCCAGTTATTCCCCATTTTGTAGTTGTGCATTTGATGTTTTCTTCCTAAGCATATACTTTGCACTTGTCTTTATTGAACTGCATCTTGTTGAATGTGTCAAAGCCATTTTGAATTCTAATGCTGTCCTCCAAAGTGCTTACAACCCCTCCCAGCTTGAAATCATCTGCAGATTTTCTAAGCATACTTTTACTCCATTATCCACATCATTCATGAAAATACTGAATAGTACCAGACCCAAAACAGACCCTGTGGGATCTCACTAGATATGTCCCCCCAATTTGACAGCAAACCATCCATAACTACTCCTTGAATATGGTCTTTCAACCAGTTTTGAACCCACTTTATAATAATTCAATCTAGACCACATTTCCCTAGTTTGCTTGGGAGAATGGCACGTGGGATTGTGTCAAAAACTTTACTGAACTCAAGATATATCACGTCTACAACTCCATTATAGGACATTTTTGATATTCAAGTCATTTCACAAACCTAATAATCCTCATAAAGCCCTGTAACATACAAAAGTTGGTATTAATATTCCAGTTTGAAATACAGAGAAACTGAGGCAAGAAAGACACAGAAGGAGTTGATGTTAGAAATGGGACCAGGTCCCAGGAATTGGTGACACCCAGTGGTATGCTTAGGCTGCTAGGCAATATTCACATTACTCTTCATCTCCAATTGCTATCAGATGGCTCAACTAATATGGCTTCTACAGGAACAGTTAAATTGCTGAGCAAGGTAAAGTATCAAATAATTACTGACAAGTTGGCAGTTCTTGAATAGTCGGTGTACAAATAAGGAAAAAATGAAAATTATTGTATGCCAATAAAAGATGATCAACTTCTCACCATTTTCTGCCAGAGGAGCCAAAACTTCAAAAATCATCTCTTTTTTGTCATGTTCTATTTGTTTCTTGAATAGTTTTACAATCTCTTCGGCAATGTTTGTGTAGGCAAACTGCTCTTTGCTTGATTCTGTGAAATAAAAAGGAGAAATTGATTTGGTTTGTTTACACTCAACATTTTCTTTCCTCTTTATTACCAGGTTTATTCAGCACGATGATTAATTGGGCCAACTGCTCTTCGCAGACCAGAACAATACGCTTCAGTACTTACACTTGTCACTAAACAAAAAGAAAAATGTCTAAGACTTTAAGATAAATGTACTGATCTGAATTATTAATTATGTTCCAGGCTATTAAAACTTTGCACCAGCAGAATATAAAGGTATCCAAAGCAACAGTAAAATTACAAAGATATAAATTAAGACTTTGCCTTAAGACCAAAATGAAAAATTATACATCCTGTACTGAATTTTCTATCGCTGAGATAAACGGTTGTATGGAAATCATTAATATTTACATGGTTGCATGCTGGTAGCATTTATATTGGAATATCTACACAGCTGAAGCCACAAGGCCAGATTCTCTCTTGTGCTGTGGCTGCTTTACGCCACACCCCCTGCACGTAGCAGTTCTAAAAGTACCATAGCTGGTCACAGGAGGATCACCCAGTGGTGTAGAGAGTCAGCATAGTGACTCCTGCACTCCACCCGCAGTGTCCAGTAGTAAAGGGGATGTGGCTGGTGTTGACCAGAGTACTGGCAATCCTCAGCTACTATAATGCCCGCCTGAGGCCATTGGCACATGGGATAATTTACAGTAGCTTTCAGGCTGCTCTAATTAGCACACTATCATCCTAGGATTTGGGAAGCGCCTTCTGCCCAACACTGTGCTGTGCACTCTCAGCTGCAGATCTGGGTCTCAGCATGTAGGTTATATTCTTTTTTCACTTAAAATGCCTGGGTACAGAATGGCTTCTTCAATGGATTTCGATCTTAGTATTTTAAGAGGGACAGGCCAGTTTTTGACCTTCCAGTGTAAATCTGGAATAACTCCATTGAAGCCAATTACATTATTCTGGATTTATATCCATTTAATTGTGATCAGAACCTGAGGCCACAATCTAAAATCTGTTAGTTCTGTCCATTGATCTGTATCTTCATATCTCTAAAGAGTGGCATAAATGGAATCTCTTGAGGCCATTCAAGTTCCACTGAAATCAGTGAGAGTTTTGCCATTGACTTCAATGGAAGCATGATCAGGACCCTGGAGCAGAAATACTTAAGTGAAGAGCTGCAGGATTGTGTGATCCTTCCAAACCATGCTAAACTCTAGATCCCAAAATCTCCTGTGCTGAAATGGCCATTTCTGCCCCCAAACATCTTGTGAGGCTTCACATCTGAGGATAGTTTTTAGAAATCCCAACACGGAAGCAGCAAAATAGTACTGTCTGGGCCAAGGCTATATCTCACATATGCTTGCAAAAATATAAATAAATAAATAACAGGTATTCACTTGCCACCATTTAACCCTGGTTTTTAACCCCTTAACTTCATTAATGATAACGTAGCATGATTTGTCATTTAAATATCTTTCCCTAATTCTTTAATCAGGCTGCTTCATTTTGAAAACTATCCTAGAGACTAAGACTATTGGATAGCTTTTGTATCTGAGCGGAGTAAAATACTCTCGCGGTTACTCCCTGTAAGAATAGAAGGGGTTTCCTGATAGCCATATTTGGGTTCTGCAGTGAAATGTGCCCCAATCTAAAATGCTTCCACTTGGACTACTGTCTCAAGCAGCTTTCTTCCAGTCCATAGCTGTGCAGCTGGAGCTATGTAAGAAGCCATATGGCTCACTGACTTCAGTGGGCCTTGGATCAGGGCCATGTTGCAGTATTGTAGCAATTCCTCTCAATAGCATTTTCCATTTGCCCAAAGAAAGGGGAGCTACTTCCCAGCTCTTGACACTGTCTCTTTCGCCCGTTGCTTATGTTGAGGAATTTTAAGAGGAAAAACACTTTAGGGCTTATAGCTTCACAATTACTCATTTAGAGCTAAATTTCCGTAAAGGCCATAAAGCCAGCCTCGGTTTTTGCCCTGGCAGTTGACTCTAAATGAAAATGATAGTATTTGCACATCTGACAAAAAGAGAGGTTGTTTTAAAATGTGCGGCACTTTAGAATTCGGGTGTGCTTTCTTAGGGCATATCTACACTTACCTCTGGAGCGATCAATCCAGCAGGGGTTGATTTATTGCATCTAGTGAAGACGCGATAAATCGACTCCGGTACTCCACCAGAGAGGCGCAGGCAGAGTCAACGCGGGAGCAGTGAAGACACCGCAGTAAGTAGATCTAAGTATGTCGACTTCAGCTATGTTATTCACGTAGCTGAAGTTGTGTAACTCAGATCGATCCCCCCAGTGTAGACCAGGCCTTAGAGTAGGGCAAGTTTAATGCCTCTCATTCCATGAGGCAATGAGCGAGCTGCCTAATTCTGAGGCAGCCTAACTTAACTGAGTTCAATGAACCACTGTACCACTCCCACCCCCCCACTTACACCGACAAGTAAATGGGTAAATTAGTAACACCTATTTTTACCCAATCCCCACCCTTCTTATTAGGCTTGTGCTCTACTTTAACACAACAGGATGGGAGTTTTACATAATGCTAACCAAGGGAGTTAACTGCATTATGGAGAGTCTCCTTTATATTATTGAGAGGTAGGGACCAAAGAATAAGATCCTATGGTTACGAAACAAAATTGAAGTATTAATGTTATAATAAGACTTTCTAGTGCAATTCTGATATGGGATTAAATTATTAAAAGTTAAGTTAATTTTTTGCCAAACCGAGGGTATGTCTACACTGCGACAGCAAACCTGTGGCACTGAGTCCCAGAGCCTGGGCCAGATGACTCTGGCTCGCATGGCTTGGGCTGCAAGGTAAAAATTGCAGCGTAGACATTCAGGCTTGGGCTGGAACCCGGGTTCTGAGATGCTCACCCACCTCACAGGTTCCAACACAAGCCTGAACGTCTACTGCCGTACTATGGGATCTTTTATTGCAGTGTATACATACCTATAAAGACCTGAAGATTGTACTCAACATATTCATTGTGCAGGTACAGCAAGAGCAGGACTCAGGCAAGTTTCCTTTACATGGTTCTGCCACGGTGTCTTAACCCTCGTCTGAACAAACCTAGACCACCTCTGGGGATGGGAGAATAGTTCAGTCTCTATGTTCATTCAGCCTTGGGGACATCAGTGGAGAGACTAGCAAAGATTATTAATAATTAATGCTATTATTTATTTATCTGTATTGTGACAGTACTGAAAGTCCTCAGTAAAAATTGGGGCCCATGTGTGCTGTGTAACGTCCACTCATATAAAGACATGATCCCTGCCTGAAGAATTTACAATTTAATATTTGCCATTAGTGTCAATTATGATAGCTCTTTTGTTGTTATACGGAAACTTGTCGACCAGGAGCAGTTCTGAAACTAATACACTGGGCTTGATGCAGGAATTACTGGGTGAAATATTGTGGCCTGTGTTATATACATGGTTAGATTAGATGATCATAATGGTCTCTCTTGCCTTCAACCCTATGAATCTATGAGCTATCTAATAATTTCAGGCCACCAAACGGCTATCAGATGCTAGCAACTTCCAATTACTTTGCCCTGGTCTGGAAATAAAAAGCCCCATATAATCTATTGGTAATATCTCAAACCATCCAGCCTTTTCAGCATCGCAATTTTATAACTGTTTCGTGGAATACTGCTATATCCCTTAGCAAAAACAAATCACAGGGCTACATGTGCAGGTGATTTGTTTGCATCAGGACAGAATTTGGGCCTTAAAATGCCTGGAACTCAATTGATATTCTACAATATCACCAACAGACAATGAATGAATAATAAAATATAGAGCCAAATACTGTGTTGGTTTACACTCCATGCAATCCTATTGAAAGCAATGGTATTGTACAGGTGACTCAGAGCAGAATTTGGGCCACAGAGTTGACCAAAATGTGATCTGATCAAATTTTACATGCTTTTTCTAAAATGCAGTTGTGATTTCATCTGCCAAGCTTACATCAACTCTTTCTTATCATTTGTAATTATTTATAAATGCAAGTATGTAGCCTAAAATATTTTTAATGGTATATATTCTTAATGGTGAGAGACAAGTTTATGCATCGAGTCTGTCCCCATTCCCATTTGGTGAATGTCTTCTTGAGCCAAATTCATGCCTCATTTAACTTTAAGTGGAATTAAACAGGGTCTGAATTTGGCCCTTTGCCACAGGTTCACCACTAGGTAACAATATTCAAGGAGAGAAACCTAAATAATTTAAAATACACATAGTTACATTAAATACATTTAACATAAAATGTTAGTCGTATTAAGTACCCAGATGAATTTGTTTGTTTAAAAAGGCAGACAACCAGCTATAAATTCTAAAGAGACAATAAGCAGCGCTCCCAGGATTTTTATTTTGCATACATTTAGAGGACTGAAAAATTCAGTTAAAATTTAATTTGATTTAATCTTAAAAAAACAAAAAATCTTTGTTAAACAATTTGACAGTAGTTTGGGGTTATGATCCTGGACTTACCAAGTTCTGCTAAATTGCCAAATGCAACAAGGCACATTTCAGTCAGAGCTGCATTTTGGCAATGAATGCCCAACAATTTCACTAATGTAGGGATAACGCCCATATTGATAAGCTGAGATTGCAGGGTATCTATACAAAAAGAAAATACGACAAGTTAGCATTTCTGTTTGCAGTACTGATCTCCTTTGAAACGCAAACACATTTTGCACATTAATGCTGGAAAAATCATTAAAATAGCACACACACGCAACTTCTAAGCTTAGCAAAATTTAAATACCTATCCCATCTACTCTTCTGTTTTAGGGCTGATCCAGCCATGGGATATAGATCCAAAACCTTCTTTATTTAGGCATGGGATACACTCCCCAAAATTCCCTCTTGATTTGACCAGAGGGTATGCCCTACATGTCCAATTATTGAAAGTTTTGTATGCATCTCCCATGGCAGGAATGGGACCATAATAATTTAGTTGAATAAACAAAATAATATGAGTTAACACAATTCGACCCACAGTTCAGGACACTCTAAATATATACTAGGCTTGAGTTTGAGTATATCAGAAGTTTATTCCACTGAAGTCAACAGAGTTACATAGGTGTAAAATTGGTTTATATGAAATCAGAATTAGGCCAATGTTTCTAAATAGCACTTTCTCTTAAAATGTTTGTGTGGGGGGAGAGGAAGGAGGGGGAGAATGAATATACATAGGCATTGAAATATACATGAAAAGCTATATAAATACATGAAGTCACAATGTAGACTACGAGGAGCTTGAGAAAAAAGAAAGTTTTTAATAAAGACAAAAACATGGAAGTTGGAGAAAAGTCCTTTAAAGCCATTGCAATAAAATCCCTTTCCGAGAATGGAAGTTTACAGTATTTACAGGTAAGGAAGTTATTACTCCTAGATGTCTGCAAACAGAAAGATGCTTTATGATAGTTAGGAAGAAACATGACTTTTTTTTAAATTAAAAAACTGATTATTTATAACAATTTTTTCTGTTAAATGTTTTATCACACAGCAAAGAAGAGAAAAACATTTGTTTCACAGTTGAATAGAATGAAGTAAACATGGACATACCATATGCTAGTTGGCAATTTCCCTGAATCTTTTGATTTCTAAGACATTTAGTTAATTTTAAATATAATGGACTCTTTTAAAGGGCTTGATCCAAAGCCCACTGAAATCAATTAGGTTTCTCTTTAATTAGGACCTCATCTTGCACAACTGAAATCAGTTGGAGATTTTATTTCTAAGAGAGCAGACTGAAGACCATAAAGAATTGCATAGATTTTACAAACAGCTCAAAAATATTAGTCAAATTTTGAGCCTATCAGATGTGGTGCTTTCTCACACATTCTGAGTTAGAATTTGAAACTCGATACAATCTTGAAAAGAAAAGCTATTTATAATTCTCACATAACAAAAGTTATGAATTAATTTCCTGAAATTTGTGTTCATAGTTTCTCTCTTCAGTATAAAATATTAGTTTGTTAATGATAATAATCAATAATCATGTGCACAAAATAAGCAGATGGCAACTTCAAGTGTTACAGATTAATGAAGGTGATCAGGAATCATTATAATTGTGGCTCAGCATCTTAAGTCAAATAAAATTGTGTTACTTACCAGTAACTGAATTTCTTTTATTGGGTTATCTCTTCCAAAGAGCCGGATTCTCTTTAGGCATATATGAGAGCACCACCTCAGACATTATGGAGCTGTTGAAGTTGTCAAATTTCAGGTAAGTACACATATGCACTAGCGCATGCATTGAATGTCATTTTACCTCCAGACTACGAGTGTGTCACTATCATACCCTCCTTCAGTCCCACTGCAAGTTGACTGTAGTTCTCGATAGAAAGGCAGGTGGGATAGAATGGATCTGTGGGGGAAATGAGCCAATAGGAGAACTCCTGTTACTGGTAAATAACCTGTTGTTCTCCTTAATTTGGGATTATCCTCCACAGATTCCTACTCTTTGAAGATTCTGAATCATTGTCCCTGAAGAAAGGAAGGGTTGAAGAGCAGGGGGAAAAAAGACACCAAGTGCAAGCCACATGGAAAATGATGTGAGTTTAGTCAATCTGTGGAAGTCACTTTGCTGTTGTTGTATGGTATTCGACCCTCTAGAATACATTTGCCTCCAGAGAAGTCACAAAGATATACAGGTTATCCATCTACATAGACTCTGGAAACTGATGGGCCCCTTGTTTCGTGTCCACACGCAACACGGAATTCTGATATCATAAACTTAAGACTCTTTACTCAAGCAATAACGTGTTCTGTCTTTTTTTTTTTTTTTTTAATAATGACAATATGTTCTCCTGGTACCCAGTGTCTGAGGAAAAGGACAAAGTGTAAAGGACTGGATACATCCAAAATCTACCTTTGGGAGGAAATGGGCATCCTGAGGACTAATTTATTCTTATGGAAGACTAAGCCATACATCTTTCAGCAGGTCTTGCAGCTGACTGACATTATAGGCAGTTGAGATGACCAGTAAGGAAACAAAATAATAGGAGCATGGGACCAGAAGACACTACTTACTGTATGGACTGAAAAATTAGGCCTTGTATCTGATTCAGTAACAAATTCCACTCCCGTGGAGTAGGAGGATGGCTCAACTAAAAACAGGGATGTCCTTATAATTTATGTGGCCCTAAACTGTCAGTGGGGAGGAAATTCAAGCATAGATGTTGTTCTCCTGAGCTGGAATTTGTGCACAGAGAGTGAATTATTTTCTCCTTTGCCACAGAGCAATATAGGACTAGCTTGTGAATTGCAGAGCACAGATGGGATTCATGCATCTCCCTTGCCTTGCTTGTAATTAAGGCTGGCCCTGCTGTAGAATCTCTAACTTTCTGAGATGCCATTTAGTTCTGTTACTGTTAAGAATATGAAGTTGTCGCTGCTGGCACTAGAAGGCCAGGCTTTAATGTGCCTAAATTTAGGAAAATGCTTTTTCTTGAAGAAAATGAAATTGAAGGTGAGTTGTTGATGCTTATGTCCGGGGATACCCTTGAGAAGAAGATTCTCTTAACTGAATTTAGCCTCTAGGTGATGCTCTGGGATGATGAGGGAGAGGTGCAATGACTGAAGAAAAGAATGCTCAACTTCTCCTTTGACAAAAGACCTGGATCGCTTCTTACTTCCAGAGACTTTTGAAACCTAGAAGTGGTTCAGTCTTCAGATCAGTAATTAAGAGCAATAATGCCAAGCAACTAACAGCAACATTGAGGCTCTTCTGCTGATCAACACAGACTGGATAATTCAGGAACATCAACCCAACGTTCCACCAGTGTGTGATCCAGAGTAATAGACACTCTGTCAATGTGTGACAGACACAGGGATAAATTCAGCCACAGAGTAAAGCAACCTGACTTCTGCTGAAGTTCCATTGGCTTACATCAGAGCTGAATTTGAACCATCTGGCTTAATAGGAAGTACAATTTTTAAAGCCTGAAGGCTTTTTCTTACTCTTAACACTTATCCACAGCAAATACCAACTAAAGTATGACAGTATTACATGAAGTCACAGTGAGAGCAGGTCCTACATGTTCTATGAGGAGGAAAAGCACAGTCGTGTGCGGTTACAGATGCATATACAAGGAGATATATGGTAATCAATACATGCGCTAGTGTAAACAATTACCTACCTAAAACTTGAATTTCAATGGCTTTGTGTCCTTCACATGACACACATGGTAACTCCAAAGAATGGGATGTGGGGAGAATATCCCAAATTGAAGAACTTTATTTTGTGAATTTGAGATTAAAATATTAATTTAGTTTAGGCCAGGATTCTGGATAGGATTTCCAACAATCTTAAAGATATAATCAATGTTACTGATGGAACACTAAACGGAAAATCTGTCTCATGCAAGATTATGACAAATTAATTTAATCCCCAACAAACAGTTGCTAGTATTCAACATGTCAATATTATTTTTTAGAGAATATACTTAAGTATTAAGTTATTATATAAAATTTAAGTGATAATTATTGTCCCACTATTATAAAAAATATACTTCACCTACTTTTAAATTCACTGAGCTACTTTTCATTGTGTATAAAAACACAACATTGTTTTTCACTATATTTAAATATCTTTATAGCTGCAGGCACAATTAGCATTTTTAGCTGTGATGCAAATGAAACACAAACCACAGCAGACAAGAGAATTAGTAAAGGTAAGTCTTAGAGAGAAGCATTACTCGAATATTGATTACTATTAGGCCATAATGATGATACCATCGATCTCCCCTTCATTCCTTGTATAGTTACAGTTTCTAGAGAAGGACAAGACATGTTTTTTAAAAAGCAGAACATAAATCAACCCAAAGAATTGATTCCAATCACATACTAACTGAGCGTTTGCAAGATTGAGAGGCTTAGCTGTTGTATAATACAACATCTAGATATTTTACAAAGGCACTGAATGAAAGACAAATTTGACAGATTAAAGTTTAATGTGAAATGAAATGAGAAATTAATCTATAAACAAAAAAGATTATTTTATATATAGATTTATGTGCGCGCGCACACACACACACGTGGTATCCACTTCGTTTCTTACCTATAACTTCATTGCCTAGGAAACAAAGTACAATTGGGGTGGTTCTTTCAACAACTGTACATGCAAATTTTACTAAAAGCATCTGGAGAGTGCTTTATAAATCTCAGAACCATAATTAAAATTAATTACCCAGCTTGCAGTCTGATCCTGAAAACCCTTACTTACATGAGTAGTCTCAGTTCACAGGAGCGTGAGACTAACAGGACAACTCTCACTAGCACGAGCTATTCACATGAGTAAGAGTTTGCAGGATCTGGACCATGTTTTGCCATTCCTCCCTCCGCCCCCATACATAGACACAGAAAGATATATAGTGCCAGCAGATCTCTGGGGTGGGGTGGGGGAACATGCTGCACTCATTGAAAGGTGCCAGAACTGCTGCTGCTGCAGCCCAGCTATTCTGCTCCCCCCCCCCCCCCCCCCGAATTTCTATGGTTTGTAAAAGCCAGAATTTAGCCCATTCTTTGTCATGTCATGAAGGAAAAGATCTATAAACACATATGGCATGTTCATTTTATTTCTAGTTGTACGCAGAACATATCTTGCACTATTAGTCTTAAGATGCAAGGTGAAGAGGGGAGCAGCTTATGTCCGATCAAGTTCAGATAGTAAAATAAGACTGCGGCAGAGGGAGTCAAGATTTTCAAGTGCTGGTAGAAAGCAAAGTCTCCCATCAACAGAAAACTCTGACTTCTAGCACCAAAGGGTTAAAAGCAAAACCGTTTTAGTTTCTATGACACAGTTGAAAGTGCTATGAGAGATGGCAAATACAAGCTTCCTCGCATGTCCTGTGATACATGAAAGAATGAGATACTGAGAAGGATACAAAGAAATATTTGAGAAACAACATGCCTAAACACAAGCAGGCCACATTCCTTTTATAATAAACAAGGACCATACACAAGATTCTTAGCTTGTGAACTTACAGAACAATGTTATGAATGGAGTTACAGCTGCAAGCTAAACCTGTCCATCTGGTCAAATTAGACGGCTCTAAATAAGCACAATGCATAAAAATTGTAGATTATTTTGCTTTTTCTAAAGTAGGACAATGTACTGTATGTAGCTGGTCTCCAGTTACTTGCTTTGAAAAATCCATATGTGGTAAATACCCTAGTCCAACAACGTGAGATAAACTCCGCTTTAGATAACTTCAGCAATGAGTCTCTCATATACAAAAAATAATGTAGTTTTGTTTTAGAAGCTATTTGAAACTGAGAATATTAGCGAACTGAGAATGTTGCATATTTTAACAAAGGGTTTAAAACAAAATAATTTGCATGGTTTTTACCCATAAAATGCAAATCATTAAGATATTCACAGGTAATCAACTGCAGCTCAGAACCGTAAGTTTTGTAATTGTTCTTAGTTGGACCGACAGTAGAATGTGAAAGAGTGTGAGTGATTTAAAAACATGAAGGGAATGTCCCACTTCCCACCTATAATTTTGTAGCACAGCAAGCTAAGTAGGAAACAGTAAAGGAAAGAAGATAACAATAGGCAGAAGTGCTCCTTCCAAGGCTAGGAATGTGCTTCTAATTACATTTCCCATATTCTTTTCTTTTAGCTTTGTCTTTTTTTTTTTTTTTTAATAGCTACACACAAGCAATGTAGGATAAGACATTTATGAGTAAATGTTAAGAAGGATATCCCTCCATTTGTGGGCACAGTTTGTGCAGGCACAGAATGAAATTGTGTATGCAATCTGAATAAATGCCCTTCGAACTTCCTCATTTTCACCTGCAATTGGGTAGCTAAGAGGTGCAAGTACTCAGATCTGTGCCCAGAGTTCAAAAACACAATGATGAGAGTTTTTTGGGATGAAATTGTGCTCCCACAAAAGGAAGCCCTCAACATTCTGAAAATAACACTTGATAGTCTGTGGGCCAAATTTTCAAAGTAGGTCACATGGGGCACCTGGAAAAATGCACATGCACCTGTTGTGCCCCTCAAAACAAAATATGTCCACAAGCAAATAGAAATTTTGCGTGAGCAAAACTGGCCAACTACCTATTTATACATGCAATTATCTGTGTGAACGCCAATGAAAGCTTATACAGGCCAAACCATTTACTTCTCCTTGGAAAATTTGGTCCTACAAGTCATTTTTTAATGTTAATTTGGCAAATTATTTAGGGCCCAATCCAATACCCACTGAAGTCAATGGACAGACTCCAACTGGTTTCAACTGGTGTTGGATCAGGCCCTTAGACTCATGTCAAGATTAAAGCTCTATTAGTACTGGCTAAAGCCAAGAATGGTGTGGCTAGTGTACACTCATTGTTCTTAAAGGAATACATGTGAAGTTTATTGACAGCATCCAGTTACAAAACCGATTTTCTTTCTGGATAGAAGTCGTTCATTTAATGTTTATAATTGTTTAACTATTTAAAAGCTGTTTATCTTAGATCTTACATTCTTCTTCAGATTCCATTCTTGGTTTGTACATGTCCACATGCATAGTTATTGGAAACTTTTGCCTTATTGGTACCTGCGTCAGTATATTAGGCACGCCGACCATACGCCCTCTCAGTTCCTTCTTACCGCCCGTGGTGGTTGGTCGGAGCGCCTCTCTTCCTTGCCTAGCAAGTGGTCAGCGGTTCTTTCCCTTTTGATTTTGTGCATTACAGGCTCGGCCCACGTCCAGCAGGTCCTACTGGGTAGAAGAAAGCCCTCTACTAGAGCAACCTATCCGGTCAAATGGAAACAATTCATGTGCTGGACTTTGGCCCAAGGGGTTAGGCCTAAGCAGGCCTTGCTGCAGTCAATCCTGGACTACCTTATGAATTATCAAGCTCTAGAGTTTCTCCGTTTCATCAATTAAGGTCCACTTGGCTCCCATATCAACCTTTCACCGTCCATTCCAGGGCAGGTCGGTCTTCACTGATAACATGTCTGGTTCTTGAAAGGTCTGGAGCAACCCTCAGGTCCGGGACCCAGTCCCTCCGTGGGACATTTGGTGCTCGCATGGCTCATGAGCGCTCCCTTCGAGCCCTTGGTGTCCTGTTCCCTTCTTCTGCTCTCCTGGAAGGTGTCATTCCTGATGGCGATCTCTTCTGCCCGAAGGGTCTCCGAGATTAGGGCACTTACCTTGGAGCAGCCCTATAGAGTGTTTTTTCAAGGATAAGGTCCAGCTGCAGCTGCATCCGGCTTTCCTACCCAAGGTGGTTTCGCACTTTCACACAAGTCAGGACATATTTTTCCCAGTCTTCTTCCCAAAGCCTCATAAGTGTGAGGAGAAACGTAGGTTGCACTTCCTGGATGTCAGGAGAGCGCTAGCCTTCTACATTGAGAGGACCAAGCCATTTCGCAAGTCGATGCAGTTGTTTGTCGCGGTGGCAGATAGGATGAAAGGTCGTCCAGTGTCCACCCAGAGAATTTAATCTTGGATCACTGCCTGCATCTGATTTTGCTATGATCAGGTGAAGGTGCCTCCAACGGCGATTGTAACTGCCCACTCGATTAGGGCACAAGCTTCGGCGGCAGCCTTTCTGGCCTATGTTCCAATTCCAGATATCTCCAGGGCCATCACCTGGTCGTCCATTCACATGTTCACACCTTACTATGTGCTTACCCAGCAAGCCTGAGATGATGCTGGCTTCGGTAGAGCAGTATTACAAGCCACATGTCTGTGAACTCTGAGCCCACCTCCAGGGATACTGCTTGTGAGTCACGTAGAATGGAATTGACATGAGCAAGCACTCAAAGAAGGAAAAAATGGTTATCTTTTTGCAACTGTTATTCTTTGAGATGTGTTGCTCGTGTCCATTCCATTACCCGCCCTCTTACCCCTCTGTTGGAGTTGCCAGCAAGAAAGAACTGAGAGGGGATAGGGCCAGTGGTGCCAGATATACCAACGCCTGAGCGTGGCACTCCAAAGGGTGTCACAGTCAACCCGACGGATACTGCTCAGGCAAAAGTCTCCCAACAACTGTGCACGTGGGCACGCACACACCTAGAATGGAATGGACATGAGCAACACATCTCAAAGAACAACAGTTATGTAATTTTTTTTGTAATTACCCAGAGAAGAACTCAGTGCAGCTTGGTCACTGAAGCAAAACCAATGAAATACCTCTAAACAGCAAAAAGACCAATCCAAAAGCAGAGCTATCTCCCTAGCTATCAGAAATACTGGATGCCCCATTAGACCCAGTTAATGCAGGGGAATCCAGAAATTCAGTTTATAGGTAGGAAAATCTATTAATCTCAAGACACTTTACAGTGAGAGAGAAAATAATGAGATGATACTTCACAGAACTGGATACAGTCTGACTCTCATACAGACAGCAGAGCAAAACACTGCAGAGAAATTGTATGGAGTAGAAAGAGCAAAAGGTGTAATTTAAGAGCAGCAAGGAGGTACTGTAAATAGATATTCTTGCATAATATTAGGCTAAGGGTAGAGATAAAGGTGGCAAGAACAAGCAAAGGGGAGAAGGGGTAGGGAGGTTAGTTACATGGATGACTCTCAAGGGAGAGTGTTCCAGGTAGATGGGACTGCAAAAAGCAAGTAAACTATCCCCAATCAGAAAGAAATTACAGAGAAGATTTTAAGATGAGAGAACAGTGGTCAGAGGAGTAGGTGGATAAAAGATCGAGAGATTAAGTCCAGGGGACATCTGAAAAGTAGGACAATTTTGGCATGAGTTTGGAAAGTGCGAGAGTTATCTAAAGACATAAAGAGCCTCATCTCAGGCACTCTGTGAATGTTCCAGTGAGTGGCTAGTAAGGAAGCTAGTTATTCCCATGTGGGAATATTTCAATTTAGGAAAGGTGCTTGACTGAGGGAGCAATTTGATTGGCTAAATTTTCAATTCATGGCATTATGGGGACATGTGCACATCCTGGAAATACTTAGCTCTACTCATTTTTGGCTTTTCCCCCCCTTAATGGGTACAACTTTTAAAAGCTGGTACAACATGTGAAAATATGCATTAGTAAATTGCCTCACTTGCATGCACAAACAAAATGTGCACTCAAATACCCGCTTGCGTGTTAACTCCTCTTCTTAGAAGACTATATTTGTTTAGATTCAGTAGTCAATATTTTTTCGTGTAAAAAAATGTGCAGTAATGTACCATTTTTCCTAAACCTCACCTTTCTACCCCATCTAAGCTCAATGTATTATTATTATTATTGAATATAAAGAATAGACACATATTTACTATTTGCAGAAATTAATAGAGCGTTATACATGTATCTAAATTACCCCCCAATTATGTGAAATAGAATAACATAAGTTATTTTATATATACTTTCACTAGAAAAGTAATGTAAGAGAAAGCTGTCTGGCATATACTTATATTTAAGTAATGTTTAAAAAAAAAGGCAAAGTTAGATGTCGGGGATAATTTTCACATTTAAAATTGTTGTACCCTTTTTTGACTTAATGCAACCTGATTTTTCTCTGGAAAGGTATTTTTCCAGTACAGTATCATATATCCATGTGTACCCCTTTTAAACATATAAGTAAATACATAATTCAAGATGCTTATACAAACTTTATACAGTATGCTGCTATTTTTATGGTATTGTGAATCTGCACAGCAGGAGCAACTAATATTCTGGGAGCATTTACTTTTAATAAAAATAATAAGTTTACATATAGAATTGAGATATTTGGTTGATTTTTAGGTTTGGGGTTCTTCTGGCAGACATAAAGCAAATTTTCAGTGGTGTTTACCATTCTCATTGCTATAGTTCATCAGCATGCCACAAAAGACAGTCAAGAGCTTCTCATTGGCTGGATCTGTTTTACTGCACAGTGACCTTAAATGGTCTACTACAATCTGTGCACCACCTGCATGGTCAACTGCACTCCTGCCCTCATCTGTAAAACAAAGAGTTAAATTTAAAAAAATAAAATAAAAAACCACCTTAGCGTTCCAAACATAACCATAAGCATTCAAAAGGAGACGTTCTTAAACAGAGTTAAGTGTAATCCCTTCAGTGATGTCAAATTTATTTACAAGGCCACTTGTGGGCCAGATTTTAGACCCTCCTACAACAAAAGGATTGATCAACTGGTACTAATACTTTTATAAATAACAAGTTCAGTGTTTGAGTCAGAGCCACAGGAGGTGCTAATTAATAATACTTTAAACATAAGTAGCATTTTTCTATTGAAGGATCTCAAAGCACTTTACAAACACTAATCTATCTGTACACCATTGGGAGGAAAATTGTTCTAGCCACTATTAAGATTGATACATTGAGGCACAGAGAATTAAAGTAACTTGCTCAGTTCTGCACAGCAAATGAAGAACAGATCCAGACACAGAATAGGGGAAATAGTGAAGATCTTGTTCCCCAGTCACTAACTCTGTTCACTAAATCCCACTACCTCCCTCCATATTCTTTTTGCTTTTCCACCCTAAGTTTAAAATCACTATGAAGATTTACTCTGAATTTCCAATAGGCTGAAATGCTCTGAGCCTTCATGTGTAACATGTCAAATTCTTCATATCAATCTCTCTCTAACTAATCAGTTTTTAAAGCATTAGTGTAGGAAGCAAAGAAAAAGGGTGCTTTATTAGTGTTCAACCGTACCATGTTTTTTCTCAGGTTAGTAGCCAGTGGCATACAGCATTTGATATTCTAAATAGTTGGTTCCCAAATGCGGACATGTCAAGATGGGTTATAATTAGAGCCCGTTGGAAAATTTTAATGAAAACAAAATCCTGATGAAAAAGCATTTGCCCCCCCCCCATATAAAAAAAATTAATGGTTCAAGTAGCATTTTCCCCTTCAATTGTAATTGATTTCTTGGGCTCTTTCTCCCCATTCTCCCACCCGACTGAGTTCTTGAGAGCCAGGCTGCAAGGTCCTCTCCAGTATCTCCTCCTCCATACACGCAATATGAAATTAGATTGCTCAGATTCTGAGAATGGATTTCCACTGCTGCAAATGCTTCAATCTACTGTAAAAGAGGTTTTACATCTTTTAGTTCTTGTTGACACTAGTTCTATAAAAGCTCCCTTTGGTCTTTCAACAGTGTGCTCAGTAAAGCACAGGGGAGAATGAACTCTTGGTGGTGGGCAACAGAACAGCTGGTCGTCTCAGGTTTTCATTTTAGCACCGCATATATGGTGTTTTGCTGAATAACAAAACAGTCACACTACATACAGGCACAATAACAAAAGAAGAAGAAGAGGAACATCATTATGAACTACTTCTGTGCTGATTAATGCCTTTGGAAGAATGACTCCTATCAACCATGGAAATTCTCTTGGAAAACTGAAAAATTTAATCTGTTTGGGAGTCAAACTAAGTGTGCTTGCAGGGACAAATCTTATGACAAGCAAGGAACACAGCAAAAAGGATATGTAAAACAAACAATCCCAAAACCCTACTGAAGTGAGGAATGGAGGACTGAAACTAATGAAATCCCTGTCCAATGTAGTAACACAACACAGGCTTTATTAGGTACCAGATTGGTGGCCACATTTACTGAGCCAGCAGGGAAAATACTTGGCTGTAAGATTCAAACATTTTTTCTTTATATACCCAATTCCTTAGGCAGTATCTTTCCAACAACAAAACAATAAAAAGTGCTCATGTAAAATAGGAAAGTCAAAGTGAGTGTATAAAATGTTAGGGTTTCATCTGTGTTCAGATTAAAAGGTCAGAATTCTGATCTCAAACGAGTGTAATACAATTGAAATGAGTAGGGTTAACCAGTATAAAACTCCCTTTAGATAAGAATTAGGCCAAAAATCTGGCACCAAACCTTTTGTATAAGTTTACATACAAAGCTTGAAGACAGAAACAGGTAAAAAGTAGGGTGACTTCATTTAGTTTTGGTCCCTGCTAAAATAAATATGGGCCACATCCTCTACTGGTGTAAATTGGCAGAGCTCCACTGAAACAATGGAGCTCTGCCAAGGACACCAGATGAGGATCTGACCCCATAAATCCTTCTGTTCCATTCTTCCTCTGATTTGTAACAGAAATTAAGAACTGAACACTACCAAAATTTTAAATATTTAGCACTCTTCCACTTGACAACATTAACTAATCCTGTCAACATAGGGTTACCAGATAGCAACTGTGAAAAAGCAGGACAGGGGGTGGAAGGTAATAGGCGCCTATATAAGAAAAAGTCCCAAAAAATGACTGTCCCTTTAAAAACGGGACATCTGGTCACCCTATCCCAATACCCTAATTAGGTAGTAAATAATTACCCCTATTTTACAGATAGGATCTTGGTTTTACTGCCCCCTGCACACAGCTCAAGTAAATGGGGGGAACTATGTAGGGAGTTTAGGGGTGGAGGTAAATCACAAGGAGAGAATCCTCCTCACCCAGGCGGCAGGATGCAGTGCATCTCTGCAGCCCCTACATGCAGGTTTTGGCTGGTAGACCTGTGTAGTCACAGATCCACTGGCCACATCCCTCCTCCACACCAGTGACCAGCTGTGGAGGCCGCTTCAGAAGTAACCAGGTGCAGCTGCTTCTCCACTCTGCACTGAGCAGTAGAACCATGGTGGAACTGCAATTAGGACCTCCTGCTTCTTGCTCCCTTTCCATGCTCAGGAGGACTGGCCCAAAGTGATTTGCCCAAGGCCACAAAAGAAGCCTGTATCAAAACTGGGAGTGAACTCAGAAGTTCCTCGCTACCAGACCCTACAACACATTACATCTCAAAAAGCAAAGAAAAATAGCACACTCAAATTCACCATGCTGTTTTGGTGCTCATTACAAATTCCCTTCCCTCCTCCTCGCTCAGTCTCTAAGCCACAGACTTTGCATGTACGCATGCTCACTAAATGCCAAGTCATTTACCGTTAACACAAGATTGCCTCAGACTATAATGTCTTGTTCTCGATCTGACTGCTACTTCGTAGTTTAGCACTTCTGAGAACTCCCACACTTGAGGAGCTTCCAGTCCTCCAGTAGCTTGGTGCTGAATTTTTTTCTTATGTGACTTTTTAAAATAAACATTTGCTATTCCTGTGAGCTTAATGAGCGAACAGCATAATGAGTGAATTCACATCTCTGCTGAATATGCATCACTATAGCTCACAGAGGGTTTTATACCTTTTTTTTTTTAAAGTAAGTTTAGTGCTATTTAAGGATGCCAGACTGACAGCTTGGGAGACTGGAGTATTATTTCTCCCAAGAATGTGAATACACAGACCTAATACAGTACAAGTAATTGCTTCATCAATGTTCTTCAATCCTAACCCTAAGGGACCATCTGTAAGGGTGAGAGAATAGTTCAGTCTTCCTGCTAAATGCCTGGCCTCGCTGCTGAGTTGCTCATAGGGCTTTAGTGTGGATTAGGTTTTCATGTGGAACTCAGACATACTACGCATACTTACCTATTTCCCACAAAAGGAGAGCCCCTCAAAATCCCCCTTCGGTTCACTCTTGCCTGAGCTCATGGCAGTTCATAATAATGATTCTCCAACCAGGGAGCCCCAGGTACAAAGCGAAATTGTCATACATCATGGGATTAGCACAACTCTCAAGTTGTATGAGAAGAAAGGGCCAAACAATCCAATTGTATGGAACATGAAACTTGGCGAGTGTTTCTGCCAAACTGTTCCACGGAGACAGGGAAGGGGAGGGCGTGGGAATTTCTGTGAAGCTGTCAGAGGGTTTAGGCCATGTACAGCCGTTTTGTGCCTCTGAACAGCTTTCAGGGTACCCCCACCTTTAAAGGACCATGCTTTGCACCCCCTACACTCCTTTAGATGGGGATTCTGTTTAGCGGTGGGGGACTAGTATAAATTAAACTTAAGAGTCAGTATTAACTGATGGCAAAAATCCCTGCCAGGCAGAGGAGGTTGGTGCAGCTGTCCTTCGCCTCTGACCCTGGGCCTCTAAAGCCCAATTCTTGCAGAGAGAATGGTACAGAGCTTGCATTTCCCACCTTCTGCCCAGATCAGCTGCTTTCTGCTCCTCTTCATTCATGAAGGTAGAAGGGAGCATTTGACTCAAAGAAATGAAGGGTTTAACCAAGAGAAAAAAACAAGGAGTGACAGTACACTCTCACTGACCTTAAATATGCATAACTAACTATAAGTTATGTATAAAGATTAGAAAAATCTGTCATTCATTTTCTAGGGGGTTTAATATATTTTCAGATATTTGATACATAGCTGGAAATGAAAATCCAGGTACAATTCACCTTTCTAAAATGAATCCCTAAACTCATAATCCCAGAAGGTCAGTGACCTGAAGATTTAGAATTAAACTGCTCCACTTTGCGTTCCTCGGAGTCTGACTATATCATTCTCTCCTTAGCTTCCTGCCCCCACTTGCTAAACCATGCAATCCAACCAGCCATGCCTATGGTTCGTAAGACATGACAGAACAAGATGAAGTTAAAGCTCTGGTTCAAACTATGAAGGCAGGATACTAGTGTTATTCCGTTTGAAATATTTGTGCCAATATTTTGCTTATTGACATCAGGGTGAGTTTATTGCCTGCGAAAACAAGGTTACAACAGAACAGAGATCCAGCCAATACAGGCAGGTGTTGGGAAAGAGTTCCTAAAGCAGTTGATCCAATGCAGCTTAATCCCAGCTTGTTTTAGGCCGTGGCTACACGCGAAACTCCAAAGCGCTGCCGCGGGAGCGCTTTGAAGTGCGAGTGTGGTTGTGCGCTGTGGTCGAGAGCTCTCCCAGCGCTGCAGGTACTCCACCTCCATGAGGGGGCTAGCTGGGGCACTGTTTACACTGGCGCTTTACAGCGCTGTAACTTGCTGTGCTCAGGAGTGTGTTTTTTCACACCCCTGAGCGAGGAAGTTGCAGCGCTGTAAAGTGCCAGTGTAGCTATACCCAAAGTTTTGCTAACACCAGCCCTGGGCCTTTCTTTAACATGGGTTTGAGCTATGCAAATATGAATGATGTTTGAAGATGCAGTCATACCCATCTGTCATAGAATGGAACAAAAGCATTTCTTATTAGTGTCCCTATCAGGATATTAAATCCAGGCCTTCAGAGGCTGAAGGATAGCTCAGTTCGAGATAGCTCTGAGAGATCCTCCAGTTTGTGACTTTATTGAGGCATTTGAGTACATTGTTCCAGTTCTTTCATCGCTCTAAGGTTTTACCTTCTTAGTTTTTAATGTTTAAAGGAAAACTCCAGTTACTGGTTATGATATTTTAGGTCCTGATCCTGCAGACTTATATGTATAGTTAACTTCGGGCACATTCAGTCCCATAGTGTATAAGGTTCAGCACATGTACATCTTTGCAGGATGAGGACCTTAGCTGATTAACTAAATGTTTGCCAAATAAAAATACTGAAAGACATTTTCAAAGCAGATTTTTTTAAAACCCCATAATTGATTCAATATCTTCATTCAGTGAATTGGACTGTTGTCTCTCTCAGGGGGGGCTGACATTTTTATGATGCTTCTCAGCATCGACTCAGTTTGATGATACAGACTAATACATGGAACAGATTTGTCTTTGTAAAAGCACTGGAAAGCAAAACAAACTTATAAAGTTGTTGGTATAAATTCTATAATTTTTAAAAATATATATTTTTGTGTTACATTTAAAAGCTGCTTAAAGGGACACAGATAATTTAGGCCCAACATTTTGTATTTGTTTATAAAAAAAAAAATCAACAATACAACCACATTTTACAAAATCTAATATTAGTAGAAATATTTTCAACATTCAACAATAAAGCATTGAAAATGGCATTCTGTTTGGATTCAAACATTCCACTGCAGAATTTGCAATCCAAACTGGGCAGAAATGGGCAGTATACAATGAAACTGACTAATTTCACTTCATCTTCCAAGGCATCAATCCCAGCAAGACATTTGCTTAACTTTAAGCATGTGAGTACTCCCATTTAAGCATGTGCTTAAGAACTTTACTGGATTACTGCCAAGTGCAAAAGTAAGCACTGTGACCACAGAAAGTATTTTACATTTTAAATATTCTTTTGGTTTAAATATTCTAAAATGTTCTTTGCACAGATAAGACAATTAGTTATAAATATATAATTTTTAATTTGACAGGATTCCTTAAAATAATATTTTTTGGGTATGAATTCAGACTTTACCTTACGGTTATGAACATTTCTGATTTCCACACCTTCTAATGAAAAATCTGATCTTTTCTGTCCTTGATTCATATCCTACAAAATTTTATTCTTCTGAGTAATCGAACTGATTTAAATGGGACTGCTCACATGCTTAAAGCAAATGCTTTGTCCAGTTGCCAAGAAGGCAGCTTCCTGCAGAAATGCAAATTATGATTTTGATATATTTATTACACTTTTAAATTCATTTACTCTGTCATCAGATGTTAATGAGTAGAAAATATCTTAAATTACATACTGTTGTTTTCCTTTAAGTCTTCAGTTTTTCCTTCCTATGACCCCATTCGTCTTCCCTTATGATTTCACCTCCCACTGAAGGAATATGGAATTAGAACCTATCTATCGTTGGATACTTACCATTGCGTCATGAAAAACTTTTTAAAATGTTCAACATGAACTGCCATTGAGATACTACAGTGATGACCAAATTAGAAATCCCAATAGATTACAGGGAGTAAGAAAGAGAGAGAGACTAAGTTAGATATGATAGAATTCTCCTTACATAGACTATAATTTTTCTTTATTATCTCTTTCCTATCTCTTATGAATAGGGACATATTTACACGATCTTTTTCCTGAGGCATTCATCTGCTCCTGCTGCTTACTCCTCAGCTGAAGTTATAACCCTCTGTGACATCAAAACTGGCTGCTGTGGAGATAATTATGATGTGACATACAGGAGATTATGACTATATATGGGAAACAAACAGCAGGAGCAGAAGAACTCTGAAGGAACAAAGATTCTGTTCATGCAAATACCTCATAATTTAAAAAAAAAAAGAAAAGTTCAGAAAATGCTGCTAAATGTATGGGGCAGATTCTCAGCTGCTGTAAATTGTCAGAGCTTCACTGACTTTAATGGAATTATTTTAGACCCCCCATGTTTCCCATGAGATATAAGAAGATAGACTACTGCAGTTTTTTGTTTTAACATTTGAGCCCTGTGTTGCAACATTCCATTTCAAATTAAAACTGTGTGTGTGTGTGTGTCATTTTAAATCTTTGTATTCTGGGCCTCACGTATTCTGCGATTTCAATGCTACAGAATTCAACCCTGCTACAGAACTATGCAGTAGATAAAAGCTTCACTTTTTTATAAAGAAGTCAAGCTTCAGAAACTAGTTGTTTTATTATTCTGAATTAATAATAATATAACAATACCTAGTTCTAACATAGTGTTTTTCATCAGATGGTCTCAACGCTTTACAATGCATGCTGCAGTTCTTTCCTCTCCTTTGTGTAATGCTTTGTTGGGGATGAGAGGTATCATCATGATGTTTGGGGTAGTATTTTTCGAATGACTTGAGAAATGATTTTTGGGATGGCTCTTGTCTGTATGTACTGAGTTCCCTTTCTCTTTATTTGATCCCTTTAGGAACTGTAAGGATCTGAATATGGTGGTATAATTTTGTTTGATTTGCCTATTGAGTAAATCAATCAGTACAGTCTTTGACACTTTTGGTTTTAAGGAAAAGCTAATATTAATCTTGATTTGTAATGCTTGTTTTTGGTATAATTCCAACATTCTTGGTATAATTCCAAAATCCATATGAGCCCTCAACCTTAAATCTATCAGACAAAAACCTTAAGTTAAACTGATTTATTTTTTAAAAAAACATTAAAAATATTAAACATTTCATATATAAACAATAAACAAGTATCCCAAAGAGAATGCTATGCTTGTGACACACTGCCTCTAATAAGTTGAAGTTAAGTAGTATCAACATTACATAGCTTTTTAATTTTTACTTTTAAGGCTAAATTCACTGGTACACATTGGCTACTTTATGCCATGGGGCAAATCAAAGCTTATGAAGTGTCCTGGTGAACTGGCCCTTAATTTGCTAGCACACAAGCATGAAACTTTTAAAAACAGTTACAGTTGGAGACAATTCAGTGACAGCTGGTGGCCAGGTAATTTATCAGTGGGAGCTCTTGACATAGACCCAGTCTCTCTTATACCACATTAGAACAAACAGAATCACAACATGCAAATTAGCTGTAAAAGAAGGGTGATGGTTAAGTTTCCTCTGATGTCACAATGGCTCCAGTTAAGAGTGCCCTGAGCTACTGACCCAGCCACACCATAAGTCTATGTACTTATAACAATTGTTAATACCTTAATTTAATTGCTATGTAACTTTTTCAAATATATGCATGAGATTTCAAGGAGTTTTAACTATAAGGAAAGTTTGAAGAGTCTTCATTATTCTGACAGCAAGATAATTCAGGACAAAAAAGTCTGACAAAGAGTGCTAAATTTCTTGAAAGATCAATTTAAAATTAATTTTAACTCAGACTATACAAATTTACTTGTAAACTCTCAGCAAATTAGTTCTGTACTCAGAGTAAGAGTTGTAATTTTGGAGATGTTACATTGTATTCTACAGACCAATTCCCTGTTTTAAGTACAAAACACAACTCAAAATTAACTATGACCAGTGCCTCCCTAATACTGGGATCTCTTCACCCACCACTGAAGAGCAACCATCCAGGATGAGATGTGGCAGCTCTTTAAAAAAACAAAACAAAAAAGCAAACAAACAAACAAACAAAAAATCTCCACACAACAATTTAAGACAGAATTCAAAGAATTCTACATTTAGTTGGAATGTTAGGGGTAATTTTTGGTAGATAGAATGTATTCCCCCAGTTGGACTGTGTCCAGCATATCAGGATTTCCTGTGTCCATTAATAGGACTTTGATTTTGCATTAGAACTGACAGACAGAAACTCCAACATCTCAGGGCCCTCAACAATAGTCAAGAGCAACTGTCAAGTGTAAACCATATTTTAAAACTTGCTGATTTCAGACATACTCCATTTCTGTCAGGGAGAAAGAAGAAAATCCTTTAATTCGATTTAAGACAAAAGAGTAAGGATTATGTGGGTTTACTGTCATAGACTTTTTTCAGTACCACACTTCCATTTAGTAAAAGTTTTTTCAGATTCCACTAATAGGTCTAAATTTTGCAGATAAAGCATGAACCAGTGTTTCAACCACTAGACATCACGTGACGGTGTCATGAATTCCCAGAAGACTTTAATTTTCTAAGTGTATAGTTTCCTAACTTTTTTTTGGTAATGAACTAATTCTATTTAAAACATTTATAAACCTACATTAAGAAAATGTTAAGCTAAGAACTCAGAAGTCAGGAAGTGACACCTTAATTCTGCCTAACAAGCCTTGTGGATTGGAGGTGGAGAGGGGGAAAGCGGTAGATGTTCTATATCTTGACTTTAGCAAGGCTTTTGGTACTGTCTCACATGACTTTCTCATAAACAACTACGGAAATACAACCTACATGGAGCTACTATAAGGTGGGTGCATAACTGGTTGGAAAACTGTTCCCAGAGAGTAGTTATCAGTGGTTAACAGTCAAGCTGAAGGGGCATATCAAGTTGGTTCCCAAAGAGATCAGTTCTGGGTCCAGTTCTGTTCAATATTTTCATCAATGATTTAGACAATGGCATAGAGAGTAACATTTATAAATTTTATGCATGATACCAAGCTGGGAGGGATTGCATGTGCTTTGGAGGATAGGATTAAAATTCCAAAGGATCTGGACAAACTGGAGAAATGGTCTGAAGTAAATAGGATGAAATTCAATAAGGACAAATGCACAGTACTCCATTTAGGAAGGAACAATCGGTTGCACACATACAAAATGGGAAATGACTACTTAGGAAAGAGTACTGCAGAAAGGGATCTGGGGGTATAGTATATCCCGAGCTAAATGAGTCAACAGTGTAAACTATTGCAAAAAAACCCGAACATCATTCTCGGATGTATTAGCAGGAGTGTTGTAAGCAAGACACAAGAAGTAATTCTTCTGCCCTATCCACACTGATAAGGCCTCAACTGAAGTATTGTGTCCAGTTCTGGGCACCACATTTCAGGAAAGATGTGGAAAAATTGAAGAAAGTCTAGAGAAGAGCTAAAAAAATGATTAAAGGTCTAGAAAACATGACCTGTGAAGGAAGATTGAAAACATTGGGTTTGTTTAGTCTGGAAAAGAGAATACTGAGAAGGGACATGATAACCATTTTCAAGTACATAAAAGGTTGTTACAAGGAGGAGGGAGAAAAATTGTTCTCCTTAACCTCTGAGGATAGGTCAAGAAGCAAGGGACAGTTTAGGTTGGACATTAGGAAAAAATTCCTAACTGTTAAGGTGTTAAGCACTGGAATAAACTGCCTGTGGAAGGTGTGGAATCTCCGTCATTGGAGATTTTTAAGAGCAGGTTACACAAACACTTATCAGGGATGGTCCAGATAATACTTAGTCCTGCCATTAGTGCAGGGATTGGACTAAATGACCTCTCCGAGTCCTTTCCTGTCCTATGATTCTTTTATATATACAATATGATATTTTCCCACAACTTTAGATGCGCGTATAGTATCTTGTAACGTAAAAATGGTCCAGTATACCTTTGGGACATTTTGGTCCTTATCCTGGGATGCCATTTGACTGCTTTGTTCCACACTGCCTAGAGGATCGGGGTGTGGAATTGGCGTACTCAGACATATAAGGGGGTGTGGAATTGGCGTACTCAGACATGTAAGGATCATCCGTGGGGAGGTAGGGAGGGCTAAAACATTGTGAATTGGCATTTAAGGGAGACTATAGGTCAAGCATAACCTGGTCCAAATTTAACACAGAACGTGGCAGTCTGGTGGATGTAGTCTAGAGGAACTGGTGGGAGGCATAGTCCAGTATTATGTGACAGCAGGACTATATAAAGCAAACTCTGTGCTCAGTCTAGGGAGATCAAGACCCAGACAAGATGTGGATAGGGTTCTCCACCAAGAGAGTGGGGGAGGCAACCCAGGAGGAGATGTGGCAAGAGAGGCCTCTCAAGGCTGGGAGGCGACGGAGAGACAGGAAGACAAAGAAGAAACTCCCAGGAGGGGTAAAGAATGGTTTAGGGGCAGTACTGTTTGGTAAGCTCCAGAGAAAACAGTGAGAATTCAGACAAGCAGGGAAGAAAATAGCAGAGAGTGGCCCTGGCATGTGTGAAGCAGGGCAGTCTTGGGTATAGAGCAGACTGCTCTCAAGGATGTAAGCTCCAGGGCTTGCAGCCTGGAATAGAAAGAGGGCCTGGGCTCCCCTACAGCAATCCCAAGTAGTGGTGGGCGTTTGGGAACTCTACTACAAAGGAGAAGGGACTGGTTAACCATGGGAAAGGGGCAAGGGAAGGAAGCATTCAGCCTGGGGAGGATGAATGGCGAAAGCAGCCCTGCATCAATAGGAGTGAAAGTGGTCGGCTGGGAAAGGTCAGGGATGTGTGTTTTGTTTAGGAACATTTTGGTGGCCCAGGAAAGGGAGGATGGATGGAGTTTGTTGGAGGGCCAAATATCAACTCACCAGAGCCTCAAACCACCCAATCACCAAGACGGAGACTGCTGATATGTGAGGAGTAATACAGGTACCAGGTAAGTGACATCTTTACAGGGAGATGCCATCCTACTGCTGTTGTAAGGGACATGACCAGGTCTCTGACTACTTAGCCTGCTTAAGTTATGCTGGGGAACTAGCCAGACACACAGCGGGGTCAGGATCAGGGGAGCTCAAAGGCCACCTTTGTACATGCACACGATCACAAGCTACATGCATCTCACCTGTACCTGAGGATCTGGGATTTTATATGATATGACCACTGCGTATTCTGCTAATCATAATGCCCTCACTGTTAGCTTGTGCTCTCCCTATCTATTTGTGCATCCACTTATCTTTTGTTATATATATAGACTGGAAGTCCTTTGAGGCAGGCACTCTCTTTTCGTTATATGTGTGTACAGTGCCTAACACACTAGAGTTTTGATCCCTGGCTGGAGCCTCTACTTGCTCCTGTACTACAAATAAATAATAATAATATATGATATATGATATATATCTCAAACAGGATATACTTTAATATAGTCAGCAGCCATGTACTATTCTTTTCTTGTCTAACAGCTGGAATTCAGGTGCAATTCAGCACATGCATTTAACTTAGCTGCAAACTTAGGTGGCCTGCCTGAGAACAAACTCACTGTTACTCCATAGCGTGTTATGTTGTGTAAAACTGGATAATAGTATACTTGTCATATAAATGACTAATGGACTTGGTCAGTCTGGTTTACACATAATACACAGTACTTTAAGATGCTGAATAACTGTATCTAAGTTTGTAGAAAAAGATACTTTGTTGTATTATTTTAAAACCAGAATATGATCATGTAGTTATACTGTATTATAATGGAAATGTACAAGGGGAAAGATTTAGGGTTGCAAGTTTAACAAGGAGACAAACCTGCCTCCTTAATTAAATGATTCAGGGAAAACGGCAAGGAGAACTTGTATATTCTTCATCCTCCACGTTTTCCTATGGAATGGGCAACCGGGACAGTTTTATTGAAGTGCCTAAAAATGCTATGTCAATGGGCCCAAAACAAGACCTGAAAAGAGTTATTGCAAATGGAGGGGTGAGAGAAGTTTGTGCCTCTTTTTTTGCTACTTTAGGATTAATTAAGGCCTAATTTTTTTTCCTGTTTTTTTTTTAATTTATTTTAACCTTTTATAAATAGCAGATATGTCAAGTTTTGTCTCCCTTTTTTTTTTAGCGGTCTTCTTTAGAGAATGTAGGTAGACTGTAGTCCTTAACTGAAGGGGTGAAGGTGTTGAATGTGTAACCTTCTTTTAGAGAGGCTGCAAGATCTGGTGGATAGATTCCAACTGATTTTACAGCATGAGCATTAACTGTTCACACACACACACACACACACACACACACTGTAAACCTTTCAGAAAAAAATCCTTTCCTATCTCACTTAATCAGATTTTATTTTCTTGGTATCAGGATTGTCATAAATCTGAGTTTTCCAGTTATCCATGTTTCCTGGAAAAACAGGATAGGAAAGACCAGTAGTTCTACCATAAAAAGCAAGCAGAACCCAGCCCTTGCTTTAAAAGTAATAATAAAAAAAAAATCCCCAGAAAACATTTTTGGGCCTTCTACGTGAATTTTAAAGAAGCAAAGGGGTACAAACCTGTGGGAGATTTTTTTTGTCAGTGTTTTCCTCTTTGCAGGTTACTGTTAAGGGATACCCATTACTAGCTGAAGTTTTGGCCTCACTGAAGTCAACAGGAGTTTTGCAGTAGGGCCAGGATTTCTTTATTAGATTCTGCAAATAATATAGAGGCCCTGACTAGTAGCATGTACATAGGACTGCAAGCTGGGAACTCCTGAATTCTACCCCTAGCTCCGACACTGACTCCTTCTGTAGCTTTGGAGAATCACTTCATCACTCTGCCTTAGTTTTCTCAATTGTAAAATGAGGATAATATTTACCTTCCCCACAAGAGTGTGTAGGGTTAATGATTGCTAAGTACTACTATGTATATGCATTTTGACATGCATAGGGCATGCTCAATCTCTTGCTGATGCAATACTTCTGTTGCAGATGCATGGACAAAATAATGCAGTTATTTTCCTTATGATCATAACAAACCTACAATCTTCTAGCATCTGGTACACGTAAGAAAAATTAGAGCTAACAGAAACATGTTCTTGTACAAAGTGAAACTGCAAGGCAAGCTCTGTGAGCAACTCCCAAACTGTCAATTGTTCACAGAAAGAGTTAAAAGCTCATTAACGGGTCTCAGTTTCATAATTTCCTTGAGAAATAGATTAGTGGGTGATATCTGTACTTTATAAGATTCAGTACAAAACTGGAAAGCAAACATTGCCACAGGATGCTCCCTGCTGTTATGTAAGAGGGTGATCTTCATGAAGATGATTTGACAAGTAGCCTAAGACTATCAACACAGGTCACGTTCTAGGATTCTGCTGGTTTTCCATATGGTACTGAGAGAGGTTATGCCATTTTCCACAGTAAATTTAATTTGTACACTGTCTCCAATATGTTATACTTCTTAAGACTGTCTCTCTCTGCTTCAGATCCTGAAATTAATTTAATCTCCTGACCTTTGGAATATTTTTCCATGTCTATAATTATAAGTGTGAAGAATTTCTTATTTTCTGTACTTTGGCTCTTTCTGGCAATGGAGCTGTGCTATATACTCAAAAGAGAGGCAGATGAACATACAGAATTTGTTGCAAGAAGTGGCATAGTGATGATGGTCACACGCGATGCAAAAGGAAGGGAACTGTGTCCCAGAGCACATATCTAAAATTCAGCCAGGAGTCTTGAATTCTATAGAGTAGAATTGGGGCGACCAAAAGTGAAAGAATGGATGATTGTTAAATGAGTAATGAGAACCAGTTAATTTCCTGCCCAGGTCAGTAGATGAGCTACCAAACAGCTGTTAGACGAGAGCCGATGTGAAATGAGTTGGTGGTTTGCGGTGATTAATTAGGCAGGGGTCCATGTCCCCAAAACCACCTCTTACAGTTGATAACATTCACCCTAGCACTCTTCATAAAGAAGCCAAGGATTAGATGGCACGGAGAGGGTCCCTGAAGAGTACTATTGACCCCTATCATGGTGTGGCAGGGTAGGGAATTTTTCATTTTTCGTATCTATCTTCTGGAAAGAATATTTCAGCTCCATGGCTTTCACTCTGACACCTGCTACAAGGATTAAATTTCTTTTAATTTAAGTTTTAAAAGCTAGAAGACTGAGCAAGTATTTCTGACTTTATATAACCTATCAATACAGCTGGATGTTTCAGACTCATTTAAAAATGAAAGCTAAAGGCCTGAGTGGGGAAGACTCAAGACTTCTGGTATGAGTCATGCTAAAGAAAGATGCCCGGCGTGATTTCTGCAGCTCTCTCTATTTCACATAAGCCAGTGCTCTCATTTTTATATTTCAAATAGGGCTGTCAAACGATTGAAAAAAATTGCAGTTAATCGTGAGATTAAAAAAAACAGTTGCGATTAATCACAGTTTTAATTGCACCATTAAACAATAACAGAATACCAATTTAAATGTATTATAAATATTTTTGTACGTTTTTCTACGTTTTCAAATATATTGATTTCAATTACAACACAGAATACAAAGTGTACCTTACTCACTTTATTATTATTATTTTTATTACAAATTTGACTGTAAAAAAAGAAAATAAATAGTACTCCTCTACCCCGATATAACGCTGCCCTCGGGAGCCAAAAAATCTTACCATGTTATAGGTGAAACCGTGTTATATCGAACTTGCTTTGATCCACCGGAGTGCGCAGCCCTCCCTCCCCCCCCGGAGTACTGCTTTACCGCGTTATATCCGAATTCATGTTATAGCGGGTCGTGTTATATCGGGGTAGAGGTGTATTTTTCAACTCTCCTCATACAAGTACTGTGGTGCAATCTCTTTATCGTGAAAGTGCAATTTACAAATGTAAATTTTTTTTTTTACTTAACTGCACTCAAAAATAAAACAATGTAAAATGTTAGTGCCTACAAGTCCACTCAGTCCTACTTCTTGTTCAGCCACTCGCTAAGACAAACAAGGTTGTTTACATTTGCAGGAGATAATGCTGCCTGCTTCTTGTTAAAATGTCATCTGAAAGTGAGAACAGGTGTTCACATGGCACTGCTATAGCCTGCGTTGCAAGGTATTTACGTGCCGGATATGCTAAACATTTGTATGCCCCTTCATGCTTTGACTTGTATGCTCTAAAGTAACAACAACCACCATGAGAATAGTCTGATCCTTTTACAGGCACTTCACTGAGCTGCCTATGCACCCTGCTCTTTCTATCTCCAGTTTCCAACCAGCCTTTGCTGAGGTTAGAGGCAAGCAGACAACTGTGGTAGCCAACTTGGTTCATTAGTGCAGTTTTTAACAATGTTCATTGATTTTACTTCCCTGCCCCCCTTCTTATCCCAACCCTTCTCCTCTCCATGGATCAGGAGGAAGGAGAGACACCCAAGAACTGAGTGCATTATCCTTCTGAAGGCTAGGTTCACGGGAACAATATAAGCCTAACCAAAGATTGGTGTGAATCCATCTAACATACTGATTCTCATTTCATAACACTGGAGATACTGACACATTGTCTCTGCTAACCCTAGGAGGTTACTCAGGGAAGATAACATAGCCTACTGAATGTTCTACCTTTTCCAAGACCCCACTTTAAGGAGGGTCTGGAGACAGTTGTGGCAAGGGGATCACTTGTGTTGTGTGATCACTGAGGATGGGGAAGGGGATAAAGAAGGCCCAGAGCTGATGCACAAGCACAGGGGCTCTCTCATGGATATCCCTGTGCCTCAGTTTCCGCTGTGTTCTAGAGCAGAAACATAGCCCATGCCATGGTGGATGCCAACTGCTCCCCCTCCACATATTCTCATTTGGAGAAAAAAATGTGAGGAGATCGTTAATTTTCCTTCATTTCCCACAGACTCCCAATCCCTGCCAGTATGCCCTGAACGTGGTGCTAGATATTACTGTGGTATCTCCAGGTGAATTCTCACTTGCACAAGGTCATACAAGAAGTCTATGGCAAAGCAAAGTGCAGAACCCAGATTTTCTAGCTTCAAGTTCCCTGTACAACCACTATATCATACATGTTCAGGAGTATGTATACTTCTTAATGGATCATTGCCATGGGGAACATTGATAAGTAACTCTCGTGTTTCTGCAAACTTTCATCTAGCAAAGCAAAACCAATAGTGAAATGATCTAACAGAAACAGACCAGTGACTCCACATTTCTTCTTTTTGTTAGGCATCCTATGCTGCCTGGAATTTTATATATATGATGATTTGTCTATTTTTGACTTCCAAAGCTACTAAAAGAAAGTGTGCAGTAGCACAATCTGTAACTTAATACCATTGATTGCTAGAGTTAATGGTGGAAGATCACTTGTAGGTTCTAATCTATTCTTAGGTACCTCTCTGCACTGGCCAGGGAAATCATCTTTGCTCCTTTCTAGCATAAACTATGTTTAAGCATAGTTTGCTAAATAACATGCTTTCCCTGGGCAGTGCAGACAGGTGCATTCAAATCCAGGACGGCAGCAAAAGTGAGTTTAGGACTTGCTTTGTAGAGAAAGCATTGTGAGGAATGAACTGTCAGGAGAATAGGTTTTGTGGTTTCAATTGATTAGGTGTAGAAATTTAGGGAAGTTAATTATAAGCTAAAAACAATCTGAAAACAGTTACAGGTTAGAAGCATTAAATAATTGGATGAAGGTATGGGTATTTAGTGTTAGTAATATAGATCCAAAAAAACACTAGGTGTGAGTGAGAATATCATTTGGGCTAATTGGCTAGAGGTAGGCAGGTAGGTAGGTAGAGGTGTGTGCGTGAGAGAGAGAGACACCACTCATCTCCCCATTTTATCTGTTTAGATTGTAAGCTTTTTGGGGCAGGGACCTGCCTTATAACTGTCTATACCTGTAAAGCACCTAGCACATTTATAGGCACTATAGAAATAAATAATAATGCAATTGTTTTAAAACTGCAGGACAGCACTGAATGGTTTACATACAATGTATAGTAAATTTTAATTCCTCAAAAGCTCTCTGAAAACAAATAACCCTTTCTTTGATCAAAACTTTTGGCAGTCTCAGTTGTTCTTTCATCTCTGGATGCAAGAGGGAGACTGGAACTATTAAAAAAAAAAAAAAAAAACTCATCAGAACTGGCAAAGCTTCCTTCCACTCCACTTTGTAGTTATCCCTGCTTGCTGCCCTGATGTTAGGAGAATTACATAAAGCAGATCCCCTCAGAGCCAATAACAAGTACTTAAAAGGGACACTGTCCAGGCTGCTCACTCCAAAACTTGACCTACTTTTCCCCCTTCTCTGTATTTGTAAAATGCATTTAATTCTCTCTCTGTGTTTTTTTCCTCAAACAAATGTTTCAATGTTCTTTTAAAGACTCAGCACTGACAAGCAACCCCATAGGAACAGTATGTGCCCATCTAAGGGAGAGAAAGGAATATCTGAAAGGAAACAAGTTTCAGTTTCACGCTTTCAATAAAGAGGCCAGATTGCCCCCCAAGATCTATTTACAGAAGTTACTCCTCCATCCCTTTAAGCACAGCTCTCACTCTTTGGTTTTAGAGAGGCACTAAACCTCTTCATCCACCAAGAACAAATGGTACATTAACTTTTCCGCAGCATCTCTCCATAGCTTATCCAACCAGGACTTCTGTGGAGATGGTTCTGCCTTCATACAGATCCCCTGGGATCTACACATTCTGGGGCCTAGTGCCCCTTTCCTTTCCTCTGGAGGGGTAGGGGGGAAATGGGACCTTTCCTTTCCATTGGCATAGATGTGGGGAACTCTTCTCCTCAGGGCCCCTTTCTCTGGGCTTTTCCCACAGGAGTGAGCAACAAATTTTATTTTTTTAATGATGAAAATCCCTTGACAATTTCCTTCTAGAGCACCATGACTGCTTCCCCTCTAAAACACAGGGGACGTGAATCACTTCGTGCCATGCAAGCTGCAACTAAAGAGAACCTCTGAGCATAAATTGCAAACTCACCAGGGTGCACAGGGTTCACTGGTTTCAATTCAGTTCAATTCAACAGATGTATGTAGTGCCATGAATCAGTAGGAAGGGGCTTGATTTTGTATAATGGGCCTGTACAGTCCTCATTTGGGATGACTTGCAGATCTTACCCATAGCTTCACTCCTCGTGAGTGATGAGGGAACCCTGTAATCACAGTGTCTGGAGTTCACTTGCCATTACATGGAATTAGCTAGGAAAGTCACCAAAATTCAATTTGAAGATTAATACATGTAATACTCCTTTAGATTATTAAGTAGAGTTAAAGAGGTGCTACAACTTTCTAATACTGATTCCTTTTACCAAATGGGTAACAGCTATCTTTGCTTTAAATAAAAGGAAAAAGAACCACTTTGTCTGTGCACGATATACTTACAAATATTTGACAGCATATTCTCTCTTCTTTACACCTTAGAACTCACTGTGAGAGAAAATAGTTTCCCAATATGAACAATTATGGTCATAAGGGAAAATATTTGTATCAAATGTTTATTGTGATGAACACAAAGTATTTGTCCTTAACTTAATATTCTACTGGTATATATAAACACAGAGCCCTTAAAGGCTATGATAACACATATAAAATAAGTCGTGGCAGGATGGATGTGATAAATAAGCCCTGTAGTAGTCTAGTCTAATTTAATCAAAGATACTAATCTTGATTTACATGACATTTTATTACACTTTATTCATTGCTCTTCCCTGAGTACATAGGCAAGACTGTTACTATCTATGGGAAAATAGCTATACTTGGTATACAGAACACATCACTGCCTACTGTAGATTTTACCAGTGCCAATTTTGCTCAACAAAAGAGCAACACAAAACTGTTAATAAAGACTCTCTATACTGAACAAATCCTGCCGACAATGCAAAATGTAGGGGTAGTTCTACAGTACTTGACAGCATGGAACCATTTTGGTGTCCTAATTATTTTTCAAGCAGTAATGTACAGGGAACAAAGGTGACATGAATAGTCACATAGAGTCTATTCATATGAAATAAATCATCCATGGAGTGAGCTTTCTGATCACATTTGAGCCTGAAATGCAATTTGATAAATAAGTAAGATAATAGAAAGCTCAACAGTTTCTTGCTGAAGTTTCCACTGGGAAGCAGGTGTTCAGTTGATCAGTCAGCCTATAGAAAAGTCTAAACAAGGGAATGAAATATTATCATCTTCAAGCAGCAGATGTCTGTAAATGCAACTGCCAGATTGGCAAATCTGATTAACTTCATGGAGTTCACATATAAAGCAATGTACAGCAACATAAAATGTAAAATTCCAAACTAGCGTGAGAAACAAATGTAATGAAGAAGCTACTAATACAATCTAACTGAACAAACATTAGTCAGAATACCAGAGAGTTTAGTGAAGGTGACAAAAACCACAAAGAAAACTACATTATGGATACAAGCAATAAGGTACAATAACTCAAGCTAGTAAAATGCTTTCATGTTTTCATTTCACTTGCCATCTGCAGACATCCATAGCTTTCTAGTTATTCTGTATGAATAATTTCTATAATATAAACACATTCCCAAGGACTCTGCTTCTTCACTGTACCCTTCATGCAATAATAGTTTAAGTAGCTTATTCTCTCTTGATATATACTCATAGGATCTACAAACACTAGCAGGAGCCATTGCACTTATCAAAGGGGAGCCCGGACCCCTAAATATATCTAATCTCATGAAAAAAATGTTATTAAACTAGTATAATTTAATTTTCCACAATGATCAAAATATTTTAATTTAAGAAAGATGGAACTACATTTTCAAAACATTGCACCTGATTCGGTTGCGCAAATCCTGTAACCATGTACATAATTTGCAAATGAACTCACAATTACATTTCAGCCCAATAACATTTGGGAATGCAAAACCTATTGTGCCCACAAAAAAATGAAAAAGATATGTGCATGGTCCTGGTACCATGGCCATCTATTTAAGAATGCAATAGCATTTGCAACATAGTTAGGGCATACCTTTCATCCACATATGTAGTCTCCTCTTTAACTCACATCTTTTGTTGTCTGAGGCTTGGAGAGAAGTACATGTTGCCTTCCTACTCCTCCAATGTGGTCCAAAGGTGAGTACAATTTAAAATAATCCTAGTTTTGTGGTTATTCAAGTCTCAAATTGCATGCTTAGCATATGCTCTTAGAAAATCTCACCCATTATGTTAAAGAGGAAAAAAACTTCCTTTAGTCTCATGTCCGGAAATATTATGATATTGAAATGGTGTTTTTTTTTTAACCAGTCTGTCACACAAGCAGAGTACAGTTGTCACACCTATGATACATTTCAACTGTCCCATAAAATCAGAACAATTGGTGCAATAAACATAAAGCAAGAAAGGGGGGGAAATGACTCAGAGTTTATAACTGTATGACACAGTGAAAAACAAAACAAAAAACCCCAAACCACCATCAACAACAAAAAATATTACATTTCCACACTTACGGCTATCATAGCATATATTGCCGAGGGCACGACCTGTCTGAAGCAACACTTCCTGGTCTTTGCAGTTTAAGAGCTGCACCAGTGGAGGGATCAACCCAGCATCCACACATGAGTTCCGCATAAATTCTGCAAACAACAGAGAGATATTTAATTAAAGTCGAGTTATATTGGTTTGATCTTTTCTAGTTAACATACAAATCCGCCTTTGGCAAAAGGCTTTTCTTTCCAGATTATGCAGGCACTGCAGCTGCCTCACTCAATGAGAATAAATGTATGTCTGGAAAAACAATCCAGTTATCGAAAAAGATTCTAGACAAGATGGTCAACTTCAGAATTCTGGCTACGGTTTTTCCATTGCTCATTGATTCATCAAAAATCAAGTGTTTTAATTGACTTTCATGGAAACTACTTTAACATCCTCCAAATAATCACTGAGCATGTTTTGAGAGTAATAAATACAAGGCGAAAAGAACAGAATATTGGCAACATTTGTTCTCCACATTTGCAAATTAAACAAAATGTAAACTCCCTCTATTAAGCAGATTCAAGACTGCAGCATTCCTACTCCAAAATGAACAGCCGTATCTGTTTTACTAGATTATCTAAATTAAATATAAGCAGAAATGGAAGCTAAATTTCCAAGCACCTGAAAAGCGGTTGCTACAAAAGATAAACGCAGGGAACTAACACTGAGTAGCAAGCTGGGTACTGGATATCTCTACAGTAGGTCTAGGAAAGGGGGGGATTAGAGACACTTAAGAGGCCAAACTTTTCACAGTCCAAATTGCCCCACAATGGGGGGAAAACCAGATGATCCAACCAGTGACAGATTCTCTTACCCCGGTACCCCTTCTCCTGCCATGTCCCCTGCTCATAGGAGGCCTGACTATAATCTCATTTCCACCACTGTAAATCAGGAGTAATTCCATTGGAGTCAATGGAATTACACTGATGTCAGTAAAAAAAAACCCTAGGAGTTGGGTTGCATAGGATACACACCCCATTTGCAGGGCTCCTGCAAATTCAGTCCCTTTCCTTGTACAACAGAACTACAATGGTTCTGCTTTCATGCAGGAGTCCCTGGCTAGACTGGGGTCTGGATTTACCTATAAACAACTGAGAAATGTATGCACCAGCTATCTATGTTTACTAATCTTGCAATATCTTTTTTTCCTAGGAAAATGACATTAGTGCAGATTTAACCTGTCCTTATGTCCTTACAGACTTTGAGTGTCATGTATAGATAAACAGACTTGTATATATCAGGTGGAAGACCAATGGCCAGCACAAAAAAACTCTAAAATACAATTTGTTAAAGCTGTAAAGAAATGCTATGCTAAGATGACCGTGGTGCTAGGAGTCTAACATCAGCACAGTGCACTGTCATGTACAGGATCCGAGATCACATCCGTCAGTCCCTTACAGTTATCTATCTTTTCTTGCTTTTGCTATTTCTCATGCCATTTTTATTAATTTCTCTTCTTTCCTCCTTCAGTCTCCCACTTTCATTTTCATCCCAGTTTTTCTTTATTGGGCCTATTATTTTCTTTCCCCTTCCTCTGCTTCTCCCTTGGGTAGATCCTCCCTCTCTCTTCTCCTTTCTATTATATACCCCCATCCTCTCTCCTCCCCGCACATCTGTTTTACCTCCACAAAACCAGTCACCATCTCCTCTCCACTGAAGAGCAGGTTTTCTCTCTTAGTTCCACACATTGTGTTTGGAGGTGGGAGGAATAGTATCTCATTCTTCACCCTTTCCTACAGAAGAGTAGATTTTATTGTCACTCCCCACTCATGTGAGAAGGGAAGACAAGCAGAATTCAGGGCCCCCTAGCTGTAGTGAGGACTAGACTTCACTTCAACTGAACAGATGTAGTGAGGAGTGGGACGGAAGGAGCTGCTGGGCAGGGAGCAGTACTGCTGGTGTGCAACCCCACTAGAAGATGAAGCAGGTCCCCTGGAGGCCTTGAATCACATTAAAATACCTAACAGCACAGGGCTGACGTGTTACATAGTTGACCAGAGACTGAGGCCTCTTACATCGACCTAATTATGTCGGCATACACGTTACAGTCTTGTTCCCCCTGACGTTGGCTGTCTTGTCAATTTCACGGCTCCCAGCCAGGCTGCTGCCCAGAGGCTCCCCGCGCACAGAGGCAAGAAGCCCCAGGTGGCAAGAAGCCCCAGGCAGCTACACCCCATTCCTGGCTGGGAGTGAGGAGGTGAGAGCCCATGGGGGCAGCTGGGGTCCTGGCGGGGAGCTGAGAGCCCCCACGCCGCCTCTCTTCAGTTAGTGGAAGTGCTCCTGGTGAGGATGCACACCGCCAACAGAAGGAGGGTAGTATGGACATCGGCGGTGGCTGTAAGTTGACCTAACATAGGTCAACTTAGGTTTGTAGTGTAGACGGCCCCTGAATATGAAGATCCCGGCAGTTGAAACCAAGCAGGTCAGCTTTATAGTTAGTATCTTCTAGGGAGGTAAGTGAGTACGGTTATTGTGCAATGCCCAATTCCACAAACCTTTCTGAAAAAATATTTTCAGTAAATTCCATCTTGAGGTAAAGCATAGCAGTTGTGAAATCCATGAGGAGTGCATACATGTGCCCCTTTGAAACACTGATTTTCTGATTGCAGAGGAGGAGATCAAAAGCTCATTCTGGAGCTCTCATACCACAGTTGACTTTATTGCTGAAGAGGAAGAAAGAGCTCCCCTGGGAGCTCTAGTCATTGACCAGGACTCCACTGTGCTAGGCGCTGCACAAAAACACAAGACAAAAAGATGGTTCCTGCCCCACAGAACTTAGAATCTAATATAAGACAAGAGACCACAGATGGATACAGACAGGTAGATGGAGAAGTACAAGGAAACAATGAGACAATATTGGTTAGCATGATATGAAGTGGTATCAGCACACCAGCATCTGAACTGCTGTCAAGTTTTTTGTAGGCATCACAGCAAAGAAGAGTTTTAAAGAGAGATTTGAAGGAGGATAACTAGGTAGCTTTGTAGATGTTTACGGGGACCTTCTCCCCAGTGCGAGTGGTAGAATAAGAGAGGGTATGAAAGTTCTTGACTGAAAATTTAATAAATGTCTAGCATCATAGGCTGATCAAAGGTGAGCTTTGACTGCTCAACAGCAAATGAGGGACAATACGTAGGAGGGAGGCTGAGTCTGAAAGTCCTTAAAAGTGAAGACAAGCAGCTTATGTTTGATAGGAAAGGGGTGACGGTCTAAGAGAATAGTTTTTGCAGCAGCATTCTGACTGGATATGAGTGGGGAAAGACTGTGATATGATGACAGCCTGGATAAGAGTTTTAGCTGTGTGGAAGGACAGGAGAAGCCATATCTTCGAGACATTATGCAGAAAGAAACAGCAAGAGTTGGATACAGCCTGGATGTGAGGACCTAGAGAGACGTACAAGTCAGAGATGACACCTGGGTTATGGGCCTGAGTCTGAGGCAGGATAGTGGTGTTGGAGAAAGCAGGGGGTAGCCAGGGCTTGGTGGGAAAGATTAAGTGCTCTATTTTATCCAAGTTGAGCTTGAGCTCATGGCAAGACATCCACAACAAGATGTCAGACGACAGGCTGAGATTTTAGCTTGGACAGGAGACAGGTCAGTCGCAGAGAGGCCGATCTGTGAGACATCAGCATAGAGCTGGTAGCTGAATTTGTGTTCGCAGATGAGACCACCCAGGGACAAGGTGCAGAGGGAGAAGAGTAGGGGGCCAAAGGCCGAGTCTTGTGGAACCCTCATAGAAAGCTGGAGGGGGGGAGGTGTTTGAGGAGGATCCTCCAAAGGACACAATGAAGGAGAAATTAGAGAGATAAGAGAGTCCTGGAAACCAAGGAAGGACAAGAGCTCAAGAAGAGCATGGCTGATGGCATCAAGGGTAGCTGACAGGACAAGGAGGGTGAAGACGGAGTTCTGGGCTTTGGCTAGAAAGAGGTCATTGGAGACTTTGGTGAGAGAGGTTTCAGTTGAATGCATGGGATGTAAGCAAACTGGAGAGGGTCTAGGACTGGGGGAGAGGACTCCAGACAGTGAATGTAAACTGTGAGTTCAATGAGCTTAGAGAAGAAAGGGAGGAAGGAGATGGAGCTGTAATTGTAGAGGCAAGTGAGGTTGAGAGTAGATGGGAGAACTAGAGCATGCTTGCATTGTGAGGGAAAAGAGACAGAGGAGAATGAGAGAGTAAGGGATGGGATGTGAGTGGGATGAGGAAGATCAGGAGATGGGATGGGGTCAGTGGACTCAATGGAGTATTTAGAGGAGGAAAGCAGATAAGAAACTTGTGTGTCTGTGACAGAGGAGAAAGAGGAGAGAGTTGTAGGATGGAAAGAGGGAAAGGAAGGAAAATTGAGGGAGGGGGGAACTCGTACTGTATTTTGTCAACTATTACACCACTATAAATTTTTCAGTTAACATATTAAAGGCAGAAAAGGTATGCAATAGGGTTTGGTGGATTTATCTATATGGTTTGGAACATTTTTATTTTGGGAAATAATTTTGCAATATAATTAGATTGCTATATGCAGATTTTTGGAGGCTTAAACTATTTACAGATTAGGTAATAATTAGATAATTTTTCAATCTCTCAAGGTACAAAATAGGGTATATATTTGCCCTTTTTTTAATGTGGTCTCTGAACCTTCAATGTCATATTAACTCAAAGCAGCAGAAATTACAGGAATTATTGTTGTGGAGTTTAAAAGGATGGTATATACAGATTGTGACAAACTGGGGAAATGTTTGTATTATTTTTGAGTATTATGTATGACTCAGTTTCCTTGTTCAATTTTGTATTGCTGCCTACCTGAATACATAGCGTTAACTCAAAGGAGGCTGTAAAGGGGTTGTTAGAGAACCCAGGAAAGGTAAAACAATGACAGGTAAAACAGCTTCTCAGGTACTCAGCTTCAACGGAGTTAAGATAACAATGACTGGGCCATCAGTTGGGGGAAAGAAATTACTTACCTGGCTCCAGCCAAGCTAGAATATTCTACTACTCCCAAGGCTAAGCCTAGGATCATTGGGCACCACACAGCTCAAAGACCCTAGAAAAGGGGAGGGGTTTTTTGTGTGAGCTGAGAGACCAGGATGCATCAGTGAAAAGGCTGACAGACAGACACAGAGATAGGAAGCCCAATGCTTCAGTACAGGTTGTTTCTGCATGCCAGAGAGGTAAGGTAACCAAGATGAGGAGAAATTTATCAAGGTGTAAGTAGTATGCAGGTGAGTAGGCCTTTCATTGTGTTTGGGGGGGTTGTTAGTTTTGCTCTACCTGCTTGGCAGGTTTGGGTGATGAGTAAATCATGTTTTGTTTTGAAGAGGCTGTATCACTGCAAACACACCTGTCACGGGCTCTAGGAGAAAAAGGGCTTGCAGGTTCCAAATGCAAATAGTCATGGTTTCCTAGTCTAAGTGTGGGCGAATTGCAGAATTCAATCCCAGGAGAGAGAGAGGCCCAAGGCCTGACATCTGTCCAGGTGCATTCAGTGAGACCTTGAGAAGGGGCAGCAGTAACTGTGATACAGATTGTAACTGGTATATATCCAGATAACAACAGCATGCTTAGAATATTAGATCTAATTGACAGCTTTAATAAAATAAATTGGGAACATTTGATTGTATACAGCACATTTTTTTCTAAATGGAATTTTAACTGAGCTGAAAATAACGTAAATGTTTGGGATTACATATACCACAGAAAACGGAACAATTTGGTTAAACTTGCTATGGATCCTGACATTAATCCAATACAATAAAGAGCGACTTGGACAGATGACAGCTTCATCTTTCCATATGGAGAAAAGCAAACTCTGAGCCAAATTTATTTTATTTCTCTTCCAAAGTATAAACATGAAAAGAATGCTAACCATTACAATGCAACTTGGGCAAAACAAGCAAATCAACAACCTGTCTCCACACAAGAAACCAGTTCATCAAATTGTTAATTCCCCACTGAGCTCCAGAAAAAGCTGGATCTGAAAGAGCCTATCATCTACTAGAAGTCTTCTTCTAGCCGCACACATCAGATCCGGTCACGGGGAAGCTATGCAGGGACTGGGACTGCTGACTCCTTCAGTACCTCCATTAAATGTATCCAGATAGGGCCACTGCCAACCTTTACCTATTCCCCTGGACCCACCACCATCCATGATCCAACTCAGAGGGTAGAGAATGGACTGTGTTGAATCAGCTCCCTACAGCAACTTCCCTTCCAAAGGAAAAATAGAAGAGGGAGATGGACTCACAATCCAGTGTTTTCCCTAAAGAGGAATCTGCAGAAGGAAAATCAGCTGCCAGGACCCCATGTGGGCAGCTAATGAGAAACATCCTTCCCACCTCTACTCAGCCCCCTCCGAAGGATGGGATGATTTGCAGTCTATAGCTTCTCACCAGTGAACCTCCTTGGATGGGAGTAGATCAATTCTGGAGCTGAGAGAGGTCAATTGCATCTCCTTTTTCTATTCCTTCTAGAGAGTCCTGGCAGTGGCTACTGCCTGCAGATCTCCAGCACTCACTCCACTTCCTCCCCAGCTGAGGAAGTCCACAGGGTTACACAGAGCAAGGTCCATCCAGATGCATATATTTGTATTTAAATAACAATATAAAATTCTATAATGGCCTGGCTAAATAATGTGCTTGTTCGTAGATCTTCGTAGATCACTTCTTGCACCATCTTGGATACAAAAAATCATTATAAAAAGTTTCCCATTCGTACAGTACAAATCGAACAGCACTGAGTTTAAGTGGGGCTGAAAGAATGTTGGGGGGCTTGCATGGGCCCTCTGCTCCGGATCAATTTCACCCATGTTGGAATGTTTAGAGCCCATGAACTATTCTTTTTAAAGAAAAAATAATTTTAGAAGAATTTCTAGATTATTTCTCAAATATATATATGTTGTATGGCACCTACCACAAAGATCCCTGATCCTGAGTAAGGGCTTTTGGCTGCTACTGTAACACAAATAATTATCTCTATTTTCGGAGTGACTGATCCTACTATTTTGTCACAGGGCCTGACAGTTGTAATAATGTTGTCGCTGGTCCCAGCCCTAAGAGGTAATTCGGTTGTCCATTTACCACACTTGTACAATCTAGTGTGGTAACTGTGTACACAAACATTTCTGTACATGCATTCCTGAAAATCTTTAAAAGCCTTAATTTTTTTTTTTTTTGCTTAACAAAAATACACAATAGATTTTTAAAAATTACATATAGCACAAAAGTAAAGACTGAAAACAAATGCTGTTCTGATGTATTATCAAGGGGATAAATGCACTCTAAACAAATCTAGTGGCAACAAAATATTGACAAGACAAAAACAGAAAGGGTAAAAGAGAGACGGATGAAAAATCTCTAATCTACAAAATGAAAACATAAATGAAATAAAACATACTGACAAGTGAGGTGCAAAACTGAAGATGTTCCAGCAGAAAAGTTCTTGTGGAAAACCTCACCATTTTTGGCTACTTCTGCTATGATGTTAGCTACTTTTGCCGTGCAGGAAGACTGTGGAGTCAACAGACTTGCAAACACCTGAAGAATCCCACTTTTTTGGATTTTTTCGCTTGTCTCGGTATCTGAAAAACACATCAAAACAAAAAAATCACTTGCATAATAATTTACAGCCTCTTTTTTTAAAAAAGAGGGGAGAGTAAATTTTGAAAATGTGCAAGCATAAAAATTTAACTTAAATCTAGACCTTGCTTAAAGGTAAATCTCATGGCAACTACTGTGCTATATACAAGGCAGAGGTTTCAGTATTCAGTATACAAGATGAATGTTTCAGTATTCATCTAACAGTGTTTATTTAATACAACGTTTCAAAGCACTTAATATCAGTTAATCCTTACAAGGCAACTATGTGGCAACTAAAAATGTAGGATTATCCTCATTTTACAAACAGGATGGGGAAACTAATGCAGAGAGCGATAAGAAAATCCTGATGAAAGTTTAGGGGACAAAAAGGTCTGTGGTAGTCCAACATCAACAGGCAGGTCTACACTACCAGTTAAGTCGATCTAGTTTACGTCGCTATAGGGTGTGAAAAAGACACCCCCCGGGGCAACACAAGTTACAGCGACCCAAGCGCTGTCCACACCAGCACTATGTCAACAGCAGATGCTCTCCCGCTGACATAGCTTCCGCCTCCTGCAGAGGTGGAATATTATGCCAACGGGAGAGCACTCTCCCATTGTCACAGATCATCTTCACCAGCCGCACTACAGCTGCATCAGTGCAGCTGTGCTGATGTAGCGCTTCTATTATAGACTGCTCTATGTGACAATAAACAGGTGGTACACTGAGCTGACCAATCATGGGGCAGGTCCACTTAGTACAGAAATAGAGGTGGAGGAGATGCATTCCTCTTGGGCCAGCAGAGAGCTATGTAGTCAGTGCACAAGTCTGAGAGTGTGGGGAAAGGAGACAGAGAGTTATGCAGTCCTTGGTTTCCCACTCTCCATACACACTGGTGTGCTGGGAATTACTGTGCTAAGGCAGCAGTAACACCTCTTCAGCTCCAGGGGCAGGGACAGAAGAAGTGAAACTGGGTTCTCTATGCTGAGTTGGGGATAAAGTGTTTCAAGGGGAACTCCCTACCTCTTCCTTCCAGTTGTCAAGGGACATCTGTATACTGACAAGGCCCACCCACCCTCCATCCTTGGATTATAACCTACTTATAGAATTGAAAAACAACAGTAATTCTAATAGGGATTAAAGCAAGAGGTACTACATACTAAGTATGTGTATTTTTTCTACTGTCAAATGTTTTTACATTTCAGATTAACATGAGTGCAATATACATATGATTAGATGGCAATTGTTATTTTGTCATTTTATAAATGCAATGGGACTTCTGTTGTATTTGATCATTCATGCTAAAAGTTACTGCATTCTCTAAGAATGTCAGATCAGATACAGTAATTGATGTTCTTGTGCAAAGCAGAACAAATTCATCTGAACTCAATCTGCTGTTTTAAATCTCTCCGTCTCTCATGAGTGTCTTGCAAATACTACAAGATATGCAACCACAAGTGCCAGCTTCTAGCTTTCCCCAAGGGTGCTCAACCCCCGCTCAGCCCCAGGCCCTGCCCCCACTTCACCCCTTCCTCCGCCCCGCCAGGGCCGGCTCTAGGCACCAGCAAAACAAGCAGGTGCTTGGGGCAGCACATTTGCAGGGGCAGCATTCCGGCCATCCTTTTTTTTTTTTTTTTTTTTTTTAAACTCACTTCCTCCCCTCTCGTAACGCTGCATAAGCAGAGAACCCATGGGACCCTGGGAGCTGTAGTTCCTTGCCTAGCTCCTTGCCTATAGAGCCAGCCCTGGAGCAGGGAAAGAACTACATTTCCCAGCAATCCCTTGGCAGCTATCAACAGGAAAGGGAGGGGGAGGGAGTGAAGTAGCTGAGCCATGCTGCAGCTTGCTGTGAATGGAGAGCTGGCTGCTAGAACAGGGTGGCACTGTGAGTGGGGGACAAGTGTGCCCAGCCCAAGGAGTAGAAGGCTTTGCCCCAGATATCCCCTTCAGAAGACTTCCCCAGACTGGATTAGGGATACTGGTGTGACCTCACCTTGCAGCCCCCAAAGAAGGAACTGGGTGGACTAAAGGGACAGTGCACCTCTCTATCTGAAGCCTAGCAAGGGAGGTACGTGGATCCCACTAGAATTTAAAATGAAAAGTAAGGGAGGGGAGGGTCTACTAGGACCTGGGCAGCTTTAGATACAGTACCAGGCACATAGGAGGATTTCCACTTCTGAGCCATGGAAGCAGAAATGGACTTTTCCTTTCCAGATATCGCTAATATTCAGAAAGCGAATCTAGCACCTGCCTTCCAGATTTGAACACCCTCAAAATTCAGGAGTGCTCAAGCTCAATTTGGGCAGCTGTTACTTCATTTCTCCCAAATCAAATATACTGATCCACTGTAACTTGCTCTAGAAAAAGTAGGATAAAATTGAGCAAGAAATGCTTCCCAGTGATTTTTAGGACTGGAATTGCTATTTTCAACAGCCATTGCTTTTCTTTTTTAGTTTTATTTGTTTAAAAGGAAGACAGTGATTGCATTGGCAAATTCCCCATAGAAACAAAGAGTGGAACAAAAGAATAATAAAGGCACATCAACTTTTCCTCATTTATGTAGGACAGTCTTATAATATGCATCCCAGACATCCTCCAATCACACAAGCTGAACATTGTTCCACTTTACTGTAGTTCTGCAACCATATGGGAACCAATTCTGTCTGTGTTCTGTGCACATCCAAAATTCCTGCTGAATGACCCGCCCTGGGAGCGAGTTACCAGTGACCCAGGGCTGGGACAGCAGGAGGGTGCAGGTTAGGGGGCGGGGGGGAGAAGAGCCCAGGGCTGGGGCAGCAAGGAGCGGGGGGGGCCCAGGGCTGGGGTGGGGGGCAGCCAAAATTTTTTTTGCTTGGGGCGGCAAAAAACCTAGAGCCGGCCTTGGCCCCGCTTCTTCCCAGCCAGTTCCACCCCTCCCCCAAGCACCCACCAGCAACCAAGCTCCCCCCAGTGCCTCCCGCCCACTGGCAGCCCCGCCGATCAACTCCTCCCCTTCCTCCCAATGCCTCCTGCACACTGCAAAACAGCTGATCTGTGGTGGGCGGGATGCGCTGGGAGGAAGGGGGAGGAGTTGATCGGCGGGACTGCCAGTGGGCGGGAGGCACTGCGGGGAGCTTGGCTGCTGCTGGGTGCTAAGCACCCACTAATTTTTTTCCCTGGGTGCTCCAGGGCTGGAGTACCCCTGGAGTCAGCGCCTATGTATGCAACATTCTCACATTGCTTCAAAATAGACCCCCGAACTTGTTAGTAACGGGGGAAACTGGAAGTTGGATATGAGGTATAAACCACTCTTGTTACTAAGGGCACGTCTACACTGTAATTGAAGGTGTGACTACAGCACATGTAGACATACCCAAGCTAGCTTTAATCTAACTAGCATGACTAAAATTAGCAGTGAAGCTGTGGTATCACAAGTAAATAGCAGGGCACCAGGTAGGCTTGCACAGTCCGTGCTGAAACCTGTGGTGCCACATCTTCACTGCTATTGGTACCTGAGCTAACTAAATTAAAGCTAGCTCAGGTATGCCTACACAGGCTGCAATCACACACCCTGAATGCAGTGTAAATATACTTTGAGTATAAGACACTTAGTTGAGAAGAGAATTAACTAAACACCATCAGTTGCAATTCTCCCCCCACACCTCCAACACCTCCACAGTGGCTGCTGCAAGTAAAGCCATGGAAGAGATCCTAAATAAGTGAGGCAGGATAGCAATAATAACAACAACTGTACTTTGCTTTTATATAGTGCCTTCCAAATCAGTATATCAGATTGATGGGTGGTATTATCCTTAGATAGGGAAAGTGAGGGCCATGAATCTTAAGTAGAGCTGGTCAGAAAACAAGTCAAATTTTTCATGAAAACTTTGGGCTTTCCCCCTCCCCCCCCCCAACCAAAAGGTGCTCCACAGACCATAAACTGGTAACCTCTTGGTTACAGAAAGGGGCTGGGAAAGAAAAACCTTGGGTTTGAATTTTGTCTCTGTCACTGACATGCTATGTATGATATTGGAGAATTTGAGGCAAAGAGTGACTTCTCATCTATAAAATGGTGCTAACATCTGATTATTACTGAACAGGGATTAATTAACTAATATGTATACAGCACTTTCAGCAGCAACACATGACATAAGTGCTAATTATTATTAATCTATTTACAGGCTTACACGTTAGTTGTGAGTTTTCAGATATGCTGAGGAACCTTATGTCATCACAAGGGAATGTTAATGATCCATTTGGAAGATGTTACAAACAGACCAATTCTGCACACACTTCGCAGGTAAGTTCTTGAACGGATGCATGGATGAAAGAAAACACACACACACACACACACACACACACACACACACACACACACACACACACACACACACACACACACACACACACACACCACTTTTCCAGATAGTAGTTTCATTTGTATCCACGGGATAACAGACCCCTTTGATTTCAGCTGCTAAAGTACAGTAAAACATATCTGGAAATGTGGAGCTCTACTGATCTGTACAATGTGAGCCACAATTAGTAGGCAGGAGGCATTAATATGGTTTCACCTGACACATTGCTGAGATATACAGTATCCAGTCTTATTTTTATGGCCTTCCGTTTGATGGACTCGTTACTGTGCAATGCATAAATTACATAAATAGAATAAAATACATCCTGCGACCTGCAAAAAGTGGAGGAAATAAAATTAAATGGTGCTCCAGGCAAGTTGTGTGCAGAAAATACGCTCTGATTTTTTTGATTGAGATAAGCAAGTGAGTGCCAATAAAAATACACTCCTCAGCTTACTAGACTTCTCCTGGAAATCTGAATATCAGCTGCAGAGAATGCAAACAGAAATAGCACATTGGTCCTTCTCTTGCTATGGAGCATTATTGAAGCCAGCACTGCATCTCCTCCCCCTTTCAAAAACAAAAAACACCAAACAAAATGCCTTCACCCCCCCGACATGCACTGGCTCCCATGACCCAGGTAGAGTACTGACACTAGGATTTCTCAACCACAAAGGCAACAGTAGGAGCTAGTTACCATGCCCAAAAGCACTTCCAAGCTACCAGGAGGCATGGCCATGCCTACCATTCCACCCCAACTTGCTAGTACCTGACAGCAAGCGCTGTGGGAAATGCATGCTCTACTTTCACCACCAAGCGGAAGGAAGGCTATACAACACACACGACTTACAGCACTCCCTTTGGCACTCGACCTGCAGCTGCCCTGTGCATATAGAAAGCCACAGAGCATCTCCACTCATCCACTGCATCTCTGAGCAGACCCCACCCTCAGTGCTCCTCATAATTTAGCTCATTGTGCAGAGTATATCAAATCATCTGAAGACAAGTAGAGTTCACTGTATTGGGACAGTATACTTTAAGCAGAAAACATATTGATCTAGAAAAAAGGCAGACATGTTTATTGTGCACCCCCTGTATAAGGAGTCCCCAAATGGTAGGTACTAGTCAAATGCACATCACTACAGCATCACGCACATACCTCTAGAGTAAAGAGTCCTTTTTGCACCTTCATAATAAGCTCAGTTTTTCAGAGGTTTAGAGTTCATCAGGTTCACGTTCTAATATAAACATTTAGGGGAAACTATCAATGGACTGTGGCAAGGGACTAATTTTTAAATTGCTTTCTTAAAACATTTGGAATTGGATAGATACTTCAGCTGTTAAAAAAATAACTTTTGGTAGGGCTTTGAAATACTATCGGAGATAGTCTGACCTCACGTAAAAAGATGGTTTATTTATAACCCTGAAAATGGCTGGTTATTTCTAGTACTCCTTCTCCAGGCTTTACTATTCTTTTTGTTATTAAGAAAGAAGGATTTAGCCACATGCAAGTTACAACATGGTCCTGACAGAGAGAAGCCAGGAAGTGTCAATGGAGAAGGTCTCCAATCAGCCCTTACTTGTCTGCTGGGCAAGCTACCCCACCTCAGAAGAGGCAGCAGCTGCTGGGGGAACGGGCTGTAAATGGTTGTGGGAGAAAGAGACAAGAAGGGCTTTTTTGAGGGATGGCTTTAGATCAGGGGTGGGCAAACTTTTTGGCCCGAGAGCCACATCTGGGTCTGGAAATTTTATGGTGGGCCATAAATGCTCACAGTTCCTGGCCAATGGGAGTTGCGGGGGCGGCGCTTGGGGCAGGGGCAGCGTGCGGAACTCCCTGGCTGCCCCTACACATAGGAGCCAGAGGGGGGGACATGCCGCTGCTTCCAGGAGCCTTGCAGAGCAGGGCAAGCCCCGGACCCTGCTCCCCGTCAGGAGCTCAAGGGCCAGATTAAAATGTCTGAAGGGCTGGATGAGGCCCCCAGGCCGTAGTTTGCCCACCCCTGCTTTAGATGCAAATGTTGGACAGGAGGAGCTGTCAGGGAGGGGAGGAAATATTTGTGAGGCAGTGCTTCAAGGAGGCAAGTAGCTCATGGCTTAACTTGCGAAGAGTGTGTTAAGATTCTTATTATTGGTTGAGTTGTAGGCCCTGCCTAGCCTGTGGGCTGCACTGTAACTTTGGTCTGAGCTGTGGAGGACTGCAGATGCCGGCAGAATTAAAAAAAATCAACATATATAGTTTTCCTTTTCTCTTGGGCTTCCCTCTAATAACCAAAGGCTGATGTGGTGAGGGCTAGGGACCTCAAGAATCCTGGACTAGACGATGAGTCTCACCAACTGAATCGATGCCCTATGGCCTCCCAAGATTGATATGGCAGCAGATTTCTTCATAAGAGGGGAAGAGAGTCAGAGGTGATGAATGACATCTGAGAGCCCTGGAAGGATAAGTTGGATTATTTTATTTGTTCTGGGGTCATATAGCATATTACATGCATTTATGTAGCGGTACTGCCAGGGTGATTTTAAACACTGCTACTGGTTCGGGGTTTTTTCTCTTGCAGAGTCTCAGCCTTTGGGAAATGATGCCTCTGCAGCTAGCGGAGGCTGATGTCCCCACAGGGCCATGCAGAGTAAGGGCTTGTCTTCACTACCAGGGTAAGTCAACCTAAGTTACTCTACTCCAGCTACGTTATTCATGTAGAGTCAACGTAGCTTAGGTTGACTTACCACGGTGTCTTCATTGCGCTGCGTCGATGGGAGACGCTCTCCGTTTGAATTCCTTTACTCTTCTCGGAGAGGTGGAGTACCGGGGTCAACCAGAGTGCACTCTGCCATTGATTTAGCGGGTCTTCACTAGACCCGCTAAATCGACCCCTGCTGCACCTATTCCAGCAGCATCGATCTCTCCAAGTGAAGACCAGCCCTAAGAAGAAGATTTCAGATTATTTGATAACTGTAAAAATGTTAAGTTTAAACATGTAAAACTGTGTAATAACCTCACACTTTCCTATTTGTTCCTTTAGCAGGCATTGGAGAAGACCAGCCTGGTTTTCTGTGCTGAAGCAATGGTGGGGGTATTATTATTTGGTTACGGTGAAAGAGTGTATGGAGAAAAAAGGGTACTATACCTTTAAGGGACAGGCTATTGCTTGCCACCTGGGAATAATCCAGGAGGCCCTGTCCTGCCCTGGGGGATGAGTTATATAAACAGGAACAGAAAACAGAGCAAGGGAAAGAGAGAAGCAGAAGTCAGGCTGGCTGCAGTTGCTCTCTCAGACACCAGGAGACAAGCCTAAATTGTCTCAGAGACTTGGGTGTGGACTGTAAGTTTGGAAGGCTTGAACCCTGGGTGTGATGAACTATCGTAATGATTCTTGGCCTGAAACCTTATTAAAAGGGGACATGGCATCTGGTTATTCTGCGTTGTCTTCTCCTTGCCTTGGGCTGTTAAAATGGAATCTACTGCTGCTCCATTTAGAGAAATTAAGGTGGGGTGGACGTGCAGTGCCACATTGGGCCACAAGGGGGTGCTCAGAAACTGCCTGCACCTTTACAAATATGTGCTAGGCACTTTCCAAACTTCTTGTTATTTAATGTTTTTGGTGTAAAATTTTATGAAGGCTCTATTGCGTTACCATGTACTATCTCTGGCAGAGCCAAAACCCAGCTGGATCACATTCCTGCTGCTTTTAGGTCTGCTGGGGAAAGGAGAACTGGGCAGAGCCAACACCAGGCTCTTCCTATTCTCAGGCAAATCTGAGGAAGAGGGAGATCCTGCAGGGCCAGTGCTAGACATTTTTAACCATCTTGCCTAAACCACATAGATAATTCCCTTCGCACTATTTAACCATGGCTTTAAAAATCTGACATGGTGGCCAGCCTGGCATTCCAAAGCCACTCTGCAAAATCCCTTGGCTGTAAAGGGACTTGAGAAGCTTTCTTTGAAGGCCTAATTTTCAGCCTGCATGCATGCACTGTATGCATAGTGCTTCTGAAAACTGACACCAATCGCTGAGTGCAGAAAAATGCATATCTATTGTTACTACTGTGTACATGCAACAGTTTCTTTGAAAATCGGGCCCACTGCAGGCAACATAGTGTTATGAGCTGGATGAAATGTTGTTATGGGTTGAGTTAAAACCTCATGGAGATTTAAAGGTGTGAGCTCACCCTTGAATTAACATAACTGTAACCATAAACTCCAACCTAGGATGTGAACCCATGCTGGGGGTTTTGGCTAAGTATTGGGGTTTTTTGGGGGGGGGGTGAGGGGGGTTGTCTGTGAAGAGAGATTACACTGAAACTCTAGGCAGACAAGAACAGAGAGCCGAGGAGAGGCAAGAAAGCCAAGAGGCTTGGGAGCTGTAAGCTAAGAGACTCCCCCATTTATTCTTGGTTCCTTCTGCAATCAAAGACACAGAACTTTATACATTCCTTGTAAATAAACAAGATTGCTCAAAGAAAATACCAGACTCCATCAATTTCTACTTCCAACTGCAACATCCCCCAGAGCTCCAAACTCTGGCTAGGCACTTGGGTTGAAAAGAGGCAACAATAGTATATTAAAAAAACGAAGTGGCAAACATGGAGAAATAGAATTAAGGCTAAGCCTTCTGCCATAGACTTCCCTGTAGTTGCTATGTATCAGCAGAAAGAGTATGTTAGATCACACAGGACCAAAACCCTCTTACTGACATAGCAGGATGATTAAAATGTGAATTTTCTTGCTTTTCATGCTTCATGCAGTGCCTGCAGTGGGAAGAATGAAGGATGTGGGTGAGTAGCAACCTCTTTAAGGCTGCAGATCTAAATTGCAGAGTAGAACACTGAGGCTATGTGACTGGTTAATTAAGTAGTAGAAATCACCACAGAAAAGAACCAGAGACCCTCAAATGAAGCTGTTCACTCTCTCTCAGCTGTATTTTCTGTTAACTTGTGTTTCATTCTTTACATCTCTGCATCCTTTCTTCCATCCTCAAGTATAAAAAGAGGGGTGGGAGAAGGGATAATTCTGAAGAAATGCTGCTACTTGGCACTTGCTAGTAGGTGAAAAGTACTGAAATTCAGTTCCTGCTCCCTTGAACAATTAGTTTGTTACACCATTATTTTGGTGTAAGGTGTTTTGTATTTTAATAGAAAGAGTTTAGAATAAGCTTCAATACAGATGGCTAGAGATGGAATCATTTCCACAGTACAGAACTTTACAGGGAGGAGGGAGTGCACCACAGAATTATAAATAAGCAACTCAAGCAACTTCACTATTGCCTTCTTTATTAAACCAACCATGTTTGTGATTTATTGTTTTGAAAAACGCACATATTGTTTCTGCAAGGACATTTTATAAACCTCCTGCAACCACTGTAGAAAATTACCTTGACTTCATAATGTCACTCCCACATGAACTCCTCAGAGGGAGAGGAGGATGAATGGCTAAACAAATTACAATGAGCCACATGCAACACGACAGAAAGCATTCCACTGGGTCTTTTAGCAAGCTGGGTGAGGGAAGGGGACAAGGAAAATGTTATTGCCTGGCATCTCCTCATAAAACTATAGACACAGATGCACGCAACCAAGAACATGTATTTACAGTGCATTGCCTACCACAAGGAGCATTAATTATGCACGGCCGGCTCCAGGGTTTTGGCCGCCCCAAGCAGCCAAACAAACAAACAAAAAGCTGCGATTGCGATCTGTGGCGGCAATTCGGTGGGAGGTCCTTCGCTCCGAGCAGGAGTGAGGGACCGTCCGCCGAATTGCCGCCGAACAGCTGGACGTGCCGCCCCTCTCCGAAGTGGCCGCCCCAAACACCTGCTTGGTAAGCTGGTGCCTGGAGCCGGCCCTGGCATTATGCATGTCTGTCTTTCATTAGCCTCCTGACTTAGTCTCTGCATATCCAAATCTAGCGCCTAGTCTGACTAAAGAAACATAAAAAGTGGCTCATAAAGAACATCAATAAAACAAATTATGGGATCTCATCTGGAAAGGCAGATTGCTAGTAAGGGAAGATTTAGCCTAGCCATGACTGAACCTAAAAGATCATGCTACTTATGGAGATCCATTTTTACAGAATACTGCCACTAATAAAATAATCATCCCTCTTTGTATACAGAAATAAATATAAATATCTGAGTTCCCACTGGCATGTCCTCCCCCACCAGCTACTGTGCTCCCCACAAACACACATTTGTTGGAAATTTGTTTCTCCATCTGCCCTACAAACTGGATCCTTAAAAGGGAGGGAGAGGGGATTCTCTGTTAGCTGTGTGTTTCCAGCATGACTGTTGCTAAGACAGTGCCGGCTTTCTGTTCTGCCTCCTTCAGCAGCAGCCGAGAGAGACCACCCCTATTTCTAACAGAGAAGTAGAGTCACAGTGCATGGAGATTTCTATGGGCATGCCTACGTGTACAGTGCTGCAACGGCACAGCTGGTGAAGAGACTCTATGCCGATGGGAGAGCTCTCTCCCGTTGTTATAATAAAACCACCTCCATGAACAACAGAAGTTATGTCAGCAGGAGATCACTGTGCACATGGGTGCTTATGCCGGCATAAGTTACGTCACTCAGTGGAGTGGTTTAAGCTATAATGTAGACATAGCCTAAATAAAATATCAGATTCAAGATTTTTAAAAAATGAAAGACAAACCAACCCAGATCGGGCTAATACTCTAAAACCTCTACCAAAGCTTAAAAGTGAATTGGGGATGAGAACCACCCTTTAAATAGTCTATTGCATGCATAAACTGTCCATTAATTTCACACTCTTGTTTGGTTCTCTACAGGGAAACATATGCACATGAGTATTTGGCATACTTCACAAGGAATGAAAGCTGATATCCAGTTGGGCCAGTTATCCATCTATATCCCTCTGAAAATACAACTTATTGGATCAAACTGTTGGCAATTTTACTTTATATACTAAACTTGGATGAAAGTCTAAGTCTGCCCCCTCCCTTGTTTCTACCAATCTAACTTGTGTAATCTTGGGGAAGACACTCAATCTCCCTGCATATCAGTTTCCCCCTCTGTAAAATGGGAATATGATGTCCGTTTTGTAAACTGCTTTCTTCAGATCTGGTTTAGAATAAAAATCAAACCAAGTCTGAAGGCTGTTAAAACGTACTGTAATTTACTAAATTTCTATTAAGCAACCTGCTATCTTGAGTCTGCTTCAAAATATCCCAAAATTAAGAGTACAATTTTGCTATATCTTTATTGGGAGAATATCTTCATAAACTAAACAATTTTTGTCCTTCCCTTGTGCGATTACTTAAGACAGGTTTCACTACCTACATTGATTAAATACAAGTCTAATGATACAAAGAGATCATATTTTAAGTCGTAAGCACATCAGGCAGTGTTACGGATGAGCTTTCAAACAACTCTGCACTGCTTGATGTCTGAATACTAGTTTTGGCAAAGAAGTTTTTGCTTTGCTTTTGTATTGTATGTTAAAAATAATAATTTAAGAAAAAAGTTTTGCCAGTGGAACTTGTAACTTTCATTATCTGGAATACTAATGACCTATACCTTTTGAGGAGAATATATAACACAAACTTTATTTGGCAAATTGTGTATTCAAGGAATTGCATTGGAATTTAACACTTGGATAAACATCATTTAATTACTTGGCACTAGTTAAATTCATTACCATTAAGTGGAATTTGTTAAATACTAACCTCACTAAGCAGCAGTGATTACCACTCGGTATCATTAGGTTAAGCCAGTCTCCTGGGAGACATTCCAATAAAGCAGTCATCCTGATTTAAGCCTGGTCTATACTAGAAAATTTAGGTCTGTTTCACTATGTCAGTCAAGGGTGTGAAAAATCCACAACTCTGAGCAGCGTTGTTAAGTTGATCTTAGGGTATGGCTACACTTGCAGATGTAGAGCGCTTTGAGTTAAACCAGCCTTTGTAGAGCTCAGTAGGGAAAGCGCTGCAATCTGTCCACACTGACAGCTGACAGCGCACTGGCATGGCCACACTAGCAGCTCTTGCAACGGCCACAGAGAGCAGTGCACTGTGGTAGCTATCCCAGCATGCAAGTGGCTACAACATGCTTTTCAAATGGGGGTTGGGGTGGGGTGGAGTGTGACAGGGAGTGTGTTGTGTGTATGTGGGGGGAGAGAGAGTGGGTTTTGGGGGGGCTGAGAGCATGTCAGCATGCTGTCTTGTAAGTTCAGACAGCAGCAGACCCCCTCTCCCCCCAGCCTCTCTCTCTCACACAGCATTCCACAGTAATGGTTGCTTTGTCTCAGAGCAGATAAAATATATGGAGATATACCTATCTCATAGAATTGGAAGGGTCACCAAGTCCAGCCCCCTGCCTTCACTAGCAGGACCAAGCACAGATTTTTTCCCAGATCCCTAAGTGGCCCCCTCAAGGATTGAACTCACAACCCTGGGTTTAGCAGGCCAATGCTCAAAGCACTGAGCTATCCCTCCCCCCGCAGCTGCCAGAAACAGAGCTTTCAAAGGGCATATCGCATTCCTGCAGCGACTCCAAAACAATACAAGAGTGGCCACTTGACTTAAGGGGATTATGGGATGTTTCCGGAGGCTGATCAGAGCGCAGTAATGGAACACCTCATTCACACTGACATCTGGGCGTTTCAGCCAAGGTGCACCAAGCGTTAATCTTCTCGCCGAGGTGGAGTACCAGGAGCCTCTAGCCCTGGAGTCAGAGCGCTCTACATACCTTGCCAGTGTGGATGGGTAGCGAGCTAGGGTGTCCAGGGCTACTTTAATGTGCTCTAACTCACAAGTGTAGCCAAGCCCTCAGTCCCTGTGTAGACAGCAATAGGTCGATGGAAGAATTCTTCTGTTGATCTAGCTACCACCTCTCAGGGAGGTGGATTAACTACACCAACAGGAGAATATCTTCAATCAGCAAAACTAGTGTCTACACTGAAGAACTACAGATGCAGCTCCAGCTATGCCGCTGTAGTGTTTTAAGTGTAGACAAGCCCACAGTGTGATCAAATTAAGTAGAATGTACTGTGACAATATTTTACATTTGTTGGGTTCTATCCATCTAGCTTCCGCACTAATCTGGGTGGTAGTAATCCCCTTGGGTTCCGTCTGCTGCCCTCCTGGTTTGGCCGGGTACTGTCTACTTAGAACTCAGGTAAGTGTTTAACAAATTCTTTAATAAAGATGTGAGGCTACAGACACCAGAGCTCTGCGGACCAGGCAGCGTCACAGTGACGTAACCTGACCAGCAGATAGCTCCAAAGAACTGGTCACAACATACACTATATATATTAATAAAGTAACCGATCAATACAGAGCCAGGCAAATTGATGTTAGGTAAACAAAGTAACCAATTAATACAGACCATGAGCCGTTGTTAGGTAAACTGATTAACCAGTCAAGAACTGTTGTTAGGTAAACGGGTACCTTTCACATGAATGATAACCCTAAGCAAGCTTCTGAGGCCTGTGTACCTCAGGCCAGGAGTCCCATCTACACATATGAAGACTCACAAAGGTCACGTAAGACCCCCTGATTTGACAGCCCCAGGCTGCCCTTACTCTGCGGGCCATATCCTGGTAGCACACCCTACAATCTTTCTATAGCACTTTCATCCCAAAGTACACCTCTCCCCCGATATAACGCGACCCGCTATAACACGAATTCGGATATAACGCGGTAAAGCGGTGCTCCAGGGGGGCGGGGCTGTGCACTCCGGCGGATCAAAGCAAGTTCGATATAACGCGGGTTCACCTATAACGCGGTAAGACTTTTCGGCTCCCGAGGACAGCGTTATATTGGGGTAGAGGTGTACTTTCCAAATTATACATCTATAGTACCACGGAAATAAAGTAGCCTGAGGGGCTTATGGTGCAATAAGTATAGTAAACTCAAAGGAACTCTACCTTGCTGAATCAAGCTGTTTGATTTTAACCTGTAGGTCCAGGAAGCATAGGTTACTAAGGCAAGGTGTATACTAGAAACTTTTGCTGGTATAGTAGGATCGATTAAGGTTGTGAATTTTTACTACATTTTTAGCCTGGCAGTTATACCAACAAAATGGTGCTTTTACTAGTATGGCTTATTTTGCTTGAGAAACTGGTATAAGCTATACCATCAAAATAATATTTTTGCCAGAAAGAAGTGGGTCTTACACTAGGAAGGTTTGCCAGTACAGCTATATTGTTTGGTGGAGATCAACTTTTCCACTTTTTGCAGGCTTAATTTTTTTAGTGACCAAAGCTGCATTTTGGAACCAGGCCACCTTGTTACCAGGTATCAGGAATATTTCCAAGAACAAAAGTTAAGCGGGAGGGCTCTAACCTAGCATCCAATATCAAACTGGTCCTTTGACCCAGCTCGTATCAGAAATTCTTGATACAAGGGCACTCCCAAAACATACCAACAGCCAATGTAGCACCAAGGGAGTTACATTTCCAACAGCAGTCAGCGTTTATAAGGCCCACTACCATTAGCCTATGTGGGAATCAGTATGTTCAAAAAAGTGTCTATTGGTGACTAAACCATAGTCTCGGGTCTATAGCTGCTTTTTTATCATTAGATACAATTGTATTGCAGTCGGTCAGAGATAACAGTGATTACTTGATTTTTTTTAAATCAAATCTCTATTCCAATCAACTCTCAAATTATCAATCTTTGGCGGAGTTTTTTGGGGCAGAAACTCATAAAAGGATACTGCTGGCTGAGTAAATCCAGGAAGTTTTCTCCAAAATGAAAAAATATATATATTTTTTGCATTCGAAATGTTCTTTTGTTACTAATCCTGTCTTTCTTAAATGGTTAAAAATGATCATTAAAAAATGCATACATTTCCCCCTCTTTAAGGTGTTTATTGTTTGCATTGCCTTCATATGGACAATGAATGCACAGTAATTTTAACTTTTATATTTAGACAGTTTCACTATGTAGTTCTCACGTGCTAGCAAAAGGCTGCAATGCTTGGGTTGCAAGGAGTGGGGTGGGCAGGTTGAATAGTTATGTCCAAATCAAAAACTGTTTCCATTACATTTAAAAAATATACTGCTAGTATGAATATTTTTATCTATATAGATTTTGTAAAACTATTTTGATTACAAAATCTAAATATTCATATTAGGTTACGATATACTGTCCTTTTAACTTCCTCACTCATTTCACTCTCCATCAGGAAGCCCAGGTTTAGATGACCCTCAGCAGAGACATTGCACTCGGGAACAAAATGCAAATATAACCACTAAAGACGTACACGCTCTCTGCATCTTTCTTCAGCTCACTGTGACTCATTGTTACATAAGAACTGGACCAGATGGTGATCCACTGAGACTACAAAACAGGCTGTATGCCTTTTGGCCCTTAACCTGAAAATGCTTCACCATGTGCACAGTATATACACAGGTGCGTAAACCCTACTTGTATCCTCCTTAAAGTGAAGAAAAATGTTTGCAGGATCAAGGCCTTTGTTTATATTCATTTTCCTTTCTGTACTATAGAACACACAGTATGTAACAGTTTACAAAATATGTAACTGTATTGTACATGCTGAGCCAAATCATCAGCACCAGCAATTTCTGCTGAAGCCAACAGGAATTAGAGGCTCAGCTCCCCTATCAATTCAGATAATTATTTTTTGTGTATTAGTTTTCATTCAAAAACATTTTTATATCAATCCGCTGCTCTCATTTCTTCTGCAGCTTTATTCTTCTTACTCATTCTTTTTCTCCTTTACTAGCTCTCCTGTCCCTTTCCACTTCCATCTCCTCCTTCCTCTCACTCCCTCTCCTCCTTGTTTTGAATAGACTCATTTAAGGGCATTGTCCTGCACCACTGAGGTCCATAGGGCTTAATCCTGCTTTTAAATATCCACTATCTAGACTTTAAAGTTAACTTTAAGCATATCAGTGTTTGGAGGATCAGCGCCTGCCAGACTCTGGAAAGTTAAAATGACTTATCACAGAGAATTGTCAAAAATATACACAGGAAACAAACAAACAGAAAAGTGCTCTCCTCTCTGATCTCTTTCAGTAATAACTGTAGGTGTCACTTGCAATAATAGTAAGTAAAACATTTCACAGAGAACTGATTTTTTAACACGAGGTTGAGTGGTTATTTTAGTCGACTTCACTAATCTGATTTGAACTTTTTTAAAGGTATGTACATTTACTATGAAACAATAGGATGGGTACATTTAAAAAAAAACTAGGGGCAGATTATGCCCGTAAATCCATCACTGAGGGGATCCTCCAAATGCATATCTCACCCAACCCATGCAACAGGGACCATTACCCACTTCTCTGGCACTATCATTAATTCCTAGGACCATGACGAAGGTTCTCCATGGGGTGAGAACCTGCACAGGTAGTGGGGGCTGGGTATGCTCGCTTAGCTGGCTCACATGCTCAGGGTCTAATTGATCATCATATGTGAGGTTGGGAAGGAATTTTGCCCAGGTCAGATAGCCTTTCTCTGCAGCATGGTTTGCTGTGAAGGTCCCTTGCTTGGATTATCTGGGTATATCTTAATCACTTTCCTGCCATTGCAGGGGCCTCAGGCATTGATGCACTTGGTCCTTCCGATTCTCTACCTGTGACACGTTATAGTTCAGTCTCCTGTGGGCTGCAATACTTTGGTCTAATTTTGGTTGTTGGGTTTTGTGTGCAGGTGCTGGGTGGTGCTGGCAGCCTAGGATACACAGGAGGTCAGACTAGATGATTTGGGTTCCCTTCTGGCCTTAAACTCTGTGACAAAAAGGGAAGGGCATAGGCATGGGCATGAGGGGTGCATGCTGTCTCCCCAACCAGCCTCATGGAGCTTCCCTGTAGCTGTATTATGTGTTCCAAAGAGCCCCCTTCATGGTGGGAATTTCCCTTTAAGTGGTTCCTGGGAACAGCTGAGCCCCAGAGGCAGTCCCTTTTTGCACAGTTCCAGTTGAGCTACACTGCCAGGAAGTGAGTTGAGGGTCTGCTGAGGGCACAGAGCTGGCCTAGAGGCACGGGACTTTTGTGCAGATCGCTCTGGCTTCTTGCATTTCTCTTGGGATATGCAGGGCTTCGTGTTGGGCTCTGTAGCTCAATCCTTGGGGAGGCAAATCCTTCCCTTCCCGCACAGAAAGAACAAAGAGGGAGGGACTCTGCAATAAGGTCCCCATAGAAAATTCCTTTCCCTTCGTCTCCCCCGCCCTCCCTCCCTCCCAATCAGATTTTACCATGGAAGGAGGCGATCTGGCCCCAATAATAAAATAAACTAGTATGCACTGAAGAGTCATACAGTGAACTGTGTCCAGTTTTTCCCTAACACAGTTATACTGAGATGGAAAGAATGCCACCTTTCTCTTCTAAAGAAAATTTGTGCTCCGTTTTTGCTTAATTCTGGGAGTATACTCCCACTATATGGAATTGAAAATGCTACTTTTTGTAATGTGGACTTACAATCTATAGGGGATGGGGCAAAGACCACTAAAAAATTAATCTTAGGAAAGCTTTCATTAAAAAAAAAAAAAAAAAAGAAGGCAGGTTCTGTGACCAGTAATCTGATTCCCTCTCAAAACGATTAAGCTAACCTCTGATAACTTCTTCAGTATTGCTTACACAGGTCTCACAGGATGTCTGGTGCAGCAACCTTAAGTCACCTTAGTTTAATTTTTTACAACACTGAACATAGTTTTCTTTTGTTAGAAATTAGGTTTCACTACTGCAGAGTTAAAACAGTTCAGTCTTGATAGAAGGACAGTGTTTGGTGTGCATTATTCACCTGTTTAAAGAGTTTGATATATTGGCCATTGAGCTGTAAACAATGTCAAAATATTTGTTTCTTTTACAACTGAAGTCCTTGCTAATCCTGCACATACGCAGCTGTTTTCTGATCTTAAAATTCCTTTAACCGATTCTTAAAATAGGGCTTATTGGTGATCATTAAGTGGAACTTGATAGCAGACAGCAAAGGCATCTAAATTTTTATGGCTGTTTTACCAAGAGAGACCCCATAACACAGCACAATTAACATGAAAGAATCCGACTTTCCTAGCCATTACTACAGGTGACAGCAACTAGCTGGCCACCATTAGCACAGGCTTCACTGTATATACAAGCCAAACAACGGCCTGGTCTACACTACAGAAGTAGGTTGACCTAAGGCATCTTATGTCAACCTAATAATGTCAGTGTCCACGCCACAGCCTTGCTCCTGCCAATGTAAGTGCCCTACTACACCAACATCATAACTCCACCTCCAGGAGAGGCGTAAGGCTTATGTCGGTGTAGTTAGGGCAACACAGTGTCCCTGTAGACATTATGTTATTTACATGGGTTGTTGGCGCTCATTCTTGTAAATTTCATGGTTCCCTGCTGGAGAGCTCGACTCACAGCTCGGACTGTCACCTCTGGGCAGGTCGGGGGCTCCCACTAGAGCCTGGCTGTACCCAAGCTCCTGGCTCCCCGCTTGGAGCCTGGCAGCCTGGGTGCAGAGGTCGCTGCTGGGAGCCCAGATGGCGGCCATGCTCCCAGCAGGGAATGCGGAACCAAGAGACCAGGAGGGAGCAGGGAGCCAAGAGCTCGGTGGGGTGGATGGGGAGTCAGGCTCCTGGCGGGGAGCTGCATGTGGAGCTGAGAGCCTGGGCTCTCAGCCCCCCTGCCCAGTGGCGGATTAATGATTTTGCCGCCCTCAGCCACATATGAACTTATTAAACATCAATATTTTTAATATCAACACCAATATTTTCACTTTTTACTTCACTACTACTTTCCACTGTTTTTTCTGTCTCGCTGTTGGCACTAACTGATACAACAAAGGAATCTATTTTGCACATTTTTGCTATCATTTCATTTTCCCTTTCTTTCTTTTGTATAGCTTTTTTTTTTTTTAACTGAGAACCGCTTAATTTCTTCATTATTAACATTTAGGATTCTCGCGAGTATGTTTACTAAATGGCGTCGTGCCGTCATTGGTGGTTTCAATATGCGCTATGATTGGTAGAATTGCAGCGTCACTGATGCAGTGATTACAAAAATGCTGCTATTATAAATTTGCCGCCCGTGGCCTAGGCCTTGTCATCCTAGGCGATAATATGCCGCTGCGTGCGCGCGCTCTCTCTCTCTCTCTCTCTCTCTCTCTCTCTCTCTCTCTCACACACACACACACACACACACACACACACACTCTCTTAAGTCGGTGGAAGCACTCCCAGTGAGGACAAGCATCACTGACAAGATGGACATGAACCACCACAGTAATTCCTGCAGTGGCTGTAAGTCGACCTAACAGAGGTCAACTTACATGTGTAGTGTAGACATGCTCAAAGTAACTGATGAGCACTTAGAAAAATGCCACTATTAAATGTTAAAGGAGTGTCCATCTGCTCTCTAAATTTCCTTCTGCCATTTTGAGCACAAAGGGTAACCTTTTCAAAAGTGACACAAGAGAGTTAGGAGCTTAAGTCCTATTTTCAAAAGTGACTAATGAGCTTTCAATGACTACGTGCCTAAGTGACTTTTGAAAATGGGACTTAGGTGCTTATGAAAATTTAACCCAAAATCATTTGTGGATGCAAACAGCATTTGTGTGCACACAACTGATAGCATCAGCATGTGCAATTTCAAAGTTTTAGGCCATCCAAAAATTTACATATGCAAAATTATTTTCTTTTTTTTATTCTCCCACACACTCAGGTGTTTAGGGCATCAGTGTTTGCCATTTATTTTGGTCTTATGCTGGTCTGTTCAGGCTTCTGAGTGTCATGTTGATGGATTTGGCTTTTCACTATTGTTCTGCAGTGTTTCTCTAGGTTGTCCTCTTTTTTTCTTTCCAGGTTCATCCACATTATCACTTGCCAGGGAATTTGTGTTGGTGGCAATCTTAAAGTGTGTTCTAAATATGTCCATCATTATCATCCTCTTGCCATATTTGATGCTTTAGATTGATTTACTCTATTTAGAATTTCTGATGTTGCACTAAATTCTTTCCAGTGAACTCAGAAGATATTTCACAGGCATTTAGTTTGGAATGACTTGATCTTCTTATCAATTTCTGTTGTAGATTTCCATGACTTTGCTCCAAAAAGGAGGACAGACATGATACTGATGTTAAAAATTTATATTTTTGTGTCAGTCCCAATCATGCTACTTCTCCAAATCGTTTCAGGTTTATAAAAGTTGTTTGCTGCTTTTGATACTTGTTGCTTGATATCTAGCATAGTGTCAACATCATTGCACATCCCTACATAGCATCACCATGCAAAATTGCAGGCTTAAATTTAGATGCCACTTTTGAAAATTTAACCACACAGATATTCACCATTTTTCAATTCCACCATTCACCAAATTTAGCCATATGCCATTTGCTATTTTCTCCAACTTTTTTATTTAAAAAATAAAAATAATTTAAAAATTCCATAATCACAACCAAAAAGGTGAGTTGCACTGTTTCTACTTAATCCTAATTAACATTTCTTTTGCAAATCAGTTATCCAAATTAGAGGTCTGAGTCCAAATTGAGGTAATTAGGAGCACCAGAGTGAACAATCACTTCTAGGCCCTCTATGGCAGTAGTTCTCAACCAGGAATACGTGTATCCCTGGGGGTACGCAGAGGTCTTCCAAGGGGTCCATCTACTCATCTAGATATTTACCTAGTTTTAAAACATACATAAAAAGCACTAACAAAATCAGCCCAGACTTCAGAGAAGCCCCCAGCCCAGAGCCCTTCAAAAAGTTCTGGAAAGTCAAAACATATGTGATTTTATATGTTTATTTGAATGCTGTTTACCAAATAAATACATTGATGTTGCTATATTAGTCGTCTATAATTCATTTAGTACAAAAATCTGGGTTACTGTGGTGAAAATAGTGTATCAAGCCTTGGTTCAGGAATTATTCCCCCCTCCACCCCCTTTATACCACTGATTCCTGTGGGAAAAGTGGTTTCAACTTACAATGCAATTCTGAGGAACAAATTGTGTCGTAAGTCCGAGGACTCCCTGTACACTGAAATGTAAGTACAATATTTATATTCCAATTGATTTATTTTATAATTATGTGGTAAAAACGAGAGGGTAAGCAATTTTTCAGTAATAGGGTTGTGCTGTGACACTTTTGTATTTTTTATGTCTGATTTTGTGAGCAAGTAGTTTTTTTAAGTGAGGTGAAACTTGGGGGTATGCAAGACAAATCAGCTTCCTGAAAGGGGTACAGTAGGCTGGAAAGGTTGAGAGCCACTGCTCTATGGAGTTACATGCTGATTCCTATTCACTGGCAGGATTAAAGACAGTTCGGATGCACAGCTGAGGAATGAAGGCATTTCTAGAATCTTACTCTATTTCATAGCCAAAAATAACTAACATTCTCAACAGATTTTCAAAAGTTCTTATTTGTCAATCTGGGTTATTTATTTCTGTTATAACCTCTTGTGTCTGAAATACCCCTGGCTGTCTGGACTAGCAATAATCTTTTTGATTACTGTATATTCCAGAAGGCTTCTAATATAGTAGAAAACCTATGTTCCGTGTTCCCTTCTTGTTTATAGTTTCTCCAGCAGTCTTTTTTATGGATCTCTTCACGACCCTTTGTTTTTAGACAGGCAGAATAAAATGTATGGGGCTGATCTTCAACTGGTGCAAATTGGCATAGCTCAACTGAATTCATATGATGATTTACAACAGCTGCGATACTGGCCCATATATCTTATAGTGTACCTCTTTCATGTAGTTACAAGTAATAGAATTACACCTAGTGCACCCAAACTCAGACAGATCAACATGTTCCAAAATAACATATAAAACTACCCCCATTTGGTCATGAAATACTCTGAGTTAGATTAAAAATCTACTGTTTTGTATGTTTTACCTGTAAATATATTTGGACACAATTTGAAATAACGTAGTTTCTTAGAACACTGACATTCCAGAGTATAAATGTTTTATTCCTTCTTTTTGTTGAAAAACATTTATTCAGGAAGCATGAGTGCAAAGGAATGTTTTTAAGTCTAGACATGCCTCTTATCAAAGCAAGGATGCATTCCACATTACAAACTAATTGTTTATGCGTTATCCTATTTTCCTCCATTTGTTTAATCATCCATTGATTAAGGCAGGGGTGGGCAAACTACGGCCCGCAGGCTGGATCCGGCCCACAAGCCGTTTTAAGCTGGCCCGCGAGTCACACCATGCGGCTCGGCCCCGCTTCGGCTGGGGCGCTGGGTCGGAGGCTGCACCACGCACGCAGCTCCTGGAAGCCACAGCATGGCCCCGCTCCGGCTCCTATGCACTCCAATGGGAGCTGCAGGGGCAGTGTCTGTGGATGGGGCAGTGTGCAGAGCCACCTGGCCAAGCCTCCACGTAGGAGCCGGAGAATGGACATGTCGTTGCTTCCTGGAGCCGCTTGAGGTAAGCGCCGCTCGGAGCCTGCACCCGAGCCTCACCCCACGCCCCAACCCTGATCCCCCTCCCACTCTCCAAACCTCTCGAGCCTAGCCCGGAGCACCCTCCTGCACCCCAACCCTCTCATCCCCAGCCCCACCCCAGAGCCCGCACCCCCCGCCGGAACCTGCACCCTTTCCCACACCCCTGCCCCAGCCCTGATCCCCCTGCCACCCTCTGAACCCCTCAGTCCCAGCCCAGAGCATTCTCCTACACTCCAAACTCCTCATCCCCAGCCCCAGCCCAGAGCCCACACCTCAACCCCAATTTTGTGAGCATTCATGGCCTGCCATACAATTTCTATTCCCCTCTGTGGCCCTCAGGCCAAAAAGTTTTCCTACCCCTGGATTAAGGTCTTCTGGGTTGAAAACATCTGAGCCAAAGCCATAAACAGATATAAAGTTTTATCCATCTTCATTATCTTGTTGATCTTATTCTATGTGTGAAATGTTTGGCTCTAATCAGGCTGTCCTCTGGGTTAATTTAGGATAATAATCCCAGGGATCTGGTGTTTATCAAAGATTTTTCCAACCTAATCCAATAACATTCTTCTTTACTTCCCCTAAATACAGTAGGGATCTAAGGTTGGCCACTCAACAGTTTTGGGTTAGATTATATAAATACAACCCTAAAGCTTCAAATGGTATTTGTAACACATTCTTTTAAATGTTAGGCCACTTCAAAACCCAAAGAAATTTCATTATGGCTATATGAATTCTTATTATGTAAAATGTCTGACACCTGAATAGAAAACATCAAAACATAATACAAGGCTGACATTTCATTTGTCTTGTGCTGCTTCTCTCCAACCACTTTACAATGTATTTGAAGTTTGGAGTTTCTGAAGGAGGTCCAGGAAATCCGTTTTATGAACATCTACAAAGTTATTGGTAATCTGGGTTTCTAATTACCATGAAGATACAGAAATATTAGAAGTACAGTCACCATTTGATTGTCCTATTGGGAGTACTTCTGTATTTTGTAGATTAAACATGTATTTTAGCATGGAATGAATCTTTCTAATCCCAGAATAACCTTGGAACCAATGTTAGGGGCTTAGTAAATAATGATAGCAAATCTAGATTTATTACAATCTGATACATATTATGTTCTTTAGTAAAAGCTTTGTGGGTAAAATTCAAGCCAGATTCAATGGAAGTTTTGCCATTGACTTCACCATAACCAAGATTTCACCTATAATTTCAATACAATATTTACTCTAACCAGCCTTACTAGTTGCTCAATGGCTAAAGCAAAAAAGATATACCTGCTTTTTTTTTTTTTTTTTTTTTTAATTTACTGCCAAATTCTGCTGCCAGATGCACTGGGTTAAATCTTGAGTAAATGAGAGCAGAATAAGACCCTTAAAGAGAAGTTCCCATTAACCAAAGCCTCTGGCTACAAGGCTATTGTATAGTGCAGAAATCCAGTTAAAATGTGGGGTCAAACCTCGTGTATTTTTCTAAACATACAAATAAAAACAGACATGTAACCTACTCAAAATTCTGTGTATCCTGATTGGGCTGAACAGATGAGGTTTGCAATTCATCTGAAATTTATGTCTGTCTATGGTTACAGCTTATTTCAGACACATGTATATCTAAGGCTGTAGAAAATAACATTAAATCATACTATATTTGGGAAATTAGTACATTACCATTTAACTAAAGACTATATCATAGTGCATTTGAGCATGGGGGAAGTGTTATGGTTGGGCATTCAACCTTATCTTTTGTGTTTTCTGGTTTCTCAGCACCTAATCATTCAGCCATAACTTTGCGTTAACATATTTTTTGGCATATACATTTGTATTTTGTTGGCCAGCCACAGGGAGTTATGAGACAAAAGCACACCAATCAGGGTATTACAGCCTAAACTAGGGTGCTTCTCTTGTTCGTAAAATTACTTGCAGAAGGCTATTGCTTTGCTTGTTTTCTGTATTTTTTCTTTCATTCTCTCATATTTTTTTTACTGAAATGTCCAACATGATGTATTAAAAAAAAAAATGCAAAACCCCCTCACAACGGTAATTCTGATAACTTGTCAGAAATGTTCTACATGTAGCATTCCTCCCACCATAGGAATCCACTCAAAAGCTAGTACAGTCTCAGGTTCTATTATCTATACCAGTGGTAGACAACCTGTGGCCCGTCAGGGTAATCCACTGGCGGGCCACCAGTTTGTTTACATTGACCGTCCGCAGGCAAGCTGCCTGCAGCTCCCAGTGGTCGCGGTTCACCGTTCCTGGCCAATGGGAGTTGTGGGCCGCGGGGATGTGCTGGCCGCCACTTCCCGCAGCTCCCATTGGCCAGGAACGGTGAACCGCGACCACTGGGAGCTGCGGGTGGCCGTGCCTGTGGATGGTCAATGTAAACAAACTGTCTCGCAGCCCACCAGCGGATTACCCTGACAGGCTGCAGGTTACCCACCACTGATCTATACATTGAGACCCTCTATCATGCTGTCTGGCTTGGCTCACAACTGAGAGTGCCAATCTCAGGTCAGACTGTCAAAAAGTAAGGCAGACACCCCAAACTGGTGGTATAGTCCATACCAGGGGCTCTCAACCTTTTCAGATTACTCTGCCCCTTTAAGGAGTCTGATTTGTCTTGCATACCCCCAAGTTACACCTTACTTAAAAACTGTTTGCTTACAAAATCAGACAAAAAATATAGAAGTGTCATAGCACAACACTATTGCTGACAAATGGCTTACTTTCTCATTTTTACTATATAATTATAAAAAAAATCAATTGGAATATAAATATTGTACTTACATTTCAGTGCACAGTATACAGAGCAGTTTAAATAAGTCATTGTCTGTATGAAATTTTAGTTTGTACTGACTTTGCTAGTGCTTTTTATGTAGCCTGTTGTAAAACTAGGCAAATACTTAGATGAGCTGATGTACCCCCGGTGTACTCATACTCCTGGTTGCGAACCACTGTTTTATAATTAGATTTCACTAAGCCAGTTAACAAATATGCACTCCTGGATCACTATACCAGTATTACCATGGAGTCACAGGGTACGTCTTCACTACCCGCCGTATCGGCGGGTAGCAATCGATTTATCCGGGATCGATATATCGCGTTTCGTTAAGACGCGATATATCGATCCCCGAACGCGCTCACCATCGACTCCGGAACTCCACCAGAGTGAGCGGCGGTAGCGCAGTCGACGGGGGAGCCGCGGCCATCGATCCAGCGCCGTCTGGTAATTCGATCCAAGATACTTCGACTTCAGCTACACTATTCGCGTAGCTGAAGTTGCGTATCTTGGATCGATCCCCCCCCCCCAGTGTAGACCAGCCCAAAGACAGTCGCCTTATGCTCTCCAGCCTATCTTGCCACCCAGACAAACTGGACTTTGTGATAAAAGGTTATATAAACCAAAAGTTGCATCACATTAGGTTACTCCCAATCCCAAAGGATCAGTCACTTACTGCAAATCAGTTAGTACTCTGGATCTTACACCAAAAACAATGCTGGTAGCCAATTCTCTTGTAAACTAACTAAAGATTTGTTGGCTAAGAAAAAGAAACGAGAGAGCTATTGAGAGGTTAAAGCAGGTAAAATACATTAACATGTGAGTCAAAGTTTGTAAATCCAAATGACAGCAGAGATATTAAACTGATAAGAACAGATAGTAATCTGCTATTTTTCCAAAAGTCTCTCAGGGCTACCCAGAATAACTCTGGGGATCTCTGCCTTGCATCTGGAATGCTTCCTTGTAAGTTCCCAAACAATTCAGAGATGAGGATCTTTCCTTGAATCCATCTTTTATATCTTCTTCATACAGACAGCAAACTGACAGTTTCTGTACTCATGTGGACCTTCCCCTGTTGGCTGTGCATGAGGAATGCAGATTAAGTCTGCATCTGAAGAAGTGAGGCTTTTTAATCCACGAAAGCTTATGCCCAAATATATCTATTAGTCTTTAAGGTGCCACTGAACTCCTTGTTGTTTTTGTGAATTCCCATTGTGAACTCAATGGTCTTTGCTTTGAAGTTAGCACTAGTCTTTGATGAGTAATTTAGCTATAAAGATATACATAATGCAAATGCCTGCCATTACCTAGGAATAGATAAGTGAGAACAATACTGGTAACATGCCATTAGTTTTCATGAAGTTCTAATATCTGAATACACTCTTTATTAACACACCTTTGATCTAGGGTTATTTAACCACAGGGTGTACATAATGTAGAAAGAACGAGGAGTACTTGTGGCACCTTAGAGACTAACAAATGTGTTTGACGTTCTTTTTGCTGATACAGACTAACACGGCGACCACTCTGATAATGTAGAAGTAATGTAACAGCAAACCTCAGGATATAGACAGCTGAAATCAATACAATCAACACCTCCTTCAATCTCTATTAGCATAGGAGTGAATTAGTTTGAAAACATACTAACACTTAACACTTCTTTGATATTCACATACAAGTGAATTGTCCTGTGGCTTTGACTTGAGCTGGTCTGTCAGCATCACACCCTCCATGCTGTGAAAACACATTTAAAGATGGATTCCAGAGCTAAATGTGCAGTTAGGAAAGTTCTATCATCATGGTATTACTAGACCCTCATGGATGTTGTGAGGATATATCAATTGAAGTTTGTGAGGTGCTCAAATACTACAATGATGGAGGTCACATGAACAAGTAAGTACACGGGTAGATAAATAGACTCATGATAGAGAGATACATGCAGTAGGTAGACAGCACAGGACTTCCGCAGAGATGACTCTGGGCCTCAGACAGGTTTGCTAACATCTGAGTGGTCTTGAGTGATCTGCAAATTGTAGGGAATGAACTCGCTGCCCATTCTTCAGGCAGTAAGGTGGAGGGACAAAACCATCCTGCTCTGAAAATCTACAAAATGGTTTTCTTTTCACCCAGGTTTCCTCCCATGGATTTTTCTTCAGGAGAGGACAATTTAGTTTCTTTCTTTTACCAAGTTATATAAAGTAGCCACCAGATAAGCTGCTTGTTTCCCTAGCTCATTATGCAGAAAAGCGGCTTCATGTTAGTAAACCAGCCGCAAATTAAATGTAGTAATAGTAAACACAAAATCAACCAGAGCTTAGAAGTGAAGTTAATCTTACTGGCAGCTTTTCTTTGTAGAGCCACAATAATTCTGTAGCACATTGGAGTAAACTTCTGTGGCACAGCAATTCCTCATCCATTTTTTGATTGCTATGACAAAGCTACAATGCATATCATTTACAGCTGCCTTTTTCTACATCAATAAAATTCACTCTTGATTACAACATACTAATCTCTGCATACACCTAATTAATCCAAGAATTGACAGCGAAGTCATATATCAAACATGGAAAAACATGGAAATGTTTATATATATAAAATTTAATTCCTGTGGCTGGTTCTGTAGAATCCCAACATTTTATATGGAGAATGACAGATTCTATTTCTCTGCAGCTGACGTCACCTACGACTCATGCACCGCAGTCATCCTATAAAAATCTAAACTAGGAAAAGCTTAGCAATTTATAGACCGTTCTTGGTGGAGGTTGGGGAAAATGCAAGCATTCATATTCTCCTTCTAGAAACAATAGGCCAGATTCTCAGCTTGTGTGAATGCATGTGGCTCCACTGAGATCAATGGTGCTATGCCAATTTATGCCAGCTAAGGAGAACTTGACCCAGTACTGCTATTTCTTAATTATATTGGGATAATCTCTGAAAGTTGTACTCAGGCAAAACTCCAACTGATGTCAGTTGGCTTCGTTGAGGGTCTGGCACAAGTACCACTGAATACAGAGTTGAGCCTGAGTAAGACATGTAGCATGTGCCTGTTGTTTTAAATAATTTCTAATAAGTGTTTTCTCTTCTGCTCCTTCCGTTAGTACAGGTTGAACCTCTCTAATCTGGCACTCCCTGGTCCAGCAACATCCATGGTCCAGCATAGGCGCCAATTCCATGGGTGCTCCGGGGCTGAAGCACCCACGGGGAAAAATTAGTGGGTGCAGAGCATCCACTGGGGCCAAGCTCCCACCTCTGCCCCCTTCGCCTCTTGCACACCGGTGGCCCCATGCTTACCGGAGGGAGGGGGAGGACCAGGGGCTGGCGACTGGGAACCCAGGTGAGGGGCTGGCGGCTGGGATCCCAGGTGGCAGTGGGGCCCCCGGGCGGGGGGCCACGCTGGGTGCAAAGCCTGGGTGTGCTGCAGCAACCTGCCACACCCCTACTTCTCGCGCCTATGGAGAGCCTCTGGCATTTTGCATTGATCTCCCATGGTTTGGCAAATTCTCTGGTTTGGTCAGGTCCCGAGGGTGCCAGACTAGAGAGGTTCAACCTGTAGTCTCCTGGCATCTAAGCTCTTAAGTTTTATTTTGTGCCTCTAGCCAAGCCAAGTGACCAGGAGTGACTGGCATTAGTATCTGGTGACAGATACTAACTAAAATATATGCATAAAAATGAATAAACACCCCTTCAGACAAAGTTCTCTTTCTGTGTGAATATATTTTATAAATGGTAGGGAGAGGGTGGATAATACGTTCCCTAAAGATACCATCGGTGGAGGCTTTTCACTCCTGGGCCTCAGATGGGATTGGCTAGATAAATATCCCCCTAGTCAAATATCAACTAAAAATATTTGGTTAAATTTGGCTTGCCAAATGTTTGCTGGTATTTATTAGGTTTAGCAAACTATTTGGTTCACCCATGTCTGGTATTGTAAGTGGGTGTATATGTTTTAGTTAGTTTGTATAACAAATGGTAGGATAAATCATAAGGCTAGACAAAAGACATAGCAACTCCAGCCAGGCTGTGAGTATCAAAAGACCAGTAGAGAAGGACTGAAAGGCATAGAAGAAAAAGCTGCAGGTTGAGTAAAAAACTTAAGAGCTCTGACATCCATCACAACTTGCCAACCCATTAAATATTAGACACATTGTGGGTAATATAAGAAAAGCAATTGTAATATGTTTTAACACACTTAAAGGTTAAACACTGCATGCAAAGTAAATGAAATAGAAATTGTCAGACACTAAACAGTTAAACACCAGAAAGTAAGGAAATTAGTTTCCACTGCAACCCATAACTCAATCACATTGCACATATGCAGAGAGCAGTTAAAGAGAGCACCGTATTCTGTAAGATAATCATACGTACATGCAATATGGCCAAGTTACAGCTGCTGTGGGAATGACAAATTTGTATTTCTTTTGTTTAAAATATTAACCCAAACGTTACATTCACATGGCAGCAGGGGAAGGGATTGCATCTATTATTTAAAGGTATACCCCCAAAGTGTATATAAAGTAATACTTCCATCTTTGAGTTATGATGATGTGAACAACCAATTAAAAGTATCAAGTCTTGTGGTTTATGATGTCACTAGAAACTTCCAATGGAATTACTGACTTATTAAAGGATATTGTAGTGAGGCACAGTAGCCTTCCTCTGAACCTGAGACGGAGGGACCATTACAGATAAGGTTTTCCTCTATTACATACTTGTCCAGGTCATTTATTATGACAGCTGTGATGGACAGACCTTAATATTAATGCAAAATGATATTAATAAAGTTATTATCATTTTTGTTATGACATTAAGCTTGCCTGCGTCTTTACTGATGCTTAGGATATATATTTATCATTCCTTTCATACATATGGTGCTTGGAGAAAAGTACTTCCTTCCCATGCATATATTTTTTGTTTATTTAATTATATTAAATATTCAGGCTAACCAAAGGAATTCTGCATTGTCACCCTGGAGACAAACAAATGTCAGGAAAATAGTTCTCCTTAGCCATAAAACCATGTTTATTACCCATAAGAATGTCTCATTTAAACTAAAACACCTCCGTTTACATAAAATATCAGTTTGGTACAAACTTAATCCTCACTCACGAAACAAATTCATGATTTGGGAAAAGACTTGATTGTGACAAGAATGTAGGGTTGTGTTATTAGAGCAATATGTCTTGATGCAAAGTGAACTTTTTTCATGCTCCCAAGAAAAACTTATAAATAAAGAATTTTAGATATATCCTTGTTGAAATTAATTTTATGATTACTCCAAATGCTTCATTCAGAAATATCTCTAGGAAAAACATATGTAGCTGGAAATCTTTTAAACCTTTGTTCATTTTTTAAATGTTGAAATGCCAAAGCATTTTGAATGGCACATTTGCAAATATTTTAACTAAATACAAGTGTCTAATGTAATTTCCTAATATCATTGCTGTGTAAATGGTAAAATGCTTTATGTACCAGCCTGGAGCCTAATGATCTTGCTAAAATAATTACTAATGTAAGAAGCCGTTTAAGTTCAGAATAGTTATATTAATGGGGAATTAATTATTACTAGCAGTACTCAAGTTACTCCCTCTCTCAACTCAGGAAAACAAGAACAATCATCTCTCTAAAAACTGTTTTAAAGAATCAACAACTTCTTTAATAACTATTTAAGCTAAGGACTGTTGAAGAAATCATTAATTTTAAAAAGATTGTTTTTGAGAACTAAAAAACTTTTTATAAAAAACAGAAGTGCTTGGACTCTTTAAAACAGTATTTTCATTTCCTGTTGAACTCTAATCAAGCTAAAGAAATTTCTCAGAAATTGAATAAATAAAGAGATAAAACTCTAACTTTAAAGATATTCTTGAGAATCTCCCATGACAAAGACAAAGGAAATACATCTGTCAATAAATAATTATAACTCTAATGCACATATACATGAACAAACTACAGAGGGTCCTGTGGCACCTTTGAGACTAACAGAAGTACTGGGAGCATAAGCTTTCGTGGGTAAGAACCTCACTTCTTCAGATGCAAGAAGTGAGGTTCTTACCCACGAAAGCTTATGCTCCCAGTACTTCTGTTAGTCTCAAAGGTGCCACAGGACCCTCTGGGAGCATAAGCTTTCGTGGGTAAGAACCTCACTTCTTCAGATGCAAGAAGTGAGGTTCTTACCCACGAAAGCTTATGCTCCCAGTACTTCTGTTAGTCTCAAAGGTGCCACAGGACCCTCTGTTGCTTTTTACAGATTCAGACTAACACGGCTACCCCTCTGATACATGAACAAACTACATATTCATAAGATGAAGAGGCTCCTAAGGGCAACCCATGGAGGTACTAAGCCAATCTGAACCTAAACAAGCCCGAAATCTGTGCATTTTCTAATCATTTCATGGAAATAGGAAAGAGAAGAATATAAAAAAACCTCAGAAGTGAGCATCCCTCTCACTCATACACCCTCTGCTACTCTGCTTAACAGCAAGCACTCATCAACTTATCCTGTCAAACTTTTCAAGCAGGCTGCCACAGAGAAATAAGAAAAACAGAGAAGACTCAAGAAAAAAACAGCCATAGGAAACCACCCCAAGACTTCAACATGGATTGGTGAGAGAAGTTAACTAAGGCACTGCCAACGATTAGATTTAAACTCTAGTAATGATTTTACTGGGATATGGAAATCCTGTTGTTTTTAAGATGACAAGTTTCTCCTGTTAATCACCAATGGTTAGACCATGTATTCTTGAAAAGGAGATGGGACTAAATACTGGTAAACAGCAAAATAGTGGGATTTAATTGGATTTAAGATTCTTAATATTTGTAATTGGCCTGACTTAAGAAAGCTCCTTAAGTGGCTCCTTCTATTTCAATATTTTCTTCCATTTCATAGGATTTAGTTAGATTGTTTACTTTGCCCTGTTATAAACTACTTGATTATTAATAATAACCGACAGGAGCCATCTGCCCTTTAACAAGTTCTGTTGCCCAATTATAAACAGCTTAAGTATCTATGAGATACTAAATTGGGCTCACAATAAATTTCAGAAGCAATATACTTAGGCTTAGAAGGATTAGATTTATCTGTAAACACTGGTAAATATCAATTTCATGGTACACACACAACCCAATGAAAAAATATTTCTATCTACAGTAATCAAAATTTACAGATCGGCAAAGGGAGAAAAATGCTACTTGAGAACTTATTAGAGCTTGATTTAAGGATACTTACACTATAGATTTTGACATGAGCAGCTGACAATTTGTGTTTTAAGTTCTAATGCTTTAACTTTTTGAATTTCAATGTCTACTGCCCTTACATAATTATTGTCTGACTCCCCGCTATTGCTTGACCACTCCATAATTTCTCACAACTGTGAAAATTTAAATTGATAAAAATAAAAAACTTAAAATTAAACATTGATCTCATCCATCAAAATGATAAAAAAAATTAAAATTGAATTCTGTCAAGCCTAAATATACGTTCGTCTTCACTTACTAAAGAAAAGTCCTCAGAGGCAGCCCACTCTCAAAGGTGTCATCTCTGCTAAAAGCTCTCCACAGACAGGCATACAGAAGAGATTGTAACAGACATAACCAGTTTATCATTTGTGCCGTATTGTTTTGTTTGATGTTTTCTTTTCCTTTCTTTAATAATAAAATAGCCAGTGTTAATAACTATGATTATTTTGCTTGGATGTAATCATGGTTTCCCTTAAGGTACACTTCTACCCCAATATAACGCGCCCCGATATAACACAAATTCAGATATAACGCGGTAAAGCAGCGCTCCGGGAAGAGGGAGGGGGCTGCGCACTCCGGCGGATCAAAGCAAGTTCGATACAACGTGGTTTCACCTATAATGCGGTAAGATTTTTTGGCTCCTGAGGACAGCGTTATATCGGGGTAGAGGTGTATGTAGAAGAACCTCTGTGGCTAAACTAATGGGAGTCACACCTCTGAGTTGGCAGTACAAGGAACAATTAATAAGAGTTGCCCTCCCATTTTCTATTTCTCAAAACTAAATATTTTTAGTCATTTTAAAAATAAAGTTACTCGGCACCCAACAACTAAAATGACCCTTTCTATTCCATATAGTATTAATGAACTATAATAGCAGTTTCATTTTCATTTTCATTTGTATAAGCCTGTTATAGGCTCCTATGTATTATACAACTACTAAATTGAGGAACGAATCTAATCTTTTACATTCAGGGGCTCCTTTGGCACACACACTGATATTTTTGTTTAAACATCTGACCTTGCTAGATGGAAATGAGACCGGAATTTCCCTATATAAGCCATATTCTGAACCACCTACCTAGACATTATTTAATTCCACCTTCAAAAGAACAGACTAGCTGTAAAATTGTCATTATGGCCTTATTCCATGTAATCTAGGACAGTCTGTACAGCATGAGCAGACCTTGGAGCAGTACTGGAAAATTTTCCTCTAAACTTAAAAAAAAATTATGATATGGTCTGGAAAGGTTTAATCCTTTCAAATGGATTTTAACCAGGATATAGTCTCAAGTCTATGGCTTCCAAATGTGACAAATCTGACAGCTATTTAAGCATAGTATATTGTTGCAGTACAGCACACTAGTTCTCCAATTACACCCCCTGCTTCAGGCAAGGACCTGGTATCGTGATTTTAAAGCATAAGTAAATATCTAGATAAAAAGAAAAATAACCTAAAATGAAGATGTAGTATCAAAACCTTTCCTTCACAAAACAGAGGATCACATTTTTAGATCTCAGATGAGATGTTTGACTTGAACCTGTTTCAATTCTGCTCTGTGAGGAGTATGGAACTTTCCTCTCCTCTCATCCTACTAGGCCATGGTCTCTTGTTTTATCAGTGACCTTATGTGAGGACACTAATGCATTCCGGTTATTGTCTATTAAGGTAAAATGTTCCTTCTGCTATGCCTGTGAGAGAAGCACTAATGAAACAATGAAACTTATTACTTATGTTAATGGTACACAAAATTTACTATTATTCCATCCTTAATTTTGTTTGATGTCTAAGTTTTAGTATTTAAAGAGACACTGCCTACTTGTTTTAGCTTAAGATATACAGTATTCCTTTGGTTCCTTTCCACAGTTTTATTCTGGAGCTTTATTTTAATTTACCTTTAATAGTTTTTAAGACATACCTTACTTGCTCCAGTCTCTCTTTCTCCCCTTCCCCACCAGCAGGACAATTGAGATTGTGTTCATGTGTCTGTGTGTGGGACACATGCACGTAGCTGTCAAATCCCTAAAGCACTGAGCACAACAATGCACTGGGTCTGCCATTATTGTATGCAGTATTGTTGTAGCCGTGTCAGCCCCAGGATATTAAAGAAACAAGGTGGGTGAGGTAAGATCTTTTATTGGACCAACTTCTGTTGCTGAGAGAAACAAGCTTTGGAGCTTACACAGAAACTCTTCTCTCTTACGAACAGAAGTAGTCCAATAAAAGATATTGCCTCACCCACCTTGTCCCTCTGTTTAATTTTATACTTTTTGTGTGTTCAGATTTTATTAAACAATATTTTTGGCATGTCTCTTCTGTCTCTACTAGCAGCACCCCCTTCTTTGCTGGTTCCTGGAAGATTCCTAGAGGTGAGGGAAGAGTGAGACTTCCTCATGAAGATTTTTTAGGTACAGACGGCATTATAAGGAGGTAATGAGCTGGCAGGGAGATGAGGCAGACTCGCTGAGCAAGGGCAGTTGTAAAACGGGTAAAGCGCTACTAAAGGAGAATGGCAGCATTTTACATCCACTTTGCACTGGTATAAATGACTATACAAAATGCCAGGTAATGAGGAATCAGGCCCATGGGATTTGACTCTTCTGGACATAGATCTGGCCCCACATTAGCATCCAATCCAGTACAAGTACAAGCATCCAATCCGTCTTATTATTGAAGAAAGAAAATTCCTCTACAAGGAAATTATTTTGTATTGTAGTAGTACCTAGAGGCCACAGTCTGGGATCAGGGGTCCGCTGTTAGGCACTGTACATTTTTATAATGAAAACACATTCCCATTTTCAAACCTCTTTCTAGGTGGCAGCAGCCTGCGTTGACCAGACTATCCACCACTTGCAACAGTTCCACTGAAAGGGTTTTCTTTTCTTCCACAATAGTCAGTTTTAAAAACGCAGCAATTACTTAGCCTGTGAAAACATTAATCACCACTGGCACGCTCATCTCTTTGACACACATTCCACCTCCACAAATAATCGTTATACCAAGATGACCTGGAAGGATGTTGAATGGATGGATGTTGAGAGGAAGTTTAGAAGGCACAGAGAGAAGGATGGTCATAATATATTACTAGATCATTAATAACTGACCACTGGCTGCGAAGTTAGGAAACTTGATCCCTTATAGCAATCTGTTAGACCAAACTTATTAACGGGTGCAACCCAACAAATAATTTAAGAGGATTTTAAAAAAAAAATGTATGTTGCTTCTCACAGTTTAAAGCAAAACAGAAATTGTTTTTATTGACATTTGGTCAATTTTTTAACAGTGCCCAAATGTCTTAGGAGCCTATGCCACATTTTCAAAACTGATTTAGGTACTTAGGAACCTAAGTCCAATTGTCTTTCAATGAGACTGTCTTTTTTGAAAGTTTTATCCACTGCTGCTCAACTGCTGTTTGATTTTACATTCAAACCCTTATTTTATTTTGGTTTTGCTTTCTTCCAACCTAAAATGGATTAGTGTTATGTATACTATCTTTAAGGCCTCCACTGAGATCATCTCTATATAATGGGAAATTTTATAACATCATTTTGGACTACGCAAAAATCTCTTGCATGTTTTGATACTCAGCCATTGGCAAAGATACTTTTCTTCACACATGACAGGTATAGCTATAAACAAAGTGGCACATAAACCACTTTGTGGTTGGAAGCATTAGTCTTTGTGTCACAAACCCATAATTCTCCATTTCAAGCTAATGGAATTTATCAGCTCCTTTGGGGTACTGTCAAGTTAAAAAATTAATTACACAAAAATAGAGTAATTACCCCAAACTGGAACCTTTTCCTTTATTAGGATGGGCAGCTTGTCACCTCATATATGCTCTGAAGTAAGGTTTTGCTAATTTGAAGAATCCCTAGAATTTCTTAGTGTTTCTCAGTAATATACTAAGATACCAGGATGGGTCATTTTACTCTTCATATTTCATTAAGGGTGATATTAGGTTTTTTGAAAAGGAAAAAATTATTCTGCCTTTTAATGATGTAATCTTAAAACCTATCCAGCGATTTTTCTTTCAGAAATATCCAGCGTATACTCAGAGAGTTGGATTGCTTGAGGAATTAGAAATGAGCTATAATGACTCTCTTCTCCAAGTGGCTGGTTCAAATCCAGCCCAGGATTGAAAGGTATCATCTGAAGGCTGTTGGGTGTTTGTTGGATCCCCTGGGAAAATATCCATAACTGGCACTAATTTGCTGGCAACCTAGTTAGCTGTTTCAGCAGAGAGAAGAAGAATTGAATGGCCACAGGGGATTAACTCTCCTCTTCCTTCTAGAACAGTTAGGTGAGAAGGGGTGGGCCGTGTGTGTATGTGTTGGCGAGCAGTGCTACTGTGTGTGAGGCTTGGTCTACACTAGCAACCTATGTTGGTATAACTGTTGCTCAGAAGTGTGGAAAATCCACACCCCAAGCAACGCAGTTATACGGGGGGTGGGGGGAGGGGGCCGAGTCTGGCCGCGGCCCCGCTCTCCCCGGCCGGCCGGAGCGCTGGGAGGAGGACGGAGAGCCCGGCCACGGCCCCGCTCTCCCTGACCTGCTGGAGCGCCGCGGAGAGGGCAGCGAGCCCGGCCGCGGCCCCGCTCTCCCTGACCGGCCGGAGCGCTGCAGGGAGGGCGGCGAGCCCAGCCGGGGCCCCGCTCTCCCCAGCCGGCCAGAGCGCCGCGGGGAGGGCGGCCCTGCTCTTCCCGGCCAGCCGGAGCACCGGGGGGAGGGCGGCGAGCCCGGCTGCGGCCCCACTCTCCCCGGCCAGCCAGAGCGCCGGGGGAGGGTGGCAAGCCCGCAGCGGCCCCGCTCTCCCTGACCGGCCGGAGCGCCGCGGGGAGGGCAGCGAGCCCAGCCGGGGCCCCGCTCTCCCCGGGTGAGCGCCGCCCCCCTCCAGGTACTGCCCCAAGCACATGCTTGGAGGGCTGGTGCCTGTAGCCGGCCCTGGTTATACCAACCTAACTCCTGGTGTATACAGCGCTATGTCGATGGGACATAGCTACCGCCTCTTGGGGAGGTGGATTACCTATGCCGACAGGAGAAGCTCTCCTGTTGGCATAGGTAGTGTCTTCATTAAAATGCTACAGCAGCTCAGCAACATTGGTGCAGTTGCGCCATTGCAGCATGTTAAGTGTAGACAAGCCCTAAGTGAGTATAAGAGATGGGGATAAGGTGAAGCGGGGGAAATACACAGGCGACAAGTAAGAAGAAGATCTGAGGAAATTAAAGAATATACAGGAAAGAAATAAGAGGGAGGTGGGAGGACAGAAAAAAATATATTGAAGGAAAGCAGACACTGAAAAAGACAGAGAAAAAGAGATACCACATACAGCATATAGAATCTTTAAGTAGGGTGACCAGATAGCAAGTGTGAAAAATCGGGACAGAGTGTGTGAGGTAATAGGTGCCTATATCAGAAAAAGCCCTGAATATCGGGACTGTCCCTATAAAATCGGGACATCTGGTCACCTTGTCTTTAAGTGACTGTCAGAAGGAAGCTGGCCCTCTGAAAGCATCTGGGGCCCAGCCTACCTCTGACAGGCTCCACAAGGGGAAATGAGGCAGCTCAGGTTCACCTGGAAGTAGTTAACTCACTGAGTAACTGGGAATAAGTTAATTAGGCAGGGAAGCCTCTGGGCATGATAAAAGACTACAGGAAGTGGAACGGGGTGCAACAAGGGTCTGAGAAGAATTGGTTCTGGCTGTTCCAAACAACCCAATGGAGAGGATGGGGCTGGGTTCCCACACCCACTCCAGCCAAGTGCTTTGGAGAAGAAGGCTTGAAACCCAGGAGACCTAGGGTTGTCTAGCTTCCACTAGCACTATGGGGCTTCCAACTCTCCATTACCCTGAAGGGGGCAGAGGCTGGGTCATAACAAGGACTTGACCAACACCGAATTGACAGTATAAGGGGAAGCTAACAGACCCAGTTCCCATGTTGCAGTGACCCATAAAATTCTACCTTAGCTACAACCTGAACCATTTTGCACGTACTAACTGGGTACTGGGATTTATTTACGGACCCTCACAGGTAATGGTACACAATTCATTTAACTCCAAGCCCTGGGATGTTTTCATATCACAAACACTTCTTCCTATCCCATACTCTTTAAACATGAAGGTGTTCAATGGTGGTAAATGTTGCAGATACCTTACAAAGGACTCTAAAAAACCATGGATTCCCTTCCTTGAAGAGAAGTTGATCAAAAACAACAACAACAAAAACCCCAGGCGCGACACTTTCCTGGCTAAGGTCTCCCTGTGAACTACTCAGGATGAAAAAAATGCACCAACATTACCTCCTGACCTGCAGACACTGTTGTATAATCCATAAAGCATCTCTAACAGTGTTTAGCTTCTAGCGTTAAAATTTCACAAAATATCTTACAGTTACACAGCCATGAAATTATGACTTGTAGAATGGCATCTTGGAAGAGAAATCAGATCAGCTGATTAATATGGACTTTCGAGGAGAGTATTGATATGTTACAGAGATCAGGTATAGCAGAGGTTTATTTTGTTTAAAAATGAAAAGAAGAAAAATTCTAATCAGAAACTTCATTTTACCTAATACATGTAATCAGATTATTTAGATTGGTCCTAACAAAGTATGTGAAGTTGAAACCTTACATGGATCTTTCCTTCACATCTTCTGCCAGCGTCCCATGATCAGAAAGTTAGAGATGGACAAGTTCTATAGACTGCTGTCTCCATTTTCCCTAAAATGTTTCTGTTTGTGGAACAGGACCCTGTAGAGCTTAGGGAACAAAAGCCATCTCATTTTCCTCTTCACAATGTTAGTTCTGTCATCATCCAATGTGTTTAAGATTGTAGTGTACTTAGAAATCCAATCTTTCCCTTCTAATGAAAACATCATGGAAATTAATGTGTGATCAAACATGTAAGGAAAATAATGTGCTATATTGGCAACCTGTGCCACCTTTACTCAGAGTAAGTGAAAGTGCTGAATGCCATTCTCATGCTACCCAAGCACAATAGTGCACAAGTTTTTGATCTGAAAGAGAAATACCTTGCCCTTTGCTTTCTGCATGTAGACTACAATTGGAAAAGTAACTTACTCCATATGCCAGGGACTAGCTCTGTGAATGTCCATGGCTTTCACTATCTTTTTTTTTTTAATCTTTGTCACTATCTGATTCGCACACAAGTTATATGGGACTTTCTTTTTAATAAAACAGCCAATCCAGCAATTCTATTGATTGTGTTACTTGCATTGCTTCACATTACAGTACTACCTCCATCATTTATTGATGTGATCATATGATGCAAAATTTGAAGGGACAATAAAACTTACTGTTTTGAGCCAGGGCTTGAAGCAGGCAATCCAAGCATCCTTCCAAGCTATCTGCTGTGCTGTCAATGGCTGTTATCTTCAGCTTCTTCAAGGCATCACTTAGATTATCTGCTTGGTTAACATGAAGAAGAGAAAAATCAGTGCCCGCATCGATCTGATAGCTAACATGCTTAGAGCACAAGTAGTTACCCTAAGGTAAAGGGCTCCTATTTTAACAAGGAAGGAAGCTGTCTGTGTGCTGAGGATTTAAAGAAGCCTAGAGTCAAAGGTTTTGGATAAACTCAAGCTTTTCTTAATTTAAATATACACTTCCCCTTCTGTGTCTGAGAATGAGATGCCATATTTATAAAATGTCACTGAACAACTTTTTTAACATCAGTATTCCCTCAGTTTAGCTGGTTTGGAAAACCAGCAGCAGTATCTCTGCTTCCATTTTACTTCTTAGAAAAAGAAAATGATGAAAGTGAACTCCTCTTCAATGTTTTCATTCACAGGAAGGGGGGTGGAGGGAGAAGAGAGAAAAAGTAATTGCAAATGCCATTTTCTGCTTAGCTGTAGATTTTTCTGCATACACCAAAGGGTTCCATCTTGGTTATGCACACACAAAGTCCCAGTTAAAAACAAGGGCCAGGCTAAAAGCCTTTTAAATAAGGACATCAAATATAATAGCATAAGCATTGTGTGTGTTGATTACACAAACTGTTACTATTTGCATTCAACTGATCCATAAGGAAGCTTCTGGAAATGAGTCCTACTGTATATATCAGATTATGAAATAACACTTTCCCCCCAAAACACGCAGTGTTGTTTTCTGTGGAGGAACACTTATTCTCATAGAAGTGATTGAGAATACCAGTGCTAGCATCTCAAGTATTCTGTTTATTCAGAGGCAAGGTATAAGTGTTAACAGCTGCAATATAAGTCTTTTCACTTTGCCAGCTGATGACTAACCTCAGTCTGAATGGACTATCCTTTTAAAAAACGAATGGTAATTCAGTTTCCATGCCAACTCAATCAGCAATCAGAGATAGTTACTCAAAATAAGTAACATTAAAAACTGTGTAGTTCTCTACAGTTCTACACTGAGTAATCTAACGGCCCTGACCTGAATCCTGAGGTACAGTGTGGTACAGCTGCTTTGCCCTGCTCTCCTCCCCCCATGCTGGAAAAACAGACTAGCAAGGGACAACAGAAGAAATAAACATTGTAGAACTTGCCCAGGGGCCAAGCAAGGTTTCAAGGCAGGAAAGATATGTAGTGAGGTGACCTGTCTCTTTAAGAGGCAGAGGCCTAGACCTAGCCAGGCCTGTCCAATTAGCCCTGCTTACAACATCTGGGATGGGGTGTGGGGTTATATTAGTAGAACCAGCTGGGGATGGAGGAGCTGATTCTCCTATGAAGAGCAGCAAAAAGTTGCAGAGAGGGGCAGGCAGGCAGGCAGACAGGCAGGCATACTCAGGAAGAGTAAGAGTAAGAGTGAGTGAGATATTTTTGGGGAAAGTAGGCACCACAGGGAACCCTGAGTTTTTGGGGAAAAGACTTCAGTCAGGGAAGGCTTGGGAGCCCACCAGTGTGAAAGACTGGAAGTATGGACTTGAGGGGGATTCTGAAAACTTTATTTTGGGAATGGTTTGATGTTAATAAACTAACCCCCAAGGTGAGGTGTTGATGAACCAGGGAAGAGCTCATCTGATAGTTTGATTTAAGGATAGTTTAAGGAACCCTGAGCTGAAGAAGAGGGAAACTGAAGTGCCTGAAGAATGATGTCAGGCCATGGGTAGGGGGAGGTGCTTGGAGGCAGCTGGCTTGTTCACAACCACAAAACATGTATTTGTTAGATAAACTGTTCAGTGACCAGTGAAATTTGTCAAGAGATCCATTCACAGAGTAATATTTGATCTGCTGTTCTTACTACATCCTAACATTGTGTTCTCTACCTCTTCCTATCCATTTTCTCTTTCTTTTCCCACCTCCCTGCAAATTTCTCCCTATACTGTGGTTCTGTTTTTTTATATCTCTGCTCTCTCTCTCTCCCACCTATCTGCAGGCATCTACTCTCAGCTCATCCAGTTACTGACACAGAGCTTGGAAACTTCAGCAAACACTTAGAGTGGGAGGACTAAATCTACTAGACATAGATACAAAAACTGGGAGCCCCACTGTCTGGAGGCAACACCTAAGTCAAAAGCCTGCCTCCACCCCAGTTTCTGCATAGCTGGGAAAAGAGGAGACTGCTGAAACTGTTACCCGGGTGCCATTCCTAGACTCCACTCAGGGGCTTCATGTTTTATAGAGGTCTCCCTCTAGTAGGTGCCTGATATATTTGAAGCTGTACACTTAAACCTCTCCATGCTGCTTGAAGATTGGAGTGTTCTCTCTCTCGTTGGTTCCCTCCCACCCCAGAACCTGCAATGGGAATTGGGGATGTCTCTCAGCTATTGTACCCATCCCCAAGCTTTCTACTTGCTGCAAATGGGGGGTGTATGTGGTGGTGGTGTTTTATTAATGATTATTATTATCTACTAGTTTCTGCTACTCTAACCCTCCCTTAAGTTTCCATTTTGTGGGGTCCTTCTTACCACTGATCAATTCCACTGTCTACCTCTGCTGTTTGTTATAGCTTCCCTATGCTGCAATGAAGTGAAATTGACCTGATGCTTGCCATTTTCACTGCTGCCCACAGAGATCTGAAGAGCAGCAGCTAAAACTGGTCATTACTCTGATACGGGATGTAAAAGTGTGAGCAGCAACTGTGGCACTAGAGGTTTCTACTTGTAGACTTAGGAAGAGGGTAGTGCATCAGCTATGCTTCGTTCACATTTGGAAAGTTATCTTCATGTCTCTAAGGGTTAAATATCTATAAAATGAAAACTTTGATTCTGCAGAAATTGATGGCTCTCACCTGGGAAAACCTGCTGCTTGCCATGAGCAAGTAGAGTTTAAAGCTCTGATTAAGTAGACTGTAAAATGATCAATTAACCAACCAAAAATCCCTAAACAAACCAACAAAACACACACACAAACCACACACTGCACTTTCACTGCTGACAACACCCTCCAGGATAGATTTTGATCTCAGTTACACTAGTCTCAAGTAACAAATTGCACACACAGCTGAGATCAGAATCTATCCCTTCTCTAACTGTACCCAACAACTGGCTACACTGGAGAGAAAAAGAGCATGAACTATGCACAAACTTGTGAAAGAAGCTAGCTGGAAAACCAACTTCCCATAGCAGTAGTGCCCCAATAGTATTTAATGAATTGTACATATTTTGCTCTTTATTGGATACAAATGTCCACCGTCTCTTCTTGAAAATTTACTTTAAGCAACCAATCAACTTCACTTTGCCACGAGAGTCACCTTTTCATTATTGATATAGAGAGGGAACAAATACAATCTGCAATCCTCTCCATTCAAAGGATAATCAATTGCAAAACACTTTATCTTCCCTTGACAGTATATTTGAGGCTGCTTCTAATAATAATCTTGAGTCCCTGCTACATGGTCCTCCTTAAACATAATGAAGCAAGTAGGAGGGATTCTGCCTTGTCAAAATTCTGGTCCAGATACTGCGCATCTCAAGGAATCTTCAATTACAAAGATCAGTCAGATTTCTGGGTGGGGGAAGGGAATCTGGTGTTTTGCAGGTGTTTTGTAGTTTGTGCCAAGGACACCTAGAGCATAAACTAGGCAACTCTTTTTATTCTTTGTATAAATATAAAGACATTATAAATAAATGTCAGTCATCTCATAATTTGCAAGTCAAATAAGTAGAAAACTGTGGAGGGAAAAATATTTGTATTCTAGGTAAAGATGGTCAAAAAATGTGAACATATTTCACAGAAAAAGTGTCTTTTATTCCTCTCAATTGATCAGAATTTGACATGTTTAACTAGTTCTAGAAGTTCTTGTAAGTAGAAAAGACATTGGAGTTGGTAGAGTCTGTGGGGGGAAATAAATAAATAAACTAACCACTATGCAATTAAACATGAAAAACAACCATCTTTATACAAATATGCTCTAAGATACCTCAGGGAGCATTAAAAAGGGATTCCAAGCACACCTGAAAGCAATGAAATATCCCCCACACCTCAAAAGTACTTCATTTGAGAGACATTTTTATCCTTCCTGCACTAGGCACTACAATGCATTGAAGAAGAACTGGAGCATTGGACCTTGTGGGACTGGGGAAATGTTGCTGCTTGTTCCTGTTCTACCCAGCTAAATGAGAAAGTAAAATTGGAAAGGGAAGGAAGGATTCTGCCTCAGTTCATTTCTGATGTAATTTAAAGACACAGAGGAGTAAGAGACAAAGTAAGTAGATTTTAATGTCGTTTGCTGTTTCATATACTTCATTAACATTTTACATTAACAATTATACATAGAAATTATGCATTTTGGCCAAAAGTTTCGAATGCGGGTACCCAAAGTTAGAATCTGAATCCGTATTTAGGGACTTAAAGACAAGCAGGCTAATTTTCAGCAATGCTGAGCCCCTACAGCTCTCTCTGGCTTCAGGGGAAGTTAAGGGTGCTCAGCACCACTGAAAATTAGCTTATGGGTCCTTCGGTGTCTGACTTTAGACACACACTTCTGAAAATGTTGGCTTTTCTCTTTAAAGTGTGGATTGGTAAATGTGACATAGTGGCAAACTGTTGCCAACTGGCGAAGGGTTCACTATTCTTTACAAGCAACTCCTATCATAGAATTGACAAACTTACTACACCTAATTAACCCTTTTCATGGTATTTATCCATAAAGATTAGCATGTGAGGTCTCTACTGAAAGCTTGTAACTTATCAATTCTCATAATCATTGATGTGTGTACAGATAATATTTAAGGAATAATATAAATATATTGACAATTACGCCCTTCTGGTCTTGGAGTGAAAATGAGTCACCAGAGAATCAGAAGTCTCTGTAATGGCCCATTCAGGTGGGAGAGAGTTGTCACATCTCCCTAGCTAGCCAATTACCTAATTGTTCATTGTTGCAACAACCCACAAAAGTCAATAGAAAACCATCAAAAATAAACTATAAACATCAAAACCCCCTGGAAGTGAAAAGAATGATAGGACAGCAAGGGGATAGCCTTGTCTGTGCATAACGACAAAACACCAATTCAGTATGTCATAGGGTGGAGAAAGACTCTGCACCCATTCATTGAGGAGGCACCTGGATGAGCAGGGATGCTTCATGCTTCAGTCCTGACTCCTTGTGGCCAGCATCTGCTGCAAAAGACTGAACTTTGGGGTGAGAATCTCCCTAACTGGATAGGAAAAGTAACTATTAGTAAGTGTATGCCCCATTTCATATCTTATGATTTTGTTTTACATGTAACATTTTGTTTCCATCACTCACACCGGATTCTGTTTGAATCTCTTCTCTTTCTTAAGTAAATTTCCTTTTCTTTTACTATCATTGAACTCAAGTGCTGGGTGGGCTAAGATAACACTGGTAAACTGGGGTAGACTTTTCCTTTGGGAAGAGGATCTGGGATTTCTGTGGATATCTAGTGATCAGGGGTTGGATGGATTCTGGGGCTGGGGTGCATTTACTGTAAATGTGCAGGGCAAAGGCAGGGCTGTTACAGTCCAGAGGAGAGTGCTTAAGTGACTGACAGGCTGGTTGTGTTAGGAAGCTATCACCCAGCCAGCACAGGCAAGACTCCCTCAACCCTGAGGCAGGTAGCAACAAGGTGACTCACAGCCCGGGGTGCTGCGGGATGCATCACAGTACATCACATGGATTTATTTTAAAAGCGTGTATGTGGCTACAATGCAATATGTGATTAAAGTGCTTTCTACTGGATAGGCTCAGATACCACAATGATAGGTATTGTGTAAATAACACATCAAAATTAGATTAGATTACTACTAAGAAACTGTATGTACGATGTAAGAGTGTCTAAAATACTGGATACAATCATCTGATTTCCTGTAAAAAGTCCACCAGTCTAAAATGAAGGCTTTTTCATAGCAGTCCTTCCCCCACCCCCACTCCACAAACATACACAAAAGAAAAAGTGGGAATTAGGAAGGAACCACAGCTCTCAGGACACAATGTCAGAAGGCCATATTTACAGAGAAAAGGGTTCCCTACATGAAATGCTTAGAAAAAAACAATGCAAAGATGACCAAAGTATAGATCTGAAAATCTCTTTCTTCCAAAGACAGAATCATGCCTCTTATCAAATGGATTTAAATTCTTAAGACAGAATCAGTTTCCCTTCTGCCTCAGAAATACATAAATATGTCTAAAATTGTATTAGAGATTTTATCCCTCTTTTTGGTCCTTCATAGGAGGGCAAAAACTGTGTTCATAGAACTGAAAATCCTTACAATGATCTAGGTCAATTGATTTCCAGGTTTCAAATGACAATGAGGGAGACATTTTAGCGAGGAAAAGATGGTTCTATCCAAAGGGCCACCATGTTACCTTTATGCAGGGACTTGAATTCTGCAATTCTACAGCGACTGTACTGGCTTTGGAATCTGCCATTTAGAGAAGCAGCTGCAGATATTCTCCTGCAAAAAACCTGTTATTTTGCATTAATCACTGTCCTTATGTTTTCCTGCCTGCATCTCTGGTATTCTGTTTGTCACAAGGAGGAGTTCTATCTGTTTGCAGTGGGCTTGCCCTGAGTACAATGAACAGATCCTCACAGTAAGAAAACAAGGACAGCTATCCCCAGGAAAAGGGCAGCGCAAGCAATGGTAAGATGTCAGAGAAATGTGCACAGGACAGTCCTAGCAATTGATGGGGCAGGCAAGCTTATATTGGCTGGGAGGACTTGTGGGGCCAAATAGGGCAGGGCAAGAGGGCAATATGCGATAAGCATAGTGAGGGATTGGTACGTATGTGCTCAGTTTCATCGACTGAGCTGGCCTGCAGGTGCATCAGGCACCCAGTTTACAAAAGAACAATGCCAACCACTTTTTTGTTTTATTTTGTTTTTAAAAAAACCTACCTAGGACAGGTCCTGAAAACAGAGGCACACTGTTCTCAGGGATACATAACACCCTGAGCCCCAGTACTACTGCCTGTGCAATTAGAACTGTCATCCGGATCTTGAGCCCTGAATCTCACAGGCTATCACTCCTCATGTTCTCGAGATAAAAGGCTGGAAGTTGAACATGCCAAAAGTGTCTTTATGGCAAACCCAACTTCCGGGTCCACATTTCTGACTCCACCAACAGCTACTTGCTTCCAGAGTCTGTATCCTGTTCTGCTTTCCACTCAGACCCACTACTGCTCCACCCCATCCCCCAGCAATCAGTAGGAGGGGCTGCCCTAAATTCTGCAGTGAGCCCAATTAATTTTAGCAGCTTGGTGTTAATGGTTCCTGTTGCAAACTGGAAATTAGGCAATTATGGAGAAAATATACAAAAACTGAAAAACACAATTCAACACTATTATATCCCATTCCATTTCAGTACCCCTTGCTTTTTGACCTACTCCCATTACCAGTCACTAATTTGTTCTATGCTGAATTTCCCTTTTGTCCTTTAAACTTTGCTAGCTGATGATCATCTCTGATATATGATCAAGGGCCATAAAAATACACTGGGTTTGCTACCTACGTGCTCAGGAAGCAGCCATTAGCACATCATTGTATGAAGCTGCAGATTTGGTTTATAAAGAAGGTTCTTGTCATTGATCTCACAGGTGCCCCACAGAAACCAGAAAGAAATTAATTAATTCCTAATATTATTTTAGGGTATGACAGTTTGTTTTTATACATGTCATGCCTTCTTTCCAGAAACTAACTTGCCTCAAAAACATGGTCTACCTCTTTTAAAAAAAGTTTATCTCCCCTTGAAACTAATTGCTAGGAGTAAAGTATCAAGGCAGCATTTTCTGTTATTACAAGTGAGCTCTCCGAGTTATTTCTCCCTTATATGTTAAGTCCACAGTTATTTGTAATTGTGGTGACTGTTGTACATTAAATATTAAAATAATCAAAGAAATACTCTGTTTGAACATATCTCTAATGTATTTCACGTATTTCCTGGTTGGTACCTTGTGTTGCTGAAGTTCATGGGTCTATTACAGTCTGCTTAAGTGTAACCTAACTGTGATAAGAAATTCATAAATTAATCAGTGAGACTTCAGCAGTCTCACATGTACCGAAGCCAAATCAGATGGAGATGAGACTCAAGCCAGTTTTTCTCTTTTTGCAGGCTTGGTGGTTAGACTTTCCTATCAACATGCAGTGATTCATGTTTCAGGAAACAGTAGGACATCAAAGGCAGTGGGGCTGTTTTTCCTTTAAGTTATGTCATAAAAGACAGCTTTAAAGATGTTTGTCTGTTGGTACAAACTAAACCAGTAAGTAGTAAACCATATATTCAGTGTATGTTAAACAGCTGTACTGCCAGCTAGGAAATGAAGAAATAGATATTTAAGGGATTTGCCCTTGGCAATAATGTTTGCAGTGTTGTAGCCGTGCTGGTACCAGGATATTGGAGAGACAAGGTGGGTGAGGTAATATCTTTTATTGGACCAACTTCTGTTGGTGAAACAGACAAGCTTTTGAGCTTCCACAGAGCTCTTCTTCAGGTCTGGTGAACGTATCAGGGCTTGTCTTCACATACAGCGTTTTAGGCTAGGGCTGCACTGGCGCTTTACACCGCTGAACTTTCTCGCTCAGGGGTGTGAAAAAACACACACACACACCCCGAGCACAGCAAGTTACAGCACTTTAAAGCGCCAGTGTAAACAGTGCCCCAGCGCTGGGAGCCAGGCTCCCTGCGCTGTAAGCTAATCCCCTCGTGGAGGTGGAGTACCTGCAGCATTGGGAGAGCTCTCTCCCAGTGCTGGCACGTGACCACACTTGCACTTCAAAGCGCTGCCGCGGGAGCACTCCTGCAGCAGCACTTTGAAGTTTTGAGTGTAGCCACGGCCTTAGTAAAGACGCTACTAGGATGAGACAGCTTCTCCAGTCGGCATAGTTAATCCACCTCCTGCAGAAGCAGTAGCTATGCTGACTGGAGAGGCTCTCCCACTCTGTTTACGGCTGGCATTAGGTTGGTAATACTATGTCCCTGAAGGAGTTTGGATTCTTCAAACCCCTGAACAATGTAGTTATACTGAAATAAGCCTGGGGGGCTTGTCTACACTACACAGCTTTTAGCAGCAAGGTTGTGTCAACACAGCCTTGTCGCTAAAAGTCAGCGTGTGTAAACGCTCTTTGTCAGCACTTTTGCCGACAAAATACTTCCAGCCTCGCAAGCGGCGTTAGCTTTGTTGGCAGGAGCCGCATTCATACTGCAATTTGCATCGGCAAAACTTTTGTCTTTCACGGGGGATGGGGGTGTGGCTTTTTTAAGTACTGTCGCAGTGTAGACAAGCCCTAAGGGTACATCTACACTACAGGGGGGAGTCGATTTAAGATACGCAAATTCAGCTACGTGAATAGCGTAGCTGAATTCGACGTATCGCAGCCGACTTACCCCGCTGTGAGGACGGCGGCAAAATCGACTTCTGCGGCTTTCTGTCGGCGGCGCTTACTCCCACCTCCGCTGGTGGAGTAAGAGTGCCGATTCGGGGATCGATTGTCGCGTCCCGACGGGACGCGATAAATCGATCCCCGAGAGGTCGATTTCTACCCGCCTGAATCGGCGGGTAGTGTAGACCTAGCCTAAGAGTGTCACAGCTACATGCAAGGGTGGAACAGATAAGGAGTTAACATGTTGCAAGAGACCATTTAAAGCAGGGGTTCTCAAACTGGGGGTCGGGACCCTGGTCGTGAGGTTATTACATGGGGATCGCAAGCTGTCAGCCTCCACCCCAAGTCCCACTCTGCCTCCAGCATTTACAATGGTGTTAAATATATAAAAAAGTATTTTTAATTTATTAGGGGGATGCACTGAGAGGTTTGCTATGTGAAAGGAGTCACCAATACAAAAATTTGAGAACCACTGATTTAAAATGAAGTGGGCAGTTAACACCTCTACAGTCATAGGACAAAAGAGGGTTGGTGGATTGCAGATTGTTGTAATGAGCCATAAATCCAGTGTCCTTTTTAAGTCCATGATTTGTAGTGTCTAACAGAATTATGAATGTAAATTCACAGGATCGTTTTTTGAAGATGTTGTGCAGATTTCCTTTGAGAATGAGGAATGAGAGGTCAGCAATAGTGATCGTTTCTGAAAAGTATTCACCCATGGGTGATGTGGTATTTATTTTCTTTCACCATTTTGCTGTGCTAGTTCATTTGAGAGTATAGTGGCAATCTGGTTTCATATACATATTGGGACATTGAGTGCACTGGGTGAGGTGCACCACATGTTCTGATAAGCATGTGTAGAATCCAAAAATCCAGAAAGGTGTGTTATGGGGCATATTGATCATTGTAGCAGTGGAGATATGTCTGCAGGGTTCGCATCATTTGTTATGGCAAGGGCTGGTGCCACTTTGAGTTGATGTGTCTTCATGGGCTGCCTCGAGGAAGAACCTCTGGACGAATGCACCACAGAACCAAAGATACACTTGAGATACATCTATAATATTTTCATCTTCTGGACAAACGACCTAAACTCCCTCACAGATTTCCACCACAACTTCAACCACCACCATCACCCATCAATCAAACTCTAGAACATCTCACACCAGCATGAACTTCCTGGACACCAGGATCAGCTTCAACAGTGCAACCCGACAGATAACTATATACAAGAAAACCACAGATCACCACACTTACCTTCACAGGTCTAGCAGCCCCCTCAAACACACCAAGAAATCTTGCATGGTGACAGGTTTCAGAGCAGTAGCCGTGTTAACAAGGAGTCCTCCTTGTGGCACCTTAGATACCACAGAATAAATGCCAAGGAGAAAGTCCAGGATATACACCTTAATGCACCTTCACCAAACGCCTTCACCAAAACAAGGACACTTCACCAGTGAAACAGATCACATCATGGAGCAAGACCCCCAAATACTTAGAGAGAACCTACTTCAATACAGGGGGAAAAAGCCCTCCGACCATATACCCCTAGTTGTCACCTACCACCCCACACTGGAGCCCACACAGGGAATCATTAAGCAATTACAACCCACACTTGATGGGGACCACATCCTGGAATAAGTTTTTCCTGAACTGCCTCTTCTAGCCTCCAAACAATCTTCTAACCTCGAAAGTTCAACAGAAGCAAGCTCCCCACAAACCAGGGCACACCAACTCAAAGTGACACTAGCCCCTGCTATAACAACAGGTGCAAAATCTGCAGACATATGTCCCACTGCTACGATGATCAATATGCCCCACAACACACCTTTCAAGATCCAGTGTCTTTATTAAGTCCATGATTTTTAGTGTCTAACAGAATTATGAATGCAAGTTTATCAGGCTTGTTTTTTGAAGGGGAAAGCAATCACTACACTCTCCAATGAACTGAGTTCACACAGAAACATGATAACAGACAAAAACTATTTTCACAGAACGATCACTCCGTATGTGTCCTCTCAGTCCTCCTCCTAAAAGGAAACCTGCACGACACCTTCAAAAGACGAGCCTGGGAACTTTCATTCATAATTCTGCTAGATGCTAAAAATTATGGACTTAATAAAGACTCTGGATTTACGGCTCATTACAACAAACTGTATCCTAGTAAACCTTCTTTCTTCTAGGATTGTAAATTGCCCACTTCACTTTAAATGGTATCTTGTGATAACTCCTTATCTGTTCCTCCCTTGTATTTAGCTCTGACATTCTGAATACCTATCCCAGAAATGAAGAAGAGCTCTGTGTGTGCTCGAAAGCTTGTCTCTTTCACCAACAGAAGTTGGCCCCAAAAAAGATATTACCCTCACCCACCTTCTCTCTCTTGGGAATTATGTAATTCTGTGCATGGACTCTGTTTTATTTTTACTTGCAAGTAACTCAATACAAATCAAGTTATATAGAAAATTCAGGATTGATTCACCACTGTTAATTTTGAGAAAAAGTATATAATTGTGGTCAGACTACTCAAGAACATTAGAACTGATATAATGGATCAGAAACGTGATCCATCTAAGCCAGCATTCTGTCTCTTACTAACAGCACCAGATACTTCAGAGTAAGATAAATAAAACGGTATCTGGTACCTTGGCAGCAGTGACTTCCACAGGTTAATTAGGCACTGTGTAAAAACTTTTCTTTTATCAATTTTAAATTTGTTGTTTTCCAATTTAATTGGAAGTCCCAGATGGCAAATAAAAATGCCCAATTTACCTTAACGGTACCATTTGGTATTCTTGCATGTCCCTCTCATTCATCACTTCTCTAAAGGGCTTGACCCTGCAAGTGGCTCCGCGTGGCTCTCACCCGCAGGCACCACTCCCCACCCCAAGTTCCCATTGGCCGGGTGTGGAGCCAGTGCTTGGGGCGGGGGCAGCACGTGGAGCCCCATGGCCCCCCCGCCTAGAAGCTGGACCCGCTGCTGGCTGCTTCCAGGGTACAGCACTGTGTCGGAACAGGTAGGCACTAGCCTGCATTAGCTGGGCAGGTAGCAATCGATTTATCCAGGATGGATATATCGCGTCTCGTTAAGACGCGATATATCAATCCCCGAACGCGCTCATCGTCGACTCCGGAACTCCACCAGAGCGAGCGGCGGTAGTGCAGTTGACGGGGGAGCCGCGGCCGTCGATCCCGTGCCGTGTGGACCCCAGGTAATTCGAGCCAAGATACTTCGACTTCAGCTACGCTATTCACGTAGCTGAAGCTGCGTATCTTGGATCGATTTCCCCCCCTTCCCCAGTGTAGACCAGCCCCCTGTCGGCAGTGCTGACTAGGGCGACCCAGTGCCTTACATGCCATGACCCAGTATTGGGTCGTGACCCGAACTTTTAAAAAACACTGGATTAGAAGAGTCAGACACAAATCAAGGAGTATTTAGTGGAACTGACTTGGTAGTGCCTTGACGACTGGAGAGAGAGTAGTAGTGAAAATGATGGACTTCTTTTATGGGTGAAAATGGAGATACTTGACTATGAGGAATTGCGGAAGGCCTTTTCCTCTCACTCTTTTTGTTAATTTTCCTTTTATTGTGGTCAAAATAAGCAATAAAACTAAGATAGTATTTGGGGTTGCTATTTTTATTATCAACAGGTCCCTTTGATCCATGGTTCACATAATGTAATTATTTCAAATTTTAGCAGCCTTTTTCTTTCCATTTGTTCCTGGATTGGAAAGGCCAAATAATTAGAATATGCCACAGTTGCCACAGTGTCGGTCCCAGGATATTACAGATATTACCTCACATTCCTTGTCTCTCAGCCAATCAGAATGAACTGCTGAAAGATTTGCAGAACCTTGAAGCATTTACTTCTTCCACAGAAGTCATGAAAGACCTGATACTTATCCTCTTTACATTTTAAAGTGAAGCAATGTATATCTGGAATTGTCCTAAGGAAACTGTCTAGAAACTTTGACCAAAGCTCAGTGAAATCAATGGAACAACTTTTATTGATTTCCCAAAACTTTACAGCAGGCCTTAGAAGAACTGTTGTATGATTTTTTTATTTAAATGAAAAAGGAGGCAGAGGCTCTGCAAACTGCTTTAAGACTTGACCAAGAGAGTCTACAAAGAACCAATCTGACTTAAAAGGTACAGAATAACAAAAAAAAATCCTAATTTCAATTGAGAAGTGATCAACCGATACAGCTCTCCTTACTGGTGTGTGGAAAGACATCTCGCTCTTTCATATTTAGCTGCCCCAAGTCCTAGATTAAATTTCATGAACAGACCTAGTACAGAATATTTATTTTTATTATTTTTTAGCTGCCTGATTTTTATCGAGCCATACTAATATAGCCCTGAAGGAGCAGAGTGCATAAACAGAAAATTACTAATTGGGGCTTCTGATAGATGAAAAGGCTTTTTAATTGCCCATTGGGAATAACATTGTCTTCAGTGGATAAGGAAGATCTAATGTTTTCTGAAATCACAACTACATCCATTGCAGGAGAAATGCCACATAAGAAAACAGCATCACTGGTAGTTTCTATGCTTTATCCACGATATGTGGAACAGAACACGTTGTAAGAGGACTAGTCAACATTTCAGAGAAGAAGGATTCAGCGCTGAGCGGAGGGCAAATACATAGTCACTTTTTACTGAAAATAAGGGGGACAGTCTCTGATGCCTCCTTAAGACAATTCTGAGACTTAAGCCTAAGGTGCTTCTTACAATTGCAATAATTTCTTATTATTAAGGTCACCCTACCTTTTTTCTTGTCCTCTGCAGAAAACACTTGATCTTTAGATCTTCTGTTACGTTTTCCTTTTTTTAAAGAAGCTCTTGAAATTATCAGCTCCCTTACACTTCTTAGGCCTTGGCTACACTTGCGAGTTACAGCGCTGTAAAGGCTCCCCCAGCGCTGTAACTCACTCCCCATCCACACTGGCAAGGCATTTGCAGCGCTGTATCTCCGTGGTTGCAGTGCTGCATGTACTCCACCTCTCCGAGAGGAACAGCAAGTATTGCGCTGCTGCAGCAGCGCTGCGGCATCAGTGTGGCCGTCCAATGCGCTGTGAATGGCCTCCAGAATTATTCGGCAGTATCCCACAATGCCTGTTCTAGCCAGTCTGGTCATCAGTTCAAACTCTACTGCCCTGGCCTCAGGTAACCAACCATGTGAGCGACCCTTTACATTCCCCAGGAATTTAAAAAATCCCCTTCCTGTTTGCTCAGCCCGGCGTGGTGTGGAGTGCTATCAGAGAATCTTTCCAGGTGACCATGCCTCCACGCGCCAAGCGAGCCCCAGCATGGAACAATGGCGAGTTGCTGGACCTCATCAGTGTTTGGGGGGAGGAAGCTGTACAGTTCCAGCTGCGCTCCAGCCGTAGGAATTACGATACCTTCGGGAAGGTATCAAAGGACATGATGGAAAGGGGTCATGACTGGGACACCCTGCAGTGCAGGATTAAAGTGAAGGAGCTGCGGAGTGCCTACCGCAAAGCCTGCAACGCAAACGGCCGCTCAGGTGCTCCCCCCGCGACCTGCCGATTCTACAAAGAGCTGGATGCGATACTTGGGATTAACCCCACCTCCACTCCGAGCACCACCATGGACACTTCAGAGCCGGTGCGGGGGCGGGGGGGGGAGAAGAAGAGGAGGAAAACGGGAGTGATGGTGATGGGCCGGATGGAGACACCCCGGAATCCCTGGGGCCATGCAGCCAGGAGCTCTTCTCGAGCCAGGAGGAAGGTAGCGAGTTGCAGCGGCCGGTACTTGGTAGAGGACAAACAGAAGAGCAGGTTCCTGGTAAGCGTTTGGGTTTTTTTGGGGGGGAAGGAATTTTTTCGGTGCTGGCTCTTTGGGAGAGGAGGGTTAGGCATGCATGTCTAGATGCGGAATAGTGCATTGATGTGGTTTATCACATCGCGGTAATCAGCCTTGGTAATCTCCTCGAATGTCTCATCCCGAACGTGTGCAATGCGCTTGCGCAGGTTTATCGGGACAGCCACTATGATCCTTGTCCCAGCCAGGCTAATGTGTCCGCGCCACTGTGCCACGAGGGGTGGGGGGACCGTTGCTGCACACAGGCAAGCTGCATATGGGCCAGGGCGGAAGCCGCACTGCAGTAGAAGACCCTCCCTTGCTTCCCAAGTCACCCTCAGCAGTGAGATATCGTCCAGGACGAACTTCTGAGGAAAATGTTGGGACAGTGTTCAGTGTAGGTGCCCCCTGAAGCTGTTGGCTCTCCCCAAGGCACAGAAACCCAGAGGACAGTGGAGCCCTGAAACAATCAGTTCCCCTTACTCACCATTTTGAGGCTCCCGGGGGATGTGTGCGCTCTGTTTCGGACGGGAAAATTATGCTATTGTGTAGACCCTGTGTGTTTTCTACTCCTTAAGTGCGGGGGGAATCATTACTCTGTCTGGTATAAACAACGCTGCCTCTGTTAAATGTTGCATTTTGCCTATTCAGCTGCATCAACCTTGAGACCTCAGCCGTCCCTCTTATCGCCTGCTCAGAGACTGCAAAGACTTAGGAAGAGACCGCGAAAAAGCAAAGAAGACATGCTGCAAGAAGTGATGCGGCAATCTATTAAAGAGAATGAGAAAGCACAGAACTGGAGGGAGAGAGAAAGCAGGATCCGCCAGGAAAACGCAGTGCACCGGCGGCGAAGCACCGCGCACCGGCAGCAAAGCACTGATAGGCTCATAAGCATCCTGGAGCGCCAAGCAGATGCTATCCAGGAGCTGGTAGCCATGCAGAAAGAGGAGCAGTACCGCAAACGCCACCCCCCCCCACAGCCCTTGTCCCAAAACTCTTTCTGTTGTGCCCCACCGTCACCTCCAACCCACTTTCCCCAACTTCCGTGTTCTTCACGCCACCCGCTGCCTCCAACACCAGTATCTTCACCACTCAGCCCTGAAAACCACGACCCTTACCCTCTGCACTCAACCCCCATCACCATGCAGTATAGCTGTCCTGAAGTGCAGCACTCACTGCACAGCACCCCAGACAGGGCATACGCGAATCTGTGATTGTACTGTTCCCCACTCCACCCCCTTGTTTCTTTTCAATAAATGGATTCTTTGGCTTTGAAAACATTCTTTATTATTGCATAAAGTAAAAGACTCCTTAGCTCAGGAAATAAACAGGCACTGCAAGTCTGCTTGTCTGCTAAGCAGACACTGATTCCTAAAGATTGGAACTATTGCACTTCACTCCTGTGCAGGGCACCAGATATCACTGCTGGTTTTCAGCCTCAAATTGCTCCCTCAGGGCATTCCTAATCCTTGCAGCTCCGCGCTGGGCCCCTGTAATAGCCCTGCTCTCTGGCTGTGCAAATTCAGCCTCCAGGTGTTGAACCTCGGAGGTCCACGCCTGAGTGAAGCTTTCACCCTTCCCTTCACAAATATTATGGAGGGCACAGCACACGGGTATAACCGCGGGGATGCTGTTTTTGGCCAAGTCCAGCTTCCCATACAGAGATCGCCAGCGGCCCTTTAAACGGCCAAAGGCACACTCCACAGTCGTTCAGCACCAGCTCAGCCTGTAGTTGAACCGTTCCTTGCTGCTGTCAAGGCTCCCTGTGTAGGGTTTCATGAGCCACGGCATTAATGGGTAAGCGGAATCTCCAAGGATCACAATGGGCATTTCAACTTCCCCTACTGTGATCTTCCGCTCTGGGAAAAAAGTCCCGGCCTGCATCTTCCTGAACAGCCAAGTGTTCCGAAAGATGCGTGCGTCATGCACCTTTCCGAGCCAGCCTGTGTTAATGTCAATGAAACGCCCACGGTGATCCACAAGTGCCTGGAGAACCATAGAGAAATACCCCTTCTGATTAACGTACTCGGATCCTAGGTGGAGTGGTGCCAGAAAAGGAATGTGCGTCCCATCTATCGCCCCTCCACAGTTAGGGAACCCCATTTGTGCAAAGCTATCCACTATTTCCTGCACGTTACCCAGAGTCACGGTGGTTCTGAGTAGGATGCGATTAATGGCCCTGCAAACTTGCATCAACACGATTCCAACGGTCGACTTTCCCACTCCAAACTGGTTTGCGACCGACCGGTAGCTGTCTGGAGTTGCCAGCTTCCAGATTGCAATAGCCACCCGCTTCTCCACTGGCAGGGCAGCTCTCAATCTCGTGTCCTTGCACTGCAGGGTGGGGCCGAGCTCCTCACACAGTCCTATGAAAGTGGATTTTCTCATCCGAAAGTTCTGCAGCCACTGCTCATCATCCCAGACTTCCATGACAATGTGATCCAACCACTCGGTGCTTGTTTCCCAAGCCCAAAAGCGGCGTTCCACGGTGCTGAGCATGTCTGTGAATGCCACAAGCAATTTCGTGTCGTACGCGTTACACGGCTCGATAGCATCGTCGGACTCCTCACCCTCACTCTCACTGTCACTTTGGATCTTAAGGAATAGTTCGACAGCCAAACGTGACGTACTGGCGAGACTTGTCAGCATACGCCTCAGCAGTTCAGACTCCATTTCCTGCAGACAGATCACGCTGCACAGAAACCGTTGAAAGATGGCGCCAAAGGTGGACGGAAATAAAGGGATTTCTGGGATGTGAAGCGATGCATCACGGGGCATTGGGACAGGACCCAGAATCCCCCGCACCCAGGCCCCCTTCCCACAACCCACGGCGCCAGAATGGGAAAAGATGCTCTGTGGGATAGCTGCCCATAATGCACCGCTCCCAATAGCGCTGCAATTGCCGCAAATGTGGCCACGACAGTGCGCTGGGCAGCTGTCAGTGTGGACAGACTGCAGTGCTTTCCCTACTCAGCTGCACGAAGGCAGGTTTAACTCACAGCACTGTACATCTGCAAGTGTAGCCAAGGACTCAGTGTCCTTCCATTTCTGGGAAGCATCTCCAGAATTTTGAACAGTCAGCAAAACAGAAGCTCCTTACAGCAATTTTCTTCCCTCCTGGGAAAAGACAAAGTCTGGGCAGGGAACCCACACTGTCTTGCCATAATAAAGATGTCCTTTAACACTTCAGCGAGTGCAGGCACTAACATAAAATGCCTAGCTACTATGCAGTCTGCTGCAGACAAAAGAGGCTTTTCTGATATGTTTGGAGTCTGAGGGTATGTCTCAGGGTGGATTTGATTTAAATCACTAGTCAGGAAGACTCGATTTCATCCTGGATTTCTACATAAAAGTGCATTCTTCTTGGTTGTTATAACCTTAATACATATTCTTCACAACTCAGAGATAGATGTAGGTTTCATTTTTAGAAGGTACACAGTATACATTTTTTAAGTGATTTATTTTGAAAACTTTTCAGATTAGTTTTACAGCTATATCAGAGAATGAATGATTGATTGGTTATTTCATTTACCATAGGTAATTGAAGCAGATATTTATGAAGTCATTGGGAGGTGAACTTTCTCCAGTTCAACAGGTTAATCATTAATATTTGGAGGATTTTCTTGTCATGCTGTATTTGGAGGAGAACATCACCAGACAGACATTTAAACTGTTTTATTTAACTAAAACAACAATGTTATGTGTTCTGGATTTTTTCCTTCAACAGCAAACATATAATATTTTAACAAAACAAGCATATGAATTTTTGAATTTAGTAAAACATTCAACTTTTTTAAAATCAGGTTTGTTTTTGTTAAAATTGTTTTTAACTAAAATAATTAAATGAAATATTTAAAAAAAAATTAAATCGACTATGTCAGTCAGGTCAACATGAGAGACTTAAAATATTGGCTTCTGCAGCTAACTCAATCGTCTTCACCTTCATTTTCCTGTTTGTTCATCATCTGGAAAAGGAAAACAAGCTTTCCTGCTTTTTCAGGTCCCAAACAATTTCTCAATTTGGAATGAATTAGTCCAAAGGAAGAAAATATTCTTTCTACACTGGCAAAAGAAGCTGCTGCTGTTAAAAGTGAGATTATCACTTCAACAGTCTCTGAATCCAAGTGCTTAAGTGACTTCCACCAGTTCACTGGTGTGATTTTCTTTAAAACATCATCAGCAAACATATGTTTCTTGAATGGTTCTTATTCCCAAACTGGTCACTTTTACGGCTGGCTGCCATTAAAGGTTTTAGTGAAAGAATGATATGGTAGATCTCAAATCAAAGAAGGCTACACTCAGAAAGACTCAGAAAGACCTCAAGACTTCTGGAATATGCTGCTCAAACAGTTTCACTTTTGTTTCTACTGCCTGTCCCTCCCTTTTCACATTTATCTCCAAACTTCTTCTCCTTGTCCAGATCTATTCCGCCTCCAACAATCTTCTCTTCACTGGACTTTTTGAAACTTTGCACTTTGAGAGAAAGGTAAGGGATTGACTCTGTGTACACAAATTTGCAGAGGAACAATAAGGTTGAGGTCTGTTATTTCTCACTTCTCTATATTATTTATTTAAAAACAGTTGAGAACTGCAAAACTAAGCATCTCTGATGGTATCTTCTAGACTTAACACTGAGTCCCATTGAGTAGACAGAAAGATTAACCTAAATAATCTATACAGAAGCCCCTGGAATCCCATAAAATTGGGTCCCTAATCCATGAACTATTGGAACTCATTTACAAAACTTTTCTTAAACATTACATGAATATATTGTCTCATACTATAGAATTAGAATTTATAATCCTTATTCCATGATGAGATATCTTTGAGCTATAATGTATCTTAATTAAAACTATCTTTAGATAGGTTTTTTCCTCAAAAAGCATTTTATCAAAAAAATCCGATTTAAATAAAAAAAAATCTGTTTTTCTTTTTTAAATCATTGATTTTTATCCACCCTGGTATGTCTACACTATGGACTCTGCCAGTATAGCTATGTCAGTGAGGGATGTGTGAGGTGTGATTCTGACCAAAACAGCTGTGCCAGTAGAAGCCCTTACTGTAGACACAGTTATACTTGCAAAATTGCACTTTTAAAAGTAGGAATTCTTCCAGGATTTAAATTGCTGTAGGCCTCAGAATCGATGCTGCTACATCTGTCCAGTGGAAGTAACTCACTGATCAATACATGCTGTGTGTTCCCCATCTGTGACTAATCTACAGAGGATATAAATCTGTTACAGCTCCAGCTACAAGTTCTTTAGCTCAAGCTGGAGAAATTCATCCTTTCACCTCTGCAGGCCCCCTCCATTCACCCCTAGCAGGTGTCGGACAAGATGGTAGCCTTCATACTGGCTTCCAATGGTTTGAACTGCTATAGTCAAACCAGTGTTGCCAATTATCACAATTCCACCGTGAGTCTCATGATATTTAATGTTACTTTTCAAGACCCAACTGATAGTCATGTGAATATCTGACAATCTCTTGTTACTTTTAAAAAAATTAAGTTTCTAGCCTTCATGGATGCAGACAAGAGCTTGAAAACACGAATCAATGTACAAAACCAGAAGGGAAACAGAGAGCCATAAATGTATTTTTTAAAATCATGATGTTTAAGCCAATCTTATGATTTTTGAACCCATGAGGCTCAAACCCCCTAACATAAATCCAATTATACCAGTATAAAGGTATATATGTTGGTACTGCTTATTCCTATAAATGTAGGGGAATAAGTTATATTGATGTAACTATGTCCACATTAGGGGTTGTATCAATTTAACTATTCTGGTAAAAATCACACCCCTAACTAAAAAATGTTACATCGGTACAAAATCCATGTGTAGATCAGGACATAGCTATTATATGACCCAGTGATACTACATACACTGTTACACACACACACGTGCACACACACACGTGCACACGCGCGCGCACACATCCCTACCTAAATTAAAAGAACATTATTAAAGCTTTAAAGTCCTTGTTCAATATGCGGCCCCAAGCCTTATTTACTGCACACTAATCACTGCACCCTGCTCTAAAGTTAGAATTATTAGTTTCCTGATGGGCTTTTTATGGCATTCATCACTATAGTATTTAAATACTTCACAAACATTAATCAATTAATTTTCATAACACACCTGTGAGATGAGGGGGTAGTATTCTCCCCACATAAGGAACTGTAGTACAGAGGTATTAAGGTCAAAATTTTCCATTAATTTTGATTGCCCAATTTGAGGTATCTAGGACCTGATTTCTTTTCTTCTTCTTTTTTTTTTTTTAAAAAGAGTACTTAGCATTATATAGCACCTGGTTCGTTCAAAGCCCAGCTCCCATTGACTTCAGTTGGAACTGTGAGTACTCAGCACTTCTGCAAATCAGACTTCAGGGTCTCAAACTGCGCACTCAGAAAAGGAGTAATATACAATCAGTTACTACCTGTCAAAAGTGTGGTTTAAGTAACCTGACTAGCATCAGGAACTCTGTGGCAGAGACAGGAATAGAATCAAATTCTCCAGGACAGCTTTCAACTATATTAACCATGAGATCATCCTTTCTCTTCCTGCAATCCCCTGCCTCATTCACCAGACACCTTCCATCTTCTGCAAAAGATGAAACAGGGGTCCTACAGACCAGTGCTTCTCAAAGTCGGGCCGCCGCTTGTTCGGGGAAAGCCCCTGGCAGTCCGGGCTGGTTTGTTTACCTGTCACGTCCGCAGGTTCGGCCAATCGCGGCTCCCACTGGCCACGGTTCGCTGCTCCAGGCAAATGGGGGCTGCGGGAAGGGGGGCCAGCACATCCCTCGGTCCGTGCCGCTTCCCGCAGCCCCCATTGGCCTGGGATGGCAAACCACAGCCAGTGGGAACCGGGATCGGCCGAACCTGCGGACGTGGCAGGTAAACAAACCGGCCCGGACTGCCAGGGCCTTTCCCTGAACGAGTGGCAGACCAGCTTTGAGAAGCACTGCTACAGACAACAATCACCTTTACTACACAACTCTGATTCATCCCTAGAGCAGTCCATTCTATGCACTGAATGAGGCAGGAGTCCTATGGGAAAAACTAGTCTGTGATCATATAATTAAGGACTGTATTGTCTGAACTGAATTTTGCTGAAATTTCCAAACAACAACAACAATCTGCCTGAGGCGCACACTTGGCATGGATAATTTCATTAAACTTTGGCAAAGTTATAAGCAACTGAAAACAGGGTCTTAAAATGGGAAGTGTTGGGCAGCTTGAAAAATATGTTGTTCTACCAGCCTCGCATATACTACCAATTGGTATATTTAAAGATAGATTGACATCGGATAAGTTTATCCAATATCACATTGAGGAACAGAACACCCTATGGAGCAGAAAAGAAAATACAGCATTTCTAAGTAGGACTACTGTCTCTCTGGGCTGAGTCTTTTCTTCATTCTTTTGTTTCTTTCCTTCCACCTCCCCCTCCCTCTCCAACCCTCTCTCTGCCGCAAGCATTTTAATCTAGGAAGCAGGAAGAGATTTTATCATGTCAAGGGGGGTGAGAGAAGCAGTGAACAGGTTTGAGTAAAGAAAGGAACAAGAAAAGGAGTATTTCAAGAAAAAAATAGTACTGCTTAAATACAAAATATTTAAGAGTTAGATTTTCTCTTCAGGCTGGATCTGTTTTCTTCTATTTCTCTTCTCTGGAACCACCTCCACTTCTGTTCCATATGGTCTCTGTATGGCTTTGTCTAGACTAAGGCTTGGTCTACTACACCGGTGGTTCTCAAACTTGGTCCGCCGCATGTGTAGGGAAAGCCCCTGGCGGGTAGGGCCGGTTTGTTTACCTGCCGTGTCCGCAGGTTCAGCCGATCGTGGCTCCCACTGGTTGCGGTTCGACGTTCCAGGCCAATGTGAGCTGCTGGAAGCAGCGGCCAGTATGTCCCTCAGCCCGCGCCGCTTCCAGCAGCTCCGTTGTCTAAAAAGCTGAGTTAGTATGGATGGAAAAATAGTAATATAGTTTTGCATATTAGGAAAAAACTATTAGCTTTCTGCCAGATTTATAAAAGCTTTTTCAGACATACAATGTTAAGAAACAAGAAACAGGTCCCTGTCCTGTTAAGTGTTAATAAAATTCCATCTGCTCATTTAGGAACTGTGCCAACATTACCACACAAAGAGCCTTTGAACTGTTTTAGTGTTCAAGACCATTTGACCGATTTTTTTTTTTGTCAAATATGCATCTAATATTGTGCAGATGGCAGGGTTCTAGCAAGTTTACATGTAGGTGAACTTGAAACCACCCTTGAAACATAGCTACTGAGTTTTTAAAACAAAAACTTGTTTCAGACTGTGCAGTCTACTGCTGCTCTGAAGTCCTTATTAGGCAAATAAAAAGTAAAAGTGAAAAAATTAGCATATAGAGTAAGAATCTGTACATTTGTTTTCGAGGCCAATGAAAACAGACTTGCAACAGTCAATTAATGTCACACTAGACAGCAAATCAAAGAACTTTTAAATGACACAAAAAAATCATCTCAGAATTGTTTTGAGTGATAAGATATCTCGCCCAATACAGACACTACAATAAATTAGCTGTATAGAAGGCCAAAAATTGCATGCACAGCTCTCACTTTTAACAGTAGTCACATATCTGTTCTTTACGCATTGTGCTAATAAAGTAAAATAAATACTACATTGTAACTTATACCCAGATTTACCATGAAAATACAATCTATGACCTGCCAAAAAACAACATCTGTGATGGTGATGGTGAACTGTATGTTTCATTTATGTAGCACTGAAAAGTTTGGCTCCATCCTCAGCCCCCCCAGTGCAAGGCAGCCAGTAAAGTGCTCAAAAGAGGCAGAGGAGGATTCCCCCTGACATCCTTAAGTGGTGCCACTCACACCTGCCCTGAGTAGGGTGTGGGTTGGGCAAGCAGCAGACAGTGGGCTTACCAGGGGCCAGGGAAGAGCAGCCAGTGTCCTGCCAGATCCTGAGCTGGTGCAGTATCTGGCTGGTGCTGGAGTAATGTAGAGCAGCACGCTCAGAGCCGTTTCAGATGTGGATAAGGGGAATCTAAAGTTTGCTTAGATCTGCCTTTCCCTTCAATGGGATTACGCACATACTAAAGTCTTTGCAGGATCGGAGCCTAAAAGACAGATTTAGGGCCTGATTCTCCAAGTACTTTAGCAATCCTAATGGACTGTGCTTGTGAGTAAAGGTACTCGTGCGTAAGAGTTTGCAAGTTCTGGCTTGTAAAAAGGACACAAAAGAAAATAACTTTAAAAATGTATACATTCAGTGGTCATGAATTCACAACCTGTGGCCATTACAAAAGAATTGAGTTTTTAGGAGAGATCTGAATAAAAGGAGGGGCTTAGTTTTGTTACCCACTGTTTGACAATCTTTTCAAATAAACCTACAGATCCTTTCTACGGTCTTAATTAAAATAAACTATTATAATGTTTTTTTAAAGCCATAACATATATGATTAGGACCCAAAGAGCAATCTAACACAGAACACAAAACAGACAGAGCAATGGAACAACATCATCTAAGCTACGAAAAGCTCCTGAACTTTTAAAAAAGTCTAGAAAAGACTTACTTAATGCCAGAGCCTGATAATTATGCACTTATGGCCAGATTTTTAAAGGTACTTAGGCATCTATTGGGATTTTCAAAAGCACTTAGGCTCTTAAACCTTTACTTTCTTTTTGAACTCTGACTCTTCTAAATATCTTACAACACCTGGCACTTGTTTGCCAGACAGGAGGACAAGATTCCTCCAAGGCTAACATCAGTTTTATTCCATGGCTATCCAAGATGGATCAACTCTCTCTAACAAGCAATCCCCCATACCCCTACGTCCAGTTTATCTAGGTTCTTATACGGCAGATATCAACATGGTGTCTGAGTTAGCATAGTTGCCTTGGCCTGTTACTTCCATGAAAAAAACCTATCCTCCACTTGGCCAAGGAAGTGAGAAACATGTAGACATTCACAAGCCGGGCAGGGCCGGCTCCAGGCACCAGCTTGCCAAGCAGGTGCTTGGGGCGGCCACTCCGGAGAGGGGCGGCACGTCCAGCTATTCGGTGGCAATTCGGCGGACGGTCCCTCACTCCCACTCGGAGCGACGGCCCTCCCGCCGAATTGCCGCCGCAGATTGCGATCACGGCTTTTTTTTTTTTCTTGCGCTGCTTGGGGCGGCAAAAACCCTGGAGCCGGCCCTGAAGCCGGGGGCTCCTGCTCGTACCCCCGCACCTCTGGCGAACCTCAAGAGGGAAAGAGAATAAAATGTACACAGGAGTTGTATACGCGCCGTTGTTTTCCACTCTTCAGCACACAAAGAAAATATACGATGAGCAATGAAAAGCAAAATGAACACTTTAAAGAAGAAACTCACAAATATTTCATTAAAACTTAGATAACTTTCATTATCTAGATGGCAGGTAGTAGTTTAATTGACTTGGTGAACACCACAGAAACCTGGTACTAAGCACCTTGTGGCCTCTCCCTTCTGTGATTCAGGATTGTTAGAAAATTCTGCTTCAACCATGAGTGAGGTTCATGGTATCAGTTGACTGTCTAGTGGACATTTCTCCAGATCACAAAATCACTAACGTTTAGACTTTACTTAAAAAAAAGAAGAAAGGTGCAATTCCATTCTCCCACCCACCAACAAAATTATCACCCTAAAATCAGCTCATCCACTACTTTTTTTCCCATTGCAGTCTCTTAGTCCTTGATAATAAGGCAGGTTTTTGGGAAGATTTTCACTGAAACATGCACAGAGACTGCAGTGATGTCACAAAGGCGACAGGTTTTCATCAGACTGTTAAAATCCTAGCAGCTGCTCATGCAGCTTTCTCTGATGTGATTTTTCATTTGTATTTAATTTCTTATTTTTTAACTTCCCCCATCAAACCTGGCACAAGCACTAGTCCTAATTGCAGATTATTTGTGTGCATGCAAAGTTTCATCTGTCAAAATTTTGTAGTTCTGCTATTCTCCTGTCTAAAAAATTAATGGAAAAATATTTTTCTGATAAGCAAAAAGCTTACCCAGGTATCTCAAATTTTCAATAAGAAAAATGTACCTGTGGGCTGAGACTAAGCATGGAAAGTTTCAGCCCCAAAGAAATATCTTTTTAGAAATCCATGAGTGCCTGAAAACAGGAGATCATAATGGAAATCATTTGCAACTTGTACTAATGCTTTTGCTTCTAGAGGAAAAAGTGTTATGACAATTAGAAATGTGTATTAGAATCACAAAGATCCTTTAGTTGCCATATTCATGTGATCTATGGTAATGATGATTAAATTTGTGTATATTTGTTTACAAACTTACTTTGAGTGAAATATTTCTAATCAAGGAACAGAGGGAATGCAAAGACAACGGAATATCAGAATTGCTTTTCCATCTACTGAAACACATTTTTTACAATCTGCAATTCAACAGTTTCCTTTAATCAAGGAAGGGCTGATGGAAAAGTGACAATCTCCTAATGCCTGGAGAAAAGGGAGATAAAGTTCTCTGGCAGCAATGAAGGGTATGAAGGAATATAAGTCAACCCTGTATGTTACGAGTTCTTGGCTAATAAGACCACACCTGTTCATCTGATGCCATCAGTCCTTCAGTTTAGCAGTGACAGTACTGAATACTGTCACCCCAGTCCAACAAGTTTGTACCGTGTGGGCAGTGTCTGAGTCATTTACAACTGGCTTGGGATGTTTAAAATTCCTGTCAAGTCTCAGTATCACAAATCTAGACGCTTTTAGGGCAAAAAACCAAACTCTAGAATTATTACAAATACCTTTCAAATCTGGTGTTACAGAGATTAATTGTCCATCTTTGGCAAATATTGATCACTAAAAAGATGTATCTATTAATCCAGTTATTTGTTCTCACTTAGGAATGCATAGGACATACAGCATCAGCATGAATATACTGTATTGTTATGATCAACTTAGATGCTCTCCTGAGGATAAGAATTCTACCAAGCTTACATACAAAACTGAATCAAGGCTGCAGTCTAATCAGATGATGGAATTAAAATGGTCCTCTAAACGTTCCATAGTAATCATACTTTTAAACCAAAAAAGTCTCTGGTATCCTGTATAATTACTGAAATTCTAAGTGATCATTAACCTTTAGGATGCATTTAGAATTTTATTTACTTAGAATTATATGACAGTGCAATAAACGGGACACTGATGTTTTCAGACACCACTTTTCAGTCCACATGAACAGCAGGGTAAATCATAATCCCAACGCTGCAGGACTCGAGCATTACTGAAGACCACTTTGGATGAATGTTTGAATGAATAAGATGATGAAGTATACAACCATTGCAAATGTATTTTATGGTATTATTTTGGAGGAGGAAAATCTGACAAATCAAACAGGAAAAAAAAATACAACCCCATAAAAGAAAACTATACTTTTACATATTTAAAAAACAAAAAGTTAAAAACCTCACCCTCAAGAACAAACCTAAGGACAAATGCAAAGTGCTCCACTCAGGAAGAAACAATCAAGTCCACAAATAAAAAATGGGAAATGACTGCCTAGGAATCAGTATTGCAGCAAAAGGATCTGGAGGTTATAGTGGATCACCAACTAAATATGAGTCAACAATAAAATTTTGTTGCAAAAAAAGCAAACATCATTCTGGGATGTATTAGCAGGAGTGTTGTAAGTCAAAATGAGAAGTCATTCTTCGACTCTAGTCAGCACTGATAAGGCTTCAGCTGGAATATTGTGTCCAGTTCTGGGCACATATTTCGGGAAACGTGGACAGGGGTGAAAGTAACTCAGGATACTTACTGGTACGGGGCCAGGGGGCAAGGCCTCGGGCGGAAGGGGCGGGCCTAGGGGGTCAGCTACCGCAGCAACGGCATCCTGAGCCCCAGGCCCTTTTAAATCGCTGGCCCCGGGGTAGCTGCTCCCTTTGTCCCTCCCCCCACTCCCCCCGCCCGAGGACAATCTTATATCGAGGTAGAGGTGTAGTACAGCTGAGGACTCTCCAGTGCCGTGCAGAGCAGAATTTCTTCCTGTCTTACATATGACACTCCTGTTAATACACTCCAGAATACTAGCCTTTTTTGCAACTGCATCACATTATTGGCTCATTCAATTTGTGATCCACTACAACACCCAGATCCTTTTCAGCAGTTATTCCCCGTTTCATATTTATGCATTTGATTTCTCCTTCTTAAGCATAGTACTCTGCATGTCTTTTGTTGCATTTCATCTTGTTGATTTCAGATCAATTCTGCAATTTGTCCAGGTTGTTTTGAATTCTAATCCTGTCCTCCAAAGTGCTAGTAACACCACCCATCTTGGTGTCATCTGCAAATGTTATAAGCATACTCTTCACTCCATTATCCAAGTCATTAATGAAAATATTGAATGATACATAAGTGTTTGCAGGATCAGGGCACTCTAATTCATGAATACGAATAGTTATATTGATATAAGTAGGACAATATCGTTATACAGGTATAATCATGCCAGTACATTTCTCTGTAGACTACCCCAAAAAGGGATGTTACTAATCTATTGACAATCCTTTGTATAGTTAGGGCTGAGCTTCTGTGCTGATCATAGAATGCACAGTCCAGAAGGGGGAGGACAAAAGGTGACCGTAAGCCCAATTCTGGACTGTCACAGGGGCTGTTGCAGCCCATACCATAAATTAGGCTCTCTCTACACTGCAGTTAGCCCAAGTGATTGGCACCTGGATTAGCCTAGGTTGGGTGCAAGTGTTCCACAGCAAACCCCTATCTGTGTTGGACTAGATTGGTAACTGGTATATTTCTGATATGGGAAATGTAAGAAATGATTGTGTCCTTACTGTTTCTGTACTGGCCCATGTGTGCCTGGTCGCCTGTCTCATGGCTCTTTGTGCTAAGACACTCTACGTGTCTTTCCCCTGTCACTTGTGCAAGAACTTGCTGTCTTTCAGGAAGAATTGTGGGAAGGGCATTGGAGGACTATCGACACTTGAGGACGTAGACAAAAATCACTCACTGCAAAATGGGCAGGTTCCAGCCAGAGTAAAATCAGAGCTTGGGTTCTAATTTATACCCCCAGCTGGATAAACTATCCAAGGATTAAAGAACTTCCAACAGATGATTTTCTGTGTGTATGGGAGTGAGGGTTGGGCTAAACAGTACGTAAGAACCGAGGGACTACTTTAATTTACATCAGACTCCTAGGAACTGCCTATGTGCTACTCCACCACCCAGAGCAGCATAGAAATCTTCGTAGCAATTAGTACTTTGAAGACTACCCCAACAGGTCTCTAGCCCCACCCCTCATATGCCCTCTGCACCAGGGCTTGAGAGAGATTTATAAAGCTGTTTACCGCAGCCCTACCCAGTGCCGCTGTGGGGCTTTCACAACCCCTATATGCTGCTGGAGTGGCATAAAGGAGCCGCAGTTGGGGAAGAATCCCTCCTACAAACTTTAATTTTCTCATTTTTCTCAAAACTTCTGTTCTCAGTTATAACTGGTGCACTGAAAATGGAAGGAAGGGAGAACCTTAGAAGTTGTCACATATTACAATAGAGAGCTTATAAGACACGATTTGAATAAAAAGATGGACTCTTGCATAGTATGGGGCAGACGCTAATGTCAATTATAACTACTCTTGACATGTTAAAGGTCTGATGAATCTCTGGGAAAAGAAGAGGATGCTTCTGTTTCAGCAGGCATAAGTCAATGCAGCGTTGTTGCATGCTGTGATCCATTTACTTCCAGCAGCTGCATATAAGAAGGAAAAAATTGCATTGGTGAGATCTTAATATTCCTTCCAATTGAATTAATTCATAAAAGCATCTCACTGAAGGTGGTTGAGGTAATGCTAATTAATGCAGTCAGATATTGATCCTTAAAGTAAAATGTATCAGAAAATATTAAAAATCCATTAATATTGGACTACAAGCACAAGTAGTCTAGAATCTTCCCTCTCCCCAGATATGCATCATTTAAAATATGTATGTATGGCCACAATGATGAATAATTTGGTATTTAATAGCTGATGATTTAAAGTTCCCAACTGCAGTTGAGGATAGATCATCCATAGCTCCATTATAAAGCAACTTCTCAAGAAGCACTGATAATGATGTCAGATTTGAGGCTGGGCACTTCATATATCCAGACTGATAATTCTCCTATTCTTTTTCAGTGCACAAATTCCTCACTTGTGACTAGAGAGTTACAGTAATTCAAAAAATGTACACAGAGAAAGAAAGAAACTTGGTTATACTGGCCCAGATTCCCAAAAGTATTCAGGTGCCTACATATCTTTGGGGATATGGGCCAGTAAAACGCCATTGATAGTGCATAATGAAAAATCTCAAAATGCTTGCATTTCAATGGACTTTCAGTCCCCTTATATTCAAAGTAACTCTTCAGGATCCACTGTGCTAATCCTGTTGGAGTACTGCAGTTATCTTTCACCGGTAGTGCTAAATGCTGTATTCAAAGGCAATTGTTGTTATTCTCTGTTATCCTCTCTAGTTGAGCAGAAATTTCTATTTCCCTGTGAGGGAATGGGATAAGGGGAAATCTTGCCTCTCAGGCCTTGAATACATGGGATTTCAACCACCTTGCAGCTATCCAGAAGTAAACTGCTAGAGTGTGTCTAAACTAGAGATTGGCAATCATTTAACCCAAGTGAAAACAGGGCACAATTAACTCATGTTTGCTAGCACAATTGTAAATGCTAGCCTAGATACTCAACAAACATTTGTTCAGGACACAAAATTTTGTGAGTTACCCTAGAGCTCAGCCTAGAGTCCCAGAGAAAACGTTGTGGTTCACACTAGCGTTTACAATTCTGTTAATGTGAGTTAATTGGCAATCAGTTTACACTTTAAAATAAAGACCACAAACTCTAGTCTCCCCTCAGTATAGACAGGGCAAAACTGTTCTAAACAATGATACAGCTTACTTTTGGAATTGACAAACTGTACCTGTTCCAATTGCAGTCTATAGGTTTGCCTATTCCTACAAGCATCAGTGGCTCTAACTGGGGTAAATCTCCACTGTAGACAAGGTCAGACTTGCTGAATGTGCTCTTCGGAGGGAAGGAATAGGAGCTTATCTGTTCTGGTTTTCATAAACGTGATCTTGGCACAGGATGAAGAGGTGACGAGCTAGTCTTGCTATTGCTTCTATTATTGGGAGTTGAAGATTTAGGGCTAGATTTTCCACTACCTTGTACAGTCACCTGTGCAAAGTGAGTGCAAACTCTACCACTCTGGAAAGATAGTGCTTGACATCCACTTTGCATAGAGCCAAATGAGTATACAAGGTGCATAATAGTGGAGAATCAAACATATACACTTCCACAAGCCCCACACCTGTAGTTGCATGTGTTCTGCTACCACTCCTGCGGTGGTGAGTAGGAGCAAGGGCTATTTTACAAAGTAGACATTATTCTGTTCCAGTTAAATTTGTAGTAAGTTTAGGGTTGAGAGAGAAAATCCCCAGTGCTTTACTATAAGAAGAATCCATTGTGCATCTAAAAATCAAGAATTTTATCCCCTGGTTACTTTAAATATATTTATTTTTATTATTATGAGATTCTTGTCCTGCATTTGCTCAAGGTCATTCTCCACTGCTACTGAAATTCATGTACAGGAAAGGACAATTAGATTAAAAAAAACATGGAAGCTAATACCTTGCCATTGGGGAATAGCAAATTCTGTTGACTGTGATGGAAGATTCTTAACATTAACAAGTCCTCTGGCTCAAACCCTATGATCCCATGGGAAGCCATGATGAGCAGAACAGGAGCTCAGAGAGCATTCTCTACATTATAGTCATCAGATGAAAAATAAACACAGAAAGTTACAATGAAGTTCACACTTTCAAATATCAGCATGATGCATTAATATCTCCATACATACACTTGCCTGAGAAGACATTTCTTAGCCAAAGGAAGCATCTCAGACAGACTGGTAACTTGGAATATGTCACGTATCCTACTAGACAGAGCTAAAAAAAGCTTTAGCACAACTTAAAATTTGGAAGAAGAGGTTACAACAGATTTTTAACTGTAGGCTTTATGGTAAGAATCTACAGTCAAAATATCATATGAGACAATGAGGTACATGACACAGATGGCATGGAATGTTTGTATCACACAGAGGTGATGGCTGTAAACTGTTTATAAACAAAGCCGATTAACCTTTAGCAAGTCCCCAAATTCCTATGAAAACAGGTTAAAAACATCCCAGGTGTTAGGTAATATGCATATAATAAAATAACTATAAAAATTAGCAGATACCTTCACATTTTTAGGCAATTAGAGAGTTGTCGTCTGAACATAGGAATGGGAGCCAAACTCCTATTTTCGATTCTGGCTCAGACTTGGACTTCTCCAGCATGTTCAGCAAGCCACTTAAAGAGGCAGTTTCAGGTTAAAAACTGAAATCTTAAAAGCGAATTTCCTTAACTATGGAACTGATAACACCTTAGAGTAGGTTATTAAAACATTAAGAGTGTACACTTCCCTAGTTATGCTGTTTGTTTTTGTGCACGTCAAAGTTTAAGACAATAAAAAATAGTCAATTTACACTTTTGTTTCTGTCAATTTCTTTTTATGGTTCTTCTGTGCTAACAGGAGGCTGCAGTCCTTTAAATTGCAAATACTGCAGGGGGTGATTTCAGTTTTTTGCATTTACAAAAATCTCTTGTTTATTATTTTAATTGTCTGTATTGTTCTGATATTTTGTAAAAACTTTGTCTTTACAAGACCTAAATTTTGGGTTAAATTTGGCTTGGTCTCTTTAATCCCTCTCCCTCAGGTACCCCATATGTAAAATGGGGATAATATTTTGTTCACTTGCCTCAGAAGGTGTTTTGAGAACTGATTTAATGTTTATAAAGCATTGTAAAGAGGAAAGTTCTATGTATGGTAGAGATCAGTACTATATCATCTATATAATAGTGTCCTGTTTGTGTGTCTGTCACCCACAGTAAGTACATGTACCCTGACAGGTTTCAGAGTAGCAGCCGTGTTAGTCTGTATCCGCAAAAAGAAGAACAGGAGTACTTGTGGCACCTTAGAGACTAACAAATTTATTAGAGCATAAGCTTTCGTGGACTCCGAAGAAGTGGGCTGTAGTCCAGGAAAGCTTATGCTCTAATAAATTTGTTAGTCTCTAAGGTGCCACAAGTACTCCTGTTCTTCTTTTTACATGTACCCTTTCGCCCTAATGTATGGAGTGTCAGCCCTACTCACCTATGTGTTTGATGCACTGCAGAGACCACAGCTTTTAAGAATACAAGGCCTGATTCCATGGTGATACTGATTCCCTGACATTCAGAGCACTTGCAACTTTCAATTACTTCAGTGGGAAATGAGGGTCTTTGGTAGCACTCAAGATGGTGCCCATAAATCCTAATGCTACTAAACAGTAGTGAATATCTGGAAACCAGACTTTTCCAAACTGGTTCAATCCATCTCAAATATCATGAAAACATTGTGGGCTTTATTCCGCTACCTTGCACTTTGAGTAGTCAGTTACACCACGGCAATGTGATTGTAAAACACTACCATTCTGACTTGGTTAGTGTTTTACATCAACTATGCACTCACTTTACATCAACTATGCACTCACTTTACATGAACCGAAACGATTAAGTGTGATCCAGGGCAACAGAGAATTGGGGTCTGATTCTAATCACCCTTATACTGGTGTAAATCAGAAGTAACAAAAGTGAAGTGAGACTGGAATCAGGCCCATTGTTTTTGCGTAAGTTAGAAGCAGCAAATAGGCTTTGAACCAAATCTGAGTTAACAGTTATTTATCTTTCATTTCATAAATGCTGAAATAGTCTTCAAATAATCTAGATGGGGTTTTTTGGGGGGTGGGTGTTTTTTTATGACAGTTTAATGAACAGAAAGCAATTTTAGTTGAGGGCTGTCTGCTCTTTCAAATATGACAAAATAAACTTTTTAAAACTGATCTGGCTTCAGAGCATTAAAGTGCTGCAATATGTAAAAGTTTTAAATTATGAAGCACAAGCATTTGATATACCAGTATATTTTTATTCCAAAAAAGAGAGGTAAGTAAAGATAAACGTCTCTGTGTCAAAAGAAGCTTGGCTTTTATTTATTAGCTGTGTTGAGTACTAGAGATCTTCCATGACAAATCAATCGGACCTCCTCCTGTTTGACACTTTTATATTACCCTCAGATTGTTCTAGATCACGCAGCAAGAATGCCTCCGATGGAAGCATACAAAGGCTAAATTATTTCCACTAGCATAAAGGTAGGGTAGCTTTACTGGCATATAATATCGAGTTGTACTGCTGTAAGTAACCAAGCAGAATTTGGTGCACAAACCACAATCCTGATCTAGCAAAGGGTTAGTATAGGCATAAAAGGCCACCCACATGGAACCCTTTGCAGGATCAGGGTCATAGAAGTGTGGCACCCCTTTGCTATAATATGAACACATAACTTTGACCATCAAAAACCTATGCTGTGTGTTGTCTGTGCCAAATAAATATGGTTCTAAAATTCTATCTGCTTCTTGAACTGGGGAACTAGTTGAAGAGAACTTTAATTCTGTGTGAAGACAACATGCAGCCAATGAATTGACAGCTAGGTTAATGGATCCCTTTGTATGTGGTCGATATTATATGCCAAGAACAGGCAAGTGTGACTTTTTTTGCATGTTTAATTTGTGCATCAGTTAATGCAGATTAAATTGTACACTTTACCATTAAAGTAATACTTTAATGTCTGCACTGTTTATATATAGTTAAATTATATAACACATATGAAGTAATACCAGCATTATCTTGTGCTTCTGGCAACCAGCTTCAGTTAGAACCTATTGCAGCTTGCAGCAAAGAGAAAATGAAAATTTTTAAACAGGAACTATTGTACTGTTTCCAGTAAACAGCCATTGGGAAGAAACTGATTCTTATCCAGTATTAAAGATTAACTGATATTTCTAAATTAAACTAATTTAATTGCTAAATTTAATCAATTTAAATTAATGTTTAAAGAAAAAACTGATGTCCTCCTTCACTTACAGAAGATCACCTAGATTTAAATATTATAAATAATATTTTAGGCAAAATGGTTTAAAATTCAGTTGATCGTATATTTGTCACTTTTAAATTTTAAAGCAATTGCTTCGAGTCAGTTTCTCCTTCACATAACTGCCAAAACAGGAGTTCAGGCCTTCAAAGGGGAAATACAGGATACCAAAGGCTTAAACACAGGTCTTGGTCATGGATCCAGCAGAACACCTGAGCACATCCTTAATTTTAAGCACATGAGTAATTTCTCTGAAGTCACTGTGACGTTGTGCAGTCTATATGGTTTTATAAAAACTTGATAAGTCAATATAATGTAACTGAGACAGTTTTAGAGAAAATACGGTAATAGGTGAATGTAAGTAACTGGGATATGCCTCATGCAAAAGGTCTCTTGTAAGGTATCATTACAAAGCTTATAATCTACTGAGTGTGATCATCTGATTTGTATAAATGTACCACTCTTGTATCTAAAACTAGAAATATAAAATGTAACTCTGAGGGCCTATTGTAATTATGGAAAGTGTGGACCATTAATGATGGTTTGGAATCTTGATGACTCCCATTGTCTGCAGATGGCTGTATTTACCTGTGAGTCTCCCTGTATATGTGTGTGCTGGCAAGTGAGTAATGAAGTCTTGCAGTGACATGTGATCATGTCACCTGAACTGGAATCCATCTTTAACCTGGTGCTTTTCCAGTGAGGGGGGGTGGAAACCCAGAGAGACAAAGAGTTCCCGCCTTATGCAAAAGATATATAAAGGGGGGAAGAGAACAGAGAGGGGAGGAAGCCATCATGAAGAATCCCCTAGCTACCACCTGAGCTGTACCAGGGGAAAGAATTGTGCCCAGGCCTGGAAGGTGTCCAGTCTGAGAAAAACTTACTGAAACATCTCTGAGGGTGAGATTATCTGTATTTAGTTTGTTTAGGCATAGATCTGCGCATTTTGTTTTATTTTGCTTGTGACTTACTTTGTTCTGTCTGTTACTACTTTGAACCACTTAAATCCTACTGTCTGTATTTAATAAAATCACTTTTTATTTAGTAATTTACTCAGAGTATGTATTAATACCTGGGGGAGCAAACAACTGTGCATATCTCTCTATCAGTGTTATAGAGGGCGAACAATTTATGAGTTTGCCCTGCATAAGCTTTATGCAGGGCAAAACGGATTTATTTGGGTTTAGACCCCATTGGGAGTTGGGCATCTGAGTGCTAAAGACAAGCGCACTACTGCGAGCTGTTTTCAGGTAAACTTGCAGCTTTGGGACAGGAGATTCAGACCCTGGATCTGTGTGTGGAGCCAAACAGGAGTGTCTGGCTCAGCAAGACCGGGTGCTGGGGTCCTGAGCTGGCAGGGAAAACAGAAGCAGGGGTAGTCTTTGCACATCGGGTGGCAGCTCCCAAGGGGGTTTCTGTGATCCAACCCGTCACAGTCACTATTAATATATTTAAAGTTAAATAAGTGCTTAGATGCCATTGAGATCCCACTCAGATTTTATTTTTAAGCACTACTATTATTTACCTAAAAACAATATAAAATTCTGAGAAAGACAAAAGCCAGAACCTCTCATAATCTGAATACCTTTGAATTTCTAGGACAGGGATTCAAAAACAAGACCTACCTCACATTTTGTTTCCAGGTTATGGCCAAAACCAGAGGAGGCCTGGTTGGTTTTTTGTTTGTTTATTTTTCTAGTTCCACTTCAGATGTGGCCAAAATCTTAAGAGATTGGCTGCTTTTTCAATATTTCTGGCATTAATGCAAAAATCTCATAAGAACAGCTTACAAGATTTCCAGTTGTCAAACCTGATACCAAACTTTTCACCTAGTCATTAAATCTGTAACTCCAAGCTCAGCCTAAACCTAATCTGAACAAAGACTCATCAACATACCTCTGATTTCAAGACACATTTGCTAAAGGTCCTTTTAAAGAGAATAAATTTTGAGAAACAGTATTAAAAAATAATATAGGTCAAACAGCAGTGTGTTTCAGAGAAGCTGCCAAAAAATGATCAATTTATGAAACATACAGCCCATAACAGTCTTCAAGAAATTAACTAGTTCTCTTTGTGCAGCCAATTTTTTTTTTTTTAATTATGTAGGTTTCCATTTGTGACCTTGGAAAGGTTGGCAATTTTAGCTTACATGGTTCCTAAAATATGTTGTCTTTGAATTACTGCAAGCTGTCTAGAATTTGAAGTACCAAAACATGCTAGAACAATAGTACAACTCACATCCATAGATGTATATCAATAGGCCTATTTAATTACAATTATATTAAAAAAAAAAAACAGACCCACCCCTTGTTAACATAAAGTGCTTTGTTATCTAATATCTAGGGCATTTGTCTATCCAACCATCTGTTTCATATTGGACATGTGTGCTGAACTCAAATTTATGACCGAAATGTAAAATCAAAGAAGAACTCTTTCAATGCTTCTGAGCATGCTTTCCGCCCCCCCGCCTCCCCCTTCTGTTGTCTTGGGAAAGACAGATAAGTATATCAGATAACTTTGAGGATGAAAATGTATTCTAATTAAGTGGACTGAGTCACTTTTTGCCCTAATCAAAGTCTCCTGCCTTCGGAGTCTTATATCTACATTCTTTAGATATGTGTTGTTGGAAATATTAAGAATAGGTACACCCTGGAGAGAGGTCCCTGAAACCTTGCGGGAATATGTGACCTTTCTATTATCAGACATCAAAAGCCACTATCTACAGGGACATGAAAAGGGACGCTGAAACACTGACTCCTGAAAACATGATTTTTCCTTCTCCTTATGCCACTACAAGATAGAACAAAGGTCACTGTGTGTATATTAAAAATTTGACACAATGCCGCCTCTTTCCTTTTCCAGGATATCTTCTAACAATCTGACTATTTTTCTATGTTAAATTGGTTTCTTCTTAGATATAGCAAATTGCTATAGACCATATCATTCCATCAGTTTTTAAGCAAAACTTCCCATTGAACTCTAGGGAACCTCTGATTTGTTTTTTGGTTTGGGTTTTTGTTTGTTTTGTTTTTTAATATCATGTTATGATTAATCTTAATCTGACACTATTTCCTGTACTATACTGATTTTGATTAGCTTCCTTCACTTATCAATAAATAAATTTAACAACAATAATATGCTTCTGATGGTCAAAATTGACCCAGTGTCCATATTTTCATTATTGTGACCAAAAGATTCCACAGTTCTGAGCTATATCTTGGAAGGAACTAGAGATGTAGCATTTTGCATAATATCATCAATACAATGCAATGTAAGGCTCTGTTCCTCCAACTAAGTCAGTATGGGCAAAATCCCAGTTACTTCAGTGGAACTCAGGGGGTGCTCCATGTGGCCATAAGGGTCTGCAATGTAGTATCAACTGTTAGACTGGGGCCTGATGTTGTAGTTATTTTCATACAGAGTATATCCTCACATATTCCTACCTGATATATTAGTATATTAGGTTAATCCAAGGAGGCAAAACTGAAGCATGATTTAATATTGGTTAGAGTTGGGGGAAGATTTCTGGGTTTTGCTGACAAAATGAAATAACATTTTTAATTTCATTTCAAATCAGAAAATCTTGGTTTCTTGTCAGCTTTTGAAAACTGAAAAAAATTCAGGTGAAGATAAAGAGGAGACTGCAGGGAAAGAGAGGGGTCAGACATTAAGGGGTTAAAGGTAGAATGAGAAGTGGGAAACCCACGTACAGAAATGAGGCAGGGAACCCTGAGAAGGAAAGAGGGGGTAGACGTAGGGAAAGAAAAGAGAGTGGGAGACATCTGGGAGGAGGGGGATAGAAAGACCATTGGGAGGAGGTAGAACGTGGGGAGAACCTAAAAGGAGAACACTGGGCCATGAGGAATGGAGCTGGAGATATGAAGGAACAGGAGAAACAGGGAAGAGTTAATAAGAGGGGAAAGGTAAGAGAAAAGAAAAATTTTAAAAGGAAAAGAGCAGAGTGAAAAATCAAGGCAGGCTGTTAAATAAGCTTGACTCTGGACATCTTTGACTCTGGTCACATTCACAACACTGTGAAGCCGCCACAATAAAGTAGACATAGTTATACAAGTATTTCAGCCATTTTTCAAATGTATGAAATTAACAATGAAAAGATACACTATGCACATGCCAGCTTCCCCACATCCTCTATGTGAAATAGTTATGACTGTGGTCTCTGTTTCGGAGAATGCGAGTACAGTACTCTGTTTGGGGAAGGGGCTATCTTCTTCTGTGTATTCGGAAAGTGTATTTTGGGTGCTACTCCAATCTAAAGCTATGAACTAATAATAAAAAAACTGAGCTTTTTGCAGGATCAGAGCCCTGTGTATGTGAAGAGCCTACCCCACTGGAGCTCCAATCTCATCTAGAGCTCCTAGGCACTCATAGAATAATAATATTCAGGGCCGGCTCTAGGCACCAGCAAAGCAAGCAGTTGCTTGGGGCGGCAAATTTGCAGAGGCGCAAGAATACAGCATGGGAGCTGTAGTTCCTTGGTTAGCTCCCTGCCTATGGAGCCAGCCCTGGAGCAGGGAAAGAACTACATTTCCCAGCATTCCCTTGGCCACGAGCAACAGGAAAGGGTGGGAGAAAGGACTATGGAACTGAAATCTGCAGCTTGCTGTGAATGGTAGGAACAGAGCCAGCTCTAGGTTTTTTCCTGCCCCCCCCCCCCTGGGCTCCCCCGCACCCGTGTATTGCCCCAGCCCTGGACTCTCCCCCGCCCACACCCCCTGCTGCCCCAGCTCTGCCCCCCACCTGCACCCTCTGCCACCCCAGCCCTGGGCTCTCCCCCCCTCGCCCCCTGCCGCCCCAGCTCTGGCCCGCACCCCATGCCGCCCCAGCCCTGGGCTCTTCCCCCCCCACCCACACCTCCTGCCGCCCCAGCCCTGGGCTCTCCCCCAAAGAAGGAATTGGGAGGACTAAATGGACAGTGCACCTCTCTATCTGAAGCCTAGCAAAGGAGGTATGTGGATCCCACTAGAATTTAAAATGAAAAGTAAGGGAGGGGAGGCTCTGGACTTGGGCAGCTTTAGATACAGTACCAGTCACTTAGGAGTATTTCCACTTCTGATCCATGGAAACAGAAATTGACTTTTCCTTTCCAGATATCGCTAATATTCAGAAAGGGAATCTAGCACCTGCCTTCCAGATTTGAACACCCTCAAAATTCAGGAGTGCTAAAGCTCAATTTGGGCAGCTGTTACTTCATTTCCCCTAAATCAAATATACTGATCCACTGTAACTTGCTGTAGAAAAAGTAGAATAAATTGAGCAAGAAATGCTTCCCAGCGGTTATTAGGACTAGAATTGCTATTTTCAACAGCCATGCTTTTTTTTTTTTTAAGTTTTAGTTGTATTTGTTTAAAAGGAAGACCGTGATAGTGCATTCCCCATAGAAACAAAGAATGGAACAAAAGAATAATAAAGGCACCTCAACTTTTTCTCATTTATGTAGGATAGTCTTATAATATGCATCCAGATATCCTCCAGTCACACAAGCTGAAAATTGTTCCACTTTACTGCAGTTCTGTAACCATATGGGAACCAATTCTGTCTGTGTTCTGTACACATCCAAAATTCCTGCTGAATGACCCCGCCCTGGGAGCGAGTTACCAGTGACCCAGGGCTAGGGTGGCAGGATGGTGGGGGAGGGGGAGAGCCCAGGGCTGGGGTGGGGGGCAGCCAAAAAATTTTTTGCTTGGGGCAGCAAAAAACCTAGAGCTGGCCCTGATAATATTATTATTATAAGTACAGTCAGAGCCATAGTACTTTGCAGCTTTATGGCAATGGTGGTAGAATTACACCCTGACCTTATAATCAGCTCCCCACATCGGAATGGAAAAATATAGTAATATGCGGCGGTTATCTAAGAAAAAGAGGCAGCGGTTTGGGACACTGTTGGCCTCTTAGTGCATAATCTTGTCACTGTTGCCCTCAACCTCCTTCCCACTTCTCTCCCCTTGGTCACATTCACTGTCTTCTCTTAAACTCTACTGTAAGCTCTATGGGATATGTCTTCTAATAAATATGTACAGTGCCTAACACAATGGGGCCCGGATATTAATTGAATCTTTATTTGTTCTTTATAGCACATAATAGGAATGGAGCATTTTTTATAAATACATTGTGAAGGATGTGGTGCTGATTTGTAATAATTTGAGTATTGGGTGTGCCCTGGTTATTGGGATAGTTCCTGTATGGGTATTTTGGATTACTGGAATGTTTTCAACAGTATGTGCATAAGTTGGTTTAGTTTAAAGCAAAGCTTTTTGGGGAACTGAGAGGAGAGCAACACAATGACCCCAGACAAAGCCCTCTCCCAGTAAAATTGTCAGGGGTCATAATAGCCAATGCCTGAACTTTAAGCTGCAAAGATGCTACTTTCAGGTGCCAGCCAAATTACAAGACTTGTTTTCCCAGTACTGGGAGCCAACTGATCAAATGGACTTGAAACAGTTAAACAGGAACTCTCTGTCCAGAGGTGTGAGGGAGCTGTTCCCAGAGAACAGACTGCCACAGACACAGAAATGAGATTGGGGATCTGGAGAAGTTAGATCTTCCTAAACTTCCAGGGTGGGGCGGTAAGCTTTAGGAAAGATAGACATGCACTTAGCCCTTTTATTGTTTTAAATCCCCTTTTCTCTTATTCTTTGTTCCTAGTGTTAAGTTTAAACACCACATTGGTTTAAGAAAACTACTTTGGGTCACTGTATTTATAAACCACTGGTCACAGCTCCCGAAGAGAAAACTTGTAGGTGCTGAAGCCAGTTGGGCCTACCGGGGAAGCATAGTCGACCCACAGTGTGCTGTAGCCTGGGACATGGTATAAGAATGGGAGAATTGCAGGATTCCACGCCACAGAAAAGGTAAGGGAATAAGCTAACACCACTGGGGGTGAACTCAGAGAGACCACAGACCGGGTCAGAGGTGCAGCTAGCCATGACAGACATGCTTTAGTTCATTTCTAAGGTTAGAAACTCTGTTTCCCCACTAATTTAAAATATTCCCTGTGACTTGTAATGTGACAGATCAGAAGCTGATAATCAGGTGCTGCCCTTGTCATAGAGACAAGAAGCACCTCGAGACATGCCCTCAACAGGAACTGGTGGCAGCTGGAAAGTAGAACACACATGACATGCCTGCATGACAAAACATTCCTTTTCATCTAACACAGTGGTTTTTAACCAGGGGGCCGCGAGCAGGTTTCAAGGGGTCCGCCAAGCAGGGCCGGCATTAGACTTGCTAGGGCCCAGAGCAGAAAGCTGAAGCCACACCGCATGGGGCTGAAGCCTGGGGCCCCAAGCTCCGCCACCAGGGGCTGAAGCCATAGCCTAAGCAACTTAGCTTCGCGGGGCCCTCTGTGGAATGGGGCCCCAGGCAATTTCCCTGCTTGCTACCCCCTAACACTGGCCCTGGCTTTTATATGCAGAAAAACAGATGTGGCATAGGTAGACCGTGGAGTTTAAATGTGTTGGGGGAGGTAGGGGGGAGCTCCGAAAGAAAGAGGCTGAAGAATGGGAAGGGAAGATGTCTTTTTTTTTTTTTACTTGCTCAATTAATTCTTGCTTGTATTTATTTTGCTGTTGTTTTGGCTAACCTAACTGTTAAGAGACTTCAGAATTTGCAGTTTCCTGCTCAGTTTCAACTGAGTCTGTCGCAGAATCTGTCCCTAATTACTATGTAATTCTACAGGTCCTGAGTCCAGTACAGTTTTCAGTCTGGTTATGGAGGGCAGATGAGGTAGTTTCACTGTGGCAGATAATGGAATGGTGGATAGGAAAAAGTGTTGTCTCCAAACTGTATGTGAAGTGTAAGATGTGAAAATAGGGGTCTCTTTACTCTAAGGAATATGGGGTGGGAGAGGGACAACTATTTTGATGTAACTGGTTATTCTGACAGGTAGGTATTGTAGGTGCAGATGGTTAATAAAAGAGAAAAGGAATTGGAGGAGGGTCTGTTTATGGATTGGTGGCTCTTATGTATTAGTTCCAATATTAGTATGTAGACGGTGCAACAAGACAGTGGAGTATAAGACTTATACTGGAAATGCAGATGTAGAAGAGGCATGGTATGTGGTTGTAAGGGAATCTTAGGGACAGATCTTGTGTGGTCAGGGATAAGGTGTGAAAGCAAAGAAGAGTGAAGGTTGTTTGTGAAACCTGATCTCTGAGTTCCCTGACTTTCAAATATTTAGGAGTTTTTTGTTGTATGTACAATATTCTAATTAGGTTCTGTTTGTTCCAGATATGGCGTGCGAATATATATCAAATGTGGTTATACGTATATTCATTCACAACCTTAACTAATGAAGTTTTACGTTTCAGAATTTTTAGTCTTTTTCAAGTTTTGCTGAACTATCATGACAACACACTATCATAATTATTTATAAAATAAACAATTCCACCATAATCTTCAAATCAAACAAAAAAACTTCATCGGCTTTGGGTTAACACCACATCTCCTGCCAGGGGAGCCTTTCACGTTCCCATGCCTGAGCAGAGATATTGAGCTCTCATCCTCCGAGATCCTTTGTCCCCATACATAAGCCTGTTGTTCCTCTCAGGTCTCCAAGCAACTCTGATAAATCCCACCTGTCTCCTCAAAATCCAGCTCAAATGTTATTATCTCCCATATCCCTTTCCCTCTAGCTGTTCCCTCCAATACATCCATGCTCTGATGCTCATCCCCCAAAGCCACCTCTCTCTTATTTCAATTTCATACTCCCTGCTGGGCAACCTCGTTCCCAGATATGTGCAGGAAAAAACTGGTGAGTCAAAGATAGAAGCCACAATTCAACAAAGCACATACTTTAAGACTTAACTGAATTTAAGCATGTATTTAAGTTATTTGCTGAATCTGACCCGGAGCCAATAGAAAAACTTCAACCAATAATGGAAATGAAAACTCAAAAATTTTAATTTTTCTTCAAAGTGACACAGTTCGTCAGGAAGGCAGACTGGCTGTGTCAGGAAATGGAAGTAGCAGATGGACCAGAACAGTTTTCATTGGCAGATCTTGTGAATCTCAATTACGTTATCTCTAACCAGGGAAATAAGTCTCTGTATTTTAATAAACCTTCAGAATTGGCCTATGTTGAAGCTATTGTTAGACTGTGTCGGAGAAATTTGGAGCTTGCGAGGACTGTGGTTACACAGAAATATGAGGAAAACAGGTCAGTCTCAAAAATGGGGCATTTTTAAATGTTTCCTCTACAAAAGTTAGCAAATATTTTCCTCGATATTCACTGAAAATTTAATTGCTATATGAAGAGTTCTTGTGCCAAATTTGGAGACTAGGAAACTGGGAAATAGAGGGATTTTAATACTACTTTTAAGTGCAAATCTCAATTCAATTTTAACTGTAACAGTCACTTCTGATGCCTCCAAAATAAATTATTGGTGATACACTTTGAGAGTTGGATGTTCAGATACTCCTTTACAGTTTCTTTGGTTCCTATCCATTTCACTGCAGGGATTACAAACAATGGCGTCTGCAAAGGGATTCAAGTCTGAGACATGCAAGGTATGCTTTCTTTGTCTGCACACCTTTCACATTTCTTCAACTGGACCCCAATGGTGAAGTTGACAATATATCCAGGCTTTGCCAGCAGATCTTAGAAGTAGCTTGAACTAGAGTCCTCTGTCCAGACTGGAGTAGTATGAATCAGGATTACTTGGTTTATGAATTTAACCAGATCTTCTGGGTATCTGCCAAGCTTATAATCTAGTTTGAACCACAGCTATTTGTCTTAAGGATTTTTACAAGATCACCAGTGTTTATGTATATCTTAAAAGTTCCCTAAACCAGAGCTACTTGGCTCACAGATTTTATAGGATGTCTTTAAAGCTTTGAAGCCTCCTTCAACTACAGCCATTTGTTTTACAGTGTTTACAAGTTCCAATGGGCAAATCTATGGCACTTGTAAATTCTGTGAAACAGATCAACTCCTTTTGGTCCAAAAGGAGAACTCTGAAGTTCAACTTTCCATAGAGTGTAACTCCATTTTTTTTTTTAAACTCTACCTTATCATTAGGGCCCTACAGTATTCATGGTCCATTTTGGTCAATTTCAAGTTAATAGGATTTTTAAAATAAATTTCATGATTTCAGCTATTTAAATCTGAAATTTCATGGTGTTGTAATTGTAGGGGGTCCTGACCCAAAAAAGAGTTGTGGGGGTGCGGTTGCAAGGTAGTTGTAGGGTGGGTTGTGGTACTGCTACCCTTACTTCTGCACTGCTGCTGGTGGCGGTGCTGCCTTCAGAGCTGGGCAGCTGGAGAGCAGCGGCTTTAGGCCAGGCGTCCAGGTCTGAATGGAGAGCTGCCACCAGCAGCAGCGCAGAACTAAGGATGGCATGGTATGGTATTGCCACCCTTACTTCTGCCCGCAGATCTGGGCCCTCAGTCAGCAGCTGCCACTGTCCGGCCACCCAGCTCTGAAGGCAGCAGCACAGAAGTAAGGGTGGCAATAGCATATCATGCGATCCTTACTTCTTCGCTACTGCTGGTTTAAGAAGAAGTCAGCAAGGAATGTGTGTCTATCTAAAAAATTGAAATAAAATCTGGGAGAGAAAAAAAGGGAGCACAAGAACAGATGAAAGCTGAAGAAAACAAAGCAGTAATAATGGAAATGAGCATGCTACCAAGAAGAGAAACAAAAATAGAAAAGAACAAAACCTCCTTGGGGGAAGTGCATATAGGGGGAGAACTAGGAAAAGTAGATGGAAGAAATGAATGAGTATAATTATGAAGACAAGAGGGACTTGGGAACATCATAGAAAAAAGTAAAGAAAATAAACCAGAAAAGCAAAATAAATAAGACATGAGGATTTTCCCCCTCTAATTCTTCAGTGTATTTTGAGTCTAGCCGGGGAATCCTATACACAAGTTTTCAACCTTTCTTGAGTAAAGTTGGTTAATTAGTGGTGAATTATGAACACTTCTCTTAACTATTAATGTAAAATAATGTTTGTTTTACGGAAGGAGGGGGATACCGATCATAGTCATCTTACCTGTGGAGTTAAATCCATGGCAGCTGTAGAAGAGGTTGGTTGCTAACCCTCTTAGCTCTATTATGAGTGCAATACAAATATTTTGGTTTTCCAATCTGGCAACATCAATTATCACCAGAGCAAAGTCCTCCATGTTCCACTATAACATGTGCACGTATTGAGAGGAGTAGTAAAAAGAACCTTCTCAGGATGGAAGAATATTTTAATCTACTTCCACCCTCCTGCCACTATATTAGACTTTAAAAAGAAAAAAAAGAAGTTTGTCCCATTCACCTTCTTCCCCAAAGTCACACTGCATACAGGCTCACCTGAAACACACTTCAGCTCCCTCTAAAGGATGAACAGAAGGAAGCATTCATGAAACCAACCTCTTGAAAACAGGGACTGTATCTTTGCCAATCTGTGCCATCCACAATCTGGATCTCATATGTTATAGCTCAACCACCAGGCTGACCCGAAGCCTGACACTTCCTGAACATATTTAGCACATTGTACATTTTTGCAAGGAAACACACACACTGAATTAATGAGTACAGACTACGCAGGGAAGAACTGGGCCCTGATATTGGCAATGTAAATCTCTATTCACCAAGGTCTCTCTTTAGCATTGGATTAGGGTAGGTAACAAAATGAGAACAGATACATGAGCAATACTGTAATTAAGCCAGACATCTAGATAGGAGAATTGATGTTTTGTGTGCATGTTTTTTAAGGGCATACAGATACTATTGTTTTGAGTGGTGTAGAAAGACTTAAGAAATTTAGATGCAGACCCCCACTCGCAGCTGAAGTCTACAATCCAGAACATCTAATCTGCAGGTAGAAATTAATATATATGATAAAAATAAATTGTACCCATATAAAATACCATATAATGTTTTATAATAAAGTCTTTTAGCAGACAGTCTCTATGCAAGATAGATACTACATAAAGTTGCACTGCAGGGGATAAGACAAAGAGATGAATCTTTAAACAGTTGGGTACAAAATTCCTTTCAAACCAGAGATACTATGGTAAAAATGCACAAGTAATGTTCATTAGAAAAGGCACAGAAAACAATAGCAGTGAGTGTCATCCAAAGTACTCAAAGTGCTGTACTTCCAAGAACAGTTAAAGAAACCTAGCATGCAAAAGGAATGCTTAATGCTAAAAATCGAACATTTTTAAAGTAATGTCTGAATTAATAATTTTAAATATAAATCCAAAGGACAAAAGCACAATTTTGGGAAGGGCAAGTATTAATTCAAACCTACAGAAGCAAATCATTTCCAAGACAATGACTACAGAGGAATAATCAGTTGGTGCGTCTGAGATAGGAAAGGCATTCTAACAGCAGAGTTCCCACAGCCTCACATGTACATATGAATCTCTTTAATGGCACAAATCATTTGATTGGAATATGAATGTTTTCCAGGGCTTCCATTTTACATCATTAGTGTATGAATCTACTAATCCCATTCTGACCTGCTTATTAAGTGTAGAATATTCAGTATGTTTAATCATAAAACAGATTTAGTACTCAGTGCCACAAATACTTGATTCTCAAGTATGATTTACCAAGTTAATAAAAGCTTGAGGAAGAGATCTAGTGCTGCAAAAAGTCATCCTCAATACTTACTTTCTGAGGATTTCCAACAGTTACACAATGCACAAATAAAAAAAGGAGAGCACACTGGAATTGAGCCGGGGAAGCTATTATATTGATTTTGTGAGCTTAATCATGAGACCCTAAACATCCAAAGTCATCATTTGCTCTAAAAACGTAACAGAAAACAGCTAGCTGGCTAACCTGGGGGGATACGCAATTTTGATTTCCATCTTGGTCACTGGTTTCAGAGTAGCAGCCGTGTTAGTCTGTATCCGCAAAAAGAAGAACAGGAGTACTTGTGGCACCTTAGAGACTAACAAATTTATTAGAGCATAAGCTTTCGTGGACATCCCGAAGAAGTGGGCTGTAGTCCACGAAAGCTTATGCTCTAATAAATTTGTTAGTCTCTAAGGTGCCACAAGTACTCCTGTTCTTCATCTTGATCACTGGCTCCTCAGAACAACACGAGCTGCTGTAGAGGAGGTTATAAATTTGCCATTGACCTGAAAGGCAGCAGAATCAGATCCAGATGTGTGGCGGGGTGGGAAAAATAAGTGAAGCGGGTTCCTTTTGTTGCTCAACAGTAACTCCTTTGGACAAGTAAGGAGCATCCTTGATGGATTCTGAAGGGAATCCCTTTTGATCGTCTTATCACTGCTAACAATGTCATAATTATGCAACAAGCTTTGGCTAGAAAGATTCCACAAGCAATTTACAAACTCACCCACAACTGGAATGGAGCATTTTCTAGAGTAGAATGCAGCATTCATTCTGCACTAGCAATTTGATTGTGACACTGGGATAAATATTCCTACTTTTGTGATCAGTGTAATTAAAAATCACCTAGTAAATAGTCAAGGAGTTGGCCTTTCATCTAAGCTAAATGAAACATCCAGAACCCTACCACAATGTCCAGGCAGAGGTTTAGTACCTGCCTCTGAGAAAAGAATTATATTTAACAGTTACATAGGCTTTTTCCTTTTCCAAGCACTTTATAAAAGTGAAATAATCTTCACAACAGCCCTGAAAGGTAAGTAAGCATTATCCCCATTTTACAGACAGGGAAACTAAGGTATAGAGGTAGTTTCTATCCATGGAAATCTTTGTTTAGTAAAAGGCAAAAGATTTATATGGTCTCAAAAGAAACCAGTGACTTATCTAAGGCAGCAGCAGGAGTCCAGTGTCAAATCTAGGATTATGAATTCAGGAATTGCTGACTCCTTATCCTATGTTTAGACTATTAGACCAGGGGTTCTCAACCTTTTTCTTTCTGAGGCCCACCCAACATGCTATAAAATCTCTACGGCCCACCTGTGCCACAACAACTGTTTTTTGGCATATAAAAGCCAGGGCTGGCATTAGGGGTAGCAAGCAGGGCAATTGCCTGGGGCCCCATGCCACTGGGGTCCGTGCAAAGCTACATTGCTCAGCCTTTGGCTTCAGCCCCATGCGGTGCGGCTCCAGCTTTCTGCCTTGGGCCCAAGTGAGTCTAATGCTGGCCCTGCGTGGCGGATCTCCTGAAACCTGTTCATGGCCCCCCAAGGTGGCCCCGGACCACCAGTTGAGAGCCACTGTATTAGACTACAGTATCATTGCCTCTCTGGCAGAGGTCCACTGTCCTCAATTCCTGTCCTCCAAGGAGATCCAGTGTCCTCAGCACTCACACCATTGGGCCATAAGGCAGCACTGCTTTCTAGATCAGTGTGGGTTTTCTTTGGAGGTCTCCATCAGCCTACAAGCTTTGGGAGTTAACAGACAGATAATACGACTGCAGTTCTTCACTAGACACATGGTGACTTAAAACTAGTGGGGTGGGGCTAATATGAAGATCTTTGGGGTTCCAAAAAGTATGCAGAGGAACACCATAGGTGAGAATGGAACATCAAGTAATCTTTGTAATGTATTATCCCACCTGTCTATTACAGAAACAAAAGTGGGGGGAAATGTAGTCTGCTGAATGACCTATATAGCCGCTTGCTCCAAATCTCCTTTAATACTTACAGAATTTGATTTCCACTTAAGAAATCTGTATTCAAATACTGTAAAACAAATTATATTTGAGGAGTACATTCGGTTTATTAAATTGACATTCAGCCTACCTAAGGCCAGCCTGATGGATTAACTGACAATATCACAGGAGCCTACAGAAACTTTGCACTGTGATTTTAGAGGAGGAGGAAACCCGCTATTTTAAGTTCAGAAATAAGGTGCCATTACTACGTTCAGCTTCCTGCTGTCTCACCCTTGTTCCCAGCCCCTAAGTGACCAAGATACGGAGTTCAGCCCAGTAACAACACACCCTGTAAACACCCCGCTAGTCCAGCACGGAGCAAGTCCCTGCCTGTCTATTTCATGGACCTGTCTCTGGTTTTACACTCCTCGTGGCCACAGCTGTGCTCTTTACCCCGTGGCTGGGTGGAGACATCCCCCCCCCCCCCCCTCCCCTTCAGAGCATACACAGCCCTTGCAAAAGCAATCTGCACCCTGAGCCTCCACGGCCGTCAGGGAAGACGACAGAGCTACTGAGGAAGTTGCATGAAGTCGTCTTCCTCCTCCTCCTCCTCCTCCTGCCCGTCCGACACAGAGGGAGGAGGGAAGCAAGGGGCCGGCCTTGGAGGAAAAGGGACAGTGCGACGGGGGAGAGGATGCAAAACAGGGAGCCGCACAGAAGCCACGGAGGGGGGAAGCGGACGGGGAAGGGGGATGGGAACAGGAGCAGCGGACTTGTTTCGGCATCATGGCCCCGTCCCTCCTGCCTGGTGCTGCAGAGCAATGCCAGAGAGGGCGGGGGCAGAGGCAGACGCGTAATAAGGCGATAACTTTGGGGGACAGCTGCCTGGAGCCGCGCTAGACCGCGGGGGGAGGGAGAAGGTGACTTACCCATGTTCCTGCCAGGAGGAGAGCAGCGCTCTGGGTGCTGCTCAGGGAAGCTGCCTGCGTCTCTATCCAGCGGCCGGGGAGGGACACGCGGGAGCAGCGGGGACCTGGGGCGGTGCGGCTGCAGCAGCCGGCGGCCAGGGCTGGGCGGGGGGGAGGAGGAGGCAGGCAGCAGGGGCAGCCCAGGAGCAAGTGCCCGTCCCTGGCGCCTCGGGGTGCGCGCGGCGGCGGCCGGGGAGGGGGCTACGCGCGTTCCAGGGCCCGGCCAGCCCCGCCGCTGCTGTCGGGGAGGGGAGGCGGAGAGCGAAGCGGGAGCTGGGCTCTGTGTGTGTGTCTCGCTGCCTGCCGCTGCTGTGTCGATTGGATTATGAGTCAGTGTATAGTACATCCGGGCAAGGCCCTCCTCTGGAGACACCCGGCCCAGCGACACCCAGAGACCCGGGAGGAGGAGCTGCGGAGGCAGCAGCACCCGCGCAGATACACAGTAGCAGCGCTAGAGAGGTTGCAGAAAAGTAGCTGCTTATCCGGGGTTCCTCCCGTCCCGTGAGCTCCCGGGCTGGCAGTGCCGCGGGGACGATCGGGTTTCACTCCGTGCCCGTGCGGTTTCAGTCTGCGCCTGCTGCTGTTTATTATGAATACCTGGCTAGGAATCCATAGAGGGCTTTGCAGACAAACTCAGCTCTTCCTGTCCAGAGATCGATACGGTGCCAGGAGTTTTACAGACCAGCCCAGGGGCTGTGAGGAGCTCCTCACCCATAGCCTCAGCCATGGAGCGGATTTAGAGCAGTTGTCATTTTGTATCAATTATTATTATTATTATTATTATTATTATTTATTATTATTATTGTCTTATTGTTTAACAATCATATTAACAGATATGTTAAGGCAGCCAGAGAACATGAGGGGAGGAGATTTACATACAACATTTGGTTATGCTATCCTATATGTCATCCTATAACGTTTAGCGCTTGTATTGTAGGATGTAGATAGGCAGAGCCATGAAGGCCCATATAGCCAGGTAATTAACTCTGTTTTAGAAAGATCTATAAAATGGGTTCATACTCTATCCTTGTAGACAGAGCCTGGCTGAAAAATATTCAAGATTATCTTTTTTTTTTTAAAGTTCTCCCTCACCCTTCCCCACAGGAACCAGCCCTAGCTAGCACAACCACATTACTGGGGTTTTACAGGTTTTAAGACTATTTTGTAAAAATGGCTTCAGGACAATGGCTAGTTTTCCACTGTAGACAAGGCCCCAGTTGGAACCCAACCTAGTAAATACTGTATGTCTAAAGTGATTTTAACACATCTTGGTCTATGCTGACAAGGAAAAGCATGTTCAACCCATGCTGTCTGATCCCATGTTTCATTTTTTAAATCGATTACAGAAGAATAAATTACTGATCTTTTAAAAAAATATTTAAAAAAAAGATTTCCAGCTATAAGAATGACACTCACAACACTTCCACCCCTTTGACTCCTAAACCTCCACTACCCAAAACATAAAAAAGAGGAAATTAGTCATTTTTCAAAAAAATCAAAACAAAAACTGAACCCCAAGCAGACCCTGAAAAAGGAGATGATTCAGAGACATCATGAAGTCTACTAGGGACTTCACTGTTGCTATTGATTTTAAATGGAAGGCACTCACATATTACTGTGATGGGTGGCAGTATACAACCTTAATATAGATAGAATATCCAAGGTGTGAATGACACTTCACAGATATAAGGTTTTAACAAGGTCTCCACCAAGGGAGTTTGCAATCTAATTTGTACAGATAACACACAAATAAAGACAGTGACTGTTTTTTTTTATTTGTTTGTTTTTAATGTTTAGAGAAAATTGACCTCTTGATGGTTTTGTATTTGTTTGGGGGGAGAGTTGTTTTTGTTTTTAATGTTTGTAGTAAGTTGACCTCTTCATAATGTTTTTTTCCTGCTTTACAAATACAGATCCAAATTTTCTTATCAGTTAAAATGGTACAATCCTGACGTCAGTAGGGTTGCACCACTGTAACTGAAAGGAGAGTTTAAACTAAAGTATAATGATGTGACAGCTTTTTTTTTTCACTGGAGGACAGAACAATCTTTGGAGGACAGAATATGACCTCACTGCCTGAGGTGGCTGAAAGCTGAGAAACAACTCTCTCGTTTTAAGACCCAGCACTCCATTCCCTTTTATTCGGAGCTGGGAGAGTTGTAGCTCAGGTTGTAATCTGCATAAAGTCACATTCCAGGTCCTCCAAAGGCTGCCAGAGTCTTCTAAGAAAAAGAGGCAAGTAAGAATGGAGTTAATGTAACAAAAAAAGCCAAAATCTGCCTCCCAAAAAACGCTTATTCGGCTGTCTTCATACCTTATAAAGGAAAACAAACTACATTGTTTTGTGTTTTGGATTTTGACTTTAAAATGTCAACAAGGAGTGGTGGAACAATTAAGAGTGTGCACTGTCGCATAGCACTCATATCTTGCACAAATATGAACTTGTTTTGCTATGGCTGAGGTTGGGAGCTGTTCTCTCATGATGCGATTTGCTGTCATAAAGAAGAAGACTAGAAATACATATATCCAGAATAGGAGCAGCAGATGAAACTGGGAATCTTTAAGTACTTTTTCTTTTGTCTATTAGCAGCAGCTGCAAAAGCATTGACAGTGGTAAAGGTTTATCCCAAAAGCCACATTGTGTGTCAAATTGGATTTGAACAAAACTATGACAAAGGTAGATGGAGTGATTTTGAACAGGAAGCAAGAACTTGATTTTGTCTCATTGCCTTTAATAGAAACAATTTATAAATAAAGATGCCTTTCACTAAAAGAGAAACATTTGTGTTTGGTTTGGGGGTGGTGGGGGATGAAAAGAAGATGAAGTATCAGATTGGATTTTTAGGTGAACTTTGTGGTCAAAAGAATCAATGTCCCTTTCTAAAATGGAAGAAAGGCAAAACATCTGACAAATTCCTCTCAAATAGATAAAACCATATGCTTTGCTGAATCTGAACCATAAATATTAGAACTGAAATTTAAATGCTTCTAAACAAAAAGACATGTATGGAACATAGCATCTTCTCATGAGAGACTCTGCATGTGTGAAGCGTTATTGGATTGAGGTTGTTTTTCTCCCAGAACATTTGGTCTCCGTAGAACTGGATATGGGATGATAGAAAAATATTTACTCATCAGGACTTCATATTATATTTGTCTGCAGTTTTTCTTCTGGGACCATTACTTTTGTAAAATTAGTAGGATGAGCTTCATGGAGTACTTTATTTTTTTTCCCAGTTCTTCCACATTAATATGTACCTTTGCCTGAATAATTACCTAAGAATAGTAAAACCGAATATGAATAATTGGTGCTTTGCAGGGAAAGTTCTGCTTATCTTAGTTGTATGTGTAGTTCAATTGAAATCAGTGAGACAACTCATATGAATAAGGCAAGAAAAAAAATAGGACCAGCAACCTCACATTACAACAGCAACTACAAATCCACCCCTAGACAATACCAGTAGCCGTTCTATCCAGCACCCACCACACCCTCCCGATTGTTCCTTCTTATTAACAAATTATGTACACTTTTATGATTACAGAGGTTTGTGGGATAAATCAAGGAACAATTTGTCAGCCATTTTGTGGAATACAGACCAAAATAGTTTGAATCGTTGATTTAAATTATTGTAACCTTATGACTCACTAGAATGGACCTGCTCCCATTGAAGTGAATGGAGTTTTGCCATTGATTTAACTGGGAATAGATACAGGTCCAATGTGTATACCCATTTGTGTTTGTGTTCATGTATGTATGTATTTACATGGTCAGCTAATATGGAAAACTAATATATTAATCTTTTTTAGTAAAGTGTTGGAAAAAATAATTTAAAAAGTTGCACATGAGCTGCATGGTTTTGTAATTATTTTTTCCTAGTGTTTTAAAACTGCAGATTGTTTAAATAGAAACTTGATTCCTTTTTTTAATCTGAAGTTTGCATCATTTGATAGTTAATATAACATAGAGAGTCTGAAATGATCCTAGAAGCAAAAGGTTCCTGTATCTCTCTGCCCCATGAACTCTTCATCAATTTTCAGATCTCATCTAAAAATATATCTTTCCTCCCTGGTCTTTGGTTCTTAGTTTCTTTATCCTTCAGCAATATTTCTTTTTACTTGAACTTTGTAACTATGTCCCAAATGTTTCTTTCAACTTGTTTGGGAAACAAGAGACCGTGAAAGCCTCTCTTCACTAATCTAGATCTGTAGGATGGGGGGAAGGTGCTGGCAGGGTTTGGCAGATGCCCTTCTTCACAATTTTGTCCCATTTCCAAATGCATGGCATAAACCAGAGATAAATAAACCAGCTGACTAAGACCCTGATCCTGGTAAGACCCACACATGTACCTAACTAGACTTCAATGAGCCTACTTGCACATTTAAAGTTAAACACCTACGTAAGTCTTTGCAGGATCAGGGCATTATTTGGTATAGGTGCCTCCTTATATTGTGAGTTCTTCCATGAGGGGTTTCTGTGAGCAGTGTCTCCTGAGAGAGTCCAGCTTCCAAGGAGCTGCGAAGAGGGAACTGGAGGCACAGAAACTCCTTGCAGATGGCGCTGTTCTCTAGTAGATTCCAGAGAACTGCACAGATCTCAGGGGAATCACTGGATTCTTTGGACTGAACCTGCTGTTACTTCTCTGGAGAGAAGGCAAACAATGTGTCTCTCTCATCCCTTACATATTGTAAGGAGAAAATTTCTGCAGTTGGAAATTCCTAGGGCCTGCTTCTCTTTTGCCCTGTGCCTTATCTAGTAGTTTACCTCAAAGTCAAAAATGTATACAATGCTACCAAATCAAAATGGTAATATTTTTTGCAGATATAAAGGGGGTGAGGTAATATATTTTATTGGACCAACTTATTTTTGCACTCCTTTTGGTGTAAATGGTTACATAAGGTGCAGTGCAAAAGAGAACCTCCAAGAGAGGAATTTCCAGTCTCCTGTGGTGCATGGGAATAACACAGGTAGGGGAGCCTCAGGCTCTCATTATTTAAAAAGCGTTGTGGGATGCAGTTTGTATGAAAGACAAAATAATTATGCATTGTATTTTATAAAGGGTTAGCAACTATGAAATATGGTGGATTAAGATGACTGGGAAAGCCTGTGAGAATTTAATTAAAATTAATGAAATGATCATGTAGTTAAAGATACGTCAACAAGAAAAAAATAATTAAAAACAAGTGTTTGGGGAAAACTGGGAAACGGGAGTGTACTATGTTGCTTGTGGGGTTAACGATAAAAATCAGAAAGAACAATATTATATCCCATTAAATGCATGCCAGGGGTGGTTTAATTCCTTAGTGGGGTGGAGGAAGAGTGTGAGGGGACCTTTGGAAGAGATAGTAAGGGTGAGACTGCCTGGTGCTCAACAATGAAAAATTGTCTCTTACAGAGAAAATACCATGAAAATTGCACTTTGAATTGTATATAGAACAAACTTATGCAGCAGCAATATACCTGTGTTCTCAACCATTGAGGATGGTTTTAAGACCTGCATTAGAATAGTGAAAACTGGGTCACTGTGACCTTCTACTGCATATCACTTTATGAATTTTCCTTTTCATATACTGTATCAGCTTCAAAGGCTCAGCACATCTCCTCACCCCTGGCTTAGCTTTCCTTTGAAAACTTCTAGCATATGTTCTCTCATGCAGTGTGGCACAATTCAGAAGAACCGAGAAGTATGTTAGGCGGAAGAGAACAGACATTGGATGCTGTTCCACTAGTGGCAAGAACACACTGGCTTTCCGCTTTATTTCTCTTAACAATGAGAGAAACTCACTCAACCCTGTTCAGATATACACCCTTAACATTATTCTAAAATGAAAGTTCTCAGCATTTCCAGGAAACAGCTTTGCTTTCTGGGATCTATAACTGGTCTGTAAAACCTATTTCCAAGCTGAATATTGTCATCTAATTTTAGTCATGTACAATCATCATGGTTTTTAATAAATCTGATTTGGCCATGGTTAAGTTATAGAAATGTGAAAATAACTGTGTATGCACTATTGTGCATACAATAACTGTATGCACTGTTGTGAATCCATAACACATAAATATATCATTAGTAATATGCATTCACCTCATATAACAAATGTCTGCTTTGGAACTGCTGGAAGTACTCTGTGACTACACACACACTCTGAGCACGCCTACCAGATTGGGCCCACACAAACAACCTAGGTAATCCAACACCTATCTTCCCCCCAGTTCAAGGATCATTAGCAGAAATCAGCATCTATCTCTAATTAGGGCATGGCTACACTTGCAGATGTAGAGCGCTGTGAGTTAAACCAGCCCTCGGAGACTGCAGCAGGGAAAGCACTGCAGTGTGTTCATACTGTCAGCTGCAAGCACACTGGCGTGGCCACATTTGTGGCACTTGCAGCGCCATTGGGAGCAGTGCATTATGGGCAGCTATCCCACAGAGCACCTCTTCCCATTCTGGCACTGTGGCTTGTGGGAAGGAGGCAGAGAGTTGCGGGGGGGGGGGGGGGGGAGAGATGCGGGGCATTCTGGGTCCTGTCCCAATGCCCCGTGATGCATCAGTTCGCATCCCAGCAATCCCTGTGCTTCTGTCCACATTTGACGCCATCTTTCAATGGTTTTTGTACTGCACGCTCTGTCTTCCCTTTTGGTCTGCGGGAATGGATCCCGAACTGCTGAGGAATATGCTGATGGGTCTTGCCAGCATGTCACGAATTGCAGTCGAGTTACTCCTTAAGCTACAAACTGACAATGAGGAGTCCAAGGATGATGTCAACTCGCATAACGCATACGACACGAGATTGCTTGTGGCATTCACGGACATGCTCACCACTGAGGAATGCCGCTTTTGGGCTCGGGAAACAAGCACTGAGTGGTGGGATCACATAGTCATGCAAGTCTGGGATGACGAGCAGTGGCTGCATAATTTTTGGATGAGAAAGCCACTTTCATGGGACTATGTGCTGAGCTTGCCCCCACCCTGCGGCGCAAGGACATGAGATTGAGAGCTGCCCTGCCAGTGGAGAAGCAGGTGGCTATTGCAGTCGGGAAGCTGACAGCTACCGATCGGTCACTAACCAGTTTGGAGTGGGAAAGTCTACCGTTGGAATCGTGTTGATGCAAGTTTGCAGGGCCATTAATCACATCCTGCTCAGAAGAACCGTGACTCTGGGTAACGTGCATGACATTGTGGCTGGCTTTGCACAAATCGGTTTCCCTAACTGCGGAGGGGCGATAGATGGAACGCATATTCCAATTCTGGCACCAGGCCACCCAGCCTCCGAGTACATTAATCAGAAGAGGTATTTCTCTATTGTTTTCCAGGCGCTTGTGGATCACCGTGGGCGTTTCATTGACATTAACGCAGGCTGGTCTGGAAAGGTGCATGACACACGCATCTTTCGGAACACAGGCCTATTCAGGAAGCTGCAAGCCGGGACTTTCTTCCCAGACCAGAAGACCACCATAGGGGAAGTCGAAATGCCCACCGTGATCCTTGGAGACCCCGCTTACCTTTAATGCTGTGGCTCATGAAATCCCTACACAGGGAGCCTTGACAGCAGCAAGGAGCGGTTCAGCAACAGGCTGAGTCAGTGGAAAATGACTGTGGAGTGTGCTTTTGGCTGTTTAAAGGGCCACTGGCACTGTCTGTATGGGAAGCTGGACCTCACTGATGACAACATCCCCACAGTTATATCCGCGTGTGGTATTCTCCGTAACATTTGTGAAGGGAAGGGTGAAAGATTCAGTCAGGCATGGACCTCGAAGGTTCAACACCTGAATTTGAACTGCCAGAGAGCAGGGCTATTAGAGAGGTCCAGCCCAGGGCTGCAAGGATTAGGGATGCCTTGAGGGAGCAATTTGAGACTGAAAGCCACCACTAATGTTTGGTGCCCTGCACGGGAGTGAAGTGCAGTGGTTCCAATGTTAGTAGGAATCTGTTTGCTATGTATGATGCACTGAGTTGCAGTGCCTTTTGCTTTCCTGGGCTACGGTATCTTTTACTTAATGCAATAATAAAGAAGTTTTCAAAGCCAAAAAAATCATTTATTGAAAAGAAACATAACTGCTTGAGAAACAGAAAGGGCATGACACATCTGTGCTGTGTGGGACGAGGGAAGGGGGTGCGGTGGGGAACAGGACAATCACAGATTTGCGTATGTCCTGTTATCATACTCAGCCTTCCTGTCTGGAGTGCTGTGCAATGAGTAATGCACTTCAGGCTGGCTAAAATGCATGGTGATGGGGGTTGAGTACAGTGAGTAAGGGTCGTAGTTTGCAGGGCTGGGTGGTGAAGGCAGCTGGTGGCGATAAGAACCTGGATGTTGGGGAAAGTGGGTTGGTGGTGACATGGGGGCACAAGGGAAAGCGTTTTGGGACAAGGGCTGCAGGGAGGGTGGGGGCGGAAGTGCTCCCCCTGCATTGCTATGAGTGCCTGTATTGAGTCTGCTTGGTGCTCCATGATGCTTAGCAGCCGCTCCGTGCTTTGGTGCCGGCGATCCTCATTCTGCTGGCGGACCCTCCTTTCACTCTCCCGCCACTCCTGCACTTTTTGATTTTCATTAAGGGACTGCTGCATCATTTCATGTAGCATGTCCTCTTTGCTTTTTCGAGTACACTTCCTGATTCTTTGGAGTCTTTCGGCCATTGATAGCAAGGACAGCTGGGATCTCAAGGTTGCATCTGTAAAGCCAAAATTTAACACTTAACAGAGGCAGCATTGTTCACACTAGACAGAGCAATGGTTCATCCGTACTTAAAGACAAGCACAGAGTACACAATAGCAGAAATTGCCCATCCCAAAGCAAGTGCACATAACCCACAGGAGCCCCAAAATGGTGAATGAGCACAGGGGAAGGGGGACTGATTGTTTCACGGCTGTACTATCCTCTGGGGTTCTTTGCCTTGGGGAGAGCCAACAGCTGCAGGGGGCCCCTATACTGAACACTGTCCCCACATTTTCCACAGGAGTTCGTCCTGGAAGATATCTCGCTACTGAGGGGGACCTGGGAAGCAAGGGAGGGTCTTCTACTACAATGCAGCTTCCGCCCTGGCCCATATGCAGCTTGCCTGTGTGCAGCCATGGTCCCCCTGCCACTCATGGCACAATAGAGTGGACATGTTAGTCTGACTGGGACAAGGAGCACAGTAGCTTTGCCAAGGAACCTGTGCAAGCAGATTGCCCAGCTTCTGCATGAGACCTTTGAAGAGATCACTGAGACCGATTACCACCATGTGAGGGAGCACATCAACGCCCTACTCCACATCTAGGCTTGCATGCAGCCCTAATCCTTCTTGCCCCAAGAGCCCACACTGAACAACTTCCTTCCCAAAATAAAAGCCGCTTACCAGGCAGTTCCTCTGGTGTCTGTCCTTCCCCAAACACCATCCACTGCGACTGGCTACCTTCCTCCTGGCTTGAAAATCGTGCCTGGCTGCATGCATCTAGGGCTGCTGGGCTGTCTCCCTCCTCCTCAGCACCCTCACTCACACTTTCCTCCTCCTCCTGCCTTGTTGAGCGGGGCTCTGAAGTGTCCATGATGGTCTTCGGGGTGGAAGTGGGGTCGCCCCCATGTATTGCGTCCAGCTCTTTGTAGAAACAGCTGTTTGCCTTGCACGCTTTGTGGTACGCATTCCGCAGCTCCTTCACTTTAACCCTGCAGTGCAGTGCGTCCTGGTCATGGCCCCTTTCCATCATGTCCCTTGATATCTGCCCGAAGGTATCATAATTCCTATGGCTGGAGCACAGCTGGGACTGGACAGCTTCGTCCCCCCCCCCAACACTGATGAGGTCCAGCACCTAGCCATTGCTCCACACTGGGATTCACCTGGAGTGTGGAGGCATGGTCACTGGAAAGATTTGCTGAGAGCACTCCATGCCTTGCTGAGCAAACAGGAAGGGGATTTTAAAAATTCCAAGAGAATTTAAAGGGCGGGTCACCCGAGGGCAGGGCAGTAGAGTTCAAAATGATGACCAGAGTGGCTAGAACAGGCATTGTGGGACACTTCTGGAGGCTGAACAGAGCACATTAATAGACCAGGGCGTCCAGATTGGTGCTGGGGCGCTCCAGCTGGAGTGCAGCAAGCATTATGCTTCTCATGGAGGTGGATTACTAGGAGCGCTCCAGCCGCAGAGTCCGGGCGCTCTATGTGCCTCGCCAGTGTGGACATGTCATGAGTTAGGGTGCTCGGGGCTGCTTTAATGCGCTCTAACTTGCAAGTGTAGCCAAGCCCTAAGAGAGGTACATGGCTTAGAGCACCACCACCCCTTGCCTTCTCGGTCAGCATCTCCCACTGGCTAATTTAGGGAGCTCCTTTCCTAGTATACTGTTTTTGTGGACTGTAAAGGTACCCATCTCTCTCCATTCGTTGTAAAGGAGCTAGGCGCCTTACTCAGGCTTTGTGGATTGTAGTGTTGTTCCCATGGTTTTTCTAGGCACCATGATGCTTGGCGACACAATGCCTAAATTCCTTCATGGATCTGAGCCTTAGTGCCTATCTGAAATTTGGTAAAACAACTCATAACTAGTAGTACTGTTTGTGAAATCAGTTGAAATCCAGGATAGATATGTCACTAAGTAAAGCTTGGGGAAAAAGAGAACTTCCACAAGGATAAATCAGTTTCTTTCTTGACCTGAGGAATACCTAGGAAGGAAGGAATTAGTCATTAGTGGCACCCAAAAAGGCCTTCATAGTTCTGGATGCACTGCCTTTTATTCCAGCTGTATGGCACAATACATTTTGGGGAAATGCCAACCAGCCAAAACAGTTATGGAAAACAAAATTGAAGGCAAGAAACAGTAACAAACTTATGGAGAGCGTTAATGAGCTTGAAAAAGGAATCTAAGTTCACAATGTTAAAAAGTTATAAGTTAAAAGTAAAACTTCCTTTGAAATACCTTTTGAATTCTGTGTTTATGCCTAGTTCTTTTAATCTGCTTTTCTTAAATGTGCTTAGAGATGTTTGATTAGTCTGAGGTGGTAACTTTGCTTATAAGTATACTTTCAATATAAAACTCATATTTTAAAAATATATATTTGTTTATAATACTCTCATATTATTAAATCCAGAGATTTTTAAAAAATCAAATCCATTTATATCTCACTATTCTGTGCTGTTTATTTGCTTTTTGCAGTACAGTCAGCCTAAACTGTGATGCAGAAGTATCTACCACCTGTAGCTTACAAGTTTCTGATATGTTTAACACTGTAGTATTTAAGCATCATATCCAAAAATTATTAGAAACTCTAGTGTAGTCTAATTAGGACCAGGGTTTTTTGTTTTGTTTGTTTGCTCATCCTAGGACACTGTTGCCTTTCTGAAGGATAATTTTGGGTGCTGATTGCAAAGGAAATATATCTATCCCTTCGAGTTGCCACCTTTCTTGGAGGAAGGCCTCAAGTCTCACACTATCTTCTGGACGTGGCAAGACTGTGGCACTACCAGGGAGTTCCATAGGTGAGGGCCCTCAGCTAATACCTTAAATGCAACAAATTGGCAAATGCTGAGTGGAACCCTGGTTACCGTGCAACCCTCTAATCAGAGAGAGACTCAGCTGGGGAACAACTGACTGTTCAGCTCCACCCCAATCTACTCTCTGCCCTACAGCTTCTCCTCCTCCTAAGCAGTTCTGGAGGTCACTTTACTCTGTGGATGCAGGTAATATCTCTTCTTCACAACAGGTATGTGTTGAGGAAGCAGGGATGTCTGTCATTGTCAGACCTGTGGAAGAAGAGCAAGTGAAAGTTTTAGGCAAAGGTACGGCTCATCCCTTATTTTACCAGAACCAGTTAGTCTGTGTACTACTAGAAAATGAAGGAACTGAAAGTTTACCCATTTATAATGGGGTGTTCACAAACCAGCCTGAAAGGGGTTAATGAGGCTGAAAAGAGGCCAATTAACCAGGTAGGCCACAGCTGAGGGGAATGAGGTGGCCTTGTATCGTTTATTTTTTTCTAAATATCCTCTGAATGACCACTTTGCCCAGCCGAGAAGGAACAAGCAGGGCTGGGGGAAAGCCAAGAAGTAGTCTGCAGCAGCTCCTCGGGAGTAGGGTCAGGGCCAGTGCAACCATTTAGGCAAACTAGGCGGGCGCCTAAAAGCCGATCCACATGGTGCTCGGGCACCGGCAATATTCAGAGCTAGGGACCCAGCTCCAGCAATACGTGGAGCCGTGTGTCCCACCTGCAGCCCCCCCCACGCCTTCCCCGAGTGTCCCCTGGCAATCACTTGCTGCCCAGCCCCCGCTCGCCTTTCACGCTCCGGAGTCTCTGTCTGGGAACAGAGCTTGTCTGTCTTTGTCTCTTCCCTGCAACAACTGCTGCTGCAGGGTCCAAGTGCCCCCCTGCTCCACTGCCAGGGCAGACTGACTCTAAGCCTGCCCTTCCCCCTCAGACCCTTTCATTTTCCAAGGGGACCCTCGAGCAGAACAGGGGACCACCCCCACCCGCAGTCACTGCTCCTGCCCCATGCTGGGCAAGGAGGCACCCCCATCCCTCACCCCCGGTGAGGCTACACTCAGGGGCAACAGCAGGGGAGGAGGCACATGCAGCGCCGCACCGTGGGGGAGGAGAGGAAGATTCCAGGACCTGAGAGGGACCCTAGGAGCACATGCAGTGACAGTGGTGGGGGTGAGTGGGCTGCTGGGGGGGAGGTGCGAAAGGGGGACTCATACCACAGAGCTTGCTGCTGCTGGCAGGGAAAGAGCTGGGGGGAGTCCTCCTCTCTGGCCCCTGTCCCAGAGCAACCTGCCTGCACCCCAAACTCATCCCCAGCTCTGCCCCACCCCAGATCCCACACCCCCAGCCAGAGCTTTCACCCCCACCCACTGCACCCTCAACCCTCTGCCCAAGCCCTGAGCCCCTCCAGCACCCCAAACACCTTATCCCCAGTCCCAGCCACCTTATCCCCCCACACTCCTACTCTCGCCCTGAGCCCCTCCCACACCCTAAATCCCCCATTCCCAGCCCCAGACAGAGCCCTCACCCCCTACTCTCGCCCTGAGCCCCTCCCACACACCAACCCCGTCATCTGTAGCCACAGCCCTCACCCCTGCACCCCATCCCTCTGCACCCCTCCCATCCCAAAACTCCCTCCCAGAGCCTGCACCCCAATCCCCTGCCCCAGCCTAGGGCCTGCACCCCGGACCTCCTCCCTCACCCAAACTCCCTCCCAGAGCCTTGGGCAGGTAGGGGGCAGAGTTTGGGGGGGTGGAGATTGGGCGGGGGCGGGTTCTGGGCACCACCAAATTTCTACAAACATGCCACCCCTGTGAGGAAGTGGAGTGAAGGTGAGCTGGGGAGGGCCGCCGGCAGTAACTGGGGGGACGCACAGGGGAACCGCTCCCCGCCCCAGATCTCCTCTGCTGAGCACACAGCCCCCGCTCTAAGTCTCTTCCAATTGGCGTCACAAGCCTGGGAGGCAGGGCCGGCTCTAGGATTTTTGCCGCCCCAAGCAAAAACAATTTTGGCCGCCCCCCGTCCCCCCTTTTTTTCTTACCCCACCTCAACTCCGCCCCTTCCCCAAATCCCCAGCCCTGCCTCCTCCCGCCAGGCTCTCAAACCTGGGAGAGAGGGTGAGCAGCGGCGCGCGAAACAGCTGATTCGAGCGGCAGCAGCAGCAGCGGAGGTGAGCTAGGGCAGCCAGGGCACATTTTTAGGGGCGGCATTCTGGCGCCGGCCATGCTGCCCCTAAAAATGTGCCGCCCCAAGCACCAGCTTGTTTTGCTGGTGCCTAGAGCTGGGGAAGAAGAGGAGAATTAGAGCGGCGCCGGCGTGCTCAGCGGAGGAGGCAGAGCCGAGGTGAGCTGGGGCGGGGGCTCCCCGGGCGGGATTAGCTGCTGGGGGGGGCTCCCCGGGCGGGGTTAGCTGCTGCAGAGGGGGGAGGTCTCCCCAGGCAGGGTTAGCTGCAGACGGGAGGTAGCTACTGTGGGGGGGGGGCTCCCCAAGTGGGGGGGGGGGTGGGAAGCTGCTGCGGGGGGGGGGGGGGGGGCTGGGTTGGCTGGGTTAGCCGGGGGGGGCACAAGGTGGAAGTTTCGCCCTAGGTGGAACTTCCTTGCACCAGCCCTGAGTAGAGTAGTGTGTTTGAGGCTAGAGTTCAATATTCTGTAGTTACTCCCTGGAAGGAGGGAGTTTGAGCTGGTATCCCCTGGGGGTGGGGGTGGGGGCGGGAGCGGGAGGGGGAATCAAAAGCTGTAGGAAGGAGCAACAGGGTCTGAGGGAAAGCAGACCACAGTTGTCAGGTATAGGGTCCCCAGACAGGAACCCAGAATAGTGGGTTCCCCTGCTGGCCACTGGGAAAGTGGCATCATGACAGTAGGAAGACTAGACAGAGTATCCTGAGTTGCAGAGAGCAAGAGAGAGAGACAGCAGGGCACACAGTGAGCATCAGAAAGGGATGTCAGACCTGGGTGAAGTTAATCACCTGACATGGCCACAACTAGGGGGTGCCCCTAGCTGTGAGTAGGGCACCGTGGGACACCATTGTTTCTGATACTCAGAAGAAAGATCTGAAATAGGCTGAGTCTGAAGAACTAGGAAAATTAGTACCCATTTTACAGCTGTACCATTGCTATCAATGGTGTTAGGACAGGAGCATCTTTATTCTTGTGCCATGGAATGACTGAAAAATTTTATACAAGATAATGCTGAATGATGAGTAATGAACTTTTGTAACAAATTGTTGGACAAATAATCATTTTGAGATTTGTGCAAATGTTCACGAATACTCACAGGTTATTAAGTAATTCACCCCCATAACTATCTAATAATGCGATATCAGAAATCTTACTGTAAGAAGGAGACTGTATTTTAGTCACAAAAATATTGATAACTCATGGGTTGTTTTTTTTAAACCAACTGATCATGTTATTGAGTTACTGCCTTTATTCATGGTTTCTAATTTTGAAACTTTATGCTGATTTCAGGTTTGCTTATGACAGGCACTAACTGTGCATTTATCTGTACATCTCCCCCGCCCCCATGCACACTTTCAGTTCAGCACTTCAGTCACCCTGAGAAAATGCAAGACGACTGTGCAGATTCTTCTCAAGACTGAAAATGTCATTCCTTGCAATGAAGATGGGGGTGGTAATCACAAGCACAATAATTATCAACAGGTTTCTGTATCTTGCTCTTCAGGCAAAGGAAGTTGCTCTTAGGAGTGATTTCCCTTGGAGGTGGGGAATCAGAAATGTAGGAATCAAAACCCACAGTGCTGACTCAGTGCAAACTGAATATTTTTTGGCGTGGTGAGGAGTCTGTCATAAGGAAGCCTGCAGTAGCAACATTGAACTTGCCCTACAGTCATGCCTTCTCTGGCACTACAGTCGCAGCACAAAGGTGATCAAACGCTAGTGTTAGAGGGGAGCAAAGTGAGAGAGGGCATATCACAAATTAAGAAATTTTTACAAACTATAGCAAAGATTTTCAGAGTTTAAAGATATTTTGCTTTAGCATTATAAAGAAATCCAAGGGTCCAATCAGCAAGTGTTTCATTTTAATGGCTTACATTTTGTAAATGTTTTCAGTGACTTTCCCTTGTGAAGTACAATGCTGCCCCCACAGCTCCATGTAATACTGATATTTTGCCTGTTGACAGTGGCAGTATGTAAATATCTCTCATTTGATGTTGCGCTTTTGAACACGTGCACACACATAGATTCCTTAATGGCATTTTTGTTTATAATAACAACTAGAATTGAAAAAAGAGGAGTCGCATCCTGCAGCCATGTTGTTTCAGGGAAAGCTTTGTTCAGTGCAGTGCCGGGTCTTTGTGAAGCTTGAGTTTATATTAAGCTATTTGATCATTGAAAAGTTGTCAGAAGTTTGCACTTAGCACTAGTCTAGTGGGTAGAGCACAGGAATAAATGTTAGAATTGCAGAGCTCTCATGCCAGGTTGGCTGGTAGCTTATGGTGCCTTGGGTAAATATGGTTTGTTTTGTTTGTTTTTCCTGTGTCTGTTTTCCCCATGTGTGAAGTCGGGGGAATACCTGACTCTCAGAGGTGGTATAAGGTTTGATTATTTTGAATTCAACTGTATCTGTAAGCTACAGTCCCATGTTGGATGCTGATGCAGAAATGTGTCACTCCAGTGGATATGTCTAAAGACGTTGGACCAGATCCTCAGGAGCAGCTGGTCGGTGCCCAGTGCAGCTCAGAGGATGGTCTGTGACGGTGGCTGTAACCCACTATTGTGAGTCACTGATCCTCAGGCTGCCAGGAACTGATCTGCTCCTCAGAAGCAACATAGAGAAGAAGCCTTAAGGCAACATTCTGCAAGCAGCAGCCTCAGTAACTGGGGTTTGCCAGAGTGAGCCATGCTCCTTTGTCCTTGTCCACACCTCCTATACTGGAGGACTGCAAGTAGAGGTGTTGTAGGGCCAGTTACAGATACTGGGATTCCTCAGATGACCAGTCAAGCTTGCTCAGCTGAGCAGAGGATTTGCCCCATTGTTCCTCAGGTAGGCTGGTGTAGGAGCAGTGGGGCATGGCTCCATCCTGCTCCCATTGGAGGGGCTAGCACTGCTGTGGGCACAGCCTCTTGCACTTCATGATGGCAAGGAATGTGACTGTGCCCAATCCACCACAGATAAGTAACGGGGGCAAAAAGCCCCCTCAATGTGGTCCTTTATGTTTATAAAGAGATACACAAATGATATGGTTCAAAGTGTAAGCAGAGTCAGGATGAGCTCTACCCTGACATCTGGTGGTGAATTATGGCGAGTGTGGAAAAGAACTCCAGGGGCTGATCTTGTTTGCATAGGCACACCCACTCGCCTGGCAGGAAACAACAGCAACTCAAAGTGGTTACTTTGGCTGGTGTGGGATCCCCAGTTTCTCTGTTATTGGGGCAGGAAGAATAAAGTTTTGTTACCCTGATTCTGTGAATCAAGGCCAGTGGAACTGGTGTATGACAGAAGGACTGAGTGAGTCATTCACCATTACCTAAGTAGCATTTGCTTGTCAAGGGGCATGGGTTACAAAACCCAGTGAATTGAGAGAGGTTGGGGGCAGGTATTGGTACCTGGTGGTGTGGGTCCCTTTTGTGGGCCTGAAACACCAATTGCACCTCCTCCTCTCTCCACTGTTGAATGTCAGAGCTAACTTTGATTCCCTTAGGAGTCTAGTTACGGACTGCTGAGCTGAATTCACTCTGGGCTCCCCTACTACTAGCTGAAATCACTAAGAGCTGAAATCACTAAGAGCTGAAATCACAAAAGAGCTAAAGCTATTTAAGAGCTGAGATCACTGAGGCTGTGTTAACTAGTGGGGGAGCCTGAAGCTATATTGCTAAGCTAACTTAGCTTAGCGGGGGGGCGAGCGGAGCGGCTGGAGGAGCAGCGAGCAGCGAGCAGAGCAGAGCCTTGTGGGAGCGACCCAAGGGACGGGCGGAGCGGAGCGGAGCGGCCTGGCTCACAGGTCGGTGAGCGGAGCGGAGCGGAGCGGCGCGGCTCACAGGTCGGTGAGCGGAGCGGAGCGGCGCGGCTCACAGGTCGGTGAGCGGAGCGGAGCGGAGCGGCCTGGCTCACAGGTCGGTGAGCGGAGCGGAGCGGAGCGGCACGGCTCACAGGTCGGTGAGCGGAGCGGAGCGGCGCAGCTATCACTAAGAGCTGAAATCACAAAAGAGCTAAAGCTATTTAAGCAGCGAGCAGCGAGCAGAGCAGAGCCTTGTGGGAGCGACCCAAGGGACGGGCGGAGCGGAGCGGAGCGGCCTGGCTCACAGGTCGGTGAGCGGAGCGGAGCGGAGCGGAGCGGCCTGGCTCACAGGTCGGTGAGCGGAGCGGAGCGGCGCGGCTCACAGGTCGGTGAGCGGAGCGGAGCGGCGCGGCTGCCAGAGCAGTTCGTGGGACGGCAGGAGTGGGACTGCGGGTGGAGTGGAGCAGTTCGTGGTAAGGCTGCGGTGGAACCCCACGGAGAAGCAGCCGGGTTGGCCTCGGATCACGTAAGGTGCCCCTTAACACCCTGCTCACCCCCCCCCTTTTGAACTCTGGGGCTGCACTGATCAGGGACAGAGACTTTGGGGGGTTGTCGGACTTTTGGGACTTTTGTGATTCCTGGGTTGCTGGACCCAAGAGACTTTGGGATCGGTGGACTTTTGGGACTTTGGTGATTCTTGGGTCGCTGGTTTCAAGAACCAACGGGAGAGGACACGGCCCAATTTGCTGGGGTGGGTCTTCGCTCATGGTTTGGTCTATGAACTCTAGTTGTGGTGTTTTCCCAATTTAATGCTATGTCGTTTACCTCATGTTATTAAACATTTTCTGCTACACCGAGGCTCTGTGCTTGCGAGAGGGGAAATATTGCCTCTTCGAGGCGCCTAGGGGTTTGTGTAAGATTTTCCCAGGTCACTGGGTGGGGGCTCGAGCTGGTTCTGTGTCACGCTGTTGGGAAGGGACCCCTATGTACTGAACCCGGCCCTTGCTGCTATCAACTTGGCCTGGCAGAAGGGTTACATTTTTGGGGGCTCGTCCGGGATCCCTGGGTCAGTACCCCTCGCAAGCACATCTTGGGTGATTCATTAACTTGGGAAAACCTAAAAATCTTCTTGTTGTTGTTTTGATCTGATATATTTGTAAAAAATTTTACAGTTTGTATAATGGCCCTACACTTGCTAGAGGACTGGTGCAAGGGGATGAATATTAACCCTAGGAACTGTCTTTTGGTAACGGGGGTGCCGGAGGCGTTTGATGAGGATGCAATAGAACCTATCTTAAGGGTATCCACTGAGTACCTGAGTAAGTGCAAAATGCGTGGGCGCATGTTTGTGAGGGAGGAGGGGGCTTTTGCTGTACTGTGCGAGCTGCCATCGGCTGTGGAACCCCTACAGGTTCCAGGCACGATAGCAGTGGAAGATGGTGAGTGGACGGTAATAACCACTGGGAGCCAGCCCTCACCAGTCCCTGCCCCTGATGTAGAGTTTTTAAAGAAAATGTCGGCTTTTTTGGGGAAAGAGGGAAAGACTTTGGCTGATATGCCAGGTCTGTTGGGCCTTGACCCAGGAGTCCCACACCGGGAGAGTGCTCCTTCACCTGATGAGTGGGTGAAGGCTTTGGGGCAAGCATTAGAGAAGGTTATGCCACCCCACCCTGAGTCAAGCCCCTATCGTAAACTGAGGTTGTTTTCTGGGGGTCCCACCCCAATACCTGGGGAGGAAGCATTTGAACCCTGGCTGGAACACACCACTGAAATGCTGCAGGAGTGGGTGGTGCCTGATGCTGAAAAGAGAAGGCGACTAGTAGAGTGCCTCAGGGGGCCAGCCCTAGATGTGATTCGCACCCTGAAACTCAGTAACCCTGGAGTCAAGGTGAAGGACTGCCTAGAGGCCCTTGATCATGCCTTCGGGAGAACTGAGGGCCCAGATGATGTCTATTGCAAGTTCCTCAATGCCAGGCAACAAAAGGGAGAGAAGGTTTCTGCCTATATCCAGAGGTTGGAGAAACTATTGCAGAGAGCCATCATGAGGGGAGCAGTGGCAGTTGGGCAAATGGACCGGACTAGATTGGCTCAGATTGTGAGAGGAATTCAATATCAGAACCCAATCCTTCTCCACCTCCGATTAAGAGAACGGCAAGACAATCCACCGAGTTACTCTCAGCTGATAAAAGAGGTCCGAGAGGAAGAAGAGAGGCAGGCAGCTGGCGAGGTTTGGGAGGTGCAGTCACACCCGGCGACTGGCACAACATCCACCCGAACGCCCAAGGCACTGATGGTGAATCCTCAAGAGGAACTTACCCAACGAGTGCAGGTCCTGACACAGAAAGTGGCTGAATTAGAGAATACCATCGATTCAGCAAATACTTCAAGGTACATGGAACCCTCCACTACCACGGTTCAGAGGACTACATTTAGAACCTCTGCCCCAACGAGACAACAAGGGAAAAGACAATCATTCTTCTGCTACCGGTGTGGCCAGGGTGGACACATTGCTGCAAGGTGTCAGAATGCAGAGAATCCCACGCTAGTATATCAAAAGCTGAGGACCACCTGGGGAAAGTCGGGAAACGGCCCCAGGGCCTGGGAAGGGAGCCGCCTAGGTCTACAGGGTGTGGAGGCTCCCCTGGAAAGAACCATGCAGCCCGAATCCCACCAGGATTGATCGGACCCCGAGCGGAGGTAACTATAAAGGTTGAAGGGACAGAATGTAGAGCAGTGCTTGACACAGGATCCCAAGTGACTATCATATTCCAGTCTTTCTACCAGCAGATGCTTAGGCATCTGCCTATACGGCCCCTGACAGGGCTTGGCCTGTGTGGCCTCAGCATGGATGAATACCCCTATCAGGGGTATGTCATAGTACACCTGGAATTCCCAGAAGAGATTGCGGGGGTAAGACAGGAGGTGGACACTGCTGCTTTAATATGCCCTGACCCTAAAGGAGCCTCTGATGTGTCCGTGCTAATAGGGACCAACTCCAGCCTCTTTAAGGTACTCGCAGATTACTGCAGACAGCGAGCAGGGGACCAATATCTGAACACCTTGGTGATACACACACACTGTGCCGCAGCCTACAGAAAAATTGAGGACACAAGAAAAGTGATGCCTGATTTGCCAGTGGGAGCATTGAGGTATGCGGGCCCGGTCCCCTTAGTGGTTCCTGCAATGACAGAAAAGGAAGTGATTGTCATGAGTACCTGCCTAAAAGACAGTAAGAAAACATTAGCAATGGTAGAGCAGCCGACCGAGGGAGGGCTCCCAGAAGGAGTGTTGGTTCTCAGTGGAGTCATAACCCTACCTGCTGAAGCCCAGGAAGAGGTGGCTATATTGATTGCTAATGAAACACGCCGTGACGTGTTTGTAAAACCAGGGCAGAAGATTGCAGACATCTTTGAGCCTGAAACCATCGTGAGACCCCAGTGTGAAGCTGAAGTTCCAGTGATGGATCCCGCAAAGTTTGACTTTGGGGACTCCCCACTGTCTGAGGAGTGGAAGGATCGCCTGCGGAAGAAGCTTTGCGAGAGATCCAAGGTATTCTCACTGCATGAGTGGGACGTGGGATGTGCCAAAGGAGTGGAACACCACATCAGGCTACAAGATCCCCGACCCTTCAGGGAGAGATCTAGGAGGATTGCTCTCTCTGAGATGGAAGACGTACGCCATCATCTTCAAGAGCTGATCGCGAATGGTATCATTACAGAGTCCCGAAGCCCCTACGCCTCTCCCATTGTGGTGGTTCGTAAGAAGAGTGGGAAAATCCGGATGTGTATTGACTACCGCACTCTAAACAGGCGCACTACAGTTGACCAATACACCATGCCTCGAGTACAAGATGCCTTGGACTGTTTGCTGGGTAGCCAGTGGTTCTCTGTGTTGGATCTTCGGAGTGGATACTACCAGATCCCTCTGGGAGAAGAAGATAAGGAGAAGACAGCCTTCATCTGCCCGTTAGGGTTCTACCAGTTCGAACGCATGCCCCAAGGGATTTCTGGGGCACCTGCCACGTTTCAACGTCTCATGGAGAAAGTCGTGGGAGACATGAACTTACTACAAGTGTTAGTTTACTTGGATGACCTGATTGTGTTTGGAAGAACCTTGGAGGAGCATGAAGAAAGACTTCTTAAAGTGCTCGATAGGTTGGAGGCGTATGGTTTGAAGCTTTCAATTGACAAATGCCAGTTCTGCCGAACCTCAGTGAAGTATGTGGGCCACATTGTGTCCCAGGAGGGTGTGAGTACTGATCCTGACAAAATAGAAGCACTCACTACCTGGCCACATCCAAGTAACTACAGAGAACTCAAGACCTTTCTTGGATTTAGTGGTTACTACCGCAGATTTGTGAAGAACTACGCCACAATTGTAAAACCCCTGAATGATCTTACCAGGGGATACCAGTCCAACAAGAACAAATCTAGGACCAAGAATAAGAGGAGGCCTCCAAAGCCTCCTGTGCAGAGACATTATGGCCCCTTCGAACCGTTTGGGCCAAGGTGGGATGAGAGATGTGAGAGGGCTTTTCAGGAAATCATTAGTTGCCTAACTCATGCCCCCGTCCTAGTCTTTGCCGACCCAAGCAAACCGTTTATCCTACATACTGATGCCAGTTTGGAGGGTCTGGGAGCAGTACTGTACCAAGAAGTGGAAGGCAAACATAAACCCGTAGCCTTTGCCAGCCGAGGACTGTCTGACAGTGAAACTCGCTATCCCATCCACAAGCTGGAGTTCTTGGCCTTGAAATGGGCCATCACTGAGAAATTTCGAGACTACTTGTATGGTGCTCAGTTCCAGGTGTGGACAGACAACAACCCATTGACTTACGTGTTAACAAGTGCTAAGTTGGATGCTACAGGACAGAGATGGGTGGCCGCCTTGGCTAGCTATGAGTTCAGCATTCAATACCGATCAGGGAGAAGCAATGTAGATGCAGATGCATTGTCCCGGCGACCGCAGGCACCTGAAGTGGCTATGATACCCATGGATGGAGTGAGGGCTATTTGCAGTGTGAGTCGCCGAGAGCCAGAGGCCCATGAGAGTCTTCATGGATGTGTTGCTGAAGCTTTGGGCCTGCCCCCTGACTGCGTGCCTTCTGCTTCTGTGAACTATATTGCATTGGACCAATCTCCCTTGCCCGTGCTCAATGCGGCTGACTGGCAAGAAGCCCAGCTGCAAGATGTTGACATTCGTGATACACTACTTGCCAAAAGGGAGGGGCGAAGCCCAGCTGCGGTTGTCCCTCCTAACCCGGAGGGTAAACTACTATTGAGAGAATGGACCAAACTAAAACTGATCCAGGGAGTGTTACATCGAATGACCATCGACCCTTTACAAAAGCAACGAGCACAACTGGTGCTGCCAAAAGAGTACAGAGCCCTGGCCATGAGGGCCCTGCATGATGACTTTGGACATTTAGGGATGGAGAGGACCCTGGAACTTCTTCGTAGTAGATTCTATTGGCCCCGGATGGCTGAAGATGTTCGTAGGAAATGTGAGACTTGCGCTCGATGTGTTCAAAGGAAAACTCTGCCCACGAGGGCTGCATATCTCAAGAACATCACCAGCACCAAACCTTTGGAACTGGTATGCATCGATTTCTTGTCTTTAGAAGTAGACAAGAGGAATATTGGGAACATTCTAGTAGTGACTGACCATTATACGCGATATGCGCAGGCATATCCCACGCGTGATCAGAGGGCCATCACTGTTGCTCGAGTACTGTGGGAGAAATATTTCTCAGTTTATGGATTTCCAGCCCGGATACACTCGGATCAGGGGCGGGACTTTGAGAGTCATCTTCTGAAGGAGGTGCTGAGGATAGCGGGAATTAAGAAATCTAGAACAACGCCTTATCACCCGCAAGGTGATCCTCAGCCAGAGAGGTTCAACCGAACCCTATTAGATATGTTGGGGACTTTGCGACCAGAGCAGAAAGCAACCTGGAGCCAACATGTTGCATATCTGGTGCACGCCTACAATGCCACAAAGAATGATGCTACAGGAGTCACCCCATATCTCTTAATGTTTGGACGAGAACCAAGATTACCCATAGACCTGTGCTTTGGTGTATCAGAGGATGGAGATAGCTATGAAACTCATCAGCAATATGTATCCCGACTGAGAGAAAAGCTGCGGGATGCTTATCACTTAGCTACATCTGCAGCTCGGAAGAACGCAGACCGCAACAAACATCGATATGATGCTAGGGTACGTCTGCAAGAACTCCAGCCGGGGGACAGAGTTCTGCTGCGAAATTTGGGTATTGCTGGCAAACACAAGATAGCCGACAGATGGAAGGCAATACCTTACTTGGTGATGGAAAAGCTAGGAGACCTGCCGGTCTACAAGATCAAACCTGAAGAGGGTCCAGGGCAGACAAAGACAGTGCATAGAAACCTTTTGCTCCCTGTGGGGGAATTGGTAGGCACCCCATATGAGATGGGCCACAACAGGGCAACTGGGCAGAACGAAGGTGCTGGATCAAAGCCGCCCCCCAACGTGGACAGCCAGCCTCCTGCAGCTAACCTACCCCCATGCAGCACATCCGAGAGTGAGTCTGAGGAGGAAGACACAACCATGGTGTATCCTGGGATGGAGACAAGATTTCAGTCTCGATCGGCTGAATCAAAAGAGAGCTCTTCTTCTTCCGCCCTAAACCCCATGGCAGAAGTATTTAGGCCCATTCCTGACACCCCTGAGCGACTGGTGGGACCCCCATGTGATGACACACCCAGGTTATTGGACAGTGGAGACATACAGGTGGAGGATGTCCTGGGCACCTTGGACCCTCCACTGTTAGAACTAGAAATGCAGGGACCTATGCCAGTAGCCGAGGGACCCTCAAAGGAAACCACTCCATCTGTCGTTCAAGAGGCTGTCCCCCCTACCACGGCAACAGAGATTCTCAATAGACGAGACAGGGTAATAAGACCAGTAAAACGGTTGACTTATGATGCACCTGGGGTAACTAGTGAGGAACCAATATGTTTAGCACACAGGCTTGTGGAAGCTAAAGTGGGCTATCTGAGGCCCTTTGGAGGGAACCAGTGAGTTGTTATAATAGGGAGTGTGATTTGTCGGGACGACAAATTTTCGGCTGGGGGGAGGATGTAAGCAGAGTCAGGATGAGCTCTACCCTGACATCTGGTGGTGAATTATGGCGAGTGTGGAAAAGAACTCCAGGGGCTGATCTTGTTTGCATAGGCACACCCACTCGCCTGGCAGGAAACAACAGCAACTCAAAGTGGTTACTTTGGCTGGTGTGGGATCCCCAGTTTCTCTGTTATTGGGGCAGGAAGAATAAAGTTTTGTTACCCTGATTCTGTGAATCAAGGCCAGTGGAACTGGTGTATGACAGAAGGACTGAGTGAGTCATTCACCATTACCTAAGTAGCATTTGCTTGTCAAGGGGCATGGGTTACAAAACCCAGTGAATTGAGAGAGGTTGGGGGCAGGTATTGGTACCTGGTGGTGTGGGTCCCTTTTGTGGGCCTGAAACACCAATTGCACCTCCTCCTCTCTCCACTGTTGAATGTCAGAGCTAACTTTGATTCCCTTAGGAGTCTAGTTACGGACTGCTGAGCTGAATTCACTCTGGGCTGATAGTGCACCAGCACTGGGGCTCCCCTACTACTAGCTGAAATCACTAAGAGCTGAAATCACTAAGAGCTGAAATCACAAAAGAGCTAAAGCTATTTAAGAGCTGAGATCACTGAGGCTGTGTTAACTAGTGGGGGAGCCTGAAGCTATATTGCTAAGCTAACTTAGCTTAGCGGGGGGCGAGCGGAGCGGCTGGAGGAGCAGCGAGCAGCGAGCAGAGCAGAGCCTTGTGGGAGCGACCCAAGGGACGGGCGGAGCGGAGCGGAGCGGAGCGGAGCGGCCTGGCTCACAGGTCGGTGAGCGGAGCGGAGCGGCGCGGCTCACAGGTCGGTGAGCGGAGCGGAGCGGAGCGGCCTGGCTCACAGGTCGGTGAGCGGAGCGGAGCGGAGCGGCCTGGCTCACAGGTCGGTGAGCGGAGCGGCGCGGCTATCACTAAGAGCTGAAATCACAAAAGAGCTAAAGCTATTTAAGAGCTGAGATCACTGAGGCTGTGTTAACTAGTGGGGGAGCCTGAAGCTATATTGCTAAGCTAACTTAGCTTAGCGGGGGGCGAGCGGAGCGGCTGGAGGAGCAGCGAGCAGCGAGCAGAGCAGAGCCTTGTGGGAGCGACCCAAGGGACGGGCGGAGCGGAGCGGAGCGGAGCGGCCTGGCTCACAGGTCGGTGAGCGGAGCGGAGCGGCGCGGCTCACAGGTCGGTGAGCGGAGCGGAGCGGCCTGGCTCACAGGTCGGTGAGCGGAGCGGAGCGGCGCGGCTCACAGGTCGGTGAGCGGAGCGGAGCGGAGCGGCGCGGCTATCACTAAGAGCTGAAATCACAAAAGAGCTAAAGCTATTTAAGAGCTGAGATCACTGAGGCTGTGTTAACTAGTGGGGGAGCCTGAAGCTATATTGCTAAGCTAACTTAGCTTAGCGGGGGGCGAGCGGAGCGGCTGGAGGAGCAGCGAGCAGAGCAGAGCCTTGTGGGAGCGACCCAAGGGACGGGCGGAGCGGAGCGGAGCGGAGCGGCCTGGCTCACAGGTCGGTGAGCGGAGCGGAGCGGCGCGGCTCACAGGTCGGTGAGCGGAGCGGAGCGGAGCGGCCTGGCTCACAGGTCGGTGAGCGGAGCGGAGCGGCGCGGCTCACAGGTCGGTGAGCGGAGCGGAGCGGAGCGGCGCGGCTGCCAGAGCAGTTCGTGGGACGGCAGGAGTGGGACTGCGGGTGGAGTGGAGCAGTTCGTGGTAAGGCTGCGGTGGAACCCCACGGAGAAGCAGCCGGGTTGGCCTCGGATCACGTAAGGTGCCCCTTAACACCCTGCTCACCCCCCCCCCTTTTGAACTCTGGGGCTGCACTGATCAGGGACAGAGACTTTGGGGGGTTGTCGGACTTTTGGGACTTTTGTGATTCCTGGGTTGCTGGACCCAAGAGACTTTGGGATCGGTGGACTTTTGGGACTTTGGTGATTCTTGGGTCGCTGGTTTCAAGAACCAACGGGAGAGGACACGGCCCAATTTGCTGGGGTGGGTCTTCGCTCATGGTTTGGTCTATGAACTCTAGTTGTGGTGTTTTCCCAATTTAATGCTATGTCGTTTACCTCATGTTATTAAACATTTTCTGCTACACCGAGGCTCTGTGCTTGCGAGAGGGGAAATATTGCCTCTTCGAGGCGCCTAGGGGTTTGTGTAAGATTTTCCCAGGTCACTGGGTGGGGGCTCGAGCTGGTTCTGTGTCACGCTGTTGGGAAGGGACCCCTATGTACTGAACCCGGCCCTTGCTGCTATCAACTTGGCCTGGCAGAAGGGTTACAAAAGCAACATTCTTCTAAATGGGCTACAAAGAATCTAAACTCTTCTACCGTATAACCCACTAAAGCTGGAGGGGGGGTTGTGTGTACAAAAAACAAACTGAAAGCAGAAATCAGCAACATCATTCTGTTTAAAGGGTTTGTTTTATGTTTTAATTTTAAATTGACTGGCTGCCTGGTTCCCGGTTTGCTTTGATTCTTTTGTCCTGAATGACTCTTTACCGGATATTGCACCATGCAAAGTTTTCCTGGGCTCCCACATATGGAATTCTAAAATGATGCCCTTCTGAGGATGCTGCTTAGTGAGCACACATTTCCCGCATATATTTGGTTTGTTGCATTAGTGATAATGAGCGTTGTGTGAGAGGCTTTCAGAGGTTTTTGCTTTCGTGGAGAGAGAAAGCTACAGTCACTTCCCTATTGCCACAGAGGGTTCTGTGGCACCTTTAAGGTGCCACAGGACCCTCTGTTGCTTTTTACAGATTCAGACTAACACGGCTACCCCTCTGATACTTTTCCTATTGCCGTTCACTTATAGCCTTATGTTCCTCTCTGTTGTGCATAGAGGAAAGAAGGAGAAGCAGCCGGAAACAGGCAAGGGCCGCAGTGTGAGGGGAAAGATAGCTTTTAGCTTTCTACCACATAGCCACTGTATCCTCTCCATAGCACCAATGAGTGCTCAGGGCTGCTTATCAGGACAAGGGGTGTGTCTATACAGAGCAGGAGGAATCAGGGAATGGCTGGCAGAATGTTCCAAGTTGCTGGCTGCTTTCCATAACTATCTCTACTCGTCCAGCATCCCATGTAGCTGTCTGGATCTAAGATTTGACTCTTAGACTCTTATTTCCTGTAGAGGAACAAAGGGGTCCCACTACATTAAATATTACATCTCAAATAATGTGCAGCATATTGGTTAAATTTCATTGTAACTAAAACAACCATATTTCATGTGGATATTTATTACAAGTAAAATAATCCAATAAAAGATCCTTTGAAAAAGGAGACCTGCCTCTTCAAGTTTCTTGGTTGTGTGGTGGGGCCTTTCCTACTGGGTTTTTATAACACATGCTACTCAGACATCCAGGCAGATGTCCTATGAGCCTTAATAGGTATGTCTACCCAGCAGCTGGGAACGAGCCACGCAGCGCTGGTAGACATCCCTGCTAACTTAGCTTGAGCTAGTGCACTAAAAATAGCAGTGTGGCTGCTGCAGCTCAGGTGGCAACTCAGACTCTCAAGCCCACACGACCCACTGGGTCTGACCTTCCTTGTGTGGCTAGCCCGAGTCTCTGCTGGAACTGCAATATCCACACTGCTATTTTTAATGCGCGAGCTCAAGCCAAGCTAGTGTGAGTCTGTCTACGTTGCTAGAAGGCTCACTCTCAGTCAGGGCCGGCTCCAGGCACCAGCCTGGCAAGCAGGTGTTTGGGGCGGCCACTCCGGAGAGGGGCGGCACGTCCAGCTATTCGGCGGCAATTTGGCGGACGGTCCCTCACTCCCGCTCGGAGCGAAGGACCTCCCGCCGAATTGCCGATCGCGGCTTTTTTTTTTTTTTTTTGGCTGCTTGGGGCGGCCAAAACCCTGGAGCCGGCCCTGCTCCCAGTTGCAGTGCAGACATAGCCTGCAGCTCTCCAGGCCATTTCAGAGAACAGATGTGATTGCATAGCCCTAAAACTGAAATGCCAGCAGCTGGAGCATTCAGTGCTGTTCCCCAGTCCCCACCAATCCCCCAGGTGGAAACACTAATGTGAGATTGATCTGGGATCAAGCAATGTGGGATCAGTCTGTTGGCCTCTCAAAGTGCTCCCCAACCCTTTTGGGGACCAGTTTATCAGACTAACTTCAGGTATACCAGCTTGTACTTGCCACTTCCCATTCATTGGTGCTCCCAATACTATGGGGAGATGCCAGGGGAACTCTAAATATATGACCTATTTAAAGCGAGATCTCAGATGAGCCTAACCCATGCAATGGAGTGAGGGGAGTCATGAATAGTAGCCAGCACGACAATGGATTGCTTCTTTGCTAAAAGTGAAGCATGTGCTTAAATGCTGTGCTGGACTGGGGCCCAGGTACACACCTGTGTACTTATGGAAATGAGTGCATGTTTGTTGAAAATTTGATCCAGGGCCAAGACTTTCAGAACCGTGTGTGTGTGTATAATTGACTTGTGCAATTCCTATAATTATATAGGAAACTGGATTAACTTTATGTCCAAATTATACACTTCTATATATACCTGGGCCTATATTTGACAGCTGATACAATGGAAATTGACTGTCTAAAACCCATGCTTTACCTGCCTAGATCTTAATTTAGGGATAGAATCATGACCCTGCTGTATAGGGTTACCATACGTCCGTTTTTTCCCGGACATGTCCGTCTTTTTGGCAATCAAACCCCCGTCCGGGGTGAATTGCCAAAAAGCCGAACATGTCCAAGAAAATGCCGGCTGGGCACTTCCCCTCCCGCGGCGGCTCTGCTCCTCCCCTGACTCTTCGGCTCTGTTTAAGAGCCGAGCTGCCCGAGCGCTATGGGCTTCAGGCAGCCCCCTTGCCTCCGGACCCCAGCCGCCGGCCGGGCACTTCCCCTCCCGGGCTCCGGTGGCGCAGGGTCCGGAGGCACGGGGGCTGCCCGAAGCCGGTAGCGCTCGGCCAGCTCGGCTCTTAAACAGAGCCGAAGAGTCAGGGGAGGAGCAGAGCCTCCGGCCGCAGCGGCTCTGCTCCTCCCCTGACTCTTCGGCTCTGTTTAAGAGCCGAGCGCTACGGGCTTCGGGCAGCCCCCATCCCTCCGGACCCTGCGCCGCCGGAGCCTGGGAGGGGAAGTGCCCGGCCGGGGGCGCAGGGTCTGGAGGCATGGGGGCTGCCCGAAGCCCAAGCGCTACTGGCTTCACGGTTTGCCAGGCAGCCTCCAGACCCTGCGCCCCCGGCTGGCGTTTCCCCAGCGCAGCTGGTGCCCGGGAGGGGAAACGCCCAGCCGGGGGCGCAGGGTCTGGGGGCTGCCCGGCAAACCATGAAGCCGGTAGTGCTCGGGCAGCCCTTTTCGCGTGGCTGGGAGTGGGAGGGAGGAGGGGACGGAGTTAGGGCAGGGTTGGCCGGGGAAGGGGCGGAGTTGGGGCGGGGCTGGGGGTGGGAATGGGCGTGGCCAGGGCCACATGGAGGGTCCTCTTTTTTTATTTGATAAATATGGTAACCCTACTGCTGTATCAAGCAGACTCTCCTGATCACATATGAGTTATGTTTTTCCAACTTCATCTTTTCCAAGCAGGCCCCAGAGGCGTACATATTTCAAAAGGAAGTCTCCTCCCCTTTCTCACTGGACTATATATGTAACAGTGAGAAGTGCTCCAATCTAATCAGGTTGTCTCCTCTAGCAACTGCATTTTGATGACATCGATTCACACCGAAGTCTTGTTGATCCTCCTGGGCCTTGCAGACTCATGTGCAGACTTCTGTGGGATTTTGCTATCTATGCAACATTGCCATTTCAGACAGTTTATCTATAAATGAAAAATAAGACACTGGCTAGAGAATGGGCTATTCAAAGGGGAAAAGTTCAAGGTCAGAGTATTTACAATTTATCAATGTACCATAATCTAAGTCATACAATTAACAAGTTCATAGTTAATTTTACTAGAGGGAGAAAACATAAGTAGTAAAAGTCTTCACAACAGGTATAATATCTTGCCTCTGGGTTTCACAGCAATACTGGGTCTAATTTCCCTAATGTTTTCCCTCACCACATTATAAGCATCATTAGGTTAAATGATAGTTACTTAAGAAGGAGAAAAGCCTAAAGTAAAGAGTAGTTGTGTAATTGTTCAGCTTAATAGTGTTTGGGCCCAATCCTGAACTCCTCGCTTATATGAAACACCAACTGATTTCACCTCTCATTTCAATGGGAATTTTGTGCATGCAAGGAGTGCAGGATCTAGTGTTTTTGTTTTTTTCCCCAACAGGATTCAAGTGAAATGTTTCAGATAATTATTTTCAAAGTTTTGAACAGATTCTTGAGATCTCTAAAGTACTTGGATGGGCAATCCCAATCCCCAATAATAGCAGTTTCTCTTATCAAAAGATAAGGAAAGTCATGCCTCAGAACTGACTGGATGAAACTCACATTCCTGAGAATTCTGCTGTGTGGCCATTTCTGAAGAAACTGCTTTTAAAAAAATTATTTCCCTACTATGAAACTTAACTGCATTGTAGCATTGTGTGTGTTCTTTCATCTTCTCTTTTGGGATTCAAAGACAGGATGCTACGTTTTTCCTCATGGTTTTGCATTACCCTTTCCCTTTAGAATACAAGGGGTTGGTTTGAACTCATTCCACAGTGGTGTGGAAAACAATAATCTTATGTATATTACAGGGGCGATCCAATAACCCCTCCATCAAGAAGTTATTACTTCTTATTACTTCCAGGCACTCCTGTACTGAGTCAGGAAGGATTATCCAATCTGGAAGCAGGAAGGATATGTCTAGCATTTCCTTTGTTATAGCTAAAAGTTGTATGCTTGGGTTTTTTTAAGGCTTTCAGACCCTTACTCCCAAAATTGTTGAGATACAGGCACCTCACAAGGAGGAGGTGACTGAAATGGAATGGTCACTTTTACATGAAAGTTTCCTGGAGTAGCTTCACTCAGTGAGCTGCTCTGCCAAATACCACAGACTGCTAGGACAGGATAGTGTTGCAGAACTGGGATGACCAGTGGTGGCAGCAGAACTTCAGGGCATCAAAGGCCACTTTCCTAGAAATCTGTTCATTGCTCACGCCAGAACTGCAGTGCAGGAAAACCTACACGAGCTTCCCTCAATTTGGAGAATAGCCTGGCCATCACTCAATACCTACCTGGCACACATGTAAACAGACGGGGCTGACCAAGGTAGATAATAAAGCAGTGTGGGCTAGCAGGGGGAGGACTGCCAGAGATGGAACTGCTGATCTGAGATAGGGATACATCCACACCTAATTTGCTGCAGGAAAACTCTCATATCTCAGTAAATTTGCTTCTAAAGAGGGTTTATTAATACGGGTGGCGATGCCAGATGATTCAAAACAAAAACTTGTGTGTGACTAGAAGGCACTTTATCCCCAAAAGACTAAAAGTAACCCAAAACAGCTTTCAAGTATAGGCAAACCCTAAGTTTCTTCCTTTCCCACACATTCCCTTGAACCCTCTCTCTCTTCATCCTACATTTCTCTGATTTTCCCTCAACCTCCACCTGCCTTGTTCCCACCTTCAATCTCTTCCTGAACCTCTTTTAGGGTGACCAGACAGCAAGTGTGAAAAATCAGGACGGGGGTAGGGGGTAATAGGAGCCTATATAAAAAAAAAGCCCCAAATATCGGGACCGTCCCTATAAAATCGGGACATCTGGTCACCCTAACCTCTTTACTTACTTTTCTGATTCTCTTCCCCCCCCCCCCCCCCGCCCATCACAGTATCCTGTGTAGCCTTGCAACCATAGCATGAGCCCTCAGGGAAAGTGGCTATCTGACTTTAGTTTTATTGAAAAGAATGGGAATTGGAAGCCATCTTTATTAAGAGCAGTCTCACTTGCACATGTGGAGATTGTAGGGAAACAGCAGCCATCTTGTTTGGCTTCAGTCCCATTGAAAGTAATGGGAGATGGTCATGGTAGCCATTTTGAATAAGGAAAAATTCATGCAATAGAAGGCAGGAATAGGGCGATCCTGTGAAAGTGTTTTTAATTTTTTTTTAAATCTCCTCCAAATATTGTGAGACTTGTGCTAAAATTGTGAGTGTTGTCAACGTCTCCAATTTTAGACTCTAAACTCAAGCAAAACTATCTGATTTCAATTGGAGAGTGGCCATTTTTCTGTTTTTCCCTGTTAAAACATGCAAAAGAAGAATAAAGATTAAACTGTAGTGCTTTTTTTCCCATGGTGTGATACGCTTTTAGTAGAGCTGGTCTGTATATGGTCCTAAATGGTATGAATGATGTACTTGCAACATTATACAGAGACTTAGGGTGGGATGTTATGTAGAAATGCATTAAACTCATTACCAGAGAATGAGATCTATAATTCCCAAGTGGCAAAGCCATCATAATGAGGCATGTGGATGCATGCATCATGGAGCAATCCATTTGTCATGTTATGTCTTTGACCTTCTAGGTTTCTTAGTTTGAATTATGCATTGAATAACTTTCTGTTCTTAAATGTAGGTGTTTGAATTATGATTAGTTACTAATCAGTGTATCCCATTCAGTAAGAAAGGGTGCCACTATTTTTTGACTAATGATTGTAAAATTCAGAGAAAATTTACAGGAAGGTATTTTAGCAATGATGATTTAAAATCTGTGCATTTTCAGTTATGGAGAATCTGAAAAAAAGAAGGATTCTACTGTATCTTAAAAATAATTCTTAACCACTGGGTTTTTTAGACATTATCTTATTTACCTTAAAGGGCTATATCTGAAGATATGTGGCAAGTAGGCTCAGCTTGTCCAGGTTTGAATTCTACCTGATAGTCTCTCTCAATTTCTATTTTGTATTTTATCTAATTTAATGGGGTTTTTGGGAATGTAACCCCCACACAATGACTTGTCTAGGCATGCATTGTTAGCATATTTTTGCAAACTATTCTGCAGACATCTGTGTAACAGAATTAACATGACATTCTTTGGCTTTGACCATTCACTTTGGCAAGTGAAATTCCAGCTTGAACTGACTGTCATTTACATCACATCATAAACAGTGCAAGAAAATAATCTGAAAGAAGAAAATGACAGACTATATTCCAGTCATTTGATGTTGTCTGTTTTTATTTAGAGCACATGTACATTGCAGGTACAAGTATCCAGAGCGTGGGGAAATGTATCCAATAAGAGATTTCCATGTTGTTTTCTTCCTTTATAGAAAAAAATAAAATGCACACACGCATGTTCAGTCTGTCAAATAATTCACTTCAGTTTTCTATTCCTCAGTGCTTAGTGCAAAGGAAGGCTTCCAAGTTATATGCAAAAGGCTTTTCCTCTATGAATTATGCATTTTCTGGAGCCCCCTACAATAAATTGTGTGTGTATATATAGATAGATAGATAGATAGATAGATATAGGAAATCAGTATGTAAGCATTTCAAAGGGTGGCTGGCCTCCTTTCAAATATCTACCTGTGAGCATTCTTGTGTATATAGGCCCTGATCCAACAAACTTTACTTCTGCATGTAACAGCTACTCATGAAAGTAGTCCCCTGATCTCAGTGTGACTGCCTGTGAGTAATTGCTACAAGCTCCTTTTTACAGCTAAAATCACAAATTAATATGTGTTATCTCATCCCAGCAATATGCACCTGGTATAAATGTTCTGGCTTTAACAATTAATGTGCTATGACTATGCAAGCATCACATGCACTCCTTAATTGAGGTTATGAGTGTATGGAGCCTAATGGAAAAGCCATGTCATGTTTTTTAGATTCCCTGAAATAATCTGTGTCTGAACATTATGAATTTGGCCTTGGCTAAGTGCATTCAGATAACTTTGCACAAAAGATGAGTCATTCCCCTCTCTCTATGAATTAGCAGCATTCACATAATCCATATCCAAAGCCTTCATTTGCTCTGCAGGACTTATTAGCTTGTCTTGTGCTTTACATTTTAGAAGTGGAATTGTATATTATATGCTCCTTTATAATAGCTTTCAAAGTTAAGGGCAGTCAGTGCTTTCATGGCAAATACAACATATTACCTCATTTAGGAAAACTCACAAAAGGTTTGAGCTGTTAACAAGGAAGTGTTTTGTGACATGCACCCCAGGAGGAAGTATTACAGCCATAAATTTGGGGAAAACTAAACATGTTCAGAGCATGATCAAACATATCAGTGGTACACAGATCAGATCTTAAAAAATACAAAGAAAGGCAGTTCCTGAATATGTTCTGTAACCAGAGGAAAGAGTATAATCTGCTCCCTTCAAATGTTTAATTTAAAATATATCCACCAATCCCAGATTTTGACACAGTGTGCAATGAGTAGCGATTCTGGTGTGTCTCTCTCCCCCCCCTCCCCGCCCCCGTAGTATGTAATATACATACAGTAGTTAATATTCACTGCCATAATTACAGAAGCAAAGAGCAGTTCCACATTTAGGCCACTGCATGAAACAAATTTGGAGATCATTCTTTGGATTAACTGTGTTTATGTGTTTAGTGTTAACAGAGTATGTAAATGGGCAGAGTCACGCTCATGAGTTCATACAGACTATGTTGGGGCGGGTCTATACTTGAATAGTGTGTGTGTGTGTGTGTGTGTATATATATATATCTTGTTGGGGTGGAAGGGTGTGTGTGTGTGTGTGTGTGTGTGGTGTTACAATTATACCAGTACAAACCCTAGTGTGGATGCAGTTATATTGGTTTAAAGCACCAGCTTTATAATGCTATAGCTATTCCTCTTACTGCATTGGACAGCTATCAGTATCAAGCACCTTTATGCCAATATGAGTGCATCCACGCTTGGTGGGTTGTATTGCTTTAACTATAACAGTATAATTAAAGTGGTACAACTTCTAGTGTAGACAAGATATTGATCTCCAAACCACCCCTCTTCTGGGGTTTGGCTTTATTGGTAATTCAAACCTCAGCCTGAGCTTCCTCCCTGAGCTTGTCTGTCATTAAAGTTTTTCCCAGAACTTCCTCTGTGCAAGCTCCCTAGTTCCTCCCACAATTTTTCCCGTTGTTTGAAGTGCCGCAGCAACACAAGAGAGGACAGAACGTTCTTGGGAGTTGTCCTCATGATGCTCTCTGCTGCAGCATTTCCACTGAGGAAAAGAGAGGGTTCTGGAACTGTAGGAAAGTAAATCGCTGGGCAGGTCTATGCTTAAAATGCTGCACCGGTGCAGCTGTGCTGCTATAGCACTTCAGTGAAGTTGCTATTACACCAACAGGAGAACTTCTCACCCCCGTGAGAGGCAGTAGCTATGTCGGCAGAAGAAGCCCTCCTGTCAACCAAGGGCTTGTCTACACTACAGGTCATGTTGGTATAACTTGACGCTCAGGAGTGTGAATAAGGCCATGTCTACACTAGCAAGCTTACACCTGTACCAATGCAGCAGTAGTAGCTATATCGACGTGAGAAGCTCTTCACCAACATAGCACTGTCCACATACCACTTATGCTGGTGAAACTTATGTCGCTCAGGAGGGTATTTTTTTCATATCCCTGAGTGACATAAGTGGTAGTGTAGGCATTGCCTAAGCCGCCCTCCTGAGTCACTTAAGTTACACCCACCTAAATGCTGGTATGGACAGTGCTGTGTCGGTGGGAGAACTCTCCCGGGTGCAGCTGTGCCGCTGTAGTGCTTCTCGTGTGTACACTAGCCTATAGTGCTGTCTATACTTGGGGTTAGGTCAGAGTAACTGTATTGCTCAAGGATATGGATTTTTCAACCCCCCGAGCAAGGTTGTTATACCGATTGTAAGTTTATGGGGTAGACCTGGCCTCCCTCAAACATCCCTTTCAGGTTTTTAGAAACTTTATTTTAAGTCATCTGCGCACAAGACTAGGACTTCTCTGCATACAAACTGGAACCAAAATGACTAAATCAGTTGTAATTTGCACCAAAGTAACTAAAAGTATCAGTTTTATTTTGGAGTAAGAGTGTCTAATTTCAATTTAACTTAAATTGATTTTTTTCTGATGTAAGTTGCATTGAAAAGGGTATTTTTCTTCAAAATAAGTGTCCACACACACACACTGCCACAGAAATAAATAAGGTGTGAATTACAACCAAGTTAGTTATTTCAACTCTAGTTTGTGGGTGGATGAGCCCAAGGAGCGTGGAACTCTTGAGTTCTACTACTGACTCAGCCATAGGTTATCTTTGTAGCCTGGGGCAAATCATTGTAACTTCGTTTACTCATCTCTAAAAGGGGATTAAAAATAATACTGACGTACCTTACAAGGGTGCTGTGAGGACCGGTATGTTTGTAATATGTACATAATGTTTGTAAAATGCTTTTAATATTAAAAGCGCTGTATAAATATAACTTTTTTGGAAAATGTCTCAGTTTAAAAGGATAACATGCAAAATGCTAAATTGTGTGGCATATGTTGATAAAGTTATTTTGGCCTTTTAGCAATATCATTCCATGGTTGAGACTTTGATCCCCCTGGTCCCTATATGTTGCTGTGGTTAGGTACAAGGGCTGAAAAAAGCCTTTTATTCCAGCTGAGGAGAATTCCTGCAGGACAGTACTGTGCAGCATAGCCAAAGGCTTCCTATGCACATCCCCTTAGAAGTTCCAGTGCAGAGGACATGCCGGGTGTAAAGCTAGGGGTGGAAGGGAGCTTAACGGGGCAGTGCGAGCAGGCCTGTAGGGCTATGGGGATTCTTGACAAGGTCACTACTAGTAGCAAATCCAGAGCAGGCTATATATAATTTAGGCACCCGGGATGGCTGCTCTAGAGATGCAGGAAGCTGCACTAGTCTGTAATTAGGATGGCCTCGCCCTCCCCCAGGGTTATGAGTTCTTGCTGTGTCTCCAAGAGGTGAAGCACAGAATCTTGCCCTGTATTATTTCCATCCCCCTGGCCCCCTCCATCCTGCTCCTTTGAAGAACTCTAGTATCAAAATAGCAGAGAGTATCCTGCTTATCATTCTTAGAATGCTCTCTGCTGCTCAAAATATGGGCCCCCTGCCACCGGATATTTTGTTTGTGTAATGTGCAAGGGATTTCTTTCCTTTACGAAGTGATTTAATCATTTTCTTACTGTTCACAGGAGTCATTTTCCCACTTTGGCCTTTTGAATCTTATGGGAGTAAAGGTTCAGCTAAAACATATCTGACACTTATACAATACAGTGAATCACCACCTGCATGCATTAATTCACAAAATAGGTTCCATTGGTGTCTCAAAATATCAGACCTTAACATAACATCACTCTGACCACCTTGCATTTTTCCTACTTCAATTCCAATGTGATTTTACCAGTTACCATTTTACAAATGGAGTGAGAGTTAGTGCTTTTAGTTCAATTGAAAGCTGATTAGCTGTTATGCTTGAAGGTTTTAATGGCTACCAGCAAATATCTTTGATTTGTAGGCAGAAACCATGTTAAAGTTGATGGGCATGACAGCCACCTTTCATTAGGCGAAATGTAGCTGAAACAATAGAAGCTGCCACTGAGGGCACTGTACCACATGGGACGGCCTGAGCAAGAACTAATTCGGGGACAAGAGGGTTTTCTCTGAGGACTGATTGCAAATGCAGGGGCTGGGGATTGATTGGGTGCAGCTGTGTTTATCTGTGTGGGTTTCAGAGGTAAAAAGCAACCAGAAAGCCAAGAGACTAAAGGCACAGCTACGCTAGAGAGTTTACAGCTGCTCTAAGCTGATAGGAGAGAGCTGTCCGTCGACTTAACTGCTCCAGCCCCCACGAATGGCAGAAGCTATGTTGGCAGGAGAAACTCTCCTGCTGACATAGCAGTGTCCACACCAGCGCTTATGTCGGTATAACTTATGTTTCTCAGGGGGGTGGTTTATTCATACTCGTGAATGACATAAATTATGCCAACATAGCTTAGGAGAGCCTGAGAAGTATTTGTGAGGATGCCTTTTGGAGGGAGAAGAGCCAAAGCCCTGTGGGGCACAGGACAGTCTGGAAAGGCAGACTTGGAAAATGTGAGCAAAGAAACTGCTTCTTGTTCTTTGTTTCTGCTATGGTCATGGAATCAACTTTGTGTATGTGCTTTGTAAGTAAGCAGGATTGCACCAAAGAAATAGCTGACTCGTCGTATTAATTTATTCTCCAAATAGAAACAATATGGTCAGGCTCTGAATTTTGGCCAAATGTTCAGGCCAAGGGCAACAATACATTAGATGCTGCACTAACTTACACTAGGAGATCAGACCAGCACACAGCTGGTCCGAGATTGTGAGAACCTAAATGTGGCTTAAACCATCTTTGGCTCTCTCCCGGCTCCCCCTAGTTTTACCCAATGGGGGGTGCTGTACACTCTTCTGTTGCAGACAAATCTTGGAATCAAAATGTTTTAACAAGCAAAGATCTTACCTCTTCTTATCCACTGGCCAAAGATGGTAGAATGTACAGACTGAGTCTATTTGTCTAATTACTGTGTTGATGACATTGCTCAGGCACTCCAGGGTACTAGAATTAACAAGCCCACTCCCTTCTACTTATTAAAGGTTTTAAATTGTAATGTATTTTAGTGCTTGAATTGTTAAAAACATTATCCTTCCATGACTTCTTTCCTATACCTAGCAGAACTAGTGTGACTATGTTTGCAAAAACGCCCAGCTAGATCTCTGCATGCATATTACTTTAAATTAATTTGATGCAAAATCTATAGCATTAGATGCAGAATTAAGACTGAAATAAAAAATGAGGAAGGCCCAGATATGAGAGCTCTTTCTGCAACCTTAAGTCAATCATCCTGCACATACTATGCATTTTGTAATGCATATTAATAACAAACAATAATACATTTTTACAAGGCTTTTTTTTTTAACTTACCTGCTAAATGTATTACTTGAGTATCAGAAATTTGACATGTGCAACATGGTTAAGTTAGCATTTTGGGAGCAGCCTTAGCTTCTGGAAAGTCTTGATTTGAGTCCTTGATCATTACGTTGCATTGCATTTTAATTTCCCTGGTATAGGTGTATATATATAAATTTTAAAAAGATCGAGAAGAAATAGGAATCTGCAGCTATTTGGCTTGGGGAATTTAAGCTCCATTGCCTTTACCACTGGATCTTGTAAATTTTTCTCTCTGCCTTATTAGTATTTTATTATCTTTATTGTGATAGCACCTAGGGACTGTATCTGGGATCGGGGTCCCATAGTGTTAGGCATTGTACAAACAATAGTGGTCCCTGCCCTGAAGATGTTACAATTTAGATAATGAGGAGGGAGGTAGAAAAGAGAGATAACATACAAGCAGAATAACAATGTAATTATATGCAAGTGACATGTTTGTTCCACAATGTATGTTGTTTATTTGTTTTTTAAAGTTTTGGGTGGGGTTTTTTAGTAGGGAAGTAGTGAAACTGAAAGATAAAGGGAAAGGGGACTTGGAAGGGAGGGAAAGAAGGAGAGGGCCATGGAGTACTGTCAGAGTCAAACCCACGTCTGAGAGACCAATGGTTTAAGATTTTATTTCCTTCCAAGGCCCTGAGGGACAAAGGCAACCTTTTACCCTCCTCCTGCATTCACCACAAGTGAATTATTGATTAGACTTCATATGTCTGATATTTCCATTCTTTTCTGCAGATAGTGAAGACATACCCTTAGTAAAGATTCCTTTATTACTAGATGTGCATAGGTATGTTAGTGGGAACCCACCAAGGGAAATAAGAACAGAACTTCTAGAGACGAGGTTCTTAAACTATTGTCCATAGAGCACTTGCTGATGGCCCAAAGTGAACTGGCTCTCCTCTTTTTTTCTAGCTAACTTGTATTAAAAATACCTCAAATAGTTTCCTAATATTTTTCCATATAAGCAATAATTATGATTGATGTTATTCAATTGTAAATGGGACTGGGAGGCCTGGCAGTTATGAATGCGCAAGAGGAGGTCTCCGTGAGACAATTAGTCTATTAAAATTCAGTCCACACCATGAACAAGCTTGAGAATGCCTATAAGGCCTAGAATTTAAAATGCCTACATTGCTTGCCTCTGAGCTCACAATACAGCTGGCACACAAATATTCAAAAGGGTATTGGCCAGTAAGCTTTTTGTAAAAGTCTCTCTCTGTAGTAGCCAATGCTGCTTTTAAACACAAAATAGTTACCCAGGCCTAAAAAACTAACTGTCTATATATGTATTTACAGAGAAAATAGTAAGTGTATTATTGGATGTAAGTGATTTACTCCCTCTCTCTTTTCTGTTCTGCTTTTGTCTTGCCTCTTCTTTCTTTCATTTCACATTGCTCTTGGCTCTTTGCCCACTTCTTTCTCATCATCCCACTAGTGTTGTTGTATCTGTAACGTTTTTCAAAAACATGTACACACTTTGGTCCCTCAACTTGATCCCCTTGCCAGTTGCTCTTGGAACTGCATTTCCACATGTTTTGTAGAAACAGGACACATCTGCCACACAACAAAGCATGGAGGAGGGCATCCAGTCTTTTAGTTCCCAGATCACTTTATCCAAATATGGTGTAATGAAATTGGGACTAAAAATCAATTGTAGTGTAATTGCCCAGGGAACACACCCACCAACGTGTGCATGCCCAGTGAAATAAGATTGCTGCTGCTTTAGGGGAATGTTAGAATGATTTACTAGTCACAAATAATGACAGATTAACTTGTATCCATACCTGTCCTTCACCTTTTTAATCACAGGTTGCCATGCTTCTCAGCTGATCCGTTACACCTGTGCAAATGTGGAGGTAAAACACTCCTATTCTAATCTGATAGCATTTTTACACCCATTCTGCAGAGCTGTAGATGAATACTTGAGGTGCAAGTCCGTAGAGAAAAAAGCCCATGGCAACTTCAGCTAGTGCTGAATCAGCAACAGTTTATTCCTTGAATGAGGCACACTGTTGTCACTCCATAATACCTCTGTCCAGGCTTTGCAGTCATTTTTATATAGAGTTGAAGGTTTTGGGTAGGAGCTAAGTAAAATTGCTATATGGTCAGGAACCCAATTATTAAGAGCTTGCCTCTCTCCCACTAGGGGTATTATTGCCTCACTCTTACTCTGTCAACCTTAAACTTCCACAAGGGTGGGTTTTTTTTGAAGTAGTCAGCTGTTCACTAGCAACTGGGACTATCATCTCAGTTCACAAAAGCCACCAAACAGTTATCTATCACCACTCATCTGGATCTGAGTTGAATAAGCAATATAAAAAAGAATGCTTCTGTATCCTGTTGCCAATCCCTTAAAATGTCTAAGGCTAGATTCTGAGCTCATTTACAGTAGTATTAATAAGTAACCCTTTGACTTCAGCATAGTTATTTCTCACTTATACAGTTATAAATGAGACCAAGATCTGCCTTTTTTCCCCTTCTCTACTAAATACTACTCAACCTTGCCACTAATACCCTAAAATGTAGCATCAAGCTAGGCTGTTACTGTAGGTATCTTGTTTTCTTGTGCATAATACAATTCAATAATAGTTTTAAGTCCCAAAACAGGTTTATTTTCTATTTGAATGATATTCTATCTTGTTTGATTTGTAGGACTCTGGAATTCACACCAAAAAGAGGTTTCTCAACTCCAAGTGGAAAAAATACTCTCCCCTGCCCCCAGAAACAGTGCTATTTAAAATATGTATAAATTATACCTGAGACTTAGGTGTTTTGGAAAATCCTAACATAACTTATCTGCATCTAACTACCTTTAAAAATCTGGCCCTAAAATTATTTGTCATCTCGTGTTAGCCATGACATGCTCATTAGCTGTACACTGGATAAAGAAAGACCATTCAGACATAGCCACCTGATTTAAAAGGTCTTGGACATGTTGCTCATGTAAAAGCTTACAGACAATACAAAGATAATCCCTAGTGATTTTAGGACAACCTGGCTCCCTTTCTAAGAATTTTAACAAAATAATTATTTAAAAATACCTAAGCAGAACAGGTCAATGTAAGTGCTTTTCTTTATTATGATATAGATACAATCTTTCCCTGACACCCTTGTGAACTTCCTTGTTATTTCTGGTGTCTTCTCTCATTATTCCGTTGGCCAGATCTGTGCATACATGTTGTATTTTTTATGATTGTAGAATAATATCATTCCTGCCATATTTGCATAGTTTACTATTTTGTTATTTCTTAGTTATTCCAGTCATATGCATTTTTGAATATGGATTATATAATTAGAATGAAAGAACTGCTAGGAATAGATCTATGGTCCATCTAGTTCAAGATCCTGCTTCTGGCTCTAGCCCTTGTCATTTGCTTCAAAGGAAGGCATAAACCTGCCCTACTATAATTTTATATCAGGGTAAAGACATTTTTTCTTAAATCTAATTTGTAATCAGTTTATTTCATAGACCTTTGGATTGATAATCTTGTAATTTCATCATAGCTGGATAAATGAAGAGGCTATTCTTATTTTCACAAGAATACTTTTCTAGTATAGCGCACTGGAGATGTCCAAAGCACCCTGTACAAACAATAACTAGTTATTCTATTGTATAGACTATCCTAAGGCAACAAATTGCCCTGGTTAATTATAATGGGTGTGAACAAGGGCAGTATATTTTTTGTAACTGTTTAAGTGTGTTACCTTTTACTTTAAAGTACCCTCTTTCTTGTGTTATGGAAAAATTATTTTTAGAACATATGAAAGCATAACTGATACAGAAAATTGTGGTGAATTACAAACAACTGGGAGGGAAAGACTTAATGAGGGAGGTATGGTAAGACTGTCACAAGATAGTTGAGTGGTAGACTTTCAAAATGAGTCCAAGCAAGTGAAAAATATATAAACTGTTAACTTATTAGCAAACAAAAATATATATATATATATATATATATATATAAAAAAGGTGGTACAGTTTCCCCAAAGTTCAAACATCCAGACCTGCTAAACTCTCGCTGTTTTATGAAGAGTGACTCTGAAAGGGACACAATTTTACTTGTAAATTTAGCTGATTTGATAGTACTGTAGATTGAAAGAATTCCCCAATACCACACAGGCCTAGCATCTAGTTCTCATCCCTGGCAATGGAGTCGGATACATCGGAGGCAAGGCATTCAGGATTTAGGAAACTTGCTGGGCCACATGGAGGGAGCTGGAAAGATGTCCTCCCTTTATACCCAGGCCTGGAGCATTCCTGTATTGGGTACTAGAGAGATGAGAAAATCTTGTTAATTCAGTTACAAAAACACAAATCAGAGTTTAAGAACCCAAGGGACCACCAGATCACCTAGACCTCCTATATACCACAGGCCACCACCTTCACACTAAAGTCAAAAACCAAAATTAGATCATTTATTACATCCCACAAGACACTAGATTATTATAGGTCCCTGGCAGAGAATAGGCACCAAGGTACACCAGTACCCAAGGCTGCTGCAATGAGAGGGAAATGATTACGTGACATACCAAATAATCTTGGCAAGTGACCCACACCCAAGTGCTGCAAAGGATGGCAAAAACCTTTAAGGTCACTGCCAATATAACCTGGGGGGAAATCCCTTCCCAACATCTGGTGATCAGTTAAACCCTGAGCATGTGAGCAAGAATTAACCAGCCAAGCACCTGAGAGAAAAATGCTTGGTGTCACCTCAGAGCCCTGCACCATCTGTATTCAATGGTCCATCTTCAGCAATGGCCCACCTTGATGCTGCCGAGAAAGGAAGTTTAAAAAAAAAAAAAAAAAAATCCCTCAAACCCAGAAGTGAGAGGGCAAAAAAAAAAATCCCTTCCTATGAAGCTTTTAGGAATAAGACAAAGTGGAAGCCAGGGCTGCTAAGGGCCCTTACCATCCCAAACAATCTCACCTCACTCCTCTAAATCCTCTAATTTCCAGACTGAATTTGTTCAAGACCAGTTTATATCCATTTGTCCTTGTGCCAGCATTGTCCTTTATCTTAAATAGCTCTTCACCTTCTGTGATATTTACCCCCTAGTGTACATAGAGAGCATAAGAATGGCCGTACTGGGTCAGATCAAAGGTCCATCTAGCCCAGTATCCCATCTTCCAATAGGGCCAATGCCAGGTGCTCCAGAGGGAATCCATTCCCAGCTTCTGGCAAACAGAGGCTAGGGTCACCATCCCTGCCCATCCTGGCTAATACCATTGGTGGACCTATCCTCCCTGAACTTAAACTAAATTCTTTTTTTAACCCTGTTGTAGTCTTGGCCTTCACAACATCCAGTGGCAAAAAGTTTCACAGGTTGACTCTGCGTTGTGTGAAGAAATACTTTCTTTTGTTTGAAACCTGCTGCCTATTAATTTCGTTTGTTCTTGTGTTATGAGAAGGAGAAAAACACTTCCTTATTTCTCCACACCAGTCATGGTTTTATAAACCTCTGTCATGTCCCCCCTTAGTCGTCTGTCTTCTAAGATGAAAAGTCTGAGTTTTATTAATCTCTCCTCATATGGAAGCTATTCCATACCCCTAGTCATTTGTTGCCTCTTTCTGTACCCTTTCCAATTCCAAGATATATCTTTTGAGATTGACAGGGAGGACATCAGATTTACATGCAGTATTCAAGATGTGAGTATACCAGGGATTTATATAGCAGCATTATGATATTTTCTGTCTTATTATCTATCCCTTTCCTAATGATTCCCAACATTGTTAGTTTTTTTTTTGACTGCTGCTGCACATTGTGGATAGTTCTCTGAAAACATCCATTCAATGACTCCAAGATCTCTTTCTTGAGTGGTAACAGCTAATTTAGACCCCATCATTTTGTATGTCTAGTTGGGATTATGTTTTCCATTGTGCATTACTTTGCATTTATGCACATTGAATTTCATCTGCTATTTTGTTGTCCAGTCACCAAGTTTTGGGAGATCTCTTTGTACCTCTTTGCGGTCTGCTTTGGGTGCAACTGTCTTGTGTATGTATCCTTTGCAAGTTTTGTCACTGCACTGTTTACTCCTTTCCATATCATAACCCCTCTCAGCCTTCTTTTTGCTAGGCCAAACAAGCCAAGCTATTCCAGTTGCCCCTCTTAAAATAGGCTCTCCATTCCCCCAGTTATCCTAGTAGCTCTTCTCTGCACCTGGTCCAGTTTAAATTAATCTTTCTTGAACATGGATGACCAGAACTGTACATAGTATTCCAGATGAGGTCTTACCAGTTGTGAGGGGTTCTTCCCCACACACCCCAGGGTGCCACCTGGAACTGAGGTACAGCTGAGCCCTCAGTCTCACGGATCTGGGATCCCTCTTGCACTGTGATGTGACAAGCTGCATAGCCCTCCACACTTGCCCTCACACCAACAGACAGGAACCACACCCAACTGTGTTCATGAATGCTCTGGCCAGCCACTCATGCACCCACACTAGAGAGGGTGTAGCCACAATACTCCCAGCTCAAGACCTCAGAGCTGCACCATCCTAGCCTAGTCAAAACCTGTCCAGTATGAATTTGTTGCCCAGACCGCCACTTCTACAAAGGAAAGTGGACGTGCACCAACTCTTAATCATGAGATTTATCCCCTTTGCACTTCAGAGTGTTTTAGGTAAAGTATAAAATAGCTTTTAAGTGGTAGCAAACAGATCAAAGTAGATTACTGTGCAAAATAAAACAAAACCACAATCTAAGCCTATTGTACTCTTTAATATTTGAAAGAAGCATACAAGGCAGGCTTCCTTCTTTCCTGCTTGGGACCAGCACTTCCCCCTCAGTTCAGTCTTTTTCCTCCAGTACTTGCAGGTGTGGGGTGTAGAGAGAGTGAAGTCCAATCATGATGTCATTCTCCCCCCCCCCCCCACCCCACCCCACCCCTTTTATATCTTCTTCCAACTTGCTGGAAAAGTTTTGCTGTGATCTGGGTCAAACAGTTCCCATTGTGTAGTGCTGTCTCAGAGGGGTTTCTATTGTACAGTTTCTGGGGTAATCCTTGTGCTTGTGTATTTCCTTAATATTTTTTGGCCTTTTTATTGTATCTGAAAGGCTAACTGAGGGTGTTCCCAGAGTAAGTACATTTGATATACAGATACCTAGTCAATATTCATAACTTCAGATACAAAAAAAATACATGCACACAAATAGGATAATCATTCAGCAAATCATAACTTTTCCAACAACATCTTACATGACCCGCCTTGTACAAAATGCATCATAATTATGCCATAATCATATCCTAATATCACTATGCTGAATATGGGATGTAGTGTCAGACCAGTGTCTTGTACAATGGCATTAATACCTCTATCACTGGAAATGCTTCTCCTGCATCCTAGGATTGCAGTTGCCTTTTTCACAGCTGTATTTCATTGGTGGCTCACAGTCATCCTGTGCTCAATCCATACAGCCAGCATGAAATAAAATAAAAGAAAATATCCTATAACCTTCTAATTTTTATTGTAAGTTAATTAAAATATTAAAAACAAGGAACTCACCTCCTTGAATGCTGCTACTCAAAAGTGGTCCAGCAGCGTGTGAAGAGGGAATGAATGACTTACAGCTATGGCATCTGAAAATGAGAGGGTTTAATTACTACCACCTATGCCAGAAGTGGACAGACTACTGCCTGCAGGACCCTCCTGCATGGCCGGCTAGCCCCTGGCCCCTTCCCCACTGTTCTCCCTCCCCCACAGCCTCAGCTCATGCCAGCCACCAGGGCTCCAGGCAGTGTGGTAAGAGGGCAGGGGAGTTTGGGGTGGTGGTCAGGGGGTGGACATGGCTTGGGGTGGCCAGAGGGCAGGGAACAGGAGTGGCTGAATGGGGGGGCAGGGGGTGGTGGATGGGGAAAGCATCCCAGGGGGGCTGGCAGGGGACAGGAAGCAGGGGGTTTGGATGCGGTAGGAGTCCTGGGGGACTGTCAGGGGGTGAGAAGCGGGGGCAGGGGGTTGGATAGGGGTTAGGAGCCAGGCCATGCCTGGCTGTTTGGGGAGGCACAGCCTCCCCTAACTGGCCTGCCATTCAAATTTTGGAAACCCAACGTAGCCCCCAGGAAAAAAAAAAAGAAGTTTGCCACCCCCACCCCGAGCTATGGAATGAACCAAAAATGTGAACAGGTGAAAATAGATATATTGTGAATCCCAGATCCTATGCACCTGCTCCAGGATGCCAGGCATTATGGAATATATTCAGCAATCCAGATGAATGACAATGCTTGTAGGGAATGCTGTCTGTGGATGCAGTGCTCTGTGCTCCAACAGGTTGCCTAGTTGCAGCAGCAGCACAGTCACATTCATATAAGAGGAGTATGTACAATTCTCTAGTGAAGGTCGCCCCAAGGAAACAAAAACCTAAGGGCTCACCTACTCTGACAAAAAGACCAGGTTGGGGAGTCATGTTATTTGGTTTTGTCCCATTTATCTGGGACTCGTTTTATATGGATAGTACAATGCTATATTGTGCTATGATCTTGATTGTTGGTCTGTGTTTCAGATTTCAGAAGGCTGGGTCTATACTAGAAAAGTTAGCTGTTGCTGATAACAGGTCTTCAAGCTGGCCTTAACTAGAGTTTCCTGAAGGTGCAAAACACAGCTTGTCCTGATCTATGCTTGCAATTAAACCATATGCAAGTGAAGAGGTGCTGACCCTGTTGCTGAAACTTGTTGACATCATGCAAGAGGTAATTTTCCTAGTTAGGTGAGACTAAAAGGTGTGTCTGTTTCATGAAAGCCGGGCACATGTTTCAGGAAGGAGAAAACTGCTCTTTTTTTTTGGTCCAACAAATGATCTTTCTAGGATTTAACATATGAATTAGTAGCTGAGAAATATGCTTGTTGATAGGAAATTTCCAAGATCCGTCCCTCACCTGCAGAACAAACTTAAATAGTAAAATTATTTAATTTGCCAAATGTTAATACTCTCAGATGTATATATTTAAACATACTGGAGTAAATTCAGCCCTGGTGTAAGTGGGTCAAACTTCAGTGGAGTTTGGAAGTAATACACATGTTCATGCAGGTGACCCAACTTTATGCCCCAAGCTTATTGTCTTGGGAGGCCAGAACCAGGCCCATGGCAGAGAGAACAGATTGCAGATTTCTCAAGCAATCTTATCTGGCTGTCATGTGGATCAGCATTTAGCATTCTGTACGGAGGAACATTTAGCATTCCTCAACCTCCAAGTGTGTGTGTGTGGGCAGTGAATACAAGTGGAGAAAATTGGGAGAATTTAATTAAACCCTCCTCCTCTTCAGAGTTTAAATGCTGAAATAAAGTGTTGCTCAGAATACTTTCTCTGTGACATCTGCGGTCACCTTTTTCAATGGGACTTATGACTGCTATTATAGGTCAAAGTTTTGTTCAGTGACTTGGAGGCATTTTTAAATGACATTTTGGGCAAGCTTGGCAAAATTCCATGAATTACCAAAAAAAAAAAAATCCATGGAAGATTTTGTCCAGAGTTGTCTTTTTCCATGGGTTCCCTGAGAAAAAGTGTGTACCATATACTATTACTGCCTCTGAATTTCCCTGGTACAAGAACCTGGACCCAGATTTCTCTTAGGCCTGGTCTACACTGGGGGTGGGGTGGGGTGGGGTGGGGGGAAAAATCTACCTAAGATACTCCACCATGGCTGAAATTGTGTATAGGAGTTGATGGCAGAGTGATTGATTTATCACATCTACACTAGATGTGATAAAGTGATCCCTGATAAATTGATCACTACCTGCTGATCCCAAAGTCTATATAGATTCTCACATTCAGTAGAGAAAATGATCTTCTGTGGAGAATACCAGTTGCATCCATTGTCAGGAGAAATACAAGTTTTTCAACTCCCACCTTTTCATTTTAAAATATCCTGTCTATAGATATTCTTCCTGAGAATTCACTTCTTGGCTTCTCTCCACTGTCTGAGTCAAGTATTCCATTTTCCTGCTAAATGGAACAGTGCTATTTGCAACCCAGAACATGTCTATGTTGCTTGGTTGATACTACCACGTGGTAGTAACTGGGTCTTAATTCTGAGATGTCATGTATTAAGGTATGATCAGTAGGAAGGACAAGTTTTGAACCATCTTTGCCAATTTAGGGGACTATTCTACCTCTAAAGAACCACTTTGATTGAGTAGTCCTTGTTTTTCTCATGCACAGAAGGGCTTCCTGTATCCTACATGTAGCACTACCAGTTCTGGGCTCAAAGTCTCACTCTTGAAGTTAGCATTCCAGGCTGGTAGCTTGTCCTTTTTGCTGAACTTCAGTCAAAGCCAGAACATTCAACCAATGAAAAGTTAGTTGGGAGTTTTAGTTCTCACTTTTATAGCAATTTCTAGTTATATGGCCTATGTTTTTATTGGTATTAAAAAAAAACAGAGTTGTTGATAAAGTATTTTTTACATTAGCAGTATATCAGAATATGATAGTCAGAAATAAAGTATTGGTTATGGTAAAAAGGTACATACTGTTATAGACAATCCATTTTTAACTGATTTGTCCCATTTGTTTAGTCTTTCATCCAATAGTTTAGTTGTTAACTTTTACACAGATATTAGGAAAGTTGACTGACTATTTTTAGTTCGTGTCAACCTCATTTCCACAGTTGGAAGTTGTTCCGGATAGGTGTCACTACAGTCATAAGGATTCCAAACAACTATTTCTTTGATTAATTTCTAAGTATTGGAATACTTCCCTAACACAAATTGTGACCTCTGAGGCAGACGTGGTCTTTGTATATACAGAGTCTAGTATAATGAGATCCAGACTCCAAATTTGGATTCTTAAGTGCTACTGCAATAGAAACAAAACAATGATATAGGAATCTTGCACCAAGGACTAGAGGACAATTTTTATGAGGTTAGGCTTTATTAAAATATTTATATTGTAGTACCCTCAACCAGGTTAAGGGTTTGCTCAGCACTGAGCAGACATAGTAAATGAAAGTCCCTGCCCCAAACAGCTTACTATTTAAATGACAAGATTTTACAGGTGGGTGAAACAAATAAGCAGGCAGCAGGGACAGATAGGATATTTTAAGCACAGATTAGCTGTCTGTGCAATTCTGAGCCAGTCATTAACAGCAGTCAACTCACCATGTGCCTAGCTATTAGGAAATCGGACAAGGAAATGAAGCAACAAGTCTCTCCAGAAGCGTGGAAGACTATAACACTAATTACTATAAGCAGGACAAGTTCCCCCTCACAGAAAGGATACTGAAGGAAATGTATTGTTTCATATTTCCACACGCCAGTTTTAAAAAAATGAAACCAATCCAAAACTCAGAACAAAATACAGGAGGGAATGCTATAGTAAGGGGAACCATCTCTCAGGAATATATCCAAACTGAAAGATATTTGCTACAGTGTTAGAAATCTGGAATATATATATATATATATATATAAATATACACACACACACACACACTTATCCTCTCACTAACCTTCTACATTCTCTTATCTTTTCATTTCTTCTACATGAAGTCCATTTTCTCAGTGTCTTCCATGGAACTTTATTCACTAAAATGTAATCCTCAATTACTCATACAATTTTTTTGTTACTATCCTTGCTTGGGTGCAGTTTGAAAGTCTCAGCCTAGTATGACTCAAATGATCTTACATGGGTCTCCAAAAGGGAAAGTAAGCCAGAAACACCATCATCCCAACAGGTCTACATAATATCTTGTCTTTTATACAAGATTTAATAGTGTATTCAGTAGTGGTATAGCTGTATTGGTCCCAGTATATTAGAGAGACAATGTGGATGAGGCAATATCTTTTATTGGACCAAATTCTGTTGGTGAGAGAGAAGCTTGAGTTTACACAGAGCTCCTCTTACTAAGAGAAGTTGGTCCAATAAAAAAAAAAAAATAATATTGCCTCACCCACCTGATCTGTTTAATTTTGTACTTTGAGTGTTCAGAGTTTATTAAACAATATTTTTTGGCATTTCCCTTCTGTCTCTTGTAGGTTCACTGAGAGACATTTAAAGCTCTCCATCCCACTATGTTAGTATACTTTTGCATTAATTTCACATTTTTTAATAGGAGTGTGTTTGGGTTCCTCTGAATCTTTGAATTGTAGGGTTAGAAAGAACCCTTGCGGTCATCTAGTCTAACCCTCTGCCAAGATGCAGGATTTGTTGTGTTTAAATCATCCAAGACAGATGGCTATCCAGTCTCCTTTTGAAAACCTCCAGTGGGGAAAAACAAAACCAAAAACAAACAAACCACTTTCATAACTTCTGGAGGCAGTCTGTTCCCATTCTTCTACTTTCTTAAGCTGGGTCTACACTACCCGCCTGAATCGGCGGGTAGAAATTGACCTCTCGGGGATCGATTTATTGCATTCCATTGGGACGTGGCAAATCGATCACCGAATTGACACTCTTACTCCACCAGCGGAGGTGGGAGTAAGCGCCGTCGACAGGAAGCTGCAGAGGTCGATTTTGCCGCCGTCCCTACAGTGGGGTAAGTCGGCTGCGATACGCAAATTCAGCTATGTGAATAGCGTAGCTGAATTCAACGTATCTTAAATCGCCCCTCCCCCCAGTGTAGATGTAGCCTAAGATTAAATAGCAGGAAAAACTTCCTAAATCTAAACCTGCTAGGCTGTACCCATTGCCTCTTGTGATGTCATCTGTGGCAAAAGAGAACAACTTTTCCGCCATCTTTTTTATGGCAGCCTTTCAAGTATCTGTAGATCCCCCTTAATCTCCTCTTTTCTGAGCTAAACATACTCAGTTCCTTTAGCCTTTGCTCATATGGCTTGCATTCCATCCATTTGCATCCTTGTATCTTCCACATTACCTCCACCGTTTTATCTATTTTTATGCTCTCCCACCTTAAATTTTTTGCTATAGCGACAGCCCCCAGCTGTGAATGGCTGCATGGGGGAACTATTAGCTTGTTCAAGTTTGTATGAGGTGTGAAGGAAGGGTGTCAAAAGCAATGTTTGGAAACTAGGAACTTCACTCTAGAATTGACTAGAGGGATGGATGCCTGGATAGGCTGAGCACACTATTTCTGTAGCCTTCTTAGCCACCGTCACTCAAGGAGCAAAGGCTCATGCTCAAGTGATAACTGAGTCTCTTCTTGCTAATGCAAAGCCATTATGTCTTGTTAAGATATTAGTCATTAATTAAATGAAATCCAAATATCTAACATGAATTAAAACCAAGTATACTTTAAATCTTTCATGCTATTTATTAGGGAATAGATTCCCTTCTGGTCTTCACTTACAATAGCTTCTGGAATGCTACTGTATATATAATTTAAAAAAAAAATCTATGTAGATGAAGGGATTTTCTCTTGTCACTTTATAGTACTGTCTTTCAGTATAGATCTGTTTTGCCTTAGACATGTCTAAATGGATAGCCTCAGATATTTTCAAATACATTTTTCTTTGCAACTTTAAGTAAAATGTGAAGTTTGACACATTACAGGAATTACTTTGATGAAAAGAGCAGAGATCAATTGCACTACATGTATTCTGAGAAACTTGGGAAAATGCACCATCTAGTGCTCTCTGTAGTATTGAAAGAAACTCTTCTTATGGCTATAGTTACTTTCCTCCCAGTTCTGCCAAAGCTACATGGAAGTGGTGAAGAAATAAACTGTAAGTGATAGTGCAGATGGGTAAATACCTTATGTTTAAGAACATTTATGCATACCAATTAATTTTTATTAAAAAAAACATTTTAAATCAAATTTACTGCACAGCTGGGGTTGGCTTGGGTTATGGAGGATTGCAAGTATTGGTTACATTCAAGGTTCATACATATCACATAACCAGCATAGATCCAAATTGGGGTGTGGGAGTTTTTAAAGCATCAGTGGATATATGCGCTCAGGTACGCCACCCATGGAATGTATTAAGACTCTAAGTAGGTATTGGTGTAGAGAATAAGTACATGGGTGGGGTGTGTTCCTTGGTTAGTCAGGGAAGGAAGTGGGTTATTTCCCTGCTCAGCGTTCTCGTTTACTCGACCTGGTACTGGCAGTGTCCTGTGAGGTGTTCTGTGTAGATGTCTCTGGGTAGTACTCACCTGGCCTAACGTTAGGCAGTTGAGTTGAGAATTCCGATACTGTTGCTAAAGTGATATTTTAAGTATTTTATCGTATACTACCACCAGGAGGCCAAATTCACTGCTTGGATAAGCAAGTGTGACTCCTGTCATTGAAGTCTATTTATACCAATTGTGAATTTGATGAAGGGAATGAAAAACACAAAGATATGACTTTCTAGTCAAGGACATGGATCCTGAATTGATTCTCAATAAATAAGAATATTTTAAAAATATTCTGGATCATCTGTAATGAAAAGCCAATATATTCTTATTTTGAGGTGATCCATACCATCTGCCTGACTTCCACTAGTGGGACAATCTGGAATATATTCCCCCACCTTGATGCACATGAAAATGGAGAAAATAGGCTTCCTCTTTCTTGCCCCCCTAGGTTTGAATGAGATGCCAAATATATTCAGTTAACTTGGTTCTTTATAGCTGACCAGTATTCCTGGTACAAATAAATGGACCTGTGTAGGATGTATGCAGAAAGGGGTTACTTTTGGACACACATTACAGAAAACTTTAAAATGGAAACAAACAGTTGTCAATGCAAAACTAGTGCCAAATTAATTTTTAAATCAAAAATGCAACATTTTTTAAAAGTTAAGAAATGTATGCAGGTTCTTATGTGACTGAGTCACTGTAGTATGTGAGTGCCTTCCAGAAATGCACAAAGGACTAAGTGATGTAACTGGCTACTTGCACCTATGAGGTGTCCCAAAAACAAATAGAACACATACAATACAAACAAAAGCACTTAATCAGTATTTATATAGCCCTCTATCAACCAAGCAACACTTAGCTCTATCTATGGTCTTTCACCTCCCATTTCAGAAGCACACTGGTCTTATGCTTTAGTAGTCCATAACACTGTCCTCCAACTCCCTCAGCTCTCCTCCCCCAAATTCATATAAGGGCCAGTCATCTCCCTACTGGCCCACAGATAATTAATATTTGATAAATCAAAGGTGAACATTCAAAAGGAATGTTCAGTGTACATTCTCACTACAGCAATGGGAGGGGCTCTCCTTTCACTGTAGTTAATCCATCTCCCCAAGAGGCGGTAGCTAGGTCAACAGAAGACTTTTCCCCATCAATCTAGCACTGTCTACACTTCCCTGCTCACTCAAGCCCCTGCAGGCACCTTTTGACTCCCTGCATTCTCTTTCTTCCAGCCCTTTGTCAGCTGGGCCCACTCAGTAGTTAAACCCCATCACCCAATTTTCTCAGGTGGGGCCCATTCTATAATCAGGGCTGGCTTAGTCAGTGGCTCTCTATCATCATCATCATCATCTCAGAGCTCTGGATGATCTGAGTGTTGATCTATCTCTAGAAAAGCAATACAGCTTGTGTGCCTGGGAGATCATTCACATGGAAATACCCAGACTTTTGTACTATTGACAAACTCACAAGACGACTTAGTAACTAAGTTACAGTACAAAACTTTTCCCTGGAGTAAGTCAACCAACATTAGTGCAATTTATACAGCTGAACAGAGATAGCAAATATTTTATAATTCTGTTTATATAGGGCCTGATCCTTCTTCCACAGGTTCAATGGCCAAATAGCAACTGATTTCCATGGCAGCCACGTTAGACTCTTCCTGTCCTGGAAATGGATTTTCAGTGACATGGATTTATTTTTCCTGTGTTGCTACTATTTATTTTTACAGATCTTCATAATCTCCCACATCAATACTGTTGTGCAGTAGGTAATTGGCAGACCAAGCAACAAAGTACACATATGTTGAATACTTCAGCACCTCACTAGCCCATTGGTTATCAGATAATGATACTTCCCTCCCGCACTACACCACAAAGTACTCCGACTTTGACACATGTAGTGTTTCTATGATTATCATTGCTATTAATTAGTCCTCATGAGAGCTATTCCTACTATTCCAAGGAATGAGACGCTTCTTAGAGACTTTAAAAAAAAGTGAACATACTAAGACTTGCAAGCTTACATGCAGAAAACATCTTTGATTTATTGAGATCTATTCAATTAAAATTATATTTTTACCCTTTGTGTTTCAACTATTTCATTTCAGCTCTGAATGCTGAAACTACTGAGGATAAGACAGAAGGATACAGTGGAATCCCTCCTCTCTGCAGATTCTTCCCACAGTGACTTCTAACACTCGTGAATGTATTGCATAACACATCAAGCATTATGCAATACATTTGCTCTTATGAAAGACCATGTGGGTTAATTAAGCCCCAATGGAGAAGAAATGCTGGGGGGGGAGGGGGAAGAACCCAATGAATGGAGACAATATGATCTTAAGGACCAGAGGGGACTATTCTGATTGTATGTATTTCTCAGAACATTTCATGACTTGCATCTAGATCAGTGATACTCAGACTTCAGCTCGTGAGCCACAAGTGGCTTTTTGATGTGTCTTTGCAGTGTATGATATAAAAAACACTGGGTGATTTAATTATTAGCCAGTCTAAGTTATTAACCAATCAGTATGCTTTTACTATGTCATTAACCAATTAAGTTGTCAACTTGCTCCAATATACATTATATAAAAAAATTCTAAATATTTCCCCTCTCATACTGTTTAAATATGAATACTAAATGAATCAATGCACTCACACAACTGTAGCTCTTTTGGGTAATGTTGATCACTAATTTGGCTCCTGAACTCCCAAGAAGTGACTATCACTGATCTAGATATTGAAGTTCTGCAACATGCAAACTGTATTCCCTTAACTGGAGGGAAAGTCTTGGCTGTGGTAACTGACAGGTTAACATTCACGACAGTGACAGGTAGAAGGTCTAGCGCAAGCTGATTATTACTTCTCACATTATTATGGGTATCGTACAATCATTCAGTAAAAGAATGCCCAAGAGGATTTCACCATTTTTAGCAAAATCCTCATGCCAACTGCCTGTGATGGGAGTTCTAGTCAGGTGACAGTATGGACTTTATCTGCAAATATAGAGACTGGAGGCATGTTTGAGAGCACAGAATTAACCAACCCAGAAAATGAGGAGCACCAGTTCACTAGAGTGAAAGAGTACTTCCAGGGGATAAATGCATACCTGAAAAAAAAAAAAAAAAAAAAAAAAAAAAACACACCACACCACACACACCTCACAATACAGCTGGTGTGTTTGGGAGATCAGTCACATGGAAATACCTAGATGTTTTCTACTTATTGACAGACTCCATAGAAGGCTTGTTCAGTACAAAAAAAACCACACACACACTTTTCCCCAGAGTAGTTGAATTAGCATTACTGAAGGAGATTTCAGGTGGCCCCAACAGGGTCTCAAGCCCATGGAGTCCCTGAAGGAGAATGCCCAGCGGCAATCCAGGACCTACAGCTCACCAGGATGGAAGTGAAGAGATACCAATTATTTCATAATAGCTATGCAGTTAACTTCAGCCTCAGTGCTGGCAAGAGAATCCAAGTAGAATTAAGAAGTTTTAAAATATGTTAAAAACCCATAAGGAAATTTAGATATAAAAATACCAGCTTTTTGGAAGTACTAACTGAAATCAATGAATCTTTTATATGGCATAAAAAAATATGAGATGAAGTGGCATTTTAACAGCTGTTGCTACTATTTATTCTCCTTGTACGCTGTGACAATATTGTCAGGTTATTTTACTGGATTTGTAACAGTATATTTAGGTCAGTCTACTATTTATTTATTCTTGTTTAGGTCATCATTATTGGTATTTATTACTTATAAATAAAATAAGTCATACCAAAGGGCAACCTCCAACGGTAGTTATTTGTATTAAATACCTATATAAGCAAAAGAAAAAAAAAACCACCCCCCGACCCAATCCCATCTCTGTAATTCTTCATCCTTAAAACTCCAATTCCAGAAAGTACTTAAGCATATGAGACCCAACTCACTGAAGTTCATGCTTCAAGCTGGGAACACACTTAAATACACTGATGAATCTCACCTTCACAGGGCTTCCATATGAAAAAAATACTAACTGTGTAATAATTAGTCTTTCCACTGTAAGAGACCACATGCATCTCTTTCCCTCTTTCCCCCCCCCCCCCCTTCTACCCTTTACTAGATTATTTTTGCCCAGTAGCTGTGGATGTTTGGTGTAGAAGATGGTGATGTTAGAAGAGGCTAGTTTGGTGTTCTCTCCCCACCAATGAAGTGTGCATGCCCCGCCAAAAAAAAAAAAACAAAAAAACAAAAAAAAAGCCAATTAAACTCATTGTAACCAGCTTGTCTATACCCCCCACAAAATCAGGTTAGCCTGCATTCACACACCCCAACCTAAAATCAGTCATGATTCCATGTATCCAGCTCTTCTCCACAATATATTTATAAGCAATCATCCCCCACTTAAGCGTGTGCACACATGCATTCCCAGCAGATTTGTATGTCCTCTCCTTCCCTGCAGCTGACTCCTTTGTATGTGCCCAGCCTAGACTAAATTCATTCTTGCAGGGTAAAATGTGCCAGACAACATATCTCCCTCCGCCCGCCCCCCCCCCCCCCTTCCCTCAATCAGGCTTGTGTGTGCCTAGCTACTCCTATCCCCTCCCCCACAACTGAGACTGCATGCAACCATGCAGTAATCAGGCTTGTGTTTACCCCCAACCACCATCACTCACATTTTCATACACTCCCCACACTTCCCCCAGATTAGATTTGCGTACACTCCCCTGCACCAACCTTGCTTGCTTGCCCTTCCCCTCTCAAACAAATGAGATTTACATAATCACAGCCATCTCCCCTCCCCATCAATCAGTTTGGCATGCAACTGTTTCATATACCAGGTATTAACCAGAGGTGGCTCCAGACACCAGCATGCCAAGCCCATGCCTGGGGCGGCAAGCCGTGGGGGGGCAGCCTGATGGTTGCTGTGAGGGCAGTGTCACATTATTGATTTGAACTGGGACCATATAGAACATTGTTGCAACCAAAGTTCTGTAGTGGCATCAAATCTTGTATAAAGGGGGGTCAAATGAGGTGTCTAAGACAAGGTTATGGTCAGCTGGTTATGATTATGCTGTCTGTGTGTGTATCAATTTTGTAGTTGAAGTTATGAATATTGGCTCTATACTGTCTGTATTTCAAATGTATGCTATGCTTCTGGGAGATGGGCCATCAAGCAGACTAGGCAGAGCTAAGGATTGTCAGCTATACAACTGACCCATTGAGAGAAGGCAAATATGCCTTGTAACTCAAAGTATGCAGGGACTGGCCCATGTGACTCCAGATTCCATTTTGCTGTAATTTTCCATAGTAAGGACAAAGAGGTGTTCTTACATCTGGAAAAGACTATAAAAGGCTGATGTCTCATCTCCATTTTGTCTTCAATCCCGCTTCTTACCTCTGGAGGGACTTTGCTACAAACAGAAGCTCTGAACAAAGGACTGAGGACCCATCCCAGTTGGGGATGTACTCTAGAGACTGGATTTTAAACCTGCAGTTTATTTCATCACTGCTACGAGCCTGAACCAAGAACTTTGCTAGTACTGTACATAATTGATTCCATTTAACCAATTCTAGCTTTCATCCATAACTTTTTCCTTTTATTCCTTATTCTAAAGGATTGGCAACAGCATGATTTGTGGGCAAGATCTGATTTGTATATTAACCTGGGTCTGGGGCTTGGTCCTTTTGGGATCAAGAGAACCTCTCTTTTACTGAGATATGGGTTTTCATAACCATTTGTCCACATAAGAAGTGGCACTGGTGGTGATACTGGGAAACTGGAGTGTCTAAGAGAATGGCTTGTGTGACTGGTGGTTAGCCAGTAGGTTGAGACCACAGTCCTCTTTGGCTGGCTGGTTTGGTTTGCCTTAGAGGTGGAAAAACCCCAGCCTTGGGCTGTAACTGCCCTGCTTTAAAACAGTTTCTCCTGAATTGGCATTCTCAGTTAGGTCCCACCAGAACAGCATCATTACAGGCAGCCTTCCGTGCATACCTGCAGGAAATCCACCAGTCCCACAGCTTTGGCAGACCTCCTGCAGGCACACGGCCAAATCCACATTACCAGCAGACCTGCCACAGGCACACCATTCTGGTGTGTGTGTGTGTGGGGGGGGGGGGGGGGGTTGACAAAAATATATAGAGCCACCCCTGACCACCTCACTACACCCCTGCAACACCACCCCTTACCAGGTGTTAGAGACCAGATCCTTAGGAGCCCAGGCCCTTGAGCAGGGTAGAGCAAACAAACAAGCAGTCTAAGATTTACCACCTTGACTCCAGCAGACAAACTCAGGCTTCTGAGCTTAAGGGCTGCTACCCCAAGGCAGGGTTGGCAACAGGGCATGGGGGACCCAAGCCCATCCTACTCCACCAGGTCCCAGCCCAGGACCCCAACTATGCCAGGGTTCCACCACTGGCTCAGCAGGGAGCCAACCAAAACACACTGACCAGCATTCAGGTAGTCACAGAACTGAACTATAGTCAGCTGTCCCTGGACTACTTCCTACTCTCCTACTATAAGGTACCTGCAGTTCAGGATCAGCCTCTAGCTTCTCAAGATATACAGCAAGCAGCAATCCCAGCAACTCTTCTCCTGGGTCAGTCTCCTCCTCAGACAGGGCACAGTGTAGCTTCAGGCTCAAGAGCAGTCTGAGGACATCTGTTCCATTCCCTTCCCTGACTCAGGCTAAATTACACTACAGGCTCCGCCTTTTATACTTAGCTTCCTGCAGGAGGGGTGAGCCAGCCTGGCTCCGCCCACCAGGGATCAGAGAGTGGTCCCTCCCTCTCCAGCTCAGTGGGATGCTACTCTATCTCAGTAGGGGGGCCGGGGGGAACTGAACCCTTGTTGCATGGAGAGGTCAATCACACAGGGCATTTAAAAGACTAGGTCCCAAAGGTGTGAACCAGACAGAGACCTGAGCCCCTATTTAAGCGTGGCCCTTGAGCTACAGATATGTAATGGATACCCAAATCATTTGTTTGGAGGCGAAGGACCTTGATCACTATTTACAGGGAGGTCCTTCTACATGGCACTTCTAGGGAGCTTAAACCCACTGAAACAAGTGTTTAAGACCCGAGCTCTCATTACAGGGGAGCAGGGGCATGCACGCAGTGTGTCTCCATCCTTTCTCCGGGGCTTTTTCTTCCCTTCTCTTTTCCTGCCATTTCTTTGGTGCTTCTGTGGTCTTGTCCATTTTGTCTTTAGAGTTGCTAGAAAGAGCGCAAGAGAGAAAGACAGAAGTTTGGGTATGGACTGAGTGGATATCATGATTACAGGGTCAATTTAGATTAATCTGACAAGCCTCTCCGGCTCCTTGAACCCAAACTCCTAGTCTTCCGTACCCGTCTGTGTACCCTGGGGGAGCAGACTGGCTGGGGGGGGGGGGGGGGGGCGGGAATCTGCTGGGCTGGAGATCTGCTCCTGTCATCTGCTTTGGGGGTAGAGACCCCCCAACTCCCTGCAATACCTGCCCAGATGGATTAACCTATAAACTGTGGGGGCCTGAGACCACTGCACTCCTCTGTTGTTCCCCACCCACTCCTCTCTGCCCGTGGCTCTCTGTGCCCCACTTCTTCCACCCTTCAAGCTGGGACCCCCACCCACCCTGGGGAGCCCCTCCTCCAGCTTGGAGTCAGTTCTCCCCACATTGGTGTGCTCTGATCCAGTTCTCTGCCCTCCCTCACCCAAGGCTGGGAGCCAGCTCTCTCCACCTCCCAGGCTGAGACCCCCACTCCTCCCCGCCCTGTGCTCACTCCCCCAGTCCTCCGGCCCTCCCTTGGGACTGCGCCCCTGTCCCTGTGCTGGCCCCCAGCTACCTGTTATAGCTGCAGTGGGTCAGGACTCTTATCGTGGTGTCAGCACCATCCCTGATCAGCCAGGGGAAATCAGGATCTCTGCACATCCAGTTGGGAGGCAGGCCCCACCCCCATTCGGGTCCCTCAGCACCATCATGTTCTGGGGGACACAGAGATGGGAGCCTGGATGCATGGGTCCCATTCCCTACAACCCCCACTCCCAGGGGCTGGGAGCTGCAGAGCCCCTAAAGGAGTCATCTGGGTCCCATTCCCTCCCCCCTTCTCCAGGCACTACAGAGCCCCTGTGGAGCTGTCCTGGATGTCTGGGTCACATTCCCTCCCCATGGGGCTGACAGCACTGTTGTCCCTCTCCCAGGAGAGCTGCCTTGGACACCTGGGTGGCTGGGTCTGTTTCCCTTGCTGCACCCCCACCCCCACCCCGGGCCTAGCAGCACTGTGGTTCTGCCGGTAGGGGTGTCCTCCCGGATGCCTGGATCCCATTCCATCCCTGTAGGGCCTGGGCCTGGGGGAACATGGGGAGGAGGGGATCAGAGAGATCATAGGAAAGAGGGCGTGGGAAGGGTCACAAAGGGTGGAGGGGAAAGGGGCCATGGGGGATTAAGGAGCATGAGGGACTTGGCGGAGTGGAGGAGAAAGAGGGTGAGGGGGTTATAGAGGTGGAGGGGGCACCTTGGGTTTGGAGGTACTGGGAGGAGAAGTAGTTAAGTGTGGAAGGGGTCTGGGGAAAGGAGAGTGCCCTGGGGCATTGCAGGGTGGGGTGGGGTGAGGGCGTGGGGGAGCAGCAGAGGCACCAGGGGGCACTGAGGAGGGTGTCACTGGGGGAACCACTTGTGCTGGAAGCCTGGAATCTGGCAGCAAAGAGCCCCCTGGCAAAGTCTCCAGCTTCTTCGGTCTCCTCATACCCAAACTGGCACCAATTAGTGACTGACATCATGTCTGACCTTCCAGGAGAGCAGGGTCACAGCCAGCCGAGAGCATGACCTTGCCAGGGGTGCTAGCTCCGATCCAGCCCCAGGGCAGGGAGGCAGACTGGTTGGCTCGGGAGTGTGTGTGAGGGGGAAATGGGACACGGGGCCTCTCCTCTGTAGGGGGATGCCAGATCCAATCCAGACCCCAAGCAGGGGGACTGGTTGGCTCAAGGGGGTGAGGAAAGTGACATGGGGACCTGACACTGAGGGGTGCTTTGGGGGGAATTTACTGATACACACAGATGACCGGCTCCTTGTAGGTCCCGTGCCCAAGTCTCTGGCTCCCCAACTGGGCGTAGCGATGGCACAGGTTGTACCTGCCCAGGGAAAGAGCTGTGAACATCACCTCATTCACCCCCTGCCTTTCCCCACCTGAGCCAGGGATAGCACCCAGCTCCCCTGCTCTCTAGCCCACTAGACCCATTCCCCCTTTGAGAACCAGGGATAGAACCCGGGCATCCTGGCTGGGCCCGGTACCCGGTGAGTTCCTTCGCTAGGGCCAGGACAGCGTTTCCCGTGCTGTCTTGGACCTGCTGCACCATGGCAATGTCACAGAGCACCAGGATCTGCAGAGATGCACGCTGAGGAGGGGGGCGTGGGCAGCCAGGCGCCACGCTGGCTTCATCAGCGCCTGCTTCCCAGGCAGAGCCCATGACAGACCCACCCCCCATCCCTCCAGAGCCAGGCGGGTCCCTAAAAACCCCCTGTGGAGCCAGGCCGATCTCAGAACCACCCCCACAGCAAGCGCCTCAATCGGTGCACTTATCACCCGCACATTGGCCACTTGGTCTCTCCAAAGCTGTGCCCATTGAAGGCGCAGACCTTGAAGACGGCCCGGGCAAGGTGCATCCTGAGCAAGAACAGGAGCAGGGTGGGAGAGTGTTATGGGCGGGAGAGCCTCAGGCAAGCGGGAGAGGGCCTTGTGGGTCAGTGCCCAGGCACGGAGGGTACAGGAGAACAGCGATCTGGCTCATTGCTGAGTAGGCAGCTGGGACTTGGGTCCTTTTGACTGGCAGATCCAGACATTAAGGGGAGAGAAGAGCCTGGGCTGTGCTAAAGCCCCTCTTCCCCCCCATCCACCTCCAGCCCCTGTCCAGGCCCTGGGAGTCCTGGCTTCTAGCCCGCCGCTAGACCCCAATCCCCTCCCAGTGCTGGGGATAGAACACAGGCATCCTGGTTTACAGCTCCCCCCATGAGCTGCGGTGCATTCTCCAGCTCTGGCCAGGTTTAAATCAAGATGGGATGTTTTCCTAAGAGAGCTGCTCTGGTTCAAGCAGGGATTAATTCAGGGCCTGGGTCAGACAGGGGGGACAGATGAGTTGATCACAGGGATCCCTTCGGGCTTTGGGATCTATGAGAACCTTGAGCTGTCAGCAGAGACCCAGGGCAGCTCATTGTAAGGGCTGACACCACAGTCATCATCAGCTGTGGATGCCTTAGTAGGAGGAGGAGCCAGGCTGATCTCCAGGTGGACAGGGAGTGTCACCACCTGCAGCTGATCAGTGGGTAGTTTATTTAAGGGCTGGATCTAGGCCGGGCTCCCTCCTATGGGAAGGGCTATGACAGAGAATCTTCTTCAGAAACTGCTCCAGCTTGCAGCTAGTTTGGGGTTTTCCAGACCCTCCCCCCATCTGCTGGTGGGTGGGAACAGTCTTCTCATTTCCAGCCTCAGCTGAGCCCTGGTGAGTTTATCCCCGTTGGCTTCACTAGCTCCTTCCCTTCCCTGGTGTACTTACAAGGAGCAACCACATCCCTGGTTTTAGGCCAAACAAGCCACACTCTTCCAGTCTCCTCTTGGAAGAGTTATGGGCTGTTTCCCTGAGCATTGTAGTTGTCCCTGTCTAAACAGCCCCTGCGCCCTATCCCAGAGGTCTGAGGATTCAAACCCATTCCAGAATATGTGGGCATTAACTGTTGTTATGCTGGAAGGTGAGAATGGCTCTTTGATCTATAGACAATCACAGACCCGAGTGTGTGAAGAGCTTTTCTTTCCAGCTAAGCAGACGGAGCAATTAAGTGCCCCTTTGTGTAGAGATAGCTGTGAGCAATGGGGAGCCACCACCCGAAACACTGGGCCGCATGGCACAGCCGATCAGAAGCTGAGGGGTGTCTTTGGGACCGGTTGTATACGCAGAGGCTGAGGGATCGGCTGTGTTCTGGGCAGAAAGTTAACAGACAGTAAAGGAACTTAGGCCCCTGGAAGGAAGCAGAGAAACAGCTCCTTTGGACGTGGGGTGGGCCGGAGAAGCAGGCTTGGGTTTCAGAGCAAGGAAAGGGCCTGGGCGGTGTGATTCCCTTGAGGAACAGGACTCTGTGGGTTCCATGAGTAATTCGGATTGTGCCAGATGGAAATAGTTTAGCACAGTCCCAAGTAACAGCAAACCACAGGGGCCAAAGGAGTTGCCATAATGTTGCTGATCATATGTACCTCATAATTCCCCTCCGCCCCCTGGCGCTACCATAATGCTGCTGACGATGTGCACTATAAAATGGGGAGGCTGTTACTGTAATGCTGCCGATAATGTCTACTTCATACTGGGGCACCTCCCAGGTGGTATGATAATGTCGGGGCATGCAAAAGGGGGGACAAGAAGAGGCACGCCCCCTCCCCAATAATTGTCAGGGACACTGAACTCCTCCAGCCCTGCGGTTGCGGTGGTGGTAGGGTGACCAGACGTCCCGATTTTATCGGGACCATCCCGATATTTCCTTGTTTGTCCCGCGTCCCGACCGACGTGCGGTCGGGACAACCGGACAAACAAGGAAATGCCCCGAGCCTCGAGCCCGGAAGTGCTCGCGCCCCCCCCCCCTGCCCCGACTCCGCCCCCTCCTCCCCCGATTGGCTCCCTCCCCGAATCCCCGCCTCTTCCCCGGGCTCACCATTCCCCCTCCCTCCGCAAGTGCTGGAGGGAGGCCCGGGAGACTCAGAGGCAGCGCGGGGCCGGGGTGAGTAACAGTCCGGCCTGGCCCAGTGCAGGCAGGACTCAGTTGGGTGGTTGGGAGAGGAGGGGGGCGACCCGCGGGGCCAGGCGACGGGGGAGGAAGCGGCCATGGCGCTCGGCGGCTCTGGCGCCCCCGAACCCCCCGAGCCGGGGCCTGCAGCAGCGCGTACGCTGGGCCCAGCCCCTGGCTAGGCACGTCTGGGCTGCCCAGCTGGTGCTATCGCGCGGCGGCCCCGGGGCGGAGGCATCGGCTGCCCAGCCCCGTTCGTTCCCCTGCGGGACGGGGGGGCTGGGGCCTGCTGCCCCCACTCTGGGGCCGCCGCGCGATAGCACTAGCTGGGTAGCAGCCCAGACGCTGGCCAGGGGCTGGGCGCAGCGTGCGCGCTGCTGGGTCCCCGCAGCAGGCCCCGGCTCGGGGGGTTCGGGGGCGCCAGAGCCGCAGCCGCCAAGCGCCATGGCCGCTTCCTCCCCCGCGGCAGTGGGAGCTGCAGCAGCGGCTGCTCCCGAGTCCCGCTGCCCGGGGGGACAACAACAGCCGCCGCCTGGCCCCGCGGGCCGCCCCCCTCCTCTCCTTACCACCCGACTGAGTCCTGCCTGCTCGGGGCCAGGCCGGACTCTCACTCACCCTGGCCCCGCGCTTCCCCTGAGTCTCCCGGGCCTCCCTCCAGCACTTGCGGAGGAAGGTTTTTTTTTTTTTTTTTTTTTTTGGCCCCGCCCCCCGCCACGCCCCCCCCCCCACGTCACCCCCCCTCCCCCCCCGCGTCCTGATATTTGTCTTTGGTGATCTGGTCACCCTAGGTGGTGGGGAGAGCAAGCTCCTGTTGGAGCTGGGGTGGGGGGAAGAGCATGCTTCTGCCAGAGCGGTGGGGGCACAGTGCCCCAACAAAAGGGGTCAAAGTTAAATTTCTGGGCATGTCCCTGGATAATGTGCACTTGGTTCTGGGACAGATGCTCCCATATAGGGGGTTCCCCCCAGGCACTATAAAAAGGGGAGCCCGTGGGCCCTATTGTAGTGCTGCTGCTAATGTGCACTTCATAATGGCCCGCCTCTCCTCCCAGGTGCTACTGTAATGTGCTGCTGCTAACGTGCATATCATAGCGTTTCCTCCTTGGTTTTGGGCTTCTATGTGCTACCATAATACTGCTAATAATGCCCATGCCCTGATTTTGGTCAGCACTACTGTAGCTCACACAACAATGATCCCAAGCCGCCAAGCTGTGCTGGCTCCTGGCTGTCGCTGCCCAACCCCCCCCCCCCCCCCCCGCTTCAAATCTTTCTCTCTCATTGCTGCTGTCAGATCAGCACCGTACAGTTCCAGGGCAGTTGGAGTCACATCACCAGAAGAGCATAGCTCACCTGGATAGTATTACTGCTGGAGTCACTAGAGCAGAAAGGGTTAAAGGGAGCAGTGAGGGGTCGCTCCCTCAGAAAGCCCAGCAGCTGTTTGACCCTGGGCTGGATTCTGCTTTTGATTCCTTCTGTGTAATCCCGCCGACTCCACTTCAGACTGGATTTTGATCTTGATATCCCCCTACCCTGTCTCTCCCCATTGGGTCATTCTGGTTTTACAGGGGTCTGATCAGAGCACCATTGACCACTGTATAGCCAAGTCTCTCCATGAGCCATTCAGGGACCAGGGCCCTTTGCTGAATTGTCACAATATGTTTGTAACCCGTCGGTATTTCCAAAGTTTTGGGGGCGTTTTTTAATTCACAGAAAGAATTCTGCGTGAAGAGAGATGCTGAGACCAAGGCATATCTCCTTCCAGTCAAAGCGGTATTAAATGCCAGAGGAGAGGGTGGCCTTTACTTAAGGGCAAGAGAGTGGGAAGGAGCAACCATTTAAGCAGTGAATGTACCAACCATTTAAGGCCAAAGTCCCAGGGTGGCCGGCTTCTTTAAGAGGTGCCAGGGTCTGGTCTATCTATGATGAGCTTTTTAAAGAAGGAACCCGCCTGTAATTAACCGCCTATGTGGCTGGTGGGCAGTGTCGATAAATTATAGCATCGAGTGCTTGGCTATGCGTTGGTTTGTTATGAAATATATAGAAGGGCTCAAATAACCAATATCAGTCGGGTTTATTGTGGAAAGTCAATAATGGCATAGTCCAGGAAGAAAAGTTCAATAAGATACCGTGACAGAACGCACCCCTGTATTCACATCCGACACACTATTGTAAAAATCTTTGTCCAGAATAGGCCTGCTTGGGGTACCATGTGAGAAGTAAAACTTGCTGGTCAATAATATCATGGTAAAATGTATGTAGCAACATTATATGTAAAGTTACGAACATAAGCCAAAATCAATACTTGTTTACCAGACATGTCTGGGGAGTGGGCAAACCTGTTTCTGAAACACAAAAGACAAGTTGATACCCCAGGCAGGTATCATCACCTATCAAGTGCAGTGCTGGATTAATGCAGGGGCTTTAGGGGCTGCAGCCCGGGGCCCCGCAGGCCTGCCGGCCGGATGCGGCCCACTGCTTCTTTTCATCCGGCCCGCGGCAAGTCTCTGCGCCGCTGGCCGGACGCCAGTCCCCGAGCCTCCGCGCGCCCTCCCCCGGGGCCTGGAGCTGCGAGCGCCAGCTCGCCAATGTGCCCCTGCAGCACCTAGGCGAGGGGCATACAGGGAATCTCTGTGTGCTGCCCCCAGCGCTGGCTCCGCAGCTCCCATTGGCCGGGGACCCCAGGTTCTGCCTGAGGTATGCGCTTCCCGGACGCAGCCTGCACCCTAATCCCTTGCCCCAGCCCTGAGCCCACTCTCCCACCCCAAGCCCTCAGAGGCCCTGTTGGGGTTACTATGCCTGCCTGAGCCAGAGTTCTTCCATGTTTAAACTCTGTCTTTCCATGTTTAACTCTGATCGACCTTAACAACCAAGGACAGGAATTGGAATGTGTAAATAGCCAGTTAGCAATTACGACCTTGTTCATTTCAGGTACCAAACAATAATGATGAGGTTTGCATGTTTCTAGCTGGGGAAGGGGTAATAAACTAAGGGTAAACAGGACCAAATAACTGTTTAGAGAGAAGTTACTAACAAGCTAGATTTATAGCCCTAGAATGATTTAGTTGCTTAAATGTATAAACATGCCTTCGGTAGAGAGGGGGGGCTTAGTTGTAAAATGCATAAAGAAGAGAGAAACTGTTTTTGCTGGTGTGCTCGATTTGAGACTTGCCTGTCTCCTTGCACCGCTTTGAGATCTCAAATAAACTTTGATTGTTTCTCCACCCCGGTATGTTTATTGGCGTGAAGCACTCCGGGCACCGAACCCCACTGTTGCTGTCCTCAGGCCCCTGTGCCGGCAACAGCCCCACAAAATCTAACAGCCCCAAGCCCACAGGAGAGTTAATCCGGCCCTGATCAAGTGGTCATTCTTTGGCAAGGAAGCAGGGCAGGAACACACAGATCCGATCTTAGCAAACGACAGTACGAAACCTCTCCCCCACCAAACTGTGTGTCTCCTTGCTCTCAGCTGGAAAGAGCTTTTAACCAGGGGCCATGCTCAGGAACATGCTTTCCAAAGGGTGACTGAGCTATAAAAGAGGGCCAAAAACATCCCAAGTTATCTCTTCTTGTCCATCTCTCTCTTTCACCTAAGCGGACAAAAGAAAACAGCCATTGGACCTCGGGAGCAGTTCTTGCCCTGTAATTTGGTCAGCAATGCTCATGGAAATCTGCGTTAATGATTTCACCTTGAATCACGTCTAGTTTAAGTTGCGTACTAGGAAGCGTTTTATGTTTGTCTTGTAACCATTTGTGACTATAACTTGTACTTTTAAAAAAACTCTCTTTGTAGTTAAATGAACTTGTTTTGTTCTTTAATAGCAAATCATCCAGCGTTGTGAATCGTGTGGGGTACTCCATTTAAGGTGGTGTAGCTCGATGCCCTCACAGAGGCAAAGGACCGAATATATCTGGACAGTGCCAAACAGACATTTCCGCGGGGAAGACCGGGAGCGCGTCGGGATCACCGCGCACGTAGCGATCGAGGCTGTCGGAAGCCAGAGCGTGGCCGGTGTTTGCTAACAGGCCACCGGGGTCAGAATTGTCGGACCAGGGCCGTGGCGATACGCAGACATTCAGGGCGTGACCTGCAAGTCGTTTGGCTGTTTGTGAGCGGCCCTGCTCGGGAGCCACAGCAGCAAGGCATTGGGAGGCGCCCCACGTTGCAGCGGAGGTAGTGTATTCCTAGGATGATTTTACAAATTATAAAACTCTTCACATGTCACTAAAATCCAGCCCATCAGTTGGTTCCAGTTCTTCCACTTGGTACTCCTGGGGGAATTCCGCACCACTGCGTGTGCGCAGAATTTACATCCCACGCAAATTTCTTTGCTTTCCCACAGAAAAATGACTTTTTGATAAGGAAGCCACGAGAGCGGTCACGCAACCTTCCCCAGCAGTACGTTTGGGTGTCCAGGACAGCCGGCAGAGAGGTAAATCATTGTGGGGCAGGGGGCGGGACTGGGGAAGACCTTGCCGGTAGCTCCTAACATGTGCCGGACTCAGCTGCTAGTGCCATCTGGGCTGGGGAGGACGGGACTTCCTCTTCCCCTGCACGGCATCCGGGGTTGTGTCAGACCCACCCCCAGATTTCTCCCCCGGCTGTAGGAAGCGCTGCATGCACATCCCTCCCACACACACACTTCCTGCACCCATCGCTCTTCAGCTGCAGGGGGAGGGATCACTGTAGAGGGAGCTGCTCCCCCATCTGCCCAACCCCATGCATCCAGACCCCCTCATACTCAGACCTTCCCGCCAAGCCTCACCCCCCACACCCAGAACCCCCCTGACGAGCCCCACTTACCCCTCCACTGATTCCCCCCACACTCAGACCCCCCTGCTGAGCTCTATCCCCTCCAGGGCTCCCCCTTCCACTGAGCCCCAACCACGTTCACCTGGACACTCCGCCCCCCACCCCCCACAGAGTCCCATTACCGTTGCACCCAGAACCCTCCAACAAGCCCCAGTGGATTCAAGTCCTCCCCCTGCAGTCAGATCCCCCACTGAGCTGCCTGCACCCAGATTGCCCCACCCAGAGCCCTCTCAACCCTCACCTGGATCCCCACACACTAAGTCGCTCTAGATTTAGATCCTGCCTTGCTGAGCCTGCCTGCCCACGGCTGGTGCACCTAGCAAGGAGGGGCAGGGCCCTGGGCTGTTTCTGGGCCAGGCCCTGTCCTTGCGCTGCGTCAGGGTTGGGTGCAGCCTCACCGCTGAGTACCGGGGGGAGCTGCACAGTGATCTCCCGCCTCTGTGAAGCCGGTGGCCTGTGCTCCCCAATGCCATGCTGGAGCTTCCACATTTATTTGACAAATAAAATTTGCAGAATTTTAAAATACCGTGTACAGAATTTTTATTCTTTTGGTGCAGAACGCCCTCAGGAGTCACTTGTTCTATGCCATTCATTCTCCTTGTTTTGGATATTAGCATTCCAGGTACTGACCCCAGAAGGTACCTCTGTAGTTCGTACCGGGGCAAAATAGAAATGTATTTGGATTTTTGACAAGTGAGCTATCTGCTTATGTCACAGGCCAAGCGGCACTATCGCAACATGTAGCTTACCTGCTTCGCGTCGCCCGGGCGTTCAGTTCTGCCCGCCTTTCGGTTACAACACAGAGCCATCCCAGGGCTTCCGCAGTCCCCCTCCTGGGGCCAGCGGGTTACTTGTTTGATGGGTCAACAAAGGGCTCAGTGGCTAGTCACAAATCCCTGCATTGAATCATTGCCACCGGTCTGGTGTCCGTGACACAAGAGTATGTTAATGACAACTGGCAAGGGGGGTGCAGAGGGGTTACAGAAACATGAATGCCGGGGACACGCTAGTCATTAATATTGTGGTGAAATGTCGTACAGATACTATGTAAGGAGTTGTGTATTTATAAAATGAAAATGTGTGTTTAAACTCTGAAGGGGATATGTCTCTGTTGGGATGTGAATGTAGCATTGTAAAAGAAGAGACCGCACGCCTGTTTACATGCAAAGTTTATGTAATAAAGAGATGTGAACTCTACAGAAAAGGAGCGTGCAGGCAAAAAAGCCCCGGGGGATTATCCCGCCTTCGAGTAAAGACAGTGAACATCGGGGGTATATATAGAAGGCACAGAAGACACCCCTTCCTCCTGCACCTGGCAAGCGAAGGGACAGCGTGGGTCGCAGGCAGCCTCGCTTGAAAACGCCGCTGCAGACTTTGACTTTGGGTGAGAGAAACGTCTTCAGCCAGGAGGTTAACCTGATGGTTTGTATCTAAAAAGCGTGCTATGATTTTGGCGGTTTAGGTAATGACTGGTTTCCAACATTCTTATTAAACTCTGCTCTTTGTTAATAATTTTATTCTCATTATCTGTAATCTCAGCACCTGCGGTTAAGCCAAGCGCCGGTCCTGAGTTGAATCTTACAAGCCAGTATGTACTGTTCATTTGGGAAAGCGTTCAGTGGCAGAGGCTGGGCACCGTAGTGGGTGTGAGCGCCTAGCTCTTCCTGTCCAGGGAGCACAATCTGCGTGTAACTAGAGGGTGGGGGGTCAGGGAGTGGCTCCCCAGGAAGACTTCCTCATGCTAACAGGGGTGGTGGTGGTAGTGGTAGTGATAGTGAGGAGCCTCCTGACCCAGGGGAATGTCAGTGTGATAAAGCACCCTCTCACTTGTGCAACCTGCACCTGGTGCTGTACACTTCTCCACCTTGTGGTGGAGTCACAGCAAGGAGACGGCCGATGTCTGGCTTCTCCTTTCCATATCCTCTTAGTACAAGTTCAGTAGAGAGAAAATCAAAATGTGACAGAGGGTTGGTTATTGCTGCCCTAAGCGCTCTGCCCATTTCTCTCTCGTGTCACAGTTTGCTTTTGGGGCGGAATATTGTCTTTTTGGTCTGTGTCCCTGCGCTGCTTGGCTCCGGGTTGCTCGTGTAATGCAGGAGCTCATCGGGAGGGTCGCGGAACGTGACGTCACAGGCCCCGCGCATTTGGGAACAGCGTCTCATTGGTCGCCTGGCTGCCCAATGGGGAGGCGCGGGCGGGGTACAAAGCCGGAAGTGGCTCCCGCGCGAGAGAGCGGCGGCTGCTCCAGCATCCGGAGCAAGGAAGAAGCCGGAGCGGCGTGTGTGTCTCGCTGCCGGGTCGGGCCGCCGAGGAGAGCTCCCGGGCCCCGTGATTCCGGCGTTTGCTGCACGTCAGGGAAGGTACCGGGACCGCTCCCCCAACGCGAGAGCGCCGCGATGCCGGGGGGGGGGCCCCTGCTCCGCCGACTGCGGCAGCGACTCGCCCCTGGGACTAGTTACTACAGAGCCTCAGTTCTGCTGCTTTTTGGGAATCTTTTTAAAATGTTTTCCTCTTAAAGAAAAACGTTGTTTGTGGAATAGCTTCACACAACTGAGGGCATTTCATTGTTGTTCAGTGCTTTGGTCATTTTGTAACTCAAAGCAATTATTTTCTTTCTTACAGATTGGCTGCAACCTGGGGGATAAATAATGTGCTTGTGACCATCATAGAATATCAGGGTTGGAAGGAGTCCCCGTCCCCCGTCCCCCCTTGTAGTGCTAAAGGTTTCTTGTCCACTGCAACAGAGATTTCCACCCCAGTTACATGCAGTGGTGCCTACTAATTTCAAATTAAGTACTTAGCCTGACCAGGGGAGGAGGCAAGGACACCCATTGAATTCAGTGAGAATTTGCTGTCTAACCTGCCCCAGCTTTTAATGCTTCTTGTTGCCCTATCAATTTTGTTGTGATTGTTCCAGTATTTATAATCCCAAGTGTTTTCACTGGGCATGATATTTTATGTGAAAATATCCGCTTTCATTAACATTTATTAGGTACATTTTCTGAGCAAAGTGTAAAAATGTGTAATATTAACTCACCCACAAATATTGATAGATAACAAAATTCTTAATGTGATCATTTTGAATGTCTACTTGCTTAAATACAGATATGGACTGAAATTGACTTCTCCTCTCATCTCACATGATGCTGTATTTAAACAGTGCAAATAACTATACAGCCTTCAATAGAAACGAAACATTGTAATAATGCTAAATGATGCACATTTTAATTTAATTGCTTTAATTAATTTCCAAAGCTCTGGACCCAGGTACAAGTTTTCATAGACAAACTGTACTAATTAAACAGTGTTTTGTTTGGTCCATTTTACTCAGCTAGTAGTAGCAAAGAATCATCCAAGAGTTTCCTCCACACTTTGTTTTAAGATTTCACGTAACCTCCCCATGCTGATCCTAAAACACCAGGACAGTGCGGATACTGAAACAGAGAAAGTCATGTTAATGATTGATATCTCTGCTTTGGCCATTAATCACAGAATTTTAGTCATTCTTAGCCCAGCTGCACCATGGGGCTTGCAAGCCCTTTGGCGAACAGCATGCTTGAGGTGCAATTCCAGGATCAGCATTATTTTTGGGGGTGGAGGAATGTAATGGAGCAGGGTTAGTGTGTGGGTTATTAATGCATCTGTTGGGACTTGTCAATGTACATTTATTTACCCATGGAACGCTATGTGCAAACAAAAAGCATTCAGTGGAATCAAGCTGGCACCCTAAAACCAATTTAACACTTTCTTTACAAGAATTCTACAGTTTTCTTTCCTGCCGTCCAATCCAACTCACCGTGTACCCCTAAGGTTTGCAATCATATACACAAAGCTCAGAATGGAAGAGATTCCTTAAACAGAAAACTGGATTTTATAATTTCCTACAGGCATCACTGAATTTTGTATGTGACAACTTAGAACTAATGTTTAATTTTCTAAATGACTTTCTGTAAGAGTTATTTCAATCATGGGGGCCTAAATTAGGGACCAGACACCCAGATCCTCACTTCCCACTGGGGATCTGGGCTCAAGTCAGTATTTAGGCAACCTGAATCTTATTTCCATTGGTATGATTTTCAGATGTACCAAAAAAAATCTCATGGTCAGAGATGTTTTGAAATCAAAAACAAATTTATAAAATGAGAATTAGAGTCAGATGGCTCTAAAACTGTAACTCCAGGGTTTGTGAGAGAACAAACTGTGAGCCTGGTGGAACGCTGCTGGGATCCTGTGACCAGAGGCAAGTAAAAGCAACCGTTTAATAGCCTGACGCTGGTAAAACTTTGCCAGGTCTTAAAGTGGCTCATAAACGATGTGTGTTGTGGACTTTTTCCTCCAGCAGCAAGACAGCACCAGCCACCAAAGCTGCATTTAAAAAAAAAAGCTTTGCTAGCCTTTTCTTCCCCCCCTTTTGTGTGTGTGTGTGTTGTTTTGTCTTAAAGAAAACAAGATTGGACTAATGCTATCAAAAAGACTACTAAGCAGGGTTTCTACCTATAAAAGACAGCTACAGGGAGAGGAAATAAGGGATATTGTTCAAATGAAAGCGTTGCTTAATACTTTACCTTTTTACAGTGGGAGTAAGCCAGGGATAACTTGACATGAAACCCCAAGTCACATACCCTTTAGTCAGGTTTAGACACCTAAATTGATCCAAGAATCTGTGAATTTCACAAGCACACAACAGAGTTAAGTCACTTCTTCTGCATCGCATTGTAGGTGATCTGTGACGCTGACGGAGGCACTCCTACAATCACGCTCGTTCCGTAATTCATGTGGCAGGATGCCAGGGCAGCTGTCTGATTTAAAACAAAGAAACACTCTATAATCAGACAAAGACAGTTATCTACTAACAACATTATGAAATCATCTTCCACTCCAAGCTGTTAATTGGTTGCGTGACTGAAAATATTGTAAAGTCCTTTTGATATCAAATAAATATTGTGGCCCGTATCAGCCCATCTGCCATTGCGAGGTGAGGAGGGACAAAAAGCCTGGTGGAACCAAATATTGATAGGTGGGGGAGCCAAAGAGGGTAGTGCTGCCTCCTTGGCATCATTCCTCACCATTATTAGGCAGGAGTCTATCTACCTGCTCATTCTAGCAGCATGGCTACCGACTTCCAGGTGCCGCTGTGGCGGTACAGGATTTTTGTGCAGATGCCTTCATGCTTCTACAGATTGGAAAGAGTTGCTGGATTGGGGGTGAACCCCAATGCTGCTGCCTTGGGCGAGGGGGCAAAACCACTGCACTCACATCAAACAGAGGAAAGCAAAGCGCAGTTTTATACTAGTGTAACTCAATTAATTTCAGTAGAGATCAATGGAGTTACGTGCCATAAAACTGGAGTAATAAGGCCCTCAGAGTTTTCTGCCTCCTAGCTGAACATGGCCAGCATAGGGGGCAGTATATTTTCTTTTCAAAGTTTCTACAAAAAGTTCCCCCTCCCGCGATCCCAGAATATCAGTGTGAGGCATGTGGATTCCACCATTTTGAATTTCCACTTAACGCCTTGCAGGAGGCACTCAGCACCTCAGATTGGGTCCTTAGTGTGTCAAGACACTAGATAAGCGACTCTCACTGATATCTGGACAGAAGTTGATGAACGTCATCATCTTACATCTTTTGGTCACATACCATGGTATCAGTGCGTCCAATGACTTCAAAGGAATAGTCCACACCATTACCACCAGTCAGCTCCCTCAACACATCTTCAATGGGCTTTGTGAAGTCCTGAGGGTTGACGCACTCGGTGGCTCCTAACTCTTTAGCCTTGGCAAATTTGTCTTTGTTGATGTCAACCCCGATGATCCGAGAAGCACCAGCGGCTTTACAGCCCATGACAACCGAGAGGCCAACTCCTCCCAGACCGAAGACAGCACAGGTAGAACCACGTTCCACCTGCATAATCATAAAAACATCAGACTCTCTTAGAATACAAGTGATGTATAGTGATTCCACTGCATGAATGATCTTGTAAATCTTTTCATTTTAGGCTCTGCTTGTGTTGGATACTACACTTGTAAATTGGACAAAAGCAGTTTTGCTATTCAAAGTAAAGGTTCCCATCATTGGATTACAACTGGATAAAACCTACCACAGCATACATATGAGAGTAGGTTTGTATTAGAGATGTTCCCAAGTCACAAACTGTGCTTTTAGATCCAGATTTCTCATGCCCTCCTGTGTTTGGGGGTGTTCAGGTTAGGGCTTTGGGCTCAGCCCATTCTGGAGATGAGGCCAGCTGTAAAATCAGATACTCATGGGGATTTGGATTCGTAACCCTCCATATAAACTTTGGGGCTCTTCACATCCATGGCATTGGTTGGAGCCTCTCTCTACTTTTCATTAAGTATAGTCAAAAAAGAAACCTGAACTGGGCCAATTTTGCAGCATGAAAGCTGTTGCCACAGAAAACTGTCAAGCCCTGAAGAACTCCATGCTTTCAGGGAACCAATGATTTCATGGAAGGCCTTTATTTATTTAAGATAAATGAAAGGAAACCTTTTCGTAATTCAGTAAATGCAAGATTATTTACTCCTAAAAATGAGCCATAAGATAAATAAATAAATAAAAACTAACAAACTAACAGAGAAAACCAACATGCGATAATACCACTTAGCTTTTGTATATAGCTTTTCATCTGTAGAACTCAAAGTGCCTCACAGATGGGGAAAGCGAGGGAGGTACAAAGAGATGATATTTCCTGGCCATGGTCAAACAGCATGTCAGCAGCAAAGCCAGTTCTCCTGACTCTCAGGCTGATGCCCTCTTTACTAGACCCACACAAATAAACAGCACTATCCCAACAACAGAGCTTGTCCTTAAAACGCACATGCTAATCCTCACCTTGGCAGTATTGAGGGCAGCCCCGTAACCGGTGGAAAATCCACAGCCGATCAGACACACTTTCTCCGGAGGAGCAACTGCATCAATTTTGACAACTGCTGTCTCGTGCACCACTGTATATTCAGTGAAGGTGCTTGTACTAACAAATTGATGAATCTGTTTTCCTTTGCAGGTAAACCTAGTGGTGCCATCCTTCATTAATCCGCGAACTGCTCCAAGGCTATTCAAAAGACAACCAAAAATAAGGGTAAATTCGATATTTTAAATGTGGGTCACTTTTGCATGAGTGATATCAGATTACTTAGGATAATAATTAAGGCTGCAAGTCTTTCATGGAAGCAAGGAGCAGCTGGGCACCGGCCAGTGCTCGGGCGGCCCCAGGAAGCTGGTCCCAGGCTGCCCTGGAGCAGTGGTGGCGCACCAGGCCGCTGCTCCCCAGCAGTGTCGGCAGGGCCCCGGGCCACCCCCCGCCATGAGCAGCAGGGGTGGTGGGGCCCCAGACGCCCCGAACCCCCAGCAACAGTGGGGCCCTGGAGCACCCCCCCTCCCCCCGCCCCCAGGAGCAGCAACATCTGCGGGAGTGCTGCAGCCAGCACCTAAGATTTAGTTAGGGGTATTTTTAGTACAAGTCATGGACAGGTCAGGGGCGTGACTTTTTGTTTATTGCCCGTAACCTATCCATGACTTGTACTAAAAATACCCGTGACTAAATCATAGCCTGAATAATAATAATCAATGAAACTCACTCATTTGTAGTGCAGAGATTGCCCTTGGGGCTTACGCAAGAGCTACACTCTCCACACTGTGGAACAAAGAGCGGGATGACTTTGTCTCCTAGAAATAGAGCAGAGCAGTTATGAAAATTTCAGTCAAGCAGACAGATAACACTGAAGAGCCACACAAGTAAAAGATTGTAGCGGGTACAGTTATTACACACACACACACTTTCTGGAAGAGTACAATTCAGGCGAGTTCTCACCACAACCATTTCAACCAGAGTAGCTAGTAAGTACCTCCATGTTTTTGCTCACCAAGACTCAAAATTCACTGCAAACTATATTGGTACCAAGTTCTCACTGGAAATTCCAACACAAAACACATGAGGAAATTCCAACAGATGGTATCTATCAGCTGCTGTGGATGTGCTGGAGACACGGTATGTGACAAAGCTTTGTTGCCTGTTTGTAATTTGTGATGCTGTTTATGAAAAATTTAATGTCTCATCTCCACATTTCCCCTTTCTCATGGGGTGGGTGAAGAGGGCTTGAAGTACTGTTAGCGTGGAGCATGAATTTAAAACCTGGGAGTCACAAAAAGGTTTTCGGTGGGTCATGACCATCCTTCCTTTCTTTACCGATAGACAGCAGGGCGATCATGAAACTTTTTGTTGTTGTTGTTGTTGAAAACCTTTTTATTAAGGCAAAGTTACAATAGAACATTAACATACATCACACCTTGAATATTGATGCTAAACAAGTAAAGAATCCGGCTAAAGATGCTGGCTGGGGAGCCCTCCTCCTCCGAGTACACTAACAAGAGTGACCACATTTCTAAATATCTGTCCTCTTTGTCTCTCTTCTCTTGTGTACATAAGTAGTGCGAAAGCTTTTCCATTACAAAGACAAATTTTACTATAGCAAAATTCCAGAGGAGGAGTGTCATACCCAATAATGTGCAATATAAAGTCTAGCTGCTAACAATAAAAAAAATTAATTTGTTGTTTTGATTAAAATGAAAACCCTTCACTGGAGCACTAAATACACGTTAGGGGATATCCAGGAAGCCAGCATTTTGTCATCAGATGAATCTCTCTATTAATTCCCTCCCAAAACTGTTTAATTTCTATATGCAACCATTACATTCTGTTGTAACGTGAGTCATGGTATGGAAAGGTTGAGAACTACTGGTGTGGGGGCTTAAAGGTGCTAAATTAAATAGGCCTTATAGGGTCTGTTACAAAAGACCTGCATTAACAGGAAATGAAGCATTCATTGACCATCACTCTTGTGTCTTGAGTCTCTGCCCCATATCTAGTCATGCTGCTGCAACAAGGGGATGCAGACAGGTAAGCAACTCCCCAGAAGATCACAGGAGGAGAATTTGCCTGTGAGTGAGTTAACCAGTTCTTTGATTCTCTCTGCCTTCTCCCATGCAGTCCACTACATTTGAAACCCATTCTCCCTAACCCAATATGATTTCTTCCCTCCAGACCCTGCTTCAAGCTCTTCCTACCTAAGCTTCTAGTCTCTCCTCATCGAGGAGTTAGCAAGCCAGATGCTGTAAACTCTTCTTTTTAAAAAACAGTAATGCTCACAAGACATGTGCAGAACTTCAGTGCTCAAAACACATTGATTTCTGTCCCATCCTCATTGCCTTCTTGCATTATTTCTTTGCGTATAGTCTGTAAATTCTTCAGGGCAAGAACCTAGTCTTCATACCTAGATGTACAGAACCTAGCGCAATGTTGGTATTTTATAAATATTATAATAATATGAGGAGGTTACTCACCCTGTGCAGTAACTGACGTTCTTCGAGATGAGTGTCCCTGTGGGTGCTCCACTACAGATGTCCCTGTGGGTGCTCCACTACAGGTGACTTAAAAGCAGTGTATCTTAAGGAGGTAGGGACTTCGGATCTGGTAGGAACGCCGTCGAGAGTACCGCCCTGCCCAAGCGTATGTCAGATAAAGGGCCTTGAATAAGGGCATAGTGTTTAGCAAAAGTATGGTCAGATGACCAAGTGGCTGCTTTACAAATGTCAGCCAAGGGGACTTTGCGTAAGAACGCGATGGAGGCAGCCAGAGATCTAGTGGAGTGTGTTCTAATGCCATCTGGAGGTGCAACCCCTTTCATCTGATAGCACAGTCGGATGCACTGGGAGATCCAGTTCGAGAGTCTCTGGGTAGAAATAGGCATGCCCTTGGAGCGCTCTGCAATAGAGACAAAAAGTCTAGAGGAGTTTCTAAAGGGTTTGGTTCTATCCAAATAGAATGACAAGGCTCTGCGAACATCTAGTGTATGCATTGAGGCTTCAAAGGAGTTTGCATGTGGTTTCGGGAAAAAAGTCGGGAGGTGTATGGGTTCATTAATATGGAATGATGAGTGTACCTTCGGAAGAAATTTGGGATGCAATCTGAGGGTAACCTTGTCTTTAAAAAATATCGTATATGGTGGATGAGCCATGAGAGCTGCCATTTCTCCTGCCCGTCTGGCAGAAGTAATTGCCACTAGAAACGCAGTTTTCATGGAGAGGTGTAAAAGGGAGCACGTGGCTAGGGGTTCGAAGGGTTGTTGAGTTAGGGCGGACAGTACCAGATGAAGGTCCCAGGGGGTGGTTGGTTGTTTAATGTCTGGATATAAGGTTTGTAGGCCCTTGAGGAAACGCTTCGTAGTAGCGTGAGCAAAGACAGACATATCATCAACTCTGTCGTGGAAAGTCGTAATAGCAGCTAAATGGACCCTGATGGAGCTGAAAGAAAGGCCGGTTCGCTTAAGGCCCAAGAGATAGTCCAATATAAGCGGAAGAGGTACCGAGGTAGGAGAAAGGTGTTTGGCAGAACACCAATGTGTGAATCGTTTCCACTTTTGAAGATAGGTCTTGCGAGTAGATTGCGTTCTGCTATGCAGGAGCACCTCCTGAACTTGTTCGGAGCAATCTAATTCGCGTTGGGAGAACCACGTAGGAACCAGGCCTTGAGGTGAAGCCTGGACAGGTTGGGGTGGAGAAAACGACCGTGCTGTTGAGATAGAAGGTTCGGAATAAGTGGCAGGGAGACTGGTGGTTGGATTGACATTCTGGTGAGGAAGGGAAACCATGGTTGTCTGGGCCACGATGGGGCAATGAGGATCACCTTGGCTCGATCCGTTCGTATTTTTATCAGGACCCTGTTGAGAACTGGTATCGGGGGAAACGCATAGAATAGGTTTCGGTGCCATGAGATCATGAATGCGTCCCCCAGGGAACGTTTGCCCAGTCCTGCTCTGGAGCAGAAATTGAGACATTTCTTGTTCTTTGCAGTTGCAAAGAGGTCTATTGTAGGGTAGCCCCAGATGCTGAATACCTCGTGAATGGTTTTGTCGTCTATCTCCCACTCGTGTTCCCATGGGAAGCGTCTGCTCAGTTCGTCCGCTGTGGTGTTCATGATCCCGGGAAGATAAGCAGCTGATACCCGGATGTTGTTCAGAATGCACCAATTCCAGAGCTTCATCGCCTCTGTGCACAGCGAATGGGAACGAGCTCCGCCCTGCCTGTTTACGTAAAACATGCAAGCAATGTTGTCCGTCATTATGCGTACGTGATGATGTTTGATTAGTGGCAGGAAGTGACGGCACGCGTTGCGAATGGCTCGAAGTTCTAGTACATTTATGTGCAGGGAGGTCTCGGTTGGTGACCATAGTCCCTGTACTGTGTGATGAGACATATGTGCACCCCACCCTGTCATAGATGCATCGGTGGTCAGAATGCGTGATGGAGTCTGTTGAAGAAACGGGACTCCAGAACAAAGGTTGGAGTGGACGGTCCACCAACGTAGCGAGCCTTTGACTGGAGTAGGCAGGGAGAGAGTCTTGTTTAAAGAATGCACATTCGGTTTGTAAACCGTTGCCAACCACGCTTGGAAGCACCTCATGTGCAGGCGTGCATTCTGGACGACAAAAGTGCACGAGGCCATGTGACCTAGTAGTTGTAGGCAGTCTCGGGCAGTTACCTGAGGGCTGTTGCAAATAGTTGTAGTCAGTTGTTTTATGGAATTGTAGCGATCGGGTGGGAGCGATGCCAGCCCGGTCCGAGAGTCGAGGTCTGCGCCTATGAACTGAAGGTGCTGGGTGGGGCGTAATGTGGATTTGTCTCTGTTTATTTGTAGGCCGAGAGAAAGAAAACACTCGACTGTGAGTCGTGTGAACCGGAACGCCTCGTCGAATGTTGAAGCTTTGAGGAGGCAATCGTCGAGGTACGGAAATATTATTACCCCTTGTCTCCTGAGGTGAGCAGTGACTACAGCTAGAAGTTTGGAAAAAGCACGGGGGGCTGTAGATAGTCCGAAGGGGAGTACCCTGTATTGGAAATGTGTGGAACCAAGGGTAAACCGGAGGAAACGTCTGTGGGCCGGATGTATAGTGACGTGGAAATAGGCATCTTGTAGGTCGAGGGCAGAAAACCAGTCGCCCTGCTCCAGCGCTGGGATTATGGTATTGAGGGTCACCATCTTGAACTTTTGTTTTTTTATGAATCTGTTGAGCCGCCTGAGATCGAGGATTGGTCGCCATCCCCCATTTTTCTTCTCTGTTAAGAAATAATGGGAGTAAAAACCCTTCCCTCTGTGTTGCTCTGGCACGACTTCTACTGCTCCCAGATGAAGGAGATGTTGCACTTCTTGGAGGAGTAGCTGCTCGTGAGAAGGGTCCCTGAAGAGGGACGGGGAGGGTGGGTGGGTGGGAGGTAAGGAGAGGAACGGGATGACGTATCCAATTGTAACTACCTCTAAGACCCACTTGTCGGAGGTAATGCTCCTCCATTGTTGGAAAAAAGGTCGTAGGCGGTGTCCAAAGATTGGTGTGTCGGCTGGAGTGAGGGCATTGTTTTCTAAACCCTCGACCAAGTTTTCAAATCTGCCTATTAGCTGATGGGGGTTGAGGCGCCCCTGTAGAGTTTGGGCGACGTCGCTGGAATCTTGGTCGTGGACGTTGCGGCTGTTGCTGTTCCTGCGGTCTATGGGAAGGTTGTGTAAATGCGGGATAACGTGGCCGTTGGTATGGTTGGTATCGATATTGTCGTCTCCTTGCCGTAGGTGTCTGGAGACCTAAAGACCGGAGGGTTGTTCTGGAGTCTTTCATTGAATGAAGCACTTCATTCGTGTTAGAAGCAAAAAGTTTGTCACCGTCGAAGGGAAGATCTTCAATCGTGTTCTGAACTTCTCGAGGAAAAAAGGAAGAGGAGAGCCATGAGCCCCGTCGCATGACTATCGCCGTAGCGGTAGATCTTGCCGCTGTGTTGGCTACATCGAGGGCTGCTTGGAGAGCGGTGCGTGAAATGGCTTGGCCCTCAGAAACTATAGCTCTGAACTGTTGTTTTCTTTGTTCTGGAATGTCCTCAATAAAGTCCATTAAATTATTATAGTTTTTATGGTCGTATTTTGCCAGGACTGCGGTATAATTAGCTATGCGAAATTGGAGGGTGGAGGATGCATAGACCTTGCGACCAAACAGGTCCAGTCGCTTGCTATCCTTGTTAGGTGGGGCAGAACGAGAATACTGTTGTCTAGCCCTCTGGTTCGCAGCGTCTACTACCAATGAGTTTGGTGTTGGGTGAGTAAAAAGGAATTCAGAGTCCTTTGGAGAAATAAAATACTTCTTATCCGCTTGCTTGCAGGTAGGTAGGCTTGTCGCTGGAGTCTGCCAGATGGACTTAGCAGGTTCTAAAAGGGCTGCGTTAATTGGAAGTGCCAATCTGGAGGAAGAAGGGGGCTGTAGGATGTTCGTCAGCTCATGCTGTTGTTCGGGAACCACTTCCAGGTTAATGTTCAGGGCACTAGCAACTCTCTTAAAGAGGTCCTGGAATTTTGTATATTCATCAGAGGGAGTGGGAGGAAGGGGAAGTAACGCTTCCTCCGGTGGTAACTCCGGGTCTGTTGGACCGGGAGAAGGGCTAGGTTTATCCTGGGAGCATGGCTGTGTTGCCAGGCGTCTCGTGTCACTAGCGTATGTATTAGGAGACGGCACTGGATCAGTGTTGCGCCTGGTCGAATGGGCACGGGGCATGTGTTCCCGAGGGTATGATGGCCATGGTGTCCAGTATTGCCATGGTGGTGGGTAGGGCATTGATGGTGCCATCCAGGGGTTCATCCCCCAAGGGGCATGGTCCTTAGAGTGGGATGAGGTAGTATTTCCATAGCCCTTAATGCTCTGGCTCCGGGGCTGGGAGTCATAATATGGGGAAAAAACTCCCTGTGGATCTGCTTCCTCCTCACTGGAGGAAAACTGCTCAGATCCTGACTCAGGCATTGCCACAGAATATGCGTTCATGAGCGGAGACTGCAAGGTAGGTGACACTAGAAGATCAGCTGTCTGAGTAAACTGTGTGAAAGCAGCTCCTGCAGGAGATGAAAGCTGAGCCGATAGAGGCTGCTGCACAAGAGGATTCCTGCGATCGGGGCTTCTGGCTGTGATCTGAGTGTCAGAATGCCCCGCAGGCGTCGGTGCCGCGGTCGGTGCCGGGCGAGAAAAGTCGGGCTGCCTCGGGTGCGGTGTGCCGAGGAATGTCGGCACCGTCTCATTTGCGGTGCCGAACGGTGCCGTCACTGAGGCAGGCAACTGGAAGCCTGATGCCTCGGCACCGGAGCTTCTCGGCGGCGCTGAAGCCTCCGGCGGCTTTTGCGCTGTTCCGGAGGAGCCTGCCTCATGAAAAGTGCTGAGGCGAGGGATCACAGGCAGAGAGATCGTTGATCTGCCTGGAGAACTTGTATGCCTCCTAGCCCTGCCCGGTGAAGAAAAGTGCCCCTTCTTTGTAGACTTCTTTATCTTTTTTGAGGGGGGGGGGGCTGTGTCGGGTAGCGGAGCCGGCTTCAATGCCTGGGTCTGAAACTGACCCGATAGATTTTTGAAGCAGGAGCAGTTTTAGCTTAAGCTCTCTGTCTTTGCGTGCCCTGGAGCTGAGTTTAGAGCAGTGGGCACATTTTTGGGGAATGTGACCTTCCCCCAAACATTTTATACATTTTGAGTGCCCATCCGATGACGGGATAGCCTCCTTACAAGTAGCACAGCGCTTGAAACCTGTGGAGCCCGGCATAGCCGCGGCTGACAGGAATTTTTTTTTTTTTTTTTTTTTTTTTTTTTTTTTTTTTTTTTTTTTTTTTGGTGAACTGGGTAGGTAACTATTTAACCAGAAAAAACTGACAGGAAAAAGGTTTCTAAAGGATAATTAAGGGAATAATGAGGGATTGTCTAATGAGCCTGCTGAGCTCCGTCTCAGGCCGGGGACGGTTGAGAAGGAACTGAGGAGACCGGCCACGCATGCGTTCTATTACCCTAGAGTCACAGCGGGGGGCAGATTCTGAGCATGCGTGGCCGCTATGAGCACTGCTGTAAAAATCTCCGGGCGAAGGCGCAGGGACGCACCAGCACCTGTAGTGGAGCACCCACAGGGACATCTGTAGTGGAGCACCCACAGGGACATCTCTCGAAGAAGAACAACTGTTCCACCATTATTGCAGCCCAAGAATAGATGGGGCAACAGGCCCTTTGGACATTCTCTGAAGCTCTGGGACAGTCAGGGTTGGATGATACCCCATACATAAATACATACAGGGCCATCCCTAGGTGGGGTGCGGGCAGGGCCATCCTTAGGATTTATGGTGCCCTAGGTGGGATTATTAAACTGGTGCCCCTATGCCTGACTTGCTCTTAGCAACACAAACAAAAACTTACAGTATTGGAAAATTTGCCACATGCACTTTATTAAAAACAGTTTAACTTAATTAAGCACACTGTAATGCTGGTGGACTAGCACTAAAGAAGTGGCGCTATAGAAAAAAATCTGATTTATTGACAGAATGAAGCCAATAATATAATATAGCCGTGAGTCTGTGACTTTGAGCTAGTGTGAAGACACCTCACAAGGCACTCCGCCCTGACTGAGACACAGTAGAATTGAAAACCCAGTCATTTTTACAAAGCCACTTTTTAGTTTTAAATGTATAGTGGTCATCAGTCTTAATGTTAGTTACAACTCTATATCAACCTTATACTGTAAATAGATTAATGGCATTATCCAGTTTAATAAGCTGGGTTTCCAAGCAGTGGGAAAATAGACCCCTAGTTTTACTCCTCGGTAAAGCACAAAGTGACCAGAATGAAGTCAGTACAGAATCATCTCATCTAGATTAAGGTAGCACAGAAATGTTACACAAGTCCTATTGTGCCTTATTTTTGTTTGGAAAGACATTAGCAATAGCAGCACATTTTGGGCACTGCCAGAAATACATGATAAATCACTGCCTCTAAAGTTCCACCAGAAACTGACATTTTCACAGCTCTAGCATGATCTGCTGCACAGATTCTTCACAAGGACGTGTCCCTGGCCTTTTAAACTCATATTAACCATGTATTTACTTTATGAAAGTTGGACAAAACATTGTGAAAACGTAAGACAATTGGCTGCCCAACCTCTGGGCTGGCAAAAGCTATACTGACTCACTGGGAAAAAAAAGCAAGAGAATCTTAGTACAACATATGGTCACTCTATAGACTAGTAAGGAGATGAGCATATTACAGTTGTTGGAGGGCTCTATTCAGCAGTAACAGGGCTATAGGAAAGCCAGTCAACATTTTTTGTTTCTCTGATGAAAACTGGCCCACTCCCTGCCTCAAACCAAATAATTTTGGTCACAAATAATTGTCAACAACTTAATTTTCTGTTTTTGGCTAAGATATTGATTTTTTTAAAAAAAATATTGAAATTGGATTCAGGATTGTTAGCAAGCATTTTTGGCAAACAAAGTTGTTAAATGACAATCTAAATGGCAACACCGTACTACTTTCATGCTTGGCTCACCCCCAGCCTGCTGGTCCAACAGCTGCAGTAGAGGAGGAGATAGGTGGAAAACTGCAGGACCCTAAAATCCACCTCTTGGGGTGCAGAGTGGTAACCGCAGCAGCAAGCCCTCAGGTCCAATCACACACCAATGGGCACCACCGCCAGCCCAACGGACCATGGTGAAGTTAGCACAGCATCTGATCTCAGGGATGGGGCATCCACGGAGCCACAGCAGCGCATCCTGCCCTGCGCAGTTCCCCCCGGATGAGATGGATCACTGCCAGCCCGGGGGAGAGACGTGCTTCCCAGCTAGGGTGACCAGATCCAGATGTCCTGATTTTATAGGGCCAGTCCCGATATTTGGGGCTTTGTCTTATATAGGCACCAATTACCCCCCACCTAGGGTGACCAGACAGCAAGTGTGAAAAATCAGGACGGGGTGGAGGGTTAAGAGCCTGTATAAGAAAAAAAAACCCAAAATTGGGACTGTCCCTATAAAAATGGGACATCTGGTCACCCTACCCCAAGCCCCTGTCCTGATTTTTCACACAGGTCACCCTTTCCCCAGCCCAGCCAGCTGTGTGTGACATTCCAACCCTGGCTAGCTGCCGAGGAAGTGAGTTAGTTTCACTTTCATTCCTCAGAGTCAGCATGCAACCCCCCCCCCCCCCCACACACACACACTTTCCCTAGCACCTCACCCAACCCAGCCCGAGGGGAGGAGGGTGAGGGAAAGGGGTGGTGCAACAAAGGATACTGCCAGAGCCACCCAGTCTGCCTCACCTCACGGGGGGGGGGGGGGGGGGAAGAGAGAGTCACAATCACATGTGAAGTTTCAGAGTAGCAGCCGTGTTAGTCTGTATCCGCAAAAAGAGTTCTTTCCCCCACCAGCCAATCCCCTCCCTCAGATTGTGCTGCAGGCATTCGGCTCTCTCTAGGACCCAGTGCAGCTCTTACATGCTCCACTGTCCGGCAGAGTGTGTGGTGCCCCTGGAAGAGCGGTGCCCTACGTGACTGCCTATTCTGCCTATGGCTAAGGACAGCCCTGGGTGCGGGGCCAGGGACACAGGCGCCGAGTTCCTAATCTGCCAGGTGGTGGTCCCCCCCCGCCGGCTCTGCCCCTACTCCACCCCTTCCCCCAAGGCCCCACCCCGCCATGCTTCTCCCCTCCATTCCACCCAAGCCACACCTCTTCCCTGCCCAGTTCCACCCCCTCCCTCGAGCGCACTTCATCCTCGCTCTTCTCCCCTCCCCACCTCCCATCGCCTCCTGATGCCGTGAAACATCTGATCCGCGGGAGGCGCTGAGAGGGAGCCGCTGGTAGGGGGCTGCCGATGGCTGCCGCTCGCCTTCTCACCCCACCGCCCGCCCCGAGCAGAAGTGAGGGACTGTCCACCGAATTGCCGCTGAACAGCTGGACATGCTGCCCCTCTCCGAAGTGGCCGCCCCAAGCACCTGCTTGGTAAACTGGTGCCTGGAGCCGGCCCTGCCTTCTCACTCCGCTCACCGGCCCGCCTCACCTCCCCGCCTCCTCATGATTTTATCAAAGCGCTGGGCCCCGCAAAGCACAGGGCCTGGGGCTGTCACCCCAATTCGCCATACCCACGGGACGGCCTGGAGACATATATACACATACCAATCAGTTGCACACATACAAAATAGGAAATGACTGCCTGGGAAGGAGTACTGCAGAAAGGGATCTGGGGATCATAGTCGATCACAAGCTAAATATGTGTCAACAGTGTAACACTGTTGCAAAAAAAAGTGAACATCATTCTGGGATGTATTAGCAGGAGTGTGGTAAGCAAGATGCGAGAAGCAATGCTTCCGCTCTACTCCACGCTGATTAGGCCTCAACTGGAGTATTGTGTCCTGTTTTGGGCGCCACATTTCAGGAAAGATGTGGACAAAAATTGGATAAAGTCTAGAGAAGAGCAACAAAAAATGATTAAAGGTCTAGAAAACATGACCTATGAGGGAAGATTGAAAAAATTGGGTTTGTTTAGTTTGGAGAAGAGAAGACTGAGAGGGGACATGATAACAGTTTTCAAGTACATAAAAGGTTGTTACAAGGAGGAGGGAGAAAAAATGTTTTCGTTAACCTCTGAGAATAGGACAAGAAGCAATGGGCTTAAATTGCATCAAGGGCGATTCAGGTTGGACATTAGGAAAAACTTTGTGTCAAGATGGCTAAGCACTGGAATCAATTGCCTAAGCAGGTTGTGGACTCTCCATCATTGGAGATTTTTAAGAGCAGGTTAGACAAACACCTGTCAGGAACGGTGTAGCTAATACTTAGTCCTGCCTCGAGTGCAGGGAACTGGACTACAAAACCTCCTGAGGTCCCTTCCAGTTCTACGATTCTACGATATTCCACTTTGGAAGTACAGCTATTTCCTCTTTACTAGGCCCTCCACATCCAACTATTATACATATCAGATTAATGGACTATTTGCCCATCACTACCATCCAATGTACAGGGAGTTGATGGAACCAAGATGAACATACCCACACAGATCAGTCCCTAGACTAATACTCCCTTTTGATAGCCTTTCTATAACATTCCCTACCCATTTCCTGTTCCATCTTTAGTTTGTTTCGTTACTTTGGTCAGACACATGGCAGCATATTCCAAAATTTCTAAAGGTCATTGACCTCTTCCTTTACCAAATTCCTGTAAGGTAAACTTCTTTAGATCATTTAATCACTCATCCTTTCTGCACCAGCTTTTGGGTATTTAAGCCAATTCATTTATTTACAGTATATCGAATATATATATATATATTCACCAGACAATCTCAATTACCAACCAAACAATTCACTCTCATATTATGTTTAAGTCAAAAGTTCTTGGGCAAACACAGCAAAGAATATCTTAAAGCTTACTGTGCCATTATTGAAGAAAAACCATTCTGGACAATATTGGCTGCCTTTCCAGTAAGTCAGGAGGAAAGGCACTATCTTTAGATGAGCTAATTGATGAGCTGCTGCTAGAGACAGCAAATATTCTATTATCATGCCACATTTGTTGGAAGGGGGCCTTTAAAATGCATGAGATAGAAATGTGCCCATATGAGAAGTTAGCCTACCCAAGACCATGAAATGCACAGTGGGTGTATGGCAAGTTTTACTGCCATACTTCCTGATCTAATCATTAACATTAATTGTACTTTTACATCTTAAAAAGTGCAATGCAAATGTTAATTAATCTTTGTGAGCAGCTGTCATTCAATCGCCAAAGAATGATTAATTTTTTAGCGCTTATGGAGGTATGAAATTCAAATATTTTTCATGTTTCTAGTCTATACCATGAAACCCGTTACAAGAGCTTAATTTGAAGATTCAAAAACAGGAGTACCTGTTACTTTGCGGGGATGTCTGAAGACCCACTCTAGAGTACACGAACAGGGCAAAATCTACATGTGTGTCTCTGGAATTTTTAACATATAAAAACCTAATGCCTTAAAATTTTGGAAATATGTAACGAAGGCATTTTTCAATGGGCTACTTTTAATATAATCAAATGTTAACATCTTTTCCAGCAGCTCTACTTTTGCCAACCTTAATTCTGACTTATTGTTGTTGATCTATCTCTGTATAAAGATATTAATCATTTATATTACCTTTGTCAGTTGATGAGTGATAGGTACACAGTTTTTATATTCCACGGAAAGGGAACAGACTATTTGATTACAGTCTGTTTTGCCAAAACAAACTTTACAGGCCTGTTAAATTTTTTTGTAGTTATGTAATATGCTTACAAAAGGAAAAAAAAAAAACTCCCACAGCACAAACAAAGAAAGCAAACAGACTACTGTAGATAGTGAAGTCACTCCCAGAAAGTATCAGAGGGGTAGCCGTGTTAGTCTGAATCTGTAAAAAGCAACAGAGGGTCCTGTGACACCTTTAAGACTAACAGAAGTATTGGGAGCGTAAGCTTTCGTGGGTAAGAACCTCACTTCTTCAGATGCAAGTGACTTGCATCTGAAGAAGTGAGGTTCTTACCCACGAAAGCTTACGCTCCCAATACTTCTGTTAGTCTTAAAGGTGTCACAGGACCCTCTGTTGCTTGCTAGTCCCAGAAAGAAATGCCCAAACACCCATTTTAACGTATTATACACTTCTCAAAACTTCAAATTCAACAACCAATACAAACAATCCAAGATAAAACTAAGATTCTACTCCATTTTTTATTTTACTGAAACTTATTCAAGAACAGAAGATAGTCACAAATCTATCCTTGTCAAAATTAAAGTTCTTAATATCACCTTATCTATGCTACCATAGCACCATAATAAGGGTAGTTAATTACATGTGGATTAGAACTCCTGGTTTCTTCTTTTTCCAGCTCAGGGAACCTTCTATTATGCTTCAGGGATATTTGATGAGGACATCTGTTTGTCTTTCTGATCAATCAAATTAAAATTCAGCAGCTTCAGACTGACCCACAAATTTGCCTTCAATACTTAAAAATGTTCGGCTGGTCTTTCTGAACTGTCTGGTAGGTTAGGAGCCCATGGTCTTAGTCATCAATAAGGGTAGTTCATTACATGAGGATCTGAATTCTTGGACTTCTCCTTCCCAACTCAATAAACAGAGATACTTGATGAAAGGGTCTCTGGGTCAAGTCATTACAATTCAACAGCTTCCGACTGGTGCACAAATTTGCCTTTATCAAATTAATAAAACCCTGTGCTATGCATTTACTTGTGCAACACATTTACTAGGAATCCTTGTTATGGAAGCAATGATATGTGCAAGTTTGGACCTTAGTTATAATCATACCTTCGTACTAAAGAAACGTGAGACCTCTGCAGAATAAAACCTTAAATTCTTAATGCAGCTGTAACTACCACAGTACTATAATCTGGCAAAGTCAAGTCAGAACCAGTAGCTGAATTGCTGACCAGGAGTGGCATGGGAATTCTTAAAACAATCTGCTAATTTTCTTTAATAAGATAACACAAATCTAGCTCAATGGTGGAGAAACACACAATGGAACCCCAGCAAACAACATTAGGATTAGACACTATTTTACTGCAATGTCTGACAAAAGAATAAAAACTTTGCCCCAGAATGATGGATTTCGGAAGACCACAGCTACCTTTCTCTAGCCCAGTCTCAATGGGCAAACGTCAAAAGATTTCAGAGGATTATTTGGATAAACACATGCCACACAATGCCTAACTTTAAATGGAAGTTGTCGGGGCTTTCTAGTGCCATATTATCTAGGGCAGGGGTTCTCACGACAAATTGTTTGGTGGTCTCAGTGTACGGCCACCAACTCTTGCTGGTGGCCGCTCTGACAATTTTTCCTAAAATACTTAATTAACTTTAGGAGAAACAAATAAATACGCACATTAAAATCCTTGTGATTTATGTATTGCTAGTTAGTAAGTCTGCTGGTGTGAAAAGTGATTTTTGTACGTTTGTTACTATCACTTTTCACAGCCTCCCAGCTAGCTAACAAGTCTCTGCTGTGAAAAGGGATATTAATACTTTTCACAGCAGACTTACGCAGCCGTGGCAATCCTGGGGACAAATTAAGTCCTGGATGGCGAGGTGGATGGATAGGCAGCAGGGGCCAGGGGCGATGAGGGGTGGCAGTGGGGAGCCAGAGCCTGAAGCCTGAGGGATGGGGCACCAGGAGGGAACTTGAAGCCCTAGGGCTGTAGCCTGAAGCCCTGCAGCCAGGAGATGGGGCCTTGAGGCCCGGGGCCAGAGCCCGAAGCCCCGTGGCCGGAGCCTACCACTCCATCATACCAGGGCTGAAGCCCGAGCCCCACAACCCCTGGGAAGGTGGGGAACTCACAGGTTGCTTGCTCCTCCATGGTTGTGCCCAAGGTGCCTCCAGAGTGGGGCAGGGCCCAACCCCTGCTGGCAGCCCCAGCAACCAACACCAAGGTGGCACATCCAGAAGCAACACGGAGGGGCAGCTGCTTTGCCCCCCCCAAATCACTGCCCAGGAGGCTGTGGCCACACTTGAGAAACGCTGATCTAGGGAAATAGAAGATGGAGAAGGCAGAAAGCAACCAATTTTAGAGAACTGTGACCTGGACTTAGTAATCAGAATGCTGAAAGAAACCTTCCCGTTTTTGTTGCTCCAACCTGATGGAATAGGAGATTGATAGATCTCATTGCCAACTGCCCTCTGAACTGCAGTTAGCACAGACACTTCCCTTTCTTCCTTTGTCTCACAGGCCACACCAAAGGTCTGTGCGCCCAAAGCAACAACAGAATTCCAAAGTAAAAAGTTGTTCTGATGATTTGCCCAAAAGTACAGCCTGACCCCATTGAAATTACATGGTAGTTAGAATTAAAAGTATTATGTTTATATCTATTCTCTGGACCAAACAATTGTCACACACTCTATGCCAGGCTCAAAAGAAAAGGTGTTTCTTTGCAGCCAAAACTTGTCCAACAGTTTGCATGCTTATCTGAAGCATATCCCATGCAATTTGGTTTGGAAATCTGATGGGAACAAGCTCGCTCAGAAGATTTCCAGTCCTTTCTAATTCCAATAAGAATAGAAAAGATGCTTTTGCATTACTGAAGCACTTACATTGCCAGAATAGCCAGGAGGTAGAGAGACATGGGGCGGGGTGGGGGTTGGGGGTGGGGGTTGGGGGGGGGGAAGTAAGTAAATATTTTAATCTTTAAAAAATGGTTTGGATTCAGTTCAAGATTCAAATACCGATTTGGTTCATTTAATATTTCATCTTAAACACTCTGCGCAGCTCTCCTCATAGTTCAGAGTTACTGGGAAAAGAGTACAGGCGGTGTCCCATCTTGCAGTGTTCTCTGAGAGAATAGGCACAGGAACAAAATCTTTTGTCTGGCAGATGAATTAAGTACATGAATTAAGATAGTATTCAAGTGACACTAGCACAGAAAGCAAGTGTGAAATAAAGTGTGAATTTCAGTGCTATCAAAGTCTGATAACTTGAGCCCTGATTTAGCAAGGTATCTAAGCACCTGACTAATAAAGGAGTCACATTGAAATAAATAGGACTATTTATATGCACAAAGCTAGGCACGTTAAAATTCCTTGCTGAACGGAAACCCTTACGAGGGTCTGAACTCAAAATGGTAGCTCACATTTGGTTCCCTTTGAGTGAAATACAAATAAGCACCTCTTTTGAATGCTGGGGAAGGGGAGAGCACTTCATAGTCACATAAAAATAGAAGTGAACAGGCAAAAACTTTTGAAATAGGAAAGATCACTTGGGAGTATAGCAAGAAAGACTTAAACAACATATTTCTCCTCCAAAATATCCTTGACAAGGCCCTGTGAAGGTTGAATGTTGGATTACTTGTTTCCTCTGCAATAAAGGAGTTCATACATGTTAGTGTCTTTGATATTGGAGCAGGGTATGTGAATGCTAGGTGAGAACTACTTATCATTGGTTAGTGCTTGATGCTTTCTTATACCTGGTTTCACACAAGTCACCCCTTCTCCAACGCTCTCTACAATACCAGCTGCTTCGTGGCCAAGAATTATTGGAAAAGCCACAGTTAATGCACCACTCATGACATAGTCATCTGAGCGACAGATCCCTGTAGCCAAAATCTGTAGGGAAAACAAAGAATATTTCAATACGTAAGGAACCAATTTTTCAGCTTCTACCTGTGTGATATGATATAGAAGAGAAGATATATTTTGTATCCAGAGAAGTGAGTATAACCATAATAAACCTAAGACATGATCCCTAAGACTGCTTATTTATTAGACAGAGATCATAACTTCTGGTGTTTTTGCACAGCAAGTTATGGCCTTTGTCATCCGCCACACTCTTCCATAAATCTTTACTCTTTTTCGGGTCCGTGTAGTTGAAAGCTTGTGTCTTTCACCAAGAGAAGTTGGTCCAATAGAAGATATTACCTCACTCAGCTTGTCTCTCTAATATTCTGGAACCAACACAGCAGTTTTAAATAGCCTGCATAATTCAATACGAGTTCATCAGATATTGCCACCAGAGTGGTTGCTATTTGTAAGATCAAGCCCTACATTTCTATAGCACAAACATAACTGGCACTGCTACAGTATGTAATTTACAAAGTTCATCTTTTTCCTACCTTAATGCGAACTTCATGTGCCTTTGGGGGGGCAACTTCCACCTCCTCAATGGAAAATGGTTTCTTAGGCTCCCAGGCAACAGCGGCTTTGCATTTAATGACCTATGAAAACAGCAAGGGAAACAAAATGGCATTTGTGTATGTAGCACCTTCCCCAAGGTGTGGCTCAAGCCTCCTCCCTGGTGCTTTGTACTTAAGAGTTGCTTCTCCCCTCTACTCACCAGGGTTGGGTCTTGGGTTCTTTTTCTGACACCTGGTGCCTTCACCCCAGGTGACTCTTCACCTTGTCCTTTGGGAAAATGAATAATGCTATCTCTGCTGGTAAGCAGTATAAAACCTATGGAACCCCTTCAGATTTAGACAGTATGGCTGCTTTAAAACCTTGTCCTGAGGCAGAGGAAGTGCTATTGTTCCAAGAAGAGGAAGTGCTGATTGTCCAAGGGAGAGGGGGCTGAAAGAGAGGACAGGGACGTGTGGGTGTCTGTACAGCAAGCAGACCCCCACATAGCGAAGCAGCTGAGAACCAGCCTGACGCAAGCAAGAGACAGAACTGCTGACTTGGGACATCCCAGAATGGGAGCCAGGAGGACCACCATGCCAGTAAGGAATCACCTCAGAAGGACAAAGCAGAGCTGCATCTAGTATCGCTGTCACTCAGACAGACTGTATAGGGCCATGAGTACTGAGGCTTATGACTACACTGAGAATATGGAGAAAGGTTGTAGCCAGTTAAGTGGGAGGATTGTCGCTCTGTGAGAGAGGTAGAAGAGGGCACCAGAGGGGAAGTTTACTGGTGCTGAAGATGACCAGGAACACTCAAGATTCACTGCTGCACTGGAACTCTGCCAAGTATTCCTGAACTCTGAGTCTGGACGCAGTGCTCAACATCTGTCCTTTTATATTGTGATAGCACTGGGCTGCTGGATCTTTGTATTGGATGTAATCACTTTACTTCTCCCCCTATATTTTCCCTTGTTTTTCCTCCATTCATCCTTCTATAAATAAATATTTCCCTTTCCTATATTCATTGTACTATTCCACTGTGCGTGTGTTTAGTGTGTGGGGGAGGGGGGAGAGGAGAGGGGTAGAACAAGTGTCTCTGGGGTGGAAGGGAGTTTCCCTGCTGCATTCGTGCAGGGGCCTGTTCTTGGCCAGAACCCGTCCCACAAAGCAGACTCCATCTGGGCCACGAGGGCATTACAGTTACGCCCAGTACACAATAAACAATACATTCCAGCAAAGGAATGACACACCCAAAAATAACAACAACAACACAAAAGGGGACTTTATTTCGAGCTGGAAAATAGGATCTGGGGAAGAAAAAAGTTGGGGTTAACTAAGTATTAAAACATCAGCAAAATCAACCAATTCTCCACCTACTAACACTCAAATCTTCACCACCCCTAACTCCCTTCCAGGCACCTTCCCCAGAAGATGGTATGCTAGAGATGAGTCTGGGGACATGTGCAGCAGCACTGTGAACAGTGGCTGGCTTAAACAAAAAGGGTCCTCTTGTGTCCTCATGCTGGGTCAGGCAGGCTCCTCTCCGGGCTTCCTGGTCAGAGTCCTACACTATCACACTGTCTTAAGTACAGTTAGGTGTCTCTGAATCATACTGGTTTTCTAAATTATGTGACTCAAAGGCGTAACTACTTTGTCATCTGTCTGTCCATTAGTTGCAATGAGTGGCTGTGGTTGGTTTGGAATTTTTGAGTCATCTTCCGCATCCACCATCTGTAAGGTTTTCTCTGTTGATTGTTCTTTCTGAGGAACAAACTGCAGACGTTGATGGGTTATGCTGAACTCTCCACTGTCAGTCTCGATCACATATGATCTTGGTACTGAATTCTTTTTCTTTATGACAGCTGCAGTTGTCCACCCTTTTTCTCCATCCAATTGGATATAAACATAGTCACCAAGTTCTAGACCCAGCAATTCTCTAACTGAGTGACATTTGTTCTAAAAGTGTTCATAAGCTCTTTTGGCCTTTTCATCCAATCTGGCTACTCTCGAGCAAGGAATGGCTCTTCCTGCTGTAGGATTGTCTTGGCTGTCTACACAGATCTCTCAGCCTTTCTATCTGCTTATGGATAATGTAGGCTGCTAGTAATAGGATCAAAATTATATTTTGTTTGGAACACCTTAAATTCTGCTGCAGTGAATTGTGGTTTGTCGTCCATCACTAGTTGCTCTGGAATACCAAAGTGAGCAAAAGCGAACTTCAGTTTCTCGATAACACGGTGACGTGGTATGCCTTTCAAGTATATTCTTTCTATATACATGGAAAAATATTCCATGATGACCAGGTAATGACGTCCTCTGAATTTGCATAAATCTGCAGCTAGTCTCTTCCAACATCTGCCTGGTAAAGGTCGTGTTATTAAAGGTTCTTTGTGTCACGTCGGTCTGTTAGTTCTCCAGTGTTCACATATAGATGCTTTATTCTTTAAGTCCTTGCTGATGCCCAGCCATCACACTGACTGGTTGGCCCGTTCACAACATTTAGTTATTCCTTGATGTCCTTCATGGATGAGGTTTAGGATTTCTCCTTTTATTTCATTTGGAATTGCAATTCCCTTTAATTTTGAGTCCACTGGACTCACTTACTTGTACACGCACTGCAAAGTAGTCTCCTGTTACTTCCTTAGTTTCTTTTAGATACTTGAGTCAGCTGCCCCTAATGTAACTTAGAACTTCCTGAAGTTGTATGTCTGTCAAGATTGCTTTTTGTAGCTTGAGTAGTCTCTCTTCTGACACTGGCCTATATGTGTCCACAGCACCCATGTATGCTTCTACGTCATCTTCGAGCTCATGGGCAGTTGAATGTGATGCTGGGCTCCATGACTGAGTGTCTGCTACTACCAAATTTTTCCCAGAAAACACTTAGCTATTGGGTTAAATCTCATTAACCTTAGCAACAGATGGCATTTCAGCAGTGCTTGATCCAGGTCTTTTCCATTAATGAATGTTACAAGTGGTTTATTGTCTTATCAGTGTAAAGAAATCAAGTTTGCACAGAGATATGGAAAAGTTCTCATATGCTTGCGCATATCATTTTTATGCTTCTGAGAGTGTGCAAGAGCAAAATGCAACCGGTTTCAGAGCCATGTTGTTGCAACAATTCACCACCTAAGCCATAGCTGCTTGTATACATACTGACCATTGTGCGTTTGTTAACATTGTTGTACTTGAGAATGGGAGCTGTTGAGATCATTTTTTTTTCTTTTTGAAGGCAATTTCTTGATTTGGCCCCGTGACGGGGAATACCTGCCCCACACTGGGCTGGAGGGGGTTAATCCCATGCTATGGGCTGAGGTAGCCATGCCCCTTCACACCTGTTGGGCATGCTCTGACTGGAACTTCAATATAAGAGGGAACAGCTCAGCTCAGTCTGGGCTGGCAAGTTACTAGGGCATTGCAGTGCTGTGCAAGGAGATGCCAGGGCTGCTCTCAAACTTCATACACAAAGTATGGCTTTAGTACACAGAGTCACCGTTTATTTTCATTATAGAAAGTTCCAGGCTATTTTAAATAAAAACTTAATGTCTCTTATAGCGTTCCTCATTTGAAGGTGCGTTGTCTCTCATTTTGAAGGTCACTGTCCCACATTTTAGAGTCTGCAGCTTCAGAAGTGTGAGTCTGGCATTCCAGGAGCTGGCAAACTCCAGTCTGGGTTTACATGTGTACACAATTACTGACACTGGGTCAGATCCTGCATTCCTTTTTTAGCAATCAAAACTCCCAGTGAAGTCTTGAGTGTATATTGGTTTTGGGAGTACTACCAGGAACGCAGGATCGAGTCATTCTGCATAAGTGAGAGGATACACTGAAAGAAGATATCGTATAACAATTTTTCTAGCTCATAGCTGAGAAAAAAGGAGTGCTTTCTGTCTCAGATGGCCCTCATCAACAAGATTTCTGAACATCTCCCAGTATTATAGCATAGACAAGATAGTGATTTTTCTCTCACCTCCCCCTAGTAAGTAGTCTATGTTATATGGTTTCTTGTTTTGGTAGGAGGTATTGCCCCCCCCCCAAAACTGTGATGTCATGGTGGTCAGGCTAGGTCAAAATGCAGTAGCTAAAGATGCTGAGGTCATCATGATAACACCAAAGAATGAATTCCAGATTCATAGTCAGTTGCTGAGAAAGCTTTGTCTTCTGCACAGACAAATTTCACATTTGAGGCTTTGATCTGTTCCTCCAATATCCATATCCATGCAGCCTATAAACCCCACTCTTCTCTTTAAAAAATTGCATCCAAAAATACACACACACACCCCTAAGAAAACCCATGGTAAACATAACCAACTACTTAGCAACTAAATTGTATGTTGCCCTCCTTTCCCCCATATTTTGTTTATTTTAATTCTTTGGCAGGAACCTTGCAAAACATATTTGCAAAATACTATACAAGTAAGTTAAAAACAAACTTAGGACAAATTTTGTTGGTAAAATTATTCAGGAGGAGAAGTTCAGATACAGCTTCAGGGTTCTAACTGTCGAACCCAGCCAAAATAACCCATTTTTAGATCCTCTCACTCTACTTCTTTTCATCATTTAAGAAATCAGGCACTTCATCTCCCATTTGGGAGGAGGTTCTCCCTGCAGCCCCACTTATTTATAATAGGAAGATGTTAATCCTAATGTTTCAATCCCTGACTGGGGCTCATTGGTATACAATATGCATGCACTTGAGCTAGCCCTTTGCAAATGCGAACAGTTGCACCCACATTAGAACAATTACAACACGTGGATCAGCAAACCAGGAACCAAATTCAGTCCCCAAATGTAGATCGATTGATGCAAAACCATTGTTGCATCGCCCTCGTGCCTTGTTTTGTTGGTTTCTTCTCACTCATTGGGTGGGGCTCTTCCTCACTTCTGTGCTCCTAGTTTTTTGTTTGCTCACTTTCTTCCCACTTTTTTTCTGTGTTTGTTTTTCTCTCCTACCCTCGTAAAGATCACACCTCTGCTGCTGCTCTGCACGTAGATCAGGGACGAGACACTAGAACAAAACTAGCCTTACGTAAATCAGGTTAACGCTGCTCCTGGCTGCTCTTGCAGGGCAAGAACACTGAGCAAGGACGGCATCTGGCTCCTCCCCTTGGGCTTGGGCGGGTTTGTCCTTGGGGGAATTTCTAAACTGAAAAGTGGCATGAGAAAATATGGAATTCTTCCATCAACTTCCGACCTTATTAAATGAGGGGAAGACAGAAAAATAACGATCTTTGATGCTATTTGTAGCAGGGTCAGTGAAACAACATTCCCCGGAGGGACTGTTCTTGGCAGGACACCAGGAGAACAAGGAATATGGGGAATTAGGTTGGAAGCCGCTCAGCCACATGGACAGCATAATCCCACAGTTTACATGGAAGTTCCACTTGTTCAATTTAATACGTGCTCAGCTTCATTGTTTGCTAACGAAATATGGCGTCAGAGCTGAGAGTTCTCGGCAGTGTAGCAGCCGGTAGCATGTGCCACGGAACATGGTCTGCAGCCCCCCAGAGCCCTTGATTTTACAGTGATGGCAGGAGGAGTTTGAGCTGTACACAGACCTGGCTGTGCTGGAGGATGACAACAGCAGGAAAGCAAAAGTGTTACGTTACCTTATTGGGAAACAAGGCAGAGGAGATTTGTACCACTCTGAAGCTCATCACTTCCCAGGCCTCACAGCAGTTCAGGGAGCCCTGGGAAACTATTGCTTCCAAAAGCACAACAAAACTGGGGCGTGACAGAGGTTTTCCACAGAGACCAATGAGGGGCAGGGGATAGACCCGCTATGTAATTGCCTTATGCACAATGGCTGCTACATGCAGTTTTGGGGAACTTGACAGACTCCCCGATTCGGGATGGGACTGTCCGCGGCACTTATGATCACCGCCTGTGAGAGCAGCTGCTCTGGGAAGGCAATCTCACATTAGACAGACACTATAGTAATGTAGGTCCACATTAGATTTGTGTGAATTATGGTTTTAAATTGAGTGGGGATATTAGCATGAATAGACCCAAAGCACGTGACCAAAAAGGATGAGATCATGAGAAAGAAGAGTATGAAACTTGTAGCGGCCCTTAGAAATACCAGTGTTATTTTAGCCCAAACCTTAAATAAGGGAATAGAAATAAAACACAGTTAATTGGGTACCAGGTGCAATAATCAGCTACATAAACTCCTTCATTTGGCCTTAGCTAAGGTCCAACAATTGGCAATGATATGGCTTGTTTGTTAAAGGGTAGATCTATAAAAAAAGTAACAACTCTTAAAGGGTTCATTGCTAATACCTGCCTGACCAAGTTGGAGCCAATCACTGTGGGTCTAAGCACCAAGGACTTTAGCCTGTTTGTAAATATCTTGATCAAATGCTTATAAATGTTTTGTTACTGTTTGGATGTAGTAAATTGTTCCTTATTTAGATCAATTTTATAAATACCATTCATCCTTTGGATTTAATAAAGGAATTAATGCTTACATTAATATTGTGAATTAGTACCCCGCATAAATAATATTTCCAACAGATGCTTACATGGGGAATACAACGGAAACTTCAATAGCCACAGACATATGAATAGCAGTGAGACAGTCAGTCCTGTGTGGTCCCTTGATGAGGAGACCAAAATTATCTCAGACTATGTAACCAGCTGAGTTTGTGGTAAAAACGAGACTCCAGCTCGGCTATATGTTAGCAGTCTCAGGCTGAAAGGACGTGGGATGGGATTCTGAACATCAATTCTTTGTTTTTAATGTTTATATAAAAATGTTTGGAAAATAGGGAAGATGCATCATTATCAGTGGAACTGGCCTCACACAGCCAATGTTTCCACTGGGAAATTACTGAAGGGACACCAACGGAAGAGGGAATGCAGGGAGCTAGGCTGGAAGCAACTCAGCCGCATGGACAGAGCAGTCCACAGGGTTTAATAAAGTTGCACCTGTTCAATTTAACCTGCATTCCACATCACACTTTATGAATGAAGCACTATTAATGTGAAAAAGGACTGAATAAACAAAGTCTGGACTTGACTTACTCTAATCTATGTTAGATTTTCCTTGGCACCACGTCGGACAGTTGAGCATTTACCAATCTGCAGGCTTCACATTTTTTAAATAGCAATTTCTTTAGGATTTTTTTAAAATGGAGAAACAAAAATAAAGGAAAACAAACCTAAAAAGTTTCAGGCAGAGCTAGAAGTTTTCCAAACAAAAAGTTATTTGGAAAAAAAAATAAAAAAGATTTGTGCAAAACATGTCAATATTGTTAATATTTTACACTTTATGAAAAATGTGAACGTTTTAAAAATTGAAAGCAAATATTAAATCTAAAATTTATTATCTATTTTTATAAAATGTTGATAATATTTTGGGGAGAAATTGAAATCCATTTTTCCAATTTTTTTAAATGTTTCTATTTTGAAAGGAAAACAAGTTCAACGTTTTGAATTTTTTTGCCACGCTACTTTTTGATTTTTCTACCAGGCTTAGTTTCAAGTTTTGATCTAACTAATAAGACAAGACTGGTGGGGCTCAGGAACTGCCATCTGCATAGCTACTGAACGTCTGCTCTTCTCATGCTAGTCTATCGGCAGGACTTTCCAGGCTCCATTCTGCTGACCCTGAAGCTATTGAATGGCTAAAACGTGTGACGTTTATCTCAGCCCTTTAACATTTTTATTGTTTTATCTCACTGCTTTATATTTGAACCTTTTCCATCTTTATTGTTCCACTTGTGCATTCACTAATAATTAAGCTTCTAGTAACTACAGTAGATGTGGTTATTTAGTGGAAATACATTAATGTTAAACTATTTTAATGTATGTGCAGTATGTTGAACCATTATAAAAAATGATTGAAGTGTCATGTTTCCCAAGATACTTATTTTCCTAAAATAAGATCTTGAAGTTAAATCCAGGATTCTTGCTGCATGAAATATATTTAAATATTTTAAATTAACTGCGTTTAAAGGGGTCACTGAGTTACTTCTCTGCTGACATTTCCAGAATCACATTTCTGTAAATGATGAAAATTCATTTGAAAGAAAGAGTAGCCTTGACACAAAACAAACAAAAAAACCCTCTTTTTTAAAATTTAAATATCATTGTCTCTTGTTGGACTTTTAAAGTGTGACTACTCCACTTTTATTCCATTGTAAAAGATTCTACCTATAGGTGTGACTTTTAAAATGGGAAATGCCACTGTGTTGGGGTTACTAGGCCTGCCTGAGCCAGAGTTCTTCCATGTTTAAACTCTGTCCTTCCATGTTTAACTCTAATCGACCTCAACAACCAAGGACAGGAATTGGAATGTGTAAATAGCCAGTTAGCAATTACGACCTTGTTCATGCCAGGTACCAAACAATAATGATGAGGTTTGCATATTTCTAGCTGGGGAAGGGGTAATAAACTAAGGGTAAACAGGACCAAATAACTGTTTAGGGAGAAGTTACTAACAAGCTAGATTTATAGCCCTAGAATGATTTAATTGCTTAAATGTATAAACATGCCTTCGGTAGAGAGGGGAGGGGGAGTAGAGGAGGGGTGGTAGAGAGGGAGAGAGACGGGGGGGGCTTAGTTGTAAAATGTATAAAGAAGAGAGAAACTGTTTTTGCTGGTGTGCTCGATTTGAGACTTGCCTGTCTCCTTGCACCACTTTGAGATCTCAAATAAATTTTGATTGTTTCTCCACCCCGGTATGTTTATTGGCGCGAAGCACTCCGGGCAACGAACCCCACTGTTGCTGTCCTCGGGCCCCTGTGCCGGCAACAACTGGAACCAGGAATTACTCTCAAAATATTAGCTGGTTAAAAAAGGAAAAAACTAGTTTAACTAACATTTTCAAAGTTTCAAACTTTTTTTAATTTGAAAAGTTTTGAAATGGATTCTTTGTTTTTATTAAAATCCGTCACTATTTTTTAAAAAATTCTGAAGTTTTTACCTAAAGCATTATTCAAATCATCATCAAAAAAGCTTATGGACATTTATTGTTTACTGAAAAGGGGGTTTTCAGCAAATGAAAAAAATTGACTATTTTGACACTTTCTATTAAATATTCTAAATATTAGAAAGACATGACATTTTTAGTGAAAAAGAATGTCTATGTCAAAAGATTGCATGGAATTTTTTTTTTTTAAAAGAACTTTTCAATGAAAAACTTGGTTACTAGCATCACTAAAATTAAAATGGACTTTTTAAGCATGCACACTATAGAAGCTAGCTAGCATAATTCCAGAAAATACCACAACATTCAAAAATAAGCAACTTCAGCCCCAATCGTGCAAAGATTTAAGCACATGCTTAACTTTAAACACTGTGACTGGTCTCATTGAGTGCACTAGGATGACTCACCTGGCATAATATTGCCATTGACATCAGTGGCAGCAGGATCAAGCCCATAGTCCACCAAGTTAAGTGCATGTATATGTTTTTGCAGGACTGGGCCTTTATATATAATGCTGCCAAGCTCATCCCAAGGCCTCACTGAACCCTGACAAATGCACAGCTGAAAACCAGGCCGGCTCAGCTGTGTGTTAGTGTTAAGACATGTTAAGTTTATAAGAATGTCTTTAGACCTGATGAAATGTTTGTAGGATGTACTGATCTCACTTATAACCTCCATATCCCATGGTATAAAGTTATACTGAATGTTTGCATGTAAATCTCTAACTGCATAACTCAAACAGGAAAGCAGCATCAATTAACGTAAAGTGCTGGTCCTTCACACAAGAAGGGCCATTGAAACCAAATAAGCCGCTGTGAAACATTAAAAGGCCAGAGACTTTGTTGACTGTGTTCCCCTCTCACACGCCCACCCATGAAGAAGAGATGGGCACAAACACTTGTCCCATGAGTCTGAACTCAGGGAGAAAGATATAAAAATCCCTGACCAGAAGGAACTGCATCACTCTGGTGCTTGGCATTCAGAGAGGGCAATATTTCTACACATAAGCAAGGGATCCTCAAGCTGCTTAGCTTGGATTAGCTCTCAAGAACATAGAATGCAGATCACAGCCGCGTCTATTGCCCGTTGGAACTGAAGATGGTAACTCATTTGTTCACCTGCTTTAACTTTGTAAATAACATTTCTTTTTTAGTTAATAAACCTTTAGTTAGCTTATTATAGGATTGGCTACAAGTATTGTCTTTTGGTGTGAGGTCTAAGGTGCAATTGACCTGAGGTAAGTGACTGGTCGTAACCTGAATATTGCTTGTAATTTTTTTAGTGTAAGGGACCATCTATCACAAAGGCAAGTTTGCCCAAGTGGCAATACAGACTGGGTTACGCCAGGAGACTATCTGTAACTCCATGGTTAGGTTGCTATAGCGCTTGGAGTTCACGCTTCTTGGCTGGTGAAATCTAAGTGTAGAACTCCCAACCAATCTGGGGTTTGAGCCCTGCTTCCTCACAGTCTGCCCTGAGGTTGTCACTCATGCTCGTCAGCTACTCCAGACAGCTTGACAAATGCAAAAGGATTTTATCATCAGAGCGGTGAGAAAATACCAATTTTTGCTTAAAAATACAAAATAAGAAACATTTCCAATTAGTAATAAATCCTATTATCTTAACAAAAGAAATTAAGTTCTACAAAATAATAGCCGAGTGCAACAAAATAGTCCAGCCCCAGCACACGGACTCAAGATGGGAATGACTGTAATTCTTTATAGAGACAGACCTAATAAAAGTGCTCCATGAGGTCTGCAAGTTCACATGTCAGACATAAGGATGTCCAACATCAATTTACAGCTGAGGTCAAAGATAACATTTTAAATAGAGATACAGGGCACAAGTGGGGGGTGGGTGGGGGAGAAAAAAAAAAAAGCTTTTATACTTTGGTCTGACATAGTATTCCATTTACCATGTGGTGATATGGATTTCACAACCTGCAAAGGGCAAAGTTCCTGCACAGTTTATGAACAGAAGTGAAGCCAAAACCTCCAAACTATGAATTACAAATTCCTAACACAAATATATTTTGAACCCAATTCTTTCTGTATAAGTACATAAGGCTCCCTCTGAAGAAGTCCCACTGAGGTCAGTGGGAGCCCTAGGCAGGGGCAGCCCCAGGCATCAGCACACCAAGTGCGTGCCTGGGATGGCAAGCCATGGGGGGGCGGCCTGCCGGTCGCCGTGAGGCCGGTAGTCAGGGAGGGAGCCTTCGGCGGCATGCCTGCGGGAGGTCCGGCGGTCCCGCGGCTTTGGCAGCAATTCGGCGGCGGGTACGCCGAAGCCGCAGGACCGGCGGACCTCCCGCAGGCATGCCGCCAAATCCGCGTTACCAGCCAGACCTCCCACAGGCGTGCCGCCAAAAGCCGCCTGACTGCCGTGCTTGGGGCGACAAAATACATAGAGCCGCCCCTGGTATTAACATGTGGGGACTCCCTGATTGCTGTAACTGCAGATAGCATTCCAGCCATGTGCACACAGACTGGCTTCCCATCGCCACCTCTAAACATCCCTCCTGCAACCTGTGCTCCTCCCTCCCAGTTCCATAAAGGTTGCTGCAGTCATCAGCCCTTCAAATCCCCACCATCAAGCAGGTTTCAGTGTGCCCAGTCTCACTCTCCCCTACTAATCAAGCTTGCAAGGGCCTGCTTTACCCCCCTCCATCAATCAGGCTTGCATGCACCTGTCCCTTTATCCTGGTCAATCAAGCTTGTGTACACTCAGCTGACAAATTTCAACTCCCAGGCTTGTAAACATTAGCCCATTTATCCCTATGTCACAAATCTCTCTGAGCTCCCGTTCTTGGCAGCTCACCAGACACTGAATCCCCTTGGACTTTCAGATTCCCTGGGTCTCAGTAGGTGGCAGAACTATTTCTTCCCTTGGCCTCCCTGGCACATTTCCTAGGCCCTGACTCTCACTCTATTACTTCTTCATGGAAATAGAATCGTGCAGCCCATCAGCCTTAGGCCCTCATAGGGTGACCAGACAGCAAGTGTGAAAAATCGGGATGGGGTGGGGGCGATAGGAGCCTATATAAGAAAAAGACCCAAAAATCAGGACTGTCCCTATAAAATCGGGACATCTGGTTACCCTAGGCCCTCAGGACCAGCATGACACCCAAAATATTTTCATAGCTTAACATGTCTTCTATCAGAAATACACCTATAGGTGTGAGCCTTCTTGTTTACCTCTTCAAAGGACCATATGGTAGGTGTAGCCTAGAAGACCCAGGCACTTTGCACAGGATTCTTACACCCTATTGCTCTTTTCTTAATGACACAAGAAATGCACAGATGTATACAAAAATAGTAAACCCGACATGAAACTCCCTGTCTCAGTTTCCTCCACACTTCAGGCCATTTTATGGGCCTGGATCATGGTCACTTGGGGCCACCCTACATCTTTCTGCTGCAGTGCATCACTTATACTGACTAAACACAAGTATTGACTAAAAATTACCCTAACTCCAAAATTTAAAAACATGGCACTAAAGCTGCCTGCTGGATCAGATCTAGTGAGGAGCCACCTCTCCCCCACGTTTTCGGTAGGTAGATAGTGTTTATGGAGAGCTATCAGTCAACAATAGCACTACAACACAAATTTCAGCCATAGCCTAAACATCTGAGGCTTATGAAAAATGTCTGTCCCTTTGTAAACATTTTCAGAAATATTTGTACGTGTGAGTTTTTGTTCAAAAAGAAGATTTGGGTAAAGACAAAGTTTAACGAGTACATTTGTAACTACACATTTTAAAGAGGATTCTCTCCAGAAAAGTTCACGTAGTCATCTTGAAAGCAGTTTGGAATTCAAAGGCAACAAATCAGGGAAGAGACAATTACATCGACTCAGGTGAACCATCATACAGAACAAGTAGTAAATTATGAATAGGGAATAGTCATTGCAAAAGATGTGGTGAGAAGATCCTGAGCAATCAGAGAGCAGAATGCAAGCCATTTGTCAAATCATATTAAATAAACATTAACAAAATCTGAATTTATTTGCAGATTATTTGCAAATAGGAAAAGGTGCCAAATTAATCTCTAATTATACATTCAAATAAAGATGGTTGACATATAGAGGAGAAAAAAATCCCAAAAAAGTTTCCTGCTCTTTTTAATTGAAATTTAAATATACAGTATTTCATCAAATTCTAGTAAATATTTCACCCAGCTGAGTCTGTATCTAATCTTTCCCAGAAACCAGGCTAATTGCTGATGCAAGTATACCGAAAGACTGTCTTTACTTCCATTGTTTTCTTACTTTAACTTTTCTTGTTAGGGTTCAGATTTTTAAATTTCTCTCTCGCTCATAAATATTCCCTCCTAAGCTTCAACTTGCCATGAAATGCACATGAAAAACTCCCATGGGAGACTGGGGTGTATAAGCCATGGGTCCTGTATTCAGTATTTACACACACACACACACACACACACACACACACACACACACACACACACACACACACACACACACACACACGTCATTCTTTAAAGTGACACTTCCAAGTAGTTTGGGCACAAACTCTGCATTATGATAAAAGAAAGCACCTGAGGAGATGGGGGAGAGATGTGACAGAATTAATAAACAGAAATATTCTTATTATATTTTCTTCCTTTCCTTTTTTAAAATTAATATAAACATTTTCAATTTTTGGATTGAAAAATCATTCCCCCTTTACTGATGGAAACTCCAACATGACAGCCTACTGCTATGGCATGAAAAAAAGAAAGTGAAACTGGCTACATAATGTGTAGCTCATTCAACAGACCACTTAAGTTTCAGTGTTTAAGCCTAAAAACACACACATTGAAATAAGAAAAAAGCACAAATGGTGAAAAGTCAATCACATTTGAAACTATAAACCTCATTCATTTATCTCAGGCTCTCTAGCATATTTATTACCTACCACATCATTTTTGGACAACTCACTTCCATGTCACTACACCACATCATTGGGAACTACTCAGAAGTGCCCAACAAGACAACATGTTCATACAATTCAACCGAACCTGTTTCTCAGCTTTTTCCACAGCTGGTATCAGGTTCCTAAGTAAAGCTCCCCATTTCTCAGTGCCAGCACCGGCTCTAGGTTTTTTGCTGCCCCAAGCAAAAAAAATTTTTGGCTGCCCCCTTTTTTGTCTTTTACACATTTGCTCTTTGCAATTTTTTTTGTTTTGTTCCTATTATTTAGGAAGCTGGAGAGAAGATGCAGGGTTGCATGGAAAGACACTGGTCAGTAGAAGAGTAATGTAGGATTTTAATGTTGTCGGTGAGCTTATCACCGAGTGAGACTTTCTGTGTTTAAACGTACGTGTATTATTGTGAGATGCCTCTGACGTTGCAAGATGAAAAAGCAGCAGAGATTGATCCTGGGTTACTGGAGCACACCAAAGCACCTCGGGTGCTAGAAAGGGGAAAGCGTAGGGAGAAAAACTTAAGGCTCTTTGGATCCGCTTCTCATCCTGAGTCAACTCCTTCCGGTGACCGTTTTCTCAGCCCCAGATCCCCCTGAGCCAGGCTTGCGGCTCAGATCACAGCCTGGAGAACAAAAGCCACAACCAGGGACGGGGCTAAAGAGCAGATGTGTGCACAGTGCGGGGGAGGGGGGGGGAGGAGTGGGTGAAGTTCTGTCCGGCGGCGCGAACCGCCTGGATGTAGAAATACCTGACGGGCATCATGAGCTCCGCTTCCGGACCGGGACTCCAAACCAGGCTCTTCTCTGCACTGACAGAGGCTGGAGGAGCCTCCGCCACTTGCGAGAGCAGCAGGAGGAGAAGCTGCAGTGGCTAGGGTTACCATATTTCAGCAAGCAAAAAAGAGGATGGGAGGAGCCCCGCCCTAGCCCCTCCCACTTCCCGCCCCCCCCCGAACCCCCAACCCTCCCCCCGTTCCTTGTCCCCTGACTGCCCCCTCTTGGGACCCCTGCCCCTAACTGCCCCCCAGGACTCCACTCCCTATCTAAGCCTCCCTGCCTCTTGTCCCCTGACTGCCCCAACCCTTATCCACACCCCCACCCCCAGACAGACCCCTGGGACTCCCACGCCCCATCCAACCACTCCCCACCCCCTGACAGCCCCCCCCAGAACTCCCAACCCATCTAAACCCCTCTGCTCCCTGTCCCCTGACTGCTCCGATCCCTCTCCGCACTCCTGCCCCCTGACAGCCCACCCCCAGAACTCCCAACCCATCTAAACCCCTCTGCTCCCTGTCCCCTGACTGCTCCGATCCCTCTCCCCACTCCTGCCCCGACAGCTCCCCCCCAGAACTCCCAGTCCCCTACCCCCCGCTCCTTGTCCCCTGACTGCTCCGATCCCTCTCCCCACTCCTGCCCCCTGACAGCTCCCCCCCAGAACTCCCAGTCCCCCACCCCCCGCTCCTTGTCCCCTGACTGCCCCCTCCTGGGACCCCTGCTCCTAACTGCCCTCCAGAACCCCACCCCCTACCTAAGACTCCCTGTTCCTTGTCCCCTGACTGCCCCCTCCTGGGACCCCTGCTCCTAACTGCCCTCCAGAACCCCACCCCCTACCTAAGACTCCCTGTTCCTTGTCCCCTAACTGCCCCCTCCTAAGACCCCCCCCCCCAACTGCCCCCCCAGGACCCTACCCCCTACCTGTATCCTGACTGCCCAAAACTTTCTCCACTCCCCCCCAAAAGCCCCCCCCGTTTCTTGACTGCCCCCTCCAGAACCTCCCTGCCCCTTCTCCTGCCCCCTGGCCCCCTTACCCTGCTGCTCAGAACAGGGTGTTGGGCTCTGTGCGAGCCGGACACGTGGCTAAGCTCCCCAGCACAACAAAACCCGGTCCCTGGCCCTGCACAGTGCTGCCGGACCGGGCTGCAGGGGAGAGCTGCCCTTGTATCAGCACAAAGTGCTCTCGCTCCCGTTTTGCTAGGCTGCACGGCAGAAACCGCTCCCAGTTGCAAAAGGGGAGGGCTGCACTTTGTGCTGATACACTTGCTCAGAATGCAGGGCGGATCCGGCTCCTCTACAGCTGCTCCGGAGTCCAGCCCGGGACTTTCCTGCAGCCCTCCCAGCCGCTCGCTCTGCTCTGCCGGGGGAGGGGGGAAATCCCGGACATTGTGAGTGCTTTACAAATTCCCCCCGGACGCTATTTTTAGCACAAAAAGGAGGACATGTCCAGGTAAATCCGGACGAATGGTAACCCTAGCAGTGGCAGAGCCTCTCCCAGCAGCAGCTGCTGCCATGATGGGAGCACAGAGGCACAGCTGCGCCCCATCCTCCTGCCCGGCACAGAGGTGCTGGGGGATTATCCCCCTCTGCGCGCGCTCCACCAGCCAGTTCCTCACCCAGTCGCATGGCACCCTACTTTGATGGTCGCATGGCAAAAAGTGCACCTAGTTGCAAAAGGGGAGGGTTGCTATTCCTGTCCTCACACGGGCTCCCAGCCAAAAAAAACAAAAACAAAAAGCAGGGGGGGCAGAGTGCCACCCCTTCGAAAGTGCCGCCCCAAGCACATGCTTGGAGTGCTGGTACCTAGAGCTGGCCCTGCTCAGTGTCCTCTGTCCATCCTCTGGTAATCCCTACAAACAAGGTTTTTCCTCCCTCATTTTTCAAATGGTCAGGAAATTGCATGAGATTAATAGCTGTCTGGCCCCAATCTCCCACAGGAATTCTTTCCATGCCTTATCAAATTTTCAGAGGTCCCTACAGCATTACTCCCTCTTAAAGCTTGGAAGGAAGGAAGGAGACAGCTAGAACATAGCAGGTTTTTAGGATTTTCAGTGTCACACAAGATAGGGAAAAGAACGAGGCGTACTTGTGGTGACTGATACAGACTAACACAGCTACCACGCTGAACTCTGTCAAGATGGGGAAAGTTTTCCATCTTCTGGCAAAATGAAGGAACAGCAGCTTTACACATCACTCCACTGCTCTTGTCTGCAGGGTCTAGCAAGAAGCAGCTCTGCATTAGTTCACCCCCTCCCCGCATCTTCCCAAATTCATTATCACCACTTCAATGCACGGATATTCTTACTAAGGTAACAGACAGTCATACCCAACAATGCTAGTTACAGGTACTTGGGAGTAGACAGACAGGTCCCTACTCTAACCTGTAACTGTCTGACAACTGTGAGTCATCATACTCTTCTTACCCTTTACATTTTCTTTATCTAATGGGGAAGGGAGGAACCTAAAGAAAGAAATGTACGGTTTTATTAATATTTAAAAAGGGACTCTTTTTGGCTTTGATCTTCTGATTGGATGTTCACTTCCTTAACTAAACAGTAGGAAACTGAAAGTAAAAAGAAAACTAGAAAGTGAGGAAAGAAAAACCTTCTCCTACAGAATACTTACATTCAGAGACATGGGTCTAAAACACAGAATTCTATGAAAGACCTTGAACGGGCACCAGTTGCTCAAATTCTGCACTAACACGGAATCTAAGACATCATCCTGATCAGTTGGAGTTTGCTGCAATTTTGGCTTATGCTGGTCTTCTCCATTGAAATCTCATGTCCAGATTGTAACAGGCTTCATGTTCTACAAACCAGAATGAACAGTGAGAGTTTAGAGCGTCTGGAGAAAATGGGTGGAAACTTTCCCTTCCAATGTCTAAATGAAAGGACAGCTTTCAAGCCCAGAGATCTGACTGTCCCAGCAAAAGAATAGCAAGGTGTGACGTTATTGATATAATCAGGGACCATATAGAATATGGTTGCAACCACGGTCCTGTAGTGGCACCAAATCTTGTATAAAGGGGCTCAAATGAGGTGTCTTAGACAAGGGTATAGTTCGCTGGTTATGATTATGCTGTCTATACATGTGTAGTAACAATTTTGTAGTTGAAGTTATGAATATTGGCTCTATACTGTCTGTATTTCAAACTTATGCTATGCTTCTGGGAGACATCCCAGACAAGTTGGTGTTAGCTCTGCCTAGCCTGCTTGATGGCCCATTAAGAAACCTTTAGATTCTGAAGGATTGGCAACAGCGTGATTTATGGGCAAGATCTGATTTGTATATTGACCTGGATCTGGGGCTTGGTTCTTTGGGATCAAGAGAACCGTTTTTCTTTTATTGGGGTATTGGTTTTCATAACCATTTGTCCCCATAACAAGTGGCACTGGTGGGGATACTGGGAAACTGGAGTGTCTTAGGGAATTGCTTGTGTGACTTGTGGTTAGCTAGTGGGGTGAGACCAAAGTCTTCACTGTCTGGCTGGTTTGGTTTGCCTTAGAGGTGGAAAAACCCCAGCCTAGGGCTGTAACTGCCCTGTTTGAGCAATTTGTCCTGAATTGGCAGTCTCAGTTGGGTCCCGCCAGAACTACATCATTACACAAGGTAGCCATCCAAGATCCTCCAAGAGCGCTTCCATATCTTTAACAACAATCTCACCCAAGCTCCCTGGAATGGGACTTCCATAAAGGAATTCCAAAATGGACTTCACCAGCAGATTGAGAAGCTGGAGACGTGTTTGAGTGCTGAGATGGAAAAGGAGATAACCTACCCAGGAAATGAGAACCTCCTGCTCACTAGCCTGAAACTGAAGAGATACTTCCAGACAATAGACGATTTCCTGAAAGAAAAGCAATACAGCCTATATGCCTGGGAGATCATCCGTGCGGAAATATCCAGATGTCCTCTAATTCTCGACATTCTCTAGGAAAAAGACTTTTTCCTAGAGAAACTCAAATAATATTCTATGAATAAAACAGCTAAAGAGAGATGGGTCATAATTTTATAATTCGTATTACATAGGGCCCAATCTTTCTCCCATAGGAATTTTACCAATACAGCTATTTCAAACTCATGTTAATAAAACTGTTTTAGAGTAGCATATAGTTTAGTGCTTCCTTACCACACACACAATGTTCTATATGAAAAATATACAAATATATCATAATTGATAACTAATGACAAAATATCATCCGTTGATAATTAACCATACCAAATATAACTTTGCCCAGTAAGCATCTGTAGAGGAGCGGACGCACCCCTGCAGTGCCTCCTGCTGGTGACTTCCGGGAATTAGCTCGTTCCAGCTCCGGAGCACGCTCTGCAGGGCAGCGATCCGCCTGTCCTCTGGCCCCCGTGTCCCTCCCTGGACCCCGATGCCCTTTTACCTGGGATGCTGCCCCCTGGCAGTACCCCCCCCTTAGGGTCTCCCCCTCCCAGGGGAACCCCCACCCACTATCCCCACTTTGCCTCAGTCTTGGCTACTGCCCAGTCTCCATCTAGCCCCCATTCACTGGGGCAGACTGCAGTATAAGCCACTCATCACAGGCAAAAGGGGGTTCAGACCTGCTGCCTCTGCCTACCCAGGGGCTGCCCCCTGCAACCAGGGCCGGCTCCAGGCACCAGCTTAACAAGCAGGTGCTTGGGGCTGCCAAGGGAGAGGGGCGGCACCTGCGGCAATTCAGGGGTGGCAAGTCCCTCACTCCCTCTAGGAGCGAAGGACCTGCTGCCGATCGTGGCTTTTTCCCCCCCCCAATTGCCACCGCCGGTCGCGATTGTGGTTTGTTTGTTTTTTGCTTGGGGCAGCAGAAATGCTGGAGCCGGCCCTGCCTGCAACCCAGTACCTAATAGGCCTTACCCTAGGCCTGCAGCCTGGGGCTTTCCTAGGCCAGAGCTCCCCAGCTCCCTTGGCCTTTCCCCAGCCCTGCTCCACTCTAGGCACTTAGTTAAGCTCCCTGCAGCCAGGCCCTTCTCTCTCTGAACGCAGAGAGAGACTGTCTGCTTGAGCTCCTGGCTCAAGCCTTTATAGGGCCAGCTGGGCCCTGATTGGGTCGTGGCCCCAGCTGAGCTTGCTTCCTCCCAATCAGCCCAGGCATCTTGCCCTTCCAAGGCTGTTTTAAACCCCTCAGGGCAGGAGCCAGTAACCACCCCATTACAACATCTTAGTTGGGGAAAAGAACAGCAACAAGCCCACTTTTAACAACTGCCTAGTAAGAGAAAATTAATCCCACCATCGAATTCTCTTGGCCAAGGCTACTTATTCTGCTTTTTTTTGTTTTGTTTACATTTCAACAACTTTGGGGGGAAAAAAAAAGTCGCAAGATCATAAGTGCAGTAAGGATTTATGATTTGACATCTGGTTAGAAAAAGATGGTCTATATTTGGAATTTGAAACTCTCCATGTTTGAACCATTCCCCTTTTTCATTTCAGCACATGATGCTTCATGTAATGATGTTATGAAAACAGCTGAATGAAACTACACCTGCACTGGAGTGGTTTGTCTCTAAGTTGATTCTACAAGCAGTTCCTTTCTAGACTCTTATCAGTCTGTCTTGCATTAAACAAGGGATCGACTCCTACAGAATTCCAATTGCACAATTCATATACCACTTGCCATTATCAGATTGATTTACTCACATGAGAAAATGTAAAACAAAAGATATTGCTGAAAATATGCCAGAAGACAACATACCATTTGAACCAAAGGAGAAAAACCTTATGATTTCCAAATCGTTGATGTTAGCTGTTTGCTGTGAATTTTCCTTGGGCTGCTCTTAAAAATGAAATCTCACCTCTGAACTATAACAAGCTTCACTTCAGCATAACAGATGTGAACCAGGTCAACTTCCAGATAAAACAGAAGGGTAATTTTCCTGTAAAGTCAGAAAGAAGAGAGGGACTTTATGTGGCCCAAAAAGGTTCTCAAGCCTTGGCAGAAAGAGAATGCCAAGTGGCCATCCAGGAAATCCTCGAACAGATTTGCTACATCTCGTGTCAAATTCTTTCTTAAGCTGCCTGGAATGACAGTCCCATTCAAAGATCCGAACATGGACTCATAAGCAAGTGGAGCTTCTGGAGGACTGTTTTGCTTCAAGCATAAAAAGCAAACAAGAGCATCCCAAATTCTAGGTCATGTATAATTAAGAGCACTGGAATTATAAACTATTGCTACTATATAGTCTCCTCTTGCACTGTGAAAATATTTTCAGATCATTTTACTGGATTTGAAACAGTATTTTGGTGTTGATCTACTTTTATTTATTGATAATATTTATTTATTGCTCTTATTTATCGTTTTCAGATGTATTTTATAATATTTATTGTATAAATATTTATTTATACAAAATAGCAGCCTACTGCAGTAGTCATTTTTATTCATTCTATATTTAAAACAGCAAAGATCCAATAAAAATCTTATCTTGTTCTGCCTTAAGACTCCAGTTCAGCAAAGGATTTGTCAACATTTGGCTAAGGTTAAGTGCACGAGTCTTATGTTCACGTGTGGATAGGGTGACCAGATCACCCAAGTCAAATATCGCGACGCGGGGGGAGGGTGATGCGGGGGAGGGGGGGAGGGGCGTGGGAAAAAAAAAACACCCTTCCTCCACAAGTGCTGGAGGGAGGCCCGGGAGACGCAGGGGAAGCGCGGGGCCAGGGTGAGTGAGAGTCCGGCCTGGCCCTGAGCAGGCAGGACTCAGTTGGGCGGTAGGGAGAGGAGGGGGGCGGCCCGCGGTGCCAGGCGGCGGCTGTTCTCTTCCCCTGGGCAGCGGGACTCGGGAGCAGCCGCTGCTGCAGCTCCCACTGCCGCGGGGGGGAGGAAGCGGCCGATGGCCAAGCTCGGCGGCTGCGGCTCTGGCGCCCGGGCCCAAACCTCCCTAGCCTGGGCCTGTTGCGGGGACCCAGCAGCGCGCACGCTGCGCCCAGCCCCTGGCCAGTCGCGTCTGGGCTGCTGCCCAGCTGGTACTATTCCGCGGCGGCCCCAGAGTGGGAGCAGCAGGCCCCAGCCCCGCCCCCGTCCCGCTCGGGTCCCGCAGGGGAACAAACGGGGCTGGGCTGCCGATGCCTCCTCCCCGGGGCTGCCGCGGGATAGCACCAGCTGGGCAGCAGCCCAGACGCGACTGGCCAGGGGCTGGGCGCAGTGTGCGTGCTGCTGGGTCCCCACAGCAGGCCCAGGCTCGGGGGGTTCGGGGGTGCCAGAGCCGCAGCCGCCGAGCGCCATGGCCGCTTCCTCCCCCCGCGGCAGTGAGAGCTGCAGCAGTGGCTGCTCCCGAGTCCCGCTGCCTGGGGGGGGGGGGGGAGAACAGCCGCTGCCTGGCACCGCGGGCCGCCCCCCTCCTCTCCCTACCACCCAACTGAGTCCTGCCTGCTCGGGGCCAGGCCGGACGCTTACTCACCCCGGCCCCGCGCTTCCCCTGAGTCTCCTGGACCTCCCTCCAGCGCTTGCGGAGGGAGGAGGAATGGTGAGCCTGGGGAAGAGGCGGGGATTCGGGGAGGGAGCCAATCGGGGGAGGAGGGGGTGGAGTCGACGGGGGGTGCGAGCACTTCCGGGCTCCAGGCTCCGGCGCATTTCCTTGTTTGTCCAGTGTCCCGACCGCACGTCGGTTGGGGCCCCGGAACAAACAAGGAAATATCAGGACAGTCCCAATAAAATCGGGATGTCTGGTCACCCTACGTGTGGAAGTACCTTGTAAACATAAACTCCGATTCAGAAGTGATTCCATAGGAAAATAGGTATGGTCAGGGCTGCCGGGAGCGGGTTTGGGCCCCGGTGAAAAAAAGGAGTGATAAAGAGATTGGTATTCCAAGGGGAAGACTTCAGGCTGTCACAATACAAAATTGCTTGCCCCTCCCTCCCACTAATGAGATGTGTGTATGAACTTCCTCCCAATTAGTCAGGTTTCCATATACACAGCCTCCCTATCCACCACCTTTCAGACTTGTGTGGGCCTAATTTACCCCCTCCATCAGTCAGACTTGGGTGCACTTGCCTCACAATTGACATCAATCAAGCTTGCATGTACCCAATCCCTCCTGCTAAGGTTTGTAAGCACATGGGGCTACCATAGGCGCCGACTCCGTGGGTGCTCCAGGACTGGAGCACCCACGGGAAAAATTAGTTGGTGCCCTGGCCCCGCCTCTGGCCAAGCTCCCCTCCCAATCCCCCTGCCCCACCTCACCTCCTCCTCTGCTGCCTCCACCCCCTCCCGAGTGCGCCGCATCCCTGCTCCTCCGCCTACCTCCCAGCACTTGCCGCCACCAAACAGCTGTAGCAAGCTCCGGGACGGAGGGGGGAGGAGCAGAAATGTGGCGCGCTCAGTAGAGGAGGTGGAGAAGAGGCGGGGCCAGGTATTTGGGGAAGGGGGTGGCATGGGGGTGGAGACCCTGGGGGAAGGGGTTGGAATGGGGATAAAAGAGGCAGGGCAGGGGTGGAGTCGGGGCGGGGCTAGGAGTAGAGGGGGCTTGAGCACCTACCAGCGCCACTACAGTCGGCGCCTATGGGGGCTACCCCTTTTGCCCTCCCCCTACTGGCCTAAAATCAAACGTGTATGCTCATGGACTGCATGTTCCACCAACAGCCAGTTTTATGAGCACAGTGCGTCAAAATTTCAGTTGCAATGTGAAATAATGACTAAAAGTTACCCTAAACCCAATAATTTAAAACTATTTGAAAAACAAAACAAAACTAGCTCTTAGACCAGACCTAGTGAGGATCTACCTCTCTACCAAATCTGGGTAGGCAGATAGTATTCTGAAGAGTTGCTACTCAACTCTAGCACTGCCTAGGACAAATTTAAGCCAGACACTAAAACTGGAGATTTCTTATTTAAAAGTTTTTAAAAGAAGTCAAACAGCCTGTCTGGTTTTAAGATAAAGTTAGATAAGTTTATGGAGGGAATGGTTTAATGGTAAAACATAGTAGTCAAGGAAAGCCAAGCAATGGTGGGTAAATAGTATAATGGCTAACGGGGTCGGGCTGGAGACTCTTGCCTATATGCTCGGGGTCTTACTGATCGCCACATTTGGGGTCGGGAAGGAATTTTCCTCCAGGGCAGATTGGCTGAGCCTCTGGAGGTTTTTCGCCTTCCTCCGCAGCATGGGGCAGGGATCTCTAGCAGGAGGGTCTCTGCCGATTGCAGTCACTAAAAACAGGATTGGGGACTTCAACAGCAGAGTCCAGGGAAGGGGTAGGGACGGTTTTATGGCCTGCAGCATGCAGGGGGTCAGACCAGATGATCATAATGGTCCCTTCTGACCTTAAAGTCTATGAGTCTATGAGCCACTACATTAAATGTTCCAATAGTATAAAAACAAATTGGGTGTGAATTCTCACAATTATTGTCAATCTCCCTTTAGAGAAAAACCAGGAACATATTCCCCACTGGCAATCCCTTTTATAATGCAACCGAAAATACGGAGTTGCTAATAGGAGCCTATGTACATTCAAAGTCAACAGATGGCGCCACTGCAGAAGCCTTTGCTTGTCTTTCCTCTGGGGTTCTAAAACTGTAAGATTAGGCCCACATCAGAACTAAAATTGTTCTATGGACCATTTCCTCACCTCTTCGAGATCAGGTAACACCTTCGTGGCAGGTACAGCAAATGCTTACAAAGAAAAGTAGTACTAGAAACATACTCTGTCCACATATCTATTCAAGTGACATCATCATAGGACCTAATCACATCAGCCATACCATCAGGGGCTCGTTCACCTGCACATCTACCAATGTGATATATGCCATCATGTGCCAGCAATGCCCGTCTGCCATGTACATTGGCCAAACCGGACAGTCTCTACGCAAAAGAATTAATGGACACAAATCTGACATCAGGAATCAAAATACTCAAAAACCAGTGGGAGAACACTTTAACCTGTCTGGTCATTCAGTGACAGACCTGCGGGTGGCTATATTACAACAGAAAAACTTCAAAAACAGACTCCAACGAGAGACTGCTGAGCTAGAATTGATATGCAAACTAGACACAATCAACTCCGGTTTGAATAAGGACTGGGAATGGCTGAGCCATTACAAACATTGAATCTATCTCCCCTTGTAAGTATTCTCACACTTCTTATCAAACTGTCTGTACTGGGCTAGCTTGATTATCACTTCAAAAGTTTTTTTTCTCTTAATTAATTGGCCTCTCAGAGTTGGTAAGACAACTCCCACCTGTTTATGCTCTCTGTATGTGTGTATATATACCTCCTCAATATATGTTCCATTCTATATGCATCCGAAGAAGTGGGCTGTAGTACACGAAAGCTTATGCTCTAATAAATTTGTTAGTCTCTAAGGTGCCACAAGTACTCCTGTTCTTCTTTTTAGGAACTTATTGACAGTAATTTCAGTACTAGGAACGTGAGATCTGCCTGCTCACTGAAGACCACCATCAGGTCCTCCATGTGCCACTACCGATACATAAACCTCAACTTGGGACCTGCTGGTTTAGAGGCACGTACAAGGAGTTAACTCTTACAACAAATGCCTATCCTTTCTTATGGTGCAGGTTTTTTTCAGTAGCTGTACCTATCGGTAGTAGTAGTTCTTTCCTGCTCAAGTCTCTCTGCCTTCTTTCATTCCTTGGTGGAGTGGAAACCTACAGGTTATATTGACAAAACACAATTACATTAAAATGAGAGCAAAAAACAATAACAAAAAACAAAAACAAAAAAATAGACTGTATAAACAAGTCAAGGATTATAAACAGATTGGTTCACAACCTCCAAGATGTATCCCCCTCTCTGGTGGTACATGGCAGTAACAGAGCATGTGGGAGCCATACACATTCTTCTTCAAAGTCTAACTAAATCATTACCCCTATGGTGCAGAGGGGAACCTCCCGCCAATCATTCCATCACACTGTTTTTAAGCTGGGCTACATATAACAAATCAATTCATTTCCTTAAGAAGCCAGTGGGCGATTTCTATCATCTAGGATTTTAGGCCTTCCTGTGGGAAAGCCAACCTTAGGGGGATAAAAAGGGAGGAATACGCTACCACTAGATCCCCACTTAAGCTCGCCTTTATCCTACCATTGGTAGGCAGGAGGAAATAGTGACTAGGGTTACCATTCGTCCGGATTGACCCGGACATGTCCTCCTTTTGTGTGCTAAAAATAGCGTCCGGGGGGAATTTGTAAAGCACTCACAATATCCGGGATTTCCCCCTCCCCCGGCAGAGCGAGCGGCTGGGAGGGCTGCAGGAAAGTCCCGGGCTGGACTATGGAGCAGCTTCCTCCTCCCACACCCCCCTCCCTGCATTCTGAGCCGGCCGGCAGCTCCTCCTCCTGCAGCCTGCTCCGGCA